>NC_051192.1:77801011-79103011 GCF_015220075.1 Falco rusticolus
AAATATGGACATACATTAATACAAATACGGACCCCTTTTCTTGGGTGTCACGCGCATCCTTCCATTGTAGCTTGGCGAATGCAGGCTGACAGCTTCCTGCTCCCTGAGCACTAGAGGCAGGAGGTGTTATGACAAACCATCAGCATCCTGCTGTCCTCAGTGGGAGGTGCATGTTGCTCATGTTGGGGCTTTCTTCTCCTCAGTCCTGGCACTGCTTGCTTTACTTCTCCCAGGCTGCCAGCTGCAGCCTGGCGGTGGCCCCCAGACCCTGCATGCGCGCGCGCACACACACACACACACACAGACACACACACGGCTATGGTTTGTCAAGTAGTAACCAGGGGTGCATGCAGGTGTGTCACTCCCTCCCAGCCAGACCACTCCCAGAGCTGGAACTGGAGCAGGGGAGCAGCAGTCACTGGTCCCAGCACAGGGGTTAAACCAGTGACACCCAGCTCAGGCCACAACAAGGCTGAGGCCCTGCACAGCCAGGGGCCTTATGCAAGCAGGCAAAACAGTCTAAACTCATGGAATTTTAGCTAATTTAATTTAGGGCCAATCTATATAAACTTTTAACTAGTGATTCAGAAATTTAAGAATAAAGAAAAGACGACAATTATCTTCTTTCCTCAGACTCAGCTCCAGTCCAGCACCTCTGCTTCACCCTTCCTCATCACAGCTCCCTTGTTTTCAGTGTGCATCACACCCAGGCTCTCCTAAACCCTTGGGTGAGGCAATGGGTGGCACAGGAGGTTGGAGCCTTGGTGGTTCTTTTCTGCCCCTCCTTGCTTGTTAATCCTTTTCCTCCACTGCTCCTTGATTTTTACTGCTCCTCTGCTTGTTCAGAGGCTTCAGACCCTTTGGGAATGGCCCTGTCCCAGTGTGGGTTACCCATGGCTGGAGCCTCTCAGGAGCATCCCTGTTCTGGCATGGGTCACCCATGGGCCACAGTCCCCTCAGAGGTGCTCTTGCTCTGTCACAGAGTACTTCTTTCCTAGAGTGCATCTCCAGCTGTGTCCTCAGCAAGTGTCCCCTTCCACAAGTCTCCTCAGGTGTCTCCTCAGGTGCATCCTCACATAACTGGTTAGGTGAGTCCACGGGTACCTCTAGCCTCTGGCAGCTTCCACCCTTGCTAAAAGCTGACTAGCTGCAGTTTTGGGACACAATGTGGTGTTTCCAGCGTCTGCTGAGCCATCTAGAATTGGTCATGAGCTCCCCAGGCAGTTCCCGCCTCCTCCCACACAGATCACCCTGCAGCCCCAGCTGCATACACTCCACTCCAGGTAAGTCCAATGCAACCTTGAATAGGAAAATTAATATTCAAGACAAGCCTACATGTCCTAAGAAAAACAAATGGGCTTCAGGAGACATCATGGGCTAGGAATTGTCTTTGAGCTAGGAAAAAGTCCTCTGTGTGGGCCCCCTGAGCATGCTCTGAACATAGAAATCAAATGGTTCCCAGACAAAATTGCATAGGATTTTAGCTCTGAAGATGAAGGACTGAGGGCTGAAAGTGAAGTTAAGGCTGGTTAAGAGTGATGGAGCAAAGTTCCTTTAGCAACCTTGGATTTACATTTTTTCCTTTTCTTTAAAGCTTTGGGAAACATCCCACTTTTACAGTGAATGCTCTGTGAATTCCTTCTTCAAATATTGCAAATATTTGGCATGACATTTTTAATTAGTCAGTCTTTATAGACTGAGCAGTACATCCATTTGAAACTGGCAACAACATAGCTTATTACTGAAAAAAAATATATCTGCTACTAATGCCCATGTACATTCCTTATAAGAAGATTAATCCTTTAGAATAGCAAAAGTCTATATAATTAGGAGTAATGGAATCCAATTAGGAGGAAAAAAAATCAAGGCATCAGCAAATATCCCTGACACTGACATGTATTTGGCTAGGGAACGGCATCTCAAGTAAAATGCTATGCATTCCATCTTTTGCTCAGTTCACATTTAAATGCTCAGAACTCCAATAAAAGTTCAATATAAAGCAACCCTGCACTGACAGAGCATGTTAACAGCCTTACTTCCTCCAACTTCTGGTTTTATATCATATTTCTTGAAATCAAAAAAGAGAAGTTTTTGCATAAACTATACAAGCCATTATTTACAGTTTCAATATAGATTAGACAACAGTCAGAAAGAAAGTTACAGATATCCACAGCAATTTAGAGCCTTTTTCAATTGATTTATTAATGGCTACTCCAGATTTCAGCTGTACTGAAAGATACAGATTTCCACCTGAGATTGTAGTCATTGCTTTCGAATCACCAGGTATGTTTCATCAGTATTTACAGATAATGCCTCCAGAAGAAAGATACAAAAGTACAGTGTAAGCATTGAATAGGTCCACATCCAAAGCTGCACTAGAATATACCTTCCTTTTGGCATACACTGAAATAATCACTTCTTGTTGTTACAAATTAAAGCTGTGTCAGTCAATCAGTTTCTTCAGTGACTGCCTCCAACCTGCAGGTAATATTTTTTAGAAATGGGTAGCCTCAGCCACTCACAAGGGACAGTCTGTGCTCGGTATCTCACCAATTTATTCTCACCCATAGCCAGTGAGGTGAGTGATTTTCCTGCTGGGTTAATGACCTCTGATTGTGCTGTTCCTACAGTTTCACTAGCCTGGCCTCACATCGTGCATTGATCCACTGCAGATGCTGTCAAGGAATCCAGGTTACAGTCAGCATTTGTTTCGGCAAAAATAAACTAGGATATTTTAAAGGAGAATAATAGGAAGAAACATATCACTTACAAAGTTCTGTTGAAGAAGAGAGGGCAATTTTAAAATTATTTTAATAGACAAGATGGTCTTCAAGGGTCAAGTCCTCCTATGCTAACATAAGTAGGCTGGAGCGCAGCAGCACAGAACGCCGTCTACCATCTCTGCAGGTCGGCAGTGGGTTCCCTCTCTGCTTCTGTGCAGACCTATAGCTTTGCAGGGGCAAGTATTTCACTATAAACAGAAGAAAGGAAAACAAACAAAAAGAATCTGTATCATGAATCAATTAATGTGGTAAAAAATGGAATACTGAACTTCAGATTTTACAGCCATTTTATATTTCCCATAGCCGCATTTGAGCAGAGGAAAATCATTTTGGTTGAAAGCTCATGGAGAAGAGCAAAGTTATTTGAAAGTCACTGATCAGCAGCAAAATCTTTTCTTAGTCTGAAAATGAGGATTTATTTCCAATAAGTATACCTTTAATTTTATCCAGACATCATTGTGCAGAATCTGTGGCAAATGCAATGCATTTCTGTAAGAAAGACCTTGAAATCTAATGGTACACACATAAGTCAAGAGGTTTCAGTTAAGTCTTTTATAATTAGAGCTGGTTAAGGAAGACGAATCATGTTTATAGTCTGAGACTTATTAAGCTTAGTATTTTCACACCTTGGTTCAATAACCAGTTCCACGACCCGGCTTGAAACACCTTGGAAAATATGCCATATGCATCAAATGGCAATAGAAGTATCGGTATGTTTACTCACAAAACCTGCAGTGGTTCTCAGGGACTTATTGGGCATTTTAGAAAAACAGAAGAAAATGTTCTTGACAGCCAAAGTAAATTATCGTCTTCATTGTTCCACCAGGATTCTGTCCCCTTTACCTGGTCTTAATCCAGCCTGCGCTTTAATTAATCACCATTATATAAATCTTAATTCACATTGCAAAGTACTTAGGATTCAGCCCATTGGTTAGTAATTAACCTACCTTGCCTTTAGACATAAACCTTTACATTGCAGCCCGGCTTTTGATGTATGAATCAACAAGTCTTGAAACTCTGTTCAAATTAATAGCTGACCAATTGTAAGACAGATTTTTCCATTTAAAGACATCACTTACTCTTTGAAACATGTTGCTTTCTCAAAGGTAGGTTAACATGGCACAAAACTGTGACTTAATGCACCATGAAATTTAAGATTTCACAGAGAAATGACAGTGGTAAGATTCCTATTGATTTGCTGCCTCTTGCAAGTCAGTATGTTCGGCATACTCCTGCCAGGAAAGCTCTGCAGGTTTCTGCTGATCTGTTAGGGTAATTCAAGGCAACCATCTGCATCTCCAATTTGCTTCTGTGGGTACAGCTTGCCAGTTTAAGAAAGAAAGGAGCACTGAGTGTGTGCATTACGTCTTTTCAGGTAAACAGGGGAACTCATGTTCTCACGCACAATGTGTCTCAGCCATCCCTCTGGACTCTGAGCACCCCTGGGACCACCTCTGGGCTGGCAGAGTAGAAGTATTAGTGAGGCCCGTGCCAAGTAAGGTTCAGATTGGACCACTTCCATTCTACCTTCCAACTTTTCTTCTACATATCTAGTAACTTCATTTGTGCCATTCCCTCCGCCTAGGACAGAGATGGCTAGATGCTCCTACCAGGCTATTGCTTCTTACCTCTTTTCCAGAAACCTCTCGCTTCTGGTAGCACCAGAAGTTCTTCCTTGCTTCTTTCCTTTTCAGCATGAGGCTGACCTTCCCCAGGACAGGCTGAGCCATTTCACTGTTCGCTTGTACTCACTTTGTGGACTACACGGTGTGCAAGCAGCACCTGGCAGATTTTAGTAAGGCAGCGGTGGGAGCAGACAGAGCTGCATATGGAACTACTAGCAACTGATGTAATAATCGTACCCATTTATGCAGTAGAGGCCAGAATTGAAATGAAACCAATTATTTTCCCTAGGCCACCTCTTTCTGTTCCCTCCCTTTGCTACAGAACAGGGTTCTGAGAAGCACTGATTAAGCAAAAGAGGAGGGAAAAGTAAAGATACATGGAAATGAGAGGGAGGGAGGAAGGAGATTTAGGAAAAGAAATGGAGCTTTCAGCTCAAGGCATTTGGTAGATATCACAGTAACAAGCCCTAAAAAAAAAAAAGGCAAAATCAAAGCATAATCACCAATATTTTAATGATATTCCTGAAACTAGAAATTTTGGGGACCTAACTGGATCTGGATGAAACACTCGTCTCTTGTTTGATTAGTTAAATCTTAGAAAGAGATCTGTGGCACATTTAAATTACTAATATCTGAATTACATTTAATTTCCAGTTGACTACAGGTGATTGATTTGTTTTCATCACAATGAAATCACTAAGATTACGTTAAAAAAAAAAAAAAAAGCATGAAAATATTTCTTGGCTCCTGCTCAGATATTAGGGGGAAAATAAGGACATAACAGTCTATAAGCAGTTACTGTCTTACCAAATTTCTCCTAAAGTGAAATATTTTAAGAACAAAATAAACACTCATGCAACTAAGGACATTTCCACAAGATTAGAATGACCTTAAAACAAGATCATGTCTAAGATTATTTATTTGACTATGTCCCTTTAAAAAAAAAAGTCTGGTGCAATGAAATAGAAGCTCATTAGATCATTGCTTAGATCAGCTTTTTTTGGACTCTTTATTGATATTTTCCACCTCCCACAGCCTCATTATCAGACTGGCAAGGTTCTTGTTTATTTTTTCTCATTCCTTGTGGAATATATAGATTTTAGATCATTTTTATCCTGTACTAAAATTTCTTCCCATGCTGGAATTAATAACTTCTTCTACACAATTGAAAAACTAGAAAAATCCACCACCTCAGATCCATCTATTTAATTACATTCTATATGATTAATAAATTAGCACATTACTGACATGGGGAGGTGCTTTTTGTTTATTTAATATTATTTGCCTGACCAGCCGTAGCATAATAGCAGGAATATTAAAAAGCAACAGGGAACTAACATCAACCTACTTTTACAGGACAAGCAAGTATTCTTATGGAAAAAGAGAAAACTTCCCCTAGAGGAAAAGCATGTTGTTGACAAGGCATTGAGCCATGACTCAGGGTATCAAAAGTCATTTTGCTGTTTCACTACAGATTTCCTCTGTTATCTTGTATGACTTAAGCTGTGTGCCCGAGCAAAAGTTAAAAATATCTTCCTTCATTTGACTGCTGTCATGACTATTTATCATATGCTTTTAATGGAAAAAAAAAACAACCAAAAACATTTCATCTGTTCATGCATGTCTGTAAAGGGAGGGACTGGGCTGCCAGGCAGGCAGACAGAGCCTGTAGCTCTCTCTGTGCTCCTCACAAGGGGAGCACAGTATCTGAAATTCACTGCTCAGCAAAGTTGCACTCAGTGAGCACCAGCCAGTCTCCCAGGCTTTTGGACCAGACATGTTAGATGCCTACAGAGTACTCACTACAGGGTGTTATGGTAGATTTTGGAGCAGAATTCATACAGATTTCTGCCGTTTGGAATACTTAACCAACAAAATGGTGATTCTCATGTTATTTCACTTGACATTGAGACAAATTCAGTCTACTGCAGTATTTTTTAAAAAACAGGGAAAAATAACAGTAATTAATTATTAGGAAGCCATGTATTTTACTGTAATTACATATAGATACAAATTTAGCTATAGGTACAGCTTCTCAAATAGCACGCTTATTGTTGCTGTTAATTTCACAAGTTGAAATGAATGCTTGCTCTAATAATTAAGCTTAAATTCAGAGTTTTCCAGTTTAAGTTATATTTAAGCTAGAGAACACACACACGTTTTAACAATTAGTCAGAAATACTACTTTTGGTTTGTCTTCTTATGGTGCACGCTAAAGGAGGTGTCTTTACAGAATGTATCAAAATTCACGTGACGTTGGGTATTCTAAACTGGAAGTGAAAAATAAGCTTAGGAAAAATAGTTACAGCTGAAATCCTTTTTTTTTTTTTTGCTAATGACCAGCCTCTGCTGATTCTAACAATGTCAGAATATGATCTAGAAAGGCAAAGTGAGATTCAACTCCAGACTGACATATAGCTTTAGATGTCTATATGAGAGTGACTACAGGTACACTAGATGCCTAAGTTCTTACCATAATCAATGAACCCAGTACAGGCAGTGGTGACTCAGGATTAGCTCAAATCACTTAAAGTAGACATTGGAATTTGGTTAGCTAAACTCAGCTGTATTGATTAGGTTTCCAATAACCTGGACAGAATCCTGGGGGTTTCATCTCCAGTTGACCACTCCCACACAGTTTATGCTGTTACTGAAAACAGATGTCTTGCAATCATCTGGAAACCACCAGTTTGTGTAGCCTTGTAATAAGCTGCACTGCAAGGTTCTGCTTCATATATGGGCTGCACCCGTCGCAGCTGATTGTGTTTTGAACAATTTGTATTTGTAGATAAATCTCTAGAACTAATGAAGCCTTGAAAGGTAGATTCACAGCTCATGGGGCAAGGGTGACACACAGAAAACACTTACTACACTGCCCATAAAATCTTGCCCAGAATGCTGCAAGATTATTATCTAAGAGAAAAGGAGGATTCAGCTTCACAGTCAGATGCAACATCAAATCACAAGTCTTGATCAAAAAGTGTCAGAAGTCTCATCTCAGCCTCTCCTCCCTGACTGATGCTTTCTCCTACTCGTTAGCATCAGCACTGCATGGTCCCTAACTGGCTAGCTTGGTCAATGACAAACGTGCCTTGGTCATCGCTGGATGCTGGCCTAAGTATTTAGTCTCATAGGCTGACGTGGTGATAGAAAGCTGTCAGTAGAACAGTAAAATCACTGCAATGCTTTCCACATTGTTACCCTTTCTTGTGACCCAATAAAGAGATGGAATTTTCAGCACACAGCTTGATATGAAGCGGGAAAAATACAAGTGAAACTGCTGGTGACATTCATAAACTGTGCTTTGAATATAGTAGCACCAACCATGTAAAATGATGTTAACACTGTCAGTAATGGTCCATACAGTCTGAAGCTTCCACATGAAATGTCTCCAGCCAACCTTCAAACAGGATGACATAAAGGTGACATTTTTACAGATGATGTAGGAAACGGAGTTTCTACTCATGCTGTGGCAAGTTTTGCCACTGCTTTTAGTGAGAAAGATTATGAAGGCCCAATAGTCAGACGGGCATGAGGGAAGGTATCAAACAGCAGGTTTGGGGACTGAAGAGTCGAGGAGACCACAAGCCTAATAATTATTTCTTCCAACTTGGTGTTTTCTTTGGCATGCTTACAAAATTACTGTGGCCTCCTATGAACATTCAAAGCTGGAGAACTCCCCGTCTGTTGCTGTTAGCTGTGATCCCAACTGTTCACATTTTCAGGAGTGTGCCAAAGCATTGAGTCACTCATTTATTATCTCCAGCATACTGTTTTCAAAAGCATTTAGGGGCCTCAGACTCACAAAATCATTGCTGAGGCAAATCCTTGATACTGGTAAAGACTTTATAAGGGAAGTTTGAAATTGTTTGTTGTTGTTGTTTATCTTTGTAGGAGGTGACAGAGCTATGTGTAAGTCAGGTTCACAAAAATTAGGGTTTTGTCCTTTATAATGAATTTATCTTGCCAAGCAACTCATCTGGAATCTGTCTTCTCATTTTGTTACTTGTGCTCAACAGTCTTTTAAGACTATCACTAATTATCATGAATAGTAATTTGTATTAATTATATCTTTATGATATATATATGTTTATGACATTGCCAACAGATGCAAAGTGTAAGACACTGTGCAAACAAATATAAGGTGCAACACTGAAGGGTTGCAAACTAAATAGACCATTGATTTGCTGTTTGTTCTTCAGTACATCACCAAATCGCTTACAGCATTTTTTTGGTCTGTTCATTATAGTTCTTCTTAAAGTCTAGCTTCTTTAAATCTGGCACTTAGTAACAGGTCACTGACCTAATGTGTGTCTCACAAGTGTACCTGCAAGATTCAACATACTTACATTTACATGTCTCCTTGGATTATATGTCTTTGTATTGTGTATTACTTTAATATTCAAATTCACTCATATAGCAAATCAATTCCTCAAAAAATAATTTGAATAAAATTTAGATGTATATGATAGGACAAAACAAGCAGCACCTTTTAGGAATCTTTCTTCATTTCAGAAGATATTGGAATCTATTCCCTTCTAATCCAGTTTAGGTTAACACTACTTGATGTATGCATACATACATAACAACATTTTACTTGCTTTCATCTGTGAAGGGTTGGTGCAAAGATCCCTGCACAAAGAAAGACCAAGGCTGTTAATCTATATAGTACCATTCAAATATAATATGGACATCCAACCAAGATCTGAAGGCAGAATATGCCATCTGACATTTTATCCAAATCAACAGGCCATGTCAGCTTCGATGTGCATTGTGCAAAAAAGAGATACAGGGCTTCTAGATCCCAGCTGGCTCACGCAGGGTCAATTTGAATTTGCCTTTACTGCACTGCAGAAGGCTACTGTATACACCTATCCTTGGATAGTGGGATGGGAATGCCTTACCTTAAAAATATTTATGTCTCATTCCTATAGATGTGGAAACCTCAATCTTCAATTAAACAATTTAATTAAACATGCTTTTGTGCTTTTCTGTATCTGAAGAACTAATATACTGAGGGGTTCTGTGACTTGTCTTAAGTCCAGTTGGTTTCAAGTTAGTGCATAACATCAGCTACTGGCCTATCACATGATAATTCCCCTCCCCATATACCTTTACAAGAAAAATTCAAATTTACATGACAATATGAAGCATTCCAGGTGGTTTGGCAAAGGCTATCAAGTATAATTTCTTTTGCTTATGAAACTTTTCCAATCGTTACAGTCAAATGAGCCATTTCATCCATGTAACACGGTCCTCAGACCATCAAATACTTACAAATCTACTTGATATTTTGAAGACAATAAAGTTATCAGAAATATACCATTATGCACATCTGCAGGATTTGTCACAAACTCTACAAGCCGTAAATCATAGTTTTCTCCAGAATATCCCATTGGCAATCACAATTAGTGTCAATAGTTTCAACGTCACAGCCCTGCCTCCATCCCTTGCCACATGTCCTTGTCTGACATGGTACCTATCTAAATGACATGATCATGGCCTCGCTGTCTCCCATTTACATCAGGATATATCTAGCCCATATGATTCATGAGAACTCATGTGAGGGGAAAAAAAAAAAGTCAAAAGATTCAGGACTATAACAGTAAAGCCCAGACAATGTGGTGAGCATGGAAACAATGGGCATGAATTCTAAATCAGCTACTGTCATAGCGTGAAGTGAACAGCATATGGAACATGCAAGATTTGGATAAAATTAATGCCTATCCCTCCCCTCAATGTAGGACTTGGAGCTCAAAGGCTGTTTCCACATGTTGCAGGTAAAAGAATAATTTGATTTAACTTGTTGCCATTACCATATTTCTTTCACAGCACTACCCCATCAGCTACAGTTGCATGCAATCAGCTGATGGAGCCACACAAATAAAGCATTAGCCTGAATAACATGCTATAATTTTGGTCCTGCCTAAAGAAAAAAAAAATAATATCTTGATCTATATTACCTTAGTTATTTCTATCTTAGTTTCCTAAATAGGATAGCAAAGAATATCCCACTGCAGATCCTTTTTTGTTTCTAGGTACAACATATTCTTATGCATGATTCAAAATGATGTGGCAGGAATTTTGCTAGGACCTTGCACTAAAATGCTATTGTCTTGACTCTTAAGTCAAATAGTGATACAGGCAAAATCTCCAGAGTGAGATGCCTTCCTGAGCAAAGAGTGGGAACTGAGGGATGAGGGAACCATCCGGCAGTGAGGGAGAAAGGCTCGCAGCTAACAGCGCTGTCTCCTCCATACTACAAAGGGGTTGTTACCATCTGTACTAGATAATCAGCTACTCTCAATTGCTTATAATCCATCAAGAGCTTCAGCTGATGCCTGAACATAGCTCTATTGGATTCAGAGACATGGTAGTTTATCCAACTAAGGATCTGTCTTAAATTCAACCAAAGAAAATTCGGGTTTTTTAAACAAGTTTGCTGATGATGTAACTGGATAGCACAAAACTGGGAGAGACAAGTCCTTCACTCTAAACTCAAACTGTGCTACTGTTCAGTAGGATGAGAACACTGTACTGCCAGGACAAATCCAGGCCTGGATGCAGAAGCTCCCATAGCAGGGCTTGTATTTTCTAGCACTGTAATTCTAACATTTTTCTTATAAGTTTCTGGGTTTAAAGGTCACATATAATTGCCAAACTCATGTACATGTAAGGGAGAGATACTTTACTTATAACTAGCATAAATAATTACAGGTACACTAAAAGCTGAAAACCAAAAATGTCTCATAAGAAAGCATTATATGTGCCATTTGTTCCTGTACACCAAATTGATTTTCAGTTCACACAGCTCCTTCATTTCTCTAGTTACTAACCTCACCTTAATTTGGAACAAACATACACAGCAGGTAAAGATGAGAAAAGGGCACTTGCTTCTGACAAACCTTGTGAAACTCTGCTTTTTTTTTTTTTTGATACCAAACCATAATGTGCACAGATGATCAGGTAATCAAAGCATAATGGGATGTAGGGTAAATTATAATGACTGGTATGTCTTACAAAAAAGTTGCTTCAGAGCAAGCAGGAGACAGTTATGCTTTAACAGCTACCAGCAGATAATTATAAACCATTAAAGAATTTTCAACCTGAATTGGGCATAGTACTCTTCATAAAAGAAACCACCAAGAAAATTCTTTATCTTAGTTAAAACAAAAGCAGACTTGTGTGTCAAACTGCAAGATGTAATTGCCTAGTCATGGGGAAAAACATATTCTTCATCTTCTCCCAAGACACTGAATGCCTTCTTAAATATTATCCTCTGTATACTCAAGAACATACCAGTTGCTTTAAGTTAATCCTTGTTATGGTGGCCATTAGATTTCAAATTAGTGTTAAACAGCCATCCTTTTCCTAAACTCTACAATGTTCCAGGGCAAACAGCCTGTGACAAACCAAGACTGCACAAACAGGGGCAGCCAATGCGAGTGTACTGGCATTGCTGTTGCTGTCTCAAGCCCTTGTGCAGACTGAGAGATGATCATACCAGACTCTGAATCCATCCTCTGAGAGGCAGCTTTTAGAATTAGCACAGAAGATTTTGGTTTAGCAAACCTAATGGTGGAATAAAGGCTTGGGAAACAGACAAGGGAGTTAATGCATCTCTCTGTTCTTACTCATTTAAAAGCCATGGCTAAATGAAGAGCTCCACAAAATGGTTTCAGATATGCATAACTGAGTCTAATAAATGTTTTAGTGTTTTATTAGTAATTCTTAGAGCTGGATTTCACTGTAATGTAATATTACAGACAACCTTTATTATATAATCTCTCCTAGTAAAATTTAGCTGACAATCCTATTTCATTTTTTCTTTTGGCACCTTGTTTAGATTTCCATCTTAAGTAGGACTTTAAGATACACTTTGGCAGAAAGCTTCCCTGCACAGAGCAACTCATTTAAAAATTAATACCCACTGCTTCTGCTAATCCAAGCTGGAAGAGTTTACATTAGTGTTTTAAGACCAGAATGCACGGTTCATTAAAACCCAGCTTCACTTGGCTTAAATCAGAGGTGAATGCAAATGGGTGCAAGGGAGACTGAGCTGCTATTACATTTTTTTCGTTCCTACTCCCGCAGAATCTGATTCATATACATTGCAGCCTTTACACATGACCTTTGTAATATGGCCCACTACATGTAAGAACAAAGTTATCTATGGTTATATATATTTTATACAATCCCATGCTAAAGGAGAGTACAAGAAACTCAAGGACCATTCTCTTAAATTAATGTCATTCTGCTTTGACTATCTCACACCATTCTGCTAGGCTCTGAACAAGTAAATTCTAAAACCCTATTGTAAGCACAGTGATCCAATTTAAAAAATGCTATAAAACAAGGTTCTACTGTACATAGTCTAAGAGATGCAGATTGTATACTAGAGAATGTTATAAAGATGTAAATTCCTCTACTTAAACTCCAACACATCATCTCTGAATTTGTATTATGAGTCCAGAAATATCACTCTCCTAATGTACAGATCTATCATACTACTTTCGCCACTATAGATTATCATGGTGCTTCTTCCCCATATTTCTAACTATGTGAAACTCTGGTCTCCATTCACTAAAGCTAAAATATTCTTTGGAAGTATGTTTTTGCCATCAACAAAGGGCTCAGCTGAACTACCTAGAGATTTCCTCTGAAAACAAAATCTGTTCAAACCATGACTATATAGGACTCTAATTTACCTTTGTGAGTAGCGTTATTCACCACATAGTTCTTGTCCATCCTGCAAGCATTCCACCCGTTTAAGACCACAAGGGTCTCAGATCAAGTCACCTGTACACTGTTCAGCACCTCAGAGCTGCCTCCACATCCAGTCTGTCACCACCCTGTAGCTGCCTTAGCTATGCTGATTTACTTATGAGACATAGGGAAATCCTTCAGAATAGGAGAAGACTCCATCGAGAGAAGAGCCTCTTTCTCTGCTGTCCTCCAACCAGAATTCAATTAGACAGCAACCATGCCACATCTGTTACACCAGACAGATTTGTCATTGATCAGGCAGAATAAAGTTATTGCAAACAATGAAGGAATCAAGTAGTGCATTTGCTGCTCAGAGGCTTGATCTTGCTTCCTAGTTTACCTTGAGAAGTCCTAGCAGAAAGAATTCATGAGATCCAGGAAGAGCATTAGCGATGGAAAAACTCCTTAAAAACACATTATCTAGCATAGTTTTTCATCTTGTCTACCAAACATGTTAATTTTCTAAACATCATTTTGTTAGTTAATGCATTGATTCTGATTAAAATAATTTAAGAATTATATAAATAAGAATAGAAATTGTCTTCATCAAGCTGATGTCAACACATTAACTTGTTGCCATGTCAATATTCACCTTGAAATTTTCCATATGCAAACAATTCTAACTACTCTAAACCGAACTGAAATATATTGGTTTTATTTGTCTTTGACTAAGGCTGCCACCTTATTCTAGAAGACAACCTGACTTCTGTGTCAGTGTACCTAGTATACAATTAATTTGCATCAGGTGTGTTTCTTAGGTCTACATTTTTCCAGACTGCTTTTCTGTAGAATTGAGTTTCTCGCTTAAGCTCCCTGATCCAATTGGACAGATTGTAGTATGTATTAGAAAGATCCTTTGCCAGGTGAACATTTGATGCTTTTGATAGCCAGCACATACAAAACAATTTTATTACTCTAAAAGCAAACCAAATTCTTACCTAAAATGTTCCAAACCTTACATAACTGAACTTCAAATGAGATCTGTTCCATCTGTGGCTGGCGAAGAGTTCTCTCTTCAGTGGAACCCACCCACTTTGAAAGCTCCAACAGCTTTGATCTTCTTCCTTTCCATAAAAAAAAAAAAACAAAACAAAAAAAAACCCCAACAAACAAACAAAAAAAAAAACCCCAAAACCACCCAAGATTTCTAATGCTATCCAAAGGGACTTCAACAGGCTGGAGAAATGGACTGACAGGAACCTCACGAAGATCAACAAAGGGAAGTACAAAGTCCTGCAGCTGGGGAGGAACAACCCCAGGCACCAGTGTACGCTGAACAACCACTAGCAGAAAAGCAACCTTGCAGAAAAGGATCTGGGGGACATGGTGAATACCATATAGAATGCAAGCCAGCAATGTGCCCTTGTGGCAAAGGCGGCAAATGTAACTGTGAGGGTGGTGAGGCACTGGCGCAGGTTGCCCAGGGAAGTTGTGGATGCCCCATCCCTGGAAGTGTTCAAGACTGGGTTGGATAGAGCTTTGAGCAACCTGGTCTAGTGTAAAGCATCCCTGCCCATGGAAGTGGGGCTGGAATGAGATAATCTTTGAAGGTCCCTTCCAACCCAAACCATTCTATGATTCTGAGCTGCATTAGGAGGAGTGCTACCAGCAGGTCATTGGAGGTGATTTTTCCCCTCGACTCAGCACTGGTGAGGTCACACCTGAAACATTGTGTCCAACTCTGGGCTGCCCAATACAAGAGAGACATGGACATATGGGAGAGAGTCCAACAAATGGTCATGAAGATGACGAAGGGACTGAAGCACCACTTCTATGAGGAAAAGCTGACAGAGCTGGCACTGTTCAGCCTGCAGAAGAGAAGGCTTGGGGGGATCTCCTTCATGTATAGAAATATCTGAAGGGAGGCTGTACAGAAGATCGAGCCAGACTCTTTTCAGTGGTACCCAGTGACAGGACAAGAGGCAATGGGCACAAACAGAAACACAGGAAGTTCCCTTTGAACATCAGGAAACACTCGTCCTGTAAGGGTGACTGACCAATGGCACATGTTGCCAAGAGATGTTTGGAGCCTCCCACCTTGGAGATATTCAAAAGCCACCTGGACCTGACCCAGGCAACTGGTTCTAGGTTGTTCTGCTTGAGCAGAGATGTTGGACCAGATGACCTCCAAAGGTCCCTTTCTAACTCAACCACCCTATGATTCCATGAAAAAAGTTTCAATAACAGCTTCCCCAGCTGCTCAGACTTCAAAATGGATCTCCACATACAGTCATAAACTGATAAAGAGGTAAGATTAACAGCCCTTTTCTAGGGCAGCAAGTTCTGTCCTCAGCTACTAAAGGCAAGAAAATATTAAAGGAAACTATGGGATTAGCCTGTGTGGTGCGTTAGCCTTGGCTAACAGCCAAGCTGCCACCCAGGTGCTCACCCTTCCCTTCCCCCCCCCAGGGAGAAGGCAGAAACATGAATGAGAAGTCTCATGGGTTGGAGGTAAAGGCAGGGAGATTGCTTACCAATCACCATGACAGGTAAAACAGACTCAATGCAGGGAAAACTAATTTATTGCCAACTAAAATAGCTATTTAATTATTGATTCAGGTAATGAGAAATAAATATAAACATTAGAACACCACCATCCCCCTACCCCCACTTTTCCCAGGCTCAGCTCCACTCCTTCACTCGAGTTCTACCTTCCCTTTGCCCTGAGCAGCACAAGGACATCGGGAACAAGGGCTGGGGTCAATCCATAACAGCCCCTCTTGGTCACACCTTCCTCCTCACTCTTTGCTCTGCCCCAGCATGGGCCCTCCATGGGCCACAGTTCCCTCGGGCCGTGTCCACCCACTCCAGCACGGGGTCCTCCACGGGCTGCAGCCTGGATACCTCCACTGCCACGGAGCACCTCATCTTCCTCTGACCTTGTGTTCCCTCCTCCTCCCTCTGTCAGGTGCCCTGTCTTACAGACATTTCCCTGAGCCCCCACCACGTGGGCCGTGGGCCAGCCATGCCCTGTGGGGGCCGCTTGGAGCCGGCTGGAGCCGGCCGCCCCTCACAGGGACCCTGCAGCTCCCACCGGTGCCCGAGCACCTGCACCCACACAGCCCAGCATAATCTATGTCATTTTGGAAAACCATGTTGCATTTTACCCCTTTTCACCCCCAACTCTTCAATTATTGTTTTCATCAGAATTACTCCTAAAATGTGTCACACTGTTGAATCCACATCAGGGTTTTCAGCTGTCTCGTTCGTTTGTTTTCCCTTTCTTCGATCACAGAAGTTCAAAAGCAGAAGAGAAATGGCTAAATGTAAACAAGGGACGGAAACAGCAGTTACAAGGGGACAGTCCTACGAAGCTCAGGTACCAGTCATGGTACCATCTTCAGAAGCCAGGACAGACTGTCAGTGTGTCACTACAGGGGATCAGCCCTGTTTATCATTAGACATACTCCTCTAGTTGTACAAATCATAAATAAACCCAGGCAGATAAAACAACCCATTAGAAATGGACGTTGATTAATTGTATAACAAGGAGGAGAAAAAGCAGTTCTCTGTTGCAAGGAGAGATTAATTCTTTGGATAATAACAGCTATTATTTAATGCCTTAGTTTCACTTTACAGTAGTCTTGCAAAAGTCAATAGACCTATTTCCACAGGAAAATGAGCAAATTTCGTTATTAAATCTCATTGCCCGGTTCACGACATTTTTTTTATCTGTCAGTATATTTGGGGATTTTTTTTCCCCAAAATAGAGAATTCGAGGGCTCTGAACCTTCTACTTGTTACCAAAGTCATTAATCTGATTTAGCAAGATTAAAAGTGATGAGAAATTAGTAAACAAAATATTTTTTTTCCTCTTAATCCCTTTTTTTTAGTCACACAAAACTGTTGATTGAAAAGTGTGCCAGAACACACATACTTTATGAACACAGTATCATGGAAGTCAAGAAAAAATTATGGATGTTGTTTTACACACCATATAAATATATGATTTATTTCCATTGATTCAGATTTGTGATTTCTGATGGTTATCATGTATTTCAAATAAGCATATTAAAAATAAAGGTCTCTTTAAGTGTCCAAAGGTCCCTCCATTAACTAAAACCACTGAATGTTTCATAAATATATTACCCATCCAGGCACAGGAGTCAAAATCAGACCCTCTCCCACATAAGGAGCTGTGAAATCCAGGTAGGATACACAGTCATGCCACATTTAACAGGCACAAGGAGTCAAATTCCTTTGTTTCAGTAGTAGAACTTCAAGTGTAGAGAAGTATGCTCTTTCACCCCACCATTTATCCCCAAAAGTACAGTGGTCAGTGGTGAGACATTCTCCAAAAAGATGGGACTGAGAAAAGATGGACTTGAAACCCTTTTATTTGAGAAAGGGAAACAAAACGGAGCCTCCTACATCCTGGGCAAGCAGCTTACCTGCAAAGATGAACTATACAAGGGAGAAAACCTAGCTAGGTCTTTCTGTGCCTTGAACCAAGCAAAGAAGTAAACCTACTGTCATTATTTGTAAGAAACTAATTAAGCACCTATCTTCAGGACACAATTTCCAAGTCAGTGGGGTTTCGAGGAGAGTATAATTGAGTGTAACAATATGCATCTTGAAAGGCAGAAGAGAACACACCAGATATATATGGAACTAAAGGTTTTTGCTTAGGCCAGAAGGAGCAAATGAGATAATTACAAATGTTATCGTAATATAAATGACTGTGTCTACTCTATTGTAGAAAACAGGTACAAGTGTGAGTTCAGGTAACAGTACTTACTGGCAGGAGTGTTCTTTGGGATGGTGTCCCTGGTGTTGGACCTTCAGGAGCAGCACTGACCAATGCTTCTTGTCAGACCCAGTGCTCTTAGTAACCTCAGTCTCTTATCTTCTCACACTGTGACAGCAGAGCTCAAAGATAACCAGGGCCTTGCCCTTACTCATGGCCTGCTGCAAGAGCAGGTAAGGCTTTTAGGCTCTACAGCTATTTTGGTGGTCTCTTACCTAGCCTAACTCCCCATAATGCACCCAACTGCAAAATGAAAACTTCCTGAACCATCCAGGATTCCACTGATTTTTTTCCCCAGTTAATGTTAGAAACATGACCTTTAGGCTTTATGTTATGAACATCATTTGTCACGTATTGTGAACTATCCCTGCACTGCTTGTGTTTCTTGACCAAGTCCTGACAATATTTAAATCAGACAATGAATTAAACATTGCTGCTGCCAGACTAGAGACTGACCAGAAATATAAACCTGGATTAGCAAAACCTGAATTAAACATAAATTTGTGGCTCAGGACCAACTCTACTTGTGAAAAGCTAACTAAAGGATAACATAAAATAGAGAGAAAGGAAGGAGAATAACCCGAGCTGGGTGTTGCTGGTTTAACCCTGCACTGGGGCCAGCGACTGCTGCCTCTTCTACTCCAGCTTCAGCTCTGGGGGTGATCCCACTGGAGACACACAGCCCCATCCTTCCCAGCTACTGCCTGACAAACCATAGTCCTTTGTGTACACGGGGCAGGGGGACACTGCTAGGCTGCAGCTGGCAGCCTAGGAGAAGGAAAACACTGAGAAAAAAGCCCCACCATGAGTATCACTCTCCTCCTGTTGAGATCTGCAGGATGCCGATACTTTGTCATGACACCTTCTGCCCCTCTGCTCCAGGAAGCTGTCAGCTTCTGTTGTCCAAACTACATTGGAGGGACAAGCATGATACCCAAGAAAAGGGATCGATCCATACTTGTGGGCTCTTTCATGGAAGAGTATTAAAGAGGCATTTATTTTTCTTTTTTAATCGATGTAGACAATTAGTGTTGGTGTTCCTGCAAATGAACTATCAATAAATGTTTGTTTTATTTTGATTAGACTGCTAAAGTATTCACTGGCCTAACAATACATTCTTAGTTACATATACATACACACACACACATATATATAATGTGTTCCCTTTTGGTCATAAAATTTTTGAGTGCATCTTCTGCTGCTTCTTGCCTGGGAGAGCTTTCTGTCAGCTTTTGGGCCATAAGGGATCTTATTTCAGCTTTGAGACTGCTTCTGTGAACACCTTCATGGGGGCAGTGGTCTGCTACAGGGACCACGCACAAAAACCTGAGCCTAAATAAATTAACTGTAACTACTTGGGAAGGGTCCAAAAGAAGCAGGAATTGAACTAAGATCATGTCTGTGCTCAACATAAATTCACCCTAACTGTCAGAGTAGTACCTCTGCATGGTATTTCTCATCCCTGGGGCTTCCAAGGCACTTTACCTATGAAATTTGCATGTTAATTATTCATTAAATTCTGTGTTCATCTTCCTGATCTTTGGAACACAGTAGTTCTTCTACAGAAGATGGTAACAACCAACAGAGAGCATGGGTAGAGAAGTAAATTGTTCATTACACGAAAAGTGAATCATAAGGCAGAACATAGTTACACAGGATTAATGTATTTCCCAGCTCAAAAAACCCACCTTCACCAACCTAACACCTATGAAATTGTCTTATGTATCAATTTGTTAATAAAAAAATGTGCGTGCTATTGAATCACTGACACTTTTTATAGCACATTGTACTTGATGGCCATAAAGCTCTTAAGGGGCATGACCTACCAGTAAAACCTTTGCAATGAAAATAATCTTTTCCTTAGATTAATTAATAATGAAGCTCTTATATTTTGAAGTCATTTTGATACCTAGAATTGGGAACTAACTGAAACTTTCTCAGAGGCCAGAAATTTCCATTACAGAGACAAATTTTCAAGAACGGTAATGAGTCCTTGGCATTTAGTACAACAGCATTTTAGTATGATTGGACATGCCCTGGGAGAAGAAAAATATCATTTCCCCCTCCTCATTTGGAAGAAAAATGACGAAGGAGAAAGCTGCAAAAGAAGCCACAATGCCAGCGTTGTCAGGGAAAATTTACATCTCTACAGTTTTAATGCAAAAGGCTTTCTACATTCTTCCATTTGCAGATTTTCATGTTTGAGCTGGCAATTTGCCTGAAGGACCAATCCTCTGACAGAATTATTGTCAGGGAGGTCAGCTGTAAATTTCAATCAGTCAGTGCAGGGCACAAGGAAAACATTGTCAGGAATATTTCCCTGCAGCTTGGCATCAGATATAAACAATGAATGTACGGCCCTAAGCATAAATCTTCAAATAATAATTCACCCTGGAAATTAATAATTTTAAATTCTCACTACAGCCTGCTACTTAGGCACAAATTCTCCACAGATAGCTGTTTCTGTCTGCTATGGAGGAAAACTTTTGCCCCGTCACTGGAGCCAATGAACTTCTGATAAAAGAGAAAGCAAACATCATTTTATTGCAGGTATTAAGCCCCAAGAATTACTGTGACAATCACTTGCTAAGCACTCAGTTAAGGGGAACTATGATTATAGACATAAGAATTATACTGTATATCTATATGAATTATATCTAGGACTAAATTAAAATATTTGCATCCAATTTTTGGTGTTGCCAGCTCACAGACTTTAATCATGGTTTTTTATCTTAAAAATTTTAGATTTTACGTACTCTGAACACACCAGAACATTACTACCAATTTAAAAAGGTCTAAAAAGCAAAGCCAGAAAAAAAGGGGAAAAAAAACCCAAACCACTTTATATTCCTAACCCTTCTGGTTACAGGAAAAAGCTTGAAAATGGGCCACAAAGCCAGAAGGGTCAAAAAGATATTGTCAGAAAGCATATATCTGAATGTGTTGACACATCTGAATGTATCATTGTAACTAACTCCTATTACCAAACTCACGTCATGTTTTTCAGAGTCCTGACTCACAGCTTTCAGGGCCTTGAAGGAACAGTTTGGGAATTTCAGTCCCCACAAGGCTTGGCAGTGTTCAGCCCTAAAGTATTCTTCCAGGCCCATCCTTTCATATCAGCTTCCAAATTATGACCACAGTCAAACTGAGATATGTAGACAAATTGAGAAATGACAGCATTTCCTTTAAAAACCTGCCTTGTGGAAAACATCCTGTGGTGGTTTGACCCTGGCTGGATACCATGTGCCCACCAAAGCCGCTCTGTCACTCCCCCAGCTGGACTCACCTCACCTGGACAGGGGAGAGAACATATGACAAAAAGCTCGTGAGTTAAGGACAGGGAGATCACCCAGCAATTACCATCACTGGCTAGACAGACTCGACTTGGGGAAATTAATTTGTTACCATTCAAATGAGAAAAACACCTTCACCCACCCCTCCCTTTTTCCCAGGCTTCACTTAATTACCAATTTCCCTACCTCCTCCCCTCAAGGAGTGGAGGGGAATGGGGGTTACATTCAGTTCATCACACGTTGTTTCTGCTGCTCCTTCCTCCTCACGCTCTTCCCCAACTCCAGTATGGGGTCTATCCCATGGGAGACAGTTCTCCATGGACTTCTCCAACATGAGTCCTTCCCATGGGCTTCAGTTCTTCACAGACTACTCCAACAATGGGTCCCTTCCACGGGGTGCAGTCCTTCAGGATCAGGCTGCTCCAGCATGGGTTCCCCGTGGGGTCACAAGGCCTGCCAGCAAACCCGCTCCAGTGCAGGCTCCTCCCCTCTACAGGTCCAAAGATCCTACCAGAAAACCTGCTTCAGCAGAGGCTTCCTATGGGTCACAGCCTCTTTCAGGCATCCAGCTGCTTTGGTACAGGGTCCTCCGTGGTCTGCAGGTGGATATCTGCTCTACCATGGACCTCTATGGGCTGCAGGAGAATCTCTGTTCTGGCACCTGGAGCACCTCCCTCTCCCTCCTTCTTCATTGATGTCTGCAGAGTTGGTGCTCTCGCATATTCTCACTCCTCTCTTCCACTGGCACAGATTTTTTTTTTTTCTTTTTTCCCTTCATAACATGCTGTCACAGAGGTGGTACCACCATCACAGATTAGCTTGTTCTTGGCCAGCTGTGGGTCTATCAGAGCCGGCTGGCATTTGCTCCATTCGACATGGGGAAAGCTTCTGGCATCTCTTCACAGAAGCCACCCCTGTTGCCCCCCCCACTACCAAAACCTTGCCATGTACACTCAACTACCCACCCTTCCAGAGATACTGCTTTGCTTTAGAGGTGGGAAGCAGCTTGAAATACTCAAAAGCGAGATAGTGGGGTGGGAATTGTAAAATGGAAGAGTGAAGGCCATTGCAACAGTAGGGGTAGCTAGCTGCTACACCTCACTCGGCAATTAAACCAGTCACCTCCATGGTTCGCAAGACTGAGTTCAATAGCAATTCAAGCAATGCAAGCTCTGCTGAACTTGTTCCGGTTTATTGATGTCTGTCTTGTACTGGGGTGCTCAAAACTGCCCACAGTATTTCAGATGTGATATAACAAGTGCTGATTAAAGAAAGACAATCCATCACTCTACCTGCTGGCTGTATTCCTATTGATACAGCCCCAGATACTGTTGGTTCTTACGATTGCCAGGGCCACTGCTGGCTCATGCTCAACTCAGTACCTACCAGCACCTTTCCCACACAGCCGCTCTCCAGCCAGGCAGCCCCAGTCTGTGTCACAGTAAGGGGTCCTTCCTTCTTAGATGCAGGACCTGGCATTTGTCCTTCCTGAATCTCATTAAGTCACTATTGTCCCATTCCTCCAGCCTGTCTACATCCCTCTGGATGGCAGCCATGCCCTTCAGCATATCAGCTGGTGCCACCCAAGCCTGGTGTCATCTATAAACTTTATGAATAAGCACTCAGTCAATTCCCCCAGGGAGGCAGATTAAAGCATTAGACAGGTGAGTCCCATCCCGCTTTCTCCAGGTACCCTCGGTGTAAACCACTGTGTACGCTGGCTGTGCTGGGACTTGGTTCAACCATGTAGGGTCACCTCTATGTCCCTTTGGGAAGACACAACCTCAAACAGGTGAAGTGGAATTAACAATTCTGGGTCAAGCTGGGAGAGAATTTGTGACAAAGCTTTCTTGGTTGTTCTCCCATGAGTGTTACACAAGCCCTGAATTATGATTTGAGTGGAACAAGGCCTCAACTCATAGCACAGCACTCACTACCGGCAGCAGTACATCACTCCAACCTCTGAAACTTCAAGGGTTCAGTCATCAGCTTTTAGCTACTTCTGCACATTCTCGCTTAAAGACTGAAGGGGCGAGCATCTCTGGCAGAAAGCTAAAGGCAGCCTATGTAAATCCTCAGAGATAGGTTCAAACACAGCCCTCCCAGCACACGGGAGCTCAGAAGCAGGTTCACACAAGGTCTGAATGTCAACATTTGGAAGACGTTTTCATATGGGTTCTCATAGTGCTGTACAGTTTACTTCAGTCCTGCTCTGCTGACGCAAACCCAAGGCTTATGTTAACAGGGTAAGCCGAACTGTTTTCACTTCTACTTACCGCTTAAGACAAAAATAATTTCTGTGGTTCATTCTGTCCTCTGGGTACAAAAGTCCTGTCTTGCTAGGTGGTTTGAGGATTCAGAAAACACAAACTGAAAGGAAAAGGCTGTTGCTATTTCAGTAAAAGATCTTTTACATCCTTCTTTGCTGCTTTCTAAAAAGTAATCAGTTGTTGTGGGTATATAAAAGAGCTAGAGCAAAAGCTCAGGACCAAAGCTTCCCTACACCAACAAAGGATGGGCAAACAGGGTGGAAAAAAGGAGATATCTCCTTTAAGGATCATCTTCCTCCTTCAGGACTGGGGACATGAAAGGGACTTTCCAGTGTTGGGCCATAGTCTTCAATTGGCCAAAGCCTTGAAGGGAAATTATGCCACTTCTTCCACTGTGCACCTGCTACAAGACACAAAAGACCTTATTAGGACACAATTAACATAAATCATGTAAGTTTATTAATAGCAAAAAATGGTCTATGGACAGGAAAAATATTTTAAGACTATTAACAAGCACATTCCCTACCAAGAACATATTTACATGGAGAGCGTGAACTGCAGGGTCCCCAAGTAGTGTGTCTCAGCCCATCCTGCCCTGCACTCCAATGTGTTCCATGGGAGCACATGGTCCAAGTTGTTCTTGAGAAGGGCATACACACTACCTCTTCTCCCCTTTTTAGGGTTCCCATTTGAAGCAGGCTGCAGCAGCAAGATGTTGTTTTATCCCTCAGGTACATTTTTTCCCCCCCCTCCCTTTAAACAAAACATATAGGAGTTCTTACCATCACATGAAAACACACAGAAAGGGGAAGAGCTAGCACCTCTCACACCAGGAGGAGCTGTGGGGGACAGAGATAATTACAAATAAGTTCCAAATAATTACAGTGTCATGCTGGGTCCCAGCCTCAGGACACGTTCTTACATCAGGGTGCTACGGATTGCTAGTGAAAACATTGCTATATGCAGTATTAAATAAGGAACCAGAAATAAACAGCTGCACACTTGTATGACAGAGCACTGAAAAAGCTATCACAAAGCAGGCAAATTCTTGAAGAATGCTTTCCCTGTGCTTGCAAGGTGGAAGCCAACTTGGTAATAAAACTATGTTTATACTGTTTTATTTCTGCTAGAGGGCTCAATTAGTAAAGCTGTGCTAATAAAGCCCACTGTAACCATCTGAATAGTCTCCTAGTAAATCAGTTAAGTGACTAATTTATCACAATGCCATTTTGCCACTTGGCCAATAGTCAAGAGAAGACAAAAGAATGTTAGTGAATAACAGGAAAAATCTATAGTGTAGAGTCCTTTTTGTTTCCTTTGCATCACTATAAATAAGACTTGATGTATTTTGCATAAGATTTTTAAACAGTTTTCTCTCTTCTCCTTACCTTTAGTGTTAAGTGGTTGCTATGAGGTTAAATACCCAAAGGGCAAAATGAGGTTCTGCTGTTAAAATTTTAGCACAGTATTCAGGCAGCCAGAGATGCACAGGTTGTGATTTACTGGTCACGACCCACCTGAAATAAGGTCAGCTTGAGTGAAATAGGATTTGCAGGAAGGATTCAAGCTTACTGTGCTCATTCCTCCTTCAAAAGTAAGTAAACAGATCGGGGGAGGGTGTGTGTGTGAAAAAAAAAAAAAGAGATGTAGCAGGCTATATCTATATTGAAAACTAGTGTTGCACAACCAGAGGGAATTGTAGAGTTAAATATTTGGTGCAGAAAATGTGATACAAGTCCACAGTGTTTGCATTCTGAAGGTTTTAATCCAATTGAGTGAACATTCCCTAATGGCACATTAGATTTGCTCCTGGAACATACCTTGGACTTCATTTCAGTTTACACAATCTGAAACTTCTCCGCAATGCAACTCAAAGCATGGTAAGCAGGAACAGTCAGAAGAATCATATAGATGTTACCACAGAGTCTGTCAACTACAGTGCTGGCACACGAGAGAATTTGGCCATCTTCAGTGTCATAGCCAATGCTACTTCCTATTTGGAAGCTAGGTCTCCTACACTCTGTTGTGATTAAGGGATTCTGAATGTGCTTACAAAGACCAAAAGGCAGGTTTCTGCATCTGTGCAACTCATTACTTTTCCTGAAAGACAGGATTGTGATGCACAGGTCTGAAAAAAACCACCCAAAACAGAGATTTACATGAAAGCAAGCTTGCATCCTATGTGAGTGCTGATGAGCTGAAGATTTAATGGAATTTAAACCATTTAAACCACTTCAACTACTGCACCCCAGACAATTCAACACCAGAATATCAGTTCTGGAATACACTGTAACAGTTGTTCTCACCTGCACTCGGAAAGAATGATTCCTGCCCCCCCCCCCCAACACACAAACACACACTCTAGACTTATGCACAACTAGCTACACCTTTTTCTCACATTTCAGTTGAACTACATGGAGTCTAGTCAGGCTATGGCTACACCTGGGGTCTGTTTACCTTTTAAAATACTGTGTCATGAAAAAATATTACACCATAGACAGATTTGCAATAGGTCAGCTTGTTTTAAACATTTTGTAATGTTGTTTAAACACAATTGAGTTGCATGTTCTGACATAGAAGACAGGACATCTGAGGAACCCCAAATGAAACTCTTGGAAAAGCAGAGAAATAGGCCTGCTGGTAAAAATATCCCCAATATTGGGAGTAGCTAACACCCACTCTGAGGAAAAATTCAAGTCATGTAATATTTGCAAAGCTCATAGCTTCCCTGTTCAGCTGATAGGTTAAATTATAGATATTCACAGGACATCTTATCTTTATTTATTTTGCACTGCTCACGTCATGGAATAGTTGTATCCAGTGTTCTGGAAATCTAGAATATTGTTTTAGACAATGAAGTAAATGAAGTATTTAAAGGTCTCACATTTATACTAATCTTGGGATAATATAAGTTATGAAGTTGTGGTGTCAAAGATACAACTGAGAAGTTCAGTCATTGAAAAGTTTAAAGAAACTGTTAGACTATAAACAATTTCAATATTTTTATATGTAAGAAAACAAAGTCAGATAAAATATTTTAGAAATTAAGGGAAATGTTCTCAAGTTGGAAAAACCTGTATGTCATCGGTAGCATTTCTAAGGTCTACCCTGGGGAAAAAAAAAAAAAAGAAGTAGGTATTTTTAAATACTGCCCTAGGAAGAATTTGCTAGCTGCTTTTATTAAACTTCTTAAGATAACAGGAAGAAGGCTGCACCAGAATAGGGATTTAAATGCTGGTCCTTGCTCTAAAAAAACAGATCAACTTTTGTTGTTGCCCGAAATGTTTTTTTTTTTTCTGTCCCAAAGTCCAAGTCTCAGCATTCAGAGCCAGATCTCTTAATCACAATAATTGAATTAAATATTTTTACTTCTGCAGTTTTACATTGCCAGTCATTTCCTACTTCTGCCCACACAGCTCCACTCCTACATGCTGCACATCTTGCTTTTGAATCCTCCTATAAATTTCTAATTAATTTATTCATCGTTAACAGTACTGTGTATGTCTTCAGGTTTAAAATGCACTTAAGACTCAAAATATAATTTGAATTTGTCTTAAATTTTTCATCTCTGAGTCTTATAACTAATCCACAGATGAAAGATGTAACCAAATCTTTTCTAAATTGACATAATAGAGAAGGCTCCTACACCCACATCTGCAGTGAGGTCCCTTCTTCCTTCCTCTTCTGCCCACTGCTATCCTCAAAATGATGGTGTGTCTTTCTCAGAACCTCTTTTCACACACAGTTCCTACAGAAGCTGGGTTATATAGGAAGAGGATTCAGAGCAGAAGTGTATAATCAGTTCAGCTTACACAACATGTGTGGTTATATAAAGACTATAAATTTGAGGTTACCATATTCACACTTAAATCACCTACATTTACTATCATTTGCATGTACTGATTCCATTTCTCTTTGATCCATTAGAAATTGGGGCGTTTTGACCACTGAAGGTCATCTGGAATTAAAATAAACCACCACCAAACTGGCCTAAGAAATAATCTAACTGCCCCTTGGAGTGGAGGAAAGATAAACTGTTCCCTCAGGCTTCCTCCCAGCCCACACTATATGGTCGTTACACATTTGCACTGAATACTCAGTTCTGGCAAAGCTGCCATTGTTGTCAACTTATCAATACGTGTCCAAGGGGAGTTACTTAATAGCGAACAACTTGTGTTCTAAACAGTTGGAGAGGGAGAGGCCAGAATTTCTTTGTTCATTAGAAAGTATTTGAAAGAGGAACCCAAAACCACCACAATGTCTTCTATTGCATCACTTATTTTGGTATTTTTTTAGAGATACATTGCCAAGGAAGCTATTTACAAATACAAAGACAGACATATCTGCAAATATTTCTTCTCAACCACACTGATACGGTATTTCATTTGGAATTTGTGAACAATTTATACTTCAAATTTGTGTTCATATGAAGGCTTAAGAAAAGTCTTGAAGCATGTATTTGCTCATTAAAAGAATAAAAGGGTAAAAGAACAAAGCTACATAAAAAAAAATCCCTTATCACCATGGTAACTAAGCACAGGCTAATTTTGTAACCAGATTTTACTGGGAGGGCAGAATAGGTCTTTACCTCTACACCACCTAATCAAACATTTAAAATAACTCTCAAAACATAAATGATAATTTCTCAATAACCTATAGCCACTTGAATACAGAATTCTAGTAAGACATGAAAAGCCATAATTTCAAACACATTTATATGATATTGTTGAACACTTTCAGGCAAAGACATTTGTTTTAAACATTTCACAGGATATTTGTGAAGATGGAAAAAAATGTGAAATTAATGGTTACAAATGAAATTATTACTTTCAAACAACAGTGTAATGCCTAAAGGCTAACTACCTGTGCTATATAAACCACTCCCCCAAAACTGTTTATAGAGGATCAAAATAGTATTTTTTTTCTTAGTGCAAAACACTGAGTAAGAGATGCATTTGACTGGCAGAACTGCATGAGTGATTAGTTGCTCACCTTACCTACACACCACCCACCAGTGCTCCAAACATATGAGAAGTTACAGCGGATACAATTTTTTTTTTAAAGTGCCACAGAGTGAGTATGCCTCAAATCAGTAAAGGGGGAAAAAGATCCATCAGACTAATTACTACCAACAAGCAAGCAAGAGGTGCTAGATTAATTTCCTTGCCCATTCAGGATTTGACCTTTCAGCTGAAGCTAACAAAGGCTTCCATCTAATGGCAATTTCTGTGGCAGTTTCTGTGACATGCCCACCCACCTACAGCCTTATCTTCCCAGTAACCGAATACCCAGTTTATTATTAGAATATTAGAACCTGGCTTGAACTGAGCAACACTCCACCTATTCAGCTCAGGACTCACAGAAAGCCTGGACTTCTCACTTAGTGCTCATCACTTCATGTCACACTGAAAAGGTTGGGGAGGTTGGGGTTTTTTTTTGGTTTGTGTGTGTGTTTGTTTAGTTTGGGTTGGTTTTAGTGTTGTGCTGTTGTTGGTGGTTTTTTTTTAAGAAAAGATGACAACTAGGTGCTATTTCATATATACAGTTTTTAGTTCTGGTACTGATCAAGTTATGAATTAGAAGTTCTCCTTTTTTTTCTTTTTTTTTTCTTCTTTCTTTTTATATGGTACCATCAGGCTTAATAGAATAGAACCAAGTTATACATCTTACATTAGAACAAATACGTATTATTTTAAATTCCTAGTAAAACCCCAGAAAAATACTTCTCAATAGCACTGGTGGCAAGTTTTCTTTCAGCACTTCATAACGACCAGCTAGTTATACATCAGATGTTGGACCTTTTTTCCATTAGTCTCATTGTAGGACTGCCTTCATTTTAACTTCAAGCAATGTAAGATGTTACTACTTATGTGGTCAGATACTAGTTCCACTTACCAATGAATATTTCAGTATTTCATATTAAGTATTCATTGGAGCAGGAAAAAAACAACAACAGTGCTTTGCATCCCTAGTGGGTGCCCGAACTGCTAGCCTGTACAGTCCCAGTCTGCTCTGCTTTCTGTCTTTCACTCAATGAATATTTAAGTAGCGTCTACAAAGTGGATTTATTACAACACAATAAAACATAAGGACTAGTGGAAAAACACCATATACCCTGATTCTTAAATCAATGGTCTCTAAAAGAAGGGGAGGGAAGACATACACTTAATCATGTTAGATGATATACAAATATGTATCAGAACCTTGCTCTTCCAAAAGCAAACATCTGCTTTGTCAGTTCTGTCAGTACTTTTATATGAGATAGGAAGTAAGTGAACCTGAAGCTACCAGAATTTAGGTAGTGATGAGTAAAATTTAGTTGCAGAGTCAGCTTCAGTGACTGCAAGCCTAATGGATATTTTGTGAACATTAGCAGGAGCTAAATGTTATACTAAGGCACTCAGAGGAGCATGCAGAGTACATCATCTTTTTGATGTATCCACAACAAGGTATCTAGACTGGAAAGGATTTATCTGATTGCTATGTAGACAGCAAATAGATTTCTGTTTCTTAATCATCCTCAGTATAAAAGTCATCCTCAGGAGCTCTGTGGAATTAATTTTCACATTTCACTCATTCTTTTATGGGTGATTTCCAACTCCTGATGAAGTGCAAGTAAGCAAGGCTAAGGAAATATTTTGAAGAAAAAGTTCTGAGCTCTTGAATGAAAAGGGATTTTCTCTGCTTTTAATTATTTCTAATTTTGATGACAACAATAATGTCAAGGGAAATATGTTAAGAATTCAAAGTCATTTAATTAGAACATGTTACCACAATTCAAATTCACACTATCCACAAAAATGCCAGCATAACCTTAGACTACAACGAGTTATTTTAGCACAGTATTTCGGTTCTGTTATGACCACCAAAAAGCAGTAAACATCTCTAAGCAAATTTCATTAAGATTTTGTTTTCAAAAGTGCAAAAGGAAATAAAGCTTTGAAAAGACAGGCTCACTTAAGAAAATTAAGACTTGAATTAATTCTGCCACTACAGCCTCACCTCACTGGATAAGGGTAAAGCAACACAGTCAGGGTAGGGAACACTCCATATCCTTTAGCGTACGACTAAAACACAGGGCTGAGAGAGAAACTGTCCAGAGTTAAAACCACTCTGTGTATGACAAGGAGCTGTACAATAAGAAGACAGTGAGGCAGGTGAAGTAGCTTGGTTTTACAAGCTCAAACTCCTAAGAATGAAGCACCACCTATGGAATCACAGCACAAATATACTGAAGCCTGACACAGGTCTGAGAAACTGCTAGTTATGGAAGCAACCAAGTAGGCTTTTGGCATAAGGAGTGTACAATGACGTACAGGCAAAACTTGATGGACAGAAGATCATGGAAAAGCCTTCACATGAAAAGACAGTTCTGCAATAAGTCAGTCCTGCTCAGTACCCATATTACAATGAGAAGTTACTCTGTGAAATATCAGTATCGATAGCCAAGAGACCTTCCGCTTCTTAAGAGGCCTGCAACACACACCTTATTCTCTACCTCTGCACAAAACCATTCATGTGTCTACCTATTACCAGAAAAGATGACACCAATAATAAAATGGAAAAAAGACAGCCTCAGGTAGAGCTTACTCACAGAGTAAAACAACTTCCATTAAATACTGACCTTTTCTGGCTGAACAATAGAGAAAATACATGCATTCCAAATGCATATATTTGGCATTCTAATGCCATGGTTTTTTATGAGCCAGAGTAAGGAAAGACAACCTGAAGTTTCATTTTCTCCCTAGAAATCAGAACTGGGTCTGAAAAGGAATCTGCAGGTCTAAGCAAGTGTCGGGAGGGGGGAGTGGCGAGAAGAAAAAGAAAAAAAAAGGGGGGGGGGGGGGGAAGAGATGGCCATCAGGCAGATTCAGTTCTCAGCTTCTGTGAAAGGAGAAGATTAAATGGTGTCTCATCAACTCAGAGCACCCATGCCTGGAATGCCGGATTAACCTGGCTGAAACGTCATCCAGGAAAAGAGTTGGGAAAGGAGTCTTGCAGAACAGAACTAGACACTGTATGCGCTGTTCTTTCTTTCTTGGGCAGAGGCAAACCTTAACTGTGAGGAATATGTTAAAATATAAAGTGCAATCTTTCCATGTTCAGGTAAAATAAAAAAAAAAGGTTTGTTGTGCCATGAACTCCTCTATTCCTGACAGTCAAGCACTGGAAATGTTCTCTTGGATCTATACCAGGCTTTGATTGCACCTTTTGCCTAGCTACAAGGATATAGTGCTTCTTTGAGAACACTATATATTTTAATTTTAAAATCTCCATCTGTGGATTATTCCTCCTATATTAGACTGGAAACTTATTAGTTGAATCATAAAGTTAGAATCACAATTGATCTACTCCTACAAATGAGAAAAAAAATATCTAAATAAAGGTGTAGCCACCTTCTAAAATACTCAGCCAAGCTCTTTATTTACTGTTGTTGGTTATGTTCCACAGTTGGGATTCATAACTAAATCATCGCTTTGTCTAACTCACAGCATGAAAGCCATTTAAATCTTCCTACATACATTTTATATTACTGAAAGACCTTTCTCATCGCCCTTCCCACTCAGGTATCCATCTCTAATAAAGCATTCAAAAAGTAATCAAACAATCTCTATAGAAAAAATGTACAGATGACAGCTTTCCTTAGATTTCTATACATATAGGAAAAACTTCTATTCTGCTTTTCAAAAATATACTTAGTTGAAATGAGTTTTCTTTTTGGCACCTTCCTCATCTGGACTACCCAAGTATTCTTAGAAGTGTATACACATGCAAACAACCAAAGAATTTTTTCTTTTGAATGTCACTAAATGAAACAAAAGACAAAAAGGGGAGATGAAAGAGGAATTATGATGTAAAATAAAAGGAAATGCAAACTCTTCAAATCTTTCTGGTTTTGTACCTGTGAATAGAAACTACTCCTACAAGTAGCACAGTTAATACAAGACTATGCAGACGAGATTAGGAGGCAAACAGAAAACATTTGAAGGTTGATAGAGTTCAGAGTGGTGGTGGTACCTTTCTTCCTCAGGATAGCTTGTGTTGTGTGCCAGGGCTTGAATCTTCCCTCTAAATACTTGCTGATCCAGTGAACAAAACACATTGGTCACATACCCAAGTCCTATTTGTTGTGATTTACTCTACTTTGGAGCGCTATGCTAGGCCATTAAACAAATCATCCATAGGACTTTCTAAGTCAATGTGTTGGATTACTGCCAATTCAGAAAGTCCTGCTAAAACTAGCTGTTAAAAGTAATTCAGTGGAGGTCCTGAATTTTCTAAAATTATCAGGACCAGAATTTTAAGGTTCCACTCCATTTACTTTGGTACCCTTTTGGACAACAAAGAACACCCCCCACCCCAGCCCACCCCCACACTTTAAATAACTGATTGCAAAAAAACTCAAAGGAAATGTTTCCTACACATAAGGCACCTTCCTTCTCATGACAGAAGTTATCATTTTTACTTGCAAACAAAACTGTCTGCAACTCCAGACATTAAGACCAGCCAATAAATCACAGTCTAGCTCTTTGGAGAAGTGATATTATCTTATCAAAGTTTCTTAACTTCTATTTATTTTTAGTGAGCTTAACTTTCTGTATATATTCAAATTAAGAATCTGGTTTCTTAAAGTACAGAATACCTTGTTGCTCACACAGGAGTTAGAAGAGCCAGTTGGTTCTGCCTGTACTTATACCGATAGAGATCCCTCCCTCTGTGTCAGCCAGCCAATTAAAAAAAAACATTATCATCATGAAATAGCAAAATACACTGAACTGTAGAAATTTGTGTTTTAGATAGCACCATGACACTTTCAGATGAGCGTCATGAGGTATGAGGGGTTTCAGTATCATGCACTGTAATATGACTTTTCTAGGCTGTGTCAGCCTCGAGTACAGTGAGTACATGTAGTAGTTCCATTCAGGACAGAAACTGGCAAGTTTTACAGCTCCTTAAACCAGTAGCTTTGATCAATAGAGATTTCTCCACTGCTCAAAATACAATCAAAGATGATACATGTTGTAGAAGAGACCATTACAGAGATTATTCTGTTCCTCAGAAAAAATAGTGCTCTCACAGCTCCTAAGAAAAAAAAGTATCGAGGTCAGACTCTTTTGAGAAGAGAACTTCAAAAAGGAAGACTTCTTTTTCTCTGAACAAGTACACATTTCACACTGAACAGTAATTTAGCATAAAATCCAAGCCAGGCAGCTGAGCACCAAATCAGAATTTACAAGTATCTTGTGGCCGGGATCGGAACAGTTGAAAAATATGCAACTGTCTTCCTAAATACATAGCTAATTGAATAAACAATTCTCCTACCACTATTACTTCAATTTCAATTATTGGTGGCCTCACATTTCTAATTTTATTTCTCAATTAGGACTTTACAGAAGGATTATGGAAATTTAAAGACTGAGCCATAATCTCAAACATCCTGCTGACTGACTCAATAGCCACAGATTCTCCAAGCCAGACATTACAGGAAAGTCAAAGTTCTTTTATATGGGTGGTTTACTCAGATGCAGTGAAGTAATGCCAGTCACTTCAAAGAGACAATATTGTGTTCCGATTCATGAACTTTCAAGAAGAAATTCTAAGGGAGAAAGCAGCCAAGGAATTTCTAGAATTTAATTAGAAAACATAACAAACAGTTCTTCCTGGTTAACATTAATCTCTTTGAACTGTTTGACTGGTACTGGAGCAGGCAAGGAGACAGCTAATTTAGATGTGCCTACACAAACCACCGAGACTAAAAAAAGGAAGTCTTGGATTATGTGATGTGGCTTGATCATTGCAAGTGCTTAAAGAGTCTTTTGAGAAGAAAAATGCTTAATATATTGTGTATGTATCACTCAATTCAATAAAATAAATAAATAAATAAATAAAAACCCAAAAAACAAACCAAAACCAGAACTTTTAGATTCTCAAGTGGTATTCAGTGAAAAGAAGGATTAGTGTCTCAGAGCATCAATACTCTTCCTAACATTCCAAAGTTCTGGTGCAATAATGGAGATATGAAGTATGGCTGAAGGCACAAAGAGCCAAACCTGTGATAGAAAAACAAAGCCAAGTTTATTATTTTTTTTATGTATGAGTGGTAGTTCAGACTGAAATCATATTCTCAACAGAAGAGACAGCACTGAAGAGAATTATTCAAATTGGCATTCAGGTAGAGTTCTTCAGCATGAGAATAGTCCTCTCACATATGGCTTATAAGGGGCTGTTACAAATAGATTTTTGCAAAGTCCCACATTTTGTATCACTTCTGCTGAATACTTTAGAAACCCAACTGTATCATTAAAACCTTAATCTAAAGCCTATGATAAGCTATAACAATAAAGGATGTGAACAAGGTAGGAAAAACACATTTAAACAACAAGAGTATCATTTACTTAATAGTGAGCAAATGTAAGTGGGCTTCAACTTAATTCCTACTTGAAAATAATAAAAGTACCTGCACTGTGGGAGTGAGCAATATAGGAGCAGAAACCATTTGTCTGTACGACAGGAATTGTGAGAGATGTAGATCATGATTGAATTCCATTATTGCTGACATTTCACAAAGCCATTAAAAGAGAGAGCTCTCGTTCCTAGCACTTACAGTCAACTATCAAGCAAATCTAGTTACAGGTGAAGAGTACAAATTTAGAATGAGATGAGGACCAGAAGGCTGCATGTAAGTGTTTATAACAGCCGACATATACAGGAGTACATATATGTGTGTGTACATATAAGCATATATACAGATATACAAGCAGAAAGACACTTGTCACGAACACCAGACAGTTAGCCATTGTTTCCTCAGTTATTTCATCAAGATCACTAAGGAAGGATTAACATTGAACATGAAGACATTAGCACCCAAGGAGACCATTTATCTCAAGTAGAGGATAAAACATGAGACGGACCAGATGATGGATCAAGCCCAAAGTGAGAACTGACAGAGAATGTGAGCAGACAAAAGAAAGGAGTTTAACAGCCTTACTACTTAAGCAGAAAAGGGTGGGACACATGAAAATAATAATAATTTTCTGTGAAATGGGTTTGTGGATTATAACAATCGTGAACTGATTTTCACAGAATGACTGAGGTAGAAAGGGACCTCTGGAGGTCACCCGGTCTAACCCCCTCCTCAAACGGGGACACCCAGAGCCATTTGCCCAGGATTATGCCCAGATGGCTTTTGAATATCTCCAAGGAGGGAGGCTCCAGAACTTCCCTGAGCAAACTGTGTCATTGCTCGGTCACCCTCACAGTGAAACAGTGTTTCCTGATGTTCAGAGGGAACCTCCTGTATTTCAATTTGTGACCCTTGCCTCTGGTTCTGTCACTGGGCACCACCAAAAAGAGCCTGGCTCTGTCCTCTATACACCCTCCCTTCAGGTATTTATATACATTGACGAAATCCCACTGAGCCTTCTGCCCCAGGGTGAACAGTGCCAGGTCTCTCAGCCCTCTTCATATGAGAAGTGCTCCAGTCCCTTCATCACCTTCATGGCCCTTCAGCCACGTGGCCACTGCAATCATTAGTGGTTCATTGGGTATTTTATTTTTCCCAGGCCTCTTTTTCAAATACTGGGATTTTTCTTTCGCTTTTGAAGACTGAAACCTTTTGGCCAGTGAGATTGCTATGCTGTTTTGCCGTTATATGATCAAGGAAAACTATCTTAAATTACAGATGTTTCAATGATTTGTTGTCTTGTGATATACAACATCCCTTCCCAAACTGATTTGAAATAGACTATGAAATACAATTATTCCATGGTCTTCTTACTTTAAAGCCTTGTCCAAAAAACAGTGTACATATATGAGCTCAAGTACATTTATTTCCAGTTTCTATGAGGAAGAGCTAGGGGTTACTTTCATATCTAGAAATAAAGCAGAAACAGCTGATAGGACTTGTGTTTCATTTGTAGCATAATCCCACACAACCTCTGTGTAGAATAATGCTGCATGACATCCTAAGATCACTGTGAATGTTTGAATCTGACCAGAACCTTCAGGAAAAGAACTGAGGCACAGGACACAAAAGCCAGGCTTATTTTCTTCTTCCCACAGTGATAATTTTGTATTGTCATTACCACTTCAAGAGAAATGAAGCTGGCTGGTTGTCCTGAACCTTCAATCAATATTTTCTGGAATCAAAACATTATCTTATTACCCATTTCAATAAAATGGGATTCCGAGAAGAAATGAAAATCTGTTAAAATTATAATATAGTCTTCTGTAGCTCATGAATTCCTATGGTAACGCGGATTGAGCATGTTTGACAGTTTTTCAGTATAATGTATTTCACTTACAACTGCAAAAATTTTAGCTGTAACACCCATTCAAACAAAGCAAATATAATATTAGCCTGCAAAGTGAATCTTCACAGAGTGAGAAAGATTTAAGGAGAATATTAGTCATCCTACACAGATACTTCAAAAGGCTCAAGGAACAGAAGTTACAAAGAAAGCGTATCTATAAGCCATGGCTTTGAAATGAAGAGCTGGATCTAAATTTGCAGTAATGAAATTCAATACAAATAGGAGAAAGCATTGACAACTACCGATTCTCCTCCCTCACAGCAACTCAGAATTAAGAGTGAAGTTATTCTACAGCATCTAGCAACACTTAAGACACAGGGACGGTCAGGCTGCCATAGCTGAACAGGCTGTATTTTTTTCTGGTATTTAATTCCTGCCTTGTTGATTCTGATCCTCCAGTAAATGATGCTCTGAAATCAGGGTTCTAGGAGCTGCAACAAAAGGATGTGGCCACTCATCTGTTCCTCCACAAACTAGTAAAATCCTTAATGGTGCAATCCATAGATTTAAGACACAACATTCAAACATTCCAGCACCAAGTATAGGCTCTGATTTAGATGGGGTTGAATTACGTACTTCAGCTCCTTGCAAAGCTAATAGGGATAATAACTTCAAGACGGGACACACAGCTGCCTGCTTTCTGACTAGTGTCAAGGCAGGCATCCATAAGAATTCCCAAAGTCAGTCATACGCAACATGTTTCTTCTTGAAAACTTAGGGTGCCCATGGGAAACAGTTTCAGAACCTGGCACACATTTAATTAAGATATGTAAAAAGATTTTAGCTACATACAACCTAGGACAAAAGAGAAAGTATATGCTTCACCATCATTACGTAATGAACTCAGGCAGGATACAGATGACCAGGGGTCAGTTTTTTCCTCAGCTCAAGGGCTCTCCCCAACATACCAATTCCTGAGCAGTCTCTGAACTCATCACTACAGCATAACTAATCAGTGCTTAAGGAAGAAGCACTTTTTTTGTCCTTCCTGTTTGGCACCATGCAGTAAAACGTTAACATATAGAAAACAAAAAAACCCCAAACCAAAACCAGCTAAAGGGTGTCACAGCACTATCAAAACTAGGCAGCTATAACAAGGCTTTTACCATCCCATACCAGGTTAACTTCAGTAAGTAGTACCTGCGCCTTTTGCCCCAGCACAGTCACCAATCCTCCCACAAGGTTTCAAAAGTTCCTCTACTGTCTGTGCCCTTTCTTCAACCTCTTCAGGCCAGTCTCGCCTCTACCATGTCCGGAGTCCCTTCATCAGGCTCCTCTTCCAGCCGGCCCCTCCTCACCTGGGCCCCCTCCATGTCTCTCCTACATCCAGGGCACTCGCTCTCCTTCCTCTGCTTCTTCCAAGTCACTCTTCATCTGATGCTCCCCTTCCACACCCCTTAGAGCTATTTAACCACTTAGCAGGAACCAGCCACAGCTGCACGTTATCCACGTCAGCCAACCCCCTGCCCCTGAAGCCAGCCCACAGCTGTATGTTATCAGTGTTAATTAACCTGCCTTCATTCCTCTATAATTCCTCTACAAAAGGGCACTTTTAAGCCCTATAGATTCTTGGCGTTTGATCCCAGAGAAGTTAAGAACAGGTAAAACTGTTTCACCCCACAGGTGAAGTGGCCAAGGGATATTTTATTGCCAGCGTTAAGTTTTACCACACTGTCCCTGCACTGTATATCCTATTGCCAGCCGGGCCAACGTGTTTGCATGAACATCGGGCTCTCTAGGTCCTTCACAGGCATCGGACCTCTCAGAAATGAAAAACTCATTTTTACCATCAATTCCAAAGACAAAGGATACAAATGGATTACTTCATGTTTGAGATGGAGTTCACTTTCTTCATAGTAGACAGCATGATGCTGTGTTTTGGATTTGTGACTAGAACAGTATTCACACTCGTGTTTCAGCTAGTGCTGTACAGTGCTTGCACAGCATCAAGGTCATCTCCGTTTCTCATGCAGCTCCCCAGTGAATAGGCTAGGGGTGGGCAAGAATTGCAGAGGACAGCTGACCCCAAGTGACCAAAGAGATATCCCACACATATGACATGGTAGTCACCAATAAAAACATGGGGAGAGGAGGAGGCAGAGAGGATGTTCATGGTTAAGGCATTTGTCTTCCCAAGTAACCATTACACATGATGAAGTTCTGCTGTCCAGGAAGCAGCTGAACATCTGCCTGCTGATAGGAAGCAATGAATAAATTCCTTATTTCACTTTGCTTGGGTGCACATATCTGTTTCACCTATTAAACTGTCTTTATCTCAAGCCATAGGTTTTTCCAGTCTTGGTCTTCTGATTCTCTCCCCTATCCTGGCACGGCGTGTGTGCGGGGGGGCGGGGAGTAAGTGAGCAACTAGGTTGGTGCTTAGTTGCTGGCCATCATCCAAGCCACTACAGCTAGGCTACAAAGAACGATATTCACTGTAAGTTAAGTGACCAAGGGCACTGGTAAGAGAGACAAGCGTAAACCCCTCCTTTAGTAGCTATCTTAGAGAAGAACGAGTTCAGGCAGCAGAGGCTGAAACTCTGGCTAAGACTGCCACCAGCCTGAAAAATAGAACACACAGCTGAGAGATCTGAGGACAAGGCTATGGTTTAAATACGACTAAAAGGAAGACCAAAACTGTATCTTCCAGGTGAGGACTTCAGTTACACCTATACCTAATCCACAGCCCCATGCACCTCTTTTTTCCAATTACTGTTACTTATGTCTAAACAGTAGATGAGGTTGTAACAACACTCCTTTGTTTAGGCGGTAAACCAACTGAATACAAATACATTGGACTGGCACTGTGCCCAAACCAATAAAACCAAGGGACATGAAGGGAAGAAAAAAGGAAAACCCAAGCCCTCCATGATGGTGTCAGGTCTACTTCAGAGTACCACACCAGGCAGATGAGAGAAGTAACATGTTGGGGTTTTTTTAGACCTTTTGGAAGTGTCTGAAGTGCCCAACATAGTGATGATTTAGTTCCTAGATCTCTGTTGTAGAAACAAGTACAATAAAATGAAGATTCTTCATCAATGTCTTAAACATAGCAGACCACCTCTTCCAAGTAGGAGAAAACAAGAAGAGGAAGATTTTCCTACAGCTGATTCACATAAACTGGAAAAAAAAGTCAAAAAAGGTGACCGTAAGAGGCAAATTTGTGTGCAAGTAATTATGGAATGATACTTGTAATGCATCTTTAGTTAGGCAATGAAGTCAGAACACAGATTTTAAGAATGTAGTTGTCAAAACAAAATTTGCTAGCTAGGATAACTAGGAAACAAGAATAAAATGATGATGGGGATGGGAGAGATTTTTGCAGTTCTTAATGACGGTAAAAGCACAGAGGAAAAGAATTCTTGAGCAGATACAGGAAAAGAACTCACAAACTGTTCAGCAGCTTAAAATTTGAAAAAAGCAGCACATGAAAACGGATTCAAATTACTAAGTGTAGGAGAGCCATATAAGAAAGTCCAGGGCAAAATGAGATAGATGCTGTTCCTTGCTAATGATAACAATCTCCCACACATACAACAGTCAGAAGAGAAAGACCAACCCAAATGAAAAGACAGAAGAGGCAAGAATTATGGCTGGACATGAAAGAAAAGGCAAGATCCAAATGAACCACTGGATACTGTGAAGATGTTTTAGAAAGCATCACTACACACTCACCATATTTTTATCTCCTTCCTTGAGCTTTCAGGATCCCACACTATACAGATATTTGGTCTGACCCACACTTCAGCTATCCTTGTGTTCTTTATCTGTTCTTACATATTAGAACTAATGCAGTCAGGGTTGTAAATAGGAGAAATTCCAGAAAAGATGGAAAAGGTTGTTATCTGCCTTTCATAGGGGTACAACAAGGAGTCAAAAAATCATAAAATATCTTAAATTTATTTCCCAAGACTGGAACATAAGCAAGCTTATTTGTAAGCAATGCACAAACAGCCAAGATGAATGTTTAACCTATCAAGACTAAGTCATCAAAACAGTTGCATTTCTGCCCCCCCCCGCCCCCCCCCAACATTTTTCTACACTTTCTTCTATGGATAACATTTTCTTGCTGTCCGTAAATGAATAGCTCTTGTTATCAGCATCCCAGTGTGAAAACAGGAATACAAATACTCTTTAAAAGGGGGGTGAGGAGGGAGCGGGGAGGTGCATCACTTAACTACAGCATATTGTCACAATTTGATTTTCTTTAAACTATTTGCTTAACTTTCAGAAATTCTGTCCCAAATCAACCTGTTTCCATTAGTGTTTTTAAGTCACTAAAATTGATTCACAGCTTTTCAGAGATCTATTTTCTGTCCCAATTTATCTCCATTGCTTGGCAGTTACTAGCTGTGGATATTCAGCCTTGGTCTTCCCTCTTAAAGAGATATCACCTGAAGTCAGAGTAGCAATTTTTTTATCTACTCCTTGACAATATTTGAAAATAAGTGAATTACTTGTTGTACAAACACCTGTAATGGGGAAATAACTTCAGAAGGGCCACTTCTTTCTACAGTAGGAGTTCAGCATCTAGAACACCCATAACCTGGAACACCAACAACTACTTCAAATCAATGTGGAAATACCACCGTGCTATAAAAAGTATGCTCCAGTCTCCTTCTCACTGACTCTTACCTGAGGGAGGTAAGATAGACTACTAGAAAATACTGAACTGCAGGTTAGAAGCATTGTCCACAAACAAGAGACTTTCACAAGACAGATATTAGACATACGTGCTCCAATATGTGCTGGTTAGCATGACTGCAAGACTTTATTTAAGAGCTTAAGCATTTGGAAGCATAATGCAGGATCTTGCAGATCCTTGACCCAGTAAAGACAGATACTTTCCTTCAACAGATGTCTAAAGAACAGGCTAGACAATCTTCCATGAAGGACTTCATAACTTCCCTAAACTACAGGTTCCAGTACTTCACTGTTCTTGTATCGGAACAGTTTTCCCAGAAGTTCATCCATCCTGTCCCAGTAAGTCATTGTGACACCTAGTAATTCCTATTACCCTTCCAAGAATTTACTCCCATTTGCTTACGTGCTTCTGAAATGCAGTACCCAGAGCAGCAAGAAATACTTCAAGCCTTAAGATTGTCAAGCAAAACAATGATTTCTCAGTTCTTGCAATTCAGCTACTTGTTTATGTGTTCCCATCAATGTGTTAGGCAATGACAAAGATAGTAGCCACAAGCTCTACTTGTTTCACTTGTAATGCACAGTCTAAACTAGAAACTGGTAGCCACTTGTTCATTTTGGCTTTCTGCCTGAAAACATCACTCGTTCCTGTTATTTGTCAGAACATTTTAAATCTTTTCTTTAATTCTACAGTGCTTGCACGCCTGCCCACACTTAAATTATCTGCAAGTTTTGTAAATTTACCTTCTGTTCCATCACCAGGTCTATCCATAGTGTTACTTTTGTGTAACAGTGGATCCAGGACAAACAACAATACTCAACTTGGCATATTTTTTTCTTAGTTTATTGATGATCAGTTAACATCTGAGCACAATTCTCCAACCACTTTTGCATTTACCCACAAGTAGGTTTCCTGAGATCACTTATCAGAAAGCCATCAAGACTGACAAAATGCTTTACTAAAGCCAGAACTTTTGCTTTGTCTCCAATGCCCATACCTTTCTCAGGGTAGAAAATTGATTTAAGTAATAATCGATGGAGATTTATCTGCTGGCAAACTTCCAGGTACTTAGCAATTACACAATTTTCTTGGAAACTGACTGGGCTAGAGTTTTCTGACAACTACCTTCAACTCTCCAAGTGAAAGAAACACTAGACTTTCTCTTTTTTTCATTGTTTTGACACATCGTCACTGAATTCCCCAAAATAACTGAAAGGGACTGACATCAGTTCAGCCTCGTTGGGGTGGTGGTGTGGCAGGGACAGGACAGAAGTAGGGGGAGAGTTTGCTCTGAAGATAAAGTTCAACAGGCTTAACCCATCTTAAAGCACCCTCTTAAATCTGTTCCATCTTTATTCAAATCTGCATTTTACCATTTCATCACTGAATTAAATCTTTCAGCCATCAGCCCACAGAAGTCAGCCATGGGACCCTTTCAGTGAAGGCTAGCAAAATAAGAGCATAGTAGATCCTCTGATGGTCTTGTCAATGCATGTTGAGACCCATTCTGAGTCACAGAGGAGTCTTTCCCTGTTTACTTACTGATATTTACAGGATTATATTCTATTGCAATTAACACCCACCCCCCCCACCCCCCTTTCACCTTTGCCTCAAAGATGATCCTGGGCTCCTCCGTGGGGCATGAAACGCAGCCTGGCTTACTCCACAGCTAGCTGTAAGCCCACCTGCTCAAGCCGTGCAAGTGCGCTCACTTGCTAAGGAACTGGCAGGTGACACCAAGCTGGTTCATCTGTCTGATCAGTTCCTTGTGGACCCTCAAGGAGCAACTGTGCACTGCAATGCCTCAGCACCGTCCAAGAACTCTTTTAATGGTGACCTGTCAAAAAAGTTTTGCTTCCCTCCCTGTGGGTAACAGTTGTTCCCTAGTCCATGCAAGTCTGTTGCTCTTTGGATACCTGAACCATACGTAAGGGAGCTGGGCATTGCTAAAGCAGAGATGTACTGAACCTTTGCATGCAAAACAGCACATAATCAACTTGCCGCTTAGATCACATTTAATTCAAGTCATGGTATGGCAAAACACTCCCGGAAGATCTAATAATTATTTAAAAACAACACTACATACTACCAGTTCAGAAGTAAAGATTAAGTAAGATTAGGGTGTGATAAGAGCCAGAGGCAGAAGAAGAGAAGGGACAAGAAAAGCAGCCTTTGGCAACTCAACTTTCCTAGGACATTGGTCTCCCTTAACTAGATAACTCACCACCAGATTGGTTAAGAGAGCATCATACCCACCTTCATATCTGAGTCTGCAGCCCTGACATGGACCTTCCTCGTTTTTGGTAGAGCACATTAGTTTGCACAGCTGTCTTTCTGGAGTCTTCCAAGGATGGACAATCTTTCTTCCAGAGACCTCCAATGTGATCCGATGAGCAACTTGCTGGCTGTCCTGAGAAGGGCTGTTGCTATCCTTCCCTGCCTCATTCCCCCACTCCAGTTACGCAGCCCTCCTCCCTCCTTTTCATCTCCTAGTGTCTGTTTATTTTTGCTATTTCAGTAGCAAACTGCATCAGCTCACAAACAGATTAGGCAAGCGCTAGATGCAGTAGGAATATCCAGAGTGTGCCCCTTTTGGCAGCAAGCTATTAAAGCAGTTCAGCATGACTCACTTTCATCCTTATCCTGTTCCTTCCTTACCCAAGGGACAAGGTGTGATGGTTCTAAATTCAAACGGGCACTGTTTCACTTATGTAGACATATACTCTTTTATTTCACCGGTTAAAAAAAATTAAATAATTTTATATATATATATATATGATTCAAGAGTGAGAGATCCCTCACTGTTTTGGTAATTTTGACTTCTGATAATTCAAGGTATGTTTAAATGCAAGATAGTTTACACTACACTTTACATGCTACACCAAAAATGGTAGAGAGGTGTACACACACTTACAACAATTACATTTAACATTCCTTTCTCTGGGGCAAGACAAGCCATAATAAAAATAATCTTAATAGTCTGAGGCAACAGTTTATACCATAGGAAATTTAAAAAAAAAAATAAATAAAAATCAAGCTTCATTGTCACTGTAGAAAAGCATTTCTCGTAACTAAGAACTAATCATATGAACATAAGATGCAAGCAATATGACTCATTACTAGCTCTTGAGAAAGACGAACAGCAGCCAACAAACAACTAGAAGTGCTTTAAAGACAGTTAAAAAGTGGATATGGCTTGCTGGGGCTGGGCAACTTCGGAGATACTCTACCACACTCCCCACCGGAGTGCATCAGATGCTCGCTTTTCTTCATATTGACGACAGCCACCACAGCCGACTACAGGGCAGGATCCTCTTCAGGACAGCAGAAAAAAAGAACAGCTAGCTGAATCCATTGTAGTATGGAGAATACTATCAAATTACATGCCGGATGAGAGCTAAAGTCCAATATGTAAAGTTTTATAACTGCAAATGCTCACACAGGAGTGTTACAGATTTGGGAGTACTGGCATATTTCAAAAGATGCTGCTGCTGTATGAGCTGTGATAAAAATGCAAGAGAAATAAAGTACATCTGCCAACTAGCAGCATAATCTTTGCTGTTTGAAGAGCTAAGGATTTGCAAGAGAGTCACTGAGAACAGTTTTGGAAAGAGTCCAGACAATACACCCGTGTCAGAGAACAACAATGGGGCACTCGGTACAGCAAGAGCACGTAGTTTCTTTTAGGATCGAGACCTAATTCAACTGAACAAACAGATCACTTAAATGCAACTCCAACACTACTTGAGGTTTTGCGACATTATTTTACAAAAAGAGTGAATTCCTCAAAGCACTTAGAGACCATTTGCCCACAGGACTGGGTGATAAACCTGAAAAAGCATATCAAAAAATAAGTTGAAAAACAAAGGAAAAAAATTCACTGTTCTCCAATGACAATAAGTCCTATGTTCAATTTAAAAATAACAGGTGAAACTACACAAGGCCCTTCAGAAACAGATGGAGTAAGATTAAAAGTAACACTATCAGGAGTTATATGCTAGGGAGTTTAGTTGGTTGGTTGGTTTTTTGGTTCCTTTTTTGGCCTTTTTTTTTTTATTATTTTGAGATGAGCTCTTCAGTTCAAGACATCCTCATCGCATCAAACAAGTCAGAGTTGCTGCTACAAAGATCTGTTCAGGCACTAGCCTAGGAACAGGACACTAACATGGAAACATTTCTATTTAGAGCACATTCCTTAAGACAGAAATCCACATACATGAACAGCAGCCCTTCTCCACATCACTCGCTCAGCCCAACCGTAGATTTGCCAAGTCTGAATGACGTAGTTATCACTGTGTCTTTGGCAGGAGACCTGGGAGCCTTACTGGGAACTGTGAAGACACCTCCAGTAAGCCTGTCAAAATAGGGACTGTTCACACATAGCTAAGAGGACGAGACAGAACTATCCTCACATGATTTCTGTAGTTGCACCGGAAATCTGTGGAAACAGTTGAAAGGCTTTAAAACAGCTCCTTGCTCCACTGTAGGAGGATGCCAGATTGTCAGGATACTGATCTTAAGCTTTTTCTAAAGAGAAAAAGTAGACATGCTTCCGCTCTGAAAGGCGGCAGCATTCCTGTTGGCGGGATGCTGATTTCTACTGTTAACGCTCAGAGCTGGCACCATTTGTCTGCTCAGCAAGTCTTGCACATCAGTTGCTGGTTCCACACGTATCACATGGGTCACGCTGGTTCCACAGCACGACAAATCCTTTGTTCAGCAGCAGGGCATTGTGGCAAGAAGGGATGAATGAGTGCTCTTTTGCTTTATGTTACAGTGCAGCTTTTTTCAAGCCTGCAGGACCAGTCTAGCTCCTCTTGGAATACCTCCAAGAACACAGAAATTCTAATTTGCTGCAACCAGGCACATCCCCCTCTGGTCAGACTACCACAACCATTCTTGGCTTGTGGACACTCTGCCAAGCAACTAGCCATAAAAAGAAAACCAGAAGAAGCAGCTTCTTTGATGTCAACAGATATTTAGAAGTCTGCAATACATCAAGTTTAACAGCAGGGATATAGAGTTCTCCCTCAGAGCATGGTGATGAGGATTCTTTTCCAGGTGTGAAAAAAGTTTACTCCATTCAAATTGAGGATAGTACTATGATCTAGCAGTAGTAGGCAGGTATCACAGCCAGCTGCTTGTCTGCACAGAGTGGGTAGTCCCAGCTGTATTTCAAATAATTCAAGTCAGATGTTAGGCACATCTGCAGAAAAGGACATGTCTGAACATAAAAGTGACCTTACAGATGTCTAGGAAGTCTGGTAGCCCAAATCATGTATTAGTAGTTTTTAAAAATACCTAGGATTATTCTGTTAGATAGAGCTTGCTAAGACTAAGTTCTGCCCACATCTTTTAATCAACCTCTGCTACAAATGCAAAAGAATTCAGGTGCCACGTCTGAAAATTGGGGTTTAGCTCTTGAGATCTAACCCATCAAGAAAATAAGCCTATGATTCTATGAAGAAAATCATAGGATGGTTTGGGTTGGAAGGGACCTTTAAAGGTCATCTAGTCCAGTCTTCCCTGCAGTGAGCAGGGACATCTTTAACTGCATCAGCTGTCCACCGATATAACAGAGAAATCCAACTCCCATCAGCAATGAAAGCCTCTTTATAGATCAAAACTTAGGAACCTACACACCATGTTTAGCTCCTGTGCACATGTAACCACAAGCTCCTTCAATGACAGTTTTGCATGCACCATCCTGCAGCATTAATTCTCCCCGCAGTGAGATTTAGCCTAGAGCAAAGCAGGATCTAACTTCCAGATACCAGCTTATCCAAAATTTATGTAGTGTTGAGATCTACAGTGAAAGCTGTACATTCTGTAGATGTAGCACATGGAAGAGCTTTTTTTTTCTCTCAGTCGTTGTCTTGCCCATGACAAAATGCTTCTTCAAACACACCCTTTCCCTACAGATGTCAGCATCTGCCAGCATATTGTCAAATAGTGTTCGGACAGGCTTTAAATAGCACAGGGCTAAGAATCACATATTAAAAATAGTATCTACCAAAAAAGATGTTCTATCATTAAGCCTCCTAACACAATGCTCAAAGCCAGTTCAGGAAAGATGCCATCCAGCTTCTGACAGCACCCCTCTGCTCCCTGTCAGCACTGAGGACACGACTACTTAAGCCTGAAAACTGTTCTACAACTGCACTAGTCAAGTATTAATTTTTCAGGAATGTATTTTTAAATACGTAACAACTGCTAGCATGTACAGCATTCATTCATTAAAAGGATACTTATATATATATTTCTTAATTCTTTCATGAAATGGAAAACTGGTTTATATTTTTCTTATGTAAAGGAGCACGTTTCAAAAGACCTAGAACTGGAACTCCCAGAAGTCTTCAGGAGCTGTGCACTTCATTTCGAGAAATCCTACCCTAAAAGAACCCTGGTATCAGTGTCTGCATAACTTAAAAGGTACATGTTTCTAGTCAAGGATACAAATAAAAGTATCATTATTTCTTTGAGATCAGTTTCTGGGAAAAACAAATAAAATAGAAGTACCTGCTTCATACTTGGGAAAACGAGGAAGCTGCTAGAGTTCATGTTTTATAATTGTGATTCCCCCCCCCCCCCCCCGACACTCTACAAAATTATGCCAAGAACAACTTCCAGGTTCAAATAAGTTGTTTTACATTCAGGACTATGCACCTCAAAACATCAGAAAACACTTTTCTTTACAATAAATTGAAGTTTTCTTCACTGGCTCATTCCAAAGGAATATTCTGCGCAAGTACAAGTACAACTCGGAGAAGTTAGAGACATGTAAATGTTCTGCTTATGGACACGGCTTAGCAGTAAACTTGGCAGTGTTAGGTTTATGGTTGGACTCAATCTTAAAGGTCTTTTCTAACCTAAAAGATTCTATGATTCCAAGTTTAGGATGTAAGAGTCACCTTGAAATTACACATAGTCAGAATCAAACATTCCAGTCTCAGGACATTACTGTATTAAGAACTTGAGGGAATAAGTCCATAGGCTGCAAGTTTTGTTGTTTTGTTGGTTTCGTTTTGTTTTGTTTTGGTTGGTTGGTTTTGTTTGTTGTTTTTGTGTGTTTTCTTCTGGGGTTTTTTTTGGTTTTCAGGTTGTTTGCCTTTTTTTTTGGGGGGGGGGGGGGGGGGGCAGGGAGGGTCAGGGCAGCAGGGCAGGATGCAGAGAAAAGTGTCACAAGCATCTCCATTACTACAATTCCTTCTTGCTGTCCTAGCTCTGAAGTACTCACGGTTGAAGAGAAACACTTCCTACATGCCGGAGAATTTTCAAACTGTATATAGGTCACAGTAACATCATGATTTATGTTTAAGCAGCTTAGCAGAAGCAGAGGTGCTATCAATTCATATTTTACTTCCTCACAGGAAGTTCAATACATTCTGGTGAAAAGCCCCATATACAGACTTGAATTTCAGTAGTAACTACACACATGTTCAGCATCATATTTGCTTTGAATGTTCTTATGGTCTCTAGCTTTATGCAAGATACCTGGATTCTCACGAAAAGGATTTTGACATCATTCTTCAAAATTGCTTAAAAAGTTTAAGTTGTATGTTTTACAAGAAACCTGCATATCTTCTTAGGGCTGGTGGTGTGTGGGGGGGAAAGACATGTTTGTAACAAGCAAAACTAAGACTCATCATTAATCAGCTGTTGCAAGGGAGCATCCCACACATCCTTCTGGGTATTGAACACAGGAGGATCAGGAAACTTACCAGATCTGTGTGGCTTAACTCTAAGACCAGACTTCCAGAAACCAAAGTTCTTCTGTCTTTCTCCTAAATATATCACTCTTCCTAGAGGTGAATCTGGAAGAAAGCTATAAATATGGTTGGTAAATGTGCTCAAATTGTTTATTTCAAAGAAATAGTCCTCTTTATAACTATAAGTTTGATTGAAGTGTTATCACTCATGCAATCTCTCTGAATAGGAGGATATTAAAATTAGTCCAACTTCAGATGATTTCTGTAACAACCACATCTCACTAAAGTTGGTCAAGAACACTAGACTTTCTGATTCATTTAATTATCCAGAATTGGCAAGTGTCTTAAATTAGAAGCAGGATTTGTTTTAAAATTTAGAATATTAAGAGAAAATGATATCTTACCACAATCAAAACAAGTCTATTTCTTTTGAGAAGTGTAGTCAAAATACACATTTATAGAAAAAAAAAAAAATAGTGCTTCTCAGTTTCAGTTCTTTGCTTTATCTGCAAGAAGCTAACTTTGCAGAAGGCTGCAAGAGAACACACCTACACTGGTGTAAGATGTATTGTCAATATGAACTATAATCTTCAACCTAAGAGTCTGAAAAATATTAGTGTATTTAAAATTATTTTAGATAGACAGGAAATGTCTTCTTTTGCTTAATCTGCAAAGTAGTGCTTTATTTCCTATCCACACCTAGAAGTGTTTCAGTGCTATCATAATGGGTTGACCACCTACTTACGTGGAGGCAAGTAACCTTCCAACACTTAATCATCAAACACTTAAATTGTGACTCTGCTATGCATACCAGTAGCTATCAGTATTTTAGGATAAACCACAGAATAAGTTTCTACAAGGGGGCAATGTTTTCAAAATGCCGTTGTAGGCCGCTGTCCAACTCAGGAACTTGTGTTGAGAAAGTCACATAAAACAGCTGTAAACCCCAGAAATACGATTTCTAAGCAGTAGAAGACAACTCAAAACCTGAAGAGCTATGTCTACACTGATTATTCAGAATCAAAACATAAGCATTGAAAGGGTTCATTAGTTTTTAGCTTAAATTGTCACATTATCTGAGCATGATACAATTCTGTGTGGCATGATTCCAAAATAGGTACATGCTGTTTACAGTGCAAAATCTCAAAATCACTATGAAATCTTTTTCTGAAGTCAAAGCAGAAAATACAAAAAGGTAGCGGATGCTTCTTTGCACTCTACAAGAAAAGGCTTTTCATTTGTTTCTGACAATCAGCAGGAAATCTGCAGCATACCATCAAGCTTTCAGCTAAGAAACAAAACAAGACTATTACAGGCTTTATTATATTTATAATTTGTAACTCCAAATAAACTACCTATTACTATAGAACAAGCAGCAAGATGAAGACCTGTTTGGCACATGTTGCTGCTGAATTCTATTAAACATATTCCTGGTGACCACAGTTTATGCTTGTTGTGTCAGAAAGATTTAAGGCTCACTAGTTTCTAAATGTTCATGAGTCTCCAATGATAATGACTAAAAAAGTACAACAAAAAAATATACAACTTCAGCCAGGTCTGCCAATAGCACTACACCTATTCAGAAGTTTTGAAAGCTCACACTACAGAAACATATTTGGAATATCAGTCATATAATCAAAGCAGTGAAACAAATTCTGATGCCTTTTCAAGTGACTTCAGAAAATCGAGATCTCTGAAAACTCAGTTCAAGATGTCAGATGTTTGCTTACAAGGTAGAATACTGTATTACAACATGACTGGAAAGTTCAATTTTGCTCAAAAACCTGCAGAAAACTCTGGGCTATCATTTCATAGCTAACAGCTAAGTGACTGAACTATTTCAATCATACTACAAGTGCTGCCACAGCAGGGATAACTGTGGAGGAAAAGCAATTCATTGTTTTACTTGCAAGTAAGTATTGTATTGAAGATGGCACAAGAGGCAACTAGGAAATAACGTACTGAAGTTCTGTTTCTTAAAGTTCCTGCAAGTACTGATCAAAGCCAAGTATTTTAAGTCAGGGCTATCTTAAATTTCACTGCTGGTTTTCTTTGCTGGGTGATACTGGATGCACAAATTAGTTGGAGAGTTCACACAGTAAGCTTCAGAAAACATCTCTAGTTCATTTCTAAAGGCACAGTACAGTTACCATCACATGAAGTCGATTAGAGATTAATTCCTGGGTCTATACTCATTCACTAATTCTACATTAGTGCATAGAAAAAAAAAAAACCTTTTAAAACCTTGCCAGTCAAATGGTTCATTGAACTTCTGAGAAACTTTAGTGAGGATGTGGTAGGTAAAGAAAATTTTTGATTATAAGTGTTGACAGTTATTTACTGCTTGTATGACAGAAGGGACAGCAAATGTCTGAAACAACTTTTGAACTCTCATGCAGAAGCCTGCTTCTTTCTAGCTACAGCTAGCAACAGGCTGATTGTAAATCTGGTTAACCCCTGGATTAATTTTTAAAAAAGTGGTACTCACTGAATCCTCCAAAGAGACAAAGCCATAAGTTAAAAGGCAGATTGTTGTATTTCTGCATATGGACTATTAAGACAGGAAACAGGACTGGACTGGGAAGAACTTGGAAATGAAGAAAAGCCTGGAAACAGGAGACCTATAGCAACATATACCTAGGGACTGGCCAGGCATCTTGGCTAGTGACTCCTAAGCCTGTATGCAACATACAAGCATGAAACCAACACCTTCCTGCGAATCTTCCCCAGACAAGCAGCAATCTCTCCAGGGAAAAGTTGATAGAATGGATACATCTCTGCAGAATAGGGCCTCTCAGCTCAATCTTATACCCAAAAAGATTAATCAATAAATCTGTACATGAAAGCTGAAGAAGGAAGTGATAATTATCAGTGGTTAAAACTGAATATGAAATATGAACAAAACCCACAAAGGAGACCCTCGGAGCAATTAACTTCATTTAAATTAACTCATGTAAGTTTTCCACCAGGGCATCCACAAGCAAGTATACCTAAACTTCTTGATATCCTCTGGATGCAGCTTCCAGACAGTCAACATGAGGTTCCACCTTCCATTTTTATTACTTGAACTTTTTATAAGTAGTTCCTTTCCCGCAATGGTCAAGCTTAGCGTTCAGCTAATTCCAGTCAAAGGGAGCTCAGGCTGCCCAGTCAAGCTTCAGCACCTACTACCAGTGTTTGAATACATTTCTGTCCTTTTAAATGTCTTCATAGCAAACAGACTGGTTGCTATTAGTTGAGTAGACTTGACTGCATATTTGCAGCTTATGATTAAGCTACATCAGACATTCTTCCAGGTTGCCACATAAACGTGTATATTATTGGAGCAGTCAGTACAGAAGGCTTGTTAGAAGACTTCAAGGGGTTCTTTTGTTCCTGTAAGAGTCCACGCATCTGTTCCCTGTGTTCATACATTAACTAAGCAACTCACCCAAGACTTCTTGAAAGATTGAGACTAAATTAAAGTTCAGAGGTTCTTGAGAACCTGCTGTTCTGAAATACTGGAGGAAGAGGCAGACTGTTTTTGAAATAACTGAACAGAAGCTTGTCAGTTTTAAGGTTTGAAAACACATAAGCAGGACATTAATAATTCCCCTACATTTCTATAACTATTTAACAGCTTGTCTTAAAAAGATTATCTAAGTTATGTTTTCATGTGCTTACATGAACTATAGTTTCCCTCAGGTAGCATTATAAGTTTAAAAATCTGTACCTGTAAACATTTTCCTCTTTCAGAGTCTGTCAAAGGATATCTGAAGATATTTTTCAGCCTTAGAAACACAGTTCTAACTATATAGCTAAAACATTACAAAGACAACATGAATGACAAAAGCATTTATGAACTGTGTTTATATAAACATTGGCTTATAAACAAGTTGACAACATTGACATTAAATATTGAAAAGTTAAGACAATTTCATTAATGAGAAAAAGTTAGAAATTAATCATATCCTAGTAATAACCAATGGCACCTGACAGTTTCAGAACTGAGCTGTACTAAAACACTGAAACAATCCTGCATGTTGTCACATACACTAATGATTTCCTTTGATAGGGCAAAGGCCACCTCATACTTGAAGATTCCCACGGTAACTCAGTGGAGATAACAGTATGAAAATGACTTATTCTTCACAGACTGGGAAACACACCACATCAGTGGATGTTTTTGGCATACTTTAAATACAGTCTCCTGTTAGCTATAGTTTTATACGGGAATCCCAGAAATGCCAGCAAGACTAATGCAAAAGTTAAGTCACATCCTTCTGAAAGTGTGAACCTCATCTAATTCTTTCTAGCAATGTTTGCACCAGCTGTTTTGCAAGACTTTAGCTGGTTTTGTTTATGAGCTTGAATAGAAGAGTCCTACAAGTTAGGCATGGAAGCATAAGAAAAATGAAGTTCACAGAAAACCATCATGAATGATGAAACAGTTCACAGTATATATCAGAAAGTTACATATACGTTTAATCATAAACAATATTTTCTCTCTATATATATTATTCAAACCCAGTTTCGGTATTTGTTCTGATATAACAGTGATACTCAGTTTACTCCTTTAAGTGAGCACACTTATTTCCTCTATTTTTACAGGTGCAAGGATGCTTATTTGGATACCAACTCCACATAAGTATGACTTTCAACATAACTTTAAATAACATTTTTCCATCTTGAAGGCAACATTTCATTAATGGTAATAAGCAGACAGTTCATCATCACTCGTGTCTGAATCATCTTCATCCACTTCACCTTCAATGACTGATTTCTTGCCTTTGCAGCATGAAACAATCAATCCAATTAAAAAGACCTGCAAATTTAAAATAGTAAAAGTTACTATTGTTCAATTCAGGGCCATACAAGAACAACAAATGTAAATCAAAATGACAGTGTGGTGATGCAAATGACTCAATGACAACTGTAAATTATCCAACTTAATTCAGCAATGTCTATAACCCAAGTACTTACTGCAATGAATGCCCAGTTCCCAAAGTAATAGGCAGCGCTGAAGAACCAAAATTTATGAAGAAAGAGGTATGTCCGAGTAACAATACACTGATCTAAAAGAAAAGCCAACAGTACAAATTAATATGATAATTCCAATTTATAAGATAATTCAACAGATTTGGAGAGTATTCAGCTCTCAAGAACAGTTATACTTCATTAAGTCAAATTAACTCTCCTCTACCAAGAAGCTGTACATTGTTATGGGTGAGTGAAAGTGAAAACAGGTAACACGAAGAGTTACACAGGTAACCTTGTTACTATTGGGTACAAATTCTCCTGCAGAAGTGTCAATTATTGCCTATTCTGACAGAGCCTAGTTATTCATTTCCTGTGTTAGATAAACTGCAGCCACACGAAGGAAATACAAAGCTGATTCTGTATTAAAAAACAGATTGTACTTTGAAAAAAATTTCTCTCTACCAGGATTGCATAAGTTTTGCAAACGTCGAAGTCAGGTACACTGCTCAGTTGTGTAGGTAAAAAAAATCCCACCACATACTGGGCCTTTTGTGACCCAGATAGATTTTATCAGTACTGTCAGCTCTTAGATACAAATTAGCCCTCTGCTTTCTCCCTCTCCAATACTATAAATACAGGCACACCTAAAAAATACTACATATGTATTCCTCTCATTAACAAAGTGGCATATTTGAACTGAATTAAGAATCAAATTGTCAAGGCATTTTTAAGACTGCAGACAGCATCAGAGCTTGTATGGCACACTGAGCCTGTATCATTCAACAGATCATGTCAGAGGGTGGCTAGCAGGACACGCAACCCAGCTGACAAATATCTCCAGTACCAGGAGGGGTGCACTGAGTCCATGCTAAGGTATAACACAATCCCTTGTTTTCCTCATTTATTTCAAACCCCATCTAAATCCTATTTCAGAGCAAAAATTGGTATCTAAACAACGTGAACACCAGAGAAAGTGAGCAACCCAGAATCTGTCTGTTCTTCCCTCAGTTCTGATGCTGCTGGAAATACCCACTAGGTGCAGTTAAAGCACAGACTTCCCACCTCCTAAAGTGGTGAGTGATATGCTGCTGCTCAGATGGCTGCTAAAAGTTAAACTATACAACATAACCTAGCAAGCTGTCAATCTTCAGTTTCTGAAGATAAATATTTTATTTAAACATTCAACTTGCACATTAGATAACAAGCTGCTATAACAATACCACCACATACTATAGCTTACTAGGTCCTGGGGAGAGAAAAGGTGGGAGTTAAGGACAGGTCTTTTCCAGGACAGTGTGCCTCTTGACCTTGCCAACATGATCCCCCAAAAATCAAATCCCTACTGTGTCGAGAATGACTATATCTGAACAGAGAAACAGCTCCATTCCTTCAGCAGTTGTCCAATGACTTATACTTTATAAAACTAACAGAATAATTTAAATCACTAAGTTAAATACTAATCTATGAAGCAGACATTTCTGGAATCCATTACATGGTATCAGCAGACAAAAAGGTTGAATTGGGATTTCAGAACTACTAGACAAAGGATATACACACAAATAGGCACATTCTGCAGATAATTACAATGCAAGACAGCTAAATTATTCTTTGTTTACTCTGAGGGTGGCAGAGCACTGCAACAGGCTGCCCAAAGAGCTTGTGGAGTCTCCTTCACTGGAGACATTCAAAACCTGGATGTGATTCTGTGCAGCCTGTTCCAGGTGAACCTGCTTTAACAAGGGTTCGGACTAGATCTCCAGAGGTCCCTTCCAACCCCAGCCATTCTGTGATTAGAGAAATCATACCTCCACTAGCAGAGAACAAAAGTACAAGGAAAGAATCTGGTTTCCTGGTTTTACACACCAAATCTCAGTTATGGAGAGGAAAATGATTTTTTTTTTCCTACCCCCTGTTAAACACCAGACAATAGTACCTGCCCTACAAAAGAGGTAAAACACTGTAAAGTAGCACACCACTCACAACATCTCATTATTTGCTAGCATGACGTGTCCATAGAAAAGGCGATGTTTCCGACAAAGTACGAAATGCCAGTAAAGTGAAGATGCTTCGTAAGTGCAGATAGTATTGCCAACACAATCTGCAGCTCTCCAGCTAGTTACTTGAATTAAAAAACAGCTATGAGACTTTCAGATGGCTCTCTACAATAATTGGGTTAAGCAGATGATGGTAAATATTTTAGAACAGTTTGACCTTCAAAAAACATTTCTGTGGAATGTGTCACAATTTCAGCTAACTAAATTTTAGTTATTTCTTTTGAACTAAGATAATACTCAATGGGCTGGCATGATATTTTTAATTAACTTATTGCTCTATATGCCATAATTTCGAATAAGTTACAATGAATAACCAAAATTAAGATAACTACTTGTTATCCAGAACGATCACTGTGACTGTTACTAACATATCTTGATCATTTGGAACAAAAGAATACATGGAAAGCTACCAAGCCTCCGATAGATAACTGCCACCACTTTCCGAATACAGCATATTATGTAGTGCTGACCCAGCAAAGCCAAACAGCCAACATTCAAGACAAAGTTTTTTTAAACAAACAATGACAAATGCCAATAACCATGACCACCAGAAGAGTCCACTATATTTCAAGTCCACTGATTAAGTTTTCCATTCTGGTGAATTAGAGAATCCTTAGGCTCAGTGTACTAATATTTTAAGACAAAGGCTTCTTCCAAGAATTGAATTAGCTAGTTTAAGATGAACTAAAGGGACAAACAAATCTTTCTGTTTATCTGTTGATAAACAAATCTTAAAGCCTAAGAAATGTCACACACTGAAACCTCAAATAGTGAGAACTTACAGATAACGAAATCTGTCATTTCTACGTCTCAAAATATAGCATGCTTTCACAAAAGCCTATAGGAGGAAATAGTTTCTTAGGGAAGAGTTACAAATTGTTGTGAATAATGTAATCTGAAAACACTGGCCATTCTTTGGGAGTCAATACTGAGGTGCACACTTGTTCTATCTCTTCATTAATCAACTGGACAAATAAACAATTGCATCCTCGGTAAATCTGTACATCAAACTAGGGAGAAGCAAGGAGCAGAGGCCCAACACACTAAACAGTAAGATTCAGAAGCAGCCTCTTTTACCAGCCCCTTGAAATAGTTTAACAGAGACAAAAGTCCTGCACCTGCAACAAAGTGACACCAAGCAATAGTGCAGGCTGAGGGCGGACCAGATACAATGCAGCTTTGCAGAAAGTGACCTCCTATCCCAGTAGGCAAACAGAACATGTAGTTACCGGTGTTCATCTGCAACTCAAAAATGTAACTGAACACCAGGCTTCCCTAATGGGGGTAGAGGCAACTGGTCCAGGGAAGCGATTGCTTTCTTCTATTCAGACTGGAACTGCATCTGCCACTGCCATTTTGGGCTCCCCAGTAAGAAAGCAGCATTTAACATACTGGAGCAAGTCCAGCAAGGGATCACTGCAACAGCTACGATGCACAACATACAATGACTATGTGTTTGTTTAGCTTGAAGTGTTTGTAGGTATGTCTTACTCCTACCTCTGCTATCTATGGGGGTCTAGAAAACATAGGGCAAGATTCTCCCTAGACCTGCACAAGAAAAGAACAGATGACAGATCTGCAGAAAGAAAAGTTTCACCATTAGCATAGGTAAACATGGAAGCAGGCTACCCAAAGAATTTTCAGAATCTAGATCTGTGGAGACATTCACATCTGGATGGACCTGAGCAACACTGCTGCTCTTGACCCTGCTGGGGGGTTGGACCTGACTACTTCTTGAGGTCCCGTGTGCGCTCAAAATCATCACAGTTCACATTACATGAAGGTAGATAGAGACAACAGACAGATCTATCATTGAACACTATTTTGGATGGAAAACCCAAAACGACAATGAGAACGTGATCCACAAACAGATGAGGTTTACATACCCTACTTCAAGCAGAACCCAGGTTTTGGTTAAAATACACTCAAAACTACGTCCAAAAGGAAAACCTGCAGCTTTACTGTGCTAGAACGTACCGGCATTGCATACTCCAAATCCTTAAAGCACTGACAGTATGGCTTCAGGTATCCAAGAAAACTTAGTGTGTCACAATGCCCTGCTGTCAATCATTCAAAAGTTGTGTTGCAAAAAGCAGCTGCTGCTTGCAGTCCAACTTGCAAACTGAACTTCAAGAAAGGGTTTAATGTGTTTCTGAACTTGAATTATACATCAAGTTCCAAAAGGTTTGACATTTCACCTGGAAAAGTGTAATTAATGGGAAACCTGCATTTCTTCTTACAGGCATTACCTTCTGGGCCTGCATCTGGCTTCACAGTTTAATCATCTAACTTGGATAGGAACATTTATATGGGATGATGGTTAATGCACAGCTCTGGTACCTCAGATACAGCAGCACTTCAACAGCTGTGACATCTTAAACATTCTTTCTAGGGTTTTGTTGATTTCCAGATACTTCTCATCATGTTACTGAGATATGAGACCCATTTTACTCTATGCTTTATTTGGGTTATGTGACTTAAGACAAGCAGCATCTTATATCACAGAATGAACAAAATTCCTAGTCAGTTATACATTACAATAAAACAAGTCAACTGCCTCCAAATTGTTTTCAAAGATGCTTATATTTTTTTACTACGGCTTTCCTGCAACAAAGCTAAAATGCACTTTTACAAATAGAACAAACATCTAGAGCAAGCGCAGTTGGCTTTGGATGCTGTAACTCATGAACACAGCTGGATACACAACTCCTAAACACTTTCCTAGATGTTATCTGGCACCTACAAGTAGTATTAATATTAATGTTTCTCTCTGCCATGCTGTATCCATATTTCAAAGAATGTGAGAAAAACATACGGTTCCTATGGACTAAGCCGGCATAGGGCAAAGACTTCAGGCTTAAGAACAGCCTTAGAAACATGCCTTTACTTACCAGAAACTAAGCAACATCAGAAGATGGAGCAGCCTTTAGATTATCTTACATGAAAGATCCACGATAGCGAGTGTTTTGCTGGATGGTAGAATGATTCCCAGATAGGTATGCCCCTTTAAGCAAGCCACTAAGATAAACTAAGGGCTCTGACAGAGCCTTATTATTTTTATAATTGGCAAAATTTTCTTTGCAGCATTATATGTAATGCTTTCTCAAAAACCAAAAAAAAGGAATTTTCTTGATTGGACAGCTCATCTTGGACAAGAATAGTGTGTTGTAACTCAGATCACTTATGAAAGACTACAGAAATGCATAATACCCATGGACTGGCTATCGAATACACAGAGTAGGAGTTCTATTATTTGATCGTCTTGCAAGTCAACATTTCACTAGAGAAATCATGCAAAGTGCTATAGTCAATTTATAGTAATCAAACTGACAAAAAAGTTAAACTTCGCCTGTACAAAGAAACTGCACAAGGAAGTTAATGGCCCATAAAAAACACATGATACTTAAACTAGGTAAGAAACTAAGTGACATCTAATGGTGTAAGACCCATACAGCCATATTCCATATTCATCACTACTGTCCAATTAATTTTTCTTTTGAGAAGCAATGACACTTGCATTTCCAGCCTAAATACCCAATGAGTGACCAGAATTCCTTTTGACCAGAAGGGACTGCTACAGTCCTGTAAGCAATCCTGAGACGCATGTACTTTATATAGTGAGGATATATCAAGCTGTAGCCCTATATATAGTACAATTTTTCACATTTAATTTCAAATTTAATAAAAAAAAATCAAACAAAATAGTCAAAATCAGCAGCAAGTAATAAAATTTAGAAAGAAATACTTGGGTAAAGATTGTAACCTCAAGAGAGAACATGGACTTGTTTCTAGGTCTGCCTTTGGTCACAGACCAAACTGTTCAGATGGACAAGACTAAATAAGCTTCATGAGTCTTCAGATATTAGCAGATATATCAGAAGTTTTGAAACTACAAGTTTCCCTCTTACTCTTGTTCCTATCATCTCACAGCTCAACATCTTCATCCACATTGCTCTAAGTGTTAATGTTAAGGTCACTCCAGGACTTCCAATGACTTTGTGTTTAAGACTGTATTTCATGTATCGCTTCCACAGGTTTCTCTGGAAACAGATTCATGGAGTGCCAGTAACAACTGCCCCCAGCCACAAATGCAAAGTTGTTGGCTAAAGAGGGGAAAAAAGACTATGTTCTTAGCTGCCTGTTACTCAGCAGTTTGTACAAAAGTGATTTCTCACATTCTGTTTGAGCACATCCACATTTTTTCCATATTCTTCTCTGCTGTAATATATACACACACACAAATTAATACTTGCCTCATTCAGCTCTTGAGCCTGTATCATCACTTCATAATCCAGCCCCTCTGCTACTGCTTCTCTAGTTTCATTAGCTAAAAATCAATCTGCTTTACACGTGTTTCCCTTGGCTAACTTTTCCCAGAAGTTGCTTAAACAGTCAAGTTATTGCTCTTTCAGCTTTCATGATCATGAAAGTATTACAGAGCTTCAAGCACTGCTTGTCCCAAGGTTAACTCTGCAACAAATTTACGCCTTTGATCCCATATCAGATCGAAAAGTATGTTGAAAAACATACAACTGGAATTGGTTCACTCACTTGTAGTGAGGATCTGAAAACATTTCCCAGCTGGTTGTATGTAGCTACAATAGCTCCCCATTTAAGAGATGTGAATCACTAAGCTTCCAACATTTCAGGCTGACAGCACTTTAAATTACTACAGTGCACTACAGAAGCATGAGTATCAAATCACTCTGATGTTAAACAATAGTTTGCAGCTCTCTGTAGACTTTTTAAATATAATTTTAACATACAAGCACAAAAAGCTGCCTGTCATTTCATCCCAGTTGTTTGGTTTTGGTTGGTTTGTTTGTGGGGGTTTGGGTTTTTTTCCCCCTCAGCTGGAAGTGGTAGTGAGATAGCACCTAAGAGACCTGTACAGACCAAAAGTCTAGCTGGACAAAGTCTAGTACAAAACCCTACCTTATTCAACAGGAACTTCTCACTAGGTTTGGAATCAAATCCTGCTAAAAAAAAGATTTGGCAGGCTAAGGAGAAGCCAGGAACTAATGAGGAACCTGGAAAAACTATTTAGGACAAGTCATCATCTAGGAGGCAAACTCTTCAGTGACTCAAGTTACAGATAAGTTGCATCTGATAACTCATATTGCATATCTGCAAATCAAACCCAATCTAATATAAACCTAGACAGCCAGAAAAATTATGTAAACAATGTGAATCAGGCTGTTTTGTAACCAATAAGTCTGATTTTGTAGCAAGATACAAGTCTGAATAACCAATAGCTATTTGCAGTTACTTTGCAGTACATTAACTACTGCAGCAGTCATACAACTTCTTGATGATAATCACACACTGTAAGCGTTTACATTCAATGGCTCAAGAATCTGCAACTCCCATCAGGGCTAGCAGGACTTCATAGCATACGGAGGCTTCCAGTAAGATCCTCCAAGATTTTTTGCTGAAAGAAAAGAGTCACTAGTCAGTTTCAGAATGCTAAATAATGAGAACAAAGTCCTACTGAGCTATCTGGGCCACACAACCATCTTTGGGTTTTTTTTTTTTTTCCCCTCCCAATAGTCAAATTTAAATGAAGTGGCATGTATGAACAGGAAATACCGAACTTAGTTGCAGAAAAACTGTACTAGATCTTACAAACAATGAAGCACAAACAAACTTCAGCCAAACAGTCAGGAGTTCTCACCAATTCCCTCTATAAATGCAAAGAGTCTATCAGTCTCATTTCGCCATTTTAGATTTTGAGTTCATCCTAGCACAGCTATGGCATTACAATGGAAAATTGCACCCAGCTATAAGGTTTCTATTTCAGTCTGGTTTCAAAGAATCTGTGAGGGTGCCAAGATTTGCATGTATTAAAAGACTGGAGGAAAACCATTTAATGAGATTCAAAGAGCTAAACCTGTTAATCTCATTTTTCATACGTTTAAAGGATGATTGATTTTAATGTTTATTAAATACCTTCAAGTGAATAAAATACTACTACTACAAGGCTAAGTGCATAGTGAAAAGCTACAGAATTAACCAATGACTGAAGTCTGAAACCACGTTAATTGCAAACAGAGATAATGTCCTTTTTTTGCTGGGAAGCAATAAGCCATTGGATCAATCTGCAGAGGAGAAAAAAAAAAAAAGTGTTCTCTGTTCCTGTTGAAACTAGATACCTTTTGAAACATTACGTACAATTTAGGTTAATTACAAACACTGGCCAGATTCATTAGGACACAGGCCATATAATTGATACTTCTTGCCTTGAAATCACTGACTTGAAATTTGAAGTTCTGCAAGAGGTGTTTTCTGAGTCTCCCTTGAGCATCTTACTTTTAAGTAACTCGAGGCACACAATTCTTATTTTGAAGACAGAGGTACTGATAAACTTCAAAGGCAATACCCTAGCCTTCAACATGGATGCAAGATTCCAGAAAGCAAGCAGCCAATGGACAGCATAACCTATCATTTTCATTCTAATCAGAACACTTTGTTAGCAATCTACCGCATTTTCCAGTATCAGCTTAGTACAAGCATAAAGCTTACACCAGTTCAGACTTCTTTAAACTATATTATACTACATGATGTTCAATGTTAACCTCATTTTTGTCACATCCTTTCTACATGCCTCATACTGTCTTTAGCTGACCGCTAAGAAGGATGTCCATCATTTGTGAGAAGGATTCGCTGTTTTCCCCATCCTGAGATCATACTACATGGAAAAGAATTTGGAGAATGGGGAGAAAGAGGATATTTTCAACACAGTAATCTTGACTTCTATATCTTTACATGGATTACCTCATATTCTGTCCATAGACAGAAGCAGTTATAGCCAGCTAACACTTAAAGAAGCATTACAAAGTAGGGCAACTTTCAGTGCTAGAAATCTTTGCTTATTCTCTGGAGAACAACAACAAAAAAAAATAATAAAAAATTATGACTATCATTAAAAAGTCGAACTTAAAAGACACCAATGCCGAATTCTTTTAAATGAGTTGGATATGAATTAGTGATTTTCTCATTAATGATGGTCTGAAAACAATGGCTTCCTTCCCATCCTTTCCCGTCTTCTGCCTCCTTCAGACACGAGTTACAATGCATCTGACTAATCCACAGTCAGTTTTGTCTCTCACAGTTCAGCTGGATGAATGACATTGGATTGAGTAAATCTTATCTAGCTGCAGGACATGTATTAGGCAGTGAAAAAGACCACCTTCATGAATTGATCCTTTCTAAATCCATTGGGCAAGCCATATCTGAAGATGGATGGGAAACATCTGTACGTAGCTTCAACAGCTGTAGTTACAGGTTGCTATCTAAGTTTTCTGCATGGCTGTTCTTGAGCATGTTATTAGTGAATTCATCAGCTGTCACCAAGTAAAGATTATTTGATTACACCAACAGAAGCAGCTCCCAACAAACCACTGAAAATATTTCCAATACACGTATCTAATGTTTCTCAGCAATTAAAAGATTTGGTAGCATTGCTACTTAGAGAGGCCAAATATGATGTCTTCTTTTGGTAAGAAAACTACCTTTAATAAAAGGATCATTTTGTAGATAAAGTATTAGAAAGTTTCTTACGCTCAGTTCATTACTTCTTTTAAGAATGGGTGCATACCCCTCAATCCTTTGTAAGGAGCTTCCACTCTTATTCCAAAATGCTAATATCAGAGCATCTCACTTTACTGTTAGGCTTAAATCCAAACAAACAAACTATGATGTTGATCCAAGAAGAAAATACGCAATTGTTTACTGCTAAACTCCATTTAGCCATTCAGCATTTCATAAACACAGCCTCTCTTCTCTCTGCAGTTACAATCTCTTGGCAGGAGAAGTAGTTCAGAGCTGCTCATATCTGTCTGCAGTGGTGGGGTACAGAAAAAAGAGTAGGAATTTAAGTTTCTGCAACTGCACATCCACAAACAATGTACTGCAGAAAGAGATTTAGAGCACCCTTAGCTACTCACACTCTTGACAGTTGATGAACAGGGCTTTCTGCAGTCAAACATGCACAGTTGTGCTTATTTACATTGACTTTTCATGATTATAGAGGATTTCAAAAGTATTAGGCATAAGTAAAGCTTCAGGGTAAAGTATTACTAAGGTCATTCAGTAAGCTAACAAGAAAATAAAGTCCTCACTAAAATCCTCATTTAGACTTTTTGTGAAGCATTTTATAACTTGGCAAATTCATTTAAAACAACCATTTGGAAAAGGTAATCTATGGTCATAAAATATTTCATACAAGATTACGAATACTGAAGCTTCTGAGCAACTGGCTTGTGCTTTCACTTTGCACACCTCCTGGATTTCTCTGAAGGAAAAACAAAGAATATGCTCTTATTTTTGGCATTCGTATTTGGGGTTCCTTTCCAGCTTGAGTAATGTCTACATCTAATCTTTGTACATGCTAAAATAAAGCCTGAGATCTTGCACTAGTTGACTGCCAGCTGACAAGAGAGTCCTATAAAATGACAAAGATAATTAGCACCATAAGTCCTGCTCAGTTCAAAGCCTTAGAAATGGAAATAACTTTTTTTCTTTCCCACTTTACATGGAGTTGGAGTAACTGCAGGTCTACACGAAAGACCCAGTAGATACTGTCGTGAGCATTTAGTAGGCCTTGGGTAAAGCTCATTTCCCCAACTAAGGAAATGAGACAATCCAAGGGGGATTCATAGCATGTTACGCATTTAAAGCAAATGATAGTTTTAAAACAGCTTTCATGGTTTTATGGTCTAGAAAGAGGCAGAAGATAGTGTTCATCAAATCTCAAAATAAAGGCTGGGAAAACTCTTGTATACAGGCTTGCAGCTGAGTCATTGCTCACTTGCATTAAGTCTCACTAAGCTGTTTATCTAAACCGATAGCAAAGTTTTCAATGCATTAGTGCAGCTACAAAAGTCTTAATCACGTAATTTAACTCCTTTGCTTGCCCTTATGGTCAATTGAACCATGGACCCAGCAGTGCAGCTGACATTAGTCCTTGAAAACAAGGATAAAATGAGGTCTTTGCCCAACTATATCAAATACTGAAAACTGATGCTTGTTTTGCCTATAACAAACATATTTAAGTTTGCTACTCCAAAAAGTTATTTTAAAAGCTTTTAAAAAGTCTATGTTAACAAGAAAAAAAGCCTTTTCTGCAGGATGTTAAAGTGTAACTAAGAAAAGGCACTTTGAGTTATAAGATGCAGCCTGTTCTACTTTTTGGCTTCTGTTCTGTTTCATGTAGTTATGCTATTACAGCTTCTGGCATTCAGTATGAAGCAGATTGACTTGCATAACAGGAGTAGAGACAAGCTTTGCTGCATGAAAGCAGAGAATATAATGCTAAAATCCCACAAATAATATACTTAAGCGTAAATACTTATGACTGTGGTTTTTATAAATTGTATTTTAACTGTCCTATGTTTTTCCAGGAAGTGTAATTGCCCTTTTCATCAAGCCATACGCTGGTTTGAAACATGTATGGAAAACACTACTCATTAAAGTCTGAACTTTTAACAATATTTAAGTTTTGGAAGGTATTAGTTGCTACAAGATCAGATCAGGTCTCTTCTTACCATCTCAGAAAGAAAAAAAAAAAAAGTATTTAGTTACAGTAGAAATGATATCTACAACATCTGAGTATTCAATAAGACAGAGCAGATTGCTATAAGCTTATCTATTAGCACAGCCACCAAAAGGTCATAACTTTTCTTATGTTTAAGGAAAAACACCTGTTAGAATTAATTCAGTTTAAATAAAACAAAGTGCTGAGGAGACAAATCAATATTTGCATTTAGTTCCAGTCCAGTGGTTTATGGAAGATAAAATCCTAGGACCAGAAGTCAATAAAAGCTACAAGTGCTTGGGCAACCCTTATCTTAACTTTAAATTAGTTGCATCTATTTTTGCTCTGTGTCTATCCTTAAACACAAGAGAAATTATATTTTATATAAAAAAAATCTGGTTCCTACCTTAGAAAAAGTTGACAATAAACTTGTTTCAATCTGATCACAGAGCATAAGAGTAGCATCTACAACAGTTATTTCCATTAGTTTTCATTATTGTTATTAAAAATGTCAGGTATTCCAAGGCAAGCATTACATTTCCACTTTCTAAAACTGACTTGATAAAATAGTGAAGAAGTGTTTTCCTTAATACAACTTCAAAAGGTAAGCATTACAAAAGAAAGTTTGCCTTCATTCATAAAAAAACCACTTTGATGACCTGACCATATTTGTAGCTAGCGGAACTCCACCTTAGCATTTTGATCACATTAACGTTCACATTTAAGAAACAGCCATCCATCTTTTACGTACACTAGGCTAGCATAGGACAGCATATCAATACCTTCTCCACCTCTTTCCTATCAAGAAAAAGGACATGACTCAAAGATACCCAGTGCAATAACATATTAATAACGCAAACCAAAGCCATCATTTTCACAAGCCAATTCTTGTGTTCAGCACATCAGAATGTTAGTTTTAAGCATCGGCTAATATTGTTTCCATTGATCAAAACAAATCAGGAAAAAAAAAAATCAATGCAAAGTATTCAAAGTACTCAAAAAAATAGTCATCAAGCATAAAAGTAGTTTGCAGAAGTTTATTTCAATCCAACCCCAGTTCCTATGACTAAGCAACAAAGTCTGAAGAAATCAGACTATTTAGTTTCTCCCAGAAGAGTCAGGACTAATGAGCTTGTCAATGCCAGTGAGTATATTCTTCTCCCAGCAAATACTAGCCAAGCCGAGAAGCTGTTTACAAGCAACAAAGATCTATACAACCTGCTCAAAGTGATCTCATTTGAGAGATGACAGATTTTGCTTTTTAAATCTGCTGCAGAACAGTAACTATTTTTAATCACAAAAAACATGGGAGCTGAAATTCAAAGCATCAACACTTAAAATTGTATTAAGTCTAAAAATTATCATCAAAAGTAAAGGTGGATTAATGATTTTTGAACTATGGAGGAGACAGGAGAAAAAAAAAACCAAAACCAATCCCCCTTGGGAACAAGATGAACCACCACAATACTACTAGCATCTACTTACTAGATGTTTAAACACCTGGTTTGTGTTTATGAGTTTAAACACGAGGGAACCACCTTGCAAAAGAGACCATAGCTTGATAAGACTGGGAACAATGACCTAATGATCCAGTTAACTCCACTAGCACAGAAATTGTTTAAAAATTAAGTATTACTTTCCCAATAACAGAAGTAGAGAAAACCCAAGGAGCTGCTAGATCTTCTAGAAGCACAGTCCGAATTTAGCAGTTTACAGAAACACCTGATAATAAAGATAATACAGGACAACTATTTATCTTTTCTATCAACAAAACACCGTCAAGCCTGCTTTATAGGTCTATAAATGCATACATAACTCAATTCCTTTATACGGAGAAGCAGAAAGTTTGCCCAGTGAGAACAGTTGAAGCGCTTTAGCCTGAAAAAATCTGGACCATCTGAAGGCCATAAATCTTTTGCCAAGATCAATTTTTTTAAAACAACAGACCAAAGCAATCAATAAAATTGATGGTGACCTTAAACAGCAGTATCAGTAATGCAATGGGTAGTGCAAATCAAACTGCAAAAATTGTCTACATGCAGACAGAAAGGAAAAGGTAACATTATAAAAAACAAATCCAGCATGATTTCAAGTAGCTTTAATGTTTAGTTTTTTGGTGGTTTGTTTTTGTTTTTGTTTTTTTTTTAATGAAACCAGGGTAAAACTCATTTCCAGCTTTAGCCAAGTTTCATAGAAGAATAAAAACTAAACAAAACACTACCATTGTCTCAAAAAAAACCCCCATCAACATTAATGTCTGCATAGATGGAAAGTCAAGGAAAGATCCACAATTATCCATCTGCTTGCTAGTCACTACTCACAGCTGCAAAAAATCCACAGTACATCTTCTGCCCAAATGAATAGTTAAAAAGATATGGTTAATAACACAGATGAGCAAGATTTATACTGGATGTTATAGAGAATGATAAGTTAAGAATAACAGGATTACAGGAGAATAGCCTAAGATGTCTAGTTCCACTGGTACTGTTGCTTATGGAACAGCTCATTTACATCTTGAAAAATTGCAGAATTTTATCTGTCAAGTTGCACTGAGAATTTCAGATCCTAGTTTTCTTGAGTATGTTTGAAATTTAATAGAATACTTCTCTGCATGTATGTATGATAAACCTACATACTGAAGTGTCCCTTCAGCTACTAAACTATTCACTGGCTAGGGTTTACTTTTAAGGTCTTCTGCATAAATGTTAAAGCAAATGGGAGATTTTAAAGTTAACTGGCATGCATTATTACACATTATTTCTACCAAAACCCGTTGTTTCTTCAAATCAATTAAGCTGTAAACAAGCTGTTTTCTGGACATAGTTATACATAAAAGCTTTATATTAAAGCAAATCAAAGCCTTAAAGAGCTTAAGCAAGAACATATCACAAAAAAATATAAGAAATTAATTTATCTTACCTTCAGGTGCATCTGCATCACAGTCTTTAGATACAAATGTCAAATCCCTTGGCTGGCCATTTATTGTCTTATTAATCTGTGTTATAAATATGGAATATTAGTACACTAGTCTACCAGCAATGTTTTTCCATACACAATGATAATCCCTGAAACAAATATCTCCCAATATATAAAAAAAGGCTTTAACAGACATCTTACAATATTCAAAAGGCTTAAGATTGCATATACTGTTCAAAACCAGAGTAAGCTCTAAGTGGTACAACATTACTATTTCTAAATACGCTTTTATTTAGAAAAAAATTAATAGCTTGTGCTCTTTTTGAAGACCTGTAAAAATAAAAACGTCTCTGAAATTAAGCCTTCTAACTGTGCATAAAATGAATTTGGAATTCAACTTTGGTGATAACACCATGGAAGCGTCAGGTTTGCATAATGATAGCTAATACAGATTACTTCTATCCTAAAAGCCAGGTGATAGTAAACAATATACTCAAGATCGCCAGAGTGGAAGAAAAAAAATGATGCTGAACTACTGGAAACCCAGTATATACCTGTTTATGTGTCTCAAATCTTTAAAAATTGACTCTTTCAGAGACTACATGAACTCTTTACATATGACACTTTTGAGTAATCAGCGAATAATTTTATCAGAGTCCAATGCAAATCCTCTGTACTACACTGATTTCTTCATACAGTAATTCACTTCAAAGGCTCTCATACTTGCTACTGTAGCCCTCATGATTTCCTAAACAGGAGACCCTCTAAAGAAATCTGTAAGGGTCAACATCTTTTCTCCTTCAGGCTGTAGAAAATCTCTCTTGAAACCTACCAGAAATCAGCACAAGCCAGCCCATAAAACTAAGTCTCTCTGACAACTTAAGTGAGAAGGTTTATCAATATTAAGCAAATTCAGCTTTCACTCTGAACATTCAAAAGAGAAACAACCAAGTGTCTATCCTAACAAGCAGCAGTTGTATAAGCAGTTCACTTCATTCCATGCAAACACAGGCAAGCATGGAGGCCACCACAGTCTTAAAAGAAACTGATCCAAATAAGAGAATGATTAGGCAGAAGAACCAGGAACTAAAGTGGAACCAAAGTAAGAGGACAACGTATAGATAGAAACAACAGGATAAGAACAGAAGATGAAATGTCAATTATTCAGTGTACATTTAACAGTGTCCCATCTCCAGGGGGTATTCCAGCTGGCTGTCACCATCACCACTTACACTGCTCAGTGTGCTTCTCTCAAGAGAACAGCATTAATAGATTGTAGAATTTTACAGGGACATACAAAAAGCACAGAATGATCAGAATTTTGCCACTTCAAAGTTTTGGCATCCTTATCTTTATTCATTTTATTTTTTAACTAGTAGGAATTTTAAATACAACATGCAACAATAGCTAGACCTGTGGATTTCATTTGATAACATCTATGCTTTTTTCCAGGTCTGATATCATTCTTGTTCTCCATGAACACTTTTGTAATTTAAGACTTCTGACATATCTGGATTCAACTCCAAATGCTTTCATAAGCTCAAGGCACTGGGGCGTACCTTAGAGTCATAAACCCAACCTCTTTTTTCCCTAGCAATCCTTTCTTCTCTCCTACACAAGGCAAAACCTTGTCAAGGAGCACTGGAAATATTCCACCTTTTCACAACACAGACATGAAAAAAAAATGGAACATATTCCAAGCCAAAGATGTAAAGTAAAGGATTTTATAGTATAAACCCTTCCTAATAAAATAGAAGAACCACATTTGCCATGTTAAGAATGGTCATCTCATTAACCTGATCAGTTGAACACCATTTTCATTTTCACACAGATAGAAATTTTAACATTCAAATTAAAGATTCTTTAATATATGAATAGTATTACACAAAACAAACTGCACAAGTATTTGTTTTTTTTAAAAAAAGTCTTACACAAAGCTAACTCACACATGAAAAGTTGTGCCTGAATACCAACGCACACAGCAGGAGAAACATCAGAGGCACCCAAGTTGTAGTGATTTCCCAGAAAAGGTATGAGAGCTTTGCCCTTAACGCTGTCATCTCATACCTTTTGTATTAGCAACATGCACTTGAGGTAGAGCCCCTTTTGCCCTACAGGGCACGGAAAAGATGTGTAAGTGACAAGAGAGATGTGTCTACAGGACAATTCCTCAAAATAATTTACTTGGCATTATGCAGTACAGCACTCAAGTCTCAGACACTTTTAGTATGAGCATTGTCAGAGTAATACTCCAGCATTCCAGTTATTGTATCCAGTCCAAAGCTGAAAGCAGGATGCCTCAAGGACAAGCAGGAGACAAAACCAAATACAGTCACACTATGTGCTTCAAAAGCTGACAGATTTCAGGCACTTACGAAAATAGCAAGCTACCATATAAAGGGTTAGCCCTTTACACATTGTACCCTGTTACACATTTGTTCCTGGTTATGTTCAGGATCAAGAACTTAAAGATGGCAAAGTGTGTGAACAGATCTAAGGGATACTTCTGCATTCCTGGATGACAGCAGAGATACTCTGTGTCCTGCAGTTTAGCTCCACTCCTCTGAATCATCTATGTGAATGCTGAGGAAGGAAAGTGACCAATGCTACTCTGGCCCTCAACTGGGGAAAAGTATTAAGTGTCACCTACGGCAAATGTTGGCCTTTTAATTCTGGTCTGAATCACTCAAGTCTTACAGGTCCACTAGGTAGAAACATCAGCAAGCAGTGGTCCATCTTTCAGACAAATGGAAGAAAAAACCCTTTGGCCTCACTGAACATAAATACAAATTACACTCAAGTATGGGCGAAGTTATGTTTTTACTACAAAGCTGAGAGGAAGGCCTGTATGGGGACAGAACTCCTCACCTTTGTGAAAGGCTACAAAGACTCACAGCTGTTTAGCAGATGTTACACAGGTTGTCTTAAGAGATGAAAGCAAGCGTTCCTTGGTGTTTGAAGAGCTATGCAAGTTAACCAAAGCCCTACACAGGACCTCAGTTGGTAACGGCACCGTATCCAAAATAAACTTTAGAAGTTCTACAGACATCATAGCTGAAGAAACTTTCAATTAAATGGGGACGCGTGTTTTGAATACCCCAATGGTCAAAGAGTTAAATAAAGCAAGTAGCCCAGGTCTAGCTAACACTAATTGCCTCACAAAAGCTTCATTTTTCTACACATATGCAGTTATCAGGAAAAGTCAAAGCACTTCACAGTTAAAAAGTCAAGACTAACGGTCTCCAAAGGAAACAGTTAAAGATCCAAACAGGATTCTAACCTGTCTAATGCATCACTATGGGTTTCTGGTACAAATTAGTTTGACAGGTTACGAAATTGGGAAGTACTGTAGAGCAAAGAAAAAGGGAAAGTATTCCTTTTTATACACTGCCTTTCTATGACCCACCAGATTCTAACATACAGGTCACTGATATACAGCCTACTCATCCACTAAACTGACTTTGATTATTGCTTATTTATTCCTTAGTTCTATACAGTGTTGGTTACCAGTGGTGTTACTTTAAATAATGAAATTGACTGTGTTGTGTGAGCAATGAAAATCTAAAGTGTGCAAGCAAACTGGTGCATACAGCTTTCATCATCAGGAAGCTTGTCATGTGCACAAAAATGTATTTCACTTCTCCAGTTCCTGTCTATGCTCCAGGCCACTCCTGAGTTCCATAATAATCAATTCATAACTTTCCAGAACTTCTTCATAGCTAACATCCACAGAAAAATCTGCTGCTCCTCTACATTTTCTGCCACCATCTCTCTCCTCATCTCAAAATACAGAAATTTAACATCAGTTATCAGGGTAGTCAGACAGAGATAACGTGTCTGGTACATTATAAAAGATTATTTGAGAGGATGTTGTCTGAAAACCTTGTATTTACTTGGTATGCTGGAGAAGTCCAGATAGTTTACCAGCATACTCTATGTTTCTTGTTATTCTAACAATGAAACAGTTTCTACCCAAGTTATTTTATGCACTTTAAAACGCTTAAAACACAGCTTTTTAGCTTATGTCCCATTTCAAAGACACAAGATGCCTTTCTTGACCATAACATGGTTTTAATCCTCTAAATGAACAGTTTTAGCTCTACTCAACCATTCCAGCTACTCCTTGCAGTGCTAACCAGGATCGTATTTCAACAGCTGTTTGAATGACAGCACAGCCTCCCTAATGCTGTGATCCATTCTCCTGACCCTTTTCATTACAAACTATATATTTATGTTCAGATGCTATTTGTTATAAACTGCTAACATGCAAGTGTGTGTTGAGTCCCAATGTTTCTGCCCCCTCTCAATATACCCACTTTTTATTTTACTGAAACAACGCCATCCTATTCATGAAGGAAAACAAACTCCTAGCTACAGTCTCTCTTATTTGCTTTTCACTTCAATCTTTCATGTTATCTGCAAGCTTTATCATGAAGGATTCTTTCCCTCAGGTCACTGATAGGCTTAAAGGTTAGCTTGGTAGGATCCTTAATGAAATTGTCCTTCCCACCCTTCCACCCGCTTAAACCCCAAACAGCACACCAAAAGGTCTGGACTTCATTGTGCCTGAATATGAGCAACCAGTTCATCACCTAGTTAGCTCTCTGCATTTGCAAGATCAGAGCTAACAAAGCCCACACCTGTAGAATACCAGACCTTGGTAAACAGCTATCCATAAAAGGTCCCTATGATGTGTAACTTTGGACTTCCCCACAAGTATGCAGGCCTCCACTCAAACTAAGATGAAATAACATAATTATAAGCCTTCAGGTACAGAAAATGAAAAACACAAAAACCCCTGAAGTACACAAAAATGCATTAACAAAAGCAGAGACTAATATTAACAACTTAATTCTATAGATTTCACAGAACAAAAACTGCAAGGAGTTTCATGAAGCTGGACAGTTCAAAGTGCCTGAAACGTGATTCATCAGCACTTACTCAGTTTCATTCTGCTTATCCCCTACTGTACCAACTCATCTTTGTTGTTTCTCACAAATATGCACATAATTACTATGAACTGCAGAATAACATTGCTTTCAGTCCACAGACCACCTTACACACTGAAACTAATCCTCACTGCAGTCACTGAGCAGCCTAGGCATACCAGTACAAAATCTAGTAGAAGCCTACAGCTACCTTATCAAATGAAGCAATACTCAAAGTTTTACACTGTCCAAAGATGACCTAGGAATTATTTTGTGTTGTATGTAGTACAACCAGTTTCTGGCTTGTGTATTACCAAGAGATATACTAGTAGTTAAAAAACCTGGCTGCGAGAGTCTTCAAAACTGAGAATGGCCCTGGCTTTAAAAATCACTGTAAACAGTACATTTTTGATACAGAAGGTAAGATATTTTTTTCTTTAAAAAATAAAGTATTACATCTCACCTGTACCAGGTATTTTTGGCTTCCATACATTACATACTGAGGTGCAAGACTGTAGATCATGTAACTTGTATGAAGAACTATCAATAGAAGTATCATACAGAGAAACAAAAGTGCTTGAGGGCGAGTTTTTCCTCGTCTGATTTTATAAAGCTAAAAAACAGAGAACAAGTATTAACATAATAAATATTTTTTTTCCTGAATTAAAAGAGGATTTTAAATGTCTTCAAGTAATAGCTTTAAGGCTAGTGACAGAAGTTACAGGCTGCTAGAATGATCCTCTGGCAACTTAATTACAGTGAGTCAAAACAGGTTTTGAGGTGTATTTACCTGAATTTCAAGACACAGCTGTTCACACAAGTTAATTGTTGTTTGTATTAGTGACCCTGACATTTATACACCAGCACTTGGTAGCAACAGTTAATTGGCATTGTCTATCTCTGAAAACAAACTGTGCCTTGGTTTGTCAAAGAATACTGTGACCTTTGGTCAAGGTGAGGTGTCATCTATCACTACACCTCCAATCAGATCTAGAAACAGAGAAGGGAGTTATGAGAGAGTACTCTCAGGCTCTGAGAAAACTTGCATACCATATGGTGGCATCTTTTCCACTTCACACTGCAGGGAACAACATAATGCTTCATGGCTACCCTGTTAGATACTACCCTATCCAGTAATCCCCAAAGGCTTAACCAGAGTAACATATCAGGGCAAAGAAGCTGGTAGCTGAGGGGTAAGTGACAGAAGACCAAAACAAACAGCCAATCTCACAACTCATTGCAAGGACTCCAGGCCACTGTTCACAATTTTGGGATGTTACCACATGAAAGGGTGACAGAATTAAAGGGAAAGCAGGCACAGAAGCAGAGAAATAATTAACCACGCATCGTAGGCATGAATGGCATACTGTTGGATACAAAGCTGCTGTTTCAATACAGTAACATGTATTTGCATCATTTTAGATATGCCATATCACTGTGCTGTTTAACTCTTACCAAGCTAGATAAACTTGCTTGCCACCCAAAAAAGCAAGTCAAGCACTACTGACCGCATGCACATTTCAGATTTTGACCATAAAGTTCACTAACACTTCCAATATATCAGATTCCTGTGGCTTTAACTAAGGGAAGTCAGAAGCCAGAATGCCACTGATTAAACACTTGAAAGTCAGCTGACTGTACTGCTCAAACTAAAAAACCCATTTCGGTCTGATAACTTAGCAAAACAGAACAAAATTTCCATGGCTTCTGAAAGGTACAATGGGATTCTAACACTTGTTAGACATATAGGCAATGCTATTTGCAACATGCAGTATTTATGCAGCAGTACATAAATAATGACTATATTTGATATTTTTATTTGTTAAACATCTCACTGAGTATCATAAACTAAACTCTTAAGTCATATTTACCCTTATCCAGAAGAACCATATACCCATATTTCGAATCCCAGCCATTGAAGTGAAGATAAAGTACATGACAATAATTGTAATAAGAATATAATCGAGTGGAAAAACCTTAAAAAAAAAGAACACAAGCAGTTAAAAAGAAAATATTCATATTAGAAAACAAGCTCTTCCCCCACTTACAAGCTAAATAAGTAGCTTGTACTTAAAGCATCTGAGGTAGCACAAGTCCTTCCATTTAAAAGTTTTACATAACTGGCACCAAATACAGCTATTTTAGCCTGCTGCTAATAGAGCTTACACAATTTGTTTGTGAATGCAACTAAGCTTTTTTATTAATTTAATACTTGCCTTAATTTTGAAGTGTTATACATTTTTAGGCCAAGAAATACTTAATTCTGTTCTAAGAGTACATTTAGAAGGAAGTCCATGGTGGCAACAATCATTTTAGGACTGTAGACGTTCTATTTGTGAATATTTCTGAACATACTTGAGTCTAAAACTTGATTTTTATGTTTACATGAATAACAGCTTGGGATAATACTGCTGCTGAACACTACATTTCTCAATAAACTGCAAGCTTAAGGCGTTCAACAATATTTGAAACCACAAGGAAACAATGTATTGTACTAACCCATTATACCAAGAATACTGAAAGAACTCAACTAGGTAAGGGTAAAGCACTAGCTTACATTAAGGCTTTTTCTTAGCCTACCCATCACTGATTACCAAATTTGTATGTGGCCTTGTTGCCTACCAACCCTACTGAAGTTAACAGGATTTGTTTCAAAGACTAATGTATTGCTATAACATGAGTGACTGCAGAGTGTAATATATCTTTCAAGGTGCAATAAATATACTAAAAAGTGATGAAGTGCATTTATTTTACTTCAGGGGGACAAACTATCAAGTACACAAACAACTAGAATGTAGGTAGGACATAGGAGAAAGTTGCTTTTATTCTGTGGATGATAACAAAAAATGATGTCATTCTCCATTGCCACTATGTTCTCATGAGATGAAAGCTGGTTTCAAGCACCACCTTCCTCCAGCAACTGGCTTCCAATCACCCAAGATTTTCATATCAGTATCTAATAACTAAAAGGTTGTTAACGAGGAAGTTTCCTTGCTTTTACAGAACACACACCTAGACAATTTTGTTTTAATGAATTACTTGGAGTAGTGTAGTTTGCCTTTTGACAGCTTACCAGAAAATAGACATGAACATATGTGTATCATCAGGTTTTTTACTTACTGTTTGAAGAACAGGTAACAGCATATTCAATGGATTAGTCAGATTAGTTCCTAAAATTATAAATCCTGAGTCGAAGCCAGCTGAATGCAGAGCTTTGTCCAAACTGCAATAATTAAAAAAATTGGGTAAGTACTATGGTTCTCCCAGAACTTTGTCTTCAGTTTAATTTAAAAAGACAGTTCAGACTGAGAACTAAGCTTAGAGACTGAGAGTTTTTCATATCTACATGGACACATGCTTTGTTTTACCACACTTATTGCACTTGTCCTATAAAAAGGTATATTGATTTCGGCATCTCCTTGGCATTTCAGCTTTTCTCTGGTTTGAGTTATAGTGCTTATTTGCCCAGTCTGTAAAATTAAAATGCCAACATTTGAGACCTCTGGTTAGTGTCAATCTTAATTGAAATCCACCAGATCTGCAGCTGGCTATATTGCTTTCAACACCATGAAACACTTACAGTGTAATGCACATAAAAATGGATAATACATGTCATTCACTGCAAGAATTTAAGCACCTGTCACCTAGCCCAAGAAGTACCTACATGTATTAAGATTCATTCAAGCAATATTCAAGAATACTTCTGTAGTCTGAATTAAGCATATATGTTAAGGAAGCTTAATTTCTCTGCTCTATCAGAACTGTTTTCAGCAGCATACAGACAACCATGCTGAACTATGTCCTTTGATTCTGTTTTAGCACATCTTGCTCAGTTTCAATATATACTATCACGATGAGAAATGCAGCTCTAGTTCAAAACGTAGCATAGAAATGCATGTTAACTCTTGAAGCAAGCCACCCCCGACTTTGATGTTACAGCAGAAACTATGTAGTTTAAATAGTTAAGAAAAATGCTGAAATAGACTTACTTTGACAAGAACAGAGAGACAGTGAAGAGCAGTGCCACAATGATGAAAAATACTCCCCACACAATCTGCAAGTAAAGATTTATTACAATGTAACTGAAAGTGCTTGCAGCCGATACAAGAAGTGAAGACTTGTCTAAGCTTCAATAAAGGACTAATGATTTTGGACCATCTCAGAGCTTAAACACAATTGAAACAGTAACTTTTTGGTAAATACTTGAAAGTGCTAACAACACCTGTTTTACAATATAAATGTTCTATGTCAATCATTTAAGAAATTGATCATCTAAGATAAGAACCACCTCTTTGCCTGGTGGATACGCTAAGCCCAGAATCAAGTTGTAAAGTACATCATGTGCTATAGTGCAAAACAGAAGTCTACCCATAATGACATTTTTGACTTAACACAAATGAGTTGTTATATTAATGAACACAGCATTTAAAATGCATAACCTGTACTTGTTATATTATATGGAAAACTAACTATATGCGTGCATTTGGGTTTACTTTAAGGGAAATTAGAGTTTCCATCGGCCACCATATCTGTGTGCTCATCTTCCAATAGGAGGCAAACTGTGCACAGGTTACAAGGAACATCTCACCTTTCCCAAGTGAGAGCTCCCTTCTGTAGCACTGCTACTCAAACAATAACCAAGCTACTTCGGGGACTAATGTAAAACTCAAGTAATCAAGCCCAAATACCAGGTCTACTTTCTTCTTGCTTCTGCCTGCAAGTCCGCTTAGTTACTCATCAGTACTGAGTATTTCAAAGCAGTTTTCAAGGTTACAGAAACCATCAACTTTACAAAGTATTTTGACTCAAAGGTTTAAGTCACTTAGAAATTTAACTTTGAAGTGATGTGAAGATTTGCGAATGAACTAGGAAATGGTTATAAATACTGATGCAGCAGGAAAAATACTTGAGTTTCAAGAAAACACGATTATTCAAAAACAGTATCTACCCACACGTGATTAAAACAAGATGAAATAACCACATCACAACTGCCAGACTAAGGCCGCCTCTCCTGGAAAAGGTTCAAGAAGAGTTTCCATACCCCTTTAGTTGTACTAGGCGAGTCATTTGCCCCAGAGTCCTCCTTTGGAGTGCATACTCTATTCAAGAATTTGAAACCAAAAAAAACCTGTAACAGCTGTGGTTATTCAGCTAGCAAGTCATAAACATAAATAAGTAAAAATGTGTTTAGGACACTATAAAAAACAGCACCAGTATCTGATTTATAGTCAACAATATCAGGCTTTTTTGTAAGCTTCTGCACACTAATACAGAACTGCCTGACATACAATAAGAACAGAACTTCTTAGCTAAGCCAAGTGGTATATGAAACAACTAAGTTCACTAGAAGTAAATGAAGATTTTGTAGACCAACCACATCAGTAGTTAAGCTGGGTTTCTGCATTCAGGTTTTTTAGGATTTAAGAGCTAGATTGAAATAAACAAGCAGCTTAAAAAGCTTGACTACATTCAGAGACTAAATAGTCCGAGTATGAAAAGTTTGAGTTTACTTTTAACAGCAAGAACTCTGGCAACTTAGCAGTAAGTTTAGAGAACTGGAAATAGTATTCTTATACCTCTACATTCTGTTTTCCCCATTTCATTCTGATTTTTATCTTTAGAAGAAGCCACCTTTTTTCAAAGGTAGCTTCATTTCTTTGAGTTCTTCCATGAATCAAGTAGATTCAGAGAAGTAAGGCTGTTCCTCAAGATGTTAATTACTAGACAGGAAAGTGTTTTTATTATGCCTACCAAATACAGCACTCAAGCCAGAGACTTCTTATTGAGGAGGACAGCTTAGAGAATGAATACCCTCTACTGTTTCTCCTGCCCTACAAGCTAGTTCAAGAAATCATTCTCCACTTTTCGGCAGGTTTTCTCCTTCAAAGTCTTTAAGGGAGTTAGGAGATTGTGCACAAAAGTGCAAACCCATTCAGTTACAGCTCCAACAGGATCACTGTATTTTCCTAGAAACCCTAGTCACAGAATATGCTCAGATAAGCATGCTGAACTTCCCAAAACAATGTTTTCAGATTGCTAGACCTGAGACAACCTAGGCAGACTTATTTCCAAATTCTATATGCAGAAATACAATGTGTGGTCTTCCATATGAATGAGGGAGTTTCATAGTTTAAATTGTTTCATTAACCTTAAAATTTGGCACCTAGCCATCTTGAAAGAGTTAAGAACTTTATTAGTGCTGCTCATTACAGATATTCAGTTAGATGCTATTATCGTTCATTACAGGATAAGCTTCCATCTGCAGACTCAAACATGATATTAAAATATCGCTTATAAAACTACTCAAATTATGTAGGCTCTATTATTAGGTATAGATTTAGAGACTAATAGCAAGGTAAGTATTAACCTGCACATATTTAAGTGTACTAAGACTCCCACTAGGTATTAGCCATACAGGAAATGTATGTTTATCACGACCAGGAGTCTGAAGCTTGTGTTACTTCATTATCTTCTGCCAGCTGTGACCGTTAGACAGGCATCCACATCTCCTCTGGAATATGCCTGTCTTCTGAAGTGATGCATAACATTTAGAAGTAGATACATGGTTGAAGCAGCACTCCTCCTCTCATTTCAACCTCAACTCCAGTCCCATTAAATACAAGATTGAAAAGACTAAAACCAAAGGCGTCCATTCTACCTTAGTTCATCCTGTATTTCCACAGTGCTATTAAGACTACTGAACCACATATGGTTTGCCATTAACATCAACCTACACTTACACAACTTCAAAGCATCAGTTGACTTAGACCTTTCACAGAAGAGATCTTTATGTTCTTACCTAAAGTTTCCTTCTACCCCAACCGATTACAGAGCGATCTACACCTCATTTCCAGCATATTACCCAGCACTCAGCCAATGATTAAGAGAATACTAATGAACTAGTAGTTGAGCTTACAATTTACAGTCTGGCTGAGCCTTATGAAGTAGTATCAACCTAACTTAAAAGCATGCCTCCAGCTGGGTATCATTCAGTATACGGGTAAGGGAAAGAGCAAGTACTTCCTTTCCTTCCCTGCCCTGCATAAAGCCTTTGTAGCATAGGCTAGAAAAACATTGCACAGCTATACACTCACTGTTGCCTTCTACTTGTCACTTATAGCAAAGGACAAATCTGCCATCCACAAGCCTTACTGGGACACTACTGTACTGCTGTTTACTAGCTTTAAACCAACTAGAATATCTTTAAAGATTCTAGACACACTGTGCCGTGAAAGTTTACAAAATAATTTTGCTTTATGTCACAGTGTAAACAAGAAAGAATCCAAGCCCCTGAGAACATGAGCACATGATCAACTTCAGACCAAAGAACAGTGCTTAATCAAAACCTCTTGTTCTCATAGCAGGATTATTTATCAACTAATACTGAAAAGCTTTTAGTGCTAGAACAAGAACACACAAAAAGCCTGGGTTTCAGCCAAACACAGAGGTCATTACACAAAAAAGAAAGCAACCCTTGATCAATATCAACAGTAGTGTAACTTTCAATGCAAGACAACCTTATTTCCTACTCCCTAATCATTTTGAACGCAGGACCTCAATGCAACCATACCTCAGATTATGGTACCTCCTCCAACTACAATCAGTTTGGACTCCTCCCTCAACTACAAAACACAAACCCTATACCCACCTGTACTCAATCATTTCCTACAAAACAGGTTTCAGAGCTGCTACTTTGCACTTACATCACTTTGATCACCTTTCAGTGTCTGCTTGGGTCTTCTAATCTACAGTCTATTGTACAAGCTAGTATGCATACAAGTAAATGCCAAAAAAAAGTGAACCATGCTTTTATGCAAGACTGAAGATATTACAAAGCCAATGAACTGAAATAATGAGTACTAATACAACTTACACTATTGCTTGAAACGAGTTCTTTTAGCATCTTCATAAAAAGCCTCTATATGGGCAAGTAAGGAAGCAGCTAAAGCAGGAGACAGTAAGAACTGGTTTAACTTAAAAGTTTTGTTTCACATTTGAACATATGGGATTAAAAAACATGGCTAAGCAAAAAACAAGACAAAAACACTGATATAGGCATTTCTCAATAGGAAAAGTAGAAGCATGATACTTCTAGGTCATAGTGAAAGTTGAATTGCATTTCAGTTTAATAAGTCACGCCAAACAATTTAGAAATATCCAGTTGACCAGCATATTTTCCCCCACTGCTACTGCACCTAATCAAGTCACAAGCTGCAAAGTCTTTTCTGACATTACTCATATTATGCTTACATAGTTTTCCCTGGTAGCTCCCTCCAACTTCTTAAGCGTTCCCCTGACCCCTGCATCATCCTTGTTTGAGTTAGAGAGCACTTTGCCTCCTGTCCCTGCTCCCAGATCTCAGTCAACTAAGTTAAGTTGTTTCATTTATGGATAAATCCAAAGTATTACTAAAATAATCATGGAGTTTAGGATTTAATTTATTCTGAGCAGGCATGACCACATAATCCACAAACTTAAGTGGTACTTCTTTGAAAAGCCTCAAAATTTACTTCTAAACCCCTCCAAAATACTAGAATGCTCAACCTGCCCAATTGATTCCTACAGTGGTACTCATGTACCAACAGAAGAAGAAACTGAACCTGCTTACGACAGCTATTCCATGAATTTGAACCAACACTGAAGCAACACAAAAACTTAAAGGAGCAGTCACCCTCTCAGGGCTGGTGTCCATTAACAGAGTAAAGAAAACTGCTGGCACACTACTGAACAGTGTGCAAGTACAGACCAAGAAGCAATGCTGGATTCCTCACAGGAAACACTATTTGTATTGGGTTTACATGGAAAGGTTTTGGTAGCAGAGGGGGCTGAAGGGATGTCCTCTCTGATGAGAGACCAGAGGCTGCCCTGTGCTGGACCCAGCCATTTGTAGTTAGCTTCAACTGACCCGCTGCTGGCCAAAGCTGAGCCCAGCAGCCAAGCTTGTGGCCCCTCTGGGAAAACATACTTAAGAAAGGGGAAAATACCAGACAGTAGAGAGGAACAAGAGGAAGCGTGAAACAACCCTGCAGACACCAAGCTCAGAAACAGAGGAGGTATTACTCCAGGCAATGGAGCAGACATCCCGCCCAGCCTGGTAAAGAGGGCCATGCTGGAACAGATAATCACACTCAGCCCATGGAGGACCTCCATACCAGAACAACTGGATATTTTCTGAAGGAAGCCACAGCCTATAGAAATAAGCCTAGAGATAAGCCACAGCCTATGGTGAAAATCAAAGAAACTACACAATCTATTTTGAATGAAAGGAAGCATCCAAATAGTTAAAGGGAACAGGTAGGAATACTTGTCCTTTAAATGAAAGGGCTAAGTCTAGATTTCTAATGTATAACAGAGAAGTAACTCCACTAAGAATTTCACACCGAAAGCTTTTGCTCAACTGCAATTTCAGCCTATTTCCATTGGCACTTAGCATTAACAGTAGCAATGACATTAGAGGAAATATAGTCCCACCCTCCTTCTCCCACCTTTTGCTTCTCAAAATGCAGCCTACAGTTTAAAATAATGCTAAAATTTCTTCTTGCATCTAGTTAGCAAAAAGATACCTAATATGGCAATACTGTTCCATAGAAGTACTGGCGCTTTTAAAACCAGGTATCTAAAAAAAAAAAAAAAAAAAAAAAAAAAAAAAAAAAAATCAAAGTCCTAAGATCAAAAAGAGACCGAGATCAAAGCTTTGCCCCAGTAACAGTCTCCTTTGTACTGGTTAAGTATCAAGATGTAAGTTGAATGCAGCTAGCTTACTATTGATCAAGTAATTACCTGGCAAGATGCTCATTCCGAATACTTACACCCTCAAAGTATCTCACTTCTGCCAGCCACACGTGACTTACATTAACTAATCTACCCAACAGTTATGGAATTTTTCCTTTTCTCCTTCCCATTTTCACATACCTGAGAAAAGATAATATATTCAGATTTTCTATGGCAGTGGCACTATAGCAGATCAGCTAGGACTTGCTTCTTTTCAATCTTAACCATAGTTTAGGCAAAGTAAAAGGTTTTCCAAGAGCTCAAACAGAGCTTGCTATAGGGCTGTCATTGTACAGTATAATAATTAAAATAAACAGTTGCTATTCAGAATGGTAGTTGATAAAACTTGACCTATGATTTATATGGGAAGAAGAAAGCAAGAAGTTATTTCAATTTGTCTCAGAAAGTGAGAAAGTTTTACCTTTAGAGGTCTGATAGCTTCAGAGAATTTCGTCCACCAGCTTTTCTCAACAGACTCCAGATGCCTCTCTCTTCTTCGAAGTATCCTTAGCCTCTCTTCTAGTTGTTGTAAAGTACGTCTATCCCTTGATGACAGAGGACGACCATCTCTGCACTGGTTACCAAAAAACAGTGCAAGAGATACTGAATCAAGAAAATAGACTTGACATCTAGTTTAATGAGTTGCAACAACTCTAAAGACTTTGTAGCATGTACATTCACACTGCTCCTATGCATAGCAAGGGGATGAAGCGCAAAGGTGTCAAAAGCTGCAACAAGACAGATTTCTATTAGGTGACAGAAAACACTTTTCACAACGAGGATGTTAAATTTTAACAGGGTGGACAGTTTCCATGGCTAGAAACACTTAAAATGCCCAGATGTGATTGAATAACCTGATCTAACCTGAAAGGGGTCCTTGCTTTGTGTAGAGCAGTGAACCTGATGACTTTGAGGTTCCTTCCAATCAAATTCCATAATTAAGCTGATATATTAAGCTTGTCATCTGTACTTTCTTTCCAGCATTCCACTATAGATACTCAGCTATGCTTCTTGTACTTGCAAGAGCAAGATTACTTGCTCTTCCAAAAATTAACTTTACAGGAATTCAAACAGGAGGCACCACTACCAAGAGTTAGTTAAGTGTAGCAGGTTATTGTTTGATGATTGTGTTTAAGCATGCACTTTCTTTCTGAGATTCTAAATACTACAACAGAATACAATGGTGCCTTCTTAAATTGAGTAGCACATCCTTAGATCTCAGTTACACACTAATTAGCAACAGAACCAAAATTGTTTCTATCATCAATGCTGCTGAATAAGAAATTGATCCTTAGATAAAAAGAGATTCTTACAGTTTAGCGCATGTCCTACTAAGTATTTTTAAATTTTCAAAATCCCTATTCAATTTTCCCTCCTTCCTACCAATAGTGAAACAGTTTATAGCTAATGAAGTTAAAGCAAGTCTATTGTAACCTTTTTGAGAAATGTATCTACAAGACTCGACTACATTCTAGGCACATGTGACACTTAAAAAGTATATTTTGATCTCCAATTGAACAGGAACACGTTTTCCACACCCTGTACAGCCCTCCAGTGACTTGAAAAAACCTTCACAGAACAGTCCAAGCTCCCAAGCTGCAAGTCCAAGCTTTGATTGTTTAAAACTAATGAAATAAGCTACCAGGTGTATTAATGGCAGGAAACCATATTAATCTAATAAAAAGATTCAGTATGTCAGCACCATACCTTCATACTTGTAGTTTTCACTATACATTATCCTCAGTAACACTCACTTTCTTCATGACCATGCAAATGCAACTGAAGACCTAAGATTTCAATTACAGACTGAGGCCAAATCCTGGCCATAATCCATAACCCAAGAAAAAATAGTTTATGCTAATGGTCACATTAAAATACAGATATAATTTAAACTTTCCACTTCTTGATCCCATTTGTTAGCTAGGTCAAACAAGGTGACCAGTTGACTGGAAGCTCTCATAAACCAACATAATCTTTTCTAATACATAATGCTCCACTTTTCAGGGGTTTCTCATTTTTCTCATACTGATCTTAGTAATATAGATGCCTTTATTGTAGTACTACTCTGTGCAAAACCAAACCTTTGCAATTTAAACCAGGGAGACTACTTTTTAGGTTTCATTATGGAACAGGATTCCCAGAACACTGAAGGTACCACACTATGTAGAGGCAGCCAAGTATCAAGGGAAGACTGATGGAACAGTTTCAACACTGCTGAGGTCTGCTATCACACAGCACACAACAGCATAGATGGACTGCCACGATTCAAGTGATGCATCTTCATGTCCCTTCCACCAGCTCAGGGCTCTGAAAACACTGGTCAAACCATTATATGAAATGGGCTGGAAAAGGGTGGGAGATTATTCCTAGTATCTTATCCATAAAGAAGAAGTCTTACTGTCCTTTGGCTTGGGCTCTAAAGTTGTTAAGTGTCCTGCTTACATTAGGCACAGCATTTCAGTGAGCTACCAGACCATTATGCGTTTATAAACGGTGTTGAGATCCTAGTGATGTTTATATTCTGAACAGATATTTCCATATGTATGCTTTTCATAAAGAAATGATTTATAACAGCAAGGTACATGAACTGGAAGCAAGAATATCAGGGGCTGTTACTCATTCATAAAGATGATTAATCGTTTGATTAATTTAACTCATGACAGCTCCATGTGGTAAGTATCCAGTGTTGATAGCTACATTAAGTATGAACAAATTGGATGCCCCATCTGATGGCAGACTAAATGAGGTTAATATTCTAAACTTCTACGAAGTATCTCTTCCATATATCCAAGCAGGACCAGAGAAGTTTGCATTTTGCTTGGCAGCACCATTATTATCAAGACAGAAATAAGTACTGCTGCAGGACTGAAAAAACCCTCATTGCTACTACACAAGTGACCACATTTGTTTTCAAACAAATCACTTCTGACTTGCGATTTTTTCTCTAACAAAAGCTCTCTACAGTATGACCATCAACTAGTAAGGAGGCAAGAAAAAAATTCATTAAGCGAGAACAGTGAGGACCAACCGCACCTTTGATTTAATCCTTAATAAATGCTGCTCCACTTCTTCGATATCTTCAGTGTTCTCCAAACGTTCATAAGCTGCAGTGGTAGTTCCCTTAATCAAATTTAGAGGCAATGCTGACATACCATAAGCCTAAGATAAAAAGGAAACAAGTTGTCAAATTTTATGTCACATGTTTTAATCTGATTAAAATATATTGTCTCTAAGGTATCACTGCTCTTATCCTCCGCGCCCCCACATTCTAAGGCAATCAATTCTTTTTTTTTGAGCAAAACAAGTATGCTATGCAGATTCCAGCACGCCACATTGTTCCAACAGTACTTCAGTGTCTCTCAATCACTAAGACAGTAGCATGTTTGAAGACACCATACAAGCATAGCCCACTGAAGAGTCATCAAGCTAGCCCTGGTTGGGGTTTTTTTGTCAAACCATTTTTTTTTCAAAAACCTTAACTTTCCTACTTTAGATCATAATCAAAACATTGTGTAATACAGGAATTTCTAGATACTGAACTTCAATAGTTTTAGAACCAAAGCATACACAATTTCTTTGTAGCCAGTAGTTTTCAACTTATGTTTTTAAAATGAAATTACATAGAAAGTACTTGTTTCACTGAAAAAAATTATTCAGTAGGAAGACAAAGAAGTTAGTTGAACACCTAAACTCAGTCACATTGCGAGACTGCTTAGATAGCCATTCACATTCATAATTTTGTTAGCATTTACTCCTAGTTATAAATCTACACCATTCAAAGTTTTTGCCAGCTTCTGTATCAACATTATGCCTAGATTTATTCCATTGAGTCTGTAAGCTTTCCACCAACATAACCACCAATGGATACCAGAGGCAAGGTAAAGAAAACGCCACTATTTCCTCCAAGCTGTCCTGAGTGTTACAGATCTAGGCCCAGGTCAGAAGTTCCTCCAAGCAGTTTAGAGACTTTAGCTACTGGCTTTTTATTTTTTTCACCGTAGGTGGGAGGTTGTTGGTGACAGGTTATTCTTTGTGCAGAGCTCAGCAGGAAGGTTCTACTTTTCATTCTCTTAATCACAATTAACACATACATTTTTACTAGAATGCTTGATATCTGAATATTTCCTAACTTCAGAAATGAGCAGTTTTCTAGATTTTCCACAGAAATACCACTTGCTCCTTCGAGTACAGCTTTACATTTCATCCTGAGAATATATTTAACACAAATGCTAGTGTATTACAAGTGTCACCATACATGCTATCAGATCACATGAGCTTTCTGTACACCAGACTTTGCTTGACCTCCTTAAGAACCTACTTAAAATGTCTCATGCATTGTACTCAAAGCAAGACACTGTCCATTTTTTTCGTGTATTTTTCACAATGCCACATACTCTGCCACCAATACCCCTATCTAAGTTCCTTTAACAAAGGGGTCTTATGTACTATTACTGTAGCCCAAAGCCACATTAACTATATTAAAATGGTTATTTATTTAAATTTATATCGGACACTAAGCCCACAAACTTCAGTTTCAGTCTGCAAGCAACAGTATTCCATGATTTAAAGAAACATTCCCCCAAGTATTAGGCTATGAAAGCATGAAACAGAAGTTTAGCAGTCTGATAGCCTTGTTCGCTTACTGTGGAATTGGGCTTCTTGTGTTCAGAGTAACAATTACCAGTAAATTGTTGGAATGGCATCAGTTAAGTTCCACAAGCAGACAGCATGTGTGTCAACAGGCTTCAAACTCAAGGAAACGGTGGTACCTGTTAAGTCACTTCAAAGCATTTAAGTAAGGGTAGGAGAACAGTATTTTCTTAACTATTTCTTGAAGTATATATTAGTCAAGACATTCAGCTAGATCTTTGAAAACTTGCACTACATGACTTTTTTGCGTAGCTATAAAGCATTAGATTTGGTTTTACCATCAAATCCCAGATAACAAGGTAGGCTATTAGCTATCTGCTCAGCATTTCAAGGCTTCCCAACTAACATAACCCCATTTGTCACCCAAAAATACAGCTAAAAGAACTTAGCAGCAGCACTGCTTACAGACTGTTCCAAATTAAGTTAAACTTTTTTTTTTTTTTAGCTCCAAAGGTAACTGGCAATTTCAGTCCCAATGTTAAATAGCTTTTAAAGCAAAAAAAAAAAAAACACTGTAAGAGAGACATCTCTTATCACAGACTAGCGATGGCAATGAAATTCCATGCTTTCACTAAGACATTCTAGAAATTCTGGTTTGAACACATCTATACAACCACAGAAGGGTCTCTACTACAAGATTAACTATTTTAGGTAAGAAAAAAGAATTTACCTTAGGCTGGACTTTACAACTCCGTCCACAGACATGGCTCAGTTCTCCCTTTAGACTATCTCCTTTGAGAGCACTAAGCTATTCTGCTATCTACAGGAGCTAAGAAACAGTCTCCTCCAGTCATCCTCTTCTCTAGGCTGAAGAAAGAATTACTTCAACCTTTTCTTTATGGGTTGTGTTCTCCAATTCTCTATTCACTTTCACAAGCCTCCACTGGAGCCTGTACAGTTTCCCAAACAAACTGGGGGACCAAAACCAGACACAGCATTCCCAGGTGCTGCTTTGGAAGTGCCAAGTACAATGAAATTGTGTCCCTTGATCTACTAGCTATGCTCTTGCTGATGTACACCCAGGACTCTGCCGTTCTCCTGCAGGGCACATTGCTGGCTCACGCTCGGCTTGCTGTCCACTATGACTTCCATGTCCTTTTCAGAGCCATCTCCCAGACAGACTCCAGAACAAACTGTTGCTTGGAATTAGTCCACTCCAAGAGAAGGCCTTAACATCTGCTAAACCTGATGCCATTCTTATTGGCCTAAACTTTCCACCTGTCAATGTCTCTACAGTGGTTCTTCATTCTGTTCTATCAACTTCTCCCAGTTTGATACCATTCTCAAACTATATGACTACATACTCAACTCCATCACCCAGATCATTTATGAAGACCGAGAAGTATTGAGCCCGTATTGACCCCAACGAGCTCATTCAGGTCTGACTACTTGAAGCATAACTCTGGAATTTAGGTGAAAGTACAAACACCATCCAATTTCGTAACTGGAACACATGCTCCAATCTATTCAAGGTCCCTCTGTGGAACCAAAAGCGTTTCTTGCCAGAGCCAAAAACCAATTCAGTATGTAGAAACACATAATGAAACATTGCTAGAACAACAGCTCTACACAATTTTATAAACCTAAGCTTAGAAGCAATTTGATTTCATTATTAAGCAGAGGCTTCCACCTGTTCTTCAAATAGCTACCATCAACTAACAGATACCAAGTATTTACTCAACAGAAATAGTTAAGGCATAAAACTCAGAGTTTAAATCTTCTAAATCTAAATTTCTACAAAGCAAACTGCAACTCTTTAAGTGATGCATTGTTTTGCTGTTTTCACTGATGTGAATTACATATTTGAGCATCAAGCTCGCTCTAATGATGAAGGCAGTTCAAGTTCTTTCCTTGAATACAAAAAAATGATAATAGTCAGATGATTATCCAAGCAAGCTTCCCATCATCAGCGGGGGAAAAAGCCACACTGGTCCTTCAAGACATCAATGTACAGAATGAGGGGCAGAAAGATGAGTCATGTGATGTGTCACAGGTCTGAACAGAAGCTGTATTAGTTCAGTTTCAGAGCTACATGTCCGTTCAGGCTGATGTACAACTTCCAGGCTGTCCCGAACAAAGTTTCAAACCCCTGGGTTAGTGCAAGTGTTAAGTTACTCAATGGGCTATTATTTTGGGCATCTGCAGCTCAGAAAAGCAATGTATCAAAGATAGTACAAGAAAACCAAAGCTGTTCAGTAAAACCAAGAGAAAGCTCACCCCTGAAACCAACTGTTGGTTCAAAGTTTGGAATATGAATAAAAACAGATCAGAAAAGCCTTTAAAGTAATTAAGACAAGTTAATGTATATACATTAGCTTTGAAAAAAACAATTAAATCTTGACATGTTTACCCCACTGAAACAACAGTTTCCAGGGCTTGTTTTTAGACAGTCTTTGCATAGAAGCATTAAGACAGATAAGAGGCACTGCACTGAGGAGTAAAAACAGTTATCCAAGTGTAATAGGCAATTAGGGCATACATCGGGGTTTTCTTCCATATAGGTTCTTCAAAATTAAGTTAACATAGTACTAAACACTAACTGTGCAGGCTAGTATCTGATAATATACACTGCAAGGTTAGGGCTTTAAAGTCTCCAGCTGCTGTCTCTGCTGTTACTGATCAGTTTCATTGAAACTGTTTTACAGTACAAAAAAATTAATCTATATTTATAGTTAGAACAACTTATTTTAGTGAAGATTCCCCTATCTAGAATTCTCACAGGTGATCCATATAAGAAATCACCCCCTAGCAGTTAGCTCAAGTGCTAGAAAGCCAAACCCCAAGAGCTCACTACCTAGTAAATACAAATTAAGAGGTATCATCCCTGAGCAGGTGCATCATTCCAATTTGAGAGTCTGCCCAGAGGCAATACAGATAATCCCTGGGTGGATGAAGTTCATATTTATACTTCATATATTTCTTGAATTAGGTGGCCTTCTAGTCTAAAGGAGAAGAGGAAAACACCTAGAACAACTTAAAGCAACAGAAACCCCAGCTTACCTAGCCTATAAAAAGAACAGTCTAAAACTTCTTAAGACTTCTTCCTTATTTGCTATTCACAGAAGTGGTAGCTTGGCCTGAGACACGAATTTGCAAGGAAATCTGTCATCAGTAAAGCAGAAGCCTGTAACTCACATGAAAGCAACACTTAGTTTAATACTGGTCATGCAGTATCAGTAGGCATTGAAGAACAGTGAGAAGCATACACCCCAGCCATTCTCTCAGCATGCCACTGAACCCAAATATACCCTGTACTACAGACAGAGCACTGAAGTACTTCAAGAGGGACTACACGAGCATTGCTTCCAGTTTACTTCATCTTCATTTCTCTTGTGTCTTTTTCCTTCCCATCCTGTCCGCAGCAGAACCAGCTATTCTCCTGTCATTCCAAAGCTAAGATTTAGAAGAAAGAGTTGCTGTTCTGATCCTTTGGTCTCTTGCAGACTCAGCAGCTTACAACATTTCAGACTGTCTGAATTCCTAGCCCATGGCTAGTAAAGGCAATAGTCTTTCTTATTAATGGCCGAGTATGTTAATAGTCACTCATAAGCAGAGGTTAGAAAACAAGTGACCTTGAGACAAGTTGTAAAATCACATTTCACAGAAGTTGCAGCAAGTATCTATATCAGGGACAAACCCTTCAGTATTAAAATGATCCAGAAAGGTTTTCCACCGAGAACCATAACTGGTAGTTTAACATTTTTAAGTTGTACAAGCTACCAAAGAGTTCCACTGAAAAGAGTGTATTATTACAGTGGGAACAGCTAATTATCAACCACATCAGCCATAAGCACACAGATCAGTCATGAGGAATACAGAAAAAACCCACATTGAACTTAATATAGCAAATGCCTTTACAAAGGAGTTAAAGTTAACTTTCAACACCTACTACAAAAAACCTGAAGCCAGCTGGCATTGTAGTTTAACTAGAAGTTAATTATGTTTCACTTTCTACATCTGCTATGTTGTGCTAATAAGACAGTCTAACTTGTGGCCAAAAAGGATAATCTCTCCTTGTCAGAGATCAAACAGAACATGTAAGTTTTCTGATCAGTTTGGTACACAACCAGCACCATAACTGAAAGTAGTTTAGCAACCTTTTCTGGTTAAAAACATTTAAAAATTAAACCTGTGATTTCAAGAAATTAGCAGAAAGTACTTGCGTAGCTTAGCAGGAAGACTCCCCATTCCATTTATTTTTAGAGGTCCATATATCAAGCATGTGGCTTTTAAGTGTTGTCACTGAGGTGTCTTAAGAAGGTGTATATATACATCTTGTGCAGAAAGCGTAAAAGTTAATACTGACAAACATTTCTTGCGTAGCACTGCCCTCTAGCGACGTCACGTGAAACAAACGAATGAGAGGCCTTGCTGTATCGCTGTATAAAAGCCGTTAGAAATGCCCACAGCTTTAAATATTGACATTCCTATTTTCTTACAGAAGCTTGCTTAAAGATTTCATCGGAAAGTGTGACCATGAAAAGACAAAATTTTCAATTCTACGAATTAGACGGCGATCAAAAATACATCTATTCAAGTTAAAAACAGCTAAACTCCATGATACGTAGTGCTTTAAAGAAATACAATTCAAGTCTTTTTCAATCTCATTGTCCCACATTGACATATAGAAGAGACTTTTTGTATCCATAGCCTAAATAGCTTTTTATTTGATTTAGACTAAGCATGAGGGAAGTCATGTTATGATACCTTCTATCCCTTTAGCAATTTATATAGTTCAGTTGCCTGTACTGAATATTTTTTGTTCATATGTATACATATGAATTGTATACATTTCATATGTATACAATGTACTCTTGTTAGCATTGCTTCTGATTGAGCAAGTAAGCTAGTCCAATTCAGTAATCTCAACACACGCAGAACTTCTGAGCTTGTGTAAGAAGAACTAGGACTCCACCTTTCTTTAAACTGTACCTTTCTCCTCCATGCACCTAGACTGCACAGTTTTCTTGAAAAGTAATCTGACTCTACAAGTAATAATCATCTGCTTTCTCACATTAAAGAAACCTGGTTATCTACACCTACTACCATTCTAAACATAAAAGTTAGAATTAAAGAATCTTATTTCCAGAACACCATTAAGCATGGTAAACTGTGACAGTGGTTCACACATCCTCCCTAAATTGTGAAGAGCAAAGCAGAAAGCCTCCTAAAAGCATCTGAAGATGGTAGACCATCTCATGGACAGTTGTTTTTTTGTGTGTTGTTTGGTTTGTTGTTTTTTTTTTAAAAGCTCATGCCATACAGTTTGGAAAATCATTCAATATACCAAGTAGTAAAATCTTGGTTCTTTTATGGGAAGTTTTAGTATTCAATTGTCATAGCTATAACAACATGTTTGAATATCATTGCTATAAACAAACAAAAAAACCCTATATCTCAAAGCTTGAAAAGACTGACCAAACTGAACTGGTATGTTCTGTATGGCATTTCTTGCATGATCTGTTATGTACAACATGAACAATGCATTGAGTACTTGCTTATCCATTTCTCCAACATGTATCTTGCTACACATTCACCTTGACTTTTCATATTAATGTTCTCTCTCCACCATACAGATTCACAGATTGTCTCACTTATTTGTCAGTGTTTACGTGAACAAAAATTAAAAACAACCAACAAAGCAGAGTCAAGGCTTTTAAGATGCAGAAAACAAGTATGACAGCCTCTACACTACAGTTGTTCCACTACACACAAAACCTGTGTTTGCTGGAGTTATCGTCCGTAAAAAGTTAACTGTCTACGTTTAACAATGAGCTTAACTGTTTTGCCCAGTTGCCATCATCTGCATTGCTCCATCAAGTTTAGAAGAACAACCAAAGAAAAGCTTAATCTCCTTTGAAGCTGCAGCTTTAAAAATCTCAAAAGTACAAAGCTATCATTGATCCAGCAGTTTAATATCTACAGGTGTCCAAGAGTGCAGTAGGAATCAGGCTGTTAAAACAAAGAACACTCAAATTGGTTTGCTGGGTTGGGTATTTACTGCTTCATGGAGAAGTGAACATAATCAAATAACCACATTTCCTTTAAATATTTAAGAACTGACATTGAAGTGATGAAGTGGTAATGGCAATGAATACTACTAACTTCTGGATTTCTTAATAACTGATGTCTATTTTAAAAGTCAGTCATAAAGGAGTGCTTTTAAGGTTAGACAGATAAAGAGGCTTTAGCTGCTTTGCTCTTAAGTCAACTGTAAGAAAAGTAAATCATACTCTGGACAAACTTTAGGCGTGAAAAGTTCATTAAATCTGTCATTAAACAAACTGAGCTTTGTAACATCACCTCTTTCATGATGGAGGAAAAAGCATCACTTTACAGTTTAAGAAATCAGGTAATAATTATTAGATGTTTGGAAAAATTACAGCACCAGTTATAATCATCCTTCAAGGACATGCTAAATGAGATGCACAAGATCACTCAAAAATTAATCTGCCTACCATTGTGAGTAATATGTTATTCTGCCCTGAATTCAAATAGCAATCTGGAGCTGACAGCAACTATTGTATTAATACCTAAGGCAATGCAAAACCATTTCAATGCAAAACACATTAATGGAAAGAATAGATGCAAACTACATCATCTGTGAAACTGTTTCCAACTCTACCCCAGCCAAAACCAGCACTGCAGCCCTGATTTATAATCTTCTTGTTATAACCCACGTTTATAGACATGGAAATCTGTCACTATAAATCATCAAGGTCATGGATTTGCAGAGCCCCCCTGAGGATCCCTTGTTCACATTTCTTACAAAACAATTTTAAATATCAAGTACTGTACTTCAGTTACGCATTACATAAATGCCAACAAAGTAGACTGTTACTAAAGCTTAAAACCAAAAAGCAACTACCAATTCAGGCTTCTGATGAAAACTGAGACATACCAAGAAGTAAGGCTAAACAATGTTACCCATTTAAACATTGTGTGTACTTGTTAAAGTGATACCTTAAGCTCATCAGTAATAAACATCTCTATCGCGAAAATTTGCAGACTTCATCTATACTTTTCGTAAAACCACTATTACTTCCCCTTGAAAAGTTAGAAATCTAGACTATAAATCTTCCCTAGTTGCATCTTTCTCCCCTCCTTCCCAGTCTTCAAAGTGCCAGTTAATGTCAATAGAAGATTACTCTTCAGTGTACTCGGCAAGGAAATGCAACATGTCAAACTACTAAGATGTCTGCTCTAGTTTATGCTTATACACTACCTTCAAAATTTTTAGCCTCATGCTAAATACCTTTTTCACCTTCCCTTGCAATCAAGTATTAGAGAAACTCTTTCCTGTAGAAGGCTAACACTACTGAAAAAAGTTCAGACTCAAGAACCGCACAGCCCACAGTCGGACACTGTTACAGGTCCAGAGAAACCAGTTGCCACAGTCTGCAGGTCGGTCCCAAGTGTCATCACATGGAGAACTAAACAGAACAAGCCAATTTATTTTCTGCTTAAAGTGTAGAGTTCAAAGCCTCTCTCTAAACACTCCTTTCACTTCCCTTCAATTATCTTCCTTGCATCTCATTTCTATTCTCATTTGAATGACATGGTGTTAAGAAATGCCACATAACATTTAATTTGCTTCTTTAGTCAAATATTAGCTGTTGACTCCTGAAATATTTCATAGCAAGCATGAAATTTGAATTCAAAGTTAATTCTTAAAATAACTCTTGTTTTTAACCAAGAGCATCTGCAAAACCATACACCATCTTCTGTATTAAGTCATCACTGAAAGAAGTTCTGAGGAAGCCCTGACCTTCCCTGGGAGAAGCAACTTTTACATTAACCCCTTAATATGGTAATTTCTATGTTATTACTCTCCCCGTGATTTATCTTGTGGGATGAGAAGCTTTCAAGTTCAGTATGTATTGCTAATCTCTCCCCAAATTCATAATTAATACTTCACAGAAAATGAGGAACTCAGTTTTTTCATATCAAATAAGTTTTATTTCTTCAGTTCTAACAATGTTATTTCATGCTACCCCATTCAGAAGCTGGGGAGAAGCTCACAACTCAACAGCAAAATTCTGCATTTTTACTCAAACTACAAGAGCAGCTTGTCTCTACATGTATCACTAGGTCAAACTTAGTGATCCGATTTTGAGGTTTCAAGCCACAGAAAATGAAAACCAGCAGGCTAACATAATGATAGCTGTGTTGAACTGTAGTGTTATCTACCTTTCCATCATACTCAATAACACAAGTCCTCAGTTGTCAGCAACTCTGGTCCAGCACACCACTTTGATTTGTATTGTCCCTGAACGCCACCTCCCCCCCCCAAAAAAAAACACCAAACAAACATGCCAAAGGTTACAATATTGTGTGGTCTGATAAGTAGTCTGTTCTTCGTTGCACGAATAGCTCACAATGTATATCAGAGTAATACATGAAATCAGCCTGGGCCTCGAGAGGCCCAGAACACTGGATTGATGCCAATGATACGCCTTAAAAATAGATTTTAACTACATTAGTCACTGGGGTAAATTTGTTAGTTCTATAATTTAAACTTTAGCCATTTACAATCCAAAGAACACCACCCCCCTGCATCCCTCCTCCTGTGGAAGCAGAATATGCTTTCACAGAGAAATCCTAGGAGCACATACATACAAAAGTAAGCTTTTGCTCTCAGTATCTACTCAAATTCAAGGCTGCCTGCTGTCAGTGCCAAAGCTTCTTTTACCCAACTTCTCACAGTATTGTATATTACCACAATGCGGAAGTGCAGTTTTAGAACAGCCATAATCTAATTCTTCACACTCAAGGCTACACACAAAGCAGTATTGTTAACATATGTTTGACTAATTGTAGAATGGATAAATTGTGCACCAAGCAACTTAAATAGAATCACTCGATTCATCTGTTTCATGGTAGTCTTCCACAAATAACATTTCAAGAGGAACTCAGTCAATTGCAGTCAGTGCAGGCACAGCATTCCTATTTACTTTCGGATTTTATGTTGAAGTAGAAGGCTTTCAACATAAAATCATTATTAATTAGGTATGAAAGTACTTGCTAACATGTCACTTATTACAATACGACCTTCACTAGATGCTCATTTAGAAAGTTTTTTTTTTTCTTTAAAAGGGGTGAATATGAGTGTACAGAAGAACAGATACTCCCATTCTTAACTCCCCTTAAACAATACAATTGCAATGCTGGCAATGGGAACATCCTGAGAATATTCAGATGTCAGGGGAATATAACAAAAAAAAAAATCAGTTATGTCTAGTATGAATCCTCAGCTCTTAACTAGTATAAACCAAAGATCTGAGATCACTTCTCTTCAGAGACAAGGTAACTCAGATACCACACATTGTGTTCCTCATCTATTCTCTCTACCCTTTTTTCCCCATCATCTGCTAAGCATTTGTGGAAGATTTTGAAGTATCTTTGTTCCTGTGTTCACCCTTATATAAAGCTATTCTCTTTTTGTGCTTAAAAAATAATCTACCACCAATTACCTATTATTAGTGGTTTGATGACTAAGCACAAATGCCTCCCACTTTTAGAAACTGGGACAAACATTTTAACAGGTATGCAGAAGGCTGGCTGAAAAATACAGGAGCCTAACTACTTATCAGATGTCTGAAGTCAGAGGCAAGCATTAAAGACTTGCCCATGCACTAATGCTTTTGTCTTATCTAGGTGATTATTTTTTTATTATAGAAGACTAACAGCAAAAAATCCACAACGCAGAGAAGTGGGAAGTTACCAAGAGACAAACAGTTACCCCTTCCAGAATCATGCTTCTCCTCCTCCTAGTCAAAGGGGGTGGAGTAATTCAAACTTGTAGACAGAGGCCATACTCTGGGCCAGTCTCTCCCTAAGGCTTAGAGAAGTGTGACAGACCAGGAACTTTTCACTGCTGAAGTAACTTCTGCATTAAGTCATACCGGGAAAAACCCAGCCAACAGCATAAACTGAAATGCAGGTACATGGCATCCACATGCTATCGAGGTCACACTTGCAATTCAGACCATGAGAACAGCATTGCTCATATGGAAGCCTGACCACCACTGGCAGCAGGCAAAGTGTTACAAAAGCACTGCAGCACAAAAAGAAATAATCTATTCCTCCTCCAACTTTGAGCACAGACCTTAAGTGGTTTTCATTCTCCATGACACATTTGTACTTTAGTCCACACACGTATCAAAGCCAGCTCCCTGTGTCAGCATAAGATTCTACGATTGCCTGCAAACATGACAAAAAAACCCAGTCTCATATCCAAGGTGGACCATGACCACTTTCTGTGTGAACTCATCCCTAGAACTTTTGTGAAATAGCTCCTCCATTTCTCCCACCCTGCCCTAACACCTACCATAAAACAGAAGGGATAGTTTCAGAACAGATCAAATACAGCAGTTAAAAGTAAATATGAATTCCATGCCCAGGAATTTGCACCGACAGTTTGGTTGAAGTTTTCAAAGCAAAAAATTAGACTAAAACCTTATAATTAAGGCATTCAGAGCAGGCTATTTTAGTTCTTATGCTTGATGTTTCACCTTAGTTACCATCCAGTATCTGTACAAGTCCTAAATACAGCAAGACTAAGGCAACAACACTGAGGACAGAGGTGTTGTCTTCATCTGAGAAAGCACACAGACAGACAAACACAGCACACTGCAGTTACTGAACATTAAATGCAAGTCACATATTTCCAGGTTCAGCTAGTTTTGAGGACAGAAGCATATTGTGATACTCGGCTGAATGGTGCTTACAACCAATCCATACTCAAAAATAAATAGGGAAGTAACATTGTAAGTAAGGAATATTAGCAATAAGTTACAGAACTTCCAAACTGTTTACATTTCAGTCAGCAATAAATTTCTGCAAAATAAGACAATCTTGCATTTTAGATGCTTACTAAGAGTTAAAAACCCATACTTGGGTAGCTGCTTGAAGAAAATACTGAGGATGTTCTCCCAGCTGATGAGTTGCTTCTAAATTATAGTCTCAAGGAAGCTAAAAAACACTACATGTGCTCTGCAGTAATGTAACTGCACAAGAGTATAATCTTTCCATCCATGATTATGGGGAACAATTTTAAAAGCTGACATATTATTACAGGCTAAGCAAAGGTCTGGATCTTTTTTGACAAGCATACAATCTAGATGGCAGCTATACAGCCTGGATGATCTAGTGAACCATGTCCATCAGAAAAAGCTTAAAATAATAAATAATTTGGGTCAAGTTAAAGCACTTAGTCAATAGGACTGAGAGCAATTCAGCTCACATGAGATACCTACTAGTTGATCCACCGAATTGCTCTCCTACCTACTGCAGAGCCTGACAGCCACTGAGCTGTCAGTGTTCTGACACATCGAAGAACCTGTACCGAATTGCCTCCCATCATCCCGCTCTAACTTAGACCAGCTGAAGTCACTAGTATAGAGACAGAAAACCATCAGCTATGCTCGTTACTCAATTTAGGTTTAAGAGTCTAAATGTATATTTAGCAGGTACTTTACCCCCTTACCCAGTTATTAATAGAATACCCTTCTCTTATATCCTTAGTCTGTGATAATATTATCCATTATCCTTTGCCTGACAGCAAGCTACCACAAAACATTTCCTCGGCTAGCAAGGCTTCAAAATAGCGTATTGCATGAGCTATTGTTATGGTGCCACTTAAGAATTTACTAGCAAAGCTACATGGAAATAACTTTACTATGTTACAGTCAGGCTGCAATGGAAGAGAAAGTTATTTCAGCAAGGACATTGAGTTAAAGATTAAAACCTATCAGGAAAACATCATTTACTGACAAGTTTTAAAGCTTTGTCTGCAGCTATCTTAAGCTTTGATGTTTCACCTTAGTTGGAAAATTTTACCTTGATGACAAGTTAATACATGCATTACACAGATTGATTATTCAGTGACTGAAGAAATAGAACAGATTGGAAAAACCAAGTGAAAACACAAACATCAAATGTTGGCCAAAAGGTAAAAAGTTAAAATGGTTCCTCTCCTTTGAACATAAAAGCAGGAGTCAAGCAGTTGAACTAACATAACCATAATCATGATTTATAATCAGTTACAGAATGAACACTTTCAAATCCTTCTAAGCTACAGAAGGAACTGCAGCAGTTTAGTTGCATGCCTAGGACTAACAAAAATACTTCCAAGGCTTTAAAAAGCAAGCCTCTAAGCAGTTTCAAACCATTTGCTTTTAACTTTTTTGGTACTCTTGATTAAAAGGCACACATCACAGAAGATTTTTCATACTTAAAACTGAATCCTGACATGCATGGATATTTACCCTTACTCAAATTCTAGAAACAGAACTGTGAAGCAATGCTCTGCTAAAGACATTGCTTTTTCATTTCTTGAATGAAGAACAGCTTTTTACAAAAAGGGAAAGTTATGATAGAGAACATTGTGTACTTTACAAATCAAGTTATTCTGCCAGACTTTTCATTGCCAAGCTCTGCAAAGATAAAACTAAACACGTAGAAGAGTTGTATCAAGGGTTACATTCAGTATTATAGACTGACCAGACTAAGTCTAGGTTGTGCCATCATTCAGTGAATAAAACAAGCAATATTTAGTTTTCCACTGCTGCACAGGGAAAGAGACAAAGGCTTAAAACCAGACGGAGCCAGTGAATGTGTTACAAGCCATAAGGAATAATGTGATCTCCCCTTGAGAAACACATTGAAATTAAGTCTGATCTGTACTCAAGTACTGAAACAGTGGTTCTTAAACTCACAGTAAAAAAAGTTCCTCTCATTCCAAGAAATTAAAAGTAATGTTTCAAACCATGAAAATTCAGAGCCAGAAGATACTGTTGTAGAAGCTATTTAGCATGATCACAGTCTTCTGTACAGGTATAGCCCATGATAAGTGCAAATATCATAAATGTAAAAAGCTGAAACATTTGCATAACAACTTACTGTGTAAGTGATAGCTGCCAGCATTCCAATCACAGTCAAGGAACTAATGGAAAATGAAAGAGCAGTCAAGCCATCTGGGGGAAAAAAAGAAAAAAAAAAAAAAAAGCCTGTTGAAAACTCCTAGAGATATAAGAACATTTCTTCCTGAACTGGTTTCTTGAAGTATTTAAGTTAATTAGAATGAAGAAAAAAAAAAAAAAAAAGACATGGTTACCAGTCACAACAACTCAGATGAAAATTCACCTAGCATAGGTTTTCATCGGGAGCAGATCCTCCACCAATACTCCAAGAAGCAGGACAGTCATCTCGCCTTTGCTACAAGTTCCCAAATGTTGCATTCAAATGGTTGACTAGACACCATGAACTTGCTCCCATAGCAGTATAATGCCTCTTGACTTATTTCTGGCCTCCACAGGGTATTGTTATAATTCTCTCAATTTACATATGCGTTCTGGACAGTTCATCTTTGTTTTGTTTATCACCTGATTTCTCGTAATAAAGCACTATCCAGAGGAATCAGGGCAAGCATGGATCCTGTAACAACCAAACAAGCCAGACTGCATGCTTCAGCTTCACTCAGATCATATACAACAGAGGTCCTCAAACTACGGCCCATGGGCCAGATACATCCCCCCAGGGTCCTTAATCCGGCCTCCGGTATTTACAGACCCTCCCCCCGGCCAGGGGTTGCGGGGGGGGAAAACCAAGCAGCCACAGATGACTTCTGCCACTTCATCCGCACGCCGGCCCCCTGGTTAAAAAGTTTGAGGACCCCTGATATACACCCAGATGTACAAACTGGAAAAAGGTCAGGGGATTAAGTAGTTACTGTAGCCTTACTATCACTCTAGACATGAAAAGGGATAGTAGAAGAAAAGTGTTAAAAAACTCATCCCCAAAGGCAACAAACTCCCAGAATCCTCCTGCATTATTTTATTTTTTTTTTTTACAACAGTCCTGTCCCTAACCTCACCATGCAGGACATAACATGGCAAACTTTTTTGGTTAAACAGTTGCTTTTTATTTTTTGACAAGCATATTTTTTTTATATTATAAAATTAACTTTAAGCAACCAAGTCCAACTTTACACCCAGCCATAATAGTTCAGCTACTTAGTGTTCTCCCTATGTCCTGTCCTCCCCTCCAGTCAATTCAAGGATTTAGAGCACAAAAAATTTATTTCTACTCACACAGAATTATCAGCCAGTTTCCATTCATTACCTGGTCTCCATCCCTTTTCCTGAACATAGCATCAGGCACTCACAAACTGAGAAATCTTGTTATGGTTATCCTCTATGGGAAGCTGCATCTTTCTTCTGACCAACCCTATAGGCCTCCTTCCAAAAATATCAAAAGCTAGTACAATAGCACAACGAAATCCAACTTTGCAGCTCAAATTTGCTAGGTAATACCAAACAACTTTGCCAAACCTCACAGCAATATGTTCATAAGCATCATACTACAGCCATGTTTAAAACTGGAAAAACCCAACTCAACAAACAAAAAACACACAACCTAGCACCATTTCTCTTTTAGTGCTTGTGAAAATTTTACTTGTGTTCAAGTTTAGGGGAAAAGCCTCACATGTAAGTGACCACTATTTCCAACGTATCACACAATGTACTTCAACACATTTGATTATCCTCCTGCACTTGTCTTTGAAACCAGTATTTAACATCCATTTAATAAATGTTGAACTATGTTCAATGAAACACAAAGAAACTAACTGGCTGAAAAATGGGTAATTGTACACCAGAAGTATATTATCAGGTTCTGCCTCAGCAGATGAGTTTGCAATCCCACTACAAACCGAACAGACATAGAACATACATCTAAAATTAAGATCTTTGTTTTTCTTGGGTTAACTGCAGAAAGACAAATGAAAATGTTAAGTTAATATAGGAACAGGATAACATGTACAAGAAAAGACAACAGGCAGGAGTTTTGTCCTCATTTCTCCAGCATCTGGAACACAAGAGAACTTTAGCAACAACACTGACCAGAGACTTGATGGCTGTGGAATAGCTCTAGAAAAAAAAACAACAAAAAACACCAAACGGGGGGGGGGGGGTGTGTGTCTTTGCAGACAGCAAGCTGAAGAGAAGAAAGCAGTGTGCCCTGGCAGCATGGTAGTCCAACAGCATCCTGGGCTGCAGCAACAGGAGCGTGCCCATCTATGAAGAGAAGGGACCATATCGGGAATACTGCAACCAGTTTTAAGGTTACCACTACAGGCAAGACAGATAAAACTGAGCAAGTTAAGGGGAGAGCTGAACTGGTCAGAGCTTGGAGCATAGGCCTCGCAGAGAAGCTAAGGGACCCAGTCTTGCTCAACCTGGAACACAGGCAGCTTTGGAGAGGCCTAATACAGCTTGCCTGCTTATCAAGGAGGTGGAGCCCAGGCTCTGCAGTGGTGCATAGTAGTTCAGCATGAGACAATGGATAGTGTGCCTATCCACACTGGATAAGAGCAAAAGTTTTTTTCCACTGAAATATCCATCCTTTGGTTTTTTTCAAGAGCTAGCTGACAAAGCCCTGTACAACCTGGTCTGACCTTACAGCTGCCTTCTTTGTTGCAGGAGACTGGACTAGATGACCTGACGTCTCTTCAGTCTCAACTATCCTATGAAATTAAACTTCACAAGAGAATGCTGGTAGAGTCAGAAATTAAAAACCAGACTTCTACACCCCAACCCAGCATCTTAATCATTAAGTCTTACTAAAAATAAGCATTAGTATACTATGCTTTCATAGCAAGGACATGTAGAGCACTGCATATTTAACTAACAGCCATATCAAGGTAGCCTAGAAAAATCAGCTTACATCTCAGCTCAACCATTGTCACTACGTGTATAAACAGTTTAAGGACCATTTTATTCTGTGCTGTCAGAATACTTATGAAGCAAGAGTAACACAAACAGGCCAACAGCCAAAATTACAAAAGAGCTATGGACTTGTCTTCCCTATTTCCTATGCTTGCAAGCACAGCTTAAAGCACAGCGTGTATTAGCATGAAAGACTGTGAGGATGTGCAGTCAAAAGGCAACAAGAAGAGCTTTGAATATGTGACCAGATGAAGATGAGGCAAAACGTGGGCCTGCTGTTGAGTGGGGCAGGGGCCCTGGTGACATAAGACATGGAAGAGTCTGAGGTACTGAATGCCTTCTTTGCCTTGGTCTTTACTAGCAAAAACAGACTTCAGGAAACCCAGGCCCAGGAAACCAGGGAGAAAGGTTGAAAGTAAGATGTACCCTTGGTAGAAAAAGATCAGGTTAGAGAATACTTAAGGAAGCTTGACTGAGTTCATGGGCCCTGAAGGGATACATCAAGTGCTGATAGAGCTGGCAAGTGTCATTGCAAGGAACTTCTAGTGAGTACAAAATTCCTAGACTAATGCAGAATGCAACTTGACCAAGGCTCGTAGCATTACATTCCAGAATATTCAGACAGAAGTCAATACTCTGATACATAGCAAGAATGAGGCACAAATCAAAATCATTGAATGGTTTGGGTTGGAAGGGGCCTTAAAGACCATCTGGTTCCAACCCTCCTTGCCATAGGCAGGGGTACCTGCACTCTGGGCAACTTGTTCCAGTGCCTCACTACCCTCACAGTAAATAATTTCTTCCTCATATCTAATCTAAATCCGCCCTCTTTCAGTTTAAAGCCATTCTGCCTCATCCTATTATTACACGCCCTTGTAAGCTGTCCCTCTCCAGATTTCTCGGCGACCCCCTTTAGGTACTGGAAGGCTGCTATAAGGTCTCCCTGGAGCTTTCCCCAGGCTGAAAAACCCCAAGCCTCCCAGCCCATCTTCACAGAAGATGTGCTGCAGCCCTCTGATCATCTTTGTGGCCCTCCTCTAGACACACTAACAGATCCATGTTTTATGCTGGGGACTCCAGAGCCAAATACAGTACTCCAGGTGGGGTCTCACAAGAGCAGAGTAGCCTGGCAGAATCGCCTCCCTTGACTTGCTGGCCATGCTTCTTTTGATGTCACCCAGGAGTCAGTTGGCTTTCCGGCCTACAAGTGCACGTTGCCAAGCCATGTTGAACTTCTCTTCCACCAACACCCCAAATATTAGAGCACTTACGCATTTGGGTTAACGTTTGTTAGACAAATTTAGTTAGCACTTTTCTGGAAACATTTGGAAAATGACAGCAAGTGTCTTAGCTCACCTGTAAAAACACATTCTTCACACGTTTGCTATGAAAGCACACCTCGGCTAAACACATGAACTGCATAAGCTAAATGTTAAATACAACTTCAGGGAGTTTGGCCTTCACAATAGTTCTTTACAGCCCTAGCAAAGCAGTAAAACAAATGCAAGCAAAACATTTAAAGAGGACAATAGTAGGAGAACAAAGGGGGGAAAAAATAAGACACACAGGATTTTCCTGTCTAAATAAGCAAAATCATTTCATAGTCATTCTTACAGTGAACAGCAGTACCACATTTATCTAGGTAAGCACTCAAAAGTTGTCATACAACAAAATACAGATTCACCATACCCTAAAAAACAGGGAACTTCATTATTCAAGTAACATTTAAAAGCTATGTTAAACAAAGACTCCATAGAAAAAAGTATTTTCCCCTCTCCACTACTAATATAGGACACAACATTGGAATATTTGCTGTCAAACGGGGGCTGTACTGAAAGCAGACACTGCCAGTGTCTCCTCTCTTTAAAGACAGATGTGTTTTTTGTGGTTTTTTTGTCTGAACAGAAAGAACAATCCTATTGCAAAAATTTTGTGTAGGTGTGCAGTTAAAGTCAAGTTAGAAAACTGTCACCACAGAAGTTAGTCTTCTTGTTCAGTCAATGATGAGTATGCCAAAATAAGTTAGTAGCAAGTTGTGCAAAACTCAGAAATCTCAAACTTACGACTACTTCCAAACTCTTCGAACAAGAGTTTCACTTTCTCCCACTCTGTGGAATTCTTCTTATTGGGAATATCCAAAGGAACAAAGGCACTGTAACAAAGAAAAAAAATAGTTTTGTTTATCCTTACTAGTAGAGTATCAAAAGAATTCTAATTCCAAGAAAACAGAAAGCCATTTATTCCTGAAGAAAAATTGTATGATGTTAGGTTTATAAAATTCTGAAGGCAATGTTTCATTTTAATCACATTCCTGTCAAATGTTATATTTAGATCAGCAGAGTTCATGTGTCTGTGCAGTGTCAGGTCTGCAGTCAATGAACAAGTGATTTTCCATTTATCAATCCTAACAAAAGGTAAGGACCCTACACTCAAGCATCATTAAAAGATGTATTAATCTGATTTACTATCCTAGTTTGACAGGCATGCAGAGGAGCAAAAGCCAAAAAAAAGCTCAAGCATCAACTGAAACATATTCTCTTGTAAATCCACACTTCTGGAAGCTAGAATAAAACAGTTAATGATTCCCACACCAAGCATTAATAAAAGGGGCATGTTTATCTTCCATTATTACAACCAAAACAACACATATGCTGCATTCCATTCCTTGTTCTGTAGTTGGCCAAGAGAACTGAACTGCAGAGAATGTAATTAAATATTTTTGACATTCCAATAAGCAGAGAGTACCAAAGAGTGCTCAGAACAATGTCATGTTGAACAGTCCCCTAGCTGAAGCTTCTTCCTGTCAAGTCTGCCATCTAAAGTCCAATAATAACAGTAACTCTTCAGCATGTCCATAGACAAGCCAGCTAGTTTTGTTACTGATGGAAAACCAGTACCTCCATACCAATCTGAAACTATAGCTTTCAGGCATAAACCAGAATACCTTCAAGTCACAAGGAAGTCAGATTTGGAGGGAAACATTTTAGGTAAAGAATACAAGAAACCAACCCAAAATCCCAAAGATACTTGTGAGCATTTTTTATGGACTTCCGTAAAGAAGAGTGTATCATTAGATCCCTGCTTCAAGTCCCAATAAACCAGTGAATAACAAATATGCATCCTCCAGGAGTATGCCTTAAGCTTCAAGTACAGAACATAAGCATATATTTCAAAAGTTGGTGCTAAACTGTGTGCACTTATCACATGAAGATCAAACACAAACTCTGGAAAGCTTAAGTTTTAAAGATTAAAATTTTAACTTGTAAAAGTGTTTGATTCCTAGCTTCTTGACTAACCAGTAGATTAAGGCTAGCATTTACTTAAGTTAACCATGCTTGCCATTATTGATTTTGTCCTTTAATCTGCTTCTAGTAGAAATTCTTCCTGTAAAATAGTACCCAGGCAAAAATCAAGACACAGGTATTAATACAGAGTTTGGCAAAATTTCTGTTTACAAGAGATAGCAATATAATTAACTGCAGGTTTATTTGCTAAAAGGAGTTAAAATAGGAGACTGGGAAACTAAGCAAGCTCAAGTTCTTTTATTTTAGCATCAATATAAACTTGCTATCTATGGACCACATGCAGGGAAAAAGTGACATGAAAAACCATCCTGATACTTAACTTCCTTGCCTTCACCACCCCCACCAGCAATAGGGTTTAAGAGTTTTTTGGGTTTTTTTCCTGACACTACCTACAACCAGCATGTCAAAGGACACAAATCAGAGCAGAAGCCACAGCACCCATTATACACACTCTTCAATTAACACTCAGCTAAACCTTGACTGAAGGAGATGGACATCAGATTCTGCTCCTGCTCAAGTTCCATGCATCAAGGGCCTCAAAAAGGAATGCAGGAGCTATAAATTCAGGTAAGATTCCTGCATGCTTGGGAATTTTCCCATCCTGAACAGGGTCCCTCAACTAGTAGCCAGAAGGCTAACTAGCCCACTTGGACAGACTTTTTGGACTCTACCTTAACAGGCCACATAAAGAACAAGACAGAATTAGCATGCCTAGCCATCTACAGACCTGCATCCAGACCATGCTCCCAGAGTATCTCCAAAACACAGACCATCATTGCACCGGCACAACACACAGCAGTTTAGGCCTATTCTTCATGCACGCTAAAGAAGAAGAAATTTGGCAAAAGCCTTGGCTATTTTGATTAAATGGTCAACACAGCCTGAAGGCCATAGTAGCCATCAACAGATTAAGAAGCTTCCATGCTAAGTAACTCCATTCACCTGTCATCACTGTGACAATACAGGTCATAGAGTTATTACAGAAAAAAAAGAGTACAAGTGCTAGTGCAGGGTTTTACAGGTGTGGCTGCGAACTTGGTGCAAGCAAACATAGAAGCTCAGCTGTGATTTCTTACACAGAGTTCTGGACACAAATGAAATGAGTAACTGCAGTTATTTTAAGAATAGAAGCAAACTACTATGCTGTTTAAAAAAACATCCTGGGAATATTACGATTAATATTTAGATCAGTAGCTAGGCTCCAGAACAAGGAAGTAAATGCAAGACAAACAGTTTAAATATTAACTTTTGGTAGGGTTAATAACACACAGGTGTAGATAGGCCAAGTCTCATCCTTAAATCAAGGAGTGCCATTAACTATCATCCTTAGGAAAATAATTTCTAGCACACTAGATTTAAACTAATTGCCCTAGAGTACATTTTGCTATAATATAATTTGCATAATTATTTATAGGCTATTTAGACATATAATCATAGCTTTTTAAAAGCTACAGTTCTAGAAAATTGCAATTAAACTGGTTACCTTCAAACAGGCAGGGAAATATTCCTTTTTGAACCAAACATTCATTAGCCTCAAAAGCAAGCATTTTAGTTCAAACCAGACACTGTATAAGTTTGCCTTAACATAGACAGTAGTATCTCTAGTCCCTTGGCTCCAGCACATGACATTTAGAGTAAATAAACCATATTCAAGCAAAGAAGATAGTTTGTAAGGGGAAGGCATTACAAGTAAACATTAGTTCCAAGTAGCCCAGTACAAATTTATCCTATTAATTTGCTTTTAATGGTACTCTGCACAAGGTTACTTGTGTGCAGAGCATTTGAGTGCTACTGCAGACATACAAAGCCTCAGGTGTGGCAAAAATGTGCAGAAGACAACAAGAATACACTACTCCTGCTAACAATTTACACAACAGAATCCTGCTGATTGAGCTGTGTTATCATCTTTGAAAAAACCTCCAAGGTCATCTGGCACAAAACAGATACCATGTTTCCCAAAATAGTCACATAGATCTCTATTGGGGCAAGGTAAACATCTGGGTAAGAACAACATAGCAAGCTTAACACAACTTTTACAGTTTCTTTGAGGACTGCTGACCAAGAAAGAGATAGGGACTTCTTGTGCAGACCTGTCTTTAAAGGAACCGAGCTATTTATTGACCTGTTCCAATTATACAGATTACTTCCTAAAAATCAATCAGGACAGAGGTTGTCTCAATACAAAACACTAGTCATGTAAGCGCAAGAAGATAGACTATCTGCTAGGCGCTTAACGGGAATTACCCCAACTCCTCTTGCTATTGTAACCTGTGTGCACGAGTGTTCTAGTCCATTAAGACTAGCCTCCTAAAATTAAATCCAGTACATAAAATTCCAGTCTGTTTTAATGTTGGTGTGATCTCGACCACCAATAAGAAAATCTGCTACTGTATAGGCAGCACTGCAAGACTCGTCTTCACTACCACATTCAGTTGGGCCATCCATGTAGAAGCTTCAGCTCCAACACTTCTATCTCTTTCCTATCACACTGGGACTTCTGAGGGTGCTCTTTGCCCTTGCTGTGCAGTCAGTTGGCTAACCAAAATAAGTAACTTCTTCATAACAAACGTACATGAACAACTACACCCACTATTTACTACTACACTAGAACCAAAGTTCACATTTTTCTTCAGCACAGTCACCTTATTTGCTTCCTTATAAACAGAGATGTTAAGTACTGTAGTTTCCCTTAAAGGGGACAGACAAGAATTATATTCTTCCGCAGCAGCATCTTAAGTATCAAGGGTGCTTTTCTATTCAAAGGGTTTTAGGATGATGCTACTATTTAATCATTATCATCTTGAAAACAAGCAACCTCATGTGTGCAACAGCAGAAAAATTATTCCAGTTAGAACCCAGAAATACCTGTAAGTACAATACCTATAAGTAACACAGTCCTGCCTCCCTGCAGCAAATACTCCAGCTGTTTTGATCAGTGAGTTTCAAGACCATACCTGTGGAGAAGCACTGTTCAGTAACTAACTTAGTCCCAGGCCAAGTACTACAACTGTCTGGTTTGCAAGTCCATCTCACTGTCATATGGCACAGTATCAGAGGGGGATTGTGGAAGCCACTGTAATTTATAAGGTGTGAAGACTTTAAAGAACAAGCCTAAGAACACAGAAGACAATGAGGAAGTCAAGAATCAAGTTCCATCTTACTGGAAGCGAGGGTCAAACATGCTTACAGCTACTGCGGATTCAGCTGACAGCTACTGTAGATACTGCAAAATTGTCTCAACTGGATATATTATATAGTGCATATATACGCCACGATGTGAGCCACCAGTCAGAGAATCTCTTTTTGTCAGAAGCTTTAGTAATATTTCTAGATTATAATTAAGCTAACTCAAATTCCTTTAGTCTCTCATAATAGCAAATGCATAAATTTTAATTGAAAGGATATACTACTTAGTTTTGATAGAACACAAGGTACATTTCTAGAAAATTCCAGTAAGGCAGTATACAATTAGAAGCATTAATTTCACTCTGGTTTCTACTTCACACTTCGGTACTTGGATATAGATAATTTTAGCATATATTTTGTAAGTTTTACCAACTTCAATGCTGCAGTCAAAATGCCAAAAAGCTTACGACACAGCATACATTAGGAACATTCAATATTGGTGTGCATGTCATGCTTAACAGTGATCTTAAATTTGTAATACTGCTCAGAGTTTCAGAATAACAGCACTTGCTGCAAACAAGTTACCCACTTCAGTAATGCCTGCCTTTCAAACAAGTACCCGCAAAACATTCACCATACAAGGCACCGTTATGTGGTTAACCCCACACTATACTTGTGTCCTTCACAGAACACTTCCATTTAGTGAAGTACTGAACACTGAACATCAATTCATATTCCTAAAAGCGGTTTTGGGATGTCCAAAAAAAGCATTTGATAGCAGCAAAAAACACGAGCACAATTATTTTATTCCTTGTGTACGCAGATATCAATACAACTGTATCACAGCCATCATATCCTTGGTAGACATTCACACTGCACAATCAAGCAGAAGCACGAGTACCTCCACAATGAAGAAAACTATTTTAGCTTCCAGTTAAACGTTTATTTTTCAGGTACATAATTATTAGAATATTTAAACCCTAATAGGGATTAAGCTAGATATTCATTATACAGATTGAGTGCACCATAATCTATTTTTTTGATCTTGCACAGAACAAAATTCTGTTTGGGGTTCTATTTAGTATACGCCCTGTTAATGTTTAATACAAATACTTACCCAATTAAGAGAAGAACTGCACAAATTGTGATGAACCCCAGAGTATATTTGAGTGCAGTTTTAACCTGCTGTATTAAAGAGAAAGGTAATATATTAACATAAAATAAATCTAAAAGGCGTTTATCCAACAAGTTATGGCAAAGCATACTTAGCATAACAGGTGTTCTACAAAAGAACCTCCACAGAACATATAAGTAGTTTTAGATAGGTCGTAAGTATACATTATTCTTGAAGAGTCTCATAGTTTGAGAGCTATGAACAATTACACTGAATTATGCTTCCATCAAACTATGCACTTGAGCAGCTGTGGCCAGAAGACAGGGTACATTTGTTCAGTGCAAATAAAAAATACTTCTAATCATAGACATAATATAAAGCATTAGTAATAAGATTTTTGAGTTTTTCTCATGTTAAAGTTAGAACTGAATAGAGGGGGAAGTGATCACAAATAAAAGACTCATTGAGAGAAGCATTTAATTTGAGAAGTTAGCACCTTACTGACATGCATTTACTGCATTTCTTGGTATGTCGTGCACATCAAAATTCATCAATGCATTACAAAAATAACCAAGTACTAGCTTCAGGTACATTACTACTGCCTACTAGAAGAAAAAAATGCAAATGCTACAAGGAAGATACACAAATTTAGTGTCTCTCTCAGTATAATCTGTCCACCTTCTACTTCAAAAACCTTTTCATACATGTTTTTAATTCTAAGGAAAATCTAATGTAAGAAGTTTTAACCTTCTGTATATGAAATCAGGCTCGAAGGAATTTGTATGCAGCAAAGAGAATTCATGGCAATACAGATGCTAATTACTTATCTCACTGAAGTTTCATTTCACATGAGACCACACTGCTTAGACTACAGTGTTAAGAGCTGCCTCAATATTTTAAAGGAACTGTAGTAACAGACTTAGAAATGCTATTAACATTGTAGTATTCAAGTTAGACAATGGTTCTTGCTTTCATTTTTGCCTGTATTCCTTTGTGTTTTCACTACTAGTGCATTTGCTACAGTGAACTTACTGAGCATGTGTTGCCATCATCTTCCTTCTCTTCATAATAGAAATAGACAAAGGGAATCCACAGAAAGACACAGAACAGTATGATGGAGTACAAAGCTAGGAGAAAGAATGTAATTAAGTGAAGAGACAAAGTTACATTGGTACTTCATTTACTGCATAGCAACTCAAAGGAAAGAATAAAACATTAGTTTTCTCTCATTCTAGCTCTTACTAATTTAACGCATTGAAGTTAATAAAATTTACTAGCCAGCATATCAACTATTACTGTTTTCTGAACTCAGGACTTGTAGAATCAGCTATTTCAGACTAAGGATTTACAGATACAACTTCAAGTCAGCAGTGGTAAAAAGTCTAAAAGTAATTATCTGCCTGCAGGTGATATACAGGACTAGCACACTGGGGAAGAGGTAGCATACAGTATAGTGAATAAAGCAAGCTATGCCACCTAATAAGTTGTTCATAAAAAAAGGTATACAAAAATATAACAAGTTTGAAGATATTTTGATCACTGGACACCATTTCAGGGGATGTTCTACTACTAATCTAAGTATGTTATACATGGAATGCATGGTTCTGTTATTGATGACATCAATTCACAAAACAGGACAAGCCATAGCAATATAGCATCATTTACCAACCCTTTTTTTTAAGGGGGGGACTAATTGGAGATCTTCACATACATTTAGCTGAGTAGCCACTAAATCAAAACAGTTATACTGCTCTATTACTTTGATGCACAGGTGAACTTAAGAGACTTTAAACCAGCTAGTTTAACTTAAGTGAAGGGTTAAACTAACACATTAGTCTTCACAAATACTAATTGGCAAGTTTGAAGACATTAAGCCATTCAAAAATCAATTGGACTGATTAGCTAGAGCTATGAAGGGAAGAGATCAATTTCATATCAAGAATTTAAAGTTACAGACTTCAGTGCCCTGTTATAAGATGCTACATACTTTTTAGGACTTCATTATTTAGCAAAATCCTTTAATAAATCCAAATGTCTTATACTATGAATGTTTCAGAAGTCTACCAGGAAACTAAAAACTGTCAAGCACCATGTAACAGTATTTGTACCCCATGAGAAAGGTATCCTAGTTAACCAAGCCCTCAAAATGTTCAAACTACCACCCAACCAAGACTCCTTGTGCAAGTACAAAAATCACCCCCTCAAGTGAGTGAGTAAAAATACCCAGGGCCACACAAATCCTGTGGTCTTTGACTATTTTTAATCTTTGCCTCATTTTGCATAACTAGTGCCTTCTCAACTCTAACCAATACAATCACCCCAACTTAAGTTTGTTGCCTCCTATCTTGGCTAGTGCGCTCCTTACGGTATCCATGTGCTTCAAAGAAATCTACCTCAGTATTTTTACTGAAGGTGGTGTACAACCCAAATAAATATCAACACCTAGAACCTAAATTTGAATGAGAAATTTCTAAACAGAATTCATTCTTTGGAAAAATATTTCCAGATATTAAGAGGTATATGCTGTTTAGAGTGCTGAGCTAGTTTGGCAACGTAACAAACAGAGCAAGTTCTTGGTTAGCTCAAACTTTCTCACATTTGCCAAGAGCATAAAATTCAGGGCTCTAAGATACCTTAAAATTTCAACCCTGAAATATAGGATTCTTAGAGCTTCTAGAACAGTACTCAAACCCCGTCAATATTGTGAATGCTTTCAGAAATCAAGTCTCTCTAATCTAGCGTCTCATTTTTGGGTGAGTTCTAAAACTACACCGTACTGTGCCAGTAAATCAGGCAAGTTACATGCATCATTAATTACAGATCAAAATAATCAGCCCATAGAGGTCACTGCAAGCACAGAAAACATCCTCCCTTCCAAGTTCTACTGTATTAACTTCAGCATACTCTGTTCAAGAAATACTACCAAAAACGTCTTCACATACTGCTATTAATATCACTGTATTCAGCTTTCAAAGGACTGTCAGAAGTGTTTAGCTTTCTGACAAGTCAGTTGCCAAGATAATACGATGTATTTCCAAAAGTCATCTATTCCAAACTTCCAGACTAAGTGGTGCCTCTCAACTCAAATGGGGAATGAGCAAGCTTAAGCCATTACAGTAAAGCTGACATCAGAGGCAATTCTACAAAACAAAACCTTTACAGAAGCTGTAACAGTTCAATATGATAAACATGTGAATACAGAGGGCTTTACATGCCAAGTGGCTGAATTCAAGTATTTTTACATATCAGATCTAACTTCCACAAAAGCAGTCAGAAAAATGACTATACCTGTTTAGGGTTAGGGTTACCTGTTCTCCAAATCCATCATTTCAGTAATACGTTGCTATATGCAGAGTTCATGTAAAACTAGATCAAGGACACACCAAAACAAGGTATTTTCATTCAGTAAGATTTAATTTCTATTGAACTACACATGGCTACCACCAGTTATACTCCAATTTCTTCAAACTCATTTCCTTTTCCACATCCAATGGCTTGTAGGATAACAATGTTTATGATATTGTTTTAAAATTAAAATCAAGTGAATTAAAATCAATTGTTTTAAAATTAAAATCAAGCTTACGTGCAAGTCTAAGCAGCTCTATATATAATATTGCACAAAGCTCTCAAAACCCTAAGTTTCATACCTTTGAAGTTAACATCTATAAGCTTCTCTTAATTGTCAATTTTAAACAAAAAAAATTACTACCCAGATTAGCCTTACCAAAAGGTTAAATAACAGTACTTCCTGTGAAGTCAGTTCACTCAACTGAATCCAAGTTCTTGCCAGGAATTTATCAAATTACGAAAAAATCCATACTGGTTCTCCTGCTGACATGACATATTGTTAAACAATAGGGAAGAGTTTAGCCTAGATTTTTTCAATATGATGGAGGAGAGTGTTGAATATTTTGGAAAATAGGGTAAAACAAGGCATGATGAAGGATCAAACCTTTTAGAAATTCCACTAAGCCTGCTTTTGAAGCTTCAAATTACTAACAAGCTGGCTTGATGTATTACCCACTTCCTTTTGTATACTCTTCCCTCAACTATCAATCCAAAACGCTACAACTGCCTTAAAGCTTACTTGGTAGCAATTGAGTTGTTTTTTAGAAAATTACCTGAATAGCCACAGTCAACTCTGAAGGAAAGTCAAGTACAAGAAAATGCCGCTCAACTTCTTGAAAAGAGCGAGAGGTAGCTTCTAGTCTTTATTTCAAAAAGCCAAGCAACATCTCAAAGATATATTTATTTTCAAATTAGCAAGATACAGTAAAAAAGTTTCAAATACTGCTAAACCAATTAAAACTTATCTAAAAGCTGATTAGCAAGCTACATGAAATAGCTACCTAGCCAGCTGCACACTATCTACAGAAGTATGTTACAAAGATTGATTCCCATGATTTAGTCTCATTCCAGATCATATCAAGTTAATGCCCTTCACATAGAACTATCAGCTTAAGCCCTACAATTTCTTAAAAAGGGACTGTACTGGCTATTAAACTAGTGAAAGAATCTAGTAAGGTTTACTTCTGCAAGCCTTTGCTAATAAAGCATCCTTCCATTTCTGCAATTCTCATATTAAGTTTGGAAAAAACATAACAATCCTGTAAAAATCACTGCAGAATGAAAAAGTGGAGTCAGACCAATAGTTTGTCAAGCAAGTAATGTCCTCTCAATGGTGGCAAAAGGAGGAGACATTTAGAAAAAGCATGCAAACCTTCCTGCAGTTTCAGCCTTTAGGACTCCACAGCCAGCCATCACTGCAGCATCCTGTCCTACTCCCTTTTCCTACTCAAAATGAGCCCATTTCAAGTAGGCAAGTGGCATCAAAGAGCTAGCAGAAGACTGATGCTGTTGCAGCACTGATAAGCAACTACAGGATACTCAGAGCAGTAGTAACTGGATATCGAAGATTCGTCTGAACTTGCTCAGGCAGTTACTTCTGTGGAAAAGCTTTCATTTTCACCAACATCTAAAAAATACGATTACATCAATTTTTTATCACATTTGGCTTGATCTTTAGCTAAACTAAATCCCTCAAGCTGAAACTCAGCACATGAAGTATACCACAGGAATTGCTTCTAGATTCAATCTCCTCTACCCCATAATCCATTCTTGACTCTTAAGGAATAAGCAAAAGCCATACTACAGAGCTAGATTGTGTTTCCAAGTTAAAGATTAAATACATGGGTTTTACATGAGTTCAAGACTTCATAAGTACACCTAACATATTCAGGCATAACTGTTTACTTCTGACAATAAGCACTTGAGAAGCAGATCATAAAGCACCTTAGTATTCCACACAAGTAACAAAAGAAAAAACAGAATCTTATTTACTTGACCACAGCACTCAGAGGCTGAAATGCCTTACTCAGTGAGCATTAGGAGGCAAATCATAACTGATCTACAGAGGGATCCCACTTCCCCTTTTCCAGCATTCACCTGTCATATTAAAACTCTTCTTTGCACCAGCTCCAGTGCCTGCTAGACACTGTGCTAGGTCACCTGAACTCATCACACACTGGCAAAGAGCCGCCAATTTAGAAATTTTGCAGCACAGGTGGTCAACAACACCTTGGCCTCCATTAAGAAGAACGTCACAACCAAATGAAGGTAATTATTTCCCTTGACTCAATGCAGTCTCACCAGCACTTCAGAATTGGAGTGCCCTGCCTAGTTCTACGCTTCCCAGTACAAGATGCACACATACTGGGGAGTAAAGCAAACAACAACAATGATTAAAGGCTTGAGCATCTGAGGCAGCTGGGACTGTTCAGCCTGGAGAAAAGGCAGCTTTGGCAGGATCTTATCCATGCAAATAAATACTGTGTGGGACTAAAGACTGTGGTAGACTTCTTAGCAGTGCCCAGGGAAAGGATAAAACAGGAATGAGCACAAACTGAAATATAGGAATTTACATTTAAACAAGAACTTTTATTCTGCCTGCAGTCAGAAACTGGAACAGGCTTCTCTAAAAAACAGTAGAGTCTTCATTCTTTGAAATATTCAGAATCCAACTGGAGACTAGCACAAATGAGCTGCTGTGAATAGGGAGCATTATTGAACTAGATTATCTCCAGAGCTCCCTTTCCAACCTCAGCACTTCCGTAAGTCAAAGTTAATTTCTACCGATTTTGAAATCTGAGTTAGCATACCACAAGCATCCACCAAATGCCAACAATGGCTCAAGCAGGGGAGCATAAAGCACGCTAGCATACTGCTGGAAACAGGGCCCCTTCTAGCACAAATATTGCAGTTCCATTTCAAGAGAGTATCTAGCTTTAATACTTAAGTGATACTTCTCACTATTTAAGCTACTGACTACAAGAATTGAGCCAAGTTAATTCCAGGTGCAGCTAAACCTTTGTTTCTGCCAACTCAACCGTGGATGTCAGCAGATCTGTAGAGCTATAATGGTTCTCCTTGGGGGTTCTCTGAAGACCTTGGGAAATCCCCAAGTAGAGACTAATACCTTAAGCCTGTCAGGTTGTCACCGCCACCTGAAGTGCAGAACAATCAACTTCAGTTGCAGTTTTCAGTCCTACAGACATTTGAAGCCATTAATTATTTAATTCCTTCAAATTTGTGCTTTATTGAAAGGACTGAAGCTCTCAGCCAGCGCTGATTTATAACAGATGTTTTGTATTAAAAGCCTTAAGCCTTAATAGTATACTCTGTATCAACTCTGACACAGAATTCGCATACACAAGATTCAGCACGAGACTCGTTCCAGAATTTTCTATCCATCATGAATGGTCTGTTGGCACTTGGTCCTTAAGTTCACCTGAAATGTGCTTTCTAGAAGTTACAGGCTTTCAACGCATTTCAAAAACAAAGTTTAATATTACTAATTGAGGGTAACTTTATTTAAATGTAGTAGCATAAATCAGCTCTGCTATTTGCTCTGTTGCAAAACCTTGTTACCACAGTAATTTTTTAGGACTAAACAAAGAAGAAAAAAACTTGAAAACAGCTTTGTATTTACTTTTTCCCAAGCAAAATCATTCTAAGATAGACCTTTACATTCATCCATCACATGAAGTCTTAAAAACTGCTTGTGAGAATTTTTTAGTTAGAACATTAAGTTTATAGCTCACACAGTTAAAGTAGTAAAACTTGTTCTTCCTATTATACTACAAAGGAAACTTTAAAAGATTTGGCAAAGTTCCTATCAACAAGACAGGAGACTTAGCTGGTTTTGGAATTTTATTTTTCAGAAATTATGAAAAAGCAAGAGCAGCAGCTTTCATGAGCTCGTAGAAGTTAGTTATCCAGGGGCTTGTTGTTCTGCCCACTAAAGGGCCTGATTATTCCCTGGAAAGCTAACCTTCAGCCTCAAAGGTCTTGCAGCAGCAAACAGCCAGTCAACTAAGTAACAAAGATACTCCCTTACCTGTAAATCCCCTGTGGCATGACAGACTGCCTTGGCTTTCATTATTGCACTTTGGTGGACTTTGGTTTTAACTCGGGGACTGCTCTTTTCTCTGGTTCAGAGGTCCAACTTCAGTTTCAAAATGTTTTTCTGGGTCATATCAGAAGCTTGAAGCACTACCACTGGAAGACTGCTTCACTGTATTGCCAGCATAACAATGGTTCCTGCCCCAGAGTCTACACAATCTTCAGCAAAAATTCCTTGGAAAGGTTGGTTTGTTTTAAAGATGTTTCTCAGACAGCAATTCCTCTCAAGTCAAAACAACTAATTTTCTGCTGTTTTGCACCATATCAATACAAAGACAACTTTTCTATGAGAAAGTTAGGCCTGGTAATACTCTTCAATAAATTACAGCAATGGTCCCTTCATTATGTTTTGGCATTTTTTTTCTAGTAGTATTCAAGAGCAAACTAGGAAATACAAAGAATAGCAAAATGCAGTAGCTAAGAGGAGCCAAAGTATCTTCAAGTAGGAAGACTGCAAGTAAAGTATCCAAGATCAACATAGTTCTTTATCTCCCTTTTAAAGGCTACAGGAGGCTCAAGAATATATTGTATTATCAGAATTCTCTTCCAACACATAAAACTTCTGCTCTTCCAGACAGTATCATATACTGGTGCATCACATAACAGCAATACCAGTAAATTGCTTAAAATGATGCTTTATTATACATTCCTTCACTTCTGCTGAGAAGTCACAAGCTACTTCAGAAAGTCTAAGATGAGTGTTTCTTCCCAAATGTATTATTCTCACATCTAACTAAAAACTTTTTAAAACAATTTTTCATCAAGACTGCAAGAACAGACATCTTTTCCTCAGTGAAAGTTAAGGAATACAAAACAGGAGTGAATTTCAAGTCAGACACTTGTTTGAAACAGGACACTTAAAGCAGTTCATCACAGTGTCAATACTACAACAAACTTTCAATTTATGTTCTGGCAAATTGCTTCTTTTTTAAAAAAAAAACCCACGCTTATTAGGAGAATGTTTCTATAGATGTAACTCCACAATATTAGTCAAGTACAGATATGCAAGTCTTCCACAGTATTTGGCATGTCTTCCCCTAGGACCAGACCATGAGAACATGTAGCTGCATTTGACTTCTGCCTACTAATTCCTAGAAGCCCAAGGTGCTTGTGTCAATGAGTCAGTATCAAACACTTGCAGTAAGCAGACAGAAGTCCATGCAGAAATTATCCAATTTATACCAAGTACTATTTTGAATGAATGCTTACTCAGGATACACCAGACAATAATTACTGCTGACCTAAGAAAATGCTTCTGTAAGAAAAAATAAACAGAAAATTGGAAGTTTAGCACAGACTTTAAAGCACACTCAAAGAAATCCCTGTAGAATTTACCAGACAGTCCTTGCTAGACTATAGTTGGGAGACACTTAACACATGCAGGTCAAGAGATCTTAGCCTACCTCACAGGAAGACTGGTATCTACTGTCATCCTTTCACAAGTCGCAAAAAACTTCACCAAAGGACACTGAACATCAAGCTCACTCCAATAAGTGGGATTTACTTACTAGAGGAAGAGCTACAGAACACAGCTCCAGGCTACTGTCAATTGTTTCAGCTTGATTCTTTGTGGTACAGAGGAGACTGTTGGACAGTTTCCAATTATAACCCTTTCTGAAAAGGTTTTTCCTTCCCAACACAAGCTGACATGCTGTTTTAGAGCATCTGCCAAGCACTGATCATTCTAGCACTGGCAGATACATTCACCACAGTTGTGTTTTATGAGAATTAACACACTAAGCCACTATGGCTTCAAAGTGATCAGTAGACTGGTTTCCTAAATAAAGCTTTTAGGCTGCTGAAGTCCCACTTCAAAATACAGTTCTTTCAAGCTTCATTCTGAAAGTTACCTCATTTATCATTCTACCAGTACAAAGCCACTCTACTTTATATGCCTAGCCAAGAAATCAGCTGGGTATGAGAGCATCGTTCATGGGGACTAACAACTTGGGGCTGGGGGGGGGGGGGGGTGGGGGGGGGGGGGGGGGGGGAGGGGGCACTTTTCTATATTTAGTGACAGCTTTTCCAGTACATTGCAAACCAGATAGTAATCCTTAACTACAACATCAGTTAAAGCACTGCCTCCAAAATTCTTGCTACAATTAGAAGTTACTTGGTTTGAAAGACAGTGACCTAAGCACCCATTATTCATACTGTAAGTTGCCAATACAGCTACAGGAGGCAAGTAAGAGCTATATAGTTAATGCTGCATTTTCAGGAGAGATAAGGACATGAATACCTGTACTGTCTTAAGTACCAAGGAAGATTTCAGTTCTGCTCATTCTGTTTATTTAAAATAACTGAAAACAAAAAGCTATGCCAAGACCAAATACTTATATAAGAAGGTATGAAGAGAAAAAAAGGAATAGTATTATGCAAGACTGGAAAAGTTGTTTAACTTATTCCTTCTCAGCTTTCATGTCACTATGCTGTGCAATGGCAGCAGGGGACCGAACCTGATGATGCAGGAGAGGCATTAAGTTGTGTTTTTATACAGGAATGATAGAGACTTCTGAAAGAGAGGTTACCTATTACTGTTCGCTTCAGTCTATCTCTTGTTCTAAAAACATGCATCAAATCCTCAAATTAAGATCACTAAAGAAAAATAATTTTAAAACCATCTATAAGTCTCTACCACCATCTGGAGGATATGCTATGAAATAAAATATTAGTCCTACAAATTTTCAAGTAGACCTGTCAAGATGAGCCAAAAACAAAAGCAGTTTTTCAAGTTTAAGGTCAGATCTGCTCCAAAAATTAGTTCAGGATTTACCAAGAGACATCTTGCTTTAAAGAGAGACTCAGTTAGCCTAAAACATCTTATAGAAACGCATCCATCACACAAATCTATAGAAAGTGGTCCACAGAAGAATTTGAAGACTATCCCACTTAGGAGTTGTGAAATTCTTGGGTTGTTAAACAAGACCTACCAAGAATAGAAAGCAAATGCAAAGCAATTCCACTATCCTATAGCAAAGAATCTTTCTGGAAGATTAACTAGTATGTAAAGAGTTGAAAATAGAGAATTTCCTTACTACTTTTGGCTTTAGGCTTCACTTAGCAACAGAAACTAGAATGTGCAGTTTTGTGGTATTACTGGCAGGCAGTAAGTATTCTGTAACTTAAAAAAAAAGTCTACTACTTAGAACCAATTATTTCCTGATCTAAAAATATATATATATATATATTCAAAAGAGCCAACCCCACAGTATTCCAAGAGGAAAAAAAACAACAAAAACACACCAAGGCTTCAGAAGTGTGACCAAAAGCAGGCAACTACCTCTGAGTTTGTATCACTGACCAAGGCAGGCATTTCACTCCAACTGAGATAAGCATCACTCCTCTACAGCTACCCCAACACATATTCATCAGTAGTAGAATTTTTCATAAGTTCCATAAGGACAACTAAAACTGATATAGAACTGGAGAGGTTTTGTGAGCAGTTATTTTATTATATTTCAGTTAAATTTTTGCTTCAGTTCTGTTGAGGATTACCACTCAAATCAACTCCTTCATGGTCCTTCACAGCAGCTGTTACTTTGAATACGGTAGTTGCTGAATGTGAACACTTAAGACACAAGTGTTGCAACTAACTTTATACACAGTAGACAGGTTTCACACTGCTGCATATGTTAACTACCATAAAAGTTACAGCAAAACCACGTATCTCCCTAAGTGGCCCTCTGAATACACACAGAGGAAACATGTTAACAGTAAATTATATGACAGAAGCCATTAACATTTTCAAGAATTGGTCTTCCATATACTTGCACTTCTGGGGGGGGGTCTTGAATGTAAAAAAAAAAAAAAAAAGTAGTAAATTCACTGAAGGGCACTAAGAATAATGTTTAACCAAAAGGGCATAACCCAGTACAACCACTAAAAACTTCATGCCTTCACTTAAAGGTCCTATTAATTGAAAAAATATAATCAAAAGTTAGAAGTTAAAAATACTTACTGTAATATCCATAAAGTACAGTGTCTTCAATTTGTCTTGAAACATTAGCATCAGCCCAATCCTAGCAATAAAGGATAGAAGCATTCAACACAAATGAAACAAAGGAACAGTTCATTCAATAGCGTTCTTCTATTACTGAAAAAACTGCTTATATGAAATGCCTACGGAAAAGCATTAAGCACCTAGTTCACCCATTTTAAGTGCTGAACTTAAGTTAGAACTAATTCACCTAACAAAGACAATTAAGGAGTGTGCTGCATTTCAGGGGAAAGACACTGCACTGATCCCTGCTGCTTGTACTCACTTTGGCTGTTAGCCGTGTATTTAAAGCTTTATTATTTTCCCCCCAGATTAAGAATTCTTAGTTACTACACATTACATTTGCAACACACAACTGAAATATAATTTTAGTGAATATCATTTCTAGCAGCTAACAATTTTTCTTCTATACTTAGTATTTAAGTGGCACTCAAAACAACTGTCTTTACTAAACTTTTTTTTCTACATATCAGACAAAGCAGCTACCGAGTCTGAAGCTCAGCCTGAACAGTTCTTCAAAATATTTTGTAAGACAACTGGATATATGGTTATTTGCAGTTCTAGCCCTTTTTTCTGGGCTCTGAGCATTGCAGTTGACACTAAGCTTCAAAGTCAAGTCCTTGCAGGGACATAGCTGTCCTCAGGATGAGTCTTCTACAAAACCTAACATAATGGTAGGCTTGGAAGCAGCGTGGTACTTTAAAAAAAGACTGCACAGACAACTAAGTTGTATGAGTCGCTCAGCACAGTAGTTGGATGCATTGGATTTAATTTTATAATTAACACATTTACATCTGCTTTGCAACTCTTTAGAAAATATGCACGTGCAAAGCATTAGTGGAGGGACCCAATCAAGTCAAGGATCCACTCATTTTGAAGTCAATACCTCTCAATCAAAAAAGCATTAGTTTCACATCAGTAAGGCTGACACTGAGAATTGCTAAAAAAGCAGCCCCAAAATCCCACTTGAGGCCAATATCCACATTACTGAATGTCAGTCACACACAAACTGGAATTTAGAGACACCTTCTAAAAAGATGACACAGAATCAAGGTAAAAATGTTTTCTGGATGAAACTCAATAGATAGGGCAGAGTCAAATTTGATCAACAGAATTTACTTTGTTAGGCTTCCAAATCGGGAAGAAATTCATTCTGTACAGATGGCCCTTTCTAAGGTATCAAACATCTATTTTTCAAGCCTAAATATGAATAGCATATAAAGATCCATATTCTTCTGAAAACCTCTACAGTACTTCACTTCCTGTTAACTTCTCTACTTGGCAGCACTACAAGAGAATCACTTATTAAAGAACACAAATACATGGAGATAGATATTAAAAAAATGCAGTTCTAAAGAATTACTGGCTACAGAGCACTAGTAGGTGTAAATGACTGGGCATATAGGAAGAAGCATAGGACAGTTTCATACAGGGAAGATTTTACAGACCAGAAAGAACATCAAGTAGTTTTGGCAGCTCTCTAGTGTGTTGTGTAATTCCCGCAGTATCTTTATAACAGGGTCTCTTAAGATAATCATTGAATGCTTTGGGTTGAAAGGGACCTTCAAAGATCAGATAGTCCAACCCCCCTACCACAGGCAGGGTCATCTAGATCAGGTTGCTAAAAGCTCTGTCCAGCCTGACCTTGAACACTTCCAGCAATGGGTCATCCACAACTCCTCTGGGTAACCTGTTACATAGTCTCGCGACAAAACCACGCCTTCATGTCCAATGTAAATCTACCTTATTTCAGTTTAAATCTATTGCCCCTTGTCCTGTCACTACAGGCTCTGGTCAAAAGCATTTCTCCATCTTTCTTATAAGCCCTCTTCGTATATTGAAGGATTGCAATAAGGTCTCCCTGGAGCCTTCTCCAGACTGAACAACCCCAACTCTCTCAGTCTCTCTTCATGAGAGGTACTCCAGCCCTCCGGCCATTTTTGTGGCCCTGCTCTAACAACTCTGGCTTGTACTGTGGGCCACAGAGCTGGACACAGTACACAGTGCATGATATACACAGGACTTCGATCACAGAACAGCTATGACTAAAATCTGTGTATACAGACACAACAGTACTTGGACACGAGATTGGCAAATAGCTTTTTATAGTGCTCAGTTGTAGCTTACAAACTTATTTTTATTACTTATCCACCCAATTTAAGCCATCATCTCCTTCTTCAGAAGTATAAGCCTTTACTTTAGTTTGACCAAGACTTGCATTACATGAATGCTCAAGTTAGCTTCAGAAAAAAATAGTATCCTAAATCAGTAACTTTTTTCTACTTGATACTACACATACTAGCAGAGCTTAGACACTAACTGCATCCAGTCTTGAGTTTCTGGCCTAAGCACCGAATATCTTTACATAATACCAAGGGGCAGACTTTTCCTGAAGTCCCTATCCAAAAATCATACTAATCAAGAAGCCACAACTCTTGAGAGATATTAGTAGAGTAACATATCTCAAATCTTTCCACAGAACTGCAGGAGATGCATGTATACATGTTAAGATTCAGATCCTAAAGCTCCAAATGTAACAGCATTGATATGCCTTATTTGAACAGTAAAAGCCTATCTTTCAGAACTGCATTACTCCATCCTGGGGATACACTCAGAGAATAGAAGGGAAATACAACTGCAGCTATGTTGGTAACTGCAACTAGCCAGAAGGCTCAAGTCAAATTCTTGCCCCCAGTCCCTTTCTTCTCCTTGAGAGGAACTATTGGTTTATGGAAACTAAATGTTTTGTAACATGATGGTTGGCAGACAAACTCAGGGATTGAATCCAGAGGTCTAAACCCATCTGTACAGCTTGAACATATTCCAGAATTGTTCAAGTCTTGTGGGATCCAACCTTTGTGTAGTCAAGATCAAGAAAGTAGTTATCCAGGAACAAAATTCTTCACAAGCTAGCTATTGGAGCCACCCAGCATTACTGAATAGGTGAAGAAAGATCCAGTACTGTCAAAGCTCCTTCCAATTTCCATGCGCAGGCTTTTTTCAAACTGGTAAACTAAACACCTTTCAGTTGTTGTAAAATGCATGCAATGGTACAGAGCATATGAAAAAGGGAAGTGAGCATACTCCTTAAGGACTACACACAATAAGACTTTTAAAAGTTTAAGACTTGCTTTATCAGTTCTTTCAGAACTGCCTAAACTCTCATGGAATATGGGCTTGATGACATACCATACACTTCATTTTTCCTTGCATCTCAGAAAATCAGCACCATCTTCCATCATATTACTATATTATAACTTCCAGCAGGCCACTTGACATTAAATTTTTGATGTTCACTGTCCAAAATAAATGATTACCATCCAACTGGAATTTGAGTAGAAAAGTACACATGCATTTTGTCATCTAATCAACAACAACAATAAAAGGATGAAAAATATTTTAGCAGAAGGGACAGAAACAAGACCTTAAGTGTCCGCAGGTACACAATAAGCCCAGTCTTTGAAGACTGTGAGGCTTAAGCCCAACAGCATTTCAACTGAAACATTTCTAGGCATTTGTATGAAAACAAACACAGAACATTGATGTGTTTAAATTGCCTAGTGTTAAAAGTTAAGGAAATGCATTGCTTTAGTTACGCTTAAGGGAAAAGAAAGACTTAACTGAACAGGTGGCACTATTTACTTCCAAGTAAGTGTTTGAAAAGGTCTCTCCCATGAGCAATGGAGACATCCAAAACCCACACCAACCAAGAATATGCAAGAAGAGCAACAGTAAGACCTGAAGTTTAAGTGGCACAGCTGTTTTACAGAAGATTTAGCTAGCAATTGAAACTGAACAGGTTAACTGCCAAAAAGCTGCCTCTCCTCCAACACCAGAAATGCATTAATAACACTCAAAGTTCTACATCTGTATCCTGTTATAAAACATTGTAATTTCTTTTCATTTTGTTGCTCAAATTAAGTTGTGTACAGGACTATAGTAATAGTAGGAAACGTACCTTACAGCATATTAAGATATTGAGATATCTTGCATCTTACATCTTTTAATGTAAAGATGTATGCATCACCATTGTGTATGTGCCTGAATTTATAAACTCTGCACAAGAAGAATCTGTAATGCAAGCCAATTTAATAGTATATCATATCTATTATGTCAGCTGAAGCCCCACATTTACACAAACTAAGGAGGTAAAAATCCTTATTCTAATTGGCAAATTATCCATATGCACACATCAGCAACTCAAAAGCAATAACCAGTTCACCTGAGCTGTTTCAAAAGCTAGTGACAGCAGCACTGTCTTGTCAAAAGCAAGAAGCACTGCTACCTAGTGTCAGAGTTGACACCCTCAGCAGCAGCACTGATATTTCAGGTAGATAGGTATATGAATTTACTGAATGAGAACATCCAGGACTCAGTCGAGAGCTCATCTGGACAGCCTCTAGATCTAGTCTGTTTTCTTCTCCATTCATTATGGCCTAAGATTACAATATATACAGGAAACACCTCAGAAGCACAGTAGGTTAGGAAGGTGAGAATTCATTACTGCCTTCAACAGTGGTTTAAGATGTGAAAATGTGACCACAAATCTTTTTCAGATCTGCAGAATTCATGTACTCTGAACTACTCTACTGTACTCCATTTTGTTCCATGCAGTTTAGCAAGCATACATCCTATTACCTTTAAAATACCTGTAACAATGCACTGTATCAATAGATAAAGAAATCAACAAGTATGTTCACCTACATTAGGCTACTATTCTTAAGTATTCCTTAACACAAGCCATGAAGCATTCAGGAAACTGAAATACATTTACAAGTGTAAGAAGTAAATAGATTAGTAAAATGTTGTTATGTAAATAAGAATATAAAAAGGCAGTTTAAGACACTTATAGTTTACCTGAATGCTAAAACCAAAGCAAAGCTCCCTCAAAAGATTTATTTTATAATTGTGATTAAGCTACGAAGAACACTTGCCTCTCCCAGTAATCACTAAGCAGAGTCTTCCTTCTCCCCATAACTGTATCCAGTTAGTGACTTACGTTAACATACTTCAACAGAACAGTACTATTCAAATGGTACAGAAAACTTCCCCAAACAAAAGCCATACAAGCTAATGTGACATTTCTGACCTTCCCCACTTTTTGGTGAGGGAATAGCCATGAATTTCATTCTTTTGTCCCTGTTAAAGGGGACATTTCTACTGTCACTGCTGGACCCTGCAAGAATTTCATGAGTACCCAGTGAAGAGGGCTCCCACTCTCCACAGGTGTACCTTGGTAGAGCTTCAAGTGCTGTAACAGTCCAGATTTCAGTATTCATTAATATAATCAAATGTAGATGAAGCAGTCATTGTGCTGATTAGCCTCTCCCAACACAGCCAACAAAAGAAAGACACAGTAGTAAAGACTGAAGAGTGGGTCACAGCATGTTTAGATAAAGAAATTTCATGTTCAGGTCTTGGATCTTCCAGCCTGTTACCTCCAAAACATGGCAGAGCCAGGATTTTGACAGCCAGATGGAAGGTAACATCCAGAAACAGGCATACCTCAGCCACATCTGGCTCCCATGAATATTTTGGCCAAGTACTGTTACTTCACAAGTAGCAATCCCTACTCAGGACAGGAAGCATGGTCTCAGTTGATGATGATTTCTCAGCTAACACCATTCTAGAATAAAGAAATCTGACATTTATAAATGGTTCTGTATTCTGAGCAACCACATAATGAGCTTCCCCCAAGAAGAAAACAGTCTTAATAGAATGGTCTGCAAAAAGGATCTCCCATTAAGCAGATGCTACTCCCTGAATCCTTAAGGGCACAACAGGCTTTTAACTTTTCAGACAGACACCCAAGGTTTGTGAGGTATTCAAACCAGGCTGAAAAAAATGCCACTGGCTTTTAGCTTCATATAGTAGCAAGTATCTGTACATTAAAAAAAAAAAAAAAAAAAAATATCACACCGTCTCCCCTGCCTTCTGCTGCAACAAGAACAGATTTAAAAAGACAGCTTGGTGATGATAACATCATTGTGTCGAGCAGCGTTCCTGTCACAAGACCACATCAGCTATGTTTTATGTTTATCAGACTTGTAGGTCAGACCCAGAGGTCTTGGGCTCCAGCAGCAATCTTAAGTCTTTAAGCAAAGGTGAGGTTTTCTGTTCTAAAGTGCTTGTCATAAATCAAACAAGCTTTCAGAACAAACAGATCAGATCCAGCTGGATGCGTTTGAAGTCCATTGCATAAACTAAAGCACTGTCAATGAAAATAGTCAAAACCTTCAAGATAAGTGGTGCTGGTGAGTATTATCAGGAATTTTCTTACAAGGTACTGAAGTTCTTTTGATTAGTACTAGAACCAAAAGCATGCTTTCCTACTTAACAGCACTATGAATCAAAGTAATCCCAGCCTCTAGAAAAAGTGTTGTCACAATGAATTCTATTTGTACATAATAGCCACTCAGGTCCATGTATCACTGCTCCATTCCTAAGGGACTACACAACTACCACACATACAACTTCTATACCAAAACGGCTCAATTCACTCCCTACAGAAGCCTTAGGACCATATTTGATAAATCTCACAAAATATGGCAAGGCAACAGATGCAAAATGCCACAAGCCACTTCTTTACAGTAAAGAAAACCTTAACTGTATTATTTAAACAGTATATTAAGTTTAACAGTCCTGTGGAAATGGATTAAACCTCAGATTTAACAAAGGCTGACCAAGGTATAGTAAGCAGCCCCTGTCAAGGAAGACACCTGAAAACACATGATGTAAAGAAGGCCTACACAACACTATTTGAAGTGTTTCTGTATCCAGAAAGCAGAATCATTTTGACAGCCTTCAGAGAATGGTGATCTCCCTGGGTACTACACTTCAGACAATTAAACCAATTCTTGTAGCCAGGACACATACCTTCACCTGCCACCAAACACACAATTCACAACGAGAACTTTGACCCATCACACTGTGCCTTCAGTTTAACCTCTGCTATTTTAGCATGCTTCTCCAAGTTTGCTGGAAGTTTGTTCAGAGAAAAGCCTCAAGAACATCTACAAGTTTACTAACAGGGTCAGACACATTATAAAGTAATTGGAAGTCCACATATATTACCTCTTCCTTTTAAGTCGATTATCTTTGACTTTTTTATCTCTGATAACTGGGAATTACAGTTGGGAGGTGAAGAGTACATATAGCAAAAGAAAATTGTTTACCTAGGACCTGGGTAACTGCCACTACTCTTTTGGTATATGTCTGAAATCATCCAGTTGGAAGTTTTTTTGATGAACTAATGATATATCTACAGAGAATATTATCCACATCTGCTACCTGGATCTGCCTCAAAAATTCACTGAGAAGAGTCTAATGAGGATTTGACTCACTCTGACCACCCAAAATAACAAAGGATTCTTGCCCATGTCATGGTCCTTCAGACCCCAGTACCAGTTGTAGGGGCTTGGTTTGAAGGAATGATGCAGAGCAACGGCAGTAGCCTCTTGGAAATATTCTGAACCAAATCCAGTCCTACTTGTGAAGCAGTAGCAGAAAAGCACATGTTGACCAGGACAGTGTCAAGAGCTTTAACAATTCATGAAGTCCTTATGTTAAGATGCTGTCAGCCTCTTAACTTGACATTACTCCTAAACTGAAATTACCAAATCAATAAAGCTCTGTGTTTAGTTACAGGTGTAAGCGTTCTAACTGACTTCAGATGTACTCAACTTTTATGAGGAAAGCCATGTTAATATTTCTATATCCCAACTTCAACACTTGTGTTAGATCAAACATATTAATATCAGAAGATCTCATGTCATTATTGCAAAACTAGAAACTCATTTAGCTGAGCCTTAAAAGAGAAAGAAGAATTCTTCTGCAAGGCAATATAGAACAATTTTATTTCAACAGGTCAACATTAGGAACTAAGCAGAACCAAGCACCCTCAGAACCACAGGGAAAAAGGTACTTTGAAGAAATAAAAGCTTTACCACAAGCATGAGAGCTTACTTTTGGGTATAATTTTTAAACAGAAGCTACCCACGCCATCACACCACAGCATGTGGCCATTAAGAAAGAAATCTAGCTCAAGAAAAACAGTATTTTGAGAAATCTTCCTTCTATTAATCATACTTCCTTGAATAAGACTGTAGTGAGTGCATGACCACATCTGACCTCCTACTCTCCTGAAAGGCTTGTTTCTCAAATCAGAGGATGCATACATTAACAGCAGGTCTCCTTTGCAACACAAAATTCTGCTCAGTGCCCCGCAAAAGTACGTTTTTCAGATGGGCCCAGTTAAAGCATTATTTCTCTATCTACCGAAGCTCAATATATTTCTAAATACTCAGTATTCTCATTGAACTGCTAGTATTGTGAAATATGAAAGGTCTCTTCCATCTTTTCTACCCATTTTAACTCCAAACAAAGTCTGAAGACACAAATTTTTAACAATAACATGGAACAATAGCTTAAATTATTCTGCACTGCCATTAAGCAATAAATATGATAAAAATCACATCACAGTTCAATTCTAAAGGCTTCTTATGACTTGCATTTACACGAGCACCAGCCAAAAGGCATTCTATTGGCTGCAAGCTAGTTCTGAAGATCTAGCATGACCTAGGTTTTCCTTTGGAAGTGGGGCTAGAAGGGGATACAGTTTGAGTCTAGTGTGCAGGCATTTACATCTGCCCACTCTCTCATTTGTCTCAGGATCATATCTTTTACAATAGATCCAGGTAGGCTCCAAACTAAACGATGCTCTCACTAAAATTATTAATATGCTCCAGTTCAACCCATTTTTAATAGCGGTATCCTCCCAAAGACACTAGGTCACTACCTTCAAGAACCAAGAACTTTCCTTGAAAATGAAACAGGCCAATGCTTGAAGTCTTGGGAAGAACTCACAGTAGAGCTGACTACAATGAGCGCTCATCTCACAAAGAACATTTTGCACAGCAACCCCCTACAGTTTAAATTTTTTAAAATATTAGTTCAGTTAAGGCAGTATCAGTTAAGAAGAAATACTATGTATTCCCCTCCCCCAAGGCTTTTTTTTCCAGCATTCCCTCTTTTAAAAAAGTGCTTGTTAACTCAGGCTGTGCATTATAGGCAGATTAACACAGTAAAAAATTATGTCTTAGTGTTTCAGATCCAGAATAAGAGAATACTGGCAAAAGAGACACTCAAAATAATCTTAAACTGCAAATGGGCAACACAGTTTGGTTTTGAACAATGGGACAACAAATTCCATTCTACAATGCCACGTTACGGTGTACTAAAAAGCAACATTTAAGAGATTTCTTTTTATCTTCAGTATGGTATACACACTCCTTTTAGCACAAAAGGGAGTAAGTGCCTGGAAATGAGCAGAATGTCAAAAATAAGTAGAAGTAAAACCTGAAATCCATTTCAAACAATAAACAGAACTGAGTGTTGTGTTCACAGTACTAGTTCCCAGCTTTCCAAAAAGCTCAGGGACTGGAACAGGTATTAGCATGGGTTTTAAACACATTGACAACTTAAGAACATCCTCTCAACGCAAACACTTCTTCTGAGGAGAATAACATTTGTAGGAGTACATACCTTAAACGTACCATTTTTGGTTTTCATATATGAAACCAAAAAGATATCCACTGGTAGTAGTGCTGATGAGATAAGAGCAACTGCCAACGCAAAGATCGCTGTTATGGTAGAAATCACTTCGCTTTCCCGCCGACTCTGGTACTTGCGCACATAAACCCAGCAGAAAATCAGAATGGCCTGAAACACGCAGGGACAAACAGTCATGAGTGGAATAATAAGGATGTGAGAAAGTAGGCACTGAAAACAGACCCTGTATCTGACTGGCACACTCCATGACATCAACACACTTTTCACCCGAGTCCTGTGCATCAGCACTACAGTCACCGCACACAATTCACTCTTTGCGCCTTCGCTAAGAGCCCGAGCAGCTGCGAGCGCAGCGCGGACAGCAGACGAGCCAACGCACAAGCAGGCGGCGCCCATCGCGCCGCCAGGACGGCGGGAGCCCCGCACGGCCGGCTCGGGCTCTGCCCCGCGGGCGCGCTGCCACACCGGGCCGGGCGACGGGGGCGCAGGCCGAGGCAGGAGGCACAGCCGGCCCGGGAGGGCTGGCGGGGAGCAGGGCGGGGATCCCGCAAGCCCCGGGGAGGAGAAGGGGGGGACTGGGGCAGCCGCACGACTCGGCCGAGCCCCAGCCGCGGGACAGCCGGCTCTCACCAGCAGCGCCAGGCCAAAGAGGCACCATCCCGTCAGCAGCTCGGAAGCGGCGGCCGCCGCCATCTTCGCTTCCGGCAGCAAAAGCGTGCCCGCCCCCCCGAGGCGGGGACTTTTAACGGGGCGGGTATCACGTCACCGAGGGGACTGTCTGTAGCGAGCGCCGGGAGCGGCGTCACGCGCTTGTGAGGTGACATTAGCAGCTGGTCCGCTCCGCGCGTCCCGCCACCGGCGCGGCGGGCAGCAGCGAGGGCCCGCACGCAGGGACCGCCCGCCGCAGCGCTCTGTGACGTGGGGGGAGGTGGCGCGAGCCAGCGGCCGCGCGCTGCCGGGGGCCCCTCCCACGCCCGGGCTCCGCCGCCGTCCCGCAACCGAGCGCGGCGTCGCGGAGCGGGAGCGGGGCGCGCAGGGCACAGCAGGGGGATGCCCCAAACCACTGCGGGGGCGGGGCGGGGGCCGCGGCCGGGTGTCCTCACCCCCGCTCCCGCGTGGGGCTCTCCGTGTTTGCCCGGCCCGTGGGGGCTCCCGCTTAGCGGGCAGCGGGAGAGGGGGTTTGGGGGGACGCAGCGAGAGGCGGCGGGCACTCTCCCTGTAGGATTGTTGCTTTTTTTCTGTAAAAGTTCCCGAAATGTTTCCCTACGTCACGTACAGCTTCCCGGAGCTGCCCGCCAGGTGTGCGGGCTCCGTCAGCGGCGCTCAGCCCCGCGGCCACACGCGGGGACGCTTTGGCGGGGCGAGGGGCGCAGGTGACCGTAGCTGTCACGCGCGAGACTGGGAGGCGGAGCCGCGCGGGCTGGGAGCGTCGCCCGCATCGGGCTGCGGGGGGGCTGCGGGGGCGCTGCGGGGGCGGCCTCCCGCCCTGACGCCTCCGCCCTGGGCGTGACGTCACCGAGACGGCGCCGAGGAGCGCTCGTGGCCGGCTCCTACCGTCGAGGGCGGCCCGTGGCGTCGCTCGGGAGCAGCCCCCGCCTCAGGGCGGCTTTCCCGCGGCGTGAGGCGGCCGTGAGTTCAGCGGCGGGTGCTGGGGGAGGCTCGGAGCCCGCCGGGAGGGGCCGTGGGGCGGCTGGTGCCGGCCTGTGGGGGCGGGAGCGGCCTGTGGGGGCGGGAGCGGCCTGTGGCGACAGACGCGACCCCAGGGCACGATCGTGGTCGTGCAAAAAGCTTCGCCTCAGCGACGCTGCCAGCCGGTGCGAAGGTGGCCTTGGGGAGGGAGTCAGTGTGCAGTTAGGTGGCCCTCAGGGGGGCTCCTGGCTTTCAGGCTGTGGATTTGGTGGCGCGGGGAGTGGGAGAGGTGCACCTGGCAGGTGCCGACCTTTGTCTTGGTCTTTAACTTGCTGTGAGCGCTTCGTGCGGGTCAGGTGTGAAGGAGGCAGTGGGAGTGCCCCAGGGGGTAGCCGGGAGCCATGCTGTGGGGCACAGGCTGCTGTGCTGGGCCGCTCTTTGGCGTGCGGGTGGCTCGGCGCTGAACGCGTGCACGAGCTTTCTTGGTTGATCGGCCTCAGTACAGGGGGGCTTGCAGAGCTGCAGGAAGGGACCTGCTGGGGGCAGGGGCACCCACATTCTCATCCTGAAGTAGGTTGCAGTGTTTCCATTTGCCGTGAGAACAAAGGTACTTACGAGCCAACTAAGAGGTTGCTGAGATTGAGGCAGGTTTGTAGTCTTGTGAGGAGAGGCAGGGTTGGGGCAGGGGGAGCTCGGGCCTGGCGCAGCAAGCTTCCCATTGCTGTGAGGCCAGTGTGGGTGACAAGAGCTGGTGGTGGCAACAGTGCCCACGAGCTGGGTGTGAGGCTGGGTGGGTGATGGGACTTCTCATGCTTTCGTATCCTTGAAAGCAGGGATCTGTTGGTGAAGGAGTTGTGAGAGCCTTACCCTAGACTGGTTTTTGCCTTTGCTGAGCCTCAGTTTATTATGAGCACTATATATGAGACAGTAGTATGTGGTGGTTGTTAAAGAAAACATATTTTGAATTAAGAAATTTGACGTGCTGAAGCTGCTAAATGGCAGAACCAGGCCTCGTCTCTTGTATAGCCCTAATCCAAGGCTGGTTTAAAACTTAGTCAAGTTAATCAGTAGGAGAATAGAGAAACTATAGATGGTCAATTTGTATACACAGATGCTCTCAGAAATGCAGGTGCTTTTAGAAAAAAAGATAGTATATGTGAATAGGAATTGCTTGTTCAAAGACTAAGTGTGCTTGAAGGACTGTGTGAGTTAAAGCAGCAGAAAGAAGATCATGATCCAAGGAGGACCTTGGAACCGAGGCAGAGATGGGAACCAAATAGATGAATCAAGTGGGACAGGATCAGGTGATAGATTGGCAGAACTGACAAGACCAAAGGAAACTTCTAAAACCTTTGGACATTGACTAATGGTTTGGTAAGTGTATATAAGATGTGCTGCATCCCTTTGTTCTCTGCCACTCACAGGTGGTGGCCCAACTCTGAGCTGTGATTAAAACAAGCCTAGTGGTATCCACATCTCTGTGAATTTTTCCTTGTAACGGTGTTCCTGAGCTATATCTGGGGCATCTCAGGTGTGTGTTCAGGTGGATTTGTTCTCTTAAGAGAAGGTATCTGATGGTGTGTGTGGTGGAACAGCTTTGCGATGAAGTGACTGATGTCTTTGCTGGGCTTCAACTTACTGTCAAAGTGTTGTGTGCTAGCACTCACAAGCTATTCATAGGGCGGCTGGGGGTGGCAGGAATTCATATGGGCTTGCAAGAAAGTACCTGCGTTTGGGAGTACTGAAGAGCTGGAAGTTTCTACTCAGAGCAGTGGACATATGCTGTACTTCTGTGTTTGTTGCCAGGACGTTGTGGAGGGCGCTGGCATGTAGCAGCATTCATGAACCAAGTGATAACGGAGTTGAGGAGGGCTCTTGAGAGCCTGTAAACCTTGCAGGGGCTGTGTTGGCTCATGGAGTGAATTGTTGCTTGCAGGGACAAATACCTGTAATGTGTTAACTTACTGTGAGGGCAGTGCAGGTGGAAGTGGAGTACAGTGGTTATTCAAAAGCTGCTTGCATGGTTGGTCATGGCTGTTGCAGTGTTGCAAGAAAGGCCCTGCTGGTGGAGAGGTGGTGTTGTTGGGGAGGCTCGTTTCTTGACGAGCAAGCAGATGCTTGTGCTGGGTTTCCATTTGGTGTGAGAGCACAAGCAGTAGGCAGGTGACTGTCATGCTCATGAGCCAAGTGAAGGACAGTTCATGGCAGTCTAGGTGGGCTTGTAGTCTGATGTGAAGAGCAGCAGATACTATATAATTAATCACAGGTCAGTAAGCAGAATGTTTTCTATGTTGTCTTAGATCTATTTTGTAAAAAATATATAGCTATTAATATGTATGTATTATCTCTACCACAGAAAATATTTCCCTGGATGTCATTACTATTAAATATGTATGTTATAATTCAGAATTGCCCTAGAACCCATGAAGAATTAAAACCTTAAAGAACAGCATTAAAAATAAACTATTCTCAAGTGGGAAGGTAAGTAATTTGCCCTTGGAGTATATGAAGATTTTATGTTTTCTACAGCATTACATACCTTTAACAATAAAATATTGAAACACCAAATACCAGAGAAGTAGTTAAGAATTAAGGGTGGTGTAAAAAAAAATAAAAAAATCTATAGCTATATGCTACCACAAATGTTTTTGTATTGACTGAAATGGTTACATAAACCAAATAACAGTAACAGAAAAAGACTATTTTGCGTCTTTTGTCACAATCTTCCTGTATTTTTGCAGTAAATAGTACTTCTAAAGAAATTAGCATCACTTTGTCAGATCCATTCTTATTTAGTAAATATGGTTGCTAACCTAGTCTTACCTGGGTAACAGGTGAGGTTTTCAAGGTTTCAGTGGAAAAAAAATCACATCCCTATATGAAAGATTTACTGTAACTCATAGTTTAAAGGAAGAGCTCTAGTATTGGTCAGAGTGGAAGTAATAGGTTTATATGTACAGTGTAGGCAAAATGTAAGTTCAATGCCATGTTTACCACTAGCTATCTGAATATGTTTTCTTTATTCGCTAGAACTCTAAGTCTATAAATTCAAAGTATTTCTTTCCTTATTCTAATGAAATCGTCAGATCTTTATATGAAGAGTGATCTAGAAACGGAATTCAGGGGGTCAACTTCAGAATATTTTCTTTTTTACTTTTGTATGGGACACTGAAGATACCAGGTACATGCAAAAATGTAAAAATACCACAGTTTAATAGCAAAGTTAGTATTTTTTTAAACTGTTCAAATTGTGACCTTTCTCTTGTGCAAACCTAAGTCCTATAAACTTAAGTCTTAAAAACAGTTTACAGTTGATGCATTGACTTTTGTGATATCTTCTGGAGACAAAAAATTCATCCCTTGTTTAGTATTCCTGGAGGACCCAAGGCTAACATTTTTCATGGCTGTATTGACACAGCTCTGTCTGTAAGAGGGTGCTCACAGATAAATTTGAGGTCAGATTTCTGATTATTCACAATATCTATTGACAGGACCACCCCTGAGGATAAGTTGGTTAGACATTTTTTGGCATGCTAGGGCTATGTTTGTCTTGTGCAGTTACTGTAGACAGCGCCTAGGATGGCTACTGTTTGTAGTGCCCCAAGTCTACCTGCACTTTACTCAATTGTGTTATGTCATGGGGTGAAAATGAACAACTACAGGACAAAACTCCGTAAAGCACATTGATCGTTAAGACAAATTAATGAGGTCAAGAAATAAGAGATGAGGCAGTTGGTCGTCAGTGCAGAAGAAACATCTCTGCTCTGCACAAATAGAGGAGGCCAGAAGAGCAGGTGTATATTTTGCAGAGAGTTATTGTTTGAGAGAAGGTAGGGGGCTGTGGTGTGGTATGGCCAGGCAGTGAAGTGCCTTCATTCATACCAAAGTTACTGATCACCTCTCAGCTGAAAGATAGTGTGGTGCCATGCTGAGTGCTTGGGATCCTCACGATCAGTAGATCTAGTCTCAGCTGCAGCGGTGTATACCAGTGCTATGTTTCCAACAATGGAGTTAAGCTATCACGGCTTATAAGATGAACCTAGTAGCTGTCCCTGTGGTGCCGTTCTCTCCTACACTCCAGTAGTGAACGTGCCTCTTTTCCTGCCTAGGCTCAGAGATTTGTCTTGTCCTCTTTCACGCTTCTTTGCTCCTGCAAGTAAAAGCTTTTCATCAAGGTGCCACAATGTGCTGCAAGATCAGTGAATGTGCTAAAGAGTGGCGTCATGTATGGGGTCACAGGGTGAGAATAGTACAAAAAGTAGGCCTGTACAAAAGGTGAAATGATTTCCAAAAGGTTTTGTTGGACATGCTTGTATCTAGGATTGGTAAGTGCAAGCTAATAATTGAGTCATTAAAAATTGTCATTACGCATACTAAAAAAAAAATATTAGAGGTTTTAACAGGTCTTGAGAAAATGTGTAAATGAAAATAGAATGAGTGAGTCTGAAGAGAATGCTGTTAACATATTCCTCAGAAGACCTGACATGCATTGTGGCAGTTGCAGTCACAGTGTGGAAAAGAAAATGTGGAAGAGTATCTGTGGCCTTCCCTAAACACCATCCTCACTTCCCCAGGCAAGACAGTTGCACAGTGAAGGAAAAAAAAAAAAAGACTGCAAATATTTTGTTATAAAGGAAAGAAATTTAAAAATAAAGATTTTATGTTCTAAACAATATAAACTTATCTAAAAGGAACTATTATAGTAATTGTTATGTAGAATGAGAAATAATTCTAAACTCGGAGAAATGTCTTAGATATTACTTAAAAGTAAATTCCACAAGTTTGTTTATTACTGAAGTATTTGTGTGGTACAGAGAGAAAGAAGAGGAGTGATATTGTAGAAATTAAAATATATGAAATGAGATACAGCCTTCATTTTGACCAGGACAAGGGATTAGTATCATACTTGAACCAGATAGTGTACATACCAACAGGGAGCAGGTGCACCTTCTCGCTTGACTGCGCTGCTCTTGTCACACTTGGTAATCCCACAAGTTTCAAGGGGACTGAAAGCGTGTGGGCTAATGGTAATGCCATAGTTTGAAGTTCTCTGATTAAGTCTACTTTTTCTTCCTTTTTTTTTTTCCTTCTTGAAGGTGCAGTTATTCTTTGTGTTTTGCGGCTTAGAATCCAGTAGAACCTGTAAGCACTGTGACACAGAACTTAATGTAATTAAGCATTGGCAACAATAGCTTTTTTTAAGTCCATAAACTTATGTCAATAAAATGAGCTGTAACTTCTTGTAATTTCTTCTCTTTGATTTAATGTTGTAGCTTATTCACCATTTCTGCAGACCAAACTAGGTTTTAAGTTTGGTTTGTCATACCGTATTATGTCAATACAGGCATCTTTCCTTCCATCACTGTACTTAGGTGCTTACTTAGCCTTATTTAACCAGTAGCACAGCTTTGGTTTTTTTCTTCAACATTATTAAGAGTTAATGTCCATTCTGTGAATAAGAAAGAATTTCCACTTTATCATGCATAGCCAAAAAAAGAAGAAAAAAGGGCAAAATTGGAATGCCAGTCTGCACTATAATTAACAAATATTTTAGGCTTTCACATAGTTAACTTCTACATTATTTATCACTAGGTTAATAGGGAACATCATTATGTCCTTAATGTCTTTGCTCCTTGTACTGTTTCCTTATCCTAAAGTGTTACCTTGTTTCAAGCTCCCCAGTCATTCTGATCTCTTCAGAGTGCTTGCCTTTAGTGCAGTCTATTGTTCCTTTTCACGGAGAGAAACCTCATTTTCCCTCTAAACCTTACTCAATATTAGTTATGTCAGTGGTTCACTATTTACATGAAAAATTAGGACAAGGCATAGTTTATGAACCTCATGAAAAAATCAGCTTGACCTTAACTTAGTCAGCTCAGTTCTTATTTTGGGTAAGTGTAGGGAAAAGGACAGTTTTCAAAAGAAGTAATGATGTCACACTGAGGAAAAACAAATGGTCCCATAAGGTTTGGAAAAAGGTTTTTTCAAGGTTTAGTGGAATTTAAGGAAAGCATATATGAAGCAGGTAAGCACATAGTGGTGTTCCTCCTAGCATACCCATCAGCACTGGCAGGCTGTTCTTCAGGGAACCCAATTCAAAGGTTGAATCATCCTTTTTGGAGGTTAAAAGTAAGCTTTCTGTGCCATCACTTTGTCAAATCACTTTTTGTGCCTATTTATCATGCCGTTCTTGATATTTTTTGTAATAAATCCCACAAAATAATATATAAAAATCAAATTATATAATGGATATATGTAATAATTGATGTACTTAAAATGGATCATTGTCCTAGACGAAACCCAGTCCCTAGAACATGGGAGTTTCTAACATGCAAAGAAAAACCTAACATGCACAGTTTGAGACTAGTAAACTCTTTATGAAAGCACAGAACTGTCACAAGATAGAGAGGAATAGCTAATCTGTGCAATCTAATCTTAGCTAATCTAAAATATGTGTGTCTTTTATTGTTCGAATAGTGTTGAAGTAGGTGGGGCAAAAGCTTTTTGTTGCTTTTAGTTGGGAACAGAGTTCATCTTTTAAAAGGCTACAACATGCTAAATAAAAATAAATAGTTGAGTTAGAAATTTAGAATTAATCTATGGAAGAACTGGGAGTAGTGGTGCTTTTAATACATTAGTAACAATTACATAATAATGTTTATGAAGGTTCTTCTCTGTTCTGTTCTTTGGTTTGTTTACTTCAACAAAAACAGAATTTTAAAAAAGGTGTTTGAGGACAGAATTGATAAATTGACCTTAAAGTTCCTAATAATTTTTACAGCCCTCATTAGATACCTACACTATCTCCTGGTAAAATTTATTTCCAACAATATTTTTTTTTCTTTAAAAAAAAAGTATTAAAAGCTGTTCTGTATGTAAATTACAGCTCTGTGTGAGCTGATAAGAATGAAAACAATGTGAACTTCCACAATAGAGATGTATGAACATTCCCACAAGAAAAATGAGTGTGAACTGCTGTATTCCCCTGAAACTTTCTGCTTGATGTTTTCATTTAGAATAAAAAGAGATTTCCCCAGTATTTTTCTCATGATACCAGACAAATAATGAACTGACTGCTTCATCATACTAGAACATCCAAAGTACTATTTTCTGCATATTTTTCCTAGGTTATACTTCTAGTCCATACATGGGAAAATTGCAACTAAGGCATAAACTTGGAAGGAACATGTTTGGAGAATTTCCCAGGATGGACTTCTGACCCCCTGAATTTAATAGCAGATCTGCCAGTAAGTTTAGCTTTTGACGAAATCTTCAGAGGTAGTCAAAAAGGCAAAGAATGGCAGAAAGGGGATAGACAACCAGATTGTTATTATACTTCACAAACACTGAGCTGTTTTGATGTCCATGTCAAAAAGTGATAGAGAATTTGAGATAGTTTAAAGTACATCAAGAATGAACAAAGTAAGGAATAGCTGCTGTGCACAAAAAAACTAAATAATTTGGAATTGCTGTCCTCGAAAAGATGCTACTCAAGGAGAAATTATAGAATTGTGAAAGTTCTGACTGGCATGAGGAACAGGGAATAGAAAATGATTAGTTGTGCTTGTGTCAAGAAAATTTGGCACAAAGTAGGTTAACAAGCAGCAGACTTAGAAAGGGACTGCTTCATACAATTTAAAAAATAGATATCCTTACCTTAGGGTGATTTGAATGCCAAAAGTATGCATATGTTAAAAATTAATAGAGAAGTTCATGGATGAGAGGTCTGTCAAGCAGTATTAAGCGCTTTGATCGAGAAGCAACCTCCAGCTCAGAAGTTCCCTAAGCAGGGGAGTGCCAGAAATGGACAGGATTTGCAAGGGAAGCTTCTTCAGCTTTCCCTGTTCTCTGAAAGGTTTGCTGTAGGCACTGAAAGGTCAGTAGAGGAAGCTGCACAGTCTCAATCATTCCAGTTACTATCAGGTAGTCCAGCTCACTATGGCCATTCTTAGGATGTCAACAAAGGTTAGGGTTTCTATCATTTGATAAAGTTAGAGGGTAATCTTCAAGATAAAAGTGAATTTCTTCTGGGTCAGAAGACTGATTCAGAGCTGCTTACATTATTTAAACCTAGCATATGGACTGCATAAAGAACCCAGAACATTAAGGGCTGCCTAGCTGCACACCAGAGGTGTTTGTGTACTATAGTTAATCGTTGAGCCTCATCTCTAAACAGCAAAATAGGCCTTAAATTCATACCCAGGACATGGAAGTTTTATTTTGTTTCAAAATAAGAAAAGAAGGTAGGCTTAATGCTTCCAGTTGAAAAGGAGGAGTTGATGAATCTAATGTTCTCAGTTCAAGATAAACTGGAATGAGCAAGGGGTGACCTTCAGGGGAGGGTTGCCACAATGGCTGGCTCTGGAGCATTTTCTTTGTGAGGAGAGGTCAGGGAGCTGGGCTTGTTCAGCCTGGGAAAGAGATGGCTTTGGGGGCCCAAACAGCAGGCAGGGAGGTTGTCTAGACCATGGAGTTTGTAGTGCATGGTAGGAGGAGAGACAGCAGACATAAAATGAAATAGGAGGATCTGACTGGATATATGGAAGAAAAAAAAAGTGTAAGGATAATTAAGCAGTGGAACAGATAAGCCCAGGTTGGTTTTGTAACCTCCAGTCTTGGAGGTTTACAAGACTTGACTGATAAAACTTTGAGCAATGTGGTCTGGATTCATTGTGACCTTGCTTTCAGCAGGGGGTTGGACGAGAAAGGTCCTGAGAGTCACTTCCTACTTGAAGGAGTTAGTGATTAATGCCAGTCACAAGGCAACTGTATTTAGATAGAAGATAACATTTTGGAGAACGCAAAAGAAATCATTGTTCTCAGTGACCGCACCAGGAATTTAGTCATAGGGCAGTGGACAAAGCAATGTCACAGGAGAAATGGCATGAGATCGTGGCTGCTGACTTTAGAGTTTTATCATTTAGGCATTTTTGATCAGTAGTGGCATACAGCAGTTACATCTGTACTTTTGTCTTAGCAGGAGAGCAAATTATTTTACTTCCTGCTCTTTCTATCTGTTCTTAAATATATGATCTTTAACTATGTGGATGATGTTTCACTTGGTCGTCAGTGAATATGGATACAACCAAATACTGATCTCCCTGCCAGTATCTTTAGACAAAAAGTTATTAAACGTGTGGAATCAAGAGACATTGGGTATATGCAAACCATGCAGAGCCAGGCCTGTGTATGTACATAGTGAGGAGCAATCTCATCGCTCAAGTCTTTATTCAGTATTGAGAATTTTGGTGTGTATGTTTGTTTTACAAGACCCAAAGGAATGCTAGGGCTTCAAACTACTACTAAGACTTAATTAATGTTCCCTGTCCCCAGTAATAGAAACAGCATAGGTGCATATGTGGTATAGCAATACTTCTATATTGCTGATGAGGGTTTAGTTTGACCTATTCTTCTCGTTTCATTTATTTTCTGCAAGTGAAGTGCTTCTCTCCTTGGGTTGCAGCTGAATAATCATTAGAGTAGTGGGGAGAAGAGGATAATTATAGAGGAGGAGTGATGTTGAAACTCACCATTTTGTAATAGCTGATTCAAAGAAATAAATTTTAATGAATAATTACAAAACACTGCAATCTTAGGTGTAAAAATCCAGTTTAAGTGGCCGGAGTCGTCTGTCTCGGCGCTTGGTACTTCGGGGCATTTTCTTCTTTCACCCACCGGGGGGCTCCCGCAGCGCGCCCCGCCAGAACCGTTCCCCTCCCCGGCGCGGTGCGGTCACTCGGAGCGCTGCCAGAGGTCTCCGTGGAAGCCAAACCTTCAGGTCCTCACTTTGAGAAATCTCTCATTTCCACAGAAGTTTTATCACAGCAAGAGCTTTGGGATTTGGATTGTAATATATGAGTGATTTCCGTAGTTAAGTATGTTGTGATTTCTGTAGTTAAGTATGTATCGACTCCAGTTTTAAAAAACTGGATTTACTTTAGAGTGGGTTGTTCCAGATCTTAATCTTTGTCTGTCAAGTTCTATCACTATTGATGGCACCGTTGCTTTCCAAAGCGTTCAAGCCTATAATTCAGTACCATCATAAAAAATTCAGTTTCTGTAGATATACACAACTAAAGCATACCTAAATTTTGCTGCTTCTTCACTGTTATATATTCAAGAATGGACCCTTTTCTATTATTGTATGGCTAACTTATTTAAAATATCCTTTCCCATATTTGCAACCATAGTGCTTCCATTCTGGACTGTGATGAACTTTGTAATTCAAAAAGAGATGGAAAATCATATTAAATATGGTCATGTTGATCTCTTTACCTTCATCTTCCAGTCTCTGTTGGTCTCATTCATTGCATGACAGACAAGCTAGTAAGAGTTTGTGCAGTTCTGTCTCTCTTATGTACTGACAGACTTCAGTGTCTATTCTTATTTCTTTATTCCAGTAACTATTATTGTTTTGTCATTGAAGTACTCAGGTCATTTGCCAGAATCTGTCCCCCTTTTTGACACAGCCTATTAAAATAGGGAGTACCCTTCATAAGCCAATCCACAGAGCCTTCATTCATTCATATTCTTAAAATATCCCTTATTACTATATTTTGGTTTGATACCTAAAGTACCATGTGACCAGTTAATTGCCATGAAAATTTTTTCTACATCTTATCTCCCTTTTATAGAAACAGTTAGTACGTATTTGTATTAGTGTAGTTCTCATTTATCTGCTTTTATTATTTAATATATTTCACATTGTGTTGTGATTTGATTAAGAAGTCTTCTGTAGTGAAACTGGGGGCTTACTTCTTACCACACAAGGTCTTCAACACAGTAATACAGTACATGCTAGTGACTTAATGTTTTATCTAATAAGCAAGTGCAAAACAAGTTCCACTGTTTTGGATGATTAAATCTTGAGATCCTTTCTAACATTTACTAAAAAGTGATAGATTTTTTTTGGTGTGAAATACTAGAAACGTACAGATTTTGTGTAAAGTGATGCAAGGCAGGTATTCACTTAAAGAATCGTGTACTTGTATTTAACTTGTGTGTGTATTTGCTTTTATATTAAAAATTTTCCACTCCTGTTTGTTCACTGTGTTATCATTTGCTTTCTTATAGTCACCAAAGGAAAAAAAGACCATGAGAAAATTTGCTTCATTTAAGGTAGCTGTTTGCTGTAATGCACTCAAGCGTCTCTGAAGTTTTAGCCAGAGGAAAGAGGCAATACACAAAAAGAATAGGGTGCACAGGTCATACCTGTTTGTAGAGACGAAGGACATAAAGACATTTCACAAAACGCGTTTTCAGTCACTCAGAGAAGAAAAACTGCGGTGGAAATCTGGTATGAAGAAGAGTTGAAAATATGTGCCCAGATGAGTTGATAGCCAAATTATTGTTTGCTCTGTGTTGGCTACATTAAAAAAATGTAGAGCAAACACGGTCTGCAAAGAATTTGCTTTCTGTGTCAGTATACTTGTTATTGCAGGAGGATATTTTATGGTGTGAAACTGGTCATTGATCAGCATGGAGAAGTCCCCCAATAGCAGCCTTTCAACACATAGGAGAAGGTCATCAAGAAAGATGGAGCTGAGCTGTTTGGAAGTATGTGATGGGAGGATGTCAGTGGGCACAAGTGGAAATGAGAGAAATTCTGACTGGATGTGAGGTGAAACCTCTTCACCATGAGGACAGTCAAGCAATGGAGCACATTGCCTGGAGAGCTTGTAGTGTTCCTCTTTGGAGACTTTCAAGACCTGACTTGTGGCGGCTACACTATTATTTTTGGTAGCATACCATACCAGTACTCTTATACTGGTGAAGTAATTCTGTTGTACATGTTGCTTAAATTACTCCCTCCCTTATCTGGTTTCATCAGTTTATTTTCAGTTTAATTTTTATGCTATATGTTTTGTTCAGCTTCATCATGTTTGGGCATAGTCTCCACTGTGTGGATGCTGTATAATACTTACGGTCATCTAGCAGGTATGTATGTTTTACCTTGTTTTCTACAGCATCAACTTACGCTTGGTAATCTTTCAGAAATTAGTTCAATTATATTTTTATGCACTTCTAAATAGCACGCTCAGTATGTGACATAGTTTTTTAATAACACTTTTCAATGCATAAGCCTTTATAGTTGATTGTTATTACAATTAATTATTTAGTTTTGCTGACTTCTGGAATTCAAACAAATAACACTATACCACTGTGTTGAAAATATGAGCATTTCCTTTAAACACACCTGACATGCATAGGATAGACTTTTAAATAAATCTAAAGCATTCATTTTTGTTGATACTAGCTCCTATCCCCTTCGCACCAGAGGCTCTATAGATACATACTAGTTTTTGAGGGCCTCCGTGTGACTGCTGTTAGAATCAGACTGTTTGTGTACATAAAGCAGGTCTGCAGGTGTGGCCTTGGTACACTTTCTTGTATGAAGAGAGCAGGTATGGATGATACTAATAACTGAGCAAGCATTTTTTGAAATATAAGCAATCACAAGCTAGGCAAGGTATTGCTAAGCAGCTTCAAAACTTGTTGCAGTCTGACTTTTCCTGTTCCAGTTTTCAAATTTTAAAAAATAAAATATGTTCCTACATGTAATTAGAACATTCTCTGAAAATTTAGACATTGGTCAGCTGGCTTGTGGCAAAACTATCACATTACCTCTATATAAACATCAATAAACTAGGCACAGGGCTTTGCTTTCCTTGGCTAGTAAACATTGTGAATAGTTTGCTGTTGACATGAAAATGAATGGGTAGGAAATAATTATATGCCCATTTTTGCAGGGTGATTTAGGTTGGCCAGGGAAAAGGTGATACAGTGAAATCAAATGTAAGGTTACACTCGCAGGAGCAAATGCTGCAGGGCTAAGCTTACTGAGCACCATGCAGAGATTTGGAAAGCTGTAACTCTTTAAGAGAAGTAACAGCTTCATGGACGCTGTGATGGCCTAAAAAGAGATGGGGCTTAACAGGAAGAAATACTAAGTAGCAGCAATGTAGCTATGTTACTACTTTATATGGTATTGATGGTGTAACTATGCCATTATGTTAGCCTCTACCATCCAAGCATTCTGCTTTCTAATTGGTGTCAGTGAGCAGGACTGGTTCCAGAAAAAACCTCAAACAGGCAAAAAACCTACTGAAACCACACTGCTTTGCGGGGAAAAAGATATAAAACGAAACAAAAGCTCCTCAATCCATGTTTTTTTATTCAGGAGAAGAGTGGAGGATAGCCTCTATCTAAGATGGAAATAAGACTTCTGATACCATAAGGATATTTACCAGATTAAGGCATATCACAAAAGCTGAAACGTGAAGCTGGATGAATCAAGAAAAAAAAGTCACAAGTGGGGGGCGGGTGGGGGTGGGAATAATCACATAAGTATCGTTACATATGCAACTGCCTAGGTGTGTGGTAAAATCTTTGTAATTTCATATATTTAAAACTAGATCATATTTTTTTATATGGAGGTGTAGCTCGCTATAAATTAGGAATTTGGCAGAAACTACTGAATATTATTTTATGGTCTAGATTATGAAAGAAATCAGGAAAAAAATTTGTCACAGGTATTATCACATCAGGAAGGAAACAAGCTACTAAGACAGGACCCTTTGCCGTCCCTGAGGGCAGAATCTTCTCTGAAGTAGTTTGGTGTGCCTAGATGGAAAATGTCTCCCCTGGACATTGTCCTGGGCAACTGGCTCTAGGTGGCCCTGTTTGAGCAGAGGGGTCAGACCAGATGATGTCCAGGGGTCCCTTCCAACCTCAACCACTGTATAAGAAGCTTTAACAGTGTCAGGCTGGAACAGGGAGAGAAAAACAATCAAGATGCACAAAGCTATAGTTCCCTAACTATACAGGGCTTCTTGCAGCCAAGAGAAGATCTTAGCCCAAGTCTCAGTGATGACAGGAAAAGACATTTTTGAGAGGCCTGGTGAACTCTGAAACATAAGTAGGAGCTGAAAGCTGCAAAATTTTCAGGAAAATGAGCTGGAAAGACTGACCCTGCAAAGGTACAGTGGATGGTGAGTAGACAGTGTTTTCAAACCTTTATTTAAACTGTTTTGCTCAATATAGCTGAGTTACTTCTATTTGAAGAGTTCCTTTAATAAATTTTTTTTATAAATTCTACTTTTAGATATAGAACTTCTCCAATTTGATAAATTCTAGAGTAATGTGCAGTTAGCTGTGCTTCAAGAACTTGGCAGACATGAAGTCAGGTGCAGAGATTATGGCTTTGAAAACACAGTGGCAATAATAAAGCCTCATTCCAAACATGCTGAAAAAAAGGATGAGGGTTTCCTCTTGTTAATTTGCTTTTTCATGTCATTTAGCTGTCTTTCTATTACAGCTGGAAAAAGATGTCATTTAATCCATAGGTAGCTGACTAGATCACCAGTGGTTGGTCTGGACATCCCAGATCAGGAACTCCAGCAACCACTGCAGGAGAGGAAAACAAGGAATCTACACACAATAAGGGCTGGAAAGGGGTGAGAAAGCAAAGGAAGAACATAAACTATACTGGGGGAAAAAAAAAAAAAAGCAAATTGTATTACTGCAACATACTGTTGCAGACTCCATTATAACCCAGATGAGAAGCTAGCAAAAATCTCAGCTTCTAGCTACCTTTTCCAGTCTCTGGGTCACAAAGTTTTGTCATCTTTGTTATTGTTCAAGTTATGCTGTTACCACTAAATATAGCACAACCTAGGAAGAGCAAAAACTTTTCTGGCAAGTACTGTCATTCAGGTATATTTATTTCTTAATTGTCTTCCCTGAGGATGAAAGGAACTGTTGGTAATACTTTCTTGTTAGAGTGAAATCCTGGCTTGATTGAAGTCTCATACTCCTAGCTCACAGCCACTAAAGAGAGGTCATAGAAACCAGGTGTGAAATTCTGGCCCAGCTGAAGTTTATAGCAAAGCATACACTGACTTCAATGAAGACAAAATTTCACTCCAAATGAAATAATTTACCAATGCTTCCTAACACTTCTTTCTGCAAAAACAGAAGTGTTATACTTGCACTAACCTTCTAGTTCTCTTTCACTGATTTTTTTCCAGTGGGAGCCTAAAGTGGAATCATGTAGTAGTGGTCCCGCTCAGGCAACAGGGGAAAGGGGGACCCTGTGCTAAGAAAGGAAATCTGAAAGTAGAGAGCAGGGTCATTAATGGAACTGGCGTCAGTTTTGTAGGAGAAAGTTTATATCAGGAGAAATAGTAAGAAAAGGAATGACAAAAATTCATTTCTAGATAAGGATTATTGAAGATGTTTAAAAATGCTTCAGGTTTTAAGTTAACCTTAGTGACTTTTTGTTTGTTTTCCATGTTACTTAATAAGAAATTGATGAAGCTGTTTTCAGGGCTTTTTTTCATTGCATTATTTTAATAGTGAAATGTGTTTCTTTTAATTTTTTCCTGTGCTGTGATGGTCTTGTTCTTAATGTTGATAGGTTTTCAGTAAATCTTTGTTAAAGGCACTTCTCAACTGTCTGAAAGTTAAGAAGACATTATATTGAGACATTATTATGAAGACACAATAAATATTTTAAATTCAAAGAAAACGTATATACTATGAAATATGGGAGGAGGGGGGAAATTATGGCTTGGTTATGTATTCCTTAGGGACCACAAGCATACCCCTTGGCTACATTAGAAAAGTAAGATCAAATTCTTAATTCATTCTGATATATGGTCTTTGTTTAATGTCCGTGCCCACTTGCACATGTGGAATGAACCGTATAATATTTCGCTGTTACCTCAATTTAGTGCTAAAGAGAAAAAACTTACAGGACTCTAAAATTGATAACAGGTAAAAAAGGACTGTCTTGCATGATAAGTGAATCTGATTTCATCAAGGTTAGCTTCTTCAACAAAAAGATGAAAAGGAATCCAGCCCAATCCATTTGACTACTCTTTGTCAAAGGATGCTCTAGTATCTTGATTTTAGCTTCTTCCTTTCATTTTATCTTGCTGCCTCAGCTCCTGAATGTCACACCAATAAATAGTTCAGAGTAGAAAGAAATAACTAAATTAATTTGATGTTTTATTTTTTAGATAATAGTTTTTATTAATAATTTTTTAGCTTACATAGGTGAATAGTGATAGCCTCCCATGGGCTAAATATCAAAGAACCTTTCGTGTCTCCTGTCCCTTTTCCTTGTCTTGTCTCTCCAGTGTAGAGACAAACTGTCACCATCCAGGCAAGGCAAAAGATTGTGGAGTTTGGTGGGACAGTGTGCTTGAACTCGACATAATGGCAGTGGCATAGACTGAGGAGTACTTAAATCTTCTGAATGAATTTATGACATGAAGGAAAATATATGAAGGTGGGGATCTGAGCAGTTATGACTACCCATCTGCACTCCCTGAGACCATCTAGAATATAAGCAAACTTCCTTTTACAAATTCTGAACTTTAATATACTGGTAAAATCAGAGGAGTGGAAGTCATCCACTGAAAATGCTACCTAAAATGTTATCATCTCAGATTATAAGATTATTATATTTTAAAAGGATATGAATGCCTTTCCTGTATATCAGGGTAGGTTTATGTTAATAAAACTGTTAAGGACAGCTGCTCTGTATGTAAGTGGAAGGCGTTTACATAGATGTAACTGAAAATTCTTATTTAGACATGTCTGCTACAGGAAATGCTTGTGGAATTCTCATTTAAGTCCTCTGCACACAGAATTTGACTTGTTTAAATAAAAATGCAGACCCACATTGGCTTAAGCCAGTCCAATTTATCTTGTGTACAATTTGAATAATTGTAAAAATGTGTTGTAGTGGTGTAGGTTTTTTTAGCCATAAAAATAATATTTCTAAGTATATAGGACTACCATATCTAAAGGTATCAAAAAGCTCTACTGGTCCTGCTAAACAAGTTTAAACAAACTTGTTGGATGTCCACAGATTCTATAAAAACATTAACCATGTGCAGATTCAGTTCAGAAACTTAGCTGTCAGGTTGATTTTAGGAATACTGTCACTCTCAAAATCAAGGAAGAGAGACACTTGCAGAGAACCGTTAATCCCAAGGGAAATTGCACCCTTAGTTTAGACATCTCAGGTGCCTCACATAACGTGACTTAAATTCAGGTTTCACCACACTTGCTGTTTGGTTACATCTGCAGACAGGAACGTAACTCCATTCCATGACTCCCTTGGCCTAAACTAACTGACACTGCTTAAAGCTGCATTTAAACTCACATTTGAATTGCTTTAGGTTTATTAACTCTGTGGTCTTCACACTGCAGAAACACGCTGGGTCAAGTGAGTACGTGTAGTCCTTTGTCCTTCCGTAACTGCAGAAGTGTGCCTGCACACAGACAGCTTCTTCCTCAGCGCACTGGGAGCATTCCCCCAGCAGTCTGCTATGCTGTACCACCGGCAGCCATGGGATATGCTCAGATGTCCTGCTGATTTATGTAGTAAAGCTCAATACTAGAGAGGACTCTGAAGAAGGCTTGCCAGCTTTGTCATTTGCAACTAGGCTGGTCAAATTTGGCATTCAGACGTAGGTCCTGATTGTAAGAAATACTTCTGTGAGGATGATAAATCCTGTGTGAAGACAAATATATGCCTGATGCAAGCCCTGGTTTTTATTATGTATTCTACTTGCAGGCATTCTACGTTTGAGTAGTCTTTTTTTGTGGTTTTGGTTTTTTTTTTAATTATTTTTTCCTCTTGTCAACAGGCTTAATTTATTCAGTTTCAGTCATTTTTGCTGATTTTATTCTCCAGGATCCAAATCCTCTGTTGAAGTAAATTTTAAAGCTCCCTGAAGATCAGTGAAGTATGTGTAATCTATGTACAGTTCCTTAAAGAAATAACTTCTCTTCTAAGTTCTGGGAAATGGAACCACATTGCAGTAGGAGGGACAAGCTTAATGCTGCTGAGGAATGTCTGAGCAAGTCAGACCTAAAATGGTTTGTAAGGTCTTTGGACTTTTTTTTTTTTTTTTCAAATAAAATACTGGCCTTATAGTTTTAATACATGAACCAAAGTTAACATCTTCCCAAATAGGTTTGAAGGCACGTCAAGCTATAATTATTCATACTGAAATGATCTGGATGAACAGAATTTTATTACACAAAATCTTACATTTTCAGGGAAAGTGTCTTGCCCCTCAAGCACGAGCAGGCCCCAAGTTTGTATTCTTATCTGACTACAGCCAGATAACATCTTGTCAATGTAGTTACCTTTGGTTAAAATTTGTATTTTTGGCTTAAGGTCATCTTCCTACTGTAAGTTTTATGATTAAGTACATTCTTTACTATGTATCTAAGTCAGATACTACTGCTCTAATAATTATAGATTATATCTGGTGATTTAGACATGAACTCTAAATGCATTTGAATAATTTTACATGTGAAAATATAGCCTCACTAAATAGTTGCAGGATGCCACTTCAAATTGTTAGAATGTAGTTGGTTCCAGCACTAATATTTGGTTCCAGCACAATTAGTCGATGAATAATTGGCAAGTTTAATTTAAGTACTCAATTAAAATGACCAACAGGATATATCTGGATTCCACTTATCCAAAAAGGGAAGAAACCAGAGCATTTCCTAGCTATTCCACGCTTCGTCAAAATGGCACATTCATGCTAAATTGCTTGGCTTTGCTCCAAAATTAAATTCATCCATCGTGTCCAAACCACATTTGACATGCCAAAAATAAACAATTTAGAGATGGATGCAAATGTTACTCTCGATACACTACACAGCTACATTTGTTTTAAGAACCTTCCATTTATTTAAATGCCGGCTTTCCTAGGAGCTAATGTTTGATTTTTTGCATTCCTAGTAAACAGGAAAATTTATTTGAATTGCAGTGCATAAAAATACAAATAGACACACAAACAGAGTCTGATAGATTCTTCCTTTCAACTGTCATTTTCTATCAGTGCACAAATTTCTTTGCTCCAAAAAATACATATATAGACAGGGCGATGTAGGATGTTGACTTCCAATATGCATAGGTCAGTAGGCTGTTTTAGAGGTCATGTAACAGCTAGGTTTGGGTTTGTTGGGTTCTTTTGCATGTACTCAGTCTCACTTCTAGCTGCAGCCTTTAGATGCTATTGAACTCAGAGTTCTCTTACATCTGAGATCATGACTAGATAACTCTAGGCAGACATCAGTACATAAGTCTGTAAAATTACTGACTTAAAATGTAATGTTGGTTAAATCCTGAGAATATTTACTCCCAGATAAAAAGCAAATAAAGTATGTGGATGCAGAGATATAGATTGCATATACACTTAATTTGACTTTCCAGATTATTATGCCTATTTATTCAGCAGTAAATATGAATAAAATACTTGTAATTTTATTATTTCATTTTTATGTTGCTTGACAGTATTGAAATTGAGCATTAAAATAACATAATGGTAGATCGCTCTACATGAACTCAGAATTCTGGATGTGTTAATGTAATTGTAGCTACTATGTGGATAAAACTGATGGTTGCATATGTCAGTTAGTCTTACATATGCAAATTTATAGAAGTTACTCTCGAAAATTGGAAACTATTCATTACCAGACCTAAAAGTGGTTTATTTTTCATTGTAGTATTCTGTTTTTTAAATAAAATTTGGGCGATTTAGCTGGAGAGAAAGGACACAACAGTAGGAGACACTGACTAATACTGAGACTTGTAAATTCTTAGACATATTTGTTACAATTTAAAAATGGGACTTTAACTGGCGTTTCTTGGACTATCTATGTTTTGTCTTCCTCAAGTTCAAAAAACCAAGCATAGAATATTCACCCTTTTGATCTAAAATAAAGTTGCCCTTTAACCCTGAAGGTCTTATGCAGCCTAGTCTATTTGTAGGGTCTTAAACTCTGCTGATGCTCTTCTTTTGCTATTCACCTTCCTTTTTCTAGTATTTCCATTATATAAATTAAAATATTTCACTGCTTTGTAGATGTTCTCAGAGTGCATGTAGACTTTTAGCATATTCATACGAAAGTATTGGGCAAACACTGTAATTTTGAGCACAGCTGCCTAAAAACTGGCTTTCATTTTTTCATTGCGTGTAATGACTTTTAAAGACATATGGGTACTTAGACTAAAACAAGCCAGATGATGTGCTTTGACTTGGTTTGTAAAATCGCCTTTCAGCTTTTCTCATCCCTAATCAGCTGTTTGACCATGTACTTTTTTCTTGTACAAATGAAAGCCATCAAAAGGCACATATTTCCTGTGTTACAGGTAGGATGAATTCCATATGAAAGAAAGAAGACAAAGAAAAACAGTGGTAAGCGTTCCGAATTTTTTCTTCGTTGTGTATTTTTGTGGTTCATGAAACAATAGAAAATGTGGCAAGCTGTTTGTAATGTGGCAGTATGGTTGTATACATGCATTTATATATCCATAGGAAAACAAAGCAATGTATGCCTTTTAATAGATTAAGGACATATGTATTTTGATACTTAATGTTACTATTTTTTTCTCTAAGCCTGGACTGGACTGATGTTTTACTGAATTCTAAAGATGCAGTAGTATTTATTTTTTTAGTAACTTTACTGAATTTTTCTACTAACACCTTAAAAAGTAGTGTATGTACAGAAATGTATTTTCCTTGAATGGTAATTAATACTTTAAAAATCATATGATATAGCTGTTGACATGACTGCAACTGGTAAATACAAGCTATATTTCAAGACATTGATTTATTTACTTTGACATGTATATATTTTAGATTAAAATGCCATTATTAACAATACAGAAAATATTAGCACTTAAAAAATAGACCAGGTAGCACTAAACGTTAAGAATGATACCACTCTACAATAAATTTTGGAGTTTGGGATTATCAGTGGCATTGGAATTGGAGATAAAATACGGACCTATGTTTTTGGTTGCTGTAGTATTACATTTGTTACTATTTGGTTATTTTAAGATGCTATAAAATGTCAAATAGTGGAGAAAATGTCTACGCTAAGACAACTAATATCGCAAAAGTATAGTGGTAAGTATTATCTCCGCATCTTTTTGCCAGTTATTTTGACCCCTTTACTGAAAATCTGAGTGCTTCCTAAGTATTCAGAAAAAGATGTAGCAGTTCGTGTTTTTTCCTCTTTTCTTCTCCTATAGAAGAAATGAAGTGACATCCAGCTTTTTTGCTGCTTAGGAGTGCTTAGCATGTGTGCACATGCATACAAGTAATTCTTTTTTGATGTAATTTTTGCCAAAGTTCCCTCCATTTGAGTGACATTTTTGCCCCATTTACATCTGTGTTAAAATTCCATTAACTTCCCCAAGGCTAGGTTTCCACCTGTTTTGTCTAAGTTCATTATAGTTCAGTCTAATGTATTTAAAAGCATTTACATTTTAATCGCTTCAGTGAAATGCAGTTGTCATGCCCGGCAAATCTTGCAGAGGGCAGAAGGATCATCTGGCAAGGAACAATCCCACATAAGGGTTTATACAATGGAGTAGAAATATTAAGCTTTACATTCAGTGTGAAATGGCATGGTAAGGGTTGTTTCAAATAAATCTCCTTTTAAAAAAATTGTTTTCAAGTAGAATACTGCTGCTTTTAAAGAGTTTTGTCAAAGCTTGCAGCTTCATTCCTGTATATGTGTTGTCATAAGCAACACAAGTTAAAAATGTGGGTCTAACGAGATGGAGACAAATCTGTTGGCAACACACAGACAAGAGTGAATTATGCTACTTGGCTGGTTTGGAGATGTAGTCGTGCCAAAAAAGAAACAAAAGTTGAAAGTGAGTGTCGTCAATAAAGAAAAATTTTCTACAAAAGGTAAATCTGTCTCTTTGCCCCAAAGTTCTCTCACCTTTTCCGCTGTGTCTTGCCTGGAGCTGCAGTTGTTACAGAAGTTGTTCAGGAGAGCAGTTCACCTCTGGTGTGGGAGATGGAACATGCTCTGCACATCTGTGCTAAGTATGATTTCGAACTTAAATTTCTGTTGTTGTCTTGGTGTATTTGCCTTGGCTCTTGCCTGGATCCAGGTCTAATCCTGTCTTCGGTGTGCAAGTAAGTGCTTTAGCTGAACTCTGAGATAGCTGAAAAACTGTTTAACTGCGAAGATAACACAGGATATTGTCTTATTTGCTGTGGTTGCTTCAGCTCATATCACCATTTTTTCCAGTGTTTCCCTGGTACAAAGGAGACAAGATGGTGTATAGACAATGTTTTCTCTGGAGTGTACCAGTAACTGTAAGGTGAACAAGAGCACAGGTGGCTGGGATTCCTAAGATGTTTATGATAATAGATGTTTTGCCAGTTGGTTTTTTGGTTTGTAAACAGTAAGGTTTTCCTTGTTCCTAATTTTCATGTCACTAGACGTTCAAGACTGTATTCATTAATGTAAACAGTGTTGTCTATAAATACGTATGGTGGCAGTCCCTAATGTTGAGGTCCTCAACTAGAAGAAACCTGTGTAATTCCTTTAATTTATGTGAACTGGCATAATCCAGTTTAGTTGAAGATCTGGGCCAGAGTATGGGAAGCATATATGTTAGCCAGGGAAAGTTGTAGTAGTTTCGAATTCTTACTGTTTGCATATGGATGTGGAGTGTTTTGAAGTTGATGTAGTCTAAATAAGGTGTTTTTAATTTTCTATTTGGAGTGTTGAAATCTCAGTAAGTGGAACAACATCCTTGGTTTGGGGAGTTATGTTTCATTATTGTCTCATAGGAAATGAAGACCCAGTTTGGATATGGACTTTTGAGCAATACTGAAACTCCAAGGGACAGAAATACTTGTTCAAAGAATTAATTGACTCTATGTGCAAAGTGTTAGGCAATTAAAATGTTTAGCTAATTCAGAAGTTGTATTCGTTGAAATTACTAAGACTGTATATTCTTGTAACACAGCTGAATCCAGATATTTAGACCATGTAAAATGAAGCAAACCAAATAGATTTTAAGAATTTTGTTGCTTGAAAGAGCAGTAAGAAATGCAGTTCTGTTCAAATCAAAACTGATAATGCCTTTCACTAGGAACAGAGCTTTTATAAAGGGTCTTTCAACTGAGGATCTCACAACTCTGCCTGAAACACTGAATTAGGGCTCAACACTGAAGCTTTTATCAAATGAACTGTCTGAAGGGGAAGGGAGTGCTCTGATAATCTGTCAGCTGTGGGACTGGGCTCTTGCACCTCACCCTATGAGGGAAGGCAGCTTTACTTTCTGTAATTTACGAATAAGCGAGTGAGAAGTGTGACTTGCCTGAAGTTACACCACAAGCCTGTGGTGAAGTTGTGGAATAAAACACCCTAGCAGACGTGTACGTAAGCTGCAATTTCATCTTTCTCTTGTGATTCTAAGTTGGGAAGAACAACAACTGTTTTGAAATTTAAACCAGAAAGATAGTCGTGTCTTTCCATGTGATTTGTTAGTTATCCTGGCTAGTTATCTTGGTTGAAATGAGGAAACGCTTTTTACAATTGGTGAGGGGTGAGGGTGGTTGGTGCAAAAACCTAACTCTACACATTTTCTGACCTGAAGACCAGTTGGTCTAAATTGACGTTAAGCTGATAGGTTTTCATATAATAGTCACCGCTTTCCTCCCCGCCCCCCCCCCCCCCCCCATCAGGATGCTCCTACTAGAGAAAGATAAAATGTTTTGGATATATATAAATGAGATAATGTTTAATTAAAGCCCTACTTTCTCTGTCTTCTGTGTATCTATTTCTAGTCTTTTTACTTTTCTACGTCCTTCTGTCTGGTTTACATCTTTAAAATGCAATATGGAAAACTGCCACAAGCACACTTGGAGAACCTGAGAAAAGTGCGGTTTCACACATTCAAAAGAGAGCCAGTGGCAATCTCACCATTTCATCACAGACAGATGATACTACAAGAACCTTCAGGTTTGTAAATGGTAAATTTGAAAAGGCAAAACAAATGTCAGTAATCTGCTGTGCTTTGCAGCATTGGTGCCATAATTAGGTGCACTCTCTTCGTTACTTGGGTGGCTGATTTTTAAATTTATGATAAAGTATATAAAATTAATGATGTGTGCTTACACTTAAGTGATAAAAGCTAGTTTCTGCCCATGTGCTAATGTACATAATTGGTTCTTGACAACTAGAAACGAGATATTCTTTCATCCATGCATTCATACTCTGGCAGTTTAATTTATGGAACAGATTATTTTGAGGGGGTGGGGTGGAAGGAGAAAAAACCCCATTTCTTAGATTGTTACTGGACTTGGGATATACAAGTATGATTATGTAAAATCTGTGTCTGGGTGGCTGTTTGTCCTTTCCTGCAGAGTATTCTGTGCTCACTGAGTGGGAGGGTCACACTGTGTGAGACTAATAAGGACAGAGCTGCATCCCCCTCTACCACTCTTTGGAGGCTCACTCTTGCAACTCCTCGGCAATACAGCAGCTCTGCACGGGCATTTTTAGTGCTTCTGGGGGACGTACTAAAATAAAAATTAAAGGTAAGCAACTCATAATTTGTACTCAATTGTCTAAACGCCTCAAATGCACACACACCCCACAATATTACTGGTTTGTTTTGTCGTATTTTTTGGGGGGTGGGTGGGGGGTGGGTTTTGTGCTGTTCGGGGTTTTTTGTTTGTTTATTGAGGGGTGAGGTTTGTGGGGTGGTTTGTTGTTGGGGTGGGGTTTTTTTCCAAAAATTGCCATTTAAGTTTATCACTGATGTTCCCATATTAACTATGTCCTATATAAACGTACACAGTAAGACTTTAATGTACTGTAATCAGTCTACGCTATAGGCATCTGCTGTTGGTTGTGTAAATATTGTATATGTTTGCGAGTGACTATAGGTACATGATAATGAAGACAGCCCTACAAAATCTGCAATAATTTACAAAACTGATTAGACTGTTGCAAATTGCCACAATGTTGGTCATGCTTATGAATTGTATGCATATATTTACACATGAAAATCTACCTAGTAGCGCGTGTCGTTCTAATTAGCACGCGTACCGCGCGGGCTACATCCAGCCGGTGGAACCCCGCGCGGGAGCGGCGGCACGGGTGGGATGCGCGGCACATGCCCTGCGGCGAGGGGACCCGCGCGCTTCGGCAGCTCCTGGGCAAATGCCGGGGGTGTGGAGCGGGGGGCGCCGGTCCCCGGCAGGCTGGCGCCGGCGCTGCGGAACCCGACCCGGAGCCGCCGCGCCGCGGGCCGGCAGCGCCCGCGCCCCGCGGCCCCCTCACCTGTCCGCCCCTGCAGGTGCCGCGGCGCTGCCCCGCGGCCGGCCGGCCCCTCGCGGCGTCCCGGCGGCAGAGGGCCCCCTCGCTCCCGGCGGCCGCCCGGCACCGCTCGCAGGCGCCGCTGGCCCGAGCGGGCTCCCGGCCCCGCTCCGCCCCGGGGCTGCGGAGGAAGCGGCCCTCGCTCCACTCGCCGGGGGCCGCCCGCTGCCGGCGCCGCAGGCAGGTTCCGGAGGGACGGGGGGGGACGGGGGTGCCCGGGCCGGCGCCTCGCTGCTCCGCGCCGCCCTTGCCGCCGGCCCGCCGTTACACCGTGCCTCCGGCAAACGCCGCTCGGTCCGGGAGCAGCCACGCTGCCCGTCCAGCTGCGGGGGCTCGGGGCGGTGCGAGGGCGCAGCCTCCCGCAGCAGCCGGCGGGAGGTGACCCACGCCCGGAGGTGCGGCAGCCGCGAGGGGGTGGCGGTGGCGGTGACTGAATTGGCAAGAGTCCTTCAGAAAATGAGACCTCTGGAGTGGCAGCTCTAGTGAATTACTGATGCCTGCTCGTCAGGCAGGTGCAGGAAATTAAATGATAATGTTATTTGAACGTGTGTTCACTTTGCTGCTGTTGGGGAGGCTGGAAAAGTTAATGATGGTGTAGTTGCTGTCAGTACATGTGACTGACAGAATAGCTGTGATAATGAATCAGGCGCCGTGCAAAAATAATTACAAGAATTGTGGTTTAGGTGTGTGATTTGTTTGTCTTACAGAAAATGTGATTAGAAAAAAATATTTGTCTTTTCTGTGTTTCATTAAATTCAAGCGTATCTGTACATTGCAGTCAGCTTAGAAGAAAAGTGGATACTGTCTTTAGAGGACAGAAGACACGTTGTTGAAGCCAGACTTCAATCTTTTCTGAAAATTAAGCTGTAAACTAATACAGGCTGCTCTAGGCACTCGTGTGTTTCGCAAGGCAGAGAAATAACGTATTTTGGATTCTTTTGCACTTAAAGGATTGCATGTTGTCCTTCTTCAATTTGAAGACAACTTCGGCAGTCACTGGCAGTGTTGTGACACTGGTTCAGCTAATATATTTAAAATTGAAAACCTGGGAGAGAAAGAAACTTAGTCATTACTGGAGAGATGAAAATTTAGTGCTTTTACAACTAATGTCTGTCAGTTAATAGTTCTGAGTTTCATAAAGATGTAAAGGAGTATATTGGTCATTTACTTCTAAATTTACGCAAGTGTCTTTCTGTAGCTCCTTACAACAGATAAATGATACACTGTGTGTGTGACTAGCGACTTCCTCTTTTCCTGCCAGATCAGAAATTCTTGTTTGTCATTTTCTGATGGGGTGAGGGGAAAAGAATAAGAAGAGATTGTTCTGAATATGATTATTTTCTGTTTCAGATTTGTAACTGATTGTTCACATGTGTCCAGGGGGAGATGAAGTACGTTGGATCCTACATAGCTTGGCTTTGTATGGCACTCTGCCGCCTCCTTCCTGTTTCTACTTCTGTGGCTGTCAGTGACCAGACAGGTACTTCCATTTTTCTTGACTATCACAGACCAAAGGCATAAATCTCAGTACTGAACAAATAATGACAGTACATGGAAAATAAGCAGTATGAGCAGGTAAAATTATAAAAGACTGTTAAAAATATCTTTTTTTCCAAAAAGTCTTAAGTTCGAAGCAGTTTCAAAGCAGCCTTTCTTTTTCCTGTTCTTGGAAGGTTCATGTTTGGAAGCCCTTGTAGTTCCTAGGAGTTTTGTTTTGTACTTTTCAATTTGCCATACAAAACAAGATTCTAAATCAGAGCTTGCAAAACTTCAGTGAACAAAATCACCTGGCTTTATTAGAGCAGATCAGTGATCACATTGACCTAAACAACCTAATGCTCAGGTTAACCTCATCTAAACTTAATCCCCAGACCAGGGCGTTCATTTCAGAGATGCAGAGTTAGACAAAACCTTGTGCCTAAGACAGAGGAAAGGTATAAAGTGATATTGTTTAACTTAAAAGCTGTTGCCCATCTTCTGCATATTTGTTCATCCTTCTGTTTTCTTCTTTCTCTTACTGTCCACATGTTTTCTAGCTCTCTCACTTAAACTCTCCATTGACACTCCAGAATGTGGTAAATTCTGTCTTAATGGCACATCACATATGCTTGTAGAATAAGGAATTGATCAGTTTTCTAGAATTGTTCAGCCTCAGCACATACCTCAACTTTCTAAAATTTTCCTACAGAATCTTTTTATTAGCAAGGAGAACGTGCTTGTTGCTATTTAAATGGAAGTAAAAAGAGTTCTCTTTTATTTTATTTTTTAGAAAATGAAATTTATTTTTGGTAATGTTGTTTTTCCAGAAACCTGATGAAAGATAATAGAAGCTATACATATACAACCATTTTGAATCTCTGTAACACATTTGAGACTCAGGTCCAAGAAATTTAAAAAGTCAATGACTAGAATATTGACCATTTTACTACTCCTAGGTACAATATTTAACAAATAGTAAGTATAATGTGTGAACTCTAAGGTAAGAATAATGTGTTGCGAAGAGGCTGGTTTTAAGTCTAAGACTTTTTTGCCTTACATTTTTAAGGCAGCAAGGCTAAGTGCCCTGCTGATGAATTACTCTTAACCCCCGTGAGAGAGTGAGCCTACGTCATTCTCTTCAGCTGTCTGAATGAAGCAAAATAGGTAGTCTCCTCTGTCTTTGCGAGCTGGTGGATTGAGAAGGGAAGTTTTAAAAGTGCTAGAAGGGTGTGAGTGCAGAAGTTGCCTAATAATAAAAATTAATAAATGGAAACTCGAAAATTTTTAAAACAAAATGCCAGGAAGCATTGTCTCTTTACTTTTTTCTTTCTTGCTCCCCTGCACCACCCCCCCCCCCCCCCGCCCCCCAAATAAATGATGTCTTAGTAAAAGGTGGACCAGTCATAGATGTGACAGATACACTGAACTGCTAACAAATGGTGTATCTGAACTGTATATTCTGTTAGAAGTTTGGGGCTAGACAGCCAGCAGGTAAGTTGCAGTTTTCCTTAACCTGATTGCCACAAATGGATCAAATATGGGTCAAATTGAACCGCTGGGAAGAAGAGGAGAGATTGAGCCTCTCCTGAGAATAACTGATGGTGTGCAATTGAGAGAGGCTTCTGCTGTTTGAGGTGATACAGGCAGATGGTGAGGAATAACAAGTAGATAGCTGCCAGCTTGAGCAGCTCTGCCGACAGCAGGGAATAGGCTCAGAGTGAAGGCTCAGGTTGATAACAGGAAAGAGTCTCTTCTAGAGACCAAAGGGATGGTTACTGTCCAAAAAAGACATACGAGTGACAGACCAGAAAGTGGGAGCTGAGACAGAATGGACCCTGTGACGGTGCAGCAGTAAGGGGTACAGGTGTGTCTGTGAGCCTCTTGTTAATCTACCCTGTTCAGCTGAACTGAGTACTCCGTTTTGCAAAACTGTCTCATTCTAGTTTGATAATTTGTATACAGATTAATCTGTTACAAATTGGAAATGTGGAAATTACTCACTTCAAGAAGAGAGAAATATCTAACCTCTATTTTTTTTTTCCTTCTTTCTTTCTTTCATTAACTGACTTTTTTGGGTCTTTGTTCTCTCCCGTCTTTCCCATGTACCGGTTCTGTTTGGATCAGCATCTGTCCTTCAGGATCTGCCTAAGCAATCCTTTTGGTTTTCTTCCTTCAACAACATATGGTTAGCATTTATTTCTCACTCTGCTAATATGAAAGCTTTTCCAGCAAAGCCCATTTAGATAGAATCTTGGATTATTGCGTTTACATCCTGAAATTTCTCACCTGATCCACTTGAGTCTAAAGGAATGGCCTTCAAACACAGGGAAAAGTATAAATTAAAGTTAATCTGAAGGGGGCGGATGTGGGGGAAGAAGTGTGTTAGGGGAAGGAAATCTCTTGTGCAAGAGAAAGGATTAACTTCTGTGCATATGTAGGGGAGAGCTTTCTGAGCTGGTATTCTGAGTATACTTTGGGGCTTATTCATTGCGTCAATATTGTCATAAATAAATAACAGTATTGGGGAAAAAATGTCAGTGACACAGTATGCCAGATCATCTTAGAGCAGTCCTCCTTAGGCTCTGAACATGTGCCAGCAACAGTTTGATTCACATCAAAGATTTCTTTCAGTTCTCTCTTGTCCAGAAATTTTGATATCCTTAATTGTTCATCAGAAGGAAGCGTTTATTTCTAATGACAGAATATAGCAAATCTGAGGGAGAGGGTTCAGGAGTTCTCCACAATCATGTTTTTGATCTGATGTCAAGAATATTTTCTTCATGTTGTCAACTTACTTTTTTATTATTATTATTATTAATATAATTATTGCTGGGAACATTTGGTTTCGCAGCATGGACATGAGCTCTTTCTGTAGTGACACGTGAAGTTCGAATGTGATCATTCCTGAATGCTTCATTTTAAGAATATTAATACTTTGTCTCATTCCCACATCATTGCTGCTTTTTCAACTTTCTTTTACAATTAGTGTTTTTCAAAGTCACTTGCTAACCCATGAAAAATGTAGTGTAAACACAGTCCTGGGACTGTCAGGCATGGTGAATTTCCATTGCCTTTTGACATGGAATGTGTTTTGAAAGTATTGGCTCGAGATCATAATTTTAGATAAGCATTTTATACCCAAATACAGTGAGTGGTTTCAAATATGCAAATCAGTTTACCTTTTTGGTTTTCATGTTTTAAGTACAGCTAGACACTTCTCAAAGTCAAGATAGTGGCTCCACAGTAACTCACATATACAGTGTATTCATATTCTTAATATTGTGAATATTTAAGGTTGGACCCACAAACTATTGTAGCCATTGCGGTGTTTAAGTGACCTCTCCACCCTTGGATTCCTTAACTTGTAGTTAAATACTAAGTCATCTTAAGCAGTGAATAAGGAGCTTTAGTTATCCATAAGAATGTGGTTCATGAAAACCTGCACACTGTGGAAAGCCACTTCATCTGGTAAGAGAGATCCCAGGCCACAAAGGAGGATTTCCTCAGCTACATACATTCTCCCAGTGTGAAGCCCATTGTTTTTTATGGAATGGTACAGAAAGAAAAAAGCATCAACTCCTACACCCAAGATATTCACCTGTAATATCGTAGAATAGTTTGTGTTGGAAGGGACCTTTAAAGAACATCTAGTCTAACCCTCCTGCAATGAGCAGGGATACCTTCAGCTAAATCAGGTTGCTCAGAGCCCTGTCCACCCTGACCTTGGATATTTCCAGGGATGGAGCACCTACCATCTCTCTGGGCAACCTGTTCCAAGTGTTTCACCACCCATATTGTAAAAAAATTTCTTCCTTATATGTAGTCTAAATTTGTTCTCTTTTAGTTTAAAACCATTACTCCTCATCCTATGGCTATAGGCCCTACTAAAACATTTGTCCCCATCTTTCTTATAAGCCCCCTTTAAGCACTGAAAGGCTGCAATAAGGTGTCTCTGGAGCCTTCTCTTCTCCAGGCTGAACAACCCCAACTCTCTTAGCCTTTCTTCATAGAAGTGTTCCATCCTTCTGATCATTTTGGTGGCCCTCCTCTGGACCCACTTCAACAAGTTCATGTCTGTCTTGTAGTGAGGACTTCAGACCTGGATGCAGCACTCCAGGGGGGGCTCATGAGAGCAGAATAGAGGAGGAAGAATCATGTCTCTCAACCTGCTGGCCTGCTTCTTTTGATTTAGCCCAGGATATGGTTGGCTTTCTGGGCTGCGAGTACACATTGACAGCTCATGCCCAGCTTTTCATCCACCAATACCCCCAAGTTCCTTCTCCTCAGAGCTGCTTTCAATTCCCTTCATCCCTCAGCCTGGTGTTGCCCTGATCCATGTGCAGGACCTTGCATTTGATCTTCTTGAACCTCATGAGGTTCACTTGGGCCCACTTCAAGCTTGTCAAGGCCATTCTGGGTGGCATCCCATCCCTCCATTGTGTAAACTGCACCACTCAGCTTGGTGTCACCTGCAAACTTGCTGAGGGTGCACTTGATCCCGCTGTGTCATTGATGAAGATGTTAACCTGGTCCCGATACAGACCCCTGAGGGACACCACTCATCACTTATCTCCATCTGGATATTGAGTCATTGACCGAAGGACAGTGCCTTTGGATGTGACCATCCAACCAATTCCTTGTCTACCAAACAGTCTACCCATCAAATCCATGTCTCTCCAATTTAGAGAGAAAGATATGTTGTGGGGGATGGTGTCAAAGGCCCAACAGAAGTCCATATAGATGACATCTGTAGCTCTTCCCTTGCCCACTCCATTGTAGAAGTCCGCTAGGCTGGTCAGGCCAGACTTGCCCTTGGTGAAGCCATGCTGGCTGTCTTGAATAATATGAAGTAATCTTTTTTACCACTTACTCTTCGTTATGGGAGAATCCAGTTCTCCGGGGTCTAGGCTGAGCATCCTAATACTTGAACTCCATTGGTATGGATTTCTTAATCCTGCCTGCCAAAGCTGTTATTTCCATAACCATCTAAATAGTTGCCAGACTTGGAGTTGACTTCTTTCCTATATCAGAAAAGTCGTAGATTCAGTCTCATTCATTCCTCTTTCCACACTTGTCTTAAGACAAGTACATTGTAGTGTATTATGATGTGGCTTGCAGAGTAAAAAAGGAAAACAAAACAGTCACATCTTACTTTCTGGTACTGTTATACATGCTACAGGAATGTAGGAAATCTGAATACTTTATTTGAAAGCATGCCAGCTGAGTCTGTTTATCTTCATTGCAAATACATTTGAGGTGGCCTCATTGGATGGTGTTGCTGACACTTGCGGGTATGCCACAAACTCCAAAGAGATTCCCTATGTCTACATATTTATGAAGCCTGATCCAGAAAGAGCGTGAGACAAATCCTAGCTAATACAGGTTTCTGCCTGAAGCTTGAGTCTGACATCAGATGTGGGTATGTGTTAGGTGGGGCTTTGCTGTTTGACCACGTTCTTTTGACCAGTCATGCTTACTTGATGGAAATTTTGGTGCCCTTGCAATGTGCGTGGCAGTGGTGTTAGATGGCAGCTGAAAATTTCACCTGAACATAAAGTCTAATTGGAAAGTAGCATATAGGTACTTGTAAATTGAATCTAGCTGTTACTGGGGGATCTGGAGGAGCCAGGAGTGCTTATTGGAAGCTACAGTTCCCAGTCAGGAAGTGCACACAAGAGATGTCTGTAAGAGAGACTGAAGCATGCACCAAAGTCTCCTCTGTCCTCATTTGCACGGAAAGGAAAACTGGGCATGGGGCCTAGATGGAAGCTGCAGTGTGTTTCAACAGGTGCCCTGATCATTCCAGGAATTCAGAACATGCCATTGCATGTTGCAGCAGATACATCTAAAAGCAATGCCTATATATATATATATATCTTTGTATAATGCTATTAGAAAACAAAAATATTCTTACTAGCATCTTATTGGAGAGAAAGAAGATCAGTGGTCTGCGATACATCTGCTTGATCTGCGTAAATATATATTTCTGAAACTATTAGGTTGATTTTACAGTAATTAGCTCCTATGTAGAACTCACTGATTTCTAAAGATTAAGGTCTGCAATTTGTCCTATGGATAGGTGATCTCATTAATTTATAGGTGTGTTCACTTGAGCTTTGACATCACCATTTTAATATGAGTAATTGACTTCAGTCCAGAAAGACCCAGTTTTATCACATGCAGAGCTATCTTGCGTATAATGTAAGCTTGTTCTTTTTACTGCTTGATTACTTTTATAGTTATGTATTTTAACAGGGCAGGTAGGTACATGGTTTCCATGCCTGGACTAGTGGTAAGGGTTTGTCTTGTTCTTTTTCTTCCCTGAGTGTCTTCTCGTAGAACTTCTAATTCAGCTACCCACAGGATGAATGGGTAAACTGTCTGTTTTAGGCCAAAGAAAATCTAAAGATCTGCCAGCAGTACTAAAAATCTTGGGAAAGGCTAACTTTCTGACTGTACAAACTGTAATTATAGAAAAAAAATTCATCAATCTATACCAATGAAAGTTGTCAGTCTTGGTATGGAGAAGTTTTGCTTTTAATATTTTAAAGTTTTGCCTTAGCTCTCTGGTAAAAAGAATAACATTGGGCTAAAGGAGTGCATCAGCAGCATGAGATAGAATAAGATTCATAGTAACCCTTTCAGTTCTTCTGGGGATATAGGATACAATTAAATAAATAACACTTAAATGGCCTGTCTGTGCTGTGACTATTACACCACAGATAAAAATAGGTCCACGGTCCATTCTGTGGCATGTGAGGAATTGTTGCTATCATCTGGATAACACAGAAATTAAGGCTTGAGTCTTTATTTGGACTTGAAAGACAGTGGCTGTGGGGAATAAGTTAAAACTCTCTAGTCGTTAGTCACTCAACCCTCATGTAAGTTAATGCTGAAAACAAAAGCACAGTCGTGTCTCAGGTTCGCTAGAGATTACTACACTAGTTTGAGGTAAAATCAGATACGAGTAATATCTGGCTTCTCTTATGGTAAGTACTGCAAAGCAATTTAACCAAAAAGGGAATCTCCTTAGTAATCTTATAGATAAAGAGATAAACATATTTTAAAAACCTTGGTCAGAAAACACAGATTTAAGAAAAATGTTTGTCAATGTATGGGTGACATGCTTTTGTATCTTCAGCCCTAGCAGGCTTCCTTTACACAAAGATACTTCTTAAACCTATACTTGTGTAAATCTACCATAACCACATTCATTGTTTTAAAGTGGCTATAGATAAAAGTCTATGGTTTGACAATCTGTATAAGCAATTGAAGGCTGAGGTTTGTAGATTAGAGGGTATCTAAGGTGAGCCTGTTTCTGTCCCCATAGCGTGTGTGTATATGTATCAAATGGTGTATTGAAATTGCTTTGAAATTTCTATGTGAGTATGTAATCCCACTGAATGCTTTTCACGCTACATAAAACTCCATGCAAACCAGAAACAGCAAAATATTTAGTTTCGTTTTCAGAGATTTCAACATCAATATTCCTTACAGTTCTGTCTTTTCTGGGGAAGGGGAATTTACGGTGTTTTTAATGCATATGTTTCATCTCCTTCGTCATGAAGCTTTATATCTGTCTGTATAGGTAAATGCATGTACATACACATATTTATGCACAAGTCTGAAGGAAAGAGAGAACACGTTCTTTTAGACCCTTAGAAATATATTAATTTTTGAGTGATGTTACTTGTAATTGTAGATTGCAATTAGAAGTTAATGAATCGAAAAAAACATCTTCTACCTGGTCTGTTCTTTCGTTAACCATGTTGTCAGGAGGTGTCTTTATATCCGAATTATGTAATTTAGTTTCACTGGTTATTTCTGCCTAGCAATTCTTAATCCAGATCAAATACAGTGACACATTTAATAGAATTTAAGACTTCTGAAGAATAATATGTTTTCTACATTGCTACAGAATGAATGACAAATTCCACATGCTTTGAGATTACAAGTATAGCTATTTTGAATGCCAACTTTCAGTCTGGATGCTCTTGGAAATCTTTAAATATAGATGATTTCCACATTAGTGGTAGGTCATTCCTCCTTACTTCTTTCATTGAACTGACAGTTCAGAAAGCCCCTCGACCTTCACTGTTCAGCAGCTTCAGATATGGCCATCGTTTTAGTCGCATCAGCTCAAAAAGCAGGTCTGTGCTTGATAAACGTATGGGACAAATCATGCTTGTCATCTTCCACTTGATAGTTTTATTAGCATTCAGTGGAGCTATTTGCAAAGTTTCCTAAAGAATGAGCCATATTTCTGACCCATGTACAAGTGACGTTCATCTGTATTTGCTTCTTAAAAGTATGTATTCCTCTGTGTATATATTTTTTTTTTAAAAAAAGGACTTTATGCAAGTAAGATACTGCATATTGATAATATAGTGTTTAATCTAAATGTTCAGTTACATTTAACCTTAGAATTTACCATTCCACATTCTAGAACATTCTGCTTGTTTACCTAAATACTCTGGATCAGACTTAATCCCCTGTAAAACTGCTTAATTTTCAACCTTTTTTTTTTCTAAAATACAAGTATTGCTTACATTATTTGTTATATGATTATATCCTTCTTAATTCACATTTTGAAATTACTGTTCACCGAAGTAACAATAGATAATTGTCATGGTAATCAAGCGTTTATGCTTGATTCATTAATGGGGGAAAAGGTATTTTCTGATAATATACCCAGAAATACCAAAAAAACTTGAAATAGATGCTATTGCTTTATAGAGTATTGTAGATGGAAAGAGCTTGGTAAGAATTTGGTGTTTTTCATCTGTTTATATTGTTCATGTGAACTTTAATCAGAGAAAGCTGAATTAAAACGTGATAAAATTTGTATCTGCTTGTATTAGTGTAGTATGAAATCTGAAATATCATTGCTCTTATTTAGATTTTTGTAATTTGGTTTATTTCTGGTTTTTATATTCTGAAAGAAACAAAAATAATTATTCCTGTTAATATTGCTATCACTGTCATAATAGTTTGTTCCAGGTCATTCTTGTTTTATAGAATTTTATGACAGATACTAAACTGTATTCTCTTGAAGGTGCTGTGTGTCCTTTAATGAGTACAGTTGCCCGTCATCTCAAACACATCAACAGAGACAGTCTTGGTGTTTCAGGTAAATGACTATGCTAATATGGATATCTAAAATGACTGGCTAGTAGTGGATGTAATCATGGTCTGACTGATGCTGGCTTTAAAACTGAAAGGACAGTACAGAATGCCACCCCCATGCTCCAAAAGCTGCTGTTGTTTTTAGGAAGGTGGGGTTAAAATCAGAATGTCCTGGTTTTGGAAAGTATTCATTCAGGTTCTGCAGTCACACGCATTTCCACTGTTTTTCCTAAACATCCTTTGTTCTTATTAGTTCAGATGATAAAAGGAAATAATGAAAGCATTTCTCAGGTTGCAAGTCATCTACTTGAGTGAATATTGCACTGATAGTTTCTCGGTTGATAAAATTAATATTGGAAGTTTCTCTGACTTGAAGCATTGGTTTTCAAAATAGCTTGTCAGTCTGTACTCCACAAAGTCACCAAGCATGCTAAAAGTCAATTTTTACCTCTGTTTTTCAAATTCCATTAAACAAAGAAAATCATTGTATTGTATTTTACAGGGTTTGATCTGGCAGAAAGCTTTTCTTTGAGGCAAACATCTTGCGGAGGGGAAAAAAACTGTTTTAAACTGGGAAGCGCACCTCTTGTCAGAGACACAAAGTAAGTAAGGTACTCCTGTCATCCAAAGTCTTTAAAAGAAAGAGCTCAGACTAAATGCTACTGACGAACTGAAACACTGAGCAGTGTATCCAAAGGATACCACAGAAAGGCAAGTATGTCTGTTTTCAGACATTTTCATCTGTAACAGTTTTTAGTTCAGGAAGCATTTTGATTCAGGTGTGTTTTTTTTCTTCTGGAATCTGGAAGCATCTAGGTAGAAAGTTAATTGTGAATATCTTTTTCTTAAACCATGAATCTGCTACTGAAAACTCTACTGTTTATACATAAATACTGATAAAATAAAGGAAACAACTTTTATGATACGACAAGAAGCTTTATACTGATCTTCCCTCAGTGAAATTGGCTGTCCTCCCGTTACTGATGGCAGCATTAAAAAGAGAGTGAGTCACAGTTTCCTCAGACACTATATTTTCATGATTTTTGTTTGTTTGTTTCTGGTGGAATTGGCATCTTGCCTTTGAGCAGCAACAGAATAGTGGGTACTCTGTGTAGAGGTGAAGCTAGGCAGCACCCTAGTGCGACATAGGGTGGGATGAAAGGCAGAGACTGCATGAAAAATCAAAAAGAATGTGAAAGAGAGTAAGGCGTAATGGGATTGGATGGATTTAAGTTTGCACAGGAACAAGGAAATGGCAAGAAGTGGTTAGGAATGTAGTTTCAAGTTCCCCGTGCTTAGTGGAGAGAGGATCTTCTCAGAGCTTCTTGGTTGAGATGTGCTCAGAGTCATGAGACTGTCATTTCTGTACAGTGTGTTCCTGTGATGACAAGGGAAGCAACTGTATTCCTGTGTCTTCAGGTTGAGTATTCTCTGTTGCAAGAGGACGGGCTCCAGCTTGCCTGGGAAAAAAAAAATACACCTGCCCTTGGACTTCCCCTTTGCTTGGATCATGGGCAGAGCAAAGAGGGGCTGTGGGTAGCATGAGGCCAGGGGAGAGGGAGAAGAGAGGAGCTGGGTCACAACACAAAGTGATCTCTGGGAGAGGAGAATGATTAAAGAAATAGGACCTAAATAGTCTAGATTACTAGATAGATTATAAATTTCTCTGAGGTATTCAATATTGTAAATACTAAATATTTATGCTTGTGTAGTTCTGCAAAGTTAAAGAAAGTAATCACTGGTTTTAAATACCTTGGACGTTAGCTATTGAAAAAAAAAAAATGACCAGATGAAATTACTTGACACAGTGCTCTATTTTTATTAGTTTCTTCCCAGTATTATCAAGATCATCTTATGAAAAGGAACAGGTAAAAGTTAGGTACCACCCATACATGTCTTTACTAAAAATATTTTGAAAGTTTGTCAGTAAGAAAACCTTTTCTAAAACTCATTATTAATTTTACAGATTTTTTTTCCAGTGGATGGTAATTTAAGGGAAACGTGAGACTATAAAGGATTGGAAAATCAAGGCAATAACAAAAAATGTGGGGCAATTTTACTTTAGGAATTAGGAATGAAGTAGTGCTTTGAGTGCAGCTAAATGCATATTGCAAGCTGACTTTATTCTGAAACTAAGAAAATCAATGGCAAAAATGGAGTGAGAGGAGCTAGAAATTGGAAAAGGGTGAGTTATTTAAAATTCCTACTACTTTCAGGGAAGATTCCTGGTTTGAAAGGATTGATTTCTAAGAATCCAGTGTTTTTGAAAGCTGATGTTGAGGTTGGAAAATGTAAAGCTTTTTTCCTAGCTTTTATTAGTAGGCCTGAATACTAATGTCTGTGTTTTATTTTCTTCTTTTAAAAAGTTTATTAGTGAAGGCAGTGAAAATGAGGAAATAGCATCATGGCTGGTAGCTGTGGCTTAGCAAAGCCTCAGCTCTTAGCGGTTGCAAGGAAAATATTCGAGAAAGACTTAATTATTGGTTTCTAAATTTCCATATGGAGCGAGAGAGAAATCTAACAGTATTTTGGATATTTTTCTGTATTTTATTTTTTCAGCTTTTTGGAGGGAGGATGGCTCCTTGAGACAAAAGCGGCTAGTTTTTCTTCATTTTCCGTGTAACTTGGGTGGGGGATAAAGAATTTTGGTGAAGGGTAAACCTGGAAGGCAGGTGGTTTGGCTTTAAAAGTCTCTTGCTTCTCATGTTCCTCTCCCTCCCTGTTGTTTTTTTCTGTGTATTCTCATTAAATAAAAACTAAGGAGAAAATCTTTCCAGTTTCCTCTAAAAATATGCATATGTAATGAATTAAAACTTTATCTGGATGAAGCAACTGGGATGATTATTAATAAAATGCAAAACAGTGCTAATGTATGAGTACAGTTAGGCTGAAAACTGGTATCACGTTACCAATGTTAAGAAGGTACAAGATAAGCTTTTCTGTCAGATTGCTGTGGAAGTGAATAGCACCTCTTACATACATCTTCCTGAACAAAGTAAGGATTAAAAGTACTTTCAATAACATTTCAGCGTTGCAGTATTTCTGTTAAATCCTAGTTCTTTATAACAATAGTCTTGCTTATGCTTTTTTAACCTTTCTTCACAGGGAAATGCATGTTATAACTAAGAATAGAATTTAAATTTTTATTCAATGTTGAATATCAATAGCTTTCTGTTGTCAGACAAGATTTTTTAAAATTATTTATTGAAAGTATTTTTGATACTCTTCTGAACTTCTGAGTTGTTTTTTAAAAATAAGGGCAGAGGGCAGTCAGGAGCACAAACTCAGGTTTGGCATGATAGGATTACAATGAAGGATACTCAGGGACTCAGATATCTGTTGTCATAACCTTATAATTTTCTTTATCTCAGTTATCAGTGTACAATGTCTTGTAACGTATTATTTTTATTTAAGCCTCATTCTCTTCCATTATGTCAGATTGTGTGGTTCCAGACCCCTTGCATTATTAGATGCACAGAGGTTTTGGGGATCATTCTGCCTCAGAAAATATTTTAGTAGACATGGTGTGCAGTAAGCAGCAGAACAGTGTTTGTTATCCATCCTGCAGGAAACTGAGAGTATCTGATTAAGCTGACTAGCAACTATCAAGTAACTTGGCACATCTCCTCTTGCATTTCATTCATTCAGTTGTAGTGTGGTTAATAGAAAGCTATGCTGTGCCATTTTTCTTGTGTGATGCCATTTTGGTTTTTTTTCAATGGACTTGGCATAGTGTTGCACCTATTTATATGTTGTAAATAATTTACAATGCAGTGTCAGCTTGGGAAATCGATTATGTCTACTTATGTTGCATCTTAGTTATATCTTCCTCTTTTTTTTTTTGTGAAGGAGTTCTGTACATATTTTGTCTTTGATAAGAAAGAGATAGCTTTTCTTATGCTCCATGCAAATGTCTATTAAATATTAATTTAATTATAATAATATTTTCAGGATTAAAGAGTGATTTTTCAAGTAAAATACTGGGAGTTACTTATTGCAGCTCTTATGTGGACATTAGTAAGTTGTTTCTGAGTAAAGCAGTATAATTGAGCCTTTGAATCCTAAAGGAATTCACAGTAAAATACTGTTATGCAGACAATCTAGGTATATAGTCATCATAATAGTAATTTTATAATGTAATTTTATTTCAATAAATAGATTATAGAGTCATATTTTGTTCTCTATAGTTTAACATGTACTGCCTATGCAGTGTATTCCAGTTCATCTGAGAACTTTCTGACAAAAGCAGCACAGGGCTCTGTGCTGACAGCAACTCCTCAGATCTGCCAGCAGTAATCCCTGCTTGTGGACATGAGGCCTTTTAGACTAATCTTTATTCTTTAGTTGCCTTAGTGTAAATAGCATTATGATAAAATAATTTCACTGTCCTTCTCTAAAGATGCATCAGATATCAGTTGTTCCTCATTCTCGCTTTTCTGGGTTGCTAGTGGGCCATTTTTTTTCTCCTTTGAAAGCACCAATAAAGGAGATAATAAGTTGATTTTGGCTGAGTTTCAGAATGTTTTGGAAATGGATGTTTATGATTAGCAAATCTTCATGGCGCAGTCATGGCTTTCTTATTTTGTAGTTTGGCTTGACAAACCATACTAATTTACTGAGGAGATGATCGTATCTAGCTGTTAAATGATCTCAGCATTACAGCAGTTGGGAGTACTCACAATTTTTTTAGGAATTCTTCCCCTTTTTGGTGTAAGATACTGTAAAAGAGCTTGGATTTTGACTGTATTTGAACTACTGAGCTCCATCAGCAACGCTGTCACTCACTACTGCCAGAAGAGCTGTGGCTGTGACTTGGGCCGTATTTCAGAGAAAGTGTTTCACCTCCTTGTGATGTCTAGTTATTGGATGCAGAAATACTGTTCCCACTTCAGTCAGTAGGTTCCAGGTTTTAGGATTCTTTCTATTAAGAACAGAAATCAATGACGAAAGAATATTTGTGCGGGTTTTTTTTTTGTTTTGTTTTTAATATTAACCTTTTCAATTGCAAAAAATGTATAGGGAATTGCATTTCCTACAGCACAGCTGGCATCAAGAGAAGCAGTTTCTGTGCTCACCATTTGAAGCCTTTTCATAGATAGCACTTTTCTCCTCAAAGGCACCTATCTCTGGGTGGCTTTGCAACCATTTACTTTGTCATATGTTCTCTGGCTGTATCAGTTAAGACTTCTTTCTTCACCAAAATAATAAATACAGAGTTCCTTGCATGTGACTTCAGCTGTCAGTGAATGTTCACATAGGTGTTATTTTTGATTAGTTTGGCACATGGCATGTATTTTGGGCAGCGGAGTCAGGTTGAACAGTCTTCTTGAGAAATATTGTTAAGACACATATTAAGAAGTGGTGAACCTATTTCTTAAATACAGTATAGAATGGATAGATGTGTCAATCATGAGTTCCTGAAAGATTTCATTGAAAACTTAAAACATCTACTGAAAATGGCTATGAGGTGGCACCACTGTTTGGAGGCAGTAATTAGTTATGCTAACCAACCTTTATCTGTGCCTACACAAAATCCTGCTAGCCTTTGGTCTATTAAAGTATTAGATGGGTTTGTAAGAAACCACCTCTCCCCTCCTATATTGTGTATTTATTTGAGGTCATTTGAGCTGTTGGAGCCAACAATGCTAAGACTGAAATGTCTGGTATTTTGGTTGCAGGGTATTTTCAAGAAAAGGGCCTTGTCTCTGGAATTTGTTTCCTGAGTGTGGGAGCTCAAATCTAGTGCAAATCCTGATGCTTTCTTCAGGTCTTTCAAAGTAGTAGATCAGAAGCTGCAGAGATACAGCCTTTCTTTTTTTTTTTATTCTGGTTGAAAGGTACTAAAACTGTGTACTTTGTGTTTATTTCCAGAAACTTGAAAACTTAGTGCATTTTATAAATTAAAAAGAAAGATAATACAGAGATCACTGTTGAAAGAACAAATTGGAGTTATACCTACCATGTAAATACCAATTAATTCATTTTATAACTAAGGAGAAAACTGGAACCTCTTACCATGAAAAATGCTAGGGCAATGCTTCTTCTGAAGAATGAACATGTGAATGTATTTTTTCTGCATATTTGGGTTTGTTTATACCTGACAATTTACAAGAAATACACCAAAGTCTTTTTAAAAAAAATAAAATTCAGACAACGGGTTTTAATTGTTGCATTGGGTTTGATTTATCCTCTAGCTTAACATACATTTTACTACGTGGAAAGAATTGGGAAAGCAAGAGTAATGACAGAGAGGTGGCCGAGGGAAGAGTATATATAAAAATGTATGGTACTTACATTGAAAGCAGACTGGGAGGGAACAGAGAGCAGAAAAACTGTTTTAATTATGCCACTGACTGTAGCAAATCTGAATTGTTTGCCCTGTAGTGTATTCCCAGACAGTAGAGCACTTAGTGTGGCAGCATGGTGCTAGCTGAATTGGTTAAAATGTTGGATCATTTCCTTCTTTCCCCAGCAATGTTGTTCTTTCTGTAAAGCACTTGCAGATAAAGGGAAGGAGCTTTTGGGAAGATGTGTACTTTAAGAGCACTGGCCCACAGTGAGAGTGAGCTGGAGACCAGCAGTGTGTGTGTAGATCCCCTGTGTACTTCATGGTTCAGGATGACACTTAAGGCAGGCAATAAGCAAATCACAGAAGCACTGGATGATCAAATAGTAAAGGCAGTTCACTCTCCTTACTTAAAAAGCTTTCCTTAATTTGAAAAACATGTATTTCTTTTCAGATTAGTGTTATTTTTTTCCTGCTGTCTTTGTTTTAAAGGAGAAATCTGTCCAGCCAAAATTGTTATTTGGAAGAAAATAAAATTAGGAGTTCACAGCACTCCCCTCCAGCTCTCAGCCTCATCTCACTTTCTCCACATCATCATCAGCCTGTCTGGTCAGCAAGGCTGGTGGCTGATCCCTGTGGCTGTGTTGATCTCCAGTAATCACAGTGGGGAAAGGGGGAAGAACATTCTTCTGGGGCAGGAGACAGCCTGCTGTTAGCTAAAACAAACACTGAAATTGCATCTTCAGTTTATGGTTTAACCTGCCTTGTGGAAAACAACTCTATTGTTCTGATTAAACCAACAGCATCTGCAACATCTAAGCAATTTTCACTTTTGCTGCTGTATACTCCTATATATAACTCCTTTTTATTTTCATCCAATATGGATACCAAAAGTCTTTTTCAGTTTTCTTATTGTATAAGATAACAAAACTTAAAACATAAACTGTTGTAGAGACTTTAATTGCTAGACAAAGTTATTGTGTTATTAGACTTCCAGATTCAGCACAAGTGATTTCCCTGGGTGCTTCCATATGGCCCTTGTTCAAAAATTTGGACAGATTCTGCCATAGGTGGTTCAGTTTACCAGTGTGTTAGATGAAGAGAGCCTTAAGTGATGCCAGACTGTGGGGAACTTTCACGAGAGTTTATATGTGTCTTACTCCCTGCCAAGCATGCTGACTTTTAAAATTTTGTAATGCTGTCTTGTTTTTTCCTGGCCATCTTTTTTGGATAAAAAGACCCCCAAAAGTTGAGTACAAGATAGTACTATAAATCAATAAGTAGGATGCAGATCTAAGTCTGTAACAGGCCTACGTTTGAAAAGAACACTACTCAGAATAGTCTTAGAACAAAAATACAGTTGCAAAATTAATACAGTTGAAGTTTCTTGGAAATCCTGAGTAAATATGGATATATACAGCAGTGCCATATACAGTCACACAGAATTCAGTGAAATGTTCTGAGTAGAATGCATACAGCTGAGGACAGACTGGAACCCCCATTTGTTGTAGCATAAAATTAGAGATTGAAAGATCATTTATCAGTTTTGCTGATTGGGCTGGGAGAATTCAAGTGTCTTTGTAAAATGCATATAAGTTCTCCAGCTGAGGCAGTCATACCATGTGCTTCAGAAGTCATTTATCAGCAGACCGAAAAAAACCCCAACCCCAAACCTGTAATAAGTCAAATTTTTATTTTTTTCCCCTGACTTTTGTGAAATATAGTTTGCATTAGCTGTGTTGTCAGGCATTCATTCTCTTCACTAAAGTTGTAACTACAAAAAGGTGTTTGTGCTGATGCATCTGTGTCTACGCTGGGGCTTTGTTGTTTAAAGCTGTCACAGAGATATCATTCCCTTCACCCACCTTGCCTCTGAGTTTTTAGTTTTTCTATCTAAAAATAGTTCATGGGCTGTCTCCAAGTGAAACTGCTTGGCACTTTTTTCATTACATTGATTTTAATTTATTTTCAGTTGGTTGTGAAAGATTTTTGGCCTCTAGAATTTCTCTGTGGTTAGCTCTTTGCAGTTTTTATCATCATATCATGAAACATGTTTTATTTATGGAGATAAATTGCCAAATTGTTTTAAAAATACTACTTTAATTTTGCATGAACAGTATAGTCCATGCTCTGGATTTTTCACTTGGAAGTCTGGGTATCAACTTGATTTCAGTCGTAAGTGTACAGAGTTTACTGATTGCAGCCTTGTCTCAAGTGAATATTTGTCATGTCACAAACTCATTTCAAAACTTGGAATTATTTAGTAAACTTCAACCTGAAGAACAGTCTGTAATCTATAGAAACTAAGGCCTGATGTACAGATATTGGTGTATTAACAGAACCATGTGCAAGAGATCATGTTATTTTTGGATTTAGCCAACGTGACTAGTTGCAGAATCTCAGAATTCTATCAACAAAAAATAAATCCTAAAAATACTCTGGGATCGATCATGGCAGTACAAGCCTTGAATAACTTGTTGATAGTTCCTAATATGGCATTAGGCTTTTAATTATCATATGAAAATGCATGTGTCTTCTATATTAGGGATTAGGCTGCTGCTTATTATTGACATGCTCATATTAGCAATGTTAATGCTGATGTCGTTCATAAACTTTATCTCTTTTACTGTGTTTCCTCTGTGAACTCTGCTGAGAGTTCAGTAATAAGTAAGTATGTTGATAATCTATGAGCAGGGTTGATTATTCACATACTGTTGAATGCATATCCCATAAAATAGCAATGGCTATTGCTTTGGACTACTGAGAATTAACAGCACAGCATCATCAAGGTGCTGTGACTCCACACACCTTGTTCTTTATCTTACTGGATCTGTCTTTAAGTGAGCAGTTCAGAATGTTAGATGACTGCCAGTTTAAATTTATTTGTGAAACTATTGTGTTCACCAGGAGGACGTCCAGGACTAGGGGGGGAAGAAGTGTACTTCCAGGTCTAGTTCTTGCACTCAGGACCCTCCATGTTGGATGCGCTTACTTTAAAGTACAGCACATGCAATTGCAGCGTTAAATTTTTGCTGTTGCTGAAGATTGGCATCTGGCAGCTGACTTGTACAGGATTAGTAGATAATGCTCACTCATTTTATAGCTAAAGGTGTTGTTTGGAAGCAAGGTATTTTGCGAGGGGAGTCTCCTAGTGCAGTATGTTGGGGTTTTTTAAACATCCCCTGTGAAATTAAGTCACTGAGAGCTAAAAGTGTAATGTAGGATGTTTCATTCCTATAGGAGCTGTGAACAACATGCAATAAAGACACAAACTCATCAGAATGATTATATGGACAGAGACATTGAAAGAAAATGTGCCACAACAGGACCAAATATAGAAGCTAAGTTGTAGTGGTAGTTTGGTAATGAGACTGTATATGATGACTTGAATGTCTGAAAATGTTAGGTGCAAGAAATGCCATTAGATGTCTGTGTTTACTCAAAAAGGAGCATAGATTTTGAAATGATTTCTTATTTTTTTTATAGGTTACTTTCCACAGGACTTTCTTTAAATTTTGGAAGTGATAAATGATTGTATTACTGCTAGTATGTGGAGACAAATATGCTGTGCTACCAGGAAATTACATGAGCTTAAGACTGGTTTGTTGTGAAAGTGTTCGGAGCACTAAAAAAACACCTTGTGATTCAAGATAGCTGATATGACTTTCCTTTCCATGAAATCATGACTCATTACTGGTTAGAGTTCTTAAAAATTGAAGAGTTATAACCTTGCTTCTTTGCTCTCCTTAAGGACCAGTTAGCACTACTAATATGAATCCATATTATGCCTAGGATTACATTTTTTTACAGCATCTTAACTTCTGTTATCACAATTAAATGTCATCTCTTTAAGCAGCTTATGTCTGATTGATTTTGTTTTCATACACAAGTAAATGTGTACTCCTATCCAACTGGCTCTAGGTGGCCCTGCCTGAGCAGGGGGAGTTGGACCAGATGACCTTCAGGGGTCCCTTCCAACTTCAATCATTCTATGATTCTATTATAGACTATACTGTAAACAGGTTTCCTTCCTTAAGAATATAGATTCCCATAATATTGGGTACTTAATTCCATTGTCAACCAAGTGATTTATAGGATAAGAGTGAATTCATCAAAATGCTGGGTTTTTTATAGGACAGGGAGGGAATAAAGTATTTCCTTTTTAAAACTTCAACAATATTTCTTACATCTCATTGCATGCATAAATGTTACAAGTTTATATAGTGCAAAATGTGATATTACTGGTTTTTTTCTTTACTGTTGTAACTCTTCCACAGTTCATCTACTAGCCTGAGGTTTGTAGTAGGTAATATGATGTTACAGTTTTCATCAGCAGTAAAGATTTCAGTCTCAGCCTTACTGTTGAAAAACAAGGTCATTGTTCATTCCAGTTCTGTTACTTTTGCTTAGAAGTTGCATAGGTGGTTCAAACTCAAATTAAGTTATAGATGACGCATTGTTTCAAATGCAAATTTTTTGTACTGTGTAACCTTTGCTGTTTTGAGAAAAGTTAGTAAATTCCAAGCATATCAAGCTTGTTTGGATATAAGGCATCTGGCCTGTTTCCCCAGCCTGAGAGGGACTCCCAGTAATATACAGTCTTTTTTCAAGTTGGATTTGGTGGGTTCTTTTGATGTGAAGCTTAGGAAAAATCAAAATAAAATGTTCATTGACTTATCCAAAGCTACCAGTGCTTGAAGCCTGCTTTCAACACCTCTGTCTTCGGCTTAATACAAGACCCCATCTCTCCTTACAAGCTTTTTTTGGTTTCTCTCCTAGGCCTTTAAAGGGGTTGCCTGGCTATTTCCCAGCTGGGTCTGATAGTAACAGGGTTAGCAAGTCACAGGTCCTTAGCCCATCCTGTTAAACATAGTTATGACTCAGCAAATAGCAATGCAATGTTGATATTTTTGAGCTTGATATATTTTAACCTCACTTAATCTGTAATTTACCAAAAATCTCATTATTACAGAAAGTGAGAGAGATGCAGGCTAATCTGTGTATTTTTTTTTAACTTGACTTTAATTAGACAACTAATTTCTAAGTCCTGAGACTTCAGAAAAGTGATAATTTCCAGTTTCTGCAAATGCTATTAAGCCTTTCTATGTGATGCAAATGAAACTTCTGATCTCTTATTTTCCATATTGATTCATTTAAAATTTATTAATTTTAACAGTTTTTACAAACTGTAAAAGAGCACATTATTTATCTAATTATCCTTGAAATTGTAAGCAGAACACCAGGCTTAAATATTCATAGACTAGTCATACTGTGTGGAGGGGGTGTTAAAGCAAAAGCATGTTCTCGCTCTGTAGCTTTACTCTTGCAGCTGACAGAGCTACTTATTTCAGGTCAGACCCTGGTATCTGGTATCATTAACCTTCTTTCCTAGTTCGGTCTCTTCTGCTGGTAACTTAATCTTCACCACTTATACCTTCTTTTTTAAGGGACATCAGCTGTAACCAACATGGTAGATATATCCATTTATAACGGTGTTGTAGGCTGTAGTACCTTCAGTGTTGCCTGTGCCTTTTTTCTCAGGCCTTTTTAGCATGGCCTGTTTGTGACTTTAGCCTGGAATTAATTTATTTATAGGCAGGCCTGCCTGCTGAAGTGGAGGTGGCTTGTTATCCGGGCAATGATTTGAGGTTGGGAAAAAAGCATCCCTTAGCTTGGTTCAGCTGCACTCCATGCAGCAGTCCTAGCTCTCCTTTTCCACCACCAGCCATGCTGCTAAGTGTACTGTGAGCGCTCAGCATTTTTATAAGAGGGATGCTGGCCTGTGAGATGGTTTGCCTTTTACCACCAGCCAGGGTTGTCTAGGACCTGGCAGAACAAACCAGGGAAGGAAGGGGGGAGCCTGTTCCAAGTGTAATCAACAGTTCACTTTGCTAGCACTTGTTCCATTGATTCATTGTGAAAAGCTACCAAAAGGTTGAGGTGGAGGTGAGGGGAGACTAAACAGGAAGAAATTGAGGGTTCTAAGGAAACAACACATTTAGGTTGGGTAGCACGATGTCATGCAGAAATACCCAAGGTGGCTCTCACAAGACCAGCGTGAGAAGTAGGAGGGTGTGAGTCTCTCAGCATGCAGCTCTGCTGGAGCTGACTAACCTTCCTGTGCACAAGCTAAAAAGACCGCTCTGTTTTGGCAATCAGCTAACATCTCTAGATACTTTTACAAGTGTCTGTACAGTGCTGGTAAATTGGCTTTGAAAATGTCCAAGGAGAGATGGATGCCTAGATTTCTTCCTCCTCTACGGAAGGCTATATGGATTTATAGGCCAAGAAAAAAGAAATTTCATTCCTGATTTCCTCCCTTCTTTCCAAAGTACGAAGTGCATTGGTCTGTCTTCAGACTGAACGATCGTGGCCTCCAATAGACAAATCCTCTTTGTAGTCTGCTTTTTCTTTGCTTTTCCAGACAATAGCAACCACTGATATCTACAAATAATTAACACTGTGCCATAGATCTTGCTTCAGGGTAGGAAGCAAGTAAAAATGCATGCAGAGCAATTTTCACTACCAGTTGACTTTTGGAGGTTACCGCAATCATGTTTTTCTCTGACATCTTCAGAGAGTTTCTTGATCGAGCCAAATAACTCAGTTTCCCTGTAGATAATCATATCTACTATAAGAATTTAATACCTTATTGACTTCAGAGACTGCCAAATAACAGACTACTCTAATAAGTAGACCTGTCATCTTTGTTCTATTTCTGGGAGCAAATGAGAAGAACCACATGACTTAGAGCTGCTCATAAAATGTCAAAAATAAAGACATGCGTGGATGTTACATACTTTTAAAGGAACTTTACATACTTTTAAGTTCACATTATCTTCTCTTGGTGGTTGTCACACTTTGGGGGTGGGGTGGGATTTTAGGACACTTGGCACAACAAAACGGCCTTGAGAGATTATGTAAAAATGCCAAAAAGCTTTATGCAATTCTTGAATGACTTGAAGAAAATGTAAATCTCTGCCATTCTTTTAAACATGTTAGCTTTACATCTTGAACAAAGACTGTATCTTAAGAAACAATCACAAACCCACCAAAGAAACAGATCATCACCCTTCTCTGAATTCTGCCATTAATCTTCAAAGTTTTGTTCAGTTTTTGTGCATTGCTTCTGAGAAATGTGTCAGACCCTGAGTAAGTTTCCTTATAGAGGCAACCAATTTACTTGTGTGGTTCCCAGTAAGAAAAAGTACTGAAGATTTCTGGGATGTTCGTGCTGGACAGTAAAACCGTGTTAGCTTGGTGCATGGAGGTTTCATTCCTTACAGTGAAACACAAGAGTAGAAACCTGTTAGAAAAATGGGGATAGGAAAATGCACATGTGTGTGAAGTTCTACATTCAGATACAGAAAGGAAAGGAGAATGAGGTATATGTCTAGGAAGAGCATGATTCCTGCCTAATGCTGAAAGTTCAAGAGATTATCTTCTTTTGAGTTATTTTTATTTTTTTCAGTGTAGCTATGATAGGCAAATGGATGCTGGTACCGGAAGGAGCTCTTCCTAATGGACACTTTTTAATTTTGGTACATGAGCAGATTTAGCGTCCATGGAATGTGGAAAAGTGCTCAGTCAAAGAGCATGTAAGGGAAACGTCACCGTATTAACAGACACTAAAACTAGTAGGCTGAATGCAACTTCTTATTGTAATGTGTGAGGAGGAGCAGATGGAACTGAACGCATCAGTTACTGATGCATCAGTATCTGCTACAGAGGTGTTACCTTACTGCCACAGCTACTGAAAATATATATAAGAATCAAATTGAAAAAACAAACTGGGGCAACAGAGGCTGGTTTTGGTCATTTTCTGCCAGCAATATTAGAAGGTCCACGTGTTTCTCAGCCAGTAAGTGATGCCAACACATGGAAAACCCATCTGGTTTGAGCAGGATGAGGCAGAGGGACGCAAAGTGTTGTGCAATTACATGATTGGGAGAAAGCAGACACAAAATAATGTTTTTCCCTCTTGTGAAAGAACATGTTTTTCTCATCTGTGTTCCCCATCTCTTGGACACCAAGATCAATATGTTTGTTTATTTTCTGGTCATGTCCTAAGGAAAAAAAAAACAGTTTGAATGCAAGACCTGAGTGAATCATGCAGGTTGAATTCAGTCTTTCTGAATCACAGGTTAGTTGCAGTAGTTGTTGAGCTCAAAAGTGTCTGGAGGAGCATCGCAATGCCTGTTTACTGCCAAAGCCACCCAAATCTTTCTGGTACCCTATAAATTTCCTTACTTGTTTTGTATGTGAAAAGGCAGCTTACTGTGGTATATCCATTGTCTGGATCCACTTGTGTTTTCTTGAGTCTATACTGGTGCAGGTATGGGAGGATCCTTTGAAGTATGCAATTACTTTAAGTAAAAGTTTTAGCTTGCTGAAGCAGTCAGGCTCTGGCTTTCTCCTCTTCCCTGACTCATCTTCCTTCACAATGTTTGCTGGTGGTATGGCTATTGCTCTTTGCCACCCTGTGTGCCTCTGCGTGGAAAGATGCTGACTACTGATTAGAGCAGCTTAATTTGCTGTGTAACATTAAGGGTAAGGTGTGGTATTTTGGAATGGGGAACCATGATGTTTAAATATAGTATTTTATCATGTGATACTCTTGCTAGTTTCTGAACCCATCTTGACATCTTTTCACATTTTAAAATATATTCATTATTGAAAAGGGGAGAGAGAGAGAGAGAGAGAGAGAAGGGAATTTTAATTTCCAGTTAGAAGGAAAGTTCACAGATTGCTCTGAGACCTATTTGGTTCATGAAACAAATATTCAAGTTGGGCAAGGCAAGTGTATAACTGCATCAGAAGTGCTGAAAGTTGCCTTCCACAAGACTTCAAAAGCCTAAATGTTGACCTGAATTTTTTATCAAAATTTTATCAAGCTGCAGAATTGTGCTCTAGAAAATTAGAAGAAAAACTGTTGTATTTCCACTGTCCTTTATTATTTGTTACTACTTTTAAGTCTGTTGGTCTTATTGCTGCTGATGTATTTTTTTCCCAAAAAACTTAAAATACTCAGAAATTGGCCAAACGTGGAAAGCAGGTGTAGGTTTCTTATCTTGACCTCTTTAAAAATCAATGGAAGACTGACCTTTGGCTTAATTAGGGCTAGGAGTTTACCAATAATTCCTGTAAATAAGGATACAGAATACTGCTAGAAATTCTAAGGGTAAAGTTCTCTGTGCAGGCTTAACAGTTTTGGTATTTCTATTTCTCTTTCAAACCAGTCCTTTTTTTTTTAAATGGTCTATAATATTTTGATAGCAATAACACTGACTTTTCAAAAGTCTAATCTATACCTTTTCAGTAAATGAAAGCAGAGGAGTGCCAAAGTATATGAAATATTAGGTAAATCCCTTTTCTCAATGTTAAAATAATTTGCAGCTTTGCTTTCAGCAGAACCTTTTTCTCAGTGGGTTGAGCTCTCCCTAAGTAATTAATAACTCTTAAGCTGTCTGAATAGTTTCCCTAGAGTTGCATCATATAGTGTGTCATGAAAACAACTTGAGGCCTAATGTAACATGAAACCGTGTAGTGCATCTTAATGTGATTTGAGGAAGATGGATGGGAAGGAAATTATTTCTTATTCTGAGTAACAAACAGCTGTTCTTTTATTTGAAAAGAATTTAAAATACATTTTCTAGGCAGAGATGAGTAAATTGTTCTAGTTAGTTATTTCCCTTTCTCCCATTGTACCAGTCGTTAGGCAAAAACTGAGAATCAGAAATACAGTCATTTGATATAGAAATATTGAGAATAATGTGGAGGTTTTTTGTATTTAGTCACCTGAGCTTTTTTTTTAATTCATAGTGGATCTCAGTTTAAATCTCTTAGCAAACATGAAAAGGTTAAGATTTCAGTGTCTCCATCAACACAGTACTAAATAAGTCATTACCACCCACCATAGGAAAGTTGTCTAAACTAACTCCTTGAGCTCTGGTCACCAAATTATTGTAACATTGTCATATTACAAGTGACATTACCAGGTAACGGTATATGTCAGCTGGAAAAGATATGTCTTGCCATAAGCTCTAAACATGTCTCACTTCACTCTCAGGAAATGTAAGTGGGCTCATCTTTCTCTTCTTGGAAGGTATTCAGCAAGCTGGAGGCTCCGCTGGTGCTTGTAAATACGGAAGTTTATCATATACTGTAGTGTAGTCTCATTCGATATGGAACAATTAAGAGTTCATAAGATTTAAAAATAGATGCTGCTTTTCCATTAGTGCTTTTTTAAAAAATACAAACAAAAGATAAATAAAGGATTGCCTTACTAAATTTGATATGGGTAACTCAATGCTGCTTTACAAAGATAGAACCAAAACTGTTTATAGCACAATGAATACACAGTTAATTCATTCATAATTACTTCTTTTAGCATGGTAGCACTAGGAAAACCAGCTATCTGCATTTCAGAAGTTTTCAGAACTTTTCAGGAAACAAGTGAATAAGCAAATATATTGCCAAAAATCAGTCTGTACTTGATCATTACAAACAAGTGGAAGGTATGCACAAATACAGTTGTAAAGTTCATGCAAAATTCCTGAAACTGCTCAACTTGTAACCTCATAAAGTACAGTCTATGCTGTGCTTGGGCCAGAACACCTATTTTTAGGGAAAATTATGGCTATATTTAATCCAGAAAAAAAAAGAGAATGCAACAAAAGCCTTTGCAGCTCCAAGTGTACATGTGCTTTGATAGTGACACGTAGTCATTGCAGGAACATCAGCGTGTATTTATTAACATTCTGGATGCATCTGCCTGATGCTTCAGCCTGTGGAACATTAAGAGATACCTGAATGACTGAACTTGTAACAACGTATACATACACAATCTAGAACCTTGTATCATTAGGGATTTTCCTGCTTGTTATCCTTGGTCTCCTCAATCTGCCAGCTGGGGCCTCTCTCACAGTACACCTCAATCCAGCAGGCTAGGGTGGTGTAAATTCAAGCCTGTATGTTCAGTTCATGTGCTTCAATTCCTGCTATTGTTTTCAGCACTTTCTACCAAGGGTGTGCTTTGCTTTGAGAACACAGTGCTCCATTCATCGGCTTTTGTTTTTTATTATATACTACTGACAGCATGAACAGAAGGAGAAAATCAAACTGTCTAGATACCACCTAAAGTGTAATTTAGTCAGGCTTTGGGTCCTGAATCTCAGAGAATTATTCAAATTGCCCGCTCTCAAGCACCACCTAAACCCTGGTGGCACCTAAAATTAATTATTTTGGACAACAGACTTCTCCCAGCAATTGGGCATAAATTCTAAGGAAGCTGCTTAAGCAGCCAAGCATGTAACTCCCACCCAAGTTTCATTATGACTCAAAGATGTATGTAGAGATGCCTGAACACTGCCTATGTCCCTGGAGGCCTAAGCTGTTGAATGTGCAGAAATCATAAATCATAAGCTTGGACAGCATTGAATTCAACAGAAACCACAGCAGTCGTGAGCACTGTCAGTGTAGAAGAGAGAGCAAGGACCTTTTCAATAACATTGAAGGGAGGTTATATGGTTTGAATTGCCCCAGTCTAAGGAGACTCAACAGGAATGGGAGAACTTGACTGCTGTCCCACTGTTAAGGATATTTCCTGGGAGAAGAAAATCTCAGATTCACATTTTTACTTTCAAGTCTTATTACGTATTTTGGTTCCAGCAATTTTGTCCAAAAAACCCATAAGCAACCCCTGGTTCAGAGACCAGATGCCAAGGATACCCTCATTTGCTTTTCTGTTTTAACTTGTAAGTTCTTTTTTGTCTTTATAGATAAATTTGCACACTTATTCATTGCTACCCATATTTCTGTAATGCTAGGGCTTTCTTAAGACCTGTCGCCTCTCTTATTGCTTTTGGATAATACAACATGATGTACTACCCTCTATATTTATTCTCTGTATTTGTGCTTTACATCTGTAGACTTTGAGCTGAGCTTGGTACAGGTTTCCTTCATCCTTATTCTCTCTCCTTTTCCTATTGTTCTTTCCCTGTGCCACATGGAAAGGGTAAATACTCTGTGAGGAAGTACTTGTTGAGCTGTGGATATGTTGAAAACTTGCTCTTGTATTTTTCATTAACATTTAATGCTGCTGCTTTATGGTTTTCACCCTGCACATGACTTCTCATTAGTTTTTAAATGTTGGTAGATACGATCAGGTAAAACAGTATATTAAATGTTCAAATAACTGGATTTCAAATTCAGTATTCTGCAAAATTTTTTTTTGGCTTTTTTCACTCTCCAGTATGGGGTTTTATGTTCATTTTTCTGTTCTGGCTCCCCATGGCCCCTCATAAATGTCACTATATATTTATTATTTAAAACACATACATATTGTGCATTTCTGAGGAGTTTTTAACTGAGCTTTACAGAGTAGAAGATACCATGGTTAATATTTAAATTTTGCTGTAGTATCTTACTTATCATCTGTACCTAAGTCATTTCAATGCTAGATGCATGCTCTTTATTCTACTGTTTCACTTGAATCCATCCAGGGAGCAAGAACATAGGAGAAATTGTGTGTACTAGTAGAGAGTATGCTAGTTTTTTTAAGTATTTTATCACTTCATTTTTTCCCTTTAGCATTCACCATCTAGCTGGAAGGCCTTGAGCATTAAGTGTATACTTTAAAGCACCTGTTAATGACTTTTTGGTCTCCAAGGAATGATGATACAGTTACACAATGAGAACTCTTTTCAGAATAAAGATATTGCTTGTTATGTCTTTGGTATACAATAGCCGTATACCAAATTTGTGCTGGTGCTGTTTGTTGGCCAGACACTGGAACACATTTCCCAGAGGGCTGTGGAATAACCTCTGTTCTTGGAGACTTTTAAAACTCGGTTGGAGGACTTATGTAACCTGATATAATTTTAGGTTGGTCCTGCTTTGGGCAGGGGTTTAGATCCATTGGCCTCTAGAGGTACCTTCCTACCTAACTTATTTTGTGAATTGAACTGAATTTATCCTTGGTACAGTTCTCCTTAAATTTTACTCTTTAGTTAACTTCACTGAAATCAGTATAATACCGTTAGGAATTAATTTGACCTTGTCTGCTTTTCTCATTTCTCCCAATACAGTTTCCTCTGTCAGTTCAAAGGTAAGAGAAGCTAGAGTGAATTCCTGCCCGTTTTCATAATGCTGGCCCATACCTTAACTATTTTCCTGTTTCCTAAATGGTTTGATAAAGTGTTAAGGAAGGTAATTTTATATCATGTACCCTCAGACAAAACCATTTTTTGGGGGGAGAAAATTCGGAAAGAAACACTTTAATTTTAGAAGTCATATTGTCATTCATTTAGTTGGCTCTTAAAAGTGTATAGGGGAGGCTTACAGAAAAAAGGAATGATGGTAAAAAAAAAAAAAAGAAAAAAAAAAAAAGAGTAAAACAACACCAAAAAATTGCTCTGTATGTACTAGAATGCCTACCATGTCCAAACTGTACTTCCATTTGTTTTGCAGAATTATCATACCAGTCATGGTTTCCCCTCCTTTCATTTGATGAAGATTTCTGATCATTTCCCTTCTACAGCTGGCCCATTAATGTAAACTCCCCTGTGGCTCCCAATATAGAACTTAGCTAGGAAAATTAATAGATTTTTGGAGAGCTAATCAGATGTTCCCGCAGCCAGATATCCTGTCATTTGCAGCTGTAAACCTGAGATGCCATCTCCTTAGCTTGCCCAGGGTGCTGTAAACCATAGGGCTGATCCCATGTCCAGATAGTTTACTGTTCTGCAGAGATGCACTTCTGTGTTACAGATGCCCAATTAAGGTATTTTCTTTATAAATAACGAACATATTATTTATGCTATAATTAAAATATAGAGTAGTATGAAACTTGTATGTAAGTCCCGCAAAGCCTATTCACTCTTGCCTTGCCTTTTGACATTGAAACATCTATAGCTGAACAACAGAGCATATGGGTCTGCTAACAATGTGGGAGAGCAGCCAATTTGGTGCTGGGATAAAACAGGAATCAGCTGTGGGAAATAAGCCACAGAAGTGTAATTCCCACATAAGGGACCTAAATAGGTGTTAGTCCATAAAGAAATTCTTTGGCAGGATTTAGTGCAGGCTTCTCTACACAAAAAGCATTTTTCCTGAGATCCTAAGTTAACTGAAGTGCACTGATTTCCAGCAGGGTTGTGGTGTTATTTTCTCGTCAGCTGGAGCTTTCCTCTTTTTTTTTTTTTTTTTCTTTTTCCTTTTTTTTTCTCTTTTCTTTCCCTTTGTTTTGTTTTTAGTTTTTTTTAATAAAGCCTTTATAGCACATTATTGTGTAATTATAATCCCATTTGTAGTTTTTTAGAACTAAACCATTTACTTCACATGATTGTAGGAAGAAAAACAGAGTAAATATTTCTGCTGCATGGGGCCCTTGAGTTTCCTCTGCTCTGGTCCAGGGAATGCCTTTTGCAATGTGGCTAGCTGGGCAATCCTGACAGTCTTCAGTAAACAGCAATGTTAACACTTTAGCTATGTCATGTGTCGTGTGGTGTTTGCATCCATAGTTTTCATTTGTCTCATCTCTGTCTTTGAAAAGAAATAATTTGAAATGCAGACACTTGAAAAGAAAAAAGTTGATTACACTATCCTAATTTGTTTAATACACGATTAGTGTATGTTTAGTGATTACTGAAGTCTGTAGAGTTGAGTTACAGACTAATTTCATTTTTTTCTTCAATACAAACTTATCAAATAGTTTGTAGAAGTGGTGTCTACTGCATTCTGTGACACAGGTAGCAAGTGAGACTTCTTTTTAGAGGTGTTGACATATCTCAGGTAAGAAAAGAATAACAAAATCAGACAACAGCAAGTCACTCATTCAGAAATACATTCCTTATTTTTGTTCAAGCCTGATGTCTGAGTCATTGCCTGGGGAGGCCGCTGGACCAATCCCCTGCTCAAAGCAGGACCAACTTGAAAGTTAGATCATGAGCCCTCTCCAGCTGTGTTCTGAGTCTCTTAAGGATGGGGATTATTCCACAGATCCTCTGGGAAACTTGTTCCAGTGTCCCAAGCAAGACATTGGGAAAAGCAGTATTTTAAAATATGTTTGTATGTGGCATTCACTTTACAACAGTTCTTTTAAGACCTCTATTAATAGGAATCACAGATTTTAAAAAAGCTAGAACAAAAAATTTCTTAGTGAAATCTTTAGTTGTTTATTCATGTAAATAGACTGAATTGTACTTTTGAGAACAGGCACTTCTGATTGCTGAAGTCTGTGAATTTCTACAAGTGTGAGTGAGCATTTGGCTCCTTGTTTTCACCAGATATTATTTGTGTTCATTCCTTTTAAGCAGTGTTTGTGTGTATAACAAGAAATAATTGTTTTTTCTCTCTCCTATTCTAGGCAAGTATTTCCAAATGGGCTTCCTGAGGAATATTCTCTAGTTGCTACGTTCCGTGTACGACGAAATACCAAGAAAGAGCGTTGGTATATATGGCAAGTTTTAAATCAGTATGATACACCTGAGGTTAGAGTTGTCTTTGAATTATTTTTTTCAAGTTTCTTTTTTCCCCCTTATATAATGTGGCAAATGTAACTTAGTGGGCATTTCACCACTAGATTTAGCTACAGTTTATAGGGAATAGACAGACTGCTCTGAAATATTTGATGATTTTATTATATGAACAACAGAATTTTAACAAAATGTATTGAATTAAGACTGCAAAATAGGATAAGAAGGCATGTTATGATTTATAGCTGATATGTATTTACAAAGTTACATGGAAGAATGCTTCATAACATAATTCTGTAGTATAACTATTACATATGCATTTCATTCTCATACTTGTAACTTTTAAATGACAATTTCTTTTATTTTGTTTTGCTTTCAGATCTCTGTCCTTCTGGATGGTACAAAAAAGGTTGTGGAGTATATGACCAAATCTGCTCAGGGAAATATACTGCACTATACTTTTAAGAGTCGAGAAATTTATCCATTGTTTGATCGGCAGTGGCATAAGCTTGGTATTAGCGTGCAGTCGGGGATCATTTCCCTCTATTTGGATTGTAATTTAATTGAGAGAAAGCAGACTGTTGAAAAATTCACCATTGACTTGCAGGGAAGGACTCTGATTGCTTCTCGCGCTGGGGATGATAAGCCTGTAGATGTGAGTAGTATGAAAGGAAAACCAGATAACTTGAAATCGTGTTTTAGCCGTGCTTTTACTAACACAATCGTAAAGAATTATGTAGATAAAAGGTTCAAAACTGGTTATTAATTTCAAGTGTATGTTCTTAATTTGAAGTCCCTAAGCCTTTTTCTTCAAACAATATTCAGTGCCGTAACATCTGCTAAGGCAAACCTTCTGTTACCAAAGTAACTACAAAAACTTGGTCCTGGTTTCAGGAGTCTTTTTCTGCATTCGCTTTGGAGTAAGAGCCATGTGGTTACTGTAGACATATTATTACTACGTTTAGAAATAACTTTCAGTGGCAGTATTTTTCTTTAAATTTTTATGAGGTTAATTGATGATTTTGTATCAGTCATCTGCTACACTTTGTCTCCCTTTGATAAAGGGGAGACAAAAAAAAAAAAGGATTACCCCTGTATCAAGATTGTATCATATTCCAGGGTAATTCAGCTATGCAGAAATAGGGGCACATTGTTCGTAGTTGTTACTCCTTCCTCCAAATGGGAGGGACGAGGAATTGGCTGGAAGTTTCGTGCAGCCTTTGGTGCAAAAATTATCCAAGGCAACTCCATAATATTCTGGGCTGTGTTCTCTCCCAGAGATGCTCTTCTCTGTTGTCTTGTGCAGACAGCTCACAGCAAGTAGTTTGAAAGTTCCAGGAAATGTCAGTTTGTTTTAAGTATGCTGACATCCAGTTAGCAGGTTGAAAGCCTCTGACTTGGAGTTTATGGTGGCCATCTGAAAGATTCAGCTATATTATGTACACTGTACAGTTCCAGAAGGAACAGCACATTGTAACTCTAATCTAGCACTGTGGGAGGAATCAGTCCTCTGAGATGCTGAACACTTTGGCCTGGACTCAGAGCTCTTGTTTCATGGGGCCAAGCTCATGCTTCATTCTATTTTCTGAGTTCAACTTTATTGAAATGTATGTACCATCTCCTCATTTCCACATAGCATGCAGGAGAAGGAGCAGATACTTTTTATCTTGTGTTGGTTGTGTGGTACAGGCTTGATAATTCTGGATTGAGATTGTCAATTGGGATTTCTACATTTACAGGAAAATATTATGGGCATAAAGCTGACGAAGGCAGCAGAGCAGATCCTGTACCAGCAGTCACTCTTCTCAACACCAAATGCAAGGAGGAGAATAAGAGGGTACAACAGAGATGCAGAAAGAGGCATACAAGGGCAAGATTAGCTAGTTTAAATCAGATGCTATTCATCTTGCTAACCTGCCAAAAATCTCTGAAACAGAAGCTTTATGTACAAGATTTGTGATTTTTTGCTCTTTAAGTGATTTATTGGCAAGGTCCTGGTAAAGGTCTGTCCAAAGTGATGAAAGCTGTATGTGTGAGAGAGCTTATCAAACCTTTATTCTAGTTCACTGCAGGAGAAAATTATGTTCCTGAAAAGGTTTGCAGAGGATGTCTAGAGGGCTAAAATGCCTGTGTAGCATAGCAAGAGCCATACAGAGGGATACAACATACAAGAAGATAAATTAAATCTAAAATGTGATGGTAAAAGTAATTAAAAAGTAATTTTAAAAAAGTCAATATAAGTAGTAGGCTTCATAATTTGTTCCTGAAGTGAGGAGCTGTGTAATTATTTTGGATTTGTTCCTTTTTCCAGCATTTCAGAAATATGCAGTGTTTCACAGAGAAAGTTTGTGCCAAGAGAAGAAAATGCATGCTGTAACATATGATTTTTTTACATCTTATATTAGTCTCTTCTGTATTTCTCGATAGATTGAACTTCATCGCATAACAGTTTATTGTAATCCAAAACTTGCAAGGGAAGATACATGTTGTGAAATATCTGCAGACCTGGTAAGTTATTTGTTTAAATGCAAGTGTTAATACAAAAGAAATTGCTTCATTGTTTCTTACTAAAGACTCCTAAAGACATTTCCATAGAAGTGTTAGATTAATTACCTCCTAAAAAATGAATCCTGTGTCTGGAGTCATGGTACATTGTTTCTTGCTGCCTAACTCAGTGGCACAGTGGAACTTCAGTAAAAGGCACAGGTGGTGCTAGTGCTTTTTAACTTCGTTTCTTAACATTGATTAATGCCTAATTAGTAACTAAGGAAGTCTTAGAGAGCAGGATACAAATCACTGCAGTGACCTGAGGATGGCTTCAAATAACGGAGGCCATTTCAATAACAGTTCCATCTAGTGAAGCCATCAGGTGACGAACAAAGTCCATGAAGGAGTCTGCAGGGCTGTGGAAGGGGAAACAAATAGGAAGGTGTTGAGGGTGTTTCCCTTATTTCGGCACGCTAATGTGGAAGAATGGGTGTTTCATGTTTGACAGATACTTTCTTCTTTATAATACATGCTAAGATGTATATATTGTTTAACATAAGAAGAAACTGATTTAGTTTAGAGGGTTCACTTTTCTGTTTTGTTTTGATAGAATCAGTGTCAACGGGAGGACACTAGGAACTATAAGAACACTTTAAGTTGCAGATGTGATTTTTTTTCTCTATCATGCCCATTTAGAGAAAAAAAAAAAACGCAGAAAAAATGTGTTAAAATATTGATCTGCTACTTATGAATAAATAGTCTGCAAGAGCAGGCACCTCTGAGATAATGGGCAGTACCATCATCACCCAGCCTGCAGTCAGCAAAAAAACCCAGAGTGTGCAGAAGGACTAATTGATTCCATCTACAAAGATGGGAGAAAAGGGTACCTGGAATGGAGCTATAAAGCTGCCCAAGAACAGAGAGGCAGAAGAATGTGGGAACTGACAACTGATCGGTGCTCAGGAGCATGGAAGAGGCTGGATCTGATTTATCAAGGGAAATTTCAATTTTAAATAATAACTTATTGTTCGAATATATTTCAAAATATGTTCCTGATAGTAGTGCAGGCTTGCTCTTGAGTGTATAAACTTCTGTAGGTTCCACTTTGTGCGTGGAAATACAATTTATTTAGCCATTATGACACAGTAGCAAAAAGGTAAAAACAAAACAGAGCCTAATTATATAAGAACACAAAAAGATCAAGGAAAGGCTTTACTAATAGCATCTTAAACATTCATTCAACTATATAGCTAAAATCACCTTCAGTTTCATTCATTTGTCTTAAGTTGAAGATGTAAAAAAAAAAAAGGTGGTTTACTTCTTAATGACTTTCATATTGAAATGAGCATTACATTTTCTGATTTATTTTTTCATTACTGCCTTACCAATTGTGAGGGCTACATTTTCAGTAATCTAAAGGAAGAAATTTATCCTTGGGTACAAATTTCTGCACTAAGCTGTAAATCCTATGGGAATTTCTCTGACAGAGGGCTCACAAGAGACTTCATTACATCTTAGTGAGAGCTTCTAAAATTTATCAGGTTCTGTTGACTTGTCCTGTAGTATATCTTCAGGCTGGCTCAGCTCTCATGAGTTACAGGAAGGTGAATATTGGCTTCAGGGCTTTTTGTTTGTTTCCAAACTCTGCATGCCCACAGTATTTAATTACAAAATAATAATAATAATTTTCCCTCACACTCTGACATTTGATATTTCAGGATGAGTGGTGGAGGATGGGATGAAACTGAGAAGTACCCTCTATTTTTTTTTTCCATGAGGATTTTCTGCTTCACTACTTCTAATTTTGAGAGACTTTATTCCTTTGTCTGGGCTCTTTTGGAAGAAAGAAGTGGGACATTTAGATCAGTTTTAACTGGCATTGATTTTAGTGCAGAAGAATCACAATGTCTAGACTTTATTTTGCTACAGCTTTTTCCTCTGTTTGGCAATTGTTGCAGCTTCTTTGTAATATGGTGTATACAGGAGCACTAAAACAGAAAGTAACTTTAAAATAGTGTTTGAATGGTATTTATCTGTTAACCAAAGTTAAAAGACCAAAAACCAGAAAATCTTTTTATTTTAGTGCCCGCATGAGGAGAAGTTACTTACTGCAACTTCATCACCAGTGACTGTTCATGCCAGCAAAATATACACACTTCCAGGAATGCCGCAAGAATCTAAAGAGAGGTGCCACTGCTTTCCAAATAAAGTATGAGGCTTTCCTATTGCTTTTTTATTACATCACACTGTTTAATCCTGCTAGGTATTAAAAAAAAAAAAAAGAAAAAAAAGAAAAAGGTTGAATTCTCTTTTTTTGTCATTATGAAAAGCATCTTACTCCTTTCCATTTAAGGTACTTACATTGTATTTCCCAGTTAAGAAAGTACATTTTAGATTTAGTTATAGTTGCAAAGGTCTGTAAGGTTTAGCTTTTTAAATACACAGCCAAAAAAAAAGTCTGTAGTAAAAATGACAGTTATATCTAGGCATTATATTTAATGTAAATGTTTTTACTTGAGAATAAATTATTTTCTAAATAATGTTTTTTTTTAAAAATCCTTCTCCTGGGTGTTGTACTGTATTTATTCTGAATAATTTTCTCTGTTAGGCTTTTGTGATAAAGAAAACCAAACCAAATACATATTTTGGGTCTCCTTCTCTGTTGATTTCTGATTTCTTTTAAAATCAGGGAGAAGCAGGATTGCCCGGAGTAGCTGGTTTGCCAGGCCAGAAAGGAAATAAAGGTGAAAAGGTAAAATACCTGTTGAATTCTCTCTTTCAAATCTTTCTTTGGCTTATCTTTCTTTATATAGAAACTTTATGAATTTTGTTATTCCTTAAAGAATCTCCCTGTGCACAGGTTAAATCCTTTATCAGTCAGTCCCTGGTTCTGTGCATGTGCAGCGTACAGCTGCCTGACTTTGGGGTCCCCTCATCAGCTGCACAGAACACAGTTTACCTGTCTGGGAATCACATGCCTACCTAACCCCATCAGCATATCCTATTGCCTGTTTCCGTATCCAGAAAAAGAAGTGTATGTTGTCTGTGACAAGGATTTTCCCATATGATGTTTGTCCTGCTGATGAACAGAATCCTGTCCGGTGGATTCATCCTTGCAGTAGTCATCAGTAGGAGGATATGAATTCTCTTATATGACCTCAATACTGTATATTCTTTGACATCACTCTTAAGAGAAACTTTCCTAGTTGTGAAAAGAGGTACCTGACATTGGTGAGATCCTAGGACAGACCAGTTGGTGCTTGTTTCCTTGGGCCTATTCTGTATTTTTGTTCTGTAACACTTACCATGACATTCCTGTGTTATTTAGCTTGGGGGTTTCCTAATAATAAAGGTGAGTGTATGAGATGTTTTCCTTTCATACTCCAATCCCTAGATTTGTTGGAGGATGCTGGATCAGGACATGTCTGGGAACATGTTTTTATTGTGCTGAGAGGGCAATTATGAATAAATGAAATGAATAAACTCTTGCGGATCACCCAGAAAGTCAGTGGATAGGAATTATGTGTGAGAGGAAAATACCTGGGATGTCATAACACAGTTTAGGATGGAGGTGTCCTAATGCAGCATCCTCCCTCACAGCACACTGTTGAATACATGATCTGAAATAGTTTGTGAAGACAGTCAGTGCTGTTCCTGGGACTGCAATACCTGGCTGAATCAGGTGTGATTCTGAGAGGGTTTATCCACACAGTTGGTTGAAATTAAGTAAATTCCTTGATAGTGTCATCTGCCTCCAACTCCTCTCCTCCAATATGTATTTCACTTTTGGTACTAGCTGTATAGGTGGAAAAAAAGGTTCAGGCATGCTTGTTTCTGTAGCCCAGGTGACCCTTGAGGGATCGTAAGAAGTTTTCAAATTAAGTAATGAATTTTTGCTGATCTGAGGTCTGCGTATACAGAACAATTGTCACTGTTAGGGTTAGCCTATGTTGCCAACATAAAGAGTTTCCTAACATTTATTTGGGAAACTGCTCTTCTGCTCCTGATATGATCCATTGAGACTGTTACTGCTACTAAGATGAGAAAGGAGACTTCAGAAGTATTTTTTTTTTTTTTACCATTCCATCTCACAGCCAATTAGCGATATTTACCATATTAAGCATAGTACCTCTACATAAAGCATGTAGTCACTTCTAGTTCTGTTCTCCTGTTTGTTTTAGAAAGAAGCCCTCATCGCATTCATTCAAAAACTGTCCAGCAGTCAATGACCCTTTTCAATTTCTGTGCATCACTGATTGCAAATTGCATAGAATCACAGAATCATTTAGGTTGGAAAAGATCTTTAAGATCTTCAAGTCCAACCATTAACGCAGGGCTGCCAAGTCTACCATTAAATGATGAAAATAGCATGAGGACATGTCTGACATGGTTGGTAATTTGCAAGTAAAAAAATTTTGGTTTATATATAAAACTCAAAATTATTAAGCTTGAGATTAATAAAAACTAAATGATTCAAGATTTATAAAAATAGATATTTTTTTTTGTAGTGGCCTACTGTTTCCAAGTCCAAATTTGGTCTGTTTATCACCAGCCACTCTGATACTTCACTAAATGTTTAGAGCTTGAGCAGGATTATGTACATCCAGCAGTTTAGCCTAATGATAGCCAATTGATATTTGTCAATGTCAATTCACAGAATTCCGTGAATCATCAGGTTGAAGTCCGGGGTGTTACAGCAAACAGCTAGAAAGCTGCCTAATTTGAACCTTCCTTATAATTGACCAGTACTTGCTACTTCCTGTCTTTGGGGTGGGTTTTTTGTGTTTGGGAAGGGGGAGCAAATGAATACTGCCTTGAATAGTGCCTACCATGATGGAGTTAAATGCCACATTCTCTGAGGGTTTAGTACCATTTTTTTCTTCACCTCTGCATTTATGCAAGTTTTCAGTAGTACTTGCTCTCAATGATGGCCTTGTTAGATTAATAATTAGGGGTGGAGAGGCAGCAAGACCCCAGACCATTCCAGACATGCAGGATACATGATTTATCGCCAGATTATGTAAGGAGAGTAACAGACTGTGATTGAATCTTTTGTAATGTTCTACATGAAATAAGCAGCAGCTTCTTGATGACTTTGCTGGCTAGTCACAAAGAAATTGGACTCTGTAAGTTATCTAACGGTTTTCAGCCTACGTTTCACATTTTGCTTGTGCTCTGCTCCTCATTTTGTTATTTTCTTTTGCTTCTAAATCATATTATTATTAGCATACAACTAACTATATTTAAATGTTCTTGCCATGACAGTATCCAAGCAGAAACAATTTAATGTTAATTTTTTAGTTTCCTTCCTGGGAAATTTCTGTATCCATTGATATAATTTTTTGTACAGCATAGCATTCATTATCATTTTATTGTACATTGTCTCATTGCAATTTTCCATCCACTGTAATTAATTGTATGACTGAATTTACGTGTCTTTTTGTTGCCATGGGATTGGCAAGAAAGTCTACGTATACAGATTTCTGTTAGGCAATATTCAAGCTCCCCAAATTGCCCTTCTCAGCCTTAACTTAGTTTTTCTCTAAGATCAGACTCTCTTTTGCCTGTTCAGGAATATCTAAAATATCAGCAGTACAGAGTGTGATACCTGATAAGCCATTTTAAAGCATTTAAAATTTAATTATTACCTTGTTTCCATTTCATTTCTGTACTCTTGGCAGTCCTGTACTCTTGGCTCGTGTTCATACCTCTGACCAGGTCTGAGCCAAAGTCCAGTGTATTGTGTGCCCAAATGACTGAACTGCCATATTTTTGCTGGAACAAGTATTCATACAAATATTGATGCATCTCTGGCAAGCTGTCCGTCTGAACATACAGAAGCATCGCTGATCATGTCCCATTTGTGTGAATTACATTCCTGTTTGTATGCCTGGCCTTCCATTATGGCTTCATGAGAACATTATGAGGAGAGTTCTTCACTCAACAATAGAAGTATTATCTCTGGTGCTTTGGGGGTGAAGTGGCAGCTCAGTTTCAAGGCTTGCCTCCCGTCTTGAATGACCAGACTGTTCAGTTATTACCATACACTCCTTACTGTGTAGTGAGGACTGCCTCAAGGGCAGTAATCCCTGTCCCTTTTATTCCTTGTGCAAGCTTGGATCCATGGATTTTTGTTTTGCAGGATTTTATTTGCTGGGAGATAATCTTCTGCAGCAATCTGCAGCAAGGGACATCCTCCTGTTCTTTAACATCTGAATAATTAGGACTCAAAGTCACCAGGACCAACTTTGTTTGCTGCTTACTGATTTCTGTCCTTGAAATCCACTTTGTGATCTGCCTGATAGTTTTTTCCCATTGAATGAAAACCAAGAGGCAGCCAGCAGTGAAGTGCAAAATTTAGGTTATCCCTGAATAATATACTGTGTTACTCTCATGGTAGCATGATTCTTAGCACAGTGTATTTCTTAAGTTTCAAGTGGTCACAAGTCAGGTGGAAGTATCCTGTGATTTAACACATTTTGGTATCTGTTCTGTAGAGCTGGGTTTCCTCTTCTGTTGATCTGAGTTAGAAGTTTACTGTTGGTATCTGTTTTGGAAGCAATTTCTACTATTTCAGCATGGTATATAGCTACTCAGACTCTTTACAAGTATATTCATTGTTAGTAAATGTCTTTTGATCCCAATGTGTAGGTCCTGTTTTGTCTTCAATATGTAGAAAATCTTCAGAAAGACAGAATATTAATCACAGTAATGGGAATGGTTATGTTTATATACTGAATATCAAAGAGGTCAAAAAAAGTAACTATGTTATCCTTTTTATTATTTTTATTTCTTTTAGGGAAACTTATTGCCCACAGAACATTTTAAATTGAGATCCAAAGAGTATTAAGTATTTTGATATAATATTAAACCATTCCAAGCTGTGTTAATAGGTCATTGGTTAATGCTGTAAGTACAGCAGGGAGCAAAAAGCCAGAGGCAGAGTGCTTTCAAACATTAAAGTGCCTGTTGATGCACACCGTGGAGAAATTTATTGCTATTCAAGTAAGCTTCATTAATTTAAATTTTACTTAAGGAGAAAGACATTTAAAAAGCTATTTTAGGATTGGTAGAGATAGGTTTATGCAATATATTGTTGCACTAGGAAAATATTTATAATAGAATGATAAGAAAAAAAGAACTCATGGAGAACAAATGAGGTGCCTCACTGCTCTTTCTGCCTATTTTCCTTGCTAGTCTTCCTTTCCTCCTCCTCTGTCATTCCTCTTTGTCATGGTTTAACACTGGCTGGCAACTAAGCCCCACACAGGTACTCGCAGACTCCCCCGTGGTGGGATGGGGGAGAGAATCAAGAGTGGATGTGAGAAAACTCATAGGTCGAGATAAAGACAGTTTACTAGGCAAAGCAAATGCTGCACACACAAGCTAACCAAGATGAGGAATTCATGCACCACTTCCCACGGGCAGGCAGGTGTTCAGCCATCTCCAGGAAAGCAGGGCTCCGGCACGTGTAACGGTTACTTGGGATGAAAAACACCGTAACTGTGAATGTCCCTCCCTTGCTTCTTCCCCCAGCTTTGTATGCTGAGCACAATGTCATATGGTATGGAACACCCCTTTGGCCAGTTTGGGTCAGCTGTCCTGGCTGTGTCCCCTCCCAGTTTCCCGTGCCCCTCCAGCCCTCTCGCTGGCAGGGCCTGAGAAACTGAAAGGTCCTTGACTTGGTATAAACACTACTCAACAACAAATAAAAACATCAGTATGTTATCAACATTATTCTCATACTAAATCCAAACCACAGCACTGCACTAGCTACTAAGAATTTAACTCTGTCCAGCCAAAACCAGGACACTTATAACCAAGGTCCACCTGTTATGCAGCCTTGGGAAGCATTCATTTCTGGTCTTTGTTGCAGAGGTTCTTGATAAGACCAAGAAGCTGGAATGCATGAAAAAGAAACATTTTGGGCAAAAGACAGGTGACTGTCAGTGATGACAGTCAGGAATTGCCAGTGTACTTGGTTTGGTAGACTTAAAATGTTGCAAGGGACAGAAGGGAGTGCTCCATGCCTATGAAGCCAAGAATTTATTGGTATACCTATGTAATGTTTCAACTATCTAATAGTCCAAGTTATCAAATTAATAAAGGAAAAAATCATTACTAATACAGTTTGTTTTCTTTAAAAAGAAAGTCTAAAATATATACCTCTTTTCTATGTTACCGTATTCACCATTCCAGTATTCATCTCAGACTTGAGGATGCCAGTTTAAGTCCTCCTCAAGAAGGAGTGGAGAGGGTGGCAGCAAGTCCTCAGCACTCTGAGGTGCGCATAGGGTTGGGGGGTGTCACCTTTCCCCAGTGGGGCCACCCCAGAGCTGCAGCTGGAGCAGGGGAGGCAACTGTCACAGGCCCTGGTGCTGCAGGGGTTAAACCAGCAACACCCAGCTCAGGCCACTGCAAGGCTGAGCCCTGACTGGCGCTGCTGGGTCAGCGCACAGCCAGGAGCTCCTGCTGGGGGTGACAGGGATGGTGTTTCCAGGGCTGTATATACTCTCTGCTTGTCCACCAGTGCCAGGGAAACCCTGGGGTGAAACTGCCTTTGGGATGAGTTTTCTCTCTCACTCTTGGCAAATTCTCCAAATCTGAGTTTATTGTGTTCATCAATAAAAGTTCCTATTGAGGTTTTAATCTCATTCCTGTACTTTTAGCATCTACTATGTAAGAAAGTAAAAAGGATTCTTTTTCACTCTTGTGAAGGACTTAATGATCTGCAGAAGCAAAGGAAAATGCCATTAAACAAAAAGGAAAAAAAAATGCATTTGCTCTGTTTGTTTTTTTTTATTCTGTCATGGTGACTGTGAACACTTCTAGTTTGTACAACCTAAAGTATCTGATCTTTAAAGTCATTGAATGAAAGCATGAAAAACTAGAACCTTTCAGACTGTGGTTGTTAAAATCGCAATTACAAGCTAGAAGCATAACTTTGATCTAATTTGCAGTGGAAAATAATTGTCTTCAAGGTGGGGAGCCTGTCTGCAGTTAGTGAAACAGAAGTGTAAACATACCTTGGTTAATTGGCTAGTAAGTTGTATTTGCTAAAGGCTTCCTGGCGTGTAGCAGGCTGTGTAATTTTAGTTTATACAGTATATAAAAAAAACCCTGCTGAATGTAACAAAGCGGTTCTGGTCTATTAAAATACTGGCAAGTGGCATAAGGGAACAGAGTGTGCATAGATAAGAGAGTCACTCTGTGGGTAATTAGATAAGGTAACCAGGGGCCAGTCCTGTTGCTTTCTCTCTCATAATGCCAGTAGGATCATGCTGTTTGCACACACAGGATTTTGGTCTACTTTTGCGATAGCTAACTAAGGGCCATTCCAATATTTGAATAGAAAGAACATAGGAGACGGCTCACACGCTCCAGAATGTTGTTTCTTTAGAGCAGTCGTTTAAACTTATGCCTGGAGTAGTTCTCTGCATCTGAGAGTCGCTCATTTTGATTCATTTGCTTAGCTCACATGCTACAAACAAAGAAGTTTTAAGTCAGATTGCGCACATGCAGTTATTTTGTGATGGTTTCTGTGTATAGTTGTTAAGAAATTAAAATGAGGGGCAAGGAAAGTAGATAAGTTTTATCATAGGCAAGAAGCAGCAACAGTAGTATTAGGTTATGACAGCATACTTCAGAATTGTGGTGACAGTTGTTCAGTTGTTGGAACACATCATTCTGCTTTTAGGAAAAGGTAGCAAGGAAACCTGACCTGTAGCTTAGTTTTGGGTTGGAGTTTGTTTGGTGTTTTGAGTTTTCCCCTTTTTTTTTTTCTCTCCTTTCCTTCTTTTTTTTTTTTCTTTTTTGCTGCTTTTTTTCTTTTTTCTTTTTTTTTTTTTTTTTTCTTCTTGCTAAAGACAGGAATATTGAATTCTCAGAACTTAACTGATACTGCCATCCAGGGCCCTGGTTCTGATCCATGGGTAAAGCACAAGGAGACTTAAGCTCCTTGGAGTACAGTGTGCTGAGTCAGCAGCTGCTGCTTGCCAGCATATAGGGAATGCTGTGGAAAAGCATATATTGTAAATCCTTCCTTTACCAGGGACTAAATGTTTTATAATGGTAGTTCTGGGATATAGTGAGTACTGTTACTATTTCTGGCCAATCTTACTGCTCCTTTCTCAACTTTAAAAAGATGAATAACTTCATTTCAGAACAGAGGTATTACATTTATGCTGAAAAGATAAAGGTACGATGGTATTCTGTCTATGAAGCTCTTTCAGATTTTTGGTTTTGGTGGAGTTTTGTGGTTTGTTTTGTTGGGGTTTTTTGGTTTGTTTTTTTTAATTGTTATTTTTAAAAAAAAGTTTTACAGCAGTGTTTGTATTTTGAGTTCTGGCATACCTGGCTGATGTTATTGTACCATAACTGCATTAATTAAAATCATTTTAAGCCTGATGGAGAGACTGAGGTTGTAATTTAAGAAATGGTTATGCACTTTACATGGGGATGGTCTCACATGAAATGCAGGAATGCCCTTCCAGACAAGAACCTGGTGTCCTTGCTCTTGGGAAAGACACCAAGCTGGGGGGATGTGGTTTGCTTGTACAGTTTCTGATATTCCTCGTGTGAACTTTGGAACAATTTAAGATCGCATGACCACCAGTGTGCTGGCAGGCATCAGCGGTCCAGACAAGCAGGGATACAGGCTGGGAGCACTCAGGCTGTGGAGGGCACAGAACATATACACCAGGGGTCCTCAAACTACGGCCCGCAGGCCAGATACATCCACCTAGGGTCCTCAATCCGGCCCCCGGTATTTACAGACACCCCACCCCACCCCCCCACCCCCCCAGCTGGGGGTTGGGGGGAAACCAAGCACCCGCAGATGGCCTCCTGCCACTTCATCTGCGCGCCGCCCCCCTGGTTAAAAGTTTGAGGACCCCTGATATACATTCTGTGGCCTAGACAAAGACTTTCTGCTGTGCTGCAGTTAAGCATCTCCTGTTCTACATGTAACAGAAAAAAAAAAAGTCACTGCAGCACTCTGTGCATATCCTATTTGTGAAGGTCATGAGAAACCAATATTTGTTAATGCAGAGTGGTTTTATTGACTAAACTGATGAACTTTGCCCAATACTGAGAAGTTTCTGCATATGCTGAACATCAGAATTATGAACTTCCAGGATCCTGCTATTTAAAAAGTTACATGCTTCATGAGTCTAGAAGTCTTGGGCGCTAATTCCTCAGCAGGGGCTTTTGGGTTTGCAGTTTTAGATTTGGGCTCTGAACCTAAATTTACAATTATTTGTCTAAATGCGGCTCTTCTGCTTCTTCGTTACCCTTTCTATTGAAGAACAATTTGATAGTTGATTCTTTTCAAACCAGTGACATTGTTTTCATAAGAATTGGATTACTCAAAAAAAAAAGGCTGTGGTATTTTCTGTTTGCTAGAGAATGTTCCCTTCTTAGTACAAATAGACAAACATAATAGTTGCGGTTTGTTTTTAAATTAAGACTATAGTATGGTTTCAGTGTTTTTGCTATATTCATCTAGTGTCCACCTGATTTTTATTTTAAACTTTGTACCCCTTATAATTGACATTATTAAGCAAAATTTTTGTGTCTGATGTTTTCATCAATAGTTTTAAGACTCATGGTCCAGTGAGCTCTCAGCTGCTGGGATCTTCCATACATCTCCTGATCAGTTGGTTGCTTGTCTCTCAAAACTAAAATTTTCTTACAGATTGCTTGTGGTTTGGGGCTTGGTTTCTTTGATGGGGTATAAGGGAGGGAGAGAAGAACTGAATTTAAATAAGATCTTTTAAAAATATTGTGAGTACATGAATTTTAGACAAAACAAACCTTTTTACATGTTGAGCTTTCTCAGTGTAGAACACACTAAGCCCAGTGAGAATGGACCTGCTTGGTTTCACTCTGCTGTCACAGTGAATTCCTTTAAAATCAGCAGACCTGTTTTTTATGGAAATGTGCATGTGCAACTGTTTGTCAGGTGAGGGTTTTCATTGACATTATAGGTGTTTTAAAATGTATGTATTTCATCTGATTTTAGTGTTACATGTAAGGCACCCTTCTCCACAGTGGTTACATTCCTAAGCATGACAAAAACAGGGCAGAATATACTTTTCTGTTGAATCAGATACGATCTAAGTAGTTGTTCTTAACCTCAGAAGTCTTTAGTATTTCTAACCGAATAATTTGTTTTGTAGGGTGAAATGGGTGCTAAAGGACAGGATGGTGTTGCTGGTCTTCCTGGCGAAAAGGTATGTTCACGTATATTGATACATCACTTGGCACACAGGAAGTGTTCGTTATGTCAGTGGCTTGTCTGTAATTATGTACAGAAATGGGAGGATAGAGCACTTCTGTTAGAAAATGAACTTCTTACCTGCACTGCTGTGTTTTTGTAGGACACTGAAAAAGCCGCTCAGACCTTGTATTCTCTGCAGATGTGCTTGTCTGTTTGTGGGGTTTTTTCCCTGGAATGGGGGTGCTATGCAGAACCAAAGGAAGCCACCCATTAGACTGTGCAATTTGTAGTCTGCAAGCCTAGAAAAGAGCTCTTACACTCTCAACAGGCCACTTGGTAGAGCTTTGAGATAAACACCACTGACCTCTAAGCAAAGACTGGGGAATAGCCATGTCTAAGAAAGCATGTCAGCCTACCTGTGTATTAAGAGGATAAGTTTCTCTTCATTTCAGAATGTTGCTGTGCAAATTAAGGCAGTTGTACACGTTTATTGAGTTCAGAGCTAGTTACCTGTATCAAAGGAAGGCTGCTAGTCTAATATCCATCATCTTCAGTATAGAAGATAGTCCTCATAACACTGAGGAAAGTGTCTTGCTGGAGTTTCTAATCATCTGGCCTCTTGTGATTTATGTTTTTTTCCCCCCTGTTCTGATTGACATAATAGTGGATTTTCTACATGGAAGCCAGTTAGTATACAAACGAGTGAAACTCTCCAGATACATGTGTTAGTGCACTTCACTGATGATTTTTTTTCTTTTCATTTCAGTGTTATCTTTAGTGTCACGATATCAGCCGTCACCCTCCAATTCTGTCAGTTTAGGTTCTTTTTCATGGTGTGCTTCAAGTTTCTGTTCTTCCAGTGCCATAAACAAGTATGCTTTTTAAAGGCAGCTGTTGCTGTGAGAGACTCAGAATTTCAGTATCGCACTTTATTGGTTGACATGCTGCTTTCATATGCATGCAGCATTTTAGTAATGGCAGAGGGTTTGATTTATTTTTTAATTATCTCAATTTCTAAGTACTGAAAGAAGAGTTTCACTTCAACTGTCAGTTTTAGGATCTGTAATTAACAGGATATAAATTATGGACCTCTTTTATTTTTATTTTTATTTTTACTATTTTATTTTTACTTACTATTTCATTGTGTTTTGTTAAAAATGGGAGGTAGATATATAATATCAAAGAGATGAGTTAGAATAATATTTGCTGATGATGCTAAGTTATATGTGGTAGGTAAATGAAGAGCAGGCTGCAAAGATGTTCAAAGGACTTTGCAGTGTTGAGGGACTGAATCATAAAGTGGTATATAAAACTCAGAGAAAGTAACAGTAAGGTGATGCAGGTGAAGAGGAAAAATAAAGCAAACTGTATTTCTTGTCGGACTCTGAACTATTACTGTTAAGGAAGGTGATCTAGGAATTACAGAGCAATGAAAACTAACTCCGTTAAAGTCCTAGTCAAATAAATGGGATTTAGGAATGTTTAGGAAGAGAACAGGGAATGAAACAAAAGCATCTTAATTTCACTATTGTTAATGAAACCATATTGTGCTGCATCTTGAATGATGTATACAGTTCTGGTTCCCACGTCTCAAAGTGGATCTAGCATTACTGGAAATAGTTCAGAGGAGGTGTCAAGAGTGATCAAGAGCACTGGGCATCTTTCTATTAAGATGTGGCAATGTGGACTTCAAGCTGAAAAAGGCACAACTGAGATGAAATGTACTAATCTGTGCTGTATACAATCATGAATGGAACAGAAAAGATTAATAAGGATTGATTTATTGATTTATTTTACTCTCCTTTTCAGCGTGAGAACTAGGATATCAAACCTATCTGACATCAAGTTCAAAAAGAATAGAATGACCTCATTCTTTCTATTATGTGACTGCAGTTTGAACACTGCCACAGGATTTAAACGGTCTGAAAATTTATTAGAAAGTTGATGAAATAAAAAACCATGGAGTGTGTCAGACACTGCTGCTTGTCTGAAAGTTCTTGAGCTCCAAGATTCTGAAGTCTGGGGAACCCACTGGAGAAGTCTTTATGGTTGCCCTGTTGTTACACTTTTCTGTAGGCATCTGTTGTTGCTGTAATTGTCATATATTGGACCAGAGAAACCTTTGGTTTGATCCAGCTAGACAGCTTTGACCGTGCTCCCAGATGTGAATTAATGGAAAGAGTTATTGTATAACATTGTAGATTGAATGAGATTGATCTAGAATGAAGCTGTATTTTCCCTTGGCTGTTGCTGTAGCTCCTTCTCTGATGTTATCTTCCTTTAAATTTGTCAGGCTGCATTGCTTTTCCAGTACAAGTTATTATTATAGTTTCCATGGTTAATACTGTTTGGGTTTTTTTTGCTTAGCGCCTTGCAGATTCACTGTCAGGCCAAATCCCAAAGCTCCTGTTAGTTTATGTAAGGCTCAACAGTCAGATCAAATTTAATATCCAGACACTTTACTTTTCTGAATGCTATAACTCTTAATTCAGACTACATAAAAGCCATACTGTTGTTGCAAATTAAAAATGAACTACCGTGGAATCTGAAACTGGCAAAACCAAGAGCTGTTTTAAAACAAACAAAAAAAAAAAAAAAAAAAAAAGGCAAACAAAATATTTTGTACATGCATAGCTAGATGAAGAAACTGAGATCCAGACACCCAGCTTCTGCTAGCCAGAGTTGTCATGGCTATGCAGAGCAGTACAGGGTATTACTAGCTCCTTTCTGGAGGTAGAATCGCTCTGTCTTCCTCCTGTTGTGAATGGTGTTAACGTGCTCTTGTCTCTCAACTGATGGATCAAGAGCTATGTAAATTTGCATGCATCTCTTATTTTTGTGCTCATTTCTCTAGGATGTTCTGGATGCTGTAGACGCAAAGACAAGTGAACATAGCAAAGGAATAAAAATACTGTCAGCACTGTTATATACAAAGGCATCTCCTCTGTTTGAGGAAGTTGAGGTGCAGACTGTGCAATGCTGGGAGAGCATTCTCAGGAACTACTGCTGTTTATCCTTTTAAACCCTTGAATATGCATTATCTTTTGTTGAAGATGTTATGTTTGACTGCTGTGGCTATTTTTATGTTTTTCTGCACTGTATTTTTCAGAGCTTTGTGCATGTGTGATCCCTGAGTCACTAGTTAGAAACAGGAAGAAAAGAAACGAAAGAATTTTTTATGTAAATGCAGTTTGAGACTTCAGAGAGCAGAGGGGCTCTTTCTGATACACCCAAAAACTATCCACGGCAGTACTCCATTGTTCATACTTCCTTCCCTGGGGAAAGGTTCAGAGAATAAATTCATGAGAGGTCTTACTCATTTTGCTGTGCGTAAGAAACAGTATCAGTTCATTTGATCTGTTTTAGAAGTTTACCTTAAAATAAGATAAACTTGACTATTAGAAGGCCTGTTTCTGTAGAACTGATAAATTCAAATGTACCTGACATTGTTGTGAAAAATTAAAATTAGAATAATCCTATCCAATATACTGTCTGTCTTGAGAGAATCTTACCAGGAGAGTCTCCCAGGAAAATGCTCCATGGTCATGTAATTAATTTTCAAGAGCTGTGTAAAAGGTGAGAAGTCTGTAAGGCGTCATGTATGACCTTGACTTTCAGGGATCTGAAGTGGGAAAATAGATTGTGTACCTCACATATCTGCAGGCTGTCTTCAAATGTGACACTTGGCCCTCTGTCAGTTCTAAGACATTATCAGTGAAAACATAATTTCCCATTTGCTAAATGCTGCAGTGGTTTTGCAACAGCTGTACCGGCTAATAGGTGCAGATCTAAGTGCTATAGACTTGTAGGAGGTTCTTGCTGTTTGAGAGGTGGGATCTGCTGTCAGCTAATACAGAGAACAAATTTTAAGTCTTGATGACTCTAGGCCTGAATATCCAAAAGAAAACAAATGAGTGTTCAGGCCTGTTACATGTAAAAAATGAGGTTTCCACTGACTGGCAACACACCACAACATGCCTGTCATCTCATCTGCCTTCAGGGCAAAAGCCGTTGGTGTGACAGTGCTGATGACCAATCTAGAGAGTCAAGAATCAAATGCAGTCACTGTAGAGCTCTACTTCAGGCTCCCAAAGTCACAACACATTAGATCATGGAGTCACATATATGACTCTATTTGATATCTAACTACCTAGTTCCTTCATCGCTGTTCTTTTTCAGGGAACCGTCTTAGGAGATATTTTTTAAATAGTAGATCCTAATTAGGGCAACAGAACAAATTCTTGAGAGTATCAGAGGAGAGTGTTCTGTGGTGTTATTTTATAGTTCTAAAAAAAAGAAAAGGAAGGTAATAGTCCTCCTTTGGAAGGAAACTCTCTTCATTTATAGACTACCAAAAGATAGGGAATACATTGCCATCATCCCCTTCCTGCAATCAGGACTGATTTGTAGTTCAGCCTTCTAGGGATACTTCTTCAAGGTATCTGTCAAACCATGATAGAAGAAGAACTGGAATGCTGTGGTAAATCAGAACCACTGTGTGTGTGAGACCTTATACTGTGGCCTTCTGGAGGTATTCAGCAAAGTCTGTGAGGACAGAAGAAACACGTGTCAAGGGAAGCGCTGTGTTAGGCTGCTTTCTGGCAATCAGCAAGTGACATTGTCTCTGGGTACACTTCTGAAACCATTTAGTATAACTGGATAGCAGCCAGTGCTGGCTGTACCGCCTGAGAAATTAAATCTGTCCCTGAGGGGGAGATTTGAGGTGACCGGAGTGCTCTAAGCTGTAGGATAACCTGCTGGAGATCAGGCGCCACAAGTTAAGCAACCCTTATCTAGCAGTTAGCCTAACCTCACTTTGATGAGAACTGATAGCTCTGCCGTTAAGAATGGTACTCACACACCATTGCTGTGTGTAGGGTCACAATGCTACTGTAATCTGAGCAAGGTTGATATACACTGCTGGAAAGTATTCCTATTTTAAAAGTTCATTTTCCTAGTGTTCCTGTTGTACTGAAAAGGTGCGAGGATTCTTCTGTTGGTGAGGCCTGCAGGCTTCCCATTTACTGAAGTCATAGTGTCGTACTGCTTCCATAGAGGATGCGTATGTGCAGGTCCTTTTCATAGCACCTACTGGGGGATTGGTACGCATAAGGTTGGTCAACTTCACTGCCATACACTTTGTGTAGGGAGAGAATGGTTAGTCTTTCTGCTATTCCAGCCCAGGAAACAGTTGGACTTTGCATGAAGTGTATAATGTGTTGGATCCTCCTTTTGCAGTATGCTTCTAGGCTTTCAAATAGTTTGACAACTTAAGGGGGTCTACACTTTGAACCGTGACTGGAAGATCAAGTATTTGAGCCTTAAAAATGTGTTCTTAGACTTTTTTTGGGGGTGGGGGAGCCAGCTGATCTTTGTGCTCTCATTTACAGGGAGTTCATTCTGTCCCTTTCCTTCCTGAGCTTTTTGTACACTTGAACAAGCTGGATTTGATTTGTCTCTGTATAGTTGAGATTTTTTTGAGATGCTCAGCCAAATAACTGAAGTTAAATAACTTCATAAATAACTTCAGAATAAACTGAAGTCCTTTATTTCTCTCTGCTTCTGGGTCTATAATACCATGACAATGAAGCACCAAATTAAAAGTTTATTTACGTCCTGGGTGCTAGGTGATGTAGTCCTGTTTGGGATTTTGGGTTGGTGGGGGGTTTTTTGCTGTTCTGTGGTGCCTGGGCAGTCAAGATGAACCTCTCAACCCTTTTAGCTTATCACGTTTTAAGGGGTGGACGATCTCTGTGTCTCTTTGAAAAGTTTAGTAGAATAGCTCCTGGTTCTGAGAGATAGGTTGCCACCATGACATGTACATTGATATGAAATACTAAGCCTCTTGGGGAGTTGTGGCTTATGTGTGTTATGGGTCTTGCTAGCCAAAAAGCTCTTAAGATTCTAAGAATGTGCTGATGGCAGCAAGGCTTAGACTTAAGGTGAGCAATTGGCTCTGTTCCTGACCGTTTCATGTTTGTGTGGGGGTTTTTTCTATTATGAAAATACTTTTCTTTCTTGGTCACTGCATTCTGAAAAATAAAACTGATGTAGCCAGAAATGTAATTCAGAAGACTTACAAAATCAAACTTTTATTGTCTGTTCCCCTTTATCCAAATTATCCAAATTTACTTCACAGTAATTGCTTTCTTATGGTTCGTGGTACACAATTCATAGTGATGTGGAGATGTATATCTATGTTTCATAAACTACATTTTGTAAAATACTTGTGAGACCATTTGCTTTTAACGTTTGACTTTCAAATGACTTAGCTTTACTGTTGTAGGCTTTTGCACTAATTTTTTTGCAATCTAGATTATGAACAGCCATCCTAAAATATTAAATATGTTGAGAAAGCTTTTCAAAATAGCTGGTTTTGCACAGTAAGCCTGAAGAAGCAGTGAAATATTCAGTGTGCTGTGCATTTGCTACTGCGTTGTATGGGTGCTTCCACAGTGTATTAATAAAATAAACAGTTTAGACTGAAAGGAGAAAGCAATGCTTATGTGAATAAAAACAATGTTTATCACTGCACAACCTAGATTTATATTTGAAGTTGAACAAGAGAAAAAATGAAGGTACATTTCCAGAGCTCTACCAATGAGTGCTAGTTGTACTTCAAAAGTCATTGGTATGTGTGCACCATCAAAAGAACGTGTTAACACTTCCTGAACAGCTTCCTTTGCCTTGCCTGGTGGGAAGAACTCCCCTTTCCCTTAGCGGTACCTGAGAAAATTAGTTTGAAAAATGCTGTACTATAAGGTTTTCTTTCTTTAAGAAGAAAATTAATTCAGAAGCTCAATATAAAACATGGTTTAGAAAGGTCCAGCACTTCATTTTCCAATATGATTTAAATATATATTTTATTTAATTTAAATTTTTGGAAAAATTATAAATGACATGCTAATACAGCAAGGAACTTCACATTACTTTCAGAGATGCTTTTGATACCCATCTCCATACTGAGTTACTCCAGGGTTAGCTACATGATAAAATCCACAACCAGAAACTTGTTCAATGTACATCCAAATCAAATCACGTCATCATGAATATCCTTGTGACCATTGACCTGCTTTCCACATTGCTCCAGCTAGACTCTGGAAACTCTGTCCAGAATTTTCTGAGGCATATTTGGTTTTGCAGAAGAGCCATTGATATATGACCTATTATGCCAGTTCAGCGCATGCTCCTGGAGCATCAATCACTCATGCAATTATACAAATCTTAGGAGACATTGATGTTGAGTTTGTAGTATTTCAGTATTTTCCTTGCAACTGCCTTGAAAGATCTCTGGACACAGTGTCTTCCGCATTTCACATGCTATACAGATACTTAACAGGGGTTGGGTTATTTCCAAGGTAGCTCATCGACATCTCTGAGAAAACTTCCAAAAATGTGTGTGGAGTACTGGACAGGTACTGCTTAAAGCCATCTTACTCAGTTTGTCTGTCTTTTGCTCAGTGCCACCCAAATTCTGAGCTCCTGTAATTGCTGATCAATTATATTTCAATATTTTTAGATCAAGAATGGACATTAATCATGCAAGTTATGTAGCTTTTGAAAAAATCCTTGTACTACTTTATTCTGGAGTCTCCAATAGAGTTAAAAAGGGTATAATCACTAATATAGGAAAAAATTAGCCACAAAAAGAGAGTGTTTTCCAACTGGAAACTTTATTACCGCTAAGTTTAAAGACTTGAATTTCAGAATTGCTGGCCATTGGAAATCAGGCAGTTGGACACCATCTATTATGGCAACAAATTTGATATGAGTTTTGTATTCTCTTTGTGTTTTCAGTGATATCTTTGTGTATAATCAACACACATATGATTTTAAGAGATGGATGAATATGGAAACAGTCACTTTCAATAGCTTTCTGATGTATAAATATGCTTTCTAAAAATCTTACTGGGCAAATACACTTTAGACTATTATGTTTTTCAAAACTTGTTTCATTGCTTCAGCATGTATAGCTCTTGCTTGCTTGCTCTCGCTTTCTACTTAGCATTACAAGGAAGTGTTTTGAATAGCCTTTGATCATAAATTTGATTCCAGAGAGCTGTCTGCTCTGCTGACTTATTTTTCCCTTATTAGGTGATTTTTGCAGTTCACAACTCCAGGAACTGTTGAGCTCCCTGGTTTTTCAATTCCTAAAGCTAAATGACAGCAGTTCAGTTCGGTTCTCAATAGAAGGCTCCATGGAATCAAATTGTCTTGCAGGCAGTGACACTGCCTTGGTGTTACTTCCAGTTCTGGTGGGAACGGTGCTAGTGACCACTGCAGGTTGTGTACTGTTGGTGAGCAGAGACTTCGCTTTTAATTAAAGAATTGTTTCTTTTTGAGGGGTAAAAAAAGAACCAATTATACTTCAGTCTGCCAGCTAGCCTATCTGAGGAAGGTGGAGGCATTGTCTTCTGTCCTCTTGTGGTTTCCCTCAAAGTCAAATTGGTAAGTCTCAGTAGAGCAGAAGTGCAAATGCATTTTGGGAGCCAGACGCTAATGCCTGTATTGCTTGGCATCAAAGCCATGGGCTCCTTGAGGCAAGTGACATTGGTGAGAGAAGCTTGAGGGCGGAAGGGTATATACCCTCTGGTGTTTGCAATGAAACTGTAACAACCAGCATAACATGGCCGGTCACGGGGCAGCGGCCGCTATTGTGATGTGAGGTGTGGCCAAAGAAACCAGAGGTCACCCTCCATTTTCTAGGGGTCTGGGCTGCCGGCAGCAAAGCTGAGGGTGGCACGCTGCCATGCAGGACAGGCTTTTGTTAGCATGTTATGTAACGTGGAAGTAAAAAATAATGGGGTGATTAAATAATGCAGTCATTAAATGCAGCTCTTTGTTCCGTAATCAGAGATTCGTGAATACTCTAGCTGTGAGTCTGCAGGGCTCTGGGATTCTTATGTGTTTGAAAAGCCTCAGCCAGGACCTCACAGACTTTGAAAGGGCAGGGGGAGACTTGAGAATTCTTCAGTTCTTCGTAAATTATATTTACACAGTTCTTTCTGTGAGGCTTCTGTGGCATTAGTTTTTTAATTTATTTTATTTTTCCTCTTTCAGTTGTGAGGGCTAGAGACTGCAGGTTTTGCAACTCATATTCTGAGCTTTTCACATCTCATCAGAAAGTAGAGCTTTAAGAAAACCGCCCATTATCGCAAGATTTCGCATTGTAAAAACTGGCAGCAGTGTGTTGCAGGAGATGGAGTAATTGGGGAGGAAGGAACTTTCCCACTGTACTGCAGCATTGTACAGCTTGTCTGACACAGTCTGCTTAGTTTTGTTTATCGTCTTTTGAGGATTTAGATACTGGACTTCACCAAATACTAGATTTTCCATCTTAGGAGTCATTGATCTATATTGGGATAATTATGGGTAACTTATGTTACTGTACTGCATTTGATTTATGTATAATGTAGTGCATGAGATTTTTAACAACAACAAAAAAAACCTTCATGCAGTAGAAAATTTATACACAGTACAAGCAGAGGTTATAGATAATGCTGTTGCCTACTGTGACTTGTGACCTATTAACTATTAACTCTTTGCCCTTTTTTTTGGTGGGTAAGTTGTTAGTTATATAATTTTTAAAATAAATTCCGCTCAGGTGTGCATTTTTAATGTCAACGAATATACTACTTCCTCCCTCCCAAATTAAAAATGATAATATAATTTATCATATTGCTAATTATAACGTTATAATTATTATATTATACAATAATTTCTAAGACTAATAATACATATATATTATTATGTAATATATAATACACAATAATATTCCAAATTCCATGTAAATTGCTTTTTAAAATTCATAGATAACAAGTTCTTGGAAATAAAAACTGCTTTTTATTCATATAGTAGAATCATTCATAGGTATTACAAAACAGAATATTGTGGGGGTTTTTTAATTCCTGATGCTAGCCAGTATTTATCAACACCTAACATTCATACTGTGTGTTTCAAATCTGAATCGATTAAATCAATGTGACACGCTGAGGCTGGGCCAAGTCTTGTCTAATCAGCAGTCAGCACTGTTGCTCTGGCATGAGGCTCCCAAAAATAGAAACACAAGAAGTCAAACAAGTAAGTGGAAGGGCACTAAAAGAAAAAGTGCTGCTAATTCCTCTGTTGACTTTCTGTCTAATGGATTCTTGTTCCCAGGCCACACTAAGTAAAGCAACTGGCGCGGGGTGTGTTTCTGCAGATGGCTCGGCAGTGACACGCAGCCCAGCTGGTTGACAGGTGTTTGACTTGTATTTAACAAGTACCTCACATAAGCCAGAATTATTTTTATTTTTTTTACAGATACTGAGAAGCTAGTCGGCTGATGCTTTTTCTTCAGAATTAACGCCTCTTTCACTATGTTCCCTTTTTGTTGTGAATGTCAGTTCCTCTGATTTTCCCTTACAAATGAAGTTAATATAATTTTAGTTTGGAATAAGAAAAACACTAAATATGAGGAATTAATCCCTAGTTAACTTTATTTAACAGTTGAAGCCTGTTACCTTTACACGTGACAGATACACAGCATATTATTTATAGCTGTTCACAATAATATCTCAGGAAATGTTTATTTAGCTGTCTACTTCTTAGAATGAAAATGTCCTTAAAGAGTATGCATGGGAGGAGAATGCTGGACTCTGGGGTATAGCTGTTATACTCTGTGTTCATGCGTGTTCCTAGAACGTGAGACGGTCTTGGGACTTCCTTGTAGAGTGTAGCACAAGCCTGGAGTAAAAGAAAATCCCTGCCCACAGGAGCATACAGCATTGACAGAGATGCACCCAAGGCTACAAGGAAAGAGCGAAGGTGGGAAACTACTAAACAGATGAGAATAAATAGTGTACAATGCTATTCCTTATTGATTTTATTGCAGGCTACATACAGCACACTGGCTAATTGGAGAGAGATTGTCTCAGGGGTGGCCTGTTTATTTAGTTACACTTTGGGGAGGTTATTTTAATAACTCTGAGTGGAAGAATTTACAATCTTTGTGGCATTTGTTAGTCAGTGCCATGCTAGAAACTCTGCTGGCAAAACCAGCAGTGGAAATAGTAGAGTATCAGGATGCTCTTACAAATCATCTTTGATTGATGTGAATTCTTAGAGACTTAGCTTAGGATGTGTAGTGTAATAGTGACTATGGCTAGTTTTTCTCTCCTCCCCCTGGCCCCCATCTCTTCATACTTTAATCTGAACATTTTTCTTTTCTGGTATCAAATCCATGAAGTGGAAAAAGGTGAGACTTCAGGAACTGTTAACAAAGATGCGTGGCTCTTTGCAGTGATGGAGTTGTAATGTCAATATTGTGAAATACCCAGAAAAAATACCACCCTGTAGATTACAGTGTACTGGCAGTACTTCTGCTCAACCTCGGAAGAATGAGAAAGGAATGCAGCAGGAGAAATGCCTGTCAGAGTAGTGTTGATTCTCTGCATAAACATTGGATTTTAGTGAGAAGATGATTAAAAACTCATGCAGAGGGCCTGTGTCCTTGGATAGTGGAGTCGCTTTGCTCTGTCAGGTATCTCAGATGTGCCGTATGGAGTAGCCTAATAAGCCTCAAACAGGTTAAGAAAAGGGCCTGAAAGGAAAAATTACAACCCTACTTGGCTGAGCTGTTGCTGTTCCCCACAGAGCTGCTCAGAATTGATAGTAATGGGGTACATCTGGAGGCTTACCTTTAGGGAGCAGTTCCTAGGGCTCCTGTGCTGACAACAGATCTGCTGATCCCAGATTCACAGGTGGGGAACTGTCTGTTGGAATCCGAGATGTGTGGTCAGTATATCCTCTTCATCCAAATGCTAGCCTGTCTCCAAAATACATCAAATGTTAAAAGGCATTGTTTTTGAAGTGAGGAGATAGATTTCTTGGTAAAGTCTTAAACTTCTGAGTATAACGGAGACACGGAAACTGTATCTTGAACTGCTTTGTTTATCAGTAGTTTGTAGGAGGTTTGCAGCTACACAAGCACACCAACAATATGGTATTTCAGAAGTTAGTTCCTAGATTAGAAATTCCAGTCTATATGTGGTCTGTTTATTTTTGATTAACCTTAAATCCATAGTTTTGCTACCACTTTTTTTTGCATTTCATATCTCTGTGGTTAGACATTAGTTGTAATAGTGTTTAATGGTCTGTGGAACAGATCTTTAATAGTGTAAACTGACATTTCTACCAGCTGAGAATCTGCCTCCTGAATCTTCAGTTTATGGAAATGGATGATGATCATGATAGTTCCTGCAGTAAAGAATAGCCTCTGACATCTAAGAGGTTGATCCGTGCTGTTTACCTTCCTAATATAAAATTGGGGACCTAATTATTATGGTGAATATAATAGTTGTAATATGTTTTGTTATTTTGAAAAGACCTCAGCAATTCATTAATATTGGATAATGCTTTTTAACTTACCTTTAACATTATTGCATTTCAGATATTGTTTCAGGCCAATTAGGTGGATTTCCAGTTCTGTTGAAGCTTTAATAGGGTTTAGATTTTCTTTAACACAGTGTTACGGCTGGGTTAACAATAAATCAATAGGTGGTGTGTAAGTCAGGCAATTTTTCTTTTATCAGGTCTACTGTAACGGGAAAAACATTGTCACAAAAATCTATCAGTTGTCCAGAAGTACAGGATCACCTCAAAAAATTATTCTACTGTGTTGCTTCAGATGATAGAAATATCCAACTAGCTAGACTTAATTTTCTCAGCTGTTCATCCGTAAGATGTTATGAATCTTTGAGAACTTTTTGCAGCCAGAAGCCTATCCTCAGTACTCTACCGGAAGTGTTCTTACGGTTTTTGTTTGCATTTTCTTTATGTTCCGTGTATGGTGCTGTAGGTCAACTGAACTGGATTGTTTTTAAGTCCACATTCAATTAATGTCTGCGGTTCGTTTTTAAATAACACTCTAAAAAAAATATAATTGATGTTATCCTCTTCTATGTGGTAAAGTATAGTGTGCTTCTTACCTAAGGAATCAACTGGGTGGTGGGCTACTAAAAAAAGCTGTTAGCTGAGTCATTTAACTCAGTCTGAAAAGTAGAGGAAGGCTGTAGGACACAGTGAGACAAAATGAGGAGAACCTACCAACCACATTGTCTAGAACTTTGCCCTTGCTTGTAAAGCCCCATCATTACAGCCCCTGAGGGCTCCACAGAGGCTAATGAGTTTCTTCTCACAACTGAAGACCTAAACCTAAACTACCCAAGGTTCTGCTTATGTGCTTATAATGCAGTCTGCCTTTGTTTTTCTCCTTTTTGCTGTTTAGTTCCTTGCAGTCCAGTTCTGTTCTGTTTGAAATCAGTGGCATTTAAGAGCGGTGACTGGAACCATGCCTTTGGCTTGGGGCAGAGTGGCTGGAAAGCTGCCTGGCAGAAAAGGCCCTGGGGGTGCTGGTTGATGGATGGCTGAACGTGAGCCAGCAGTGTGCCCAGGAGGGCCGACAGCATCCTGGCTTGTATCAGAAACAGCATGGCCAGCAGGACCAGGGAAGTGGTTGTCCTCCTGTACTCGGCACTGGTGAGGCTGCACCTCGAATCCTGGGCTCAGGTTTGGGCCACTCACTGCAAGAGGGACATTGAGGTGCTGGAGCATGTCCAGAGACGGGCAACGGAGCTGGGGAAGGGTCTAGAGAGTAAGTCCCATGAGGAGCGGCTGAGGAAATGTTTTTTTTTTAGTCTGGAGAAAAGGAGGCTCAGGGGGGACCTTATTGCTCGCTTCAAGCTACCTAAAAGGAGACTGTGGCAGGGTGGGTGTCGATCTCTACTCTTATCCTATCGCTTGTTACCTGGGAGGAAACAGCCACAAGTTGCACCAAGGGAGGTTTAGATTGGATATTAGGAAAAATTTCTTCACTGAAAGAGTTGTCAAGCACTGGAAGAAGCTGCCCAAGGAAGTAGTTGGGTCACCATCCCTGGAGGTATTTAAAAAACATGTAGACACGGTACTTGGTGACATGGTTTAGTGAGGGACTTGGCAGTGCTAGGTTAACAGTTGGACTTGATGATCTCAAAGGTCTTTTCAACCTAAACAATTCCATGATTCTGTGATTCTGGATGAAGAAGGTCAAAAAGCAGCAGTTGTCACTTCTTCAGGGACATGCAATAGCACTGATTATTGCTTGTATTTGCCAAAGGCAGAAATAACACCTCCTGGCAGCAGAGGCTCTGCTTCTGCTGATACTTTTATTGATGGTATAAAAGCTGCTCCTTGACATCTATCATAAAGGCTTCAGTCATTTCATTATAAGTTTTTGAAAGAAAACCAAAACAAAACTGCAATATATCAGCCTGTAGTTATGCATGAAAATAAATGGGGGTGACCTTTCACCTCAGGCTTTTCAGAACAACCTCTCTGACTTCTGATGTGTGAAAATAATTTGTGGGATCAAAATATAGAAATGGACTTTGACTTATGCTCTTTATTTGTGCAGTATGTGTTTTTATATTTGAATATAGAAATTGTGCGAGTTATGTGTTTTTTGAACGTGCTAACAGCAAAAAAGAAAACAATGCCAACTGAAGAGTGCAGTCTGGAGTAGGGAGCCGTGTTCTCTGAACTCTGAGCTGCCTCTGGCTGCTGATTCATTAGTTTGTATGCAGTGCACTAAAATGTAAATTTTCAAGTGTTGTTTAATTTGGAGTGTATTACATCTAGTTGCCTGAATGGATAAGCAAATCATTCTTGTCCCAAAGATGAATCTGAGGAAGGCTTGGGAATGAGGAAAAATTGATGCCTCTTTAACTCAGATTATGTTATGAGTTGCAAAGGAAAAGCAGAGCTATTCTCATTTGCCTTTCTCTCGAGCAGCTACATAAAAAAGCCACAGGAGCCCTGATCACCAGGACAAGAGTCCTCTGAGCAGCCCTCACCCCTTTGGCCAAACCTAGGCATATCTGCTCTGCTGGGGCTGCTGTGGGAGCAGGACAGAGCAAAGGAAAGAAACTATTTACCTGTCACAAGCCCTTCTTCATCAGGTTATTTTAAGGGAAGATCTTGTGCTTGCTGGCATGGGTTGCTATCACAGATAGCACTGAGCAAGGGCTGAGTACTAGTAGTTCAGCAGTAATGAAGTGGGAACAAGGATCAGCAGATGCAGTGAAACCAAAATGTCATAATGTTTAGCAGAAACTTCCTGACATGACTAATCCAGGAAATTCATGGGGCAACTCTTAGTTAAGTATCAGCTGAATATATTTTTATGTAATTAATACTTTATCAGGTGATCCTAACCATTAACAGGAGCCTATTTACTGAAACAAGGAAATATTTCAGCAAGCTAAGGAAGATGTCATATAATGGAGTATAATTGGTGTGGGATTTTTATTTGTTAAAGGCAAATCTCTGCCCCCGCTGGTGGCTCTGGTCTGGCTTGGTACGTGCTCCACGGGGGAGGATGCTGCTCGAGCCCTCTGACAGTATGTTGTTGAACATTCCACTCCATTTCTGCAATGCTAAAAATAGTTGTCCTCATTTTAAAACACCCGGCTATTAGATTATTCCAAGGGTCTGGCATACTCAGGGTAATGGAAGGCACATATCATAAATTATCAAAACAGTAAGTAGTGTTTGACTGCGCTGATTTTACTTCTATTAAGATGAGTTTCCTTGCTAGTAACCCTGGAGTACCAAGCCTATTCTGTAAATCAAGCTCCTGACAGTGCCCTAGTAAATTTAAAAAATAAAAGGAAAAATGTTTGGGTTTCATATTGAGGATGGAGTAGCATCTGACCGCTTCTTGGTGTTTTGTTTTTTGTTTTTGGTTTTTTTTAATTTTGCAGAATCATATCTGCAAAATGCTTAAAGTATTTTACAGTAATTGTTTCTCTTTCCCAGCCTTGAAGAGAATCTCATGAAGTTCCAGCATATTTGCTGTTATAAATCATGTTAATGCTTAAAATGTTCCAAATAGCAAAACACATTCCAAGTGATTGATACAAGTTCCTCTCAATGCTTTTTTATTTTTCATTTATTTTGTGTGTGTGATTAGATAATGTGATGCCTAATTAATTTTTGGCACCATATTTTTTGGTTGTACAAGCAACGAATGCATTTGCAAGTTTACATACTTGTATGTTAAGATAGCCTCTCCTTTTATTTTTTTTTAATCTTTTTTATGTGAAAGTGTCTTCTTTAGGGGGGAAATAGCTAAATGTGGAAGTCAAGGTATAAAAATCAATGTAAATGCATTCTAATAAAGTTGCTAAGTACACAGATACAAAGCATCTTACTCTCTGTCTTAAACCTTTAGGTATAAACTGAATCTCTAATTGTATAGGGTTTTGCAGTATAGTTGCAAACCGCAAAATCAATAAATGATAAATACATTAAGAACCATGATTATAAATACACTGCACGTTTCTGAACTAGTTAAAGCAACCACAACATTAATCATTTCGGATTTAATAAGACTCAGTATTGATGCAGGATGTTACTTTTGCATTGTTGTGTTGAAGGGATAATAATTTGTAGAACACTGATTAAACAGTGCAAGGCAAAACATCTGTGGCTTGTCTCCACAGAAAAAACAGTGAATGTGTTTGGGTTTTTTCTAGTTTACAGTGATCCAATATAGCAGGGAAGATGAAATATTATCTGGTAACTATTAGACTATGAAGGATTTTTCTGAATTCATGCTGTAAATCTGGAGAAAATGAAGGACTAAGGATGACTTGTAATGATTAATTAGAATTTTTCTCCAACATGCTAGCATCTATTTTTACAGAGGGGAGTTGGAAGGAAGATGTTGGAAACCGTGCCATGAGTAGAGTTAGAAAAATGCCATTTTAACAAGCTATTTTAAGCTGTATTTTAATTCTTGTATATCACGAGTGCTTTGTATTTATTTGCTTAATTACTTGTATCATTTTGATGAGTAATTGTTCTTTTATTGGTTCTTTCTGTTCAGAGACATTGGAGTTTTTGCTTTGTCTCTATTTTTTTTTCTTTCTTTTTGCGTCTGTGAGGCATTTGTCTTCTGCTTGGCTTGGAATCAAACAAGTGAACTTTCAAAACTTTATTTTGTTGCTGCATTCTGGCTTGGCTAGAAAACTGAATTGGATGGTGTGCGCGTTACTAGGGTAAGCTTCTGTCAAGTAATTAAGACCCATGAATGGAATGGAGAAAGCATCTGATTTTAGATTCCTTTAATAAGTCTTCTAAGCTCTCACTTGAGGTCTTATGAGCATGGATGAATTCTTCTAACAGAACTTAACTCTGTAACTTTAGATTTATTGAGACCAAAGTTAATGTACTTCACAGGGGCATATTTAATGAATATGTAAATGGAGGGTGGTTCTTAGCATTGAGTGGCAGAGCCTGGTTCTCACTAGATCTGTAATTGTTTAACATGCTGATTAAGAAGGAATGGAAAAGGAAACGCTGCAATATTTTATATTTTGATTCTAAATGAGATACAACTAGTTTTTTTAACTACATCTTTTCCTTGGAAAGCCCCACATTAAATGCAAAGTTAAAATTGTCTGTAGCTTTCAACTCAGAGCCATTGTGTGGGTTGTTTTTTCTTTTTTTCTTTTGCTCAACTAGTCCTTATTCAGATATTGAAGATTAAGTTCACCATGTTACTCAGCTTGGATAGTTTGCCTTTTAAAAACACTTTTTATTGACAAGGTGCGCTTATGCTCAATTACCTAAACATAACTTTTAAGCATCCAGCTTCCTGAATGAAATTTACAAACCCAAATCAGATTTTCAATTTTCATGGACAGTGCAAGAAGAAAGTAATTTTGGAGACAGGAGGTGACTAACAGTTAACTGTACAGATGACTTAGTTTGCTCTTTTGAAATGTGGGGTAGATGAGGCAGTAATTTAATAACATATACTGAACATTCACTTAGAAGGTAGGAGAAACAGACTTTTGTCTACCTGGTTGCACAGGATCAAGATTTGCATTTCTTCCTGCTGGGTTGGTTGGGCACCCCTCTAAAATGGGGAAAGATCTGAAACTCCCCTTTGAGCAGAGCCTAGAAACCAGCAGTCAGCTTCATATGTTCAACTCCCTGTGGGACCTAATGGTTTAAGTGTAGATCCCTGTGGGCTCAAGCACCTAATGGGTGTTAGAAAGAAAGCGGAAACTGTGGCACCCATGCTGGGATTTTAGGTGCTTGAGTAGTAAGCAAGTATCTTCTGTAGTATTCTTTTTCTGAATCAGGGCCTGAAATAAAGCAAGAAAGAATTTCATGTGGTCCAAATTCTAATCTTTTTTGTTGTCTAGTTGTCTGAAGCAATCTACAGCTATATCTGCTACCTAATTAGATAACCTGTAATTAATTGCCTAATATTTTGAATGTGAAATGTATTTTAAACACATAGAAGTCAACAGACATAAATGATCCTAGAAATCAATTCAGCTGTTCTGTAAAAAAGAAATCAAAAGCAATACATGTCCAGATGTCTTTTTCTCTTAATTTAGCTCAGTCATGAGTTAGGTGTGTAAAATGATGGATATGTACATTTTGTTTCAGGGGGAAGCTGGCTTAGTAGGTGCTCCTGGCATACCTGGTCTTACTGGTTCCAAGGTAAAAAAAAAAAACAAAACAATGACAACCAAACAAAACATTTCTTATTTTATATATTTTCACTTTTAACATCCTTTTTGCCAGCTGTCCAGTATCTAAAATTGTATTTGAATTGCATATCCAGTTTCTGAGTTGTATAATGTGACTGAGGAACTTTACTATAGGATTCTCTTTCAAAAGAGAAAGGCTCTGTGACGTGGTGGCACAGACCTGCCTATCAGTATTATTTTGCATTAAGAACAGTTGCCCAAGTCTCAGAACTGTGCAGGTCTTTCCAGCCACAAGACAGCAGATTAAAAAATCTGAAATTTGAGTCTCATGATCTCAGCAAAATGAGATGAGAGACAGCACTGCTTCTTCAAATCTTCAATTTCAGCTTTTGCTCCTCTTCAGAGGTGGAATATTGTAGTAATGCCACAACTTGCAAAAAGAGACATTTGTGTTATAAACCTTGCTGGTAATATTTGTTGAAGTTGTCTGACTCTTTTCATGGTCAGATTTTGTGTTCTGTTGATTGCAGCTGTGTTTAACCATGAGTATTTGGAATGAAATATTAATGTCACATGCATCTGTCAAGCTAATTCCTCTTAGAAAATTGTTGGGGAAATAGTTCTGCTGCTTCCACAAATTAAGGGACTACACAAAAACCCCACATTATTTTGTTCATATTAAAATTTCAAGAAAGTGTTCTGCAGTATGACCTTGATGCAAAGGCTGATTTGTGTATCTTTAGGGCAGGTACTTCCTGTAATATAGCACAGAGGGAAGGAAGGAACTTATTTTCTGTAGATGAGGTAGCCAGCATTGAGTTCAGCAACATGCTTACCACGGTCTATCAATTTATACGTTCAAAGCCAGCATCTCATTGGGTTGTATTGCAAGCATATTTAAAACACTGAAAATCAGATCAGCAGTCCTGCAATGAGTAACAAGACAAGTAATCAGTAATTGTCCAAGAAAAAGCTTGTATGAAACATTTTGCTTAACTTGATATGAGAATTCTGCCACAGAAATGAGAATATAAGCCAGTCATAAATGTGTTGTTTTGCAACTTTCACATTTTTATTTCTGCTACATTCAAATTCTTTGAAGTAACTTACCAGTGCCTCATACCATTATATTTTTAATGCTGTCAAGTGGAAATTACCTAAACTTCTTTCTCTATGCTTTCTGTTGACTGTATTTCTTATTTTCTCTAATTGGAAATACTTTTTTTTTAATCAAATATGTGCAAAACATCTGGACACTTGGACTGTATTTCTGAAAAAGAAGGAATTAGTTAATCCCCCCCGTGGATTGGTACAAGCAGAGGACTGACTGGTTGAGTTGAAAAGGACCTGGACGTAGATGTGAGGCTGACTTATGAGCTAACAGTGCTCTCCTGTTGGGAATAAAGTGAACCACATACTGGACTATGTTAGTAAAACTGCAGCTGGCAGATAAGGAAAAGATATTTCCCCCCCTTTGGTGGTGGTGCATCTGGTATGCTGTGTCATGTTTCAAGGGGTCTTCCACCCTCACTTCTTCAAGAGATGTGGAGAAACCAGAGAGGATCCAGCAGGGAGCTAGGGTATGTTCAGGGGCCTAGAAAACAAGACCTTTGAGGAGAGTTTCAAGGAGCTAGGCTTTTCCTGAGTCCAGCAAAGAGGAGGCCAAGGAGCGACTGAGACTGTCCTGCAGGCCTAAGGAGCACAGCCTGGTTGATCTTCAAGGACAGCTTCCTAAAATCCCAAGAACAGTCCATGCTGATGTGCAGGGAGTTGATCAAGTGTGGCAGAAGGCCAGCATGGATGAACAAGGAGCTCCTGACTGAGCTCAAGCACAAAAAGAAAGCAAACAGTGGAAGAAGGGGTAAGGTACCCAGTAGGAATACAGAAACATTGTCAGAGCATGTGGCAATGGAATTAGGAAACCAGAAACTCATCTGGAATTGAAACTAATGAGGGACTTGAAGGGCAGCGTGAAGGGCTTCTGTTAAGTGCATCCATAGGAAAAACAAGGGTGAAGAAAATGTTGACCTACTGCTTAATGGGGTGGGGGACACGGAAAAGGCCGAGAGTATACAATGCTTGTTTTGCCGTGGTTTTCACTAATCAAGTTTGCCCTCAGACCTCCCAGGTTACTTAAGCCTCCTAGCAGAGTGTGTGATAGTGAAAGGTTGCCCACTGAAGGGGAAGAGAGTGTTAAGGAGCACTTAAGCTATCTGGCAATTTGAAGGTACCAGTGTGCATCCAGGGGTACTGAGGGAGCTTCTAGGAATTAGGCAGAAGTGAGTAAGCGTTAGCTGTGTTTTATGTCCAACAGTTGGAGAAGAATGGGAGCCGTAGAGTCATAGAACAACCCAGACTGGAGGAGACCTCAAAAGAACAACTGGTCCAACCTTTTGTGAGAAAGGGAAAAGAGATAAGCAGAACAGAAGTTGCATACATTCAGAAATTATGTGTAGGTGAGGACATGTGAGAGGTTATTTCACTAGACCACATTTTGCGTGCTTGTCTTGGGCCTGCCTGTAAAACTGACGCCTAAGCTGCTGATAGCCAAAATAAACAAACAAAAAGCAGCCAGTGCAGATGGTTAATGAAAAGTCCAGAACTATCTGGTAATCTATACATCTGCAAATCTCCAAAGCTTTGAATTTAATTACCAGATATGTAGTACATGATGCTGTATCAGTTGAAGGACTTGACAAAACACTGCTAGAAATTCAAGTTGTAGCCTGCTGTTCTAGTTAACCTCATATAAAACGTAGACTTCTATATAAGGAAGTTACACTTTCTGAAGGGTGAAAGACTATTTAGACATTGCTCATTCTAATTTTTTTTAAGTAATTTGGAAAATGCCATATGCTTTATTTTGGAAATTTTCCAGTCTTTTCATCTTTGACCTGTAAAAATCATGTATGTTGTACTGAGGCAGTGAGACTGAATCCTACAGACTGGCAAAGATGCAAACTATCTCCTGCTAGATAATTTGGGGGAGAAAAAGACTGTTTGGGGGCTTTTATGAGAGTTTTTGTTACAAGTATACAATTTTGGCTGTATGTCTGCTGAATGTCTCACAAAACATACAAGTATACATTAATAAAGTTCTAAACCAAGTGTCATTCTTGTTATAATATAGACAGGGTGCAAACTTTTTGACAAAGACATTAATATAGTAAGATTGTACAGTAAGATTTTTGTTTCTGAGGGAAAGTTATTTTGAAAAGCATTATAACAGGTTTTTTTATTGAAATATCATCAAATAAAGAATTCAGACTGCTGAAACAAGCTGATCTTGAATGTTTGAAAATTCACCTCTTCTGTTGGTTTTTTTTGTTTGTTTGTTTTTTAAATACTTGGGTAATTGGATGTGGCTTTCAAAGTGAAAGGAATGAGTTTTCTTTACATAAATTGTATCTGCATATTTTTCTCAATTGTCTTGGATTTTGGAGGCCTTCACAGCCAACTGGTCATATTTAGAATTTAAAATGAAGGCATTAATAAGAATTAAAACCTGTTCTGCAGAAGAATAGCTGGACTGTAATGAGCAAGTTTAACACAAATGAGTAATTCAGAATATTTAAAGTGGAGAGAATCCCTTAGGCTGAATGGACAAATGATTGAGTACTGTTAATTGACAAAAATATAGAAAGCAGTGTCATTTTTTTGTAGAGGTTCACACCTTTTCGAATGAAAGAATCAGTATCAAAATTATTTCTTCTGTTATAATCCCATAATAAAAATTCAGTGCAATAAAACTATTTTAAAGAATGCTATAATTTGAGGAATGTTATTTTTGAGATTTTTATTTTATTTTATTGTGTTCCAGGGTGAACGTGGCTTTGTGGGTAGCAGAGGTAAAGAAGGTGAAAAGGTAAATTACTCTGTTTGTGTTATTAATTTTTTTGGTTTAACTATGTGATTCATGGTGAACCAAGTAGAGCTTTGTTCTGAAGGTCTTCCTTAAGTCTTTCATGAATACAATTCATAAGTTTTTGCTATGTAAATGAGTCTTGAAAAGCTTAAGAACTAGGTTTTTATGTGTGTTAATCAGTGTCATCAGTGCTTCTTTTAGAACCTTTTTTTCTTAAAGATATAATAATGAAATCTAACAGAACCATAACCATTGGAGTCCAGTAGTGTTTACTGCTCTTATTTTTATGGTAACTAGTAAATGTTTATTTATTTAGCATGAAATGTATGATGAAATGGTGTGTGGGTATTTCTAGTACTTAATTATTGCTTTTATGCATTAAAAGTGCACTTTTATAGAAACTTACACTGTTGATTATACATATTGATACTAAATGTTTTACACACTTTTTTCCTAAGAACATAAATTTACTGCAATAACAAAATTTAACAGTTGCTACAGCATAACTGACCGCTAATCTAAAAAGCTTAGTTTTCATTTATATACTTCTGTGTACCTATGCAGTAGTTAACGTGAGTTTTGTCTCCTGCACACACCTGACTCAGAGTAAATTGACTTCACTGCAAATGCCAAAGCTTGAATGCAGGTGCATTTACCTCTTCCTCAGACTAGAAGTTCAGTCCCTTTGCCTGATGGACTGGCATGTTGCCCTAAAAACACTCTTAGTCTCTCGACAGCCTTAAAAAGTTTTGGAGTATAAATTCTAGGAGAAGCCTTTCCTTGTTCTTAACCAGTGAGCATCAGAAATGGAACTTGAAGGAGTTTGTCCTAATTGCAGATGCTTTGCAGTCTCCAGATACAGTTCCAAATTTGTGCTTTAAAATGGGAATTTAACTGGCCCTGTGTAAGGCTGTCTTGGCTCACAGAACACCAGCCTGGGCATTCGCTCTAGGTGATGCAACCTAACCTTGTGTGGCTTCAGACCAGTCGGTATTCACATGTCATCCAATGCAAGTCTGTTTTGAGGGACAAGTGGAAGGAAGAGCCTGTTCTTAGCTTGCCTGATAGGAATTAAAATAACAATGGTGATAGTTTATGTTTGAAACTTCAGCTCCTAACCATGTTACTGGCTGGTTACTGCTTTTTCACTAGTTTTAGCTGATATGGATTAGGCAACCTAGATTAAGAGTCTTTCCTTGTATCATGGATAGTTACTCTGTGCTTCAGCTCACTGTGTGAAAAAGGTGCACAAACATTTCTGCTGAACTTGTATAACGTAAATATGAAGAATGACAGATACTGCTATTCTGGCAATATTCAGACTGAATAAAATGGAGAGTAGGTGGCAGCTTCTGAATCTTAAAAAAAGTGCAATGTATTTGTGAGTTAGGCTGCTTTGGACATGGATATATGCACCTACCCACCATACTTCTTTCGAAGTGTCAGCCAGCTTTCCCCTGTTCATAATTTAAAGAAAGCATGCTATGGATTAATAAAAATTTAAGCACATTTAAATTGCAGAGAGTTTTTTAGGAGGAAGTATTCCAGTACTCAGGAAGGAGGAAGTATAAGAAGTAGAAAACCAGCATCCATAGCAACTAAGATTTATAATGTGAAGATTGAGCCTCTTTAAAAAAGCACTTGTTAAGCTTGAGTGTTTCTAACTCCATGACAGATCTTATTTCCTTGGTGGCATCATTATTCATCAGTTATGAAGGGCTTGTGAATTTTTTCTTCTTTTTTCTTTTTTTTTTTTTTTCTTCATAATTGCTCTGCAGCTGTGCTGTGCTTTCCTAGAGTTTTATGAATAGATTGTGTTTGGACACAGGCACATGATTCCAGCTGTTGCTGCCACTCTTTTTGCTTGATTTCCCTTATTTTAAGGCAGAAATAAAATGACCCAACCATTGGTAGTAGCATTTTTCTTAAGTTGAGTCAGCACACTGAGACTTTTTTTTTTTTTTTTTTTGTCTTGTAACTTCAGGAGTTAGTTACAGGATCCCATTTAAAAGTATTTCCAGTGTAACTATTAATAATGTATTCAACTGTCCTTCAAATAAAGGGAAATATATGAGTGGAAGGATCTGTATTTACCAATGATCACTCAAAATTAATTTGGGACAGTCTCATCAAAAGCTACGCATCATGATTTGTAAGGAAAGACTGTTTCAAGATTATGGGAAGTAGGTCATAGCCTGGGCTTTACCAGTTACTCAGTTTAGCCTTAATTCAAATAATTATTGAAGAGCAACAATGCTGTTTCCAGCTACTGAAATCCAGTATTAAAAACATATCAACAGCTTTACATTTTAACATCGTGTCACAAAATAAAATAGTTGTAGTAATGTGTGTGTAACAAACACAATTAAAAAGCGTGGAAATTAAAATCTGATTTTTCCTAATACCAAAATATTCTGCATAATCTTGCAAACACTGTCTTGTTCCTTAATATGCACACTCTGTTTTGCATATCGCTTAGAGTGGAACACAGCTGCCTAAACATGAGGTAGTTGCCATTCCAAACCCTGTGCAGAAGTACATTCACATGAAAAATCCTGTATTTTTGTTATGGTGACTATATCATTCCATAGGACTGAATACTTGAAACCAACTCAGCCTTACACCTCTCGGTTCACCAAATCAGACTAGTTGACTTTGTCTTTTATTGTACTATATTCTACTTTGGCAGAACAAGCTCTGGAGACGTGAGGGAGTCGTAGGCACTGGAGGCAAAAATGAGTGATCATATGTAAATTAAAGATACAGGAGGCATTTGTAATTTAAACTATTGAAGCAGATTGTTTTAAGCTGTTTAAAGGTTTCTTTGCCACACTGGTTTTCCTTGAGGAATCCAGAAGTCTTGTTCTGTCTTCCTCCTTTTTTTGGTCTTGGTTGAACTTGGTTCGCTCTTACAGAAGCCAGTAGTAGTAAGAGAAGTTACAGACCGTGTATGCATGTGTTATGCTGCAAGTTTTCCTTCCACGGGAAATACACTTTCATTAATTCTCCTTTGTATTCTATTTTCTTTATGTTTCTTAAATAATGATATTGTCTTATACGATTGTCTTATAGCTGCAAGAAAAACATTGATCTACCCTTCTACAGTATGACTGAAAAAGCATATGCTGAGAGTAGTTTTACTTGGTTTGCTGCCAGGAAGGCAGACTATATCATCTGGATCCATCCTCATTCTAATACAGTTCAGAATTGTAATTTTACAGTATCGGATAGAAAGTGTGAGTATTACACTTTATGTTAATAGGAGGTCAGGAGGGACTGATAATAACTGGAAGAAAGGTTTAAAATCTGGAATGTTCTTGGCAAATCAGAGATGTAGACTCAAAAAAATAGAATCCAATGCAGAAGGAACAAGTGCAGGGAACTACCTGTAGGGGAAAAAAATATCTGAGCTGAAAAAAACCCAAATTTAAAATCTGAGGATTATTTGGATCAGAAGCTAAACACAGCTAAATGAAGTCAGGCAGCTGCAAGTGAAAGACTCTTACTAAGACATTTTAAAGTCAAATATTGTCTGCACCACTAACTAAATAGTCCTGTGCTATTTGGTATTGGTAAGGCTTCAACTTAAAGGCTTTTGTAAGAAGAGCACTGAGAATGATTGCACTCACAAACACATAACCTTTGAGGAAGGATTGCATGAATGAAGATTACTTAGTGTAGAGTCAGCTGAAACAAAATATGTAAACAATCTTTAAATACATAACACTGCTGCAAAGAGGAAGGGAATGTTGTATTTGCTGTGTCTGTTGTGCGTGCGAAGCAATGTCCTGAAAGTGCAGCAAGGAAGATGTGTGTAGCCATTAGGAAAGGGGTTTTAATTTTAATAGTATTGTTTATTATGGAAGTAATTTCCTCTTGTAGTGGTCTGCACTTTTTATCCTAGTTACAGAAAAGGAAATAAACTAAAGAAAGGCTTGCCTCATGAAAATACTGGAGATCAGATTATCTTAAATGTTTTTACCATTTTCTGTTAATAGTATCAAAGTTATGCAAGGTATCACTTGGACTGATTTCTAATTGGATAAGCACAAAGAACAGCAAGACAGTTTCTTTTTCAACATACATCTGTGTTTGTTTTTAATGCCCAGTTAATACTTTTCTGTGATAGGACAGCAAAGCTCTGGAAGAGGTTGCCTGCAGCGGTTCTGCAGCCTTTTTTCTTTAAGTTTTCAAGAGCAGCCACAAGCAACCTGGCCTGACTCCATAGCTGAGCCCTGCTTTGAGCAGGAGGTTGGATTAGAGAACTCCTAAGGTCAAGTCCAGCCTCAATTATCCTATAATTTTATGGACAGGGAACATGAATGTGATATTTTTTCCGATCTGGCATGTGTGATCACATTATAAGTAAATGTAAAAAAAGAGAACAATAAAAAGTGATAATAGTTTGAGGGGGTTGAGTTTTTGTTTTGGTTTGGGGTTTTTTCCAAATATTGGCAGGGGTGAGATGTGAACATTTAATGCTTACTTTTAATTGGCAGTATGGACTAACATTGTTCACCAGAATATGTTATAGGCAGATTTTTTTAATCTGTATTTTAATGTGTATATACATTTGTACTCTTGTTTTGGAGCATCACATCTGGCGGTGACCCATGCCCTTGCTTAAATATCTCATCACCTGTCAGCTGATGCTGTCTTCCTCACAGGAGCTGTCACGGAATGCTTGTTTGGTAGCATTGTGTGTGGTTGCTCGGATGATGGATGCATATGCAATCTCTGGTATGATTTTAGCTTAGGTTTGCTGAAATCCTATGGAACAGTTCATTTTCCAATACAAATAGTTACAAAATAGACTGTTCAACATAAATGAAACCTGATGGTGTCCTCAAAATTTGTCAAGTATCAAAAAAGGGAGAATCTTAAAATTTGTTAGTATGAAAACTGGCAGGAAGCTGTTGAGTTGTCTGATCACAGCTCCATTCACCTCAGCTGTATCAATTCCCATAGCTGAAGTTTATCCCTGCATCTATCTTCTAAATGCAGTTTTATTCACAAGGGCAATCTTTTTTTTTTCATTGTTGCAGCCTTCTGTGTATTTGTTTTCTTCTTTCTTTTCAACACATTTACATGTTAATTATAGCTGAGCAAACATGACTGGATTGTCACTGATAGATAAAAGTGATTTCACAGAGCTGGGAAACCTAAATTCCTTGCCTTGCTTAGCTGCTTCAAAATACTAGTATATGATCCCTGTCTCTGTTTGAACTCAGAGAGACAAGTAAAGTATGCTGTTATATAGACTAGATTCCGTACTAGTCAATATCTCGGAAGACTCAGAATTTGTAATAGTGTTGGAGGATGGCTGTGCTCTGGAGAGGAACTCTTCAACTGCAATTCTCCTTGACTTGTTGCTTTCTTTTATAAAGCTTATTCCCCTCCCATCTCACATTTGGCATAGAGGATTTTAAAACTGGATGTCATTGGAGCTGAGCTATTGAGCAGTATATGTTGTTGGAGCTGTGATATGCACTTGTAAACACTTGTTCTTTGGGAAGTCGTTCTTTTACTGTAATTCTCTGATGGATATTTCTCAGTAAAAGGATATAAATAAAGTTATATTTATTGGACTAAGAAAAACTGAGAGTAAAACCGTAATGATAGTCATTCCTTATTTCCAGAGTTTCTTCCTTTTATCTTTACTTTTTGTATGTTTTGATTGTGTTTTTGACTGTGTTTACATGTGAGAAGAGAGGAGGACTCTGGGGCTTGTACAGCCTAAATGTAGAAAAAATTGTCATCTGCTTCATTTTCTTCTAAATGCAGGATGTTCTTTGTATATATTTACTATTTTGTGAAGTACAGTTTGAATTATCCCAGGAACTAGGGCTTCCTCTGTTTCCTTTAGAAGAAAATTCTTAATAGATCTTAGTGTCAAGAAAGTTTCCTGGAGGTTCAACATTTTCTACTTCATCCTATCACACCTAATAAAATACTCCTCTGTCTTCCATCCATTCTGAACTCACAAGGCTATAAAATTCCAGTTTGTCCCCAGGTGTAGTCTTTTATTTCACAATCTTCAGTGTGCTCTTCTTAAATTAAGCATAAATAAATGAAGAAGGAATCAGCTTTATTTCTAAGGTGCTAGTTGAAGTTAGTCATTATTTAGCCTTTCTAATATTTTGAATTCTGTACCATAAATCTCAGTGATGAAACCGGTCCACACATAAGACACCTCAAGTACTGGGGAAGCTTCCAATCTACTTGAAAAATAGAAGCTATTACTCATGGATAGAAGAGAGTTATGAACCTCAAAGGTCTGTAATTAAATATACTAACAAATTATAATTAAGAGAAGCAGTAACCCTCCTGTGTATTAGTACAGTGCTTCTATTTGTCAGCTGTAGATTCTGCTAGAAATGCTTCAATCTAAAAAAAGGATTAGAAGATTAAAATCAGTAAGCTGCAAATATTGATGTAACTGTGGCCACTGCATATACGGACCTGTTAGTCTGAATGGTTTTTGGAGTAATGGAAGAACACACTTTTTACATTTTAGACTAAGGGTCCAGTTCCCTAGTTTGTTTGGATGGTGGTGAGTCACTGCCACTGTGCTGGAAATGTGGCTCCTTACCTTTGCTAATCATCAATACAGATACTTTATTGTGGTGGGGCAAGATTTTCTGAAGTTCTTTAAAACTTACTTCATGCAGTGAAGACTGGGTGCTTTACCAGGTGGGTGTAAATGTGAACTGAGTTTTTTTCGTACTTGTACCCTAATGATACATAGGGAAGTATTAGAGTTTTGTTTCCCATCTTGTAACCATTTAGCTACCTATCTGCACCTTTTAAGCTTTGGAGCTGGGGGGAATGTTTTTCTTTGCTTTGCTTGTATGATTGCTGTGCTCTGATATTGTGAGTAGCACTTCAGATTTTTTTTCATGAAGTCATATGAGGTTAATTATTTACAAGACAGACATCTCAATAAATAGGCAAGCATTTTTGACAGATTTTTTTTTTTTTTATTACCAAGCAGATCATATATGAACACAGAGGCACCTGCACACAGGTATTCTAGGGGAAAAGGAAAAGCACATTGTTAACTCTACAGGAAGTCTCTACCTGTAATAAAAGTAGTCACATCGGCATTTATCCTAATAAGCTAAACATTACCAGGGCTTATCCTGTAGTTCTGTAGTATTTGGCTTGATCTGGCCATCCTCATACTGCTTAACTCTCTTGCCCTTTGAAACAGGCTTAATCAAAACTGCCTGTTGGGAATAGTCCCTAGCCTATGCTAACTTTTGAACTGTTCCTGGGAATTATATGGGGAAGTGCTAACTAGACTTATTGAAATGTCTGCAAGAGACCTTCACAGCTGGGGTCTATCATTTTAATGATATAGATGACCAAGTTCCAGGTCCCAAGCTGTATCACTGTTTAATTTACTTACACATACCCATTTGGTGAGATTAAAAGTTCATCAGGCTCAGCATCCTGCTTCTAATGATAGCCAGAAGTGGTGCCCAGGGAAAAGCATAAGGACAAAGTAAGTAAGTGCTTCTCCCCATGTACTTTCCCTGCCTCCAATTATTTGAGACTGTGATCTCACCAGATGTGTTTTCAGTGAATTTAGTAGCCTTCGGTGGACTTCCATCCCATTAGTGAATGCAGTTTTCCCTTGAATTCATGTAAACTTTGAGCATCTGCAATATCCTGTGGTGAGGAATTATGACATTTATCTTCGTGTTTGAAGAACCACTTCCTTTTCTGTATTTGGAACCTGCTTCCTCTTAATTTAATTTGGTGTCCCCTACTTACTCTGTTGGAAGATTTCTGTTCTCCTTTTTGGTATCAGTTAAGAATCAGTAAGCATCTATCATACATTCCTGAACTGTTTCTTCCAAATTGAATACCAGCTTACATAGCGTCTTATACTATGAACACCGTTCTCTATTTGGTCAGCCTTACTAGCTGTCTGTAGATGTTTTTCAGGTCAGTTACATTGTTTGAAGATAGTAGAGACAGGAACTTCAGTGTATATAGTATCACAGTGAAATTCTGTTTCATACTCTGTGCCTTCTTAGTATCTCCTCACATGGAACTTCCTTCTTTACTCTATCTTTAGCTTTGAGTGTGGCCTCAAGATCTCACTCTTGATCCTTTTGAACTGACCATTACCAGGCATTGCATTTAGGAAACTGTGATTGTCTTCACAGACATTATGGCTACATATGGGACATAAGGGTTTTGTTGTCTTCATCATTTTAAATATACCTACGCCTAATTTCATTTATCCTTCTTTTGCCATCTCATCGCATCTCATCATGCCTGTATTGAGTTTGTCACAGTTCATCCTCAATTGTTTTATCCTGTATAATTTGGTATCATCACCAGATTTAGTCATGTACCTCAAAATGTTTTTCTTTATGAAGTTTGAGTGTAAACAATTCATGTCTTGCTGAGAACAAGATTAATGGAGGAGAGAATGACTTTGCCAGTACCTAAATGCTGGTGTAAACTCTCAAAAACTCCTTCTGCCTTGGATTAGAAATATAATATTTGACAGGTGCATTTTTCTGGCATTAGAAAGGTATCTTTTTCAGCCTCACTTCTCTCCACTACGACTTGGTATAATCTTAAACTCTGAAAATGGCTATGTGCACATGAGTACAATTTATTTCAGTCCACAAAGCTCTCCAAATTCCAATCGTTCCCGCAACGTAGGAAGCCTCTGGCATGCTAGGCCTGGATGTGGAGCTCTGGGCAAGAAAGCACACGCGGTGTTCTGCAGAAACAGCCAAGCCTGTTCTGAATGAGCTATCTGGGGTATCAGAAGCATCGCAGCTTCGTTAGTGGGCACTGTTGAGATGAAAGGTTTATGAGTGTGAGCGGAGTGCCAGGTCATTTGGATGTACTGCTTCCAGGAACGATTACTTCTGTGCCACCTTGGAGATTTCTGTGAAGGCATATCCAGAGATGGATGACTGGGTACCATTATAGCTATGGATGCCTGGAAGAAATGTACTAGTTTGGAAACAGCTAAGGCTGTAAACCTTTTGAAAAGTAATTTGGATAAATGCTAATTAATTTAAAAATAATGTAACAATTTTTATAAGGAGTGCTGCACATTTAGTATCTGAGAAAATATTCTGGAGGAGCAGAGAAATACCCACTGGCAGTGGCAGAGAGCACAGCATTATCCTTTTTCTACACAGACACGTTGAAGTCCCAGTTTCCATTTAACAGTTCTGGGGGTTGTATAGTACCAGTGGGGTGAACGCTGGGGCTTGGGTCAAGAGACTTGTGTACAGGAGAGAGTAGAGGTGGACATGGGCCTTAAGTGGGCTAATTAGGGAAAACAAGAGGAATAGGTGGCATATGTATGTGTATTTCTGAGAGAGATGGAAGAGACTGAGAGTAATTCGGAAGCCAGAATAGGGTACATCAGTACTAATGTGCAAATAAACCCAAGATTTCTAGTGTGTCCTGGCTCTTCTGTTTGACTATACTGCCTTCCAGAAGGTATGTGGTCTGGATGTTGTCTGACAGTAGTAAATCTTACTCCTTTTTGGAGGCAAAAGTAGAATACAGAATTTACAGAATTTCTGGTTTCCATGCTTTTCATCAGCTTGGCTAAGTGCATTGTTCATTTTCTGGGATGAGTGGAAGGTGTCCCACACTCAGTCTGTGGTTTTGGTTCAACAGAACAGAGGGGTCATTCTCTGCTGCAGCTACCTAGTCTTTTAGATCAAGTGATAAATCTTGTTGCTGTGAATTAAAATATTCTCTCTTCTGACTCCACAGTTTATCTTTGGTGAAAGGCCTTATAATTCATTATGCAGATGATTGTTGCTGTTTACCATTTATTAATCTGAACAGAATGAATTTTAAAAAGGTGATTGCTGAGTCAAAAGTTAAGAAATGCCAGAAACAAATTAACTTGCAAACTAGATGTGACCTCAAATGGATTAGAGAGGCCTGGAAATAGCCCATTATATGACTGTTCCCACAAGACAGTCTCAGAGAAACAGATCTGACTGAAGTTCAACATCCAGTTATTTTTGTTCAAACTTATTTTTGTATCACTGTTTCTGAGTTTGTTTGTATTTTGGCTGCTTGCTATTTTTGTTACTTGTTCTTGATTATCTTCACTTTTTTCTGACTCATAACTTACCTTTCCTGTTGTATAGATGCTCACCCATACATGTATTTGTCTATTCTCTTTCCTATTTTACTTTTGCAAAAGCTGTTTACGTTCGCTACCTTTGCATAGTGTATTTGAGGAAAAATTTGTCTTTAACTGGGAATGCTGTGAGAAGCATTGTAAATACAGCGTCCTGTAAATACACAAGTACTTGAGTTCCTTACAGATCTCATGGGTTCTGGATAACCTCAGGTAGTATCATTGATCTGGTCTTACAGTTAACCGGGACTAAAAATTAAAATCGTTTCATATGACTGCAATTCTTTTTTTTTTTCCTGACAGTGAAGGGTGGGATATTTTTTTGTCAATCCCAGATCTGGTGATAGGTTTAACTTTGAGTGTATTTCCTTGATTTCCAGTTGAAAGTGCATATTTACGCCAATATGCTTGTATGTTTACATACATATTTATGTGTGTACTAGAATAAGTCATTCCCTTCTAGGAAATATAATACAATCACAAAAATATTTCGTAACATACAAAGTAATAGATTTCTAAATTAAATCACTTAATTCTTTTGGTTTACTGCAGCGCAGTTATTAAAGGAAAGCTTTCTTTACCAGGAACTTTAAGCCGGAAAGGAGGCTCTGGAGGAAGGCAGCGTTACAGCAATAGAGAGTAAGCACAACTGAATCCTTGCTGGCAGGTGCAGTATATTACTTTAATACTGCGAACGAAATAGAGCTCCTGACATGTGAGTCTCCTTTCTTTCAAACAGGAGGCAGTTCTTGGGAGTTGCTTAGCAAAGATATGCTGTAAGACTGAGCTGGTGGGGCTCCACAGCACGGAGGCTATCAGTACACTGCAGCTGCTGCTATCAGTGAGATTGTGTTGTGCACTGTTAGAGGATTATTCTTTATGAAAATGAGAGTGCTGACAGGTATCTGATGAGAATAGGCAATAGGATAATCTAATAAAACAGTATTAATGCTGCAATATTAGAAAGCATCATTTAGCATAAATTGCATGTATGCTTATGCAGCCTTGTATTTTTTTATAGCTTAGCCTCATACTGTGAGACCTTTTAAAAAATTCTTTTATGTGATGTTTCTAAAGTAGGCATGAACGTGAAGAAGTAAATTTTTAGACTGAATCATAGAATCACAGAACGGTGTGGGTTGGGAGGGACCTTAAAGATCACCCAGTTCCACTCCCCCTGCCATGGGCAGGGACACCTCCCACCAGACCAGGTTGCTCCAAGCCCCATCCAGCCTGGCCTTGGACACTCCCAGGGATGGGGCATCCACAGCTGCTCTGGGCAACCCGTGCCAGTGCCTCACGACCCTCACAGTGAAGAATTTCTTCCTTATATCAAAACTGAATCTACCCACTTTTTTAAAAACATGTTTAAGTCAACAAGCTCTCTAAATGGACTCTCACAATTTTGCATAAGAGTTGTTTGAAATTATGAAAAAGGATCAGAATTCTTGAACAGAGTAAAGAAGAAACAACAAAACAGCTACTCACATCGGTCACTATAGAACAGGAGATGACAGAACTTTGTTCATTAATATACCAAAAATAAAACTGTGAGCTGGGGGAAGTTTTGTAGTACCTGCAAAAACAGATGTGGATGTTACTACTGAAAAGTCAGCAACGTACATGTGTAAGTATATTTAAGTCTCCAATGCATCTTTTTATTTTTTTTTTTTTCTTCCCCCTCCACTTAGCAGTAGTTGATGTTTAAGGTCATACTCTCAATGATAAAAACAGTCTTCCTCCCCATCTCCTTTCCAACTGCTTCTTCCTATCTCCAGTGTCCCTGTGCACTGCTATTGCAACTGTGTGATGCCTAGTAAAGTAGTAAATCAGAAAACTGTTTTGACAAAAAAAAAAACCAAAAAACAACTGTTTACTGGGTTATATCCCAACAGATTCTGTTTCTCCAGACTACTTTCTGGCTTTCTTCAGCAGCCGAGGTATTCCAGAAGAGTAGGCATATCTTAATGGCCAGAAAGTGCTACAGTCTTACGTAATGACTTTATGGGCTGGAGAAGAACAGCATGATTCCTTTTGGATGAAGATAAACTGAAAGATGTGCTCCAGCAACAAGCCTAAGGTGCTGTAGTTGCGAATGGCTCTTGAGTTCATGAAAACAGACTAAAGCTACTCCAGGGTACATTTGGAATAGCTTCAACAAAGTACATGTAGTGTGAACATCTAGTACTCTCCATCATTCTGTTGTGCCACGTTGCTAGTGTAGGCATACCTAGAAAGCACTTACTTTGAAGAAGACCTGACAGAGCAGGCACACAAATCAAGGGTATTAAGGCTGTTACCAAAGATCTGCGCAACAGTTAAAGAATGTGTCTAATGCAGCTAACCCAGTCAGCAGTACAGTACACTCACTGGCTGTCTTTCTGTAATCTTAGACTTGACTTTAAGAAAACAAAGCAGCTAGCTTAGCTAACTTTACAAGGAGAAGTTCAGAGTTTCTGTGACAGTAAGTGGAGACTGAACTGTCTACGGGGAGCATATCATTGATCTTCCTTTGTATGGTGAGGCCAATTCATAGTGCACAGATAAAGAAAGAAGTTTTGCCCGTAGCATTTTATGAGTTTTATGTTCCTATTGAAAGCCAGTGTTAACTTAAACTTGCTTCTGTTGTTCATAGCCAGCCAGTAGATACAGCTGAAATTTCCCAGGGTGCCCTTTCTAAAGATGCTTCTTTCCTTTAAGTAGCCTGCAGAACCCTCACCTATTTATTCTAGACCCATTGATTTTTTACACTGCACAGTGGTCCAGCTAGAACAGAAATATGACAATTGTTTTCATGTATGGTAACCTGTGGGCTGGTTGTATGGACAGTTGCCAGAGAAGTGGGAGCTGCAAACTGGTTAATTAAAAAATAAATCATATGAAAGATGACGCTTCACATGTTGTCTAGATTTTGCACTCATCACACCAGAGGAGAATTAGGCTGAAGGACAAGGTTATTGCATGGGGGTAAGTGGTGAGACTTTGTGTAAGCCTTGCAGTGCCACGTTTTACACTGAGTTTAGTACTCGGGTTTCCCAGTATTTTAGTATGTGTGCATGAGAACCAGAAAAGGAAAAGATAAATGAACAGAGTTTTAGCGACAGCATTCCTTAATGCGTGGGTGGAGAGCAGGGTGAGGGAGCATTTGAGACAATAGTGTGTATGATCAAGTCCAGGTGAAAGCAGTAGCTCTGTAGATAGCTGAGAAAGGTTATTTCTGTGGTCTGGATGTGGTTTGTATCTGAGAGGCTCATTTCAAGATTATTCTAGTTCTTGGTGGCTAATAGAATCAGTGTTTTTTTCAGTGACAAAAGAAGCAGCTTTCTCAAGGAAAAAAATATTGAAAGACACTTAAAACTAATTCAAATAGTTAGATATGAACAAGAAGGTACTGGAAAGTTAAGATGTTCTCTTGGACAGGAGGCAAGTCTGGAGAAGCGTAAAGGATGAGTCATAGAAATGATTGGTTTTATATTTGCAGATGAGATTAGCCAGTTACACTGTAGAAGGAGAGGAATACTGGACCATAAACATACCCTGTATAGCCTCTTCGTGGAAAGCTGCTTGTATGAGTTGTCTGACTGAATTCATGAATCTTTATAGTTTGGAAAGCCTTTTGCTTTTGGATTATGAGGAAAGGTATAGCACAATAAATTATGTGAAATACACAAATTTCTAAACTGAAGTAATATTCCATGTATATAATGTATTATAGAACTTGGCCAGATGGAGTGAGTAAAGAATATAATATTCATTACTGCTCGTGGTGGGGTTTTTAGAATCTTTAAAATGAATCCTATGATTTCTTTCTGTAGATGCAAATTCTTGAAATAAACATTGTATTGATTTTTTGGGAAGCTTTGCATTACATTAGAAAGCCTATTTTATATCCATTAAAACTTGTGCACATCAGTACCAAGTAGCATTTGCAAATGAAATTCACCACAAAAATAATCTTAGTAACTTGTCCTTATTTTTTCCTTACATTTTACCTGACCGCTTGTACTTTCTCTGAAGAGAGTATTTATATATTTGATTCCGTGTTAAGAATACATATTCTCTAGGAGACTGAAACTCTGCATTCAGATAGGTCATGCTTTAGGTTGTTTGGGGTTTTTTTCTTGTTTTTATGAATAAAACCTTAGTCTTAGGTTAAGAATGTTTCTTTAAAGCTAAGTCTGGGAATAATTACCAAAATAATTACCAAATTACTAAAAAGAGTTCAGGTTTGGATGTTGATTTTGTTTTTCTCCTTGACACTGAAAGTTTTGAAAGGGGGTGGGAGAAAAAAGAAAATGAAATGGTGATGGCAGGTTGAGTCATGGCAGGATAGCATACAGAGCAAAGTTTGCAATCGGCAGCATATAAATTTCATGTGGCAAAAAGCAAAGCCAGTGTGGAGCATCTTAAGCCCAAGTACATTCCTTTGGGGCATTTATCATTGAATAGCAAAGCTAAATGTTAGATTGCGGCTAGTCTTGTATAAATCGTAGCAAGCAGGAGTTATCCAAAATCTCGGTATTTTTTTCTTCTTGTGCTGGCTAACATCTTTCACCCAAAAGGATGAAGTTGTATCTTTGTTTCTTTTACCCTGACAGGTTGTCTTGGATGAAAATGTATGTTATGTACTATTTTACATAGATATTTTTTTTTCTGTTTATCACAGTATTATTTAATGCCTTTTAGTATTTCATTAATGATCTTAACTGCTAGCTCTGGTCGGCATCAGGGAATGTTAGGCGGTCCTTTAGATTTCCAAAAGATAGGGTTACATTGAAGATAAGGACCAAGGTGAGATTCAGAGATCTGTAAGGAACACATTAAGAGGTCAAAGGATTGTTCAGTTGTGTTTTCAATAAGGCACCACTGGTAGCCTTGCTGTGGGATTTTCTAGTTGTGAAATAATAAAATTTGAGTTTTCTGAAGGCTTAGTTCTCGAGAATATCATAGTTCTGTAGGCTATGTAAGAAAATATTTCAATAAGGCAATAGCTGAGGACACTTTATTGCCTGCTAGGGTGCCATGGCATTGGTAGACTGTTTTAGAAATCAATGTTTGTGGATGTTGCAATGTGAGAGTTTTGCTTTCATGAAGAATGTAAAATTACACTTAAACTACATGACTTGATTGAATGTGCATACGATCCTTCAATCTAAAGAGGTTGCTAACTCTTCAGAATACGTTTCATGGTCTGATCCTTTTTAATCTGTGTTATTTGGTTTATTTTTTATTTTTTGGTTCTTCATCTCTGAACTAATGCTATTCAGTCACTGTGCTTGGTGATGATGGCATGGTGACAGTGCAAACAGCTCAGTCGTATTGTCATTCTCTGTTCTGTGGCATTTGAATTAATGTTTGTCTATCTTTCAATGCCTTCATGGAAAAAAGAATTTCTTTATTAAATGAGAGAGTTTTGACTCATTAAAACATGTGTCTCCTGCAAACACTGTGTCCTGGTTTTGGCTGGGATAAAGTTAATTTTCTTCTTAGTCACTGGTGCAGTGTGTGTTTTGGATTTGGTGTGATAACCGTGTTGATAACACACTGATGTTTTTAGTTGTTGCTGGGTAATGTTTATACTAAGTCAAGGACTTTTCAGTTTTTCAGACCCTGCCAGTGAGAGGGCTGGAGGGGCACAAGAAATTGGGAGGGGACACAGCCGGGACAGCTGACCTGAACTAGCCAAAGGGATATTCCATACCATGGGATGGCGTGGCGTCTATATAAACTGGGGAGGGTCAGCCAGGGCCTGTTGATTGCTGCTCAGGGACTGGCTGGGCATCTGTCAGTGCCTGGCAAGCCATTGTATCATCCATCACTTGGGTTTTCCCTTCCCTTTGGATTTTTCTCCTCTCCCCTTTTCATTGTTATTACTATTATCATTTTATTATATTTCAATTATTAAATTGTTCTTATCTCAACCCTTGAGTTTTACTTTTCTTTTTTTTTTTTCCTGATTCTCCTCCCCATGCTGCTGGGGGAGGAGGGGAGTGAGCAAGATGATGTGTGGTACTTAGTTGCCAGCTGAGGTTAAACAACAACGTACTATAATCATTACTCAGCAAGCACATCGTCTTAAGAAAAGCTGAAACTATTTTAACATGTGACTTTGTCACTTTTTCCAAGAGAGAGCAGTCTAGAAGAAATGTTATCCTGGAAGAGTGTGCAGGGTTATATCTGCCGCATCCTTATAAGACACCCATATGATGAATTATCATCAAGTCTGTCTAAAGCATTCTCAAGAAAAATCTACAGTTAAAGCAATTTCACTCTATTCTTAGACTGTTACAGTACTACTCTGCCTTTTTAACCCCTATTCTTTTCCCCCTAAACCTAAATAATTTTGGCTACAAATTAAACCCATTAGTTGTATTATTACTATGGAAAACTTTTTGTCCTGTTTATAGTGTTCTTTCCCACATTTGAGATTCATCAGTGTGTTCTATGTTCATTCTTTCCTCCTAACATTTTTTTCAAACTTTCTATCATTCTGGTTTGGAGAAGAGCAGATACCTAAAAGTTGACAAAGTTCCATGAAAAATATGATGCCCTGAAATACACACTTTTTTTCACTGTCCTCATTAGTGCAAGTAAACCAGAAAAATTGTGGTTTTTTTCATTTGCCTTTGGCAAATGTAGAATGGATTTGACATTTAAAAAATGGCTTTGTGTTAGACTCCTGCTCACTGTGTGATCCATGACAATCCCTAGATCCTTTTTTACAGTCCTGCTACCAGGATTATTTTTTATTTGTTATTTTTGCCTTTGTTTTCTCCGTTTAGAAAGCACTACACTGTAACATCTACTGGACTTGATTTTATTTTTTTTTTAATCTTTGTTCTGATTGATCAAAGTAACTTTGCATTTGGAGGTTTTTCTAAAAAGAATAAAAATGGATGGCTGCCTCATTCCTGCTGACAGGAAGAGGCAATTCATCAGTGCAGTTTTGGAGCCACAGGCTGCTCAGATCATTCTGTGCCTAAGATTTTGGACTCAGTTGAGGTGGTAGTTTGCCTTTATATAGGCTCACTGGCTTAGAAATGCTTAGAGCTTGCTTAGAAATGTGCATGACACTAAGCAGTTAGCCAGTATGAATGTCTTCAGCATTGCTCTGACTGAAGCAGGAAAGAAGGATCTTTCTTCTGACATGTTATCTGGCTTGGTTACTCATGACATCTGTTGTTCGGGGCTCTTTCACAAGACAGTGGTGGTACAGTTTGGAATCAGTAGGGGTTTTGGTCAGTTTCCTGACAAGTTCACCTACTGAACTCTGAATTCCTGATGCCTGTGAGGCTTTGTGATCACCTGCTTTCTTGCTATGTCCTAAATAGAATGGTTTGGAAGACCCAGGCTTCACAGTGACATCCTTCCAGGTCATCGCTGTTGATTTTAGTTCACTAGAAATAGAAGTGTATTTCTGCAATGTTTTACGCTGTCTTTCTGACTCTGCTTAGGTAGTAGTCTTGTGTAATAAAAGGTTAAGCCTGTTTGGAAATAAGCTTTTTGTGTCACTCTTCCATTCCTTCCAGCCTGAACTGGGACAAAATCATTAGTCTGCCTTGACTTCCCCTCCTTTTAAATGTTATAGTGTCTTGGTAGTCCTGAGGTGCTTCACCCTGAGTATTGCCACTTTCCTGAAGTATATTATCCCACATTCTGCAGAAGGGTTACAAGTCAGTCAGCAAGAATGTTATTGGGATGGAGTCCTACATAACCCCAGCTCTCTAGACACCTATCAGCAAAAACAGGAAGAGCCACAGGTTTGGGTTTTTTTGAACTAAAGATGCTGATTTTTCAAATTCAGAACTTATTTAGGAAAAATCAATAAGCATTACTATGAGCTAGCTTCTGTTTAGAACACACTATGGAGAAATGGTTAAAAAAAAAAGAAAATTCACATAGAGCATTCTGCTCAGACAGAACTGTAGGAAAACAGAACAGTATAAAAAAAAACAACACATAACTATCTTAATGATATGTGGGGCAAAATCACAGAGCTTTAGAGCTTAAAAATTAAGAGGTACCTGCACTGAGTTAGTGATACTGTATAGCTTACGTACTCTGGAGTGTATTTCAGCTGTTGTTAACAATGGTACTTTAAAATGCTTGGAACAAGGGATATCAGGAATTCCTGATTAGTATCATTAACAGGGCAGCACTGCAAGAAATCCTTTACCTTTTTAGGTATGAATGTATTTTATTTCCAAATACATTACTTTGCCTTTATAGTAAGGAGGAAGTAGTATGCAAGGAAAATGAGGCAGTCTTAAAGTGGGCAACTGAGTTGAAGGCTGGTACTTGCAGGGGCTGTGCATGAATCCCTGGCTGTAATTAAAGAATATTATCACTAAATTCAGTGATTTTGCTATTACACACAGCAGACTGAATCCCTCTCGGCGGTTATACTGGAGCAATCCCATCAGCTTGTTCCATTGGGTTAACTGAAAGTAGAATGAACCCAAAGAAATAAAAATAATTTAATATTATATTGGATTAGTTTTAGTTAAGTAATAAACAAGGCATGGCACTGCCAGAGTTTTGTCATCCTCTTTTTGCAATAAATGGTTTTTAATTGTCTCATCTGAATATAGTATAAGCAGACAGAAACATGAGATCTAAAATGGCATTAACACATTTTTATCTCCTTTTTGTTAATCTATGAGGTAAGCCACGATGTTGATTATTAATAGCCTCCTCCACACTGCAGAGTGGCTTCAGCGATTCTGCAAATTGGCTAGATTTGAAGCTGTTAATTATGCAGTATAGTGTGCTCCATAAAGGCAGAAACGAGCGTGACTTGGCTCAGTTCTCATGAGAATAAATTGTAAAAATTGGACCTCTGGTTTGAATTCTGGCTTCACAGAGGACACAGACATTCCATACAACAGGCTTGGCGAGGACAAATCATTTACTCCATTAAAAATCAGAATATGTTCATAGTAAAATCGCATACCTGGCAGAAAGCCCGTGGCTCTTGGGACTGCAGAGGTCTGAGGCTCATTAACGGGGGGTGCTTTTTATCATTTTGTCTAAGAAACTGACAAACATCTTAGACCCAAATATCTCGTCAATCATATGCAAGGGAGTTTTTCTTTCTTTCCCACATTCACCGGCAACACTTGTGTATGTCTAGAACTGCCCGCCAGCATTTTAAAGTTACTGTCTGCCTGCTGTAGGAGAAAAAGGCATAGTCTCCAACACATGCTGCTCATCTAGGCAAATGATAAGTGAGGGTGAGGGGAGGGTCATCTTTTGGCTTGGGCTCTCGCTTTAGGTTTTTATGTAAACATAGATGTTGCATAACAAATTATGACAAGATGCTTTTACCTTAGGTTTCCACTTATACATCAAGGAATTTACAGGATAGTACTGCTACTACTTCTGAAGCAAATCTGTACATATTTGTATCATTTTCTCTTGAAGTATGGGAGCCGGTAAACAAGTCATAGAACAAAAAACAGCTCCATACATTGGAATCTTTTTGAAATATATTTGGATAAGGATGTGTCTAATATATGACTATACCTTTGTAGCTGTTGCAAGGTTGTAGCAGTGTAACTGATACTAGTTGAAAGATTCTGAAAGCAGTATTAAATGTCCAGTGTGTCACAGTGATGAAAAGTAAAATGCATTTTTTGCAGTTTCTTCTAAAAGTTTAAGTGAGCTATTTTTTTAAAACACTTTAAACAGTGGAAGAATATTTCTTTCTCAACCAATGCTTTAATCCCTCGAACAAAAAAGATTTTATAGTTTAAACATATGAAAATAACCAGCTCTAAATTCCTGTAACTGTTTGGTGTCATTTAAACCTTTGCAATAAATACATAGATTTATGTGGTTTAAAGGTTTTGGGTTGTTGTTTGTTTGTTTGGGGTTTTTTTGACAAGCGGGAAAGGCAACACTTGAGGAAAAACCTTAACAGTATCATTCAGGCTACTGCTTAACATTAGGTTTGTTATCAACAAGACGTATTAAAATGGAAACAATGAACTAGCAAAACCATCTTGTGCATGGGATTATTAAATTCACAGTTTGCTGTTGCTAATTTGTTAGTAGGCTTCAGTTGTTTAAGCTCATACAACCTCATTTTGCGAAACCGGTTATTAGATTAGATGCCCTCTGTCAATGCCACTGGAGGAATAGCTCTGAATCAGGGCTGTGGTACAAATGGAGTTAGCTGAATGATCTCAGTTCAATACCATTTACCTAACAGAATTATGAAGATGATGCTGACATAATGAATAGGTTCTGCTCAGACAAATGTTGTCCCCTGGAGATAACGGAAATTCACTGCAGGGCTGTTTGCTTTCTTTGCTTGATACAAAGGTCTTGGACTCTAGTAAAGTCAGTCCTTGTTCTTTTCCCAGAATTATGTTACTTTTATGATTTCACAAAGTTCAGTCTAGAGACAGAGATGCATTTATAGAGCTGTTCAGACTTGTTGGTTCTGGAATACGTTCTCTCTTAAATTATGCTTCTTAAGCAGGTGTGTTTTGTTCACTTTGAAATATGTGTTAACTAGAATAGCATGGTAGTTAGAGATAATACAGAACTGAATCCTTTCACGTATCCTACAAAAAATACTGTGTTTGTTTTTTGTAGTTAGTGTTTCATGAACCAGCCTGTATAGACTATTTTCTTCCCAACATTTTTTTTCTTTTGATTCATAATGTTGTTCATACTTGTGAGAAAATTTTCAGAACAAAAATTGTTTCCATTTTTCATATGCAATCAGTGAACCATATACCAGTATGAGTCAAAGACAAATGATAATATTGAGGACGGTTTTGTTATCAGATATTTAAACCAAGAATTGTTTATTAAAGAAGTCTCAGAATGTAAGAAATTAATTTAATGTCAAAGACTTTCAAAATGAAAATATTCCCCAGTGTAAATTTCTGTTTCACCACCATGTTCTCGGAGCACTGTGAGAACCAAGAATATTTTCCTGTGGTGAGTCTTTATGGATGTTCAGTGACACTGTGAAGTACAGAGAACTGTAGCTCGCAGAGTGCTAGGCATTTTTCAGAGGCATTTATTTGGAAAGAGTTTCTGTTGGAATGTAATAAATAGTTTTGCTTGTGCAGCCAGCAATGTATATGTAGCACTTCATGTAGAACAGACCCTAATCTTACAATATTTTTCCTGTTAAAAAATGTCATGGGTTAGTATTTGTCTTGTATATATAATCACATAAATATTAATTCTTGTAGGGTGAAAAAGGAGATAAAGGAGAACCAGGACCAGAAGGCATTCATGGAAGAGAGGTAAACTGAATGATAGTGAAACAGTCAAGCTACAAACTTTTGGGAAAGTTGCTTAGAAAAGCTTTGCTGAATAGTTTTGCTGAATCCTGTATCTGGATTCCAGTCCAAATGCCAGTCATTCCCCACAGAATTTGGACAGTCAGGTTCAGATCCCTCTGTGAGATGCTCTCTGCCCTCAACTGTGATGCTTTACAGCTGGAGACCCAACGGTATCCTGCATTAAAAACTAAACCCAGGTTGACCTCCAGCTAGGTCAAGGAGGAGACAGGAGGTGAAGATGGGGATAAAGAAAACCTCTGGCTCAATTTTATTTATTTATTTGTTTTTAAATCTTCCTTTTCACATCATGCTGGTTGGCCATTTTAGTATTGCATTGAAAGAACCTCTGATTTTCTTCCTTCTCATCTTGGTTTAATATATAAAAAATAAATTTAAATTTGAAAATAAATTAGGCAAAAGTGAGGTTTATTACTTTGCATGTCTATAGTGTTAGCTCAGGTTCAAGCTTGAACGTGAACCCAATGATCAGGTTGATCCAGTAGTTTTTAAGGCACAGATTCATACATTCCTCAAATACAGACCAGGTCAATTAACTACGTAGGCAGTGAAATCTGGCTGAGAAAAAAAGTGAAATTTTAACTCAAATTCTCTGTTACATGAACCACATGGCACAGCGGGTGACCCATGGCTCTCACCCAGGAGTAGCTAGCAGCCTGTGTATTTTACTTTTCAGAAATCAAGGGTCCAGGCCTAGCTTTACCCTGCCTCCAGAAATGCCCTCTTTTCCAGCAGATTGTTATAACTATGTAATTACGACACTTCTTTGTCCTTTGGATTACTATGCACACTGTAACCATAAAAATATTTTTGGTATTTTAGGTTACTATAATTTAATGCTAGGTAAATGAGCTATTTTTGACTAATAGTGAAGGTCCTCCATATGAAAATATATACTATGTACTGAGCTGGATCTATGTTTAGGTATTCAAAGAGGTATTTTCTTGTAGCCTGCTTGTCTGTGAAGGTGATCCATGTACTTCAGTCATGCATAGCATACATTCTGACAGCATGGAAAAAACACATCTCTGTTTCTTTCCATAGCTCTGGGGACATTTCTCTGTTGGTCTTACATGATCTCCTTTACTACATAGGATCTTGTTCCATAAACCTTTTAGGAAGAGTAAGGTATTACTTAGGAAGAGTAAGGTATTACGAAGTATCTAGAACATATTTGACATAGTGGCACTGTGAAAGTGTAAAATCTCAAACCTACTTTGAAATATTTACTGAACTGTTGTAATGTGTCAAGAAATGGTAGATTATCATCATGGGAACTGCCATGAAGACATTTTGGAAGTAAAATTGTACAAGGCAACATAACATTATGTTGTTTGAATCCACACATAATTCCTTTTTAACAATATTTACATAAAATGCTTTGGATTCAGTTAACACTGTACATGTACACTGTACATGCCAGTCATTATGCTTAAATTTAAAGGACTGTGTATCACTGACTCTTGGTCACTATCAGTGTCTCTCAGACTCATTCCACGTACAGAAATGTAACATCTGATATTTCTGAAACAATCAGGTTAATATGCTTACATGGGTGTAATCTGCAGTGCTGCATAAAGAAAGTCTGAAAACACTTAAAGCCAGCAGGATGGGCTGCTGGCAGCTGTTGTCTCTGCCTGGGGGAGTGAGGGCTTCCATACCCACAAGTGAAGAACTTGAAAAGGGTGACTGAACATTTTACCTTGCACAAATGGTAGAAGCATATTTTAATTTATTTTAGTCAAAATAAGGAAACAAAGTATCACAGAACAGTTTTGCTTGCTGTTACTACTTGTGTTTTCATAGCTGTACAAAAAGTTCTTGCTAGAATGAAGTTGCATGACAGTGGGAAGCCAGACCTGATTTGAAGGCTAGGCTTTCTCTAACAGTGAAGGGATACCTAAAAAGTTTAGTTCCTTCATTCCTCGCTGGTTGTGCTAAATGGGTCAGTTAATCTCATTGAGAACCGGGTTTGGATGCAGGAAGTGTGAATATATTTAAGTGCTCTGCACATCTCCCAGTTTGTCACTCCAGGAATCTGAGCCAAGATCTACAATGCCGTGTCCCAGTCTGGGACATTATTCAAAATCCATCTGACAGCATGAATACTTACTATAAATACCAGTAATGTGGTGGCCATTGTTTTTAGCTTCTTAAGGAGTAGTTATAAATAACTTAATATATTACTAATTTGTTCTTCCATGGTATGTGTTCACATCACATATGTAAACAGGTATTTGCTTGTATAATATGAACAGCCAGTTTAGTTAAGTAATATCTGTGTTTTATCCCTTGAGAATTTTTTAGCCACTTGACATTAATAATGCTATCGTTTGTGTCACTGTAGCAAGTGTAGCTTCGTAGACACGCTGTCTGAAAGAAATCCTGATAAATATAGTTTCTTCTCCATCATGCTTATATCCCAAAAGGATTAAGGAAAAATTTGCAGTACTAACATCCATGACACTATCTGTGGAGCAAGATCTATAGTACATTCATATGCTTGTCAGTTGAAATGGAAAGAAAATCTTTAACATTGAAAATTTTAGACTCTTCTTGCAGTCATGTCATTTTCCTGATCAGTGGTGCAGGTAGGAAATGAATACCGTGGGACACTACCAATTAATGTTTTGCTGACACAAATGAAATCTTACAGCAAAAGTAAGTGAAAACAGAAAATTATGATTCATATCTATCAACATGTGTCATGCGTGACTAGAGGCAGAACAGTGTCTTTCTTGCAAATTGTAAAAAAATTTTAAAAATTTTAAAAAACTGTTAAAAAATCTGAAATTCTAATAAATATAATCTCTACAGCATTAAACCAAGTGATTCAATAATTATCTTTTTCTGCTGCTGGGAAAAATGATACCCTAAGTGACTTAAAAACTTCCATACGTCTATTGTTGTTTACATACCTGATGTCAAAGAGTGGATCTCTGCAGTTCAGTTAGCAATGAAAAAAAAATCCCAGGTTTTCAATGGGAAGATGGAAAACATATCAGACCTTTTTATTTTTATGGTTGTGGGAAAAGGTGAACAGAAGTATGAACATTTTTAAAGATGTCTTGATACGATAGTAACAGTTGTTTGCCTTCACACCCTCATGGCCTGTGTCTCTAATCTTCAACTCTCTTAGTGTCAGCAATGTAAGGAAATATTTGGATAGGAAGGGAAGAAATCCTACAGCTTGAAAGGATGAAGTTGGTAATGGTATTTAATGATATCTAGAGTTTGAGGATTCTGTTAGGAATAAAAGTATAAGGAGAGAGTAGGCATTGCTCCAGGATCCAGAAAATTCTAGTAATGTAGCAATTTGAAGTTTTTGAATGACATTAATGAGAAAAGAGCAATGACAATGTTTAAAACTGCATGAGAGTACTGAAAAATAGTGTATTGTTTGGAGCTTTGAAAATACTTTGCTAAATTAGAAGAGTTATCCCAACATATACAGCTTGGTGTTGTACAGCTGACTCTGAAGCTGTTGTTTTAATTTAGGTTTTAAGGCTCCTCTGTGGAGAAAGTATAGTTCTGTTCTCCTACTTGTTAGAGTATTTCCAAGTTTTATTGCTTGGTAGAGACTGTTGATTTGATCTATAATAATCTGGTTGCATGTTGTTGGTTATTGCTAGATTGTTTACTGTATTTCCATTATATTTGATGTGTTATTCTAGCAGATTTTAACCTGTTGTGAGATCTAACCAGGTTAATGCAGGTGAGGGAATTGTACATAATGAATGATGTTTTTCCAAACAGATATCTTTTGGAGTGAAAAACCTGTTCTCCTCAAAAGATTTTGCCACTCTTACAGCCTCAGAGATACCAGCCTCCATGCAAACCTCACCAGAAGTGTTAGAAGACTGGGTCCACAGCCTTTTCTCAGCTGCCATCAGTTAATTAGCCACAGCTGGGAAATATCTGAGAAGTCCACTAACCTTTCACCCTGAGACAAAATGTTTACCATAACAACAGACATGAGTTGGATAAGAGAACTCTGGAAAAAAAAGCACCAAAATAACTGAATTTGTTAGCTTTGCATGAAATTATCAATAAGAAAACTCTTTCTAGAGTTCAGGAACATTAGCAAAATTGTTATGTTAAGTGTTTCCTCCAAGTAAAACATGCTCTTTATGCCCTAATGTTTTACTTGATGAATTGTGACTTAACATACTCTTAGCAGGTTCACTAAGGCCTGAGAAAACCGTATCGTACACTGAAAATTTTCTCAGAGAGTGAACGAGCATTGTATGAGATTGTTACTGGTTTAAAAGGAAAATTCAAATAGGAAAACCATTGCCTTTTATGCCAGTACTGTTGGGACACCCATTAATAAAATCCCATCCTTTGAAGAATCTGTGAAAACATGGTCATTTTTAGAGCGTTAAAGCACAGTTGCTGGGTTTTCATTGTTTTCTTCTCCTAATCCCATTGGTTTTGTAGGCTGAATAAAACTCTAGTAAGCTAATATCATGGAAAGTCTGGTTACATATTTGTCAAAAATACTGTCAACCAATATGGTAACTTGTCCTTTAAATTTCTTCCACCAGAAGAAATACCATTGTCATCCCATTCCAAACAAAAAGCCTGCCTCTAGTTTAATCTGTCCCGTTGGCCCCGATTTTGCTGACTTTACACCCTTATTGATATTTGTTATACTTGTTCCAGTAATTTCTCTGTTGGTTAGCAACTGTGTTACAGTTACCTGTCTTATTCTATATATAGATACAGATGTAGATATCTCTAACTTTTCTCATTTCAGCCATTTCTGATGTTGTTGTCTGTTAGCCTTGAGTTGGCCTTATACATGCATATCCAAATGCTTTCCATTTTGGTGTCCATAGAGGAACCATCATGTAAGTTTATTCTGATCTGTAGAAAGACCAAGCTGTAGTCCTTACTGAGGAGAAAAAGTACCAGCTGAAGAGTGTTCATGAACTCACAAATGCGTATTATTGTATTGTTCCCAAAAAGTTAGAATTAGATCAGGGTAGAATTCAATAATTCATTTAGTCTCATAACAGAGAGCTGCTGAAATTTTTACTCAGTTCTTGAATTTCTGGCATATCTGATAACAGACTCCTTGGATCAATAGAAATTAGTTCATTGTTTTCAAAATTGACCTCGTTCTCCTAAAATATTGCAGGAAAGAAGCTTTTCTAATTTAACGCTTAATCTAAAATAATCCAAATTATATCTGTTTAGATAACCACATCTATTTTACTGAAGCATCCTGTCCTGGACTCTGCCAGAGACAGGAGGCTGTATTGTACTGCAATAGAAGGGGCTACAGATCTGACTTAGCACAGGAATTCTTACTTATGCCATTTCAGAGACAGCAACAGATACACCTCTCAGCATCTTTACAAGCGTGGCTGTAGGGAAGAACAGATGTGGTACAGTACCAGATGTGTTTTTGCAAGCATTCAGTATGTCTAGGACTTACTAAGATCATAATATTTTTTATAGATATATAATGTGTAGAAGAACAAGTAATACTTGTGATGGGATAACCTTTTAAGCAGATCTTATTTTTACTGATACTGCTTTTCTTTCTTGGGGTTTTAAACTGCAAAGGAAAGCTAATTCAAGTATTTTAAAATAAATAGATAAAAAAACCTTCCTTGGTACTCAGAAATCCTGCTTTAAACACTGTAAGGCTTGTTATCAAATATGTCATTTCCCCTTGTCCTTTTTATGTGAGGTCAACTTCTGTGGTTATAATCTCTGCAGCAGCTGTCAAACTGCATGCCTCACTGAGGTGCACTGCAAGAACACTACTAAAAGTTTTAAACAAACCAATTAGGGAAAAATGAGGTTCATAGTTTGACAGTGCATGACTTAGGTTCAGTATCTTTCATCTGCAATTGTCTTTTCAGTAGAGACACACAGATATATTGCTGTCTGTGAGCTGCAGATTTATGGGTTTTTTTACCCTTATCTTTCTCTTCTCTGAATATACAGCCTCGCAGCTAATTCTTAACTTCAAAGCTATTGCTCCACTGCTGATTTGCTAATATTTTTTTTTCATTTTTATTTTGATCCAAATCCATACAGTTTGCATACCTGAAATTTCCCTAAAATGGCATTTTAGAATATGGAGTCGTTGTGTTTCAGACTGTGTAAAGGAGGAGGTGGAAAGTAAAATGTAGTAAGTGGAGACAATATTAAAACTGTCATAAATATGCAGATTGTAAAGAGAAAGGAATTTTTGGCCTGGTTTTTGAATCCATCTGCCTATTACATTTTTAAAATCCAAACAGCAAAACTACTTCTGATTTAACTATTGCATATTTGGCAAGCTTAATAAAGGAAAAATCAAAGCTAAATCAGGGGTATTTACAACAACCACAAATTTAATCCAAAGTGGGTACTTAAATGCTCATATAGTTCTAAATGATGTTCCTTCCAGATGGTGAATTAATATAATTTTAGCAGGAAGTGAAGTTGCACAAATATGTAGTATTTAGAACACTCACTGATTTCATGTTTCTGTACCCACCAAGGCACAGATGTTACTTATCATTTTCATGCCAGTTGTCTCTATCTTTACAATTACTGCAAACTGAGGAAGAGAGTTTGCAAGGGCAAAAAGGGGGCTGGGAAGAACTTAAGTTAGTAAACCCTAATTCAGATGTAGATGAATCTTTTCTGTCCTTGACCTAATTAACTTCCACAATAGTAATGATGGTAGCCTAGTTGTGGAGCATCTCATTATAATTTGGTCCTGTATTGCCTACATTATAACCATTTGGTTTCTGAGTAAAAATTTGAACCTGTAGAGCTGTCTCTGACTTGGAGTGTATGTGCTTTCCTGTCACATGCCCTAAAGCAGTGGTCAGAGGGAAGGCACAAGAACGTGTCTTTGGGCTTGAACAAAAAGGAGTTCCTGGTAGGTTGGTCCAACATCAGAATTGAGTTCATTCCTTACTGCAGAATGACTTCAGTTTGCTGGGCATATTTCAGAACCTCTTGATTTTCCATTTATTTTGTAGCAAGGAGAAGACAACAAAGATTGGGCTGGGTGCTAAAGATTATGCTTTTTGGGGCTGCTTCTGGTGAGATATGTTAGTGGAAGAGCTGTATTGTAGATATTGTAGAGGGAAAAATCAGACTAGATGTAAAGAGGAAATTTTTTACAATGAAGACGGTGAAACACTGGAACGGGTTGCCCAGAATGGTTCTGGATGCCCCATCCCTGGAAATGTTCAGGGTCAGGTTGGATGGGGCTCTGCACAGCCTGATCTAGTTGAAGATGTCCCTGCTTGTTGCACAAGGATTGGACTAGATGACCTTTAAAGATCCCTTCCAACCCAAACCATTGTATGATTCTGCAGTTGTGAAATGCTGCGTATGTAATGTGTAAGACTAGGCAGTGTTGTCAGCTTCTCCAGCTATAGGCAGAACTAAGGAGGGAGTTATTGAGGACCCAGTTATTTCTTTAATTGCCTTTTCAAACACTGGTGAGGATTGGAGTGTTGGAGAATGTGCAGCAGCTCTGAGCTGTACCCTGCTGTAGCTCACCAGCTCCGCATTGTTACATGAAACATAGAATCTGCAGCTCTCTGTCCACCTCTGCCGCTTTCCAGATTTTAGCAGAAGTTAACTGAATGCACTAGTACTTTCTCTAGTATTCTATCTTTGTTAGCCATGCAAGACACAGACCTACTGGGACTGCAAAGGAACTTTGTATTTTTATGTGCTACTTGCCCTAACAGGGCACAATCAACTAGATAGTTCAGCTTTATATGTTTAATTACATGTTAAAGACACATGCAGTATTTGATAGATGTTTCTCTGTTCACAAAATAATGAAAATAAAGAACTATGAGGTAGTAGTACTAGTAATGGGGTAGTATTTTAAGGCGTAGTTCATTAATATATGCTAACCACAATACTACAGGATTTTGTCCAGCTCTTTCCACAGTTGACAACAAATAATGCATTTTTCTTTTTTGCCCAGGGACTAAAAGGTGACCCTGGTAGTCCTGGTGTGCCTGGTGCTAAAGGAGAAAAGGTACTTCTTTATCTATAAAGTTGTATGTGTGAGTGTGCATAATATCTCTTCAATATTGAACATACTGCCTTAACTATATGTGGCAAACACCCACTGCTGCCATTTGTGTGTTCAATGCCAGCTTGAGCGTTGAAGAATATGAATACAGACTTACTGTAAATACAAAAGATAATTAATCTTTCTTACAACAAATTTTGAAAGGAATTCAGAACAGGAGCCTAAATTCAGTGTTCTGAATTGCTCTGGTGATCTGATTTGCTCCTATGGGACTGAACCTGAAGGTCTCATAAGGCAGTTCATATCTCAGTGACCTAATTCTGTGAACGTTGACACAGGCAGATGTCTTTACGTATGTGAACTTGTCACATTGACTTCAGTGGCTGCATTGTGCATATAAGCTGCATCTTGTAATTTAAAATATGCAGATGTGTTTTGAAGGATTGGGTTTTTTTAAGCTGTGATTCATTTATGCAGAAGCCTGTCATTTTTTATTTCCATTTAACCTGTAGTGAACTGTCTACATCTATGCCATTACTGAAAAAGAGTATTTTTCTGCTCGTATGTTTTTGTAATCAGAGCATGTGTGATGCTTATACTGGATTTACTTCTGCCGTGGTATATATCCTCTAAAAGGCATAGGGGTTTAATACATAGAACTAAAGAGATTGCTGGTTTACTTACTCTCCTGTTTTAATTAGGGAGATGCAGGACCTCCGGGACCAACTGCCTTGAGTGTAAGTACATGTGAAACAAAAACAGATGAAAGAAAATCACTGAGAAATGTTGCAGGTTTTAGCTTATTTGCAATATAAATACTTTTATTGTTAATTTTAAAAGCAGGTCCCTCACTGTGCAATGCCTCTGCATTTCCTGTAGGAATTGTGAAGCAGGGAAAATGGAATTTTATAAATATAGAGAAAATAAGCATATTTAAGACATCTCATTTCCCACAAAATGCTAGCAAAAATATTCTTTTTTAATTTGTTCTATGTATAGATATCATAAGCTGGTTAAAGTCAAAGAATTCCCTTGTTATTTTTAGTGAAAAACATTTTTAAGTAAAAGCTTTGAAATCTAAATAATGCTTTTTTAAGATATTGTAAATATTCTATTGCCAGGTTATTTTATTAAGTACTTAGTTATGAGTGCAATGCCCTGTGTACAACAGATTATTATATATATAGCATGCGTAAGTTCAAATTTGACACAGAGGACCCTATTTTCAGAAAGCTGAGGATGTGGGGACATATCCAGATAGATGTGAGGGTGCCTCAGCTCCTTGTCCTCAGGTCCAACTGGTAGCAGGGCTGAGCATGCATTCCCAGTAGGTACACAAACACACACACAGACATGTCTGGCCACACAGGTCAACAGAGGTGGACACACTCAGCACTCCCACAAACAGCACCGACAACTTCATCCTGTTACTTTCTCTGACTGATCATGACAATGGTCTGGGAATGATAAATACGTACATATATACAATGTATATATTCACCTACTTGCTAGCCAGTCCAGCTTGATATTCACTGCTGATGTCATACACACTCGCACTGCCTGTGCTTACTCCATTTTTGGGTACCACAAAGACATTAGACCATTTTCTTTTATGAAACACGTCATCTGCTTCTGGTTTCTTTTATTACACGATAATGCTGCTACCGATAATAAAAATAATTTAATTAATTTCAGTATTTGCTTAATTATAGTCCATTAAAAAGTCAGTGATTGGATATGTCAAATATTTGAGAATAACATATGCTTCAGTATGAAGCATTCTTTTTCCAAAAAAGGAGGTTGCAATATTCTTTTCACACCAAATAGCAAACTGTTTAGAGTTTGTCCTTTCAAACACTTGCAGAGTTATGTGTCATGGTATTCACATCTATACAGTCTTTGTATCTTACTTAATGCCCTGATATGCATAAAAGACACAGTCTGGAAAGGAAAAAGAAATGCAACATTATAATGATGAAAAAAATAATGTACTAGATTCTAGTGAAGAACAATATTTTGATAATACAGGTTTTTTAAAGTTTCTACAGTTCTTAGAGGGAAAAAAGCAAATAGGTATCTTCCTTTCCTTCTTTATAGAAAAGGTCTGTGTATCAGACTCAGGAAGTTGCAAATTTGGTCACTAATTCATTTATTCCCTTTCATGTAATTTAGCTGAAGAAAATAAAATGTGAGGTCAGACATGACGATTAGTTGTCTTTTAAGTGTCAAGGAGACTTCTTCAGTATGGATCTAACTGTTACTTTGTGAGGATCTGGTATGTGCCTGTGCACCAGAAAGGAGAATTGACCTGCATATTAGTTGTATTGTGGCTAGATAGTGCTATAGAGATGGTGGAAGAGGTTTTTAGTTTCCTTGCAATGATCTGTGCCCCAAGCATGTATGAAGCCTGAAGAGAAATGTCCCCAAAACTCTCCAGGGCAAGCGCTGCTTCATAAAAGTAATAAATTCTGTCTGAAACCAAGTGATTTTGCTTACAAACTGAAATGAGAAGGCGTCCCATTAAGGAAAGTCCAGTTGGGTAAAAACAGTTGAGAATGGTGGAAGAGAGCATGGCAAAAATTAAAGCAAAGATAAAAACTCCCAAATCCCCAGGCTGTAGTTCCACAGCATAAATAGCTCTTCTCCCAGACTCAGTATTATGAACTACTTCTACACTATTCATATTAGCCATGTAATCCTAAAAACACTGTAAGAACTATCATTCATAGTGTAAATGATTATACGTTGTCTTTTCACCCTCTTCATTCCCAAGACCATAGCAGCAAGCATCTTCATTAGATCTGACAAACACTGAAGGTTGTAACCAGAGACCCATACTGTAAAAATAAATTCTACTTTACAGTTTCAAGATTAAGTTGCCATGTTTTATGGTACTTATGCATATTTTATGTTTTATGGTATCTTGATTTCCTGAAGATAAGTTAGTACTGTGTCCCAAGATCAGTGGCTGTTTGCTACGGTTCATGTCTCGCTAGAGGTAAACAGGGCCAATTCTGTCCTTCAGCTTTTGAATATACAGTCAAAATGTGTGTTGGAAGAGTTAACAGTGAAAGATTTTTAATAAACAGCCTTGATTCTAGGATCGTTACTGCAGTAGATGGATTGGAGTAGATCTTGCTTCAAATAGATTCTTACAGGCCTTGACGGGATCATGGAAATAGAAATAGGATACTTCTGGAGATATGACACAGGAAAAAGAATTGAGAATGCCTATTTTTGGGTGCTATAGGACCATAGAATGGTCCTTTTGAGCATTTCTTGTGTAAATGATGAAAAAATTATTACATCCATTCTGATAGCACCACCTGGATATGTTAGGCCTGTTTTGGATCCATGCATTGTCTTTGGTCACAGTTGTGGACACTCAGCTTTCCTGAGAGTTATACTCAGAGGCTAGTAGTGTGATATCAAAAATCAGAAGCTGCTTTCAAATTGGCTGAAGTTACTCCTTCTGTATATTAAGTGGTTCAGTTTCGTAAAAAGGACTGTCAGAGAATTACATTTCTTTGATTATAAAATGCTGTGCAAATGTTTCAGTTGATTCAGGCACAGCAAGCTGTTTCTGCATTGGTACATCCACTGATGGTTATCTTTACACTTTCTAAAAGGAAACATTTAAATTTTAGTAAAGCACACATGAGCCGTCAGAAGGATGTTACTAACTGGCGTACTGAAACATTTTTTTTGCATAACTGCTAACTGAGAGAAGAGACAAGAGTGAGTGTGAATTGGTTTAGCAATCTGAAGACAGGTTACGACACTGTGGGAATATATGGCCCAGCAGGAAGGCTCTCTCTCCGCACCACTGTCAATAGTTATGTGTTTCTGTTGGCAAGAGCTAAAAGAAGATGAATTACATGAATGGTGGTGGCTCGGGGAAAATTCAGTCTTCAGAGTTGTTTTATTTGTGTGACTTCTGTGTGTCTGTGACTGTTATGATATATAATCATGAAAGGAAGATACATATCTCACTGTGAATAAGTAGTAGGTCAGATAGTATCAAGGTTCATTTGTCACTGAATGAAAACTTCCTATGTCAGGATCATTCATGCTGTTATCGCCAAAACGTGACATCAGTGTTTCAGTTATGAACCCTATTAAAAGTTTTAAAATGTTCCATTTGTTTGGGACTTACGCATAACATGATAAATTTATCTTCTACTTACAGTCATTTTTAGTTTTTTCTAATGTGAAAAGGATTTCTTTCTTTTTATCAAAATGCAAAATGAATTATTATGCTGAGGACAGGGGGGAAGAGGAGTAAAAATAATGAAACACTGTTAGAGCCAAGTCCAAAATACATTTGGGCAGGGAGGGAGGAATTATTGAAAGGGACTTGGTTTTGCTCAAACTGGACAGCTGAGCATGGGTCATCGACCTTCTGCTCTCGTGCAATTGCATATCAAGACAGGTGGGAAATGATGGCATTACAGAGCTCTGCTGCCCTATGCAGCTCTTCCATTCCTGTGTATTTCCATAGAAATCATACATTAGTGGAATAAGTTGGAGAAGGTCTACCATATATGCTGGTATCAGCATAAGCTAGAGTATCGGCAGCATCATGTGGGGCCAGAGCATTTTCCCCACACAAAGACCTGCACCATGGTCCTGTCCTCAGCATGGGGAGTGTGAAGGTGGCAAAAACTGAGACTGCTTCACTGCAGTCATTCCCAAGCAGCTGGTTGGTGGTACTTCAGTCCGTGGAAAGTTGTCCATAGTTAATCTACAGAAGAATCTAACAGTTGTAGAAGCTCTTGGGTTTTCATTTGTCTGTGCTTTCGGTACCTGTGAAAGTCAAAAAGGCATCAGTGACCCTGTGTCTAAATGTTTGGTCATCCCTGATGTGTAGGAAATCCTGTGCTGCTCAAAAGCACAGCAAGCATGCTCTGCCCTCCATGAAAAAATCACGGAAGAGAATGAAGTTATTGGTACTTGGAAAAAAAAGCTGTATTTTTAAAAGTGTTCAACTGACAGATGTAGCCATTATAGTCTCTGTAAGGAATGAGGGATACTTGGAGGCAGTATGTATGGCAGAATTCATAAATGCCCAAGAGCTGTAACAAGCTGTCAGGTGGATGTACATATGCCAAACCACAAAACCGGGGAAATAATACTGCTGCTTTTTAAGATGCAAGAATGATTTTATGAATTTGTAATGGAAATTTCATAGCTCAGAAAAAGTGTGTTGCTCTGGGAAAAAAAGCAGAGCTTTGAACATTTCTGCTTGATGTCAGTTAGCAGAAAATCTCAACTGAAATCCTAGAGTGCATGCACACTTAAAACTTCTCACTTGCAGCAGTAGCAGAGAACTCAGAAGGAAAATTCTGTGTGCCTTACTATACATTTCTGCAGTGAAAAGAGATGGGATTAGAATTGCAGCCTGTGGGTTTCTATAAATTTCTTTAAGGCAGGTATGGAAGTCTTATTAATACAATTTCATTGTTCTTGGATGATGAACTAGAGGTGGAGGAAAAGAAACAGCATTGTAGTGCAAAATATGCTAGGCTATAAAAAATACATGAAAAAATTATAAGCTTTATGTAAAATCCTAATGAAATTAGTAATTTCACTAGTTCTAAGTGTATTTGTTTGATTCATGCATTATTTGTACAAATACATTTAGTGGCTTGGATTGTTAACTTTGACATATATCTGCATAATTAAGCACTTTTAGGAAGGAGATGAAGTTTTTCTGTGTTTCCATGGAGTCAGTTAACAGTGCACAATTCAAGATATATGTATTTGTTTTGTCTCCTCAGTTATGGTGGTAGTTTTATGGGAGTAGTCCAAAGTCATGATTGATTCTTATCCTTTTTTTTTGCTGTCTTTAATTTCTCTGGTATGTTCTTTCTGAATTGCTCTGTAAATACTATATGTCTCTTTTCTTTAGTATTTTTCCAGTGTCTTATAATACATGCTGGGAGTTTATTTTGAACTTTTCTCCCTAATTATGCCAACTTTATGGAGAGCAGTTTAGTCTTTAAAGGTTTCAGTTCCCTGATAAATTGTACTGTAGCTGAGGACCCTTCAGAGAATAAACCAAAGGGATTATACCGCTCTGTTCTGTGGTTTTGTCAAGAAGTGGAATTTAGTGGCAGAAGCTGGGGACTGTTTTCTGCAGGGGCACAGCTGGCTCTGCAACTTGCCCGCTCTGGTATCCCCAGCTTAAGCCTGTGCATGCCGTGTCAGAAGAGTGACAGGTGAGGGAAGGTAGTGCAGCCATCTCTTGTAAAATATATGGTAACTATTCCTCTTGACACTCGATATGCTGCTTTTAGTTCCTGAGGAAAACAAGCATCCATCCGTACGTTCCTGTGAACCTATCCCTTTCAGGAGTTATAAAATAGTCATCCAGATGGCACCAAGTGTTTACGCAGCAGCCGAGGCTTAAGTCAGTCACAGACAGAAGTCCCCAAGACTTGCTTACTAAACAGATAGTTGAAATGTTGGCTCCCAGGTCTGGTTAAATCGAGCCGAATGAAGCTGGTGCACAAGTGCGGCGCGGAGGCGGCTGTGGGAGGAAGCTGCAGGTTCAGGCCTGGGCAGGCTCTGCCGTCACTTTTGGCTTTCCTCTCCCTAAACAAACATCAGCAACAGATTACGCAGCTTGTCCCTCAGACCTTCAGCAGTTATGTGTGTAAAGTTAAAATTCACTTTTGGCAGCATTGCCTAGGAATTTCATAAATTCATTTGATGCATTACTTGAGTCATAGTGTAATTATTTGGCATTTATACGGAGCTCCAAAGAGGAGGCATTTGGTATCCCAGCATCCTTGCTGTTGTAGTGGGCAACAGTATTTTGGATGATTCTTCCTGAAAGATTGTGTGCCAGTTTTTGCTTTTCTTGACTTCTGCACACAGTTCCTTTCTTGTCTCACAGTGGAAAAAATAAGTCATCTGAATAACTTGTATTACTTAAGAAGGGGCACGCACACACACACATCCCTCGTTAGTAAGCATCTCAGCTAATATTATCCTCTCTTTCTTTTCAGGTAATGACATAAAAATAAAGGAGAGCAAGTCTAGTTAACTAAAGAAAGTATAGACAGAAAATTGTATTTTTATTCTAAAGATCTTTATATATATCCCTCTAAGAAAAATCTATTTGAGATTTTTTAATGGAAGTGTAATAATTTCGTGAAAATACTGAACTGTTCAGTTGTTCTGCATGAGATACGGTGATCTTTAACTCTCACAGTATAACTTGCAAATATTCTCTTCTTTAAAAAATGCTTTTAAAGTATGGAAGCAGATCCTATTAAGATTACCCTTTTAGTGAAATAGATGTTTGAGCAGTTTCAGTCTGTTTATCTTCTTTATGCAGTAATACCGATACTGAAGGTACAAGTGAAGATTGATGCCTTAGCCTCACAGAACACCTATTTTTCAAAAATTCAGTGTCTGCTAAGTTGGCACAAATGTGATTTATATGTCCTTCGTTAGAAGAATGATTTGAGAATAGTCCCATACGCAGTAGACACCAATGTAAAGAATCATTTCAAAGTACTCCCCAGGATTTTAAATAATACTTTTTTTTTGCTTAGAAAATAAAGCCATGTCTATTAAAAGTACTAGTTTCATAAAGTGTGAACTTCTGTGAAATTACTCTTCCAGTTTCCCTTTGAAACTATTATCTCTGAAGCAAAGCAGATTTCAAGTTACCAGAGAGCGCTACAGAAATGACCAAACCCAAAGCATAATGAGATCAGCAAGGAACCTATTTTCTGTTCACGTCAGTAATAGATTACCATGAAAATGTAGCTGATCATGTTTTCTGGCAGACTGAAATACTTCTGCTAACTGCTGTCTCCTTTCCCACAGAAGTAAATGGGTTGGCAGCACTTTTGAAAGCCAAATTGTGGCCTATTCAACTTTCCACTCCTAAGCAAAACAGTATGATTACCACAGCAGCAATAAAAGGCCAAACAGGGGGTACAAATCTTTCAGCTTGCCATCTCAACTTACTTCAGTAAGGATGAGAATGAGACCAGGTTGTATTTGGAAATGCTGATGATAGAGGTATTTGAGATAAGTGGTAGTCTAATTCCCCTCACTGAATGGTAGTACAAGAAATTAGTCATCCATCTGTGATTTTCCTCTGCCATTTTTCCCATTCTAGCAGAATTTTATAAGTGAGGTGTGTCTGCATGCTCTGTGGATTTTCGTGTGGGTGGTGTTGGACAGTCTTGTGGACAAGAAAAAGAAACAATCATAGCCATATTTTAAGATCTCTCTCTTCCTCACTCTCCTGTTTGAGCTTTGAGGTGGGTCAGCAGGACAATGGCAGCAAGTAAACTATCTTGAAGATATCTGGGAAGCCAACACTGTAAGCCACCTTGACTGTGGGTAAACTTTATATTTCAGCTCCTTTGCTTGCTGAGGGTAATAGCCCATTCTTACACAAGAGGAGGGCACGCGTTTCCCCTCCATATGATACAGACCAAAGAGGAAAATATCCTCAAAATAGCATAGAAGAATCACAGTGACAATCGTGACCTGCACAGTAGAACTTGTCTGGTAACACTTCCAGATAGGTAGATGAATTTAAGATCTAATTGAACTGCATCTTGATGCATCCTGTCTGGGATGCTGGGACGTTCTTGAATGAGTACAGCCACAGCAGTACCATCCATCCCACAACGATCCATGATCACACATTATGTTATGTCAGGAACTTGGAAATCCGTGGTTGCTTTTTACCTGACTATTGATTTGTGTGATTCTGTGCTGGTCTGCTTGTGGGTTTTACAGAAGGATCATTGTTTATGTAGTACATCAGCATGACAGATGTTTTTTGTCCTGGTGAGAACTGTACATTGAAGAAATATGTCAAACCCCTCCAGTGGGAATTGCCCACCAATTCTCTTTTAAAATGGTTTGTGTTGATTTTGTTTCAGTACAGCTATACCTTTCTGTTTGTAAACATACTGTTTTCAAATTACTTAGCTGAATCATGTCTGTTATAGCTGTGTCTTTTTAAAGTAGCAAGTTTTATCATTATAAAAGCTCACATATTCAAGTGGTTTAAAACACTACCAAGGTGTTTCTGCATGCCTAATTTAGGCTTTGCCTCTGTTTTCAATTGACTCATCTCACTAAACTACATATACTTTCTTTCTGCCTAGTAGCATTTATTCCACATAAATTGAGGTCATGTGTTTGCTGGAATTCATAGTGAGGAAAAAAATAGGTAAGTAGTTTGGGTATAGAACACAGAAACCAGTCTGTAATGAAATAATTTTTGTGCCTTAATTAGATCTGCCTTGCTATTGTTAGCATTTGTATTGTATTCTAATTTGTGTTGAGAAGGAAAGGCTGCCAGCTCAGAACCTATTTCAGCAACATTACCTATGAGTATGTAAGGCAGCTGTCTAGCTTTCTGCTTAAAAAACTATCACCTATGTTTTGAAGCCACTTTCAGAATACAAAAAAATGTTGTCTAATATTTTACTCTTTTGCCATCGTCCATAAGCTTCCAGAGGAAGTAATACAAATTACAATTTCAAGTAACTTCATTCTCTCACTTCAGCTGGGATTTTCCTTTTTGTTTGTTCTGGTTTATTTTAATTCACTAAGGGGTCACAATAAAACCTTTGCTTTTGTTCAGTGTGCATTCCTAGGCAGTTACTCTAAGCTATTAAATTTATGAACCAGGTCGCCACCATGTCTCTGCGGATGCTTGTTGTGATGTATCAGGCATTTAAAAATGTTTTTGTACCTCCAGGTTCACATGACAGGATTTTAACCCTTTTGTAATAAGTGGTTTCTGATAGCTACATGCCAGCTAACACACTTTAAATTGATAGTTTATGAAATTTAAAACAGCTTAACTGGCTCAACTGTTAGATTACTTTTCTGTTACTTCCAAACACATTTTTCTTCTACCATTTCAATTTTAATAACTCTTAATAGATTTTATCTCCTGATACTTGAAAAAAATATTGTTAAGTATTAAAATATTAATTCCTACATATATTTTCAATGTCATGCAAGATTTTAAAAGCTAACTTATTCTTCTGTAGCTTTTTTTCTTAAACCTGTCATTTTTCCTATATTCCCTCAACTAAAGATTATTCTAAGTTTTGGCAACATTTTGTTTGAAAATCTGACAGCATGTGCTTCATAGCATGCTTGCTTTTTCTTTATTTAGCTTTACAACCAGCATCTTTTCCCTTACCAACGCCTATGGTTTACCTCTTATAAAGGAATTCACAAGTTTCCACTCTCAATTTTCAAGAACTTGTGCAAGCTTCTTGTGCCTGTCTGTGCATCGTGTTTCACCTGTTTTCATAGCCATCTTCGCTCACTGTAATAGATTTTCTAAGTTTCAGATGTACCCGAGCCCATTTCCAGCTTACTGACTCTTTTTTCCCCAGACTACATGGTAATGTTTGAGAGATTTGCACTTGATGTTTCTCAAGCTGCTTCAGGCATGTAAATCCAAGGGGCTTGCCTGGTGTGTGACAGGTACAAGCCCTAAAGACTTCATATGTTATTTCAGTTGGCTTCTACATAAAGTGGGTAGAAGGCTACCACCTTCCAACCTCAAAGGTGGCCTGGCACATCAGGAAAATCCTGTGCATATCAGGCTACCTGTAAGGATGCATTATATTTTCCTGCTGGTCTGATGCTACAGGAATGGGCTGTTCTTATATCTCACTTTGCCTTGCGCTATTCCTACGCCTCCTGTTGTTCACTGCCATACCATCCTCTTGCCAGTGCGAGACTATCAGGGTGACAGACAGTGAATCATTTTGATAGCTTTGGATGTTGTTTGCCTGGGGAGATGCCACAGGTAAAATGGATTTCTTTCTGACATAAATGTTTTCAACACAATCAATGGCATATCCCGCGAGGCCACATGCATATACTCGGTCTATATTCTGTCCCTTTCTGTCTGCGGTGGTGGGCTCCCTTGGTGGGCTTTGTCTACCCACTGTGCTCTCTGTGACTTGAGGCAGTCAAGAATCTGATCTTTGATTTCCAAATGGAGATCTCTAGAAGTTAAATAGGCATAAGACCTACGCAGATACTTTGTCTTCCTACAAATACGTACTTCTGTGCTAAACTGTTACATTCATTGCCAAGATTTATAGAAGTTCAACAGGGGGTGTTTTATTTGTTCCTTTAGGCAGATTTCACTGTAGGGTTTTCCGTTTAATTCCTCGCACAGGTTTCTTCTTCAGTTGTTTTTCCAGGATCTCATCCAGTGAATGCTGAACAGGGATAGCATTGCTAAGTCAGTACCGTTACCAGGTTCTGACAGTTTTACAGCCATATTAGTTAACATGGTTCATGTTGTCTTACCACTTTTTAAAGCAAAGATCCCACTGAAGTTAGTGTGAACTTTTACCTCAGTTTCAATGTCAGGATGTGGCTCCTTGTACAGGGTAGTCCTCCCTGCCTAGTTTCCAATTGTAAGCTGCTCTCCTCCCTTTCCTCGAAGATAAACCTCCTTATCTGGTTCCTTTTTCTTGACAATGATATTGTAGAGAGAAGAAAAAGAATAAAAGTCAGTCTTGGACAGAAATGTTGGTTATTAATTATCATTATTGTGCAGTTACATTCTTGTGTAATTTTTGTCCCCTTGGAGCCTTTTTGTACAGATATGAGAGGCTAAGTATTTCCTCCTCCATAAAACAGACATTACAGGTTTTCATCTCACTCCCCTGCATAAAGTTGTCCCTATAAATGAAATATTAACAAAACATAACTCCACCTCTTCCTGAATTCTCAGAATCTTTCCACAAATGTAGAATACTGCTAACACTTGGACAGTCAGAATTCTCTGCAAGTTCCAAACTATCCTGAGGAAAAATAGAGAAATTTTATGGAGGTCATATTCACATACTGCTTTATGGGTTTGTGCATGTATAAGCTACTTAACTGCACTGTAATTAACTTACCATGATTTATTTGTTGGACACAACATTGTCATGCATAGTCTAGTTCCATAAACTTTTGCAGAAAGATGGAAATGGTGCGCATCAGTTGTGTAAATGATCCTGAACCTTACCTTGTTTACATTATAAACTGAAGTGAAATACTATCTGAGGTAGTGTTCTAGCTTAAGTGTTTGAAAGTAGAGAAATGATAGGAATAGAAAAACTCTTGAACTGACTACTTTTATTTAAATTTTGAGTCATACTTAATTCTAAACAACTTAAAACATCACTGGTAGATACATGATCTAGCAGCTTTGGCATGCCCACTAGTTTCTCAAGTGTATCTTGGGAATTAGAGATTATAAATGAACTTTTAAAATTCATTTCTGGAAATCTGGACGCTTTAAAAACATGATTCTCGAAGGGCTTTAGTTTACCCTTACTGGGGCAATAAATACGTGTAATTGAGTTTAAATAAAGAGTTCAGAGTTTGATCAAAGATGTAACTCAAGTTGAAGCAATATGTGAGTCTGAGTAATTTAAATGGTTAAGAATTTAACATATTAATATTTCAAACTTTTACATAAACTGAAGATAAGTTATTTAATTTTGTGATAGCCTGTTAGAATATGCAGTATTGCGTTCGATACTTTTTTTAAAATTATAAAAAGTACTATAGTTCAGTACTATTTGCTGATTACATTGAAACAGATTTCATATTTCTTGTTGCTATAATGGAAATTGGATAGCTTCCTCGAAGTAATTTTTTTTAGAAATTGTGTTCCAAGGTGACATAAAGTTAAGGGGCAAGGGACACTGTTCCAAGTACAGAGGTGTTATTTGAAGGCTTTATGTTTATATTGTACATTAATCAGATATAAAATTAAAGCCCCAAAGTGTTGGAAACAGTCTGTGATTCTGTCTGTGACTGCAAAGGCAGATTCTTGCGCTGAGTTCAGAAGGCAGGCTCACAAGTCAAGGCTACGTTCAAAACACCCAAAGCTCCTGTGCCTGGTCAGGGGAGAGGGCGACACAGAAGTGGCTCTGAAGGGTTTTAAAAAGCTGAGCCAGGGACACAGAGGAAGCTGCATGGGGCTGGTTCTTTCAATACAGCAAGCATACGGCCTTCTGCTATATTTAGTCCCATTTCCCTCCCCTCCCTTCCCTTCCCCTCCCCCTTCAGGGACTATATTTGAATTTGAGTTGTAGAGTAAGGTGTCATTCATTTAATGTAGCATTTCTTCCTTTTCTTATGGCATCCGAACTTAACAAGATGAATCACTTTTCATGTAACAATGTAGTTAAACATAGCTATGCTTAAGTAGCACTCACTTACCTCTTCTTTTCCAAATGCTTTGGCCTTTATAAGGAGGAATGTAATTAGTAATTATTGTTTGCATTTTTTCTCACACCTGAATATAACATTATCCTGAAAGAAGTTATTATGAATAACCTATTTTTATTATTAGAAATAAATGCTTTGTCTTGACATCTGACTCTTTGGCTTAGTCTTACTTCTATAGAATAATGTAAGATAAATAACACTGAATGCTACATTTGTTTAATGTTTGTATTTTCAGGGTTTGCCAGGACTGGAGGGTCCCCAAGGTCCACCTGGCAAAGAAGGTCAAAGGGTGAGTAAACTTGCTGAACAGCTGGTGAGCGTGCTAACTGACCTTGATGTGTGACTTCTTTCTAAGCACTAATAAAAAATGGAAAGGTAGCAGCTGAGTATGAAGCATGCTGACAACAAACCGAGCTCTGACATTTGAGGTTTCTCTTCAGTTGAAGGCGATTTAACAATTTCAACCATCTAAATTGTTTTAATGACTGGCAGCACAGTTGTAGATATTGTCATTTGTGCAACATGTTTCTGCTGTAATTTTAAGTGAAAGAATATTAAAATTGCACAGAAGTTTTCATTTTATTGCAGGGACAGACCTGACTATGCCTAAGATATATAAAAATATGAACTTAAGGTCATTATCTAAAAGATTAGGAGAAACCAGTACTAGTGACCCAAGTTTTGTTGCAGATGCAGTTATGCAAGTGTCAAAGCCTAACATGTATATACAAAGAAGAGAGATATGGCAAGGGGTGTGAGGGAGACATTATGCCCAAGACATGAAATAAATCTTCGGTTATTCAGAATTTTAATATAATGAAGTAACTGACTGACTGGTTTCTCTGTGTTATGTTTTTGTTCTCCCTGACTTACTGAATTTGATAGTTCAATAGGACAGATAATGAATATTTATGATTGCAGTATCACAAGAAATAATTCAGTTTTGACAGCGTATAGTCTAGTCTGTTCCTAAAAGTTTGGGAAGATATTCAGACTCAAACATTTCAGTATTTTATGAATTAAATTGTGTCCAGCTTGTGTTTTCAGAGTTGGGTGTCTCAGTAATTCTTGGTTTGTTTAGGCAACTTGATATTTAGTATCTCAGTTAAATTATCTGTAGTGGAAGAATTTGGTATTACTCATCATTAATCTTAGTCAACTACAGTGAATTATTAAAAGCCAGATTAGCAACTCCAGTAATAGAAATAATAATAACAGAAGACCAGTTCTTGAACTAAGAAACTAATGGTGTATAGGCCCCAAAGCTATGTTTTTTATTGTTTTTTAATATATAAAAATAGTACTAAATTTCACTGAAGTTGAACATGAAAATTTGAAACCTCAGGTTATTTAAGTTTCACAGTAAGGATTGAGAATTCATTCAGGAAAAGTCAATGTAGTAAGGGAGAATCAAAAGTTATGTGGTGAATATGCTATTAAAGCATATTTAGTAGTATATTAAAATGCTATCATGCTATTAAAGATTTTGTAATTACTATTACTGTTATGTAATTAAATATCCAGGATACAGAAAAGCTATGGATATTCAGTTTTAGCATATTTAGAGTTTTTCTGTGGAGTACTGAATCTGAAGAAACAGACAGTTTCTTAGTTCTTCCTTAGGAACATTTATAAAAGTGGCTGTGTTTTAGAGACATTGCTCTTTGAACTAATTTTTTGAGGCAAAAATTCAGAGTTAGCACACTGTATTATATATAATGGTGGATAAATGAATTTGGAAATACTTTTCTTTGCTATTTTGCAGTGGGAATTAGGGGGTTGACATTCATCATAGACATTTCCTATTGGCACATGAATTTGAACTGCTGTCTCACTCCAATATCTAGAAAAACAGGAGCACTGATTGTCTTATAATCTTGGCCATGCACGCAGTTGCCTTGAGCCAAACAATGGGAACAGCAGACTGTAAAGCTTCAGCATCTGTCTTGATCTTTCTAATGGTGAGATGCTCACAATACTGCTGCTGCTAGCTACCCCCACCCAAGCATTAATAACATAGTTTGCAATCTTAATTCAACTCCCATGTGCACTTGCATTTCCAACACATTTAATTACATAATAACATACTGTTTGTAACAAGATCTCAGCTCTGTTTAATGACAAACAGGACGCTGCACATGTAATGGCTATTAAACATTATTCCTTTTTATTTAATTGTAGATCTCATGTTCCTCTGTTCTACTTTCAGCAGATCCTCCAAATCTTTCACATTATATGAAGTTATTGGTTTTGTCATGGACTATCTTCTGAAGATTGAGGCATAATATTGAGTGTGTAACTGATTAATTTTCATCATGTTGTTCAGATCTGAAAGTGATACTGTGCCCATTTTGCAGACTGGAAGTAAAACATACTAGGAGAAAAACTTACTCCAAAACATTTGAAAATATCTATTCAATTTTTATACAACACTTTGAAAACATCATTATGTTTTTAAAACTTCCCATTTGCATTGTACTTTTTAAATTCAAAGCTTAATTTCCACTTACATCAGGAGCATTTTTAACTGTTCAACTCCTTTGACAATTAGGCTTAGATTAATAATGAGTTGAGAGTAGAAACATAAAGGGTGTATGTTTGAGACTCCTCAATACACATTAAAGCAAGATATAAAGAACCATATAAACATAAAGCTATAAAGAGGAAGATTAACAATGTTAATGGTGATATTGTCAAAAACTGAAAGAAACATGTAGAAGGCTCATGTTCGATCTAGTGACTTAGGAAATGAGCAGTACTGAGATGGGAAGGGAAGAAAAAAAGCCATGCTAGTGGATTTCTTCCCTCTTTGAATTGAGCCTGCATTTTCATTTCTAGACTGTTCTAGGTGGGATTTTGTTACGTCATAGAATCATTTAGGTTGGCAAAGACCTTTGAGATCATCAAGTCCAACCGTTAACGCAGGACTGCCAAGTCCACCACTAAGCCATGTTACCAAGCACTGCGTCTACACATCTTTTAAACAACTCCAATGATCATTCTACCACATCCCTGGAGCAGTCTGTTCCGATGCTTGACCACCCTTTCAGTGAAGACATTTTTCCTAATATCCAATCTAAACCTCCCCTGGCACAAGTTGAGGCCATTTCCTCTTGTCCTGTGGCTTGTTATCTGGGAGAAGCGACTGACACCCACCTGCGTTACAGCCTCATTTCAGGTAGAGAGCAGTAAGATCCCCCTTGAGCCTACTCCTCTCCAGGCTAAACAACCCCACCTCCCACAACTGCTCCTCATAACACTTGTGCTCCAGACCCTTCACCAGCTTCGTTGCCCTTCTCTGGACACGCTCCAGCACCTCAGTATCCCTCTTGAAAGCCCAAAACTGAACACAGGATTTGAGGTGAGTGCCAAGTACAGGGGAACAATTAGTTCCCTAGTCCTGCTGGCCACACTGTTTTGGATACCAGCCAGGCTGCTGTTTGCCGCCTTGGCCACCTGGGCACACTGCTGGCTCACGCTCAGCCAGCCATCAGCCAGCACCCCCAGGTCCTTTACCACCAGGCGGCTTTCCAGCCACTCTGCCCCAAGCCTGTAGCGCTGTGTGGGGTTGCTGTGACCCCAGTGCAGGACCCGGCCCTGAGCCTCACTGAACCTCATACAGCTGGCCTTGGCTCATTGACCCAGCCTGTCCAGATGCCTCTGCAGAGCCTTCCTGCCCTCAAGCAGATCGACAGTTCCCCCCAACTTGGTGGTGTCTGCAAACTACTGAGGGTGCACTTGATCCCCTCATCCAGCTCATTGATAAAGATACTGAACAGAGCTGGCCCCACACTGAGCCCTGGGGAACACCACTTGTGACCAGCCGCCATCTGGATGTAACTCCACCACTACTCTGGGCTTGGCCAGCCAGCCAGCTTCTTACCCAGCAAAGAGCACACCCATCCAAGCCATAAGCAGCCAGTTTCTCCAGGAGGATGCTGTGGGAGATGGTGTCAAAGGCTTTACTAAGGTCCAGGTAGACAACATCCACAGCGTCTCCCCACTAGGTGGGTCACCTTGTCATAGAAGATCAGGTTTGTCAAGCAGGACCTGCTTTTCATAAACTCATGCTGTCTGGGCCTGATTCCCTGGTTCTGCTGCATGTGCTGCGTGATGGCACTCAGGATGATCTGCTCCATAATCTTCCCTGGCACCAAGGTCAGGCTGACAGGCCTGTAGTTTCCTGGATACTCCTCCTTGCCCTTGTTGTAGATGAGCATCACATTGGCTAACCTCCAGGCTTCTGGGAGCTCTCCAGTTTGCCATGAATGCAGATAAATGATGGAGAGTAGCTTGGTGAATTCCTCTGTCAGCTCAATCCTTGGATATCCTTGGTTGCCATCCAGCCCCATAGACTTCTGTGTATCTAAGTAGAGCAGCAGGTGACCAACCATTTCCTCCTGGACTGTGGAGACTTCATTCTGTTCCTCCTCGTCCTTGTCTTTCAGCTCAGGGGGCTGATTACCCAGAGAGTAACTTGCTGTCAAAGACTGAGGCAAAGAAAGCACTAGGTGCATCAGCCTTCTCCTCATCCCTTGTGGCAATGTTCCCCCCCACATCCAATAAAGGGTACACATTATCCTTGGCCCTCCTTTTCGTTTCTAATGTATCTGTAAAAACATTTTTTGATCTTTTAAGGCAGTGGCCAGCCTCAGTTGTAGGTGGGCTTTTGCCTCTCTAATCTTCTCCTTGCATAACCGTGCAACATCCTTGAGTCCTCCTGAGTTGCCTGCCCCTTCTTCCAAAGGTAGTAAGCTCTCCTTTTTTCCCTGAGTTCCAGCCAAAGCTCTCTGTTCAGCCAGGCTGGTTGTCTTCTCTGCTGGTTTGTCTTCTGGCATGTGGGGGTGGCCTGTCCTGCACCTTTATGATTTCCTTCTTGAGAAGTATCCAGCCTTTCTGGACCCCTTGGCCCTTCAGATCTGTGTCCCAAGGGACTCTGTCAGACACGGTCGTAAACAGGCCAAATTTGGCCCTCTGGAAGTCCAAGGTAGAAGTTCTGCTGACTTCCCTCCTTCTCTGAAAACTCTTATCATCTCATAATCACTGTGCCCAAGATTTCCTCCAGCCACCAGTCCTTCCCTGTTTGTAAAGAGCAGGTCCAGTGGGGCATCTCCCCTGGTTGGCTCACTCACCAGCTGTGTCAAGAAGTTATCCTCCACACAATCCAGGAACCTCCCAGTCTGTTCCCTATCTGCTGTGTTGTATTTCCAATAGACATCTGGTAGGTTGAAGTCCCCATGAGAACAAGGGCTAGCGATCTTGAGACTTCTCCCTGTTGCTTGTAGAATGTTTTGTCTGTCTCTTCATCCTGGTTGGATGGTCTGTAACAGACCAGGGTATCCACCCTCACTGACATGGCCCTCCCCCTGGTCTTTACCTGTAAATATTCAACCTTGTTGTTACCATCATTCAACTTTAGACAGTCAAAACACTCCCCGACATATGGAGCGACCTCACCTCTCCTACTACCTCTCCTTCCTTGCCTATCCCCTCTTGAAGGGTTTGTAGTCATCCATTGCAACACTCCACTCATGCGAGTTATCCCACCATGTTTCCATGATGTCATAGTCTTCCTGCTGCATGACGGCTTCCAGCTCCTCCTGTGTGTTGTCCATGCATTGAGCATCGGCATAGATGCACTTCAGCTGTGCTATTGTTCTTGCCTCCAACCCTGGCAAGCCACCCCCAGCTTCATCTCTACAAGCTTGGTTTTATTCCCTTCCCCCTTCGAATCTAGTTTAAAGCTCTCTTGATGAGCCCTGCTCGCTCCTGACCTAAAATCCTTTTCCCCTTTCGAGACAGGTGAACCTCATCTGTTGCCAGCAGACTTGGTGCTGTGTAAACTGACCCCTGATCAAAAAGCCCAAAATGCAGCCACTGACATGGGGCCCGGAGCCAGGTATTGATCTGTGTGATCTTCCAATTACATGCCCCGTCATTCCCTGCAGCTGGCTGGCAGGGCAGAAGAAAACAACTCATTGCGCTCCTGATCCCTCAGCCAGTCACCCCAAGGCCCAGAGGTCTCTCTTCATTGCCCTCAGGCATTGTGTCATTTGGACTTCATCATTGCCCACTTGGAAGACCAGTAAGGGACAGTAATCAGAGGGCAGTACCAGACAAGGGAGTTTTCTCATGACATCCCTCACCCAGGCCCCAGGGAGGCAGCAGACCAGGCCATCCATTCCTCTGAGTGGAGTTGCCGATGACAACCACCTTTCTGGTCTTTCTAGCAGAGCTGGTCATGATGTGTGGGGTTGACCGACTCTCCCTGGCTCCTCCAACCTGGACGGGCTTTCCTCTGCATCCTTGACTTTTCTACTTCCTCTTTCAGCTCCACCACCAGGCTGAGCAGATCATCCACCTGGTCACACTTCACACATTTGTTATCTCTGCTGCTTTCTGGTAGCAATGACAAGCTCAGGCACTCCCTGCAGCCTGTGACCTGCAAAGCTGCACGTTTTCATGGGAGCTCCATCTGGTGCTGGCTTTTGGCTGAGTGAAAGCCATGGCTAGGTTTCTTCTGGAGGGGGGCGATGACCATTACTGGACCTCCTTCTCTCTGAGCTCTTAGGGGGACAGCACCTTTCCTGCACGAGCTGCTGCGCAAGCTACTGCACCATGCCCTGTGTGCCTGCTTGGTTTGCCACACGCCCTGGGGGCTACTTTTGTAGGTGTGAGGGGTTTAGCTGCCTTCACTCCTGGCCCTGCCTACACTGAGTCAGAGCTCATCACCCCACCTACACTGATCAGAGGTCATCCAAGATTAAGTTTAATATTAGAACTACTAAGAAATACCAAAGGTGGGACCCTGTCCCGGAGTGAGCACTCATCTCCCTGTGTTCATTATAGAGGTAACTAGGACAAATGTTTCCCTGTTAAGAGGAGTAAGTCTGGGTAGTAGTATTTCTTTCACCTCACAGGAATAAATCTGCATCAAAAATTACATAGCAAAAATACATATAGTAATTATTATGGAAGTAGAATAAGTATTATTGCGTGCCATTGTGTAATTATAATAAACATAAAGATTAACTGAATTGTAGATTTTTAGTTCAACGTTATACAAACCTTAAAATACTTATTGACATATGTGTGAAATTGGCTTACAAGCACAAATTTACAACATCGCTGAATTAGATGATGACTGTGGGTTATTTATTTCAAGAGTAAAGGGGGATGAATACTTGATTTCAAATAAAGTGATAATAGCTTTTATCCAATGGATACACTGTAGATAAAGTTATATGGTATCATTTGAGTTAACAAATAATTATTAAAATACTAAATATGTTACATTATGTGGCTTAGTGATATGATGTATTACTGCTGTACGATCATACTGGGATATGATCTTGCTGCCACGTCAAAAAGAGCAGTTTAGGTTCTTACACATTGAAGTGATGGTACGCAAATAAGTCAGCAATGGAAATTGATGACAGAAGTGTCTGAAATGTCTCCTGTCAGAGTTAATCTCCCTGGATGCTTTCCAGAGAGCCCAAAGGACAGAAGAGTGTGCAGAAAACAGTGTACGCTAATGTGATATGTTTACAGAAATATACTGTAGGGAGATCATTCATAATGATAGAGATGAAGCCCTGAAAGCTCTTTGATAAGATCAGTGCAGCATTAAAGGATCCTGTATCAGGATGCATGATCTATTTTTGGTTTTGCTTAAGAGAAAATTTTGAACTCACTTAAAATTTTAAGTAGTGCAGTCATGGAGAACAACTAGTGCAGTGATAAATAAAAATTGGATTCTTATGCATATTACTACTTTCATACTGCTGTAGTAGCAAAATGTATAAATATTTATTTTCTGAATAAACCAACACATTAATAGTCTAGCATTTAGCAAGTATGTTAGTGATATTTATAAGAGTAAACTCGTTAGTTCCCATTCTTTGAAGATTTTGACTCCTTTTCCTCTCATCTCCTTTGTTATGTCTTCTCATTTTGCACATAGCTAGCTTATGCAGAAGTAAGCAATCTTCATGAGGCACAAATAATGATCTTCAGACTTAGATAGCTTGTTTCCTTTGCAGAGCCATAAAAAAGCAGCAACAGAGTTGTGAGCTAAAGTGAAGCAATCGGCTTTCTGTTTACTGCTGTTCTTCTGTATCTGTTCCAAAGGAACTACTTAGTATTTGCTGTAGCTCTATTAAGGGGAAAAAAAAAAAAAAAAAGGTATACATGGTGCATTCTTATTTACGGTGTTACTTAGAAGAGGAAAACAATGGTTCTGGCAGAAGAAATAGTAGCTACATGATAATCTGGCTATATCCAGAGACCACACAGTGAACTTGTTTCTGATTCTTAACCAACCTGAGACGTATACGGCACTCATGTAAAGGTCATCTTTGTTGTGACAGTGTCTTGAGTGCGCTTAGTTAAATTTTGTGTGAACACGTACTGCCCTTTTTTTTTCTCCTTTTGCTAGTACCCTCTTCCACTCATGTGTTAGCCAGCATTGTGTGTTCCTGTGGGTGCAAGGAGTCCTCAAACCTTGACTGTTCTTATAAAAAGCCAGTGTTTCTCCTTGCTGTACCACTAGTGACTTTGTATAATTTTTTTAGTTTTATTGTCTTCGGTGGAGTGCTTTGTGTTAGATATAAGACCATGCTAAGAAGGATTCTTTGGGTTTAGTTCTGGTCACTGGGAGAAGTGGGCCAGTAGAAACAGCTACTTGTTCCCTTTCCCTCACTCCTGTATGAGAAATGTTAGACCATTCTGCGGGCACTACATTCATACGTAACTTTTCAGTGTCCCTCTTGTTGGCTTCAGGCATTCAGAACAGCATGTTACTGCTGCGGCAACTTGATACTATTACACCAGTGCTCAGAATGACATCAGGAGCTTCTGAAGGTAATTACAAGTTACTCAGGAAAGTCCCTGGTCCAATATTACTGACCAGCAAAAGTTAGAAAGATTGGGTGCTAACCTAGCAGTGTGGAATTTAAACCACAATGGACAACTACGCCATCTTCCTGGCTGCCTGTGTTATGCAGGACTTTATTATTTTCCTCAATATTCCTGCCCTTTATTTAAGTATTTTCTTTCACAGAAGTACAGTTTCCACCTGAAAGACATCTGCAAATAGACTTCACAAGTCTCCTTGATTTCTTCAGTGTTTCTAGCCAATTTCACATTTCAAAATGTGCTTTTTATTTTTCACTTGGGCATGTAGCTTAAGCCTCCAACAACTGTTTTTTTTAATGTCTGCTTTACATTAAAGAGATATTTAAAGGGTTTTTTTCTTTGTAATCAAATCACCATTCTGTTTCTTTTTGAGAAAATTCAAGTAATTCATGCTGCACGTGTGAAGATTTTTTTAAAGTCTTTAATTTTGTCACGTTGCTATACTTTCTTAAAAATTTCTACCACTTGCAATTACAGACTTCATGGACTTTTCCAGACTCTGCCTTTACTATGCTCAATGCAGTGAAGTGAAACATGTATTTCCAAAATATAATTCTAAAGGTTTTGGAAATTAATTTCACTTGGATATCTTTGTAGAAGGGATTTTCCCTGAACTTGATGCATTTTTTATAAATACTATTTTTTCTGAAAATTATTTATTTTTTTAATATAATAGTTCAGTGAATTCCAAAAATGCTCTTAATGAGAAGCATCAAAGCAACTGTGTTATACAGCTATATTGTGACATCTAGAAATGGTCATTTTTCATTTTCAGTTGGCCTATAGAAGAGCCAGGCCCAGCACACAGCTCACATACACAGCAGTTTCTGCAGCGGTTTCTGCTTCTTTGATATTATCTTGGTATCTTCTTGAGCTTCTGGGTACTTTTTCTGGGATTTGGGCACTTCTGGGAAACCTCTGAGAAAACAGGGTGCCTGCTGCTGCCGGGTAGGGCTAGGGTAAGGGTAGCTCTAGTGGCTTCTACCGAACTCCATCAGCTGTCCTTGATCAGTGGGTGCCTGCAGCCTCTGTTCTAGCTGGCCCCTGATTAGGGAGGGTCGAGCACACTTTTAGCCTGTGCCAGGAAGAGGACTGGATAGCAGCCAGATGATGCAGCAGTTTGTGTAGTGATAACAGAAGCAGCCAACAGATATGCAGCAGTTTGCAGAGCAGTTCATGCAGAAGGGAACAAAGAAGAGGCCAGCAAACTTCTTCTGTCCAGCATACACTTCCTTAAAGATGATGGTCACAAAGCACAAGACCCAGGCACTACTGAAGTAACCGTTTGCTGTCAGCCTTGCACCCACACGGCTTTGGATGGAGGACACAGCTCTGTAAGTTCGTGGGGCCTGACAGGTTGAATCCGCAAGTGCAGAGGGAGCTGGCTGATATCATTGCAGGGCCACTTTTGATTATCTTTGGGTGGTCGTGGTGACTGACAGAGGTTCCTGAAGACTGGAAAAGAACAAATACCACTTCAAGAAGGAAGATCTGGGGAACTACAGGCCAGCCTCACCTCAGTCCCTGGGAATATGATAGAGGAAGTCCTCCTCAAATCATTTCCAGGGCACATAACTGACAAGAAGATGGTTGGGATAGTCTGTGTGGGCTCATGAAGGGGAAATTATAGTTGACCAACTACATTGCCTTCTAGAATGAGCCAACTGGTTCGGTGGATGAAAGGTGAGTAGTGGGTATTGTTGACTTCCACTTTAGCAAAGTTAACTTGACTTCATCTCATAAACTTCATGGACAAGCTGATGAAGTACAGGTTAGATAAATAGATGGTGAGGTGGATTGAGGACCAGCTGAACAACTGGGCCCAGAGGGTTGTGATCAGTGGCACAAAGTCTAGATGGCAGATGAGTCAGTAGTGGTATACCCCAGGGCCCAGTACTGGAGCCAGTACTGTTCAGCACCTTCGTGAACAACCCAGACAATGGAGCAGAATGTAGAAGAGAACTAGGGCAAGAGGAATCACATGAAGTTTAACAAGGGGGAAATGCACAATCCTGCATCTAGGGATCAATAACCCCAGGTATCAGTATACACTGGAAGCAAATTATCTGTGAAGAAGCTTTGTGGAGAAGTACCTGCTGGACAACAAGCAGACCATGAGCCAGCAATGCACCCTTGTGGTACAAAAGGGCCAACAATATCCTGGGCTGCATTTGGAAGAGCGTTGCCAGCAGGTCAGGGGAGGTATCCTTCCCCTTTGCTCAGCACTGGTGAAGACTACATGGACTTACTGAAGTGGATCTAGCACAAGGATGCAAAGCAGATTAAAGGGACTGGAGCTTCTTTCATAAAAGGAGGCTGAGAGAGCCGAGACTCTTCAGCCTGGAGAAGAGAACGCTAAGGGAGATCTTTTCAGTGTGTATAAATACTTGATGTGAGGGGATGAAGAAGAGGCAGCCAGATTCTCCTCTGTAGTAGCCAGTGATGGGACAAGAGGCAGCAGACACACATTTAAAACCAGGAAATTCCATCTGAACACAAGAAAACACTTTTTTATTGTGAGGGCGGTCAAATACTTATACAGGTTGCCCAGAAAGGTTGTGGAGTCTCCATCTGTGGAGATGTTCAGAAATCAAGTAGACACAGTGCTGGACAATAGACCCTGCTTGAGGAGGGAGGTGGCACTAGATGATCTCATGAGGTCCCTCCAGTCCAGGTGATTCTGTGATTTTTTAACGAGCTCTAGCTTATTCTCAGCATAGCTGCCAACAACCTCATTGTCATGTGTTAATAAGATTATTTTAAATGTTTCATATGTATTTAAACAGACTCATTCTCTGCCGTGGTCTTTTCCCTGGTTCCAGTGAAATTGACAGTTCAAATATTTAAAATTTTTCTATGGTACCACAGCCATATTCCTGACTCTGTATTCCTTGGGAAGTTGCAGGTGTCTTGATGTAAATATTTTCGGAACAGCTTCCTTATTTCCAATTGTTGTGTTTATAATACCAAATACTTCACTTAAGAAGAAGTTATTTTAGCATTATATTAGTAATAAATTAAACACCTCATAAAACTGAGAGTGCTTTGGATTGTCACTTCTAGAAGTTTCAGCATTGATCTCACTAAAATTATGTATTGGGAGTGGGACCTTGAGAAATTTGCCTTATCTTAGTAACTTTACTCTCTAAGTTTACAAGTTTTTCTAATCGAGCATGAATAAAATTATTATGACACAGTAGAAAATCTTCCAAAGTAATTAAATGGGCAGGGAGCTGTAGATTTTCTTAACATAATTATTTAGTGACATAAAATTTAATTTAAATTCAGATTGCCTTTATCTGGTTTATAGGACTTAAATATTACTTTGACATAATTTATCTTCTAGTTCAGTGAGTAAATGTTGTACTTAACCAATTGTAAAACAAGCTTTCCAGAGCAACAATAATTACTGCATAGTTGGTCAGGATCCTGGCACAGTGTAAACAGTATTTTTCACAGCTACAGGTCTGGCATTTTAGAATCTCTTTTAATCTTCTCAGTCTTTCCTGACTTTGATGTAAGTTGTTTTTAAGTATGCAGAGCTCCAGTCTGATTCTGTCTTTAAGTTGGAGTGCCGCACATTTGTTCACTCAGGTATTTAACAATCTAAAAATGCTTAATGTAAAAGAGGGAGATAACTTTGGGTTTTTCTACCAGAATGTCTCTACCTTAAAAGTGGAGATAATAACCAGTAAGGTAGAATACAGCTTAAAAAAAAAAAATTACATAATTTTATTTTTTTCCCCCATTTTGGCATTTAATAAATGGGATGAAAAAGGTTGTAATGTAGAATGTTAAAGACAGATTTGTCAATTAGAAAAAAGTACTATCATTTTTTCTTTGTTATTTTCCATTGGAGAAGTTATCCAAAAATGTAACTTTTATTGGAATAACAGAATTATTTCACTTTTAAGATCTCATTTAGAATTTTCAGGCTCCCTGCCAAATACTCTATTATCAGTATTTCTTTTAATGTCTCTTAGCAAAAGGCATAGCAACATAAGAAAATAAGAAAATATTTCTCATAATTAAAAATGAGTATGTCTATTATAAAAACATCTAAATGTAGTTGGAAATATTTCTACAAGTTATTTTGGATTTGCAACATGCTTCTGTGAATACACTTGAAAAGTTATCATGGGTTTTGTGTAGGGATTTGTTGGCAAAATAGGTTGTGGCATTTCACTTCTTGGCACTGCTACGCCTGTTTAAGGATTTCTTTTGATGTTTGTTAAATGCATTTGAATAATATTACATAGTCTGGCTAGGCGCTGCCTTTTAGCATTTTATGAAATGAAGAAACTAGAGTTTATTGAAAATCATTCCTAAAATTGGAAAGCCAAGGTTGAGTGCAGGAATGCTTCTGCATTAGCGAGTTGCTCCTTAGTGACTTTTCTTCCAGAACAGGGGATTAGGGTCTGTGTGCTCTATTCTTCTGAGCCGTGTTTCTGTGAAAGGCTTTAATGGGATATGAGGGACAGACTTTCACTTGTTTTCTGCAAACAGCTTAATTTCTTGCCTTCTGGCCTTATTTGCTGTGAATTTATTCAGTTTTAACATTTAATACAGAGGTTAAGTTGTAATACAGTGGTTACCATAATACATCCCCAAGGCTGAGGCTAAGGTTAATAGGATTGAAGAAGGAATTGTACATTCAAATCCTAACACTGTATTACTGAAATTAAGAAAGGTTTCATTGACTGTGACAAAGATTTCCAATTTATGAAAGAAAATGTCCAAACTATGAGATTTCTAAGGATTAAAAAAACCCACCTAAAACCAGTGCAATTATGACACTGCCAAAGTTAATGGCAAAACTCTTATTTAACAGCAGTGTTAACTGTCAAAGCCCCCTTTAAAAATTCTCAAATTTTTGGCTAAACCTGTAATGGAAAATGACTCTGTATTTAGGCTGTGCATTTGTTATAGTTTTGTGATTTTCACTTTGTGATCTGTCAAAAAGTTGATTGAGATCCTGGCGAACGTTATCCTGTCCCACAACCAATTGGTGGATGTACTGTTGAGTAACTGGGTTGGATGGGTGATTGCTCTGATTTTTGTGAATAATTTTAATCTTCTGTTTCCAATTAGCTCTTGATCTGACTTTCTTATTGATACCACCATGTGACATCTCCCTTCATTCCCCTAAAATAGCAGTGTGGCAAGCTTTTTTTCTGGTAAAATAGGGAGCAGAAGACTGTCACCAGCTTTGGGCTGGGCTGGGTTTCCTCTGGGTTAGAGTTGGCTGGAGCTCTGTAAACTCCATGTGAACTGCCAGGAGCACTGGTTTGTGACTATAGATAGGGAAAACTGGGAAGTTTATGTGGACTAGGCGTATCATCTTAGAGGACTGAAACAAAGGAAAGCCTCTTTTCTGTACTCTGAATTAGCATAGGCACTGGGATGGGTCTGGCTGCTTGGTGGCAACTTTGGGGATCTGGAGAAACAGTCTTTTAACTGCCCAGAGCTCTGCTCACATGGCTGCATTTGGGTACCCAGGGGGCTGGCAGGTTGTCCATGGGCTGGACGCTCTGAGTTGGGAGTGTTAACTTCCCACCTGCCTCCCACTTTGGTTATATCTGTCCGTTTGTCAGTCTGATTTTGAGGATTATTCAAGAGCATCTTAGTTTAGCTTGGCAAACAAGTTATATAAACCTCATTAACCTTGCATAATAACTGTAGTAGTTAAGACACTAAAGCCCAGCTTCCTGCTTTCTCTAGAACCAGTTCTTGTTTTGAAATGTGATGATGTGTTTCAGGAGCTGCTAATTAGCACTTTCCCTTGAAAATTCACACGGGCTTATTTTAAGAACTTTTCCCTTTGTACCCAAGCGTGGGTTCTTTAAATTATTTATTCCATAAATCATGTCAGTGTTCCTATATAACTCTGCTTGATTTTTATCCTAAAATAATCCACAGCTTATTTTTAGACACTAGGATTAGCAATTTTACTCTTCTGTAGTTAGAGATATGCGAATAGATGGATGCAACGTGATACAGTACAGGGTTACAATACAGACTTTGAATTTTTGAGCTGTGCATTGGACCTGCAGCAGTGCCCGGGGGCAGCAGTCAGAATCAGAATAGAAACTTATGGAAGGATGCACAGAGCCTCTCTTCTGAAGAGCTTTCCATCTAATGTAAGGCAAAGCTCAAGTCATTTTGATGAACGAAACAGGCAAAGGAAGAGAGGAAATAAAGACACAGTTGACCACATACTTCAGCTGGGGTTTGCTGAGGCATATATAATTTCTCGTTTCTTTTATTTTGAATATTTTATCTTTTTTCCCCCTAACCCAGCAGTTCTTATTTGAATGATTTGTGTGTGTATCATAGGTGAAGTTTACCCTATGGAAAAGAGGAAAGTAGTTGACTGTCCAAATTAGTTGAGGACAGGTCTTCATGAGTCAAAGGGACAGGATACAATATCAGTAACATTTACACAACTTCCTATCACATTGATTGCCAGCAAAAATGTATGCAGCACAAAGGAAATAACCAGCAACTGTTTTGGTTTTCTTTTCTTTAGATATTATTCTAAGTAGCATTAGACAACTTGTTGACACCACTTAGCTTTTTTAAGTTAGTGTAGGTGGTATACATTTTTATGTAGTTAAAGAATGTGATGCTTAGAAGATTTATCTATATTTTGAGTGGTTCTATAACCTTAGTATTTGCTCAGTGAACTCAACTAAATAAAGGTGATAGGCCTCCTGTGCTGGCTGCCTGCCCCATGCACAGCAGTACGGCAGCAAGTACAGCTCTCATGGGGCTGTGGAGAACTGCTGCTGAGCAGGAGCTGAGAGCTGTGACTCTCTGCTTAAGCCCATTCTCTGAACCAGAGAGGGCACCAAGATGTTTTTCCACAACTTCACAACTTAGTTTTTGCCAGAAGGAAGAGTCAGAATCAAACTGTAAATATTTAGTCGCAGTCTAATTCACAGTCTGCTCAGGGTGAGGCCATAATGGACTTACCAAAAACATTCTTTTAATTTTTTTAATTATCCTAAACAAAAACATAAACTACTTTACTTACACTCTTATACTATAGTATGTATTTTAACTTGGTGCTGGGAAGTCATAGAGAAGCAGTGCTGGCAAGTAGGTGGAGCTGTCTGTACCCCTAATATTTAAATCTCTTAAATTAAAGGTAGTGGTTTTTTACATATTTTTGTGTTAAAATATCAGACAGTTTAGAAGGATGCTTGTATGGGGAAAAAAGTGTTCATCTAGAAAAAGCTGATGCTTCATATTGATCTGTGTGATTGTTCTAAAGGTTTTTGTACACATGGCACATAGTATAATGACTAATGATATAAAAGGTAGGGCAAGTGTTTCTTCTGTGTTTCACCAGGTAGGTGTTCTGTAATTAAATGACAGTGAAAAATCACTACCCCAATTTTTATTTTTTTATAACTGATTTTTCAGAAAGTTTGTCAAGTTATGACTTTGCAATGTGTCATAAATCACATTTTAGCTCATCTATGTAAATAGAGATTGCCCTCCCAACATATTCCATGTTTCCTTGTGTAATTAACACCTCGTTCACAGTTGTATCTGCCAGTCAAAGCCCTGCCGCCTTCCCCCTGACACTTCCTTGATACTTTGTTTAGACTGCTGAGATTTTAAGTGTCATCCTCAGGATACTTTAAGTCCAAACAGGAAAAGGAAGGTGCTTTAAGAAGTCAACAGTGCAGGTCATTATAACTCAGAGGGACTATTTTAAAAGTATGAAGCAATTTGTCTTTGTTTATTACTTACATTATTACCTCCAGTCTGGTTTTCATACCTTCTAAGGAAAGTTTACTGTTTTTCAAAAAAATCAGGAAATAGTTTCCATCTGTATTACTGAACTAGAGATCAGTCCAAAAGTCTAGATCTAACTAACAGCAGCCCCCTTGTGCATTTGTGCCTTTCCTGGTACTGTGCCTCTGTCGGGCCAGGGAAGCTACTCAGTTGCCCAGCGAACTTCATCGATGAATGGATCAATGTCAAAAACAACTTTACTTTTTTGTGGCCCATCCTTAGCCTGGATGAGTTCCCAGCCCTGGCTTGTCACAGGGCTGCATGGACAGCGTTACCAACGCAGCAGAGGACATGCTGGGGGTGGGTGGTAAGGGGCACTACACCCCTGAGCTCAATATAGGCACCTAATACCATATTCTGGTTCTGAGAATTTACCCTGGGCTGCCCCAGTTACAGCCCTGCATGTGCAAGTACTGGCAGGATTAAACAGCTCAGCACATAATGTATGTCTTGGCTAGTTAAGACCCAGGAATTTGGCACTCCAAATATGCTGAGGTGGTGGTTTGTTTGGGTTTTTTTTCACACTCCCCTTAAAACACACTGACTGACTGACAGGACATTCATAAAATCGTGGTGGCAGTGTACATGTTATGTGGCACAGCCCAGTGAATGAAACACCCCCACAACCCTTGTTTGGTTCTTTCTTCAACTTGAAGGGCTCCAAATCCTCCTGCTTCTAAGTCCCTGGCATCTAGGTCCCTGGTGAGCTGCAGGGTATAAGGAACAGGGATTTTCCACCTTGCCATCATCATCTTGTTTCCCCTCAGCGTTGATCAGCATCATGAAAGGCAGACCATGAGTGGTTTCCTGCAGATCAGGGCTCTCACCTGTAAAGAACAAAGCTGAAATTTCACTTTATGTTCCTTAGATTACTTCTGCAGTTTGTATGAGATCATCATTTAATAAAACACAGAAGCAGGCTTAGAAGTAGGGACCAAAGCTTACAGAAATACCCCTATGTGTTAATGGTGAGCTGTCAGCAAATTTTCATTTTTTAACTTCTTAAGCCAAGTTTTCACCAATAAATGCCCTTCATGCTTTTTGTTAATTTGTATTTGCCATATGCAAGGGGAAAATTTAGTCTTAATGGATATAATACATTTTTTTTTTTTACCATCACACGTAGATACTAGTAATTCTCAGCTGTTGTTTCTAAGAAATGTGCATCAGATTTCAACTTGGCAATAAAGATGTAAATTACCGTAAATTACTTCCATTTTTATGTAGATCTTCCTAAAAAAAAAAAAAAAAGCATATGTGGTAACAGCAGTGGTTCAATCAAGTTCTATGTTAAAAAATAGTAATAGTTACATGTGCATGGTGTTTTTTTTAGAATTCAAGTGGAAAGTCTCCCATTAACCTAAACAGACTTTTATGGACCTTAAATTCTAATGGAAATTATTTTATATGTGCTTTATATACAAAGATGGTAGTAATTGCACGAGGAAGGTGAATTGTTTTTGCAAATAAATCTCTGACTTTTCTGCTTGTTATCATATCCTGGAGAAGAAGGGCATTGGTATTTGTTGATTGGGTTATATTGCACATACCTACTTACTGTGCAGGTCAGGGTGGCTACTGCAGCACAGTTTAACATCCCAAGCTATGGTATATTCAGGTAAAATATAATTTCTTTACATCTCATCAAGATGCTCTGTTTATAGCCCTATCAATGTGCACTCACCTAGCTTTAAAATCTGACAGTAAAAGTTACAGTGATGCAAATATAGTTTGTCACAATTATTTAAAACAATCCTAAAAGCACTCAAATTAGGTAATGTTGCAGTGACTGATACAGAGTATTCGTTTTGGGTAGATTTGTAATTTTTTTGCTAATAAGCAAGGCTATAAATCTTTCCTTAAAACAAATTCTGATTCCAAACCAATCACTAGCTGTAGCATTTATAAATGTATATTCTTTTTTGTTTCCAGGGAAGACGAGGCAAACCAGGCCTCCCAGGAAAACCAGGGCCACCAGGACCTCCTGTGAGTAACTAACAAGGGGAATGGGAAATTTTCATTCTATCCTGAAGCGCTGTTAGCATTTTCATAGCAGATTACCTGATCATAATTATAGTTGAAAACAACTGGTCTGTGTGTACTCTGCTATACCAAATAGCTGCTATTGCTAGCCTTTTGATACAGCAAAGATAAAAGGACTGGGTCAACAAGTATGAGGGACTACACCGGAGGGAAAGAGCAAGATGCAAACTTCAGCAGAGGAAGCAGAAATTGTCTGGCATTTCAAAGAAGGACTGGCCATGTGTGCTAAATGTGAATACTGTGCATTCATTCACTTTGCAAAATGCGTGATGCTCTGTAGAAGATGGGATAATTTCTGTCTCAGAGGGATAATTTGAAAGATGAAGGAGTGTGTGAAGCATGTGCCAACTGTCTGAATGGTGGGGAGGATTACACCCAGCACTGGAATGAGCACTCAGCTGTAGTTCAATGAGTTTACTGAAGAATTAAAAAGATTAAGAAATACATTATTCTCTGAAAGGATTTGTAATATGATGAACTAAATGGTTTAGCTCAGATCTAAGAGTTTTGGGATTTTAATTTTTTTATTCTTTTTTAAGAAAGACATGATTTCAAATTTGAAGTCAGGCATGGAGGTGTATTAGTCTATCCTTTGATAGAGGGAGACTTGGTCGTATCTGTAAAATTCCCTATATGCTTTATTGTAAAAATGTTGTGCACAAATATGAAACGGCTCTTTGTTTGTGGATTAAGTAAACTTCTGCTGATTTACATTCTTAATATCAAACAAGGATTTTTCTGCTTACCTGAAATAGATGAAGACTAGTAGTTTATGCATCAGAACATTTGATTCATATCAAATTAATCAACCTCACTGCAAGGGAAAACTCATTCATAGAGAAGAGAATAATGCACTGCTGCATGAAATACAATGACTGAAATGAAATAAATGTCATTTACACTCATCTAAAAATAAAAATGCATACATTTTATAATCTTTCTCCCCCTTTTCCTTGCAAAATGTGTTCAGAAAGAGGAGCTGATGATGGAGTTCATTTATCCACATAAAACTAAATAGTTTTAAATCCCTTCCTCTACTTATAGTCATATTGAAGCCTTGCTTATTTGAGTCTTTTGTACAGTTTGGGCTTCCTAATGCTGAAATGGTGCTGCAGATTGTGGGAGTCCAAACAGAGGAAAGGAGTGATGCAGAATCTTTCTTAATATAAATGCCAAAAATAACCTTAAAAAAAAAAAAGCAAACCATAGCAGAGGTCAGTGTTAGACCTAATGTAAGCTTTTTGTGAGCCAGTGAAAAGCTATTTCTCCATTACAGATTTCTGCCATCCTAGATCTGCAAGTGGGTCAGGCCCGTGAAGATGTGTGATCCTTGACAGATGTACAGAAATCTTGAGTGGAACCTAAATTACACTTAGATTACTGAGACCTATTTCAGATTTTCTTACATCAAATGGAAGTTTTAGTTTGTCAGCATGGCAGCATCTGTACAAAAAGCCTTGTATAAGTACTTGAGCCTAGCACTGCATATCAGAAAAGTGTTCCTCAAGCAGTCATGGCCTAAATATTGGTTAAAAGTGTATGTTTCTGGTATTAACTATCATGATGCAGTTCTTACTTCGTATATAGCTACACCAGCATCTTGTGTTCCTCTTCCAAGACTGAGAATGTAACGCATAGAAATAGCATAGTCTAAAAGGAGTAAGGCCTGCTAATGTGCATTGGTAGTATCCCCATGCTTAAAGTGCTACAGCTTGTGCATACCAAAAAGACCTTAACATGATCCATCGTTCCTCCTCTCTTTTTCAAGCCTCAAAGCATATTAAATTTTGCTATATGGTGCTTCTAGTTACCCCTTCTAGTAGTAAGTGGTGGCAGCTTCCTCATGCAAATGGATGTATTGTCAGCCTTTACTTTGGCCTTTCCAAAGTGCAACAGAACTATCACACCCACAGGGGGGTTGCTATCGTAAGTTTGGCATATGCAGGGTAAAAAATCCTTAACAGATTGACTGAAAATGTAAAAAGCCTCCCCAGCAAAAGTTTGGAGTTTGGTTGATATTCTGGAAGAATGTGAAATTTGGATTTGAGAAAAAGGAAGTTCAATCATTAGTTGTTAGGGTAGCTACAGTACACACGGCATTTTTGAAATTAATAAACTTACCTAATTTATTCATCAGTTTATGCCATGATGTTAAGTATCTAATTTAGATACTAGAACAGCCAAGTGTTCAGTGTTCTCCTGTGAGAAGGAAAGTTCTGCCTCCCAGAGGAAGAAGTCCTGAACAGGATACAATACTCAGGGGATTTGGTATAAAGGACATCCTCAAAAAAGTGTGTGCAGAGAGGGATTATGAGGCCACATTGTGAACAATTAAAGGGGCTTTAAATTGGACATGAGTAAGTGGTGAGTTTTGATTGATTAAAATAATATTTTTTTACTTACTTGTTGCACGGCAGCATGTAAGATTTTTCTAAGTGTTTCTCAATACCTCTTTTTTTTTTTTTTTTCCTCAACCTAACCTGATTTCTGAGGATTTTTTTTCCCAGTAAAAGTGAGTTTCTAGTCCCTTAACCTCATCTGCACATCTTTGGTTAAAAACCTGTAGAAGTGTCAGAAATTGAGATTGATTGGCAACTGGTGATGAAACTACTCAGTTAAAGTGGGATTTTCCATGTTACTTCTTCCAGGTATCCTTTCTTTTGTATCATTTTTCCCTTATCTTTTTTATGTCTTTTTTTTTTTTCCCTTTGGAGCAAAACCTGTGCCCACAAAAGGCAAGGAGCCAATGAGGATTTTTATTGATGGGTTATAAAAAATATTTCTGCATGCCTACCTAGATTTTCCTCCTTTAAATATTTTTTTAAAGTTTTTAAAATGTTACAGACTTCTAAAGGGTTCTGCTATTCCCTTCTGGTTCAGAATTCATGGTTTACATCCTGGCTGTCTGATGTTGTTTTTGAGTACTGCTCTGTTATTTCAATACTGGGGAGCTGAGATGTGTGCTCACACTTGTCTCACTCCAGTGGGTAACAATTTGTGCTGAAAACAAGGAACACAAACGGGTTAAGTAGAACACCAGCTCCCTCTAGTGCTTTTCCATCCCTTCCCCCATTTTTGAAGAGCCTAGAGAGCTTTTTAAAGCTTCTGTTAAATACACTATTCATTTCACTCTCAGAAGCATTCTGAAAATTACGATTGTGAAATCAAAATCGCTGTACCCTTAAAATGTATTTTATACCGTTTTCTTGCTTGCATTTTCTTCCAAAGTCTTTTGAAAGAGATGCTGTCTCTTCTGTGTTAGCCTGCTCAGCATGGCTCTTCACTGAAATTGAAATGCTGATTTTATGAAACAAAAAGAAATACTGAGAGTAGGATGCTGTGATGTTGTAAGTACAGTACAACATTTTGTTCTGACTGCAGAACTGAACTGATAGCTTTCTTCTGCCATAAAGCCTAACAAAAAAAAGTAGAAGAAAAAAAAAAAGACTTAGCAATGCAGCAGGGATTACCAGCAGACCATAGTTTATTTTACATACATATAGTGAATTGGCTTTCTAGTTCCTGCACAGGGTTTTTTTGGTACTTAAAAGCGAATGTATGGAGAGTGTCTGAACTCAGTATTTACATGCTGCTGGCCTAAGGATGTACAGGCCCAGTGCTTCAGTCTTCACTTAGGCAAAATGCTTTTCTGGTCTTGGGTTGTAATTTATTACCTGCCTGGTTTTATGTTGAGTTCTGTTAAGAGGAAATCATTTATTTTTCTATGTGTCCTGCTTAGAAAATAGCTGCATGGTGTCTGGCACTGTTTTACATATTATGGTCAGTTGTGGGAGGTTTTGGAGTTGGCAGAGTGGAGTGTTTTTTGTGTTTTGTTTTACATGAATCAGCAGCCATGTATTTCTATTTGCATAGGTAGGCTAGAGGACAGAAAAGATGTCTTACTGGTTTCTCCATTAAGGATTAACTTTATCTTTTCTGTCCCAGTTTTCTTCATCTGTACTGGAACTGTTATGACTGAAGGAGTTCCATTTTTCAATAGTTCCTGTTTTAGTGGGACATCATATATACTTTTTTTTATTATTATTATTATTTTTTTTTAAATAAAAAGAGTGCTGAGCTTGAGTTGTGCTACAGACTTCCATCAGTATAACAGCGTTTTTTGGGGTGAGTCCAAGTATGACTTCTGCTCATTGTTGCTGTTTGCAAGAAGGGAATTGTTATCAACAATGTTTTTTTAAAGGTACAAAACATGAAGGCTACCTGATTTGGCCAAGTACCATCTTGTCCAAGAAGCTGTCTGTGGCAGAAATGGGAAAGAAGATTTGGGTCCGCTAAATCACAGGCTAGTAAGCAGCCATCATGGTTATTCATCCTCTTAAACCTGCTGTTTTCTACCAGCACATCCAAAGTTATTTTTTGCAATCAGAATAGATTTATTTCACAATTGCTCTAGCCCTTGAAGCTTATCATTCAGTTCACCATTTACCTTTGCAAGGGGCTGAACTTCATACCTTTTATCTTCACAACTACTTTTGCTTAGAAGATTAGCTTTGTGTTACTCCTTACAGTCTTAAAGTAGGGTTTAACTTTTTTCTGTGTTGCATGTGAGGCAGTGGAGAAGTTCACAGACTACTTGGATTTCTTTATTTAATTCCATACTCTTTTGGTCTTGTTTTTCAGTATGTATGTCAGTGCCACCAAACGAGTTATCTTAAGTAGGCAGCAGTTTGCCTTGGAAATCTCATTTCCTCTGCCTCAGAAATACTGTCATTCCCCTACCAATACTTTGGAAGTGAATTAATGTTATCAGTTACTTACAATAAACAGAAAATTAAAGTAATGATAAGTTAAAATTGTCAGTAGCATTTCTGGTATTCCTGGACTTTCAGCTGCTTTTTAGAAGAGTATTGGAAATTATTACATGGTAGGACAGGAATGGCTGGCAAGTTGGTCATATTGCTTGTTTCTATGCATTTAAATTTTTTAAATTCATATAAAAATGTAAATTATTTAATGTATTCTGTTGTGGCAGACATCATGCCTTCATCATCTTTCCATTTGCTCTTTGGAATAGTTATACAATATTGCACATCTGCAGTGATGAGTTTCATGATTTTTTACTTTATAGTAATCAGAAAAACAGTATTTTATTTTAATGGGCAGGCACAGATCTGAAATAGATGGATGAAGTGATTACACTGAGTTACATGCAGTGCAATGTTCTCCAAAATGGCCTGTTCTTGAGATGCAACCAGTGTAATTTACTTGTTACACATTTTTTGCTGCATGGACTGTGAGATTGGGTAGATTTCTTTGGCAGTCTCACCTTTACAGAGATGCAGACTAACTATAAAAGTTAAGAGAGAAAAATATATTATAAAACCCAGTAACTTCACAGTTTGGAGCTATTTCTCTTTAAGCACCTGTGTTTCTGTTCCTGCCTTGTCTATAGAAATAACATCTGAAACCTGTTTGTGATTTTGGAAAACCATCAGGACACATTTTCAGTTCTTTTCTTATTCATACAACTGTACTCTGTGTGCTTCACTTCTCTCAATTACACAATTTGATATTAAAAAAGAAAAAGGAAACCTCACTCAGGTGAGCTTCAAAGTGGCAGATGTGCAAACTTGTCATTCAAAACCTAGAAACTGCCTGTACAACAGTTCTTGAACTCCTGAAGTTATACTGCTTCTCCTCTTGCAAACCAGTCTTATCGGTTCTTTTTTTGTCTGTAGTGACTTCAGGGTGGACTGTGCAGCTATACTAGTGGAGAGAAACAGTGTGGAAGGAAAGAAAGTGACTAGAGTTTAGGAAAATACCCTTGAACAAAAATATTATCTGTTGTTGTACACTTGGGGTTTATTCATTATTTAAAAAAAAAAGAATGATGGAAAAGTTAAATTATTAAATTTATTTCAATATTTGAAAATGGAAAGACCAAAACCAGAGAGGTGGTTTAGCTCTTGTAACAAAAAGGCTGTGGCATAGTCAAGAATTCAACCCAAATGCCTTAAGTTCCCCTTGACTGCCTTAGTCACGAGACAGTTCTGGGGTTTTTGTGAGGTTTTATGTCTGGGTTTTTTTCAAAACTGTGACAAAGGCTTTCCATTTTGTCAAAAATTATTTATTTGATGTATGAATATCTGAGGGGTTGGGGTTGGTGGCAGGTACAGCACAGGTGTGGTTGCAGCAGTTTCATTTGTAGAAACAGTAAAGGAAACGTGGTGGCAAATGAGAAGGGAGAATAAATTCTTTTTAATACTTTTTTTTTTTTTTTGACTGCTTGCAGGATTACAGAATCCTCCTAGGATTCTGGATTCAAGGATTTGACACTGCAAGATTACAGCATTGAAGTTAAGATGTCTAGTAAGTAGGCAGTGTCATCACAGTTAAGTCCCAATTCTGGATTGCCATCTTTAATGTGGATATTGAAGTAAAAATTCCGCCATTAACTTCAGAAATCAGAGTTGAGTGAGCACCTCAGTCAAAACATTGTGACAATATATATTATTTTTCAATGTAAATTTGAAGTGACAATTCACTTCAAAAATAAAATGAATGGGAAAAATTATGGCCTTGTATCTCTTCCAGTGTTAGGGAACAAAGAGGGAGTAAGGCACCTGTGATTTTTCATGTGGCTTCCAATCTTCCTGATGTCCCCTAGTATTTAAGTACTGCTGTCTTTCTGTTAGAATGTAATCACAGTAAAATACATAGGATCATATTTCATCACTTAGTGGTGATGTCTCAGAACACACCTGGCTTGTTCTGGGATGCTGCAGTAATGTTCTGCCAGGTCTTACTTATTTGTCCTTCAGTTTTAATAACTTTTGCCTATCTGACTTTAATTTGGCTTTCCCATCTTTCTAGGTTTTTATGCCTTCACAATCCATGGGAACTTTGTGATTGCCTCTCTTTTGTTAGTTAATTTCCATCAGATGGAAAATTTTTTCCCCAAGGAAGTAGCCTAGTTATCAAACCAACAAAATCAAAATCACGCTTCTGTTTCTCATCTTTTTCAAGTTCAGTACCTCAAGGGAAGTACCTTTACTGCTAAGGAGAGCCATCAGAGTTTCACAGAATCATCTTTTACGTGTGGGCAAACTGTGGTTCTGCCATTCTGTGCACTCCTACAGAGCAGACGCATCTTGCCAGAGAAGGGTTTGCTGTCAGAATGCAAAACATGGCCTACCTCATTTAAATGCTGTGTCAGAACACGTCAAAATATGACTACATAGCAGCCAAAAGATACCAGGGGATATTAGCCGTCTTCTATACACATGTGAAATTATCAGCTGTGAGGGATGGTGGTTGTGACAAAATCGCATCATCTTTTTCCCTGAATTGCCTGATGATTTATACAGCAAAAATTCTGAAGTAGTAAACAGTTGATGTATTCCTTCAAAAAATATAACAACTGGTTGCTTAGCTTATATTGACCCAGAATATGTAGCATTTCAGTATTGTCCTTGGATCCTGAGCTGAAATCAGTGGATAGAAGGTTTTTCAGTTTTTCTAGCAATACTTTGGAGTCTTGCTGCTGTACTGCTGCGAATTTGACAGCAGTTCTGGTACAAAAGTCTTAATCAATTGAAAACAACAGTATTTTCATCTTGACTAATTGGTAACTTGGGTGAGAAGTGATTTTGATCTGTGACTTCCTGTATTAGTTTTACAGGTCCTTTAGCATGAAAATGGTAGAAATTTTCAATATATTCTTATTCTGAAAGAGTATAAAGCTGTTTTCTTGTTACAGTGCAGAATATTTGTGTCGTAAGTGTGATGTATGTATAATAACAGTGCACATAAAACAATTAATAAAGACCTGATACAAAATTAAAATGTGCAATAAAAATGCTGACTAATCTCTGACAGAACATCTCTGACTGATAAACAACCTCCATTTTTTTTGAGGAACAACACTTTTCAAAACTGAATAGAATTCAATTTCCGAAAGCAATCTTCAGGGTGCATGTATGCCAGCTACATTTTCCCCACTAACACAGAAGCTGCAGAGGATAAATTGTCTGTAAATATAAAAAGCCCCAGAGGAGGAGAATTGCCTTTGTGCTCTGTCTTTGTTAAATGCAGGTCATTCAGACCAAGTGACTTAATTGAGTATATAGTAATATTGCATGATACGAAAATTTCAGCTTAAAGAGGGATACTCTGGTAACTTGTAATATTTAACTTAGTTTTAGTTCATAAGATCTTGAACAATTTTTTTGTGTTCTACCCTGATTTACAGCACTTAAAAATCTCATTGAGGGCCTGGTTTAGGGCAGATTATGTCTAAAAATGTTTTCTTTTTCCCAAGCACATGGTTTTTAATCTATCCATCCGAAGCCTGCATTTGTGTAGGGAGTTCCTTCTCTGTTGTTGAAATTCTTGATGAAAGGTGTGTACTTAAGTATAAACTTGCAATGCTGATAAAACTAGGAAGTTGGTCTTTTGGAGAACTCTGGCATTCCTCATTTTCTGTACTCAAAGTTAAAAATCTAGCTGTTTACTCACACTAGGAGCTGCTTCTACATCAAAAATTGTGCTTTGTGTTATTGGGAAGAGTTTTAAAATGCTGCAGAGAAAAGATGCTGCTCATACCAGAAGGGATTTGTAGCCAAATTGATATGGATGTCACCCCTGCCTTCTCTGACAGACTGATTCACTCCAAAAGGTTGCCAGCTTTCAAAATTCTGGGATTTAGAAACTGACTCTCCTTCTCCTCTGTGCCTGATAAATGTATAATGAACTTACAGAAAATAATTTACTGTATAATCAAATAAAATCTAAACCCTTTTACATGACCACTGCTCTTTGAATATAGGTATGTAAACATAATATTAGTTAACTTAAAATGACCTTCTGATGCATGTTTTCCATATAGGGTCCTTCTGGACTAAAAGGAATTCTGGATTCATTGAACAAGCACTATAATGAGGTATGGAGATTTGATGTAGGTCGTGTGTGTTTATGCTTTAAAAGTATCTAAAGTAGAAATGACCACAGCTTTGATCCCTGTGAACCACATTCCAAGCTAATTCAAAAGGTAGATCCTTCCCTGTCCCCTTTCTGCATCCTGCGCAGGCTCAGTCCACACTCCAGTCACATACCTACTGTGTCACCTATCCCGCTGCTGTGTGCCTCACCTCCCATCCATCCTCTATTCACATATATTTTGCCTGGTATAACTCATAAAAAGAGGTGGGTGGACCACCTAGCTGTTAGCGTAAAGCACCAGGTCCCCATTTGTAAACCTAATTGCTCTAAACCATACTTGCCATTTCTTCTTTCTTGAGCTATTCTGTTATGATCCCAAGAGTAGAATAGAAAGACGAGAAGGCAGAATTGTAAAAGATCTGCTGGCAATCCATGAGAATTGCCCTGATGTTTGTAGTATAAACTAATAAAAATCTTGTCTTAATTTTAGAACCTCTTGCAGCTACAAGCGCTATATAGAAAAGAGTTAAAATTGCATAGGACAGCGTTCCATGTGACGGAGCTTTAAAATTCTTACCACAGATTTTTCAAATCATTTAAGCGGTGGCAGCGTCTGTCATTGTAAGGGATTGTAATTCAAAGATCACACAAGTTTTCCTAATTGATAGCAAAGTGAGTATGTAACTTACCTGATTAGAAAATCTTATTTCATTCAAAGACTGATGAAGCACCATTACAGAAATATTTGCTTAATATAAAGTTTACTGTGTGTTTCACACTTCACGTGATGCAAGTCAAACCTGGAAGACATCCATTTCATTCAATATTAAAATGCATAACTATAAAGAGCAGGTGAATTTAGGATATTTTTCTTATATCATGTATCCAGATGGGTACTAAAATAATTTTTTGAACAGTGATTCTGAAGCAAAACTCATGTCAAATGTATCCTTCCAGTTGCTTTTATCACTGAAGTGATTTCTCTGATTTTTAATCCATTCCAAATCAATATATCACCTTGGAACATGCATCAGGAATTAAGGCAATTTTTTATATGCTGTCCTGGATGAAGACATTTTCATACCTGGAGACTTAGTTTCTAGGTTTGGTTTGCCTTTTCATATGTATGTATTGAAGTTTTCTATACTTGGATTTTATACCTTTCATTTTCTTACCAGTTTCTTTTTCCTGCCAAAGACAGCTTGCGTTGATACCAGCCCTGTTTCCTCTATCACTACCATATTTATTGTAACTCATTCCCCACCTCCAGACTATTAATCTCTTTTACCCTGATGGTCCCTTTAAAGTTAATTCTGCAGAAGGAAATGCAAACAGTCGTGATCTTCAGGAACTGAGAAGCACCTGTCTCCAAAAATCATGTTTTTTATCATTGTGAGGCTCTAAGAATTCCTAAGGTTTCTTATGTTTCCTAATTAACAGTATTTTGGGAAAAACGTAGACCAGCTGCTCCGTGTCTATAAATTAATCATATTTTAAATCCTATACAGCTTATCAATTGTCTTCTTCCTTCACCTGTCTGGTTTGAAGGTTTTAACGACTCTGTAATGATCAATTAACTGTTCAACAAGGAAATGCTCTGGTTTCAGATGAGTGAGGAGATGACTTTCTGATTCAAATACGCAAGCTTTCAGTAACTATGTGTTCAGATCTTCCTAGAGTCAACTTAAGTCTCCAACTGCTACAGGAAACATGAGTTTCCATACATTTTATGACAGGAATTGATATTCCCATCAAGGACAAGACAAAGACATCAGAAGTCATCAAAGACAAGAACAGCTTGTGTGCTTTGCCATTGATTATTTATGTAGGCAGATGTATGCACCAGTAACTTTCTCCCCCCCCCCCCACCCACCCCCCATTACATAGGCTGATGAGTGCTGATTTTGTTCACCGCACCTTGGAGGTATCAAGCAATCTTTCACGTTCCAGTGTATAATTTGTAATGTACCTCAATCATTTGCATTTTTAAGATGATATTTCAGTGATATTCTGAGGTTTTTGAGATTCCTTAAACCACAGGAAACAGTATTGGCATCTCCCACCATTTTATGCTTGTTCTCAAGGTCTTCTTTCATTTGGATTTTTTTAAAGTTTTTAAATTGTGACCACATTTTTGTTGCTATAGAGACTTCAATATCTTTTTCTTCTGAGGATATTAGCATGGCTTCTTTGCATTGCTGTTTCTAGGAATCATGAGAAACTGCTACCAAGAAATGTGGGGCATCAGTGAGAAAGATCTTAAGACCCATCATAACTAATGATGTGTTTTCCTCTATATTTTCTCTTTCTTAACAGATTATTTGTGATTCTTCTGATTTCTGTGTGGTATCAATAAGTAGTTGTACTTGCACAATGTATTTAAATAATTTGTTGCAACCAAGCTTTTTCTGGCTCAGTATCAATCACCTTATCATGTAAGGAGGCTGGAGTGCAAGTCTTTAAAAGCATAATTTACTTGATCCGTGCATACAATGGAAGAGAGCACTATAAATACAATTGCTGACTGCAGCAGCGAATTGTGCTTGATGGCAAACCAAGATCAGCAGTCTGTCTTTAATGAAGGTGAGGGGAACCTGCTGAGGATAAATAGTAGTATTGATCCTTAATAGGGCAGGAGACAGTGCTGGAGCATTTCTTCCCTCGTTGTTCTTCCTTTGTGCCTGTTTTTGGAAGGCGTGTGACTATTTTTATACTGCTCCTTGTTACGTCTTTTGCACTTTGAGCATAAATGAGATGCTTTGCATGTATTCAATACATGCATTTTTTTCTCTTTGTTATGCCGAGAAACTGGCTCTGCCCTGCTTTGTATGTTACGTTCCTTCAGCGACTGGTAAATGATGTCTCATGATTTGTGTTTATACACTCTCAGGTCACTGTTACCATCCTTCCCCTGGGCTTTCAGGGCCTCTGCTTGTCATCTTTTTTACTTACCAGTTTTCCATACATAGATATATCTAAGTTCACCTCAATCAAACCTGCTTCTAAATGTATGTGGAAAGGGCATATAGATCGGTTTAATCTAAAATGTTCTCCAACATGTAAAAATAAAAATGAAGCCACAACACAAAGCAATTGAAACTACATCACAGTCTGCTCAGGAAATGTTTCAAAATCATAATTCATAATAATTAAAGATTATTCTTGAATAATTCATTATTACTTTTCTAAGGTCTTTTTCTTCGGCATATTTTACTTACACTTTTTGTAAAGAGCAAATGACCGATAAATATGCAAAGAGCATAAAAGTAATTATTTGGTCTAATACACTTTTTTTTCCCCTCCATGTATGTGAAAGAAATGCATGACACAATAAATCGTTACTTACAGTATAGTTAAAATAGCAGGCACCTAGATTCAGTCAAGCAGTAGTCAACTCCTTCAGCAATACTCGGGCTCCCTTCTCTGAGTATCTACCTCTTGCTCTGGAGCCAATTTTAATAATTTTAATAATTAGGGTAGTAACAGTGTTACAAACCCTAAACACTGAAGAAGATCCTTGAGGACCTTAACATTTCTAAAATAATTATGAGTTTTATTCAGGTTATAATCAGTTATCAACTTTTTAAAAGATTAATGGCATGTAAATGGCACTTTTATTTGTCACAATGTTTTCCCGTTTTAGAGATATGGAAACTGGAACGTGGCAAGGGGAGCTGGCTTGCTCAGGTTTCTCATTCTACCCAGTGGCAGGTGTTCTAGGATTTGGACCCCTTAGGTCCAGACTCAAGCTCATTTTTCAGGGTCATTGGTTTTGTTGCTTTTTCCTTTGTTAAAAGAAAACATGTTCCCCTTAGGTAGTCTGAGCCTGGCTTTGTGAAAAGGAAACAGTTTGCTTCGTGTTTCATTGTGTCTTTAACTTGTACAGAAGAGTAAATAGATGCAGTGCAATAATACCTGAGAAAGTGTACAACCTGAACCCTTGGTCCCTAAATCTGTTTTCTTTGAGGAGCAGTATGAGGAGCCTGTTGATGACGTTCATGTCCTCTCCTTCTCACTACTGTACTAGACTTAAATTAGTTCTAATTTATTTTTCACGCTGCTCGAAAGTAAAAAGTATTTTTGTCACAGAAGTGTTTTTTATTTTTCTTTTCTGACATACTTGAGAATTGTACTGTAATAATGAGCATAAAAATGTGTTCTTTGCATTGAGTTAAGGAAAAAACCCACAAATTTGCATAGCAATATTCAGCATAGACATTTCCTTTTTATGCTTTTGTTAATCTTCTCCTAGTCTGACTGGACTATGAATGCATGATAAAGGAGGTATTGCTTCAGTACATTACTTAGATGTGCTGCATAGCCATTTAGTATCCCTTTCTAGTAGTAAATTAGAACTTCTGAGTTTACATACTGGTAAAATACATTAAATTGTTATGATAAATAAATCGTTACTGTAAATAAATAGTGACGTTCTGTTCTCTGATCTTTGTGGTGATATTTCTTCCTAGAGTGATACAAGACTACTGGAATTACTTGGGACCCCTGGACCTAAAGGCCAGAAGGGAGACACTGTAAGCACTTTGGATTAATTTGGAGAAATTTCAAAATGCCAATCTAACCTGACTCTGCCACCCTTAACACAATACCTTTTATTTGATTTATCACAACGGTCTTTGAAGGAATACAGATTTAGGTATGACTGACTCTGATCTGTGTAGTCCAATATCCAGCTCATCATACTATCCTGCAGGTGCAGCACGTGAGCCTTTCTCCTGTAATACATGATAACCAGAAAGGGAAAATGCCAAAAGAGTTATGTGTGGTTTCTTTAATGCTCTCTGAAGAGAAGTCAAATGAATTGGCCTGCTGGTTAGGGGGAAAATACTCTAAAAAATGTGGAAATTCAGAAAATATTTTTAATAGTGAATCATGACTATTTAGATCTATTTCTCTGTAACAATAGGACTTGCTATATGAAATATACCTATAGTCAGCCTCTAAAAATGGCATGGAGGTCAAATTCTGAATCCACACCATACGACGGTATATTGTTTATAAGCATCTGTCCTGTTTAAACACCGGAATGAATTTTTAACAACTGGATGTCTTTCAGACTTTGAAGAAGAGAGTCAAGTGCTCTGGATGTGTGATGAGATTGACAATATTTCTTATTGATAAGCCTGCAGATCTCCTGTAGAAAGCAATAATTTAAATTAATTTGCATTTGTTGTAATATAAAAGGTTTTAAACATAATTTATTTTGTCAAAAGGGTCAAAAAGGAGAACTGGGAATAACTGGCTCAAAAGGAGAAAAGGTAAATTATTTTCTTACTTCTGTGCTTATGTGTGATACTAGAAGGTGGCTGAATATACTGATTATGAATCAAATCCTGGAAAATACACTCAGAATCAAGAAAAATACATTTGGGAATAGGAAAAACTGTAGTCTCTGAATGTCCTTAACTTACTCAAGCCCCTCCTTGAGAGAGTATGCACGTAAATTTCCCTTAGAAAAGGAAAGTTGTTAAAGTCCTTAACTTTAAACACATTCAGACTTTTACTGAATATCAGTTTAAAAGCTTGTGACCAGTGATTGCCTCACAAATTAAACACCATTCGTACTTTTTCAAGTTACAAATGTGATCTTCAATGTCTATATGAAAAAACAGGAGTCTTTAAATTTTTAAAATTTATACATACACTTCCTAAGTTAGTATCTTTTAGATTAAGCTTCAGATTTCCAGAGAGACTCAGTGGGAGGTGTTACTGGGGAATAGGTGTGTATTGTATTTTTCTAGGAACGTGTGATGTACCCAGTTCTTCATCCACTGAATAACAGGCATTTTGCTATTCAGCTGTTAGGCTTCCAGTTGGTTTCTTTGTATAAACAGTTTTCATGCAGGCAGAAACTTTTCTTACCCTGTAGATATGAAGAGATTCATGATTTTGTGTGTTATAAAGCACATGTGTTTGAGAGTTTGCCAGATTTGTACACAGCATCACTCTTTTTAGTTCATGATCCTGAACCTCCCCTGTGCTTCTGCTTGAAAGGACTGTGCATGTCATGGTCTTGTCATTAAACCAAAATTATCCCTCAAGTAAGGATGATTTTCTACATCCCTTTTGTAGTCCATATACTTACATTTTATGTAGGTTTAAATTTTTTTTTTTCAAGCACTTTTCACCAAAACCAGATGTATGTACCATTTACTATTTGAAGTAAATCTGTGTTAACCTCTTCCCTATGTTTCCATAGGGAGAGCCTTCTGAAAAAGGGGAAAAAGGAGATCCAGTAAGTACAGCTGTGTTTTGAACTCATGATGTGATTTGATATGATCTCCATACTGTACTCATCCTGTAATTCTTTTCTTTGTACACTTCCATTAGATTCAGCGATTATGTGTGATAGCATATATGTTGTTATAGTCTTACACCTGCATCAGGTTCATACAGGTTATAAATAAAGAACAGAGATGCCCTGTTCCTCAGCATTTCTGTAGTTGATACAGTCCATGAACTGAGTTCAAAGTACATGGGGGTTTTGTTCCCTGAAGGTTCTTTCAATTGTTTCACAAAATTATATGTGGGTTATACTATATTATTTTAATTATTTTACCAGTTTCCAGTGCAGCTTTTAACATCAGGCAGTTTTCTTATAGACATTTCATGTGTGCATAGTTTTGGGGGTTTTGAGGGGATATTTTCAGAACACTTGTTCTGTAAGAGTCTGTTTACATCTGTTGCTTATTTTTAATTAACTATTGTCCTCTCTTATGACATTTGACAAATGCTATTTATGCTGTTTAATACAAAACTGAAGGTTGCTCAGCTACTTGTGATTAACATATTAAAATAGCCAAAATAAGACATACTGTAATAATGTGTGGTTTTGGACATCAATATGTCACCAGTTGACATTTAGTGCTGAAGAACAGGCTTTAGACTGGAGAAGCCCGTAAGCAAATGTGGAGTTTCAAACATTTTTTCCTTAAAACACTAGGAAAACCTGCAAACAGAACAAGTTTGAAAGGCGAATGACATTCAGAATTTGTACAAGGCATCAGAAATTCTTTAATGCTTTCTCAATATTTTTCAAGTTTGCAAACTGTATTATAATATTTCAAGGTAGAAAATTAAACTCTTAGTTGGTCATAGTTCAAGTTTAACTTCTTATGGTTGTACTTGCTATTTTCAGGGAGAAGCTGGAATGGAGGGATCAAAAGGAGATAAGGTATTTTTTGACTTGTACACACTGTGTACATAGCTGATACTGGGAGACATAACAGTAAGTTTGGATTTTTTATTTTCTCAAACAATATCATTAGGGTGAAACAGGAGACCCTGGACCACCTGGTCTTATTGGAAATCCAGGATCAAAGGTAGGTTAGTTATTTTTGTGGTACTTAACAACCATTACATTCCGTGCTGTTATATAAGAGGACTGTGAATGCCAGCAACTCTTTAGCAACTCTTTAGTTAGTACTAAAGGGCAGAGAATGCAAATTGTTTACATTGAAAGTTTGTGCATTGATCATGGCTGTTCTGCTGTTCATAAAATTCTTGCTGGTCTCAGCATCACTCCACAAGGTATATTTATGCAGATCTCAAATGTTATTTGACTACTCAAGAATATGAGCACCCGCTTTGTAATTTCAAATCCACCAGTCGTTGGGTGTATTCTCTTTATCCATCAGTGAGGCAAGGAGGAACCACTGCCAGTACATTAGCAGTTCCTATGTTTAATCTTTTGAGACTGCAGGTAATGTCAAAGTAGTCATTGCTTTGCTTTGAAGAAAATAAATGAAGCACAAATGTTCTTGAGAATCTCTCATGATGCCTTGAATTGTATCAAATAAAGGTTAAATTGGAAACTGTGAAAATGTAACCTCTACCCAACACTATTCGTGTTGGATACAATAGTACTCAGGTTCCTTAGATCATCAAAAGAAGTCCCAGGGGAAATAGACACAGCTATAGGGTCCACAAAACTGCAATCTTAAAACTGAACCTCCACTCTAACTCCTTACCCCGCTCTTTGGAGGCTAATGTCTTTCCTTGGTAGGAGGAGCTACTGAAATAATTGCTGTTACTGCAGTGGAAATCTAGATCACCTTCACACTGTATGCCTTCCTGAAGAGGCTCACAGAGATCCAAACCATCATTAGGGTTTGCACTAGGTCGTCCTTTTATCTGTACATCTCAATCCCCTTTTCTTTCAGTGCTCTGGAGTCCTTTTGATGAGATCTATTCAAAAAAGAGAAGGAACACCTATCACATAGTTGAAAAATCACTTCTAGCTCTGACCCTTGGGAGAGAAAATCTTGATTTACTCCTTTTGTTTTGTCTTTCCCTTTAGGTAGTGCCTTTGTATTTACTTGTATTTGCTTTGTATGCAGACTTTGAATTTTGTACATATCAGTCCCAAAGATTTATTGGACTAAACATTAGATTCAGGGAGAATGAGCAAACTTTGTACTTCTTGCTCCATGTAGAAGATAATTCTTAATGCCACATGTTTTAATCTTTCAACAGTTTGCACCCAATTACAACAGGTATATTGACTGTGCATGTATTGTTTCACAGGGACTGCAAGGACCTCCGGGACCTGTTGGACCCAGGGGACTGCCAGGAGAAGTTGTATGTATTGTGCAGTTTCACCAAGCTGTAGAAGCGTGGTGTGCGAACAATTAGCCAGTGAAGCAGTACCACAGAAGTTACCATAGTGCTCTTTTTGTGGCTGCTACTATAGCAATTGGGTTGAAGCACAATAGTATGGGATGTCTCGGGTTAGAGTTTTGCCATTTGCTTGTGTTCTTTTTGTCTTTGCGTTGCCATCTGAAGAAGTAAAAATGATACTAATTTGTCTGATGCACAGATAATTAGCTCTACAAAAATTATTCTTATCTCACAGGACTAGGTGAAAATTAAAAAAATCTAGCAAAGTTTTAGTAATGTTACATCGTGAGCTGGAAAGGACAGTGTGTGTGAAGCAAAATGAGAAGAAACAGGGAAATTAAGAGTACCCCAAGGATTTAAACACATGGCTTTCCTTATTTCCATCTATGGTTTTGTATTATTCTGAATTGTTTCCCTGCCTGTAAAAAGGTAAAGATTAATAAGGTGAACAGAATAATAATAAAAAAAATGTATTATTTTAAAATTAGGTCAGATTCATGAGTAAAACTCATATTCAGAGTAAGACATAATTCTGTTAAAACTAGAGACAATATTAAAATCTTTAGGCAGAGTAGAAGTATTGGTTGGAAAGAATTTAATAGAAAACTCCTTTTTTAATTACTGTCCAATAGATTAAATTACCAAAGTACTTCTACAGAAAGTAGAATGAGAGATTATTCTTATGATTGTTGATTGATATGCCAATTTAATTGTGCAGAGGCTTACTGACAGTCATAAAGTACCTAAAGCCATTATATAGTTGCCATAGGTGAAAAATAGCTTGATTTGTGAACACTGACAAGTGGCAGATAATACGTGTTTGTCCATGTAAGAATGTCAAAACCTGAACTGGTGAACTCTCAAGCAGAAGCCTACTACTTGTTAGATGCAACAGTAAGGGCTGCTTTTAAATTTTGATAGCACCTGGACTAATTAAAAGTGGCACATCCCAAGCTCTCCCATTAATAAAGAGACATGAGACAGACTCACCAGTGTGGAGGCTGATCGATCACCTGCTGTGCTTCTGCACGTAGACTGTTTAGATGGTAAGAGCCGAGGGGTGAGGGTACCCAAAAGAAGTGTATTAACCGTCACTGTTGAACCTTCACTGCTGGCATGAAAATGTTCTCATCCTTCATACATCAGTGTTCACAGAACTGTGTTTTACACTGCGAAGAAAGATACAAACAATATCTGTTTCTTTGTCGTTTTCTTAGAAAGTTTGTTTTCCATTCCATTTGAAGTATTGTACTTAGATTTTATGTGGAAATTACAGGTATTAATAAAATGCTTGATAGAGTTGTTGGTTGAATAGCATTGAAGAGTTATGGAAGAAGTTTTCTGAATTTGTTACAGTGTAGTAAAAGAACACAATTTAACTTTCCCTATAATTTAAATAGTTTCTGTTTGGATTTTAATCTGTTTCATTTCTCTGCATTTATGTCAAATCCTTCATGAAAAAGGCAAGCGAAAGTACTGAAGTGAAATCAAAATGTGAAAGAGAAGGTTTAGACAAAAGAAAGGATGGAATATATTTATTTTGCTTGAAATATTTGACTGTCCATTAAATTTCTAAAACATTTTAAAGAAATTCAGTGGATTAAGTAATGTGCAGGAGTAGGAATTCATTGAACCTTTTAAGATACAAATTTGAGTAATTAAGTACTGTAGGAAAACATGCAGCCCTTCATAGGCAAAAAAGATGAGACACTTACTTAAAACCCAACTTTGTACCTGCTACCAACTTCCTTGAAAAAATGATTGATTTTCAAGACTTGGAATTATTTTGAAATTGAAGAAATAAACCTGTCAGTCTCTGCCTGTTTAGGGTCCAGAGGTTCTTCCCTGTTAGGGTCCAGAAAATAATTGTCATTATTACATTTCAACTTAAAGAAAAATGATTCATGTATTTGATCAAAGAAGCATTCATTAACTCATAATCTTCAGCGTTTCAGGTCAATACTAATACACAGTAAATAATCCAGTGAAAACTCATTTTCATCTGTAACTTTAGATGATCTTTCAGGGAATAGGTATAAAAATGTACAGTTAACTTTTTATTGATTACAGGGATTACCAGGAGAGCACGGGGTACCAGGAAACCCGGGAGTTAAAGGAGAGAAGGTATGTTTTAAGTGGCTTTAATTACGTTTGATATGTTAGAGCATATGAGACTGTCGTCTCTGAAGTAACCTTCCATCTTTTTGTAGTGCATCTGAGTGGCTGCTTTATGAATTGATTTTAAAATGTACAAGCAGCAACCTGCTTTGTGCTCCTTGGAGATGCTGCAGGCCAATTTGGGAATCCAGTTGATCTTTAGATTCCTAATTTAAATAGTATTTTAAGGAGGCTGGATTGGGGTCTTACATTGAAGATGTGCAGTGTAGAAATATCAGTTCAGGTCCTGACCACAGAACAGCCTCTTCAGTGTAGTGTCTTAACCAGACTAAGGTGTAAAATCCCACGTCAGTCAGACATACTCATCTTGGCACTGGGGCAGCTATACTGTCTTCAGATGTGAGCCAAGGCTGGGATCTCTTTATGGCTTTGTGTTTTGCATTAGTTTAAATTCAGCTACATCAGCAAGAGTTAAAAATGGTATGTGTGTATATGTTGAATATAGAGAAGGGGAGAAAAGAGGACATACAGGCATATTGTGAGCTATGTAATGTGTTATGGTATTAATACATTGTGGGGTACAAGGGAAACTAGTAAAATCCATTAATAATTTGAAGAAGCAGGCTGACGAAAAGACAGGAGAAGAAAATTGCTATGGAACAATGACAAAAATGTACTCATCTTACAAAATAGGAAGTGGTGGATTCAGAAGAATCACAGAGAATGATGCAGGAGCATGAAAAAGGCAAGAGAACAGCATAATAAAAGGCACAAATCCACCTGTGTAAGCAGGAGGAGTTGTAGAGATGCAGAGCAAGAGACGCTGAATGCACTGAAGTAAGAAATAGAAGTGTAAACAGGAATACAGTGAAGACCAGGGTTTTAGCACTAGGGATAGATAGCTGGAGGGAGTGAGTTTGAAGCTGCTACTATGATTTAGTTAGCAGGGCTTAATGACAGCCTGCATATTAGGGGCCTGGGTACAAAGAAGTGTAGATCAGATGCACTGCAAGCATGGAAAACTGAGAGAACGCTAGTGGTTATTAGTGGTTATGTCCACACGCCCTCCTCTTCTGCAACTTTTTTAAAGGAAAATACTTGGGGGGGAGTATCTTCTCTATTTCTTCTCAAAGTACTGGCACATTCTAGAATAACCTTGATAATAATTAGATTTTTTTTCATAAGCAAAAATTCTGACATTTCAATTAGTGATTCAGTTTTATTTTATAGGGGGACCCTGGTGGGATTATGGGACCACCTGGACATCCAGGTCCAAAGGGTGATGTGGGGCCTCCTGGACCAAGTCTGCCTGGAACACCAGTAAGTCCATAATCTGAAAAGGCTTTTATTACTTCATTTCTTGTAGGGACAACTGTTAAAGAATTGTCATTGTGCAATGAAAGAAATGAGAACAAGTTGGGCATTTTTTTATGTTATTTCAAAATTGAAATATATGTTATACTGGTGTCATAAGTGCACTAAAATATAGTCTAGAAATAGTGCAAGGCTCACACATGGGAAGGCATATGTAAATCTATTGTAGTTTATTTATAAACGCTGACTAATTTTAGCAATAAAATTCAGCTAGTCTCTTTGATTTCAAAACATAATTTGGGTTTTTTCCTGGTTTTTTGTTTGGTTGTTTTTGGTTGGTTTTTTTGTTTTTTTTTTAGGGTCCCACTGGTATTCCTGGAAACCCAGGTCCACGGGGACCAAAGGTATAAAAAATATATTACTTTTGTTTCTTAAAAAGAAAAAAGGGATAATGTGCTAGTTTACATTTTCAGACCTGTTGTAACCGAAAGCCTTGTACCCTTCTCAGGGAGAAAGAGGGCTACCTGGTGTACAAGGCGCACCTGGGGAGATGGGGCCCCCTGGAATAGGCATTCAGGGATCACCAGTAAGTATACCAGTGCCCAGAATCTGGACTTTTAACTGCGCATCGCTGAGACACTGCAACAAGTAAACAAAGCATAGTAAAAAGCCACGCCATGAACTCTCTCCTGACTGGATTCCCAACTCAGCACCTTTCCCTTTATCCAGACCCAGAAAGATCTAGTGCTAAGCGGGCAGTGGGAAGCCTTGGGGAACTGAAGGAATCAATAGCTACATTACAGATGAGCTTCCTCCTAGCGATGGTGTTGAGGCATCTTCTGTGGCTGTTTCTAAGCAGCAACTATTTGCAGCTGTTGGCAAATTCCAGCCCGAGTAGTGATACAAGAGAAGAGGTATACTCGACATTATGTAGAGATGGCATTTTGAGATCCGTGCTGGCACTGTCAAAGGCAGAGACACATGGAAGAGATGTGGAAGGCTTTGCATCAGCTCCTAGCTTTTGCATTTCTGATGACTGCTGATTACAAGCTTAGATCTACTGCTTATAGATGAGAACCTTACAGCGCCAGGTACTATGCCAGCAAACAGGAAAGTCCTGATTTTGCACAGCTTGCTTCACCCATTTCTGTGCAGTTTAAATTCAAACGTGAAGCAAGCTGATGCAGTTTATCTAGAGCATTCATACTAAGTAACTTGTGTAGCCATAACTGTCAGTTATTCAGCTTGTTTCCCAGGGTTCGTTCTTTCTATTGCCTTTAAATAAAGCCATCTGCAGTGACTTCAGAGTATTCAGTAAAAAAACCAATGATATTGATGGTGTAGACGATAGGTGGTACACGTTGTTACGTGAGTTCTACTCTGGTGAGTAGGGCAATCTCTCTGCAGTCCAAACCAATATAGTCAGCTGATACATTTCAGTTTGTTGACAGGACTCAGGTACAGAAAGAAAATGTTTGAGAAAGGTGACTAGAGATTCATACTGAGGTCTTAATCTGAAATAATAATCCTTGCAAATAATTAATTCAGTTAAAATGTTTTCAAACCTGAATTTCAAAAATTAGCCATTTATATATAAATAATCTATTTTGGTTTTATTCAGCTGCATATCAGCTTTTCTTAGGAATATTTTAGCTAAATAGCAAGTTTCACCACAGCTCATTATTCTTTGGTATTATTTGCTCTTGAAAATGGGCCTCTGCAAAATCTTGAATTCTCTAATTTTGCCAAAACTAGATTTGTATTTAAAGCCAAACCTTAGAGCAAGTCTTTCTTGCAATGCGAACTGCACCAATATACCACGTGCAGTATTATCTTTATGAAGTTCATCACCCTTATCCCAAAAAGTGTAACTACTGATTATTTGGAGTTTTCTTGCAGGGTCCCATGGGTCCAACAGGATCAGCAGGTGTGCAGGTAGGATATAAGTTTTCTCTTTAATATAGAAAACATTAATTTAGTTTAAGATGTTTGCAGTAAATGAAAAATACTCTGATATCCTAAATGACCTTGCCTGCTCTTAGGGCCCTAGGGGACCCCCAGGATTACCAGGAACACCAGGTACCCCTGGTATTAATGTAAGTGACAGTTGTCTATATACACAGCAAAACGTAATGTGTCTCTTGCCAGTGATTTCAGGCCATGACATTTTACATTTGTCTCTAGGGCACTCCAGGAAGAGATGGAAAGCCAGGACTGCCAGGTCCTCCAGGTGATCCTGTATGTATACATAGAAAGCTTGTGCATTTGCTTTGGTGCAAATATTTTAAATTTAAAGGAGGTGAGATAACCTAGCAAGACTAGAAGTCCAATTGATTAATTTTGTTTTTCACTATTACGTCCCAACCTCAGAACTTTAAGAAGGCAAATTTCTCTTTAGAAACAAATGCTTACAGAGGCTTTTATTGACAGCAATTCAGTTTTCTGAATTTCCTGAGTGGTTGTTTGATAGAAATAAAATATAATAATAGAAATAAAATAAATAAAAATCTGTAGATTGTTGGAAGAAGCAAACCGAAACCAAAGATTAAAAAAATTGTTAAACTCACCTGTGATCCTATTGGGTTTTATAGGATTTGATATTTCCCAAGAGATTTTGGTCAATGGCACGGTTTTCAAAAGAACAGGGAAACACAGTGATATCAGTAATCATTTGAGACATCAAAACAAAGGAAAATAAAAATTACAAAACCTAACATTTGAACTGTATTATGTTCTTTAGCAAAATCTCTGCTACTTACCAAGGCATGAATTTGACTTTTTCACTGACTATCTCAGCAATCTCAGTCCATTCATCCCTTAAACTAGCAATTCTTCACATACCTGACCATTGCACATACTCCTCAGATTCAGAGACCTGCATCACTTCTTACGAGTGAGGTCTATCTCCAAGTGTCCAGCAATGCAAATCTTAGGCAGAGTTTCCCAAACTTACCTGCAGACTGCTGATAGCCTGAGACAAGAAATGCTTCAGAGCTGCCACAGGAATGCATTAGGCAGTAAAATATATCATGCTTTCGGTTGAACACTTGATGGTAGAGGTGCAGGCAGTCCACCAGCAAGCCTGAGGATTGACAACAAGGAGCCTATCAAGGGATAAACTAGCCCCAAAATCACACAAAGATTTCATCTTGGAGAAGATCGTCAGCTTTCTCCGAAGAGCCTGGGAACTAGCTGGCACGTATGCACTGTTGATTAGCAGTGACTAGGATAGTGATTCTGATCGGTTGGTTCTTTGGTTTTCCTGCATTAGTGAACTGGTCCAGTACTTAAGAGACACTTAAGAGTATCAGTAGTTCTGCAAAGGCCTTAAATCAGTACATAAGAGCAGATCTGTCACTGGTATTGAGTATGAAGGTAGCATTCAAGTCAGAGAGTCACAAAGACTGAGATATGAAATGAGCTTCAGTTAGGAATGGATATAAAAACAACAAGAAAAAAGCACTGTGAATAAAATTATTTTAAAGACCAGTAAAGTCTATTATTTAATAATCATGGAGATCAAATTACAGATTGTGCAGGGAAAGCTGAGTAATTCAGTGGCTTTTCACTGTCTACTGAAAGAAATTGCTTTTCAGAGAATACATAAAATGAAATCTAAATAAGTTAATTGAAAAAAATAATTAGAGGTTTTAGATACAGCATGAATATCTGGTGTAATTTGCTCAAAGTGAACCAAAGTAGTCTGTAAGAGAGATGCAGCATTGAGGGGGAGATGCTAACAGAAAATGCAGTAAAAGGTGGATGCAAGAGGAACTAGAGTATAATAGGTCAGTTGAATAAAATTTTGATTGCAAGAAAGATATTAAATAAAAAAAAAAATTCTAAGTACCAGTGATATGAATGCTAAAGTGGAAACACGCGATCAAGTAATTTTGTTAAGAACCAGTAGCAGAATAGATCGGATTTCTGCCTTTGGAAGGTTAACTGTCTTGGGAAAGACAAGGAAACAATCATGTTATACACCTGGCTTCAATAAAATTTTGAGACTGTCCTCATGAGGTTTTTGTAAACAAGCAAGAAATGATCTCGAAGTAATTGCCATATAGTTAATGCTTATCAAAAAAACATGGATATGAGAGTCTATCAGTAGATTACTGTCAAACTTGGAAGGAGAGGTCTCTCCCATGCCCTGTTCTTGTCAGTGTTGCAATTTTCTTAGGATAAGTAGATATAAACTCTGCAATTAGACTGGGAAAGACTGCTAGCTTTTTAAAGATATAATAAAAACTTGAAAATCAGAGATAGTCTGAAGTCAACAAGTTTAAACTCAAGATAGATGAGCATAAAGTGCTTAACAAGTAGAATAAGTCTAGAAGGCACAGTGCACTGTAAACTAAATGTGAGTAAAAAATCTGATGCCAGTGTTAAACACAGGTCTACATGGTAAAACTTACTAAAAGGAGAGTTATTTCCCTTTGCTCTCTTGAAATACTCTTCTTTCTGAAGAGAACATTTTAAAAGGAAGATGTATCAAGCAGGAGTGAGTCCAGAGAATTAAGGCCATTTTAACATTTTCAAAAGACCAGCATGTGTCATACGCTTACCCAGACAGCATACACAGCAATGACTCTACAGTATGTGTGCAGTTAGGCTGAATTTGCTATACCTACAGAGCAGACAAACTGTATGGCACAAATGCAGTAGGCTTGCCCTCATACCTGGTGTGCCCTTGCAGCTGTATGCTAGGACCCTTTCACACTGAAGGTTTGGGGACCTGTACCATAAAATGATATTGCAACTAGAATAAGAACATTAGAAAAGAGGAAAAACTGGGGAAATTACACTTGTGTAGTCCAGCAGAAAGGCCAACAGGTGACATGGTAATAGTCTGCCTATCTGTAAAATGTTTTCACAAGGAGGATGAAAAGTCGGGCTCTGTAGGGATGTGGTGGTTGGTTTTAAGCCTTGTTACTGGTTTTTAAGAGCAGGTGATGTTGTCTATGTGCAGATTACTTTTGTGCAGAGGATAGACTTCCTACCTTGCATGGTTATGTCCTTAAGTTATGTTAGGTGGCTATGTCTCAACCAAGAAAACTCCTCAGCATGCTTTCGAAGGTGGTGATGCTATCCTGTAAATGGTTTACTCCTGATCACATGTATAGTTAAGGACATTCAGCAGCGCTTCTCTTGAGCTAGTATTTGATACCCATTGCTACCACTGACAGTTCCTCTAATACGCTACAAAAGTGTTTACATTTTATTTTACTTCTTCAAGATGGAAATTATTGAAACAGACTGAACAAAAACAATAACAAATTTTGAGTGTGTCTGATTTTATATTACGCCCAGGGCTATTTTTGCTTTAGCAATTGCAAGAAGCAGCATTGATAATTGAAGAGTCCATTTGTGAGCTAAGCTGATGATAACCAGCGCAATTGGTTTTTACAGGGAGTCTTTAAATATGAACTTAATGGCAGCACTTGGAAATCTGAGTTATACTGCAGTACAGTGTAAACCTATTGATTGAGCTTTAAATGGGTTTCCTTTAGTATTGGTAGCAATTTAGTGATGGCACCACAGAGTTTTGCACTAATTCTTAATGTTTAAAGACAGGACAAAACACTGCATACGTTGCTCATGTTGCTGTAGCTGGAGTATTCCCAGTATCTGAACTAGTTTATTGAAGTTACCTTTGGAATCTCCACAATATATGCAACAGTTCACAGTAGAGTCAAAGCCTAGGAGAAAGCAGAAGGAAAAGAAATGAAGATAATCAGGTGAGAATAGTCTGTGAGACATTCCAGTAGTGGTAAGTTTTTGCTGGTATGCTACAAAACCAACAATATATTATTATTGTGTTAAAGTCAAATTTACTATTTTCTGGAGTTGTGCTGTTGTCATGGCATAAGGACCTTAATTGAAATTGTAACAGAGAATTGCATTGTTAGGTTGGTTAGACAATGATATTTAACTATATTTGAAACCCTAAATTTTATTTTGAGTTTCCATTTGCAGCTGCTTTTTTTTAATTTCAGATTGCACTGCCACTTGTGGGAGACATGGGTGCTATACTAAAGGTAAACCTATTTAGAGGTTAAATATCTTTGTTCACTATAAGCATGCTTTTTAAACCAAAACATGTACTTGAAAGTTTCTATAGGTTCAATTCACACCTACTCGGCTAGCCTAAAATAATTTTGAGATTTTACTTTTTTTTCATTTAAAAAAAATACTCAAAAAATGTATTTTATAGGAATATTGCAAGGTGACATTTGAACAGTATATGAGGTAGGAGCCAGCAAGTGCCTGTTTAGCCCATCCAGTCCACAGTATGAATTGCTACAATATTCTCCATTCTCTGCTTTACTTTATAGTGTCAATATTTGTAATATACCAAATGGGGGAAATAGTCTGGAATGTCTAAGGTATTATTTTGAACAATAATGAAATTTGAAGTGATCTGCAGTATTCTAAAATGAAAAGTGTGCTCAGGAGGATTTCAATATGGGGAACACACATAATTTCTGAGGAGAGAGATTATCCTATTTTACTGCCCTTTATTAATATATGTATTTAGGATTCCCAGATTTGATTTCTTTTAGGTCTTTCTTTAAGCTTTTCCTTGATTCTGTCTGTTTATAATTTTATTGCCTTTCTCCTCTGTGTGCTCTTCTATCTCTTTATGATTTCTCTCATACTGCTTCTTTATGCTTCATTCTTAATTTCTCTGTGTTTTGTGGATAGCACTTCTATAAGATTGTAATTTAGCTGGAGCTGGAAAATGCTTCTCTCAACAAAGCAGAAATCATTTACTTTCATTGTAGATTTGAAGCTGGTGAGAGTAACAAGTAACCTTCATCTCAACCTAATCCGTAAAAGGAAGGTGGTTTGCAGAAACCTAGACGCAGGTGTGTCTGGGGCTATCCAGAATGAAGTCATTTGAGTCCTCTCAAAATGAAGCTAAAAATTTGTTAGCATGGTTTGAGTGTGAGAGATGGGGAGGGAAACAAGGAAGGATATCTGAAGTAGTATGTTGTGTAGAAGAGACAAAGGACTGAAGAGAAGGCTTTGGGGTAAAGTGAAGAGATGGTCACAAAGGCAGGAAGGAAGCAGACTGTGTGATCAGATCATCTGCCTATGTCACAAAAATGGTTGTCGCTTTGCTTTCTGTCTGTTCTTTAGGGTGATCCTGGTACGAGAGGTCCTCCAGGCATCCCTGGTAGAGAAGGGCCAAAGGTAAGTTTTGAAGAGTACTTTGCATTGCTTTGTTGCTTGTTAAAAGTAGGCGGCCAGACGCTTACCTCTGACAGTCTTGATTTTTTTTTTTCTGATCTTTATCCCTGTAGCATCTGAGCAGCCTGAAGTTTCAAATTGTTTTTATGGTTCAGCCCTCTTCCTGTTCGTTTGCGTTTCCTCTAAGAAAAGTGAGCAAAATAGCCTACGTTGAGTCCCAAGCCAGGATAGCTCTTCTGTGTCTTGCATCCATTAAAGCTAGCTCAGATTTGACTGTCCAGTAATGCATTGACATCTATAGGTTTATTTTAGATGAGTTAATCACGCAAGAATCTTGCAATGAAGAAGGAAACATCCTGTATCTCCCTCAAGTGTGCAACAGCTGGACTGCCCTGTGCCTTTGCGCCATGTTCCCATGGGAGTAACGCAGCCATCTGTTTCAATGAGACATGAAGTTTCACTGACATCAATCAAAATTCTGCTCGACTGTAATCAGATCAAATGCCACATGGTCTGGCATATAGATATCTGCTATAGTTGACCCTAATTCCATAGAAGTGTACTTTCTCCGTTTCTGCTTGCATTTAAGCTCTTTGTTATAAAGATGTCTCCATCAAGCCTTTTAGCTGGTTTGCCTACTAGGTAAAACCCACTTATTTCTTTTCACCTCGATGGGAAGCATATCTTAAAGCTTTTTGCTGTAAGGGTTTCATGCTAGCATATATTAAATGTGGGTCTTAAAATGCCCTACAGAGCATGAAATTCATTGTTCTCTAACGGAAAGTATTTGTTTGAATGCTACATTTCCACAGGGGAGCAAAGGTGAACGTGGATTTCCTGGGCTGACTGGAGAGAAGGGCGATGAGGTAAAATTATGTCATTTCCATAGTGGTTGCATTCTTATCTGAACCTGAGTAAAGATCTAGACCAAGAATGAAACGCACAGAATGTTAGTCTGTTCTTTAAAACCGCTGAGATAGTTATGTATTGCTATAAATAGCCCTCAATTCTGAATTTTTACAAAAATATTAAGTGCTATTATTCAATGAAATAACATTTATTTAGGTTTTGGTTGAGGATTTTTGCTCATTTGTGTATTTTAAAGCCTTACATACATTTAAATGCTAGTTTTTAAGAATATAGGATAAAGCAATGAATAGATAAATGCCAAATATTTTCAGAAAACACTTCATGTTTTATAGCGTATTTGCTTTCATTGTGTTAGTCCCTCTTTAGAATTCACTTTCAAAAACATTCCATTAGACAAATACTCTGATGGGAATGATAATAGCAGCAATTACTATTAAGTGGAAACTGGAAAATGTTTGAAGAGACTGATTTTAAAGTATTTACAGTATTTTGCATCATATACTGCATTCTTAGAGTTATTTTTATGTCATTATGGAAAATAAAAAAAAGCCATGTGACTTGTGGTGCTGAATCCAAAATAGCTGCTATAGCTCTCATTTTAAATTGAAATATTTGCATTTAACAGTTCAAGAGCAATCTCTGTCCAAAAATAATCATCAAAACAGAAGCTATTAAGCAAATGAATCTGAGTAAATAAATTAATTTCCTAGTGACCTTAGCCAACTGAAGGGGTTAAAATAAATAGTCTATTACAAAATATTCTGTAAACACTTCAAAATTCTAAAATACTTAACTGGCACTGTTAAATACGTACTACTCTCATGTAATTTGAAAGTGCTGGCTATAAGGGAAAATGCTTGGAAAATATGAAAAAAATTTAAAGCTTATTGATTGAGGGGTTTGTAATTCTTTGAGTGTTTTACATTTCTTTGGCACTAAGGCCGTAACATAGTAAGAATTTTCAAACAGTAGTCGAAAGAGAACATTTTCAAAAAAAATCTGTGTTCATCAGGATCCTTGGCTTCTAAAAGTCAAGAGTTATATGAGGAAAAAGAAAGATGCAGCAGAAGCATTGGATATGTATTCCTACTACTGCTTTGCCCCAGAATTTAGCAGATTGTCAGATTAAATTATCATGCTTATTTTTCCTCCTGTTTTCACACAATCTATAGAGCTCATTATGGTTTTGCTTCTTAAAAGCAAGTGCTTCCTAAAGTTTAATTTAGAACATATACCTTAAAATGATGGGGCAGCCATAAGCGAAGCCCGAGCAGAATTTTACTTAAAAAATAAATGGGAAAGTAACACATCCTTAGCGTGCCCTGTAGGGTACCTCTACAATTCAACCCTAACAATCTGAGGCATTAGTAAAACAGTTTCAACTATTCAGATACTATATAACTGCTGAAAATCAAGTGAGATACTAGAGACAATTACAAAGGTAGTAAGGGAAAGGCAAGATTATAACTGGCAGTTAGTTGATTTATTTTTTAAAGGACTCCAGAGTACATTCATTCTAATATTTTTTTTATTATTATTGATGTAGTAGGGTGTTGTGCTGTGTTAGTAAGTTAGCTATTCACATGCTGCTTTGCTGTTTGATAACTGGTTAGCTGCTTAGCTCTGACATCTTTAGTGTTTAGCAGCAGCTTTTGATTATGACATTATGAGGGCGCAAGTGAATTTATTTTCAGAAACACACATGAAAGAATTTACAAAGTTTAAAAACAACTCTTTTACAAATGTATGAATTTTGAAAGAATGCATTTATTTTTATTTTTATGATTTGGTTAGCATGAGAATGGGAAGAGAGATTGAGAAGCCCACCTGAAGCTCTTTGATATAGGCTCATTAACTTTCATGTGCTTTTGAACAGCCCTTTAATCTTTGTTGAAGCTTTGTTTGAAGCTCTTTGTTGGAGGGTTTTTCTAACATCAGTAATAAGAGTTACAGAAAATATTCCTTTGGCTTCGTATTCATTTTCTGGGTGACTGTACAGTCAAAGTAATTAAAAATGAGCAGAGAACACATTAGCAGTTGGATTGCCACTCTGAAAAGCTGCAGAGGTGGATCAATGTCTTCTGTATAGGTGCAAGAAAGGGAAAATCAATGTGTGTCTCCATCTCCGCATCTTTCCTGGTTTATTTCTGTCTGAAGTTTTTCCCTCAGTCTCTCCCTCAGAGGCCCTATTTCAGGGCTCCACACTGCTGTGGTTTTCTAGACTACCTCCTTAGCCATGTCTTCTTAAACACTGCATTTAACGTGAGAAATACACTTTTTCTGAGGTGATTCCTCCTGTCAGAGGGTAGGCACCCTGTATGTTGGGAGAGGGGTCTGCCGGAGTCAAGAAATTACTCAATATGAGTTATGCATCTTGCTCATCTTTATTGGCTTCTAACACTTCTTATATAGCCTCAATACACAAGCATGTTCCCAAAGCAAACATATAATTGGTTATTAGCCCCTAAGCACGCGCTGCTCACACACCACTAATTATCATGATTGGAACAAGCATTCTGTCCTTGCAGCTATTTGCATTAGCTATGCTTTAGCCTTGCGGTTTGTTACTCCCTTTATCCACATTCCGTTCCCCATCTCCCTTGGCCTTGCACATGTCTTCCCTAACAGCTGCAGCTTGTTACAGCCACGGCCTGTTATTACAATAAAGTTTCTTGGTCTCAGGATTCAAGAATAGATCAAGGCCGCTGTCTTGTTAACTTCAGCACAATTCTAATTCCAGTACACTTCTAATTTCAGGCCTGGATTGTGCACTCTAGGCCTGGTTTGTGCAGACCCTCAGGGGTTCCGTGGCCACGCTTCTGCAGCCATTCTTCTACACCTGTACAGATAAAAGTAATCACTGCTTGGAGGGACCTGTTTCCCTTCATGGATTATGGGGGGAACCAAGAGTAATTAGTTCTCATTAGTACATGACTTCTGCATGTCTGAAATTGCACCTAGGCCTGGTGTGGCAGAGAAAAGACTTTAGTGGCTTGCAGACTTGTCTCAAATTCTATCTGTATCCACTGTAGTAAGTTGCACACACCTGTGTGTTTTGTAAGTGGATACCGGCATCCATCGATTTCCAGGCAATCAAGCAGAGTAAGAGCAGGAAAGTAGGTCATTAAATACCATGAAAGATGTCATGTTCTGTTATCAAAAAGGCAAAATCTATATATCAGGCAGAAAGCATTACTGCATATAGATAGCATCAGGTAACATTAAGAAGTCTGAGTAGATGTCTTCTCACCAGCAAAAAAAACTTTTAATGACAGAAAATTAATCTCTAAGGAGAAGCCAGAAGCAGAAGTTGTCTTGCTTTTACCTGCACAACTAAAACCAAAAAGATATATAGGACATAAGGCAACAATCTGAAAGGCTGAAGTACAAGTATTATTTATCAGTCAAGCAAGAAGTTGCCTCTAACTTTGTTCAATGATCTCTCTCCTGCATGGTGTTTTTTTTCATTCCTAAAACTAATGCCAACCTTGTAGATGAAAATACACTCTAATATAGTTATATTATATAGTTATAACACTGCTGGACATGCTGAATATAAGTAGTTTTTGAGGTATAAGTGGGAAAGGAAATAAGACATATGCTCTCTTAATTTCCAGGGCCTTCAAGGTGCTCCTGGACTGCCAGGCATGCCAGGACCCAGTGGACCATCTGTAAGTGTGTGGTGTCATCTGTGACCTAATGTATCTCTGCAGAGGTTGCTATAACTATCAAGCAAAACTTCATATTCTTAGCTTCTTTTGGCTTTTTGAAGAGTAATAAAATCTTACCCATACTGGCTCTAATAAAAGAAACTATGCTGTGAGCTGATGTTGCTGAAAATACTGTCATTGTCTGAGCTCAAAGTTTATGCAACTTAAACGGATTTGGAGTTTTGTCATTACTAGCGAGTCTGTGAGGTTACATGACTTACAACGTGAAAAATTGCAGTTGTTTATGTATTCTTACCCAAGTTACAATAATAATGTTAGTAATAAAAATCTAAAAATAATTCCAGCTAGGCATTCTATAAACATTGAATGCTGAAACCAAGTAATCACTTGGTTTCACAATAAAAAAGTATGAGAATAAGCTGATGATATTACAAGTCACTGAAAAATATAATTTAAAATGTTGGTATTTCTGGGAAAACTCTTTGAAACTTTTTTAAGTTTTATTTTCTACGTACTGGCTGGCATCACATTAGTTAGTATGATCATTATTCATTCCTAGGTTGCTGGCAGTACTAATGCTTCCCTTCTTTCAAAAGTTGTAACACATTTAGCAAGTTTAATGTGGAATATGTAAAATGGTATTTTAGCAGTAAAACATGATTCTTAGCAATATAGAGAGGTGCCAGTTAAGGTCAGTGCATTTAGTCTGCCAAGGTGAAAATGCAACCACAAACATGAGTTTTACCCTTCAAAGGGCTTATCAGAAGGACACAGCTGCTGCATCAAACAGAAGAGAAATATTTAAACCTGGAGGAGCAGCATGATTAGGTTTCAATCACCTTCAGAAAGTACAAGTTTTAAAAACTAAACCGCAATGCAAAAATACTGTATTTCATTGTTTCTTAACTAATATAAACCAATACTGTGTTGTGCAGGGAGTCACAGGACGACCTGGACATCCTGGTCCGGCAGGGTCAAAAGGCGAAAAGGTATTCTTTCTTTTTAGTCTTGGTAAAAATCTGTGAAGGTTCTGCAATCCCCTTATGCTCCTATGTTTCAGGTTTTTTTAACAGAGATGGCAAACAAGAACCTGATGTACATTTCCAAATTCATTTTTATTTGTGTCTTCATGCAATTACTTTCCCCAAACAGATGCCATACGTCTGGGCTTGTATTTTGAAGCGTAGTACTTGTCGAGTATGTAAGTTAGAGAATGAACTCTAAATATCACATATTATATAAGATTTATAAAAGTGAAAATACATTTGTGAGATAGTATATTTATGAGACTAGTTACTACTTGCTGTGCTTCTCATTCTTTTACCAGTATTGTCAAAAGTAATTGCATACTTCAAAAGGGCTTCACAAGTAGTGAAAGTTATTGAATAGAAGTTATTCTGCAAAAATATGTATTTCCTTTATACTTAATTCACACTGTTATAGCAGTGTTTTTTATCAATGTTTTATGTGGTTTTTTTATCAAGCAGTCAGTATTATCCATTATAAGTAAGAGGTCACATTAATTTCTTGGGAACCTCAGATCAGTGAAATACACCAGGCACAAACTTAGTCTGCTGCGATTTTTTTGCTGGGACAAGTTCTCCATTTTGTATATGAATACACTTTTCTGAAATTTTTTTCAGCTTTAGCCTGGAGTTTTCCAGGCATAGCACTGCCACATCCATGTATGTGATCCTACTAATACTCTACAAAACCTTGATTCTAGTATGAGTAAGAAAGGATACTATTTTGTAAACTCTGAAATCATGTCAGTATAAAGACTAATTGAGACCTGTCTCCTTGCAGACCATAGTAACAAAAATTTACCACACTTACTTCCTTTCTACACAACTGAATGCAAAACACAAGTCTTTGTTAGTTCCTTGTTTACAGTTCACATACTGGTGGGAATGAGAAGCCACTGCTCTGGAACTAGTGTCTCATCGGTAAAAAAGGGCAAAATTCAGATGTCTGAAGGGTGATGAAGTAAACTGAAATATAGCCAGAGTGATTTCCTCCTCCTTCCTTCATATGGAGAACACATTTTAGAAATGACCATGTAATATCCTTTCTAAAGTATAGTATTTCTGTTCCCTGTGAAGTGCACCAAATCATTCTTTGGAGGCTGACAGTTTCTATCAATTAGTGGAACCATTTGGAAATTACCCTAGCATAAACAATTACATTTTTCTGGTGAGCTAATTATTGCCTTTGAACACTTAGCTTGACTTCTGTAGCCTTAATAGTTTTAAATATGCAGCCAAAGTGTCTCACTGACGTATGTTTAATAAGATCCAACGAAGTCACTGAAAAATTCTGGCAGACTTGTTCCAAATAATACAGTGCTTTTAACTGAATCATAGTGATGAGATTTTGGAATCTCCTGTTTATTGTCACTGTGGTCATCATAGCTTGGGTATGGAATAGCTCTGGACATTAGTTACAGTAAATTAGTTCAATGAATTTCTTGCTGTACTAGGGTAGTGAAGGTTCGCCTGGGAAACCTGGACCACCTGGGCCTCCGGTGAGACATTTTTTTTTATATTTTGAATTTTATATTAGAACAATAGGCCTGTGTGTAAAATGTAATGTAATATAAAGAACTGACAGCTAATCTAATATATATTAATAGTGCAAGAAGACATCAATGTCTTTTTGCAAAAGGATTCTCTATTCTTTTTTTTTCTTGTGATTCATCACTGATTAAGTTCAGGTTGCTAAAGCCATCCTAGAAACTTCGTCAAATGAGTTAACCTTGGTGTCCAGTGTTGTTACGGTAATTTAGACAGCTTGGGTCTGTGGACCTCACTGGACTCCAAATTAGCTGGATACCTAACACAAATTAAATCCAGAGTATTATAATAATAATACCAAAATGTAACATACACCGAGATTTACAGGTGTCTGATTTTGTAAATCAAAAAATGTCCCAAGCTGTATTGGTATGTATCTTTTGTTCTTACTGAAATGTCTGTAATCTTTGAAAAACGGATCAAGAACAAAAATGATACCACAGCTTTCCTAAGCTATGGGGCTACAACAGGGTAAGAGTTCTGCCTTTATAATTCATAGTTGTGATGCTTACATGATTTTTATGTTTAAAGGGTATGCCTTACAATGAAAGAAATGGAATGAGCAGCCTATATAAACTCCAGGTATTTCTCTTCAATGCTTTTTTTTTTTTTTTTTTGATCAACACCTGATTTTGGCCCAACTCAACTTTTAAACTTGCTGTTACAGGGAGGCGCAAGTGTTGCTAGTTATCCAGGTCCACCAGGACCTCCAGTAAGTATTAACAGAAATGTAATTTCTAATAGTTAATTAACATAGTAACAGAGGATTGGTTAGTTGCATGCAGTTTTGGTAAGTGGCATGGAGTTTGATTTTATATGTGAAAGATAGAAAACATAAGGACGTAATTAGTATGTAGTAAATTATGAAGTATGTGATTTTATGTGTCCGTCAAGCATTTTAGCCCATTTTGGAGAGTAGTTTAAGTATTTTACCCTAGAAAATAAAGGCTGCAAAAATGGTACATCATTTTGTATTTGACACTTTGGTGAAAGTATCCTAATATCCTAAAATGTGTAATATATATTTATAGTTAGTGATGGTGTAGTTTTGTAACAGATCAAATTTGGTGCAGGAAATTAGAAGTTATTGAATTCTGATCTCAATTCTGTTACTGATTAACTGTATGCAGCTGCAGTGAAGAAAAAAATGTGTAAAACTAAGAATTACATTGTGTCAGTAGTACAGGGCTGGTGTCTTCCATGCTGCAGAGTTCAGATGCGCCACCTTGCAGCTGGACACTCTTGCTTTGGTTCTGTGGAGCCAAAGATGCTGTGCACTTATTTAGGACCTCCGTCTTGTTAGTATCACAGGCAGGTTCTACTGTTTTAAGATGATTGTCATTTTGGTAACCACATAAAAATGTTGTAGCCATCAGTAAGTACTTAGGGACGTGGTTTAGTGGTGGACTTGGCAGTCTTGGGTTAACAATTGGACTTGATGATCTTAAAGGTCTTTTCCAAACTAAATGATTCTATAAAGTCTATGAAGCATTACATTATGTTCCATTTGTAGTCACGGGCTTGCACCAGATCACAAGAGCAATTCTTGGTATTCTGGAACAGCAAAACAAAAACCAAATGTTACTGAAATTTTACACTATATTACTCAACTGAGAGGGGTGGATCTAATACTGATTCTAAATGCACTGCATAAGCAAACTATACTCATAATGCAGTAATAAATAAAAAAAAAAAGTCATCTTATTGTGTAACTGTTCTTTTGTAAATGTTTTTCCACTTCATTTCTTTACAGGGTCCAAAAGGAGATCCCGGCAGAGTGGTATGTATGTATGTATTTTTTTGGTCATGTTAGACAACACCCCAAGTAGTTCAACACATGATCCTAGTCACAAGGGTGGAAGGGTCCATTAACGTTCTTTAGCAGGTAGCTTACTTCCTGCAGAATCAGTACCTCTGAAAAAGCCCTTTTCATTGCCAGGCTTGCAAATTTTGCAACTTCTGGTAGATAGTTCTAAGTGGTAATATAACAAATGACTGAACATATTATTAACTGCTTGTGGATTCATCGCTGCCAAAAAAAAAAAATATATATATGCCGATATATTGCTGCTAGATATATCTAAGGATAAAGGATGTGAAATAAAGGTAGAAGATACCTTAGAGTTATTAGATTTTCTCAACATTTAGTTTGAAGATTATAAGGGAGAATGGACAATGTGCTACATCGTGATGGCTCCTAATAACTAGAAGTTGGTGTTTTGTTTGAAAATGGCATGACTATTACAGTGTGATCACGTTGCTTCTGGTGAGCAAAATGATGATGGTCATGGGAGCCACTATATCTTGCAGCTCTACAGTCTGACATTCAAAAGCGTATCTATTTTAACTTTTTGATATTTTTTTCCTTTAAGTAGTGTGTTATGTCCTTTTCACATGATCTTTCTTTAAAAATTATGCAAATGGACAATTTGTGCAAGACTGGAGCAGTTGCGTAGAGCTAGCCACGAGCAGAATGTAGATCCAAATCCTGACTGGGTGTGCATTTTTTCCAAAGTCTTTGGCATGTGTATGCAACTTGCCTTTATAATAGAGAAACTGTATTTGTCACTAGCTTGTGATTTGTCACTACAGATCCTAGCCTTGAAGGTGACAAAGTTGAAACTTGCAGGTGTTGTGTCTTGATGACTGGACGTCAATGAAAATACCCAGAAAGTATGATAGCATCAAATGTAATTTTAAATGGATATTGTTTTAAAAATTGGAAGGTGCTTCCACAGCAGTTAAAATTTCAGTACATTTGTGTACTTCTTTTTCAAGTCTATGGAACATCACATAACTGCATAGTGGTAGCTACAGCACCACAACACTGCAAAGCAGTGAAACAGGTACTGCTCCTTCATGGTCAGTGTGGTAGATCTGTGTCTAGCAGACCTGTTTCAAACTTCAGGCAGTATGACTGAATCAGGATGAGCACCATGTGTCAGCTAATGGAAACTGCTGAGAAAAATATGCTGATAAAAGCAGTAGAAGCTGAGATAGGAATAAAAATTGTGCCCAGTCAGGCTGTGTTCCCTGTGATCTGCTGATAAATTGTCTACTTGATAAAGATCAGGAAACTGAAGAATGTTGGAGAGATCATTTTTGAAACAAAATCACATCCCTTCCAGTAAAGAACAGAACAGCTATGTCTGTTACTCATGAAACAAATTGCTACTTCACAGAAATACTTAGGGAGTTCCTTAACACATTCAAGAGCTCATTCAACCACCAAGGAGCTGACACTTGACCTCTCCAGCTGCTGTTCTGTCTTTGTGTTGTTAGTCTTGGACAAAATAAATAAGGAAATGGTTCAGTCAACATCTTGGATGCCTGGTACTAAAGTATCGGGTCAAAACACAACACATAGACTGTTTAAATGTCCCTAGAGACTGGTCTTGTCTGAACACATCAGGTCACAGTATTTGGAAAATTATGGTAATGAGTGTCTTCTGCTGTTGAAGGATTCATGTCTTCTGACTTGGGTCCCTATCATGGAGTTTTTCTCTTCAGTGTCAGTGTGAAACTACTGAGAAATGTCTCTGCTCATGAAAGGAGCATGCCAGTACCTTTTGGTTGCATCTTTTTTTCCCACCAGTGCAGGCACAGAACAGTATCTATGCAAAAACAGCAGCAGTATTAAGTGCAGCTAGGTCAGACTAACGCAGCCAAGATCAAGGTGGTATGGGAAAGTAATATTTTCAGGAGATGGCTAGGAATTAATCTATCATGCATGACCTGGTGCATAATCTCCACTCAGCCAACCCATGCAGGGCCTAGGGTCATGTCTGATTCCTTGCCAAGTGTTAATGGAAAGACAGCTATATCAGAACCCGAACTTTGATCTATAAACCAATGGGAAAACTGTGTTCCTCAAGGACAATAAGGAATCCAAAACAGAACCCCTCAGCACTGACAGACAAACATGGAGTTATGAGGTAGTTTCCTGAAATAGTTGATTAATCTGTTTTCAGAAGAAGTCACAAAAGCTCTTTTTTGTTTCACCTTAATGCCTAGAAGCTGAATACATCTTTCTCTATCAGCGTGCACTTCCTGCTTAGGAAGTACCATCTCCCAAACAGAGCTTAGGTGTGGAAAGTGAGATCTGTAAGAGACTTCATGAAATGCAGATGGGAATTTGCTGTGGCTTTTTATTTAACTGGGAATTACTGAAATGCTGAAATTGTTGACTGTAGTTTAAATCTCTGTGGTAAATTACCTATTTTATTTTAAAAAAGCAAAAGGATTAAAAGCGCCTCCAAACTCTACACGTTAAAATTATTTCAGTGGAGCATGTTTCTGGTTTTATTTCCAAACATGAAGACCTACACAGGGACCTAGTTGGTGTGCCCCTTGCTGCAGAGTAAGCTTTGTTTAGGGAACAGAGCACAGAATTGCTTGGAGGTTGGTTCTCTGGTTGACAGCTTATGCTTATACCCTTGGGCTCCGTGGCCTGCAGGTACTTTAGAGTTGACCTTGGCTTGCAAGAACACTGGAGGGCAGTCTCCCGGATTACATGCTTCATCAGAATTCAGATTGTCGTTGCAAATATTTGGACAGTGCTTCTAGGAAAAGCTTAATTCGCAGATTAAACTAAAAGTAAACTAAAACGAGGCATAACAAAATCTGTTCTCCTAATAACTGGTTAGCTGTTTTACTAATCTCGTGTTAAAGAATCTGCGGTTCCTTGCTGTTCGACATTTCTCATGTAGAGTATGGAAATTCTAACGTATGCAATTCTCTTTAATTTTTTAAAAAAATAAAAAATCAGGGAGACCCAGGAGCAATGGGATTACCAGGACTGGAAGGACTCCCAGGTGAAAAGGTAGGACTCTTAAAAAGAAATCATGGCTTCTTAGTGGCAGCTATCTGCAGCTAAACGTTTCCTGAAATCTTGTTTGAATTTTTTTGTGTAAGTTAATGTTTCTGTGTGGAAAATATTTGCATATTTATATGTATTTCCTTTTTTTGCTTTACGCAGATCTAAAGCATATACTCACCCAACATAAACTTCATTTTCCTCAAATTGAAAATTGTGTGTAGGAGGTCTTGTAATATTTTGTTTTCTTAATCTGGCAGAACACAACCATATACTAAATTATATATTTATTACTTGATAGTAATATAGTTAACATGTTCCTAAGTATGGTCGCTAGTTCTTTATTGAACATTTTCTTATGCTTAACAGTCTGTCATGTTCTAAGACTTACAGCATAGTTAAAGATCTGAAGAAAATTTTATACCTGAATCATTCTAGACTTAGTGCATGCAAGACATCCATACAAAAGAAAAAAGACTATTTCAGATGAGTGTAAAAATATAGACGAGTAGAAATAGAGGGAGAGACTATTCCCTACAGTTCCTGTTGTATTGCATCCTGCTACAAAGTGAGCAAAAATCTCTCTTCTCTGGCTGTTACTCATTATTCTAAAAAAGGCCCCTTGTTTCTGGTTTGCTTTTCTTGCGCTCCATACTACATGTGTGATGCCAGTGTAGCACATCCCGAACCGTATCATATTCTCCAGCTCCTTCCTGTAGTTCGTCTGCATTCCAGTGCTAGGAAATGATCTTTTCCTTCAGCCGGTGGCATATTTCAGCCTTTTATTTACTAGTTGTGGAGGCTGATACGAATTTAGAGAAATGCTTGTCACGAAATGCTAAAAATTTCAAGATTTTGGTATTAATTGCTAAGTGTTGCAAAGTACAAAAAACTTGGTGGAGAAATGAAAATATCTGTAAATTATGTTTTCTATCAGTGAAAACAGATTGATTTTGTTTATAGCTTCTAAATTTAAGAAGAAAAAGTAAATACTTCTTGAAAATGGAATATTTATCAGCATTTTGAATTACGTGTTATTCAATGACCTCATACAAAAATAGTTTACTGAAACTTGTGTTTCATCAAAAAGCAATGTAAATTAAAAGTTTCACTTCCGATACCACTGTGCATTGCTCCTACTTGTGCAGAATGGGGAGTCACAGGATCTAAGATGGATGTCTGTACTAGATGTTTAAATTACATGAGATGATTCTATCTCTGGAAGACTACAGTTTACAAGCAATTAAAGACTAGTCTGATTTCTAAATTAAAAACACAGGTCTAACTGAAACAAAGTGAGGACGAGAATTAAATAAAGGGAATAAACATTGGATCAGGTAGTATAAACAAGCTAAGTGAGTGTTTGGCCCTTTCACAAAGTAAAAATATACCCTTTCCATAACTAACTTTGGTCAAAATTCCACATTTCTGGTGCAAATAAATGAGCAGGGTCCCAGAGTCTGCTGCCAGTCCCCACAGTGTAGTGCATGCTAGTTTTTTAATTTAAAACTATTAGGTACCTCTGTGTAACAGAATGCCATCTTCCACAGACAATGTTGGCTGTAATTTCACGATAATTTCATGAACTGGCTTAAGAAACTTTGTGCCCTTGGGGTGCAATGTCCCTTCCCTCACCTGTGAGGATACACTGGTTTGTGCAGCCACGCTGCAAATCACATTGCTGAAAGGACCAGAATAGTCCTTAAAAGAAAAAAAGTTGCAAGGGGAACGTTAGGAATTTTGAGCTTCACTGTCAGAGCTGACATGTAGGGGGAACACCATGATACAAGTTCTGGGTCCAGAATAACCACAGGGACAGAGTGCAGTGCCCTGCCGCAGACATTCAGTGCTCAAGTGTTCCTGAGGTGCACGTTGTGTTCCTCACGGAGGGGTGAACTTGCATTAAGTGACTTCTCTTAGCCTCCAGAGCAAGAGAGGTTGAACTGTGGCCTTTAAGTAAGCTTCTCCATCCAGACACAAGGTCAGACATTTCACTTGTCATCTGTGTAACAAAGTGTTTCTAATTCCCAGCATTATCATTGCATTATGTTGGTGGAGCTTTTGCAAAGCAGCCCCAGGTAACGTAAACTCCACTCACAAACTATTCCGCTGCTAGTATAGCTTTAACTGTGCCAGGACTTTTCTGGCATGGTTATAGAAAGTAGGTGCCTGATTTTTTTCTTACATTTCTAACCAGCGCTACGCTAGCAGAGTGTACTGTTACAGACCAATACGTGTCAGCAGCGAGTTACGGCAAATCTCATTGTGTAGGGTCTTCCCATTGGCGAGCTCTGTCTGTCTGCTTTGGGTTATAGTCCTCTCAAGAGAAAAAGGTGAATTTGTGCCCATAACTCATCAGCTCCAGCAGAAAAACCATTGTCTTAGCTTAAAGCATAGATGAAGCTGGCTGTATGCTAAAAGGAGAAACTTTGCCCTGGAAGGACCACGGCACAAGCAGATTGAGGATGCTGTCTTGCAGCAAATGGATGACTGCATAGCAGGGAGGCGAAAACTTCTTTGAAAGTTATATCTGAAATACGGGGACATTGATGTGATAGCGAATTACCCTATGTGAATTGTAGTCATTGTCATGACCACAAATGATTATTTGGAATGCTACAGATAAGTCAGGCGCTTTGCATCCCTTTTCAAGGAAAGCTTCAAACAGAGTATAAGGGATAGCATGGAAATTATGACATTATAGAAGAGAAACTAAACAAAGGATTTAAGTTACTTGCTCAAGTCTGTAAAATGAGTCAGTAGCAGAGCTAAATATTAGCATTCAGCAAAGGCTGGATCTTGTCCTCATTTTCATTTCATTGAATAATCCTTCTTCAGGCTTTAATGGGAATCCACACACAAATTTCTGTTTTGAGTGTTACCATTTAAGTATAGATTTATCTTTTCTTCAGGGTGACCGTGGACCAGCTGGCACACCAGGAGTAGCAGGGGCACCGGTATGTATATTCATTAAAGAAAACTCAGTTTATTAGAAGCTGAAAAAACAGGTCAAATGAGGTGCTGAGCTGTAATCTCGATAACTGTTTATGGAACACCAGTTCTTGGCTAATGTTTTATAGGTAGATATGGAAAATTATGTGTTTTTCTTAAAGAGATTAGAGTTTTAATACCACTGAGGGTTCATATTATTATTAGAATAATAATATGGAGGGAATAATGTAATAATATGGAGGGAATGGTGTGAATACATGATAAAGCTGGAATTTGAAGCTGCTTATACTGAGGTAAGAAAGTATATGAGATTCTTCTCATTGCCTCAGTTTAATATAAAGACATTTTCTGTGTTTCTGGGCATACATGAATTTCTGAGCATCTTTCTATCACAAATTAAAATTATGAACGTTAGTTATATGCAGATCCTCATGGGTTGCAATCAAGTTGATAAAATATTTACTTTAGGGGAATGCTTTGTCAGCTATTTACATGTGATATTCACAGAAGTTCCTGAAAGTCATAAAAAAACTTGGTTGTAGGTGAAAGTAAGTGTAACTAATATAATTACAATTATTCATTTGTGTTCCTAAAGGAAATGAAGACAACTTTTCTTTAGATTGTATTCACAGTTTAATAAAAAAATTTATCCATATTTCAGGAGGCAATATGGAGTTATTTATATGCAAATACATTTATTATTAAATTTGGGCAGCTACCAATACATTCAGGAGCTGCTTTTAAATTATAAATGTGTTTCATGAAATAAAGAAAAGCTTTTGTCTATGCACTCCCATTTCCATTAGCCACTGATTTAGTCTATTTACTGTATGTTCCAAGAGAGAACATCAGCTTAAATAGCTTAATTTAGCTATGTTCTCCTAAAACAAAGTAAAATTGCACACTTAAGGGGAAAAGAGAAGTATTTCTCGGAGTCGTACAGCCTCTGTAAGAGTTTCAAAGTTTGTTACTCTGAAATATATTTCATGCTGTGAATCAATAATGCAGTTACCAGTTAGGGTGTTCACAATTGTTTGTTTTGTGTATTACCCACTGGATATGTTTCAAGGCTTATTCTTGTTGTTCTCTGTTCCAGCTGGATATGAAATAATTTAATGAGTTCCCTTCCTCATTTATGCAGTTACATTCTGTTGATTACATTTAATTCTAAAAAAAACCACTCAAATTATTTGCTTTAACATTTTACACTAAGAAGTTTTAATTAACAAATTATTAGATGCATGAGAGAGAATATGTTTAGTAGTCTAGGAAGATTTTTTGAAACATATCCACATATCTTACTGGAAGAGAATTTGTCCACCTTGCCTGGCATTATTCCCTAGATAGAATAGTGGCCCCTTTTTCCCATTTGGTAATATAAATCTCATTTTAGCGTTGGCTTTCTGCTGAGTGAGATTATCAGGGAAACCTGGGCTGAAATTCTGCAAGAATTACCACCAATGCCTATTTCCTCAACTCAGATCCTCAGTCCTGTTGTTCCTGAAGTTGTCACTGGCATTGATGTGTTACATCCCTCACTTGTACAAGGCAGCTGAGGATCTGGTCTAAGGATATTTCTGGGAAATGCAGATTCAGGGTAATAGATTCTTGGTTGGGGCTGAACCAGATAGGTTGTTGAAAGCAAGGCATAATTTATTAGAGGCATTTAAAATCACCATCTAAATGATGAGATGAGAAAGGATTATGAATTCTGGCAGGCCGAACATAAAATGACAATAAAAGTGCCCAAGAAAATCGTGAAGAAAGTTTGCAAAAGGCGTTAAATCAGTAATAAACTCACTTTAAAAAAAAATCAGGACTAGGACATACCTGAAGGAAAAAATCTTGATTTTGCATATACAGTAATAAACTTTGATCTGACTATGACTACTCAAGAATGAAATCATGGTGTTGTAAATGTCATTATCTCAGTATAGAGAAAGGGTAAAGAAGACCAGGGGATTGAGTTATGTTGTACGCAACAGCCAGATTAACATGCCACAAATATTTAAAAAGATCTAGTAAAATATTTCTTCTTCTCTTAAAGTATGTAATGAGCAGTAATATGAATATTTCACTCAAATATTTATCCTCTTTTATTTGTGACCTAAGAAAAATTATTTTTTGCTTCCTAGTAATTTGAATGTCATGTTCTCTTTTTCCAGGGAAAGCCAGGATCTCCCGGGTCCCCAGGGATGCCGGGGGAACCCGTAAGTACAGATTTGAGTTCTGGATTCTTATGATAATACACAAAAATTTCAAACACCAAATGCAAGATTTTACATGCAGATTTATATGCATGTTTTCTTCTCTCTTAGGGTGAAAGAGGACCGATAGGAGATATAGGCTTCCCTGGGCCAGAAGGGCCACAAGGAAAACCAGTAAGCAATTTTATACTCAATATTTACATTAATTACAAAAGGATGTGTCTTAGTTTATCAGAAGTTACAAAAGAAATGAGATTACATCCTGTTTTCTGTTAGGCTAGGTAACATCTGAAGAACACTTAATGCTACAGTGCTCAATATTAACCATCCAGTCAAGAATTCCTGGTATTGTGATGTTTTAATAGTTAGTGTTACTGAGATGTTGCCCTTAAAGGTCTTAGGAGGGTCCTTTGGATCCTGTTGACATAAAGGGTCCCATCTTATTTTTTCAGCAGTGGAATATTAACCCAGACACTCAACACAGTCTATAAAGGATGGGTTGAACAAAATACCTTCTTGGTTTCATTTAGATAGAGAAGCGTGTGCTTCGTGACTCTGAATAAACTTTGTAACTCTTCTATATACACATGATGCAACCCTGCAACTGAAGCATTTACTATTCACTTAGGATATGTCTAACCTGAACTCTTTATTTAATAGAAGTGTGACAGCTGTGTAGTCAGCACTGTCTGAGCTGCTTTAAAACAACCTAGTTTATATTCTAGAAGTGTTCAGCTAGGATAGCACAGAACTCAGTATCTCCCCCAGAGCTTGGCGTTTTGGGGACAGGCATGAGAAGCAGACCATTTCAGTTTGTCCACTTTATGCTTCTGTCTTGAAAGAAGAGAATTTCTGTAACTTCAGCAGCAAATTGGCCCAAGGCGCCTAATCTGTGCAAAACTCCACTTTGCAATGTGAGAAGGAAGGAAATATTCCTATGCCTTTGCTCATGCAAGTCCTTCCTCCTCACTCAGTGAAATAGCAGTGACTTTGCTCCATTTACAGATCCGTGTATATCCTAGTAAATTAAACAGTGCCAGAGTATTTATCTTGCAATTATCTGGCATTGTACAATTGTTAACATATTCTCTGACATTATTTTGGCCCACACCAGCTAGCATTCTCAGATGATTACCGCATTCCATGCTGGGGGATAAATGTGGACCTGGGATGGCTTCCAGCAGGTGGTATGAGTGAGACCACCTTCTTTTGGGAAGGAAATATGTTTAGCCCAGGAGGCTGAAACTGTGCAGTGCCACAAGTCCTAAGGACCAAAGAATGGATCTGGCCACTTACTATTAAGGCATAGTTGCTGTAACAGCAGAAGGATAATGGGGCATCAGGGTTAATATCTGGAATAAGAGAAATCTTTCCTGTGGCTGTATAATGACTAAGCTGGGACTGGAAGAGTGCATGTACAGGTCCACATTCCACATTTGCAGAATTTCCATACAACTTGTCATTTAAAGTGTGCTCATTAAAGTTAATGTGCATCTTGATGCCAAAGATATTTTTTTTCTCTGCTCTCAGCTCAGATTTAATGTGCTTGCAGCTCAGTATCACCATGAGCTCTGTTATTTCATGTGTCTCAAAAGTATTTGTATTTCTGTATTGTAACCACACAAACTGCTGCCTCTGCAGCTTCAGAATATGTAATAATGCCAGCACTGCACATTGAGCTTTACCCTATATATTTTTAAAACATAAATATAGGCATATTTGTTAAAAAAATGTTTTGTGTTTTGTTTTTTGTTACAGGGAATCAATGGAAAAGATGGATTGCCAGGTCCTCCGGTAGGAAAACATGATTTTGCATACTAGTGTATTTTATTCTTCACAGATACCGTAACTGTTAATTCGAGACAGTTGCTTTCAGTTCTGCTAATGGATAACTACACAAAAAAGCCTTTAAGTGACATGTTTATCTTTTTTCAAAAACAATTTTTCAGGGTGCTGTGGGGAGACCAGGAGACCGAGGACCCAAAGGAGAACGTGTAAGTCCCTTGTTTTAATAACTTTTTTTCTTTTTACTAAGCATCTAAGCACCTCACCAGTGCAAAACCAAGAGATTAATTATCTGTAGATTTCAAGCAGGCTTGTAAACAACTAAGAGGTTTAGTCCTAGACACTGCTTCAAGGAATTAGAATTTAATTGGCTTCTGCATCTAGAAGAAAAACACGTTATAGACTTTCTGACACAGTTGGTCTGGACAGTGTAAACTGATCAGTAGGTTGAAAATTGGATAGTTGGTAATCCTGTTGTCATACTGTCAGACTTTGCAAGAGCTATAAAGCTTGCTCCATCGTCATACCTGGGATCTTTGTACGTCGCAAACACAAATCGTGTTTTATATAAAACAAGCTTGTTACACTTAAGCAGCAGGAATGCCAATGCAGTACCTTACTGCTTCCCAAAATATTTAGACAGTTCTGTTTGTGGTACCAAGATTGTGGTGGATAGGAATCATTACAGGAGGTGAGAGATGATCTTTATTTTACTACAGCAAAGGAAATCCTAGCACATACTCTGCTCCTGTTATAACGTTGCTAAAGCCCTGATGTCCTAATCCAATTGATACCACGTTTATTTGATGAATCATAAAAGCACCTCCCTGTGTAATCTGGAAAATTAAATGCTGCTTTATGACACTGAAGAGACATGAGGTTTTAACCATTATTACAGTAATTGTCCCTTAGAAGAATTAAGTTTGCAGTGTTTTTTCCTGCCTTTTAAGGACATAGATAAAATACAAGACCCTTCTTATTTTACCTCATACTTGTTTGGGTTTTTTACCACATTATTTACATACTGTGTACTGCCTTACACTGCTCAGCCTCACCTTCTCAGTGTCAACCTATCTGAATAGATACCTATCTTACTATCCCTGCTATCACAACCTATCCCCTGCAAATAGTACAGTGCGCATACAACCAGAAGAGGAGCCTGGACCTGTAAGGCCTTGACCTTGAAACATACTGACAGGAAGAAGGATGTTGAAAAAGTGTGTGAGAAACAGAGACACAGCTTTAGCTTGCTTCATTGGAGTGAAACTTGGGAAGCTTCAGGGTAAAAGAAGAGGGTGCATTTATTCCAGTCTCATCGGTGACAAGAGTACATACATACACACATGTATGAGTAGCTGTAGATGTAAATACGGCTTGCGCTGAGAGAAGTCACAGGTGCCTGAATCTGCTCTCACTTCTGGGATCGCTTGCAAATGTGTCACAGTCTAGCTCGAGTGAAATAAATAAATGCATAAATATAAATAAAAGAACTATATAGTATCAAAGAATCATAGAATCATTTAGGTATCAAAAAGACTTTTGAGATCATCAAGTTGAACCATTAACCCAGAACTTCAAGTCCACCATTAAACCATGTCATCAGGCACCACATCTACGTGTTTTTTAAATACCTACAGGCACAGTGATTCCACTATGTCTTGGGCAGCCTGTTCCAATGCTTGACCACCCTTTCTGTGAAGAAATTTTTCCTAATATCCAATCTAAGCCTCCCCTGGTGCAACTTGAGGCCGTTTCCTCTTGTCCTGTCACCTGTTACTTGGGGAAAGAGACTGACACCCACCTGCCTACAGCCCCCTTTCAGGTAGATGTAGAGAGCATTAAGTTCCCCCCTGAGCCTCCTTTTCTCCAGACTAAACCACCCCAGCTCCCACAGCCGCTCCTCATAACACTTGTGCTCCAGACCCTTCCCCAGCTCCGTTGCCCGTCTCTGGACACGCTCCAGCACCTCAATGTCCCTCTTGTGGTGAGGGGCCCAAAACTGAACACAGGATTTGAGGTGCAGCCTCACCAGTGCCAAGTGCAGGGGGACAATCGCTTCTCTAATCTGCTGACCAGAAAATACATGTTAAAAAAAAATAAATTTCCAGAAGTATTTTTGTCTCAAGTGACCATCAAAATCTCGCACAGCCTTTTATAACAGGAAAGTTAGTTATAAATATGCCCAGTGCAGTGTCTGAATGGTTTTCAGAAAGCTGTCAGTTGTTTCTTACAATTCTGCAGGAAAAGAGAAGGTTTATTGAAAACAAGGGGATATGTGCCTAAGAAATAACAGCAAAATACACAGTAGAAGTCTGTATCTTGGATAAGAGATCAGTGAGGAAGTTGAAGTTGACTTTTTTTTTTCTTTTTTCCTCTGGATCAAGTACTACAGACCTGCATCTGTGAGAGATTGCAGTGATTACAGAAAATAACACTGTCAAGGTTTCCTTGCAGCCATTATTATTACTGCCGTACTGTGTACTCCTTCAGTTTGAGACCAGATGTTGCAATATCAGAAAAGAGAAACAGCAAAATAGGAAGAGCAGAATAAAACTCTTTAGGTTTTCATGTCTAATATAAGTATATCCTTGTAGAATCTGCTTTAAGAAGGAAGAAATCCCCTGGGCTGAAATAAGCTTATACAATCTTTCACTAAACATTGCTGTTATTATCAGTTCATAAACTGCGTGATAACCCAGTTGAAAATAGGTGGTTTATACCAGTCAGAATTACGCCTTTCAAGTCATTTCAACAAGTGCTGGTGGCTGGCTCATTTATTGCTGTTATCTGCACACCTTGATCACAGACTGGGAGCGCGCTGGACTAGAGCATGTAGAAACCCAGGCAAAATAATAATTCCTTCTGCACAGAATTTAGTGCAAGATTAAACGCAAGAGATGGGAGAACATTAGAAAGGAGGAGGACTTTATAAATCAGCACCGTAGGCAGAGATCACAAAATGCAGATGTCCAACCTTGTGTTTTGTACAATTTGTAATGAAGGAGAGTTAGAAGAGGAATCTGGGAGAAGATACGACCTAGTTTTATGAATTTTTACAAGGAGATTCTTCCAAACACAAAGAAAACACTGGAGGCAGTTAAAAAAACCACTTGTTTGAAAAGTGGCTGTAGTATTTGATCAGCCTCCTATACATTGGCAGCCTGTAAGATGGGAATTGTTTAGAAAAGCAATTCCAGGATCAGCTTCACACTGTCATAGCACCACATGGTCTTAGAGAAACCTTCATTTTTCTTTATTTCTAATAGAAGAGCTATCTATACCTGCTCTGCAGGATTATAAAAATGAGAAATTATATATGAATATTTACACCTTCAGTAATTTTTTAATGAAGGCTTCTTGTAAGTATAGTAATCTTCAGACAGCTTTTTTCATATATGTGGGTGCATGCATGTCTGTGTGGTCTCATTTGAAAGCACTATCGGACAAAACGGTGTGTTCAGTAGCTCCCTATGCTGGACTTCAATCTCCAGAAAGTCTCGTCTGTACCCATTTCAAGTTTTGCAATAACATGGTAGAACAGGAGTTGTTCTTCAATTTTTTAATGTTTCAGATTGCTATGAGTGAAGTAAGAGATGGAGGTTGGATGCAAAAATTTTGTTAATGCCAGGAAAGAGCCTCTCTCCTGCAGACTGCAAAAGTTCTGCTTCGCAGTCAGACTCCTTCCTCTGCCCTGAATTTCTCATGGTGTTGCCATACATGTCCTGATACAATAGCTGTATGCAGGACAGAACACTTTTCCCTATAAATCCTAAAGTTTATAGAAACCTGAAAAAGTATGCCTCTTCCATCAGAACATCAGTCTTTCCAGTTCCCCCAATGCACATACTCTCCCTTTCCTGCTCTCGTTGACTGTTGAAAATTTGAGAGTCTTCAACAAGGGTTACAAGTGTCTTTTGGATATCACTTCGTTTCTTGTCCTTTTTTACTACTGAATAGCTGAATTAGCTATGTGTTTGCTGGAAATTATTCATATGCTGCATATTTAGAGTTTTGCCCGAAGTATTATTGCTGAGAAATTAAAACTGGAAATAGGTGTCTGCAGTATTGGCAGGATAGGTCTTTTAAGAGAAACACGATGAATGTAATCACACTGAGCTTGTTTCCATGTCACACTGACTGCCCTGACTATGTGGTCATGTTAGCAGTTGCACAGATTGTGTTGGGTTTACATGGCACAAGGTTTTGGCAATGGGGGCTGCAGGGGTGGCCTCTGTGAAGACGTACCAGGAGCTACCCCCATGTCGGAGGGAGCCAATTCCAGCCAGCTCCAAGGTGTACCTGCTGCTGGCCAGAGCTAAGCCTACGAGTGACATTGTACTGCCTGTGTGATAGAAAGGGTAAAAAATGCTGCGTAGCTGGGAGAGGGGAGTGAGAAAACTCGAGGAAAACAGCTCTGCAGACACAAAAGTCAGTGAAGGAGGGGAGAAGGTGCTTCAGGCACCAGAGCAGAGATTCTCCTGCAGCCTGTGGAGAAGACTGTGGTGAGGCAGGCTGTCCCCTACAGCCCGTGGAGGACCATGGTGGAGCAGATATCTGCCTGCAGCTTGTGGAGGACCCCATGCTGGAGCAGGTGGATGTGCCCTGAAGGAAGCTGCAGCCCATGGAGAGCCCACACTGGAGCAGGCTCCTGGCAGGACCTCCAGCCCATGGAGAGAAGCCCACACGGGAGCAGGTTTTTAGGCAGGATCTGTGTCCCATGGGAGACCCACACTGGAGCAGTCCATTCCTAAACTGCAGCCCATGGGAAGTTTTTAGTTTCAGCTAATGCAATAAAACATCACAAGTTACAGCGGTCTTCGTAGTGAAGCTTAGTTATCGTCAGTAATAAACTCTACCTCACTGAAAATCATACAGATTGGAGGACAGATAGATGATAAAAATGTGATACGACGTCCTGCTTGCATCCTTACCTGTCTTTCTTTCTTTTTCAATATTTATATGTCATGTAAATATGACTTAGGAATATAACTACGCTTCTATTGCTTTATCAGTTAATGACGTTTCAGATCTGAATAGAGTTTACCAGCACTTGGTGTAAATTAAGAATGCAATTAATTCCATTGGTTCACCCTTCATAAATTTGATTCTGGATTCGTCTAGTAATGATGCAGTCATCTCTTGGTGGTGGTTGCTGCTTATGGTGGAGCCTAACATGAGCTTTAGTGGTGCAGCAAGGGCAGTCAGTGACCCTTAAGAACTGCCAGCTGTTCGTTAACAATCCGAGTGTGTGACTTGTGGCACTCTGCTCCACAGCTGTAGTTCAGTGAACTAATAGCTGTTACATTAAGTCACTCTAAAAGATTTAATTCCTCACAAATAAAACATGTAATTTCAATGTCATCTCAGCCACAATTGAAGCTGTTGCTGGCCATTGACCTTTAATTTATTTTGTTTGCAAGGAATTCACTCATTATAAATGGATTTGTCTATTTTTTGTTTCTTTGATTAACTGAAATTTTGTGTAAATGCAGAAATAAAATATTAGGCTTCTAGGGAAAGTTACAGAAAAAAAAGCCTGATGGCTTGTGCCTGGTGGAATTTGAGCACCTAAATTCTACCTATGCCTTAATTTGACATTTCTAGGTCCTTGTATAAAGGCTATAAGCTTTCTGCACCCAAGTTCTGTCCTTGAAAAATGGGTTACAAAGCCAAGCTATTTTTTTCTTTTTTGTCATTCATTTCAATATTAAAAGTGTAAGAAGACAAAACATTACTTGCTGTGTTTTCAGAGACAAGGGTTAGCCTGTAAAATCAGCTTCCCAGCATGACTCATAAAGTCTGTTTCTGAACAGGGAAGAATTTTCACTTTAGCGTCCTTGGGTGACTTTTCCTTGTTTGTTAAGAGTGTGTGTAACAGTTTTCTTTCTGCTTTTATTTTACATAGGGAGATCAGGGTATTCCAGGGGACAAAGGTCCACAAGGCGAACGAGGGAAACCTGGTCCATCAGGAGAAAAGGGGGATATGGGTCCTACTGGGCCACCAGGAGACAGAGGCTATCCAGGATCACCGGGTCATCAAGGTCCCCCAGGTTCACCAGGCCCCCCAGGATTTCCAGTAAGTAAATACAAGTTTCCCTTGGTTGCTTGTGAACTCAGATGACAGGGAGGTGACATGTGCCAAGTGGTGGAAATTCAACAGAGCAATACCACAGTATCAGAAAAACTACGCTATCTCAGAGATAATTGAAGTGTTTAGTTAAGAGGTGGAAAAAAATATACCCAGGTGGTCAAGCAGTTGGTTTTGGTGGGTTTTTTTAAACATGTACTATGGATAAACTTTAATTACTTATTTCTTTAGCTCCTGACAAATCAATGTGGCTACTCAGTACCATTAAATTTCAAGTTGTTTCGTAAGCTTAAGAGCTGAAGTGTAAGTCTTGGCAACTGAGAAAGCAAAGGAGGCAGATCACGTGATTCTCAGTAAAAGTGAAATCAGTGTTTAAAAAGACAATGAAATGCTGCCTGTCAGTTGTGGGTATCTTGGTCTGTCTCCATGTGCACACCAGCGCCCATCCATGTAATGGGTTCTTTTTACCTTCATTCAGATGGGGTAAAGCTCTAAAAATCTTTTCCAGTTACTGGTCCTGTGATGCAGTTCTCGTTAGTCAGCTGTGCTTCGAAGCAGTTAGAAGGGATGAGAAGTTGGCAGATGCTATGCGGAGGGCAAGTAAAGGCTAATGGTATCACTGGGCATCCTTACAGCCTTAAGCAAATTGATTTCTATAGCATGCTGATCCTCTTGACGGTTGGGCGTACCTCTTCCACTTCATGGTGTTTGTGGCCTTTATAATATTGTAACGTATTTGCAATAAAGTGGTCTTTTCAGTTAAGGAAATAACACGAATATATTAAAATATTTAATTTTTGGTGAAAGCTTTACATTTTTCATGCTAATTTCAGCAATATTTTTGTTTTTGTAGCATCATAACGTGCCCTCTGTATTTTGTTCTGATACATATGTCGCCTTTCTTTTTCCTCATCAGGCTGATACAGTTCCACTTGAAGAAATAAAAAAATATATCAGACAAGAGGTTCTTAAGGTTTTTGAAGGTAAGAAAATGAGGTATTACAAATAAATGTAAATCTTAAATTCTGTGCTAAATGTTTTACACTCCTACAGCCTTTATATGTATTTCTTTACATGTCGTCTAACATATTGGACTTAGCAGCTGCCTTGTTGCTGTAGCTGTGTTTAACTGTTATTTAACAGTTATAGTTAATTGTTGTTATACTTATGTTCAAACAATTACAAATTATAGCATCAGTTAATGGGTATTTCCTTATGTAAAATATTAGCATTAAAAGGTAGTTTGCACCAAACCGTAATAGCAAACATATGTATGTAACATTGTAAATACATGTGTCAAATTATTGCAGATACATATGTATCTACAATGTATCATTAAAACATTAAAAAATTATTAAGTAGAGACAACAGAAATATCTAACTAATTTGGCCGTTTAGTGGATGACTATCTAAATGAGAGAAAGACTTGACAACTCTGTCATGCAGGTCTAAACTGCTGTGCATTTTAAGCAAACATCCCTGCTGAGCGCCAGAGCTCCCTTTCAGACCACCATCTTCTGGCAGTTTTAGGCAAGTGCCAGATTCAGCCGAGGCCTTTGTATTATGTGAGCTTTCTTAGGTGTGTCCTTACTCTGAAAAGGAAATATTTTTCTTCCCCAACGTTTTCTTAGTCAGGGTTGAAAAGCTGTGACTCAGGTAGGTGTCTGAAACAAGCTTCTGCTCCAACGCCTCTTAACAGTAGCTTCTCTTCCTTTGCAAAGTGCATTTTTTATGTCTGCAATATGCTTAGCTCTTTTGTCATTAATATTTGTGGATACAAAACCTCTTGTCTTTTAGGGATAAAAGAAATCACAAAAAGCTTGGGATTTTTTTAAACTGGTCAGGCACATTTTCATTTTATATGGCTATCATTCTGTGTATTTTCACCCTTCCCCAGACTGCTACCCCTCGGGAATTCAATCTGCTATGTATTTCAAGAGCAGTTTGTTGGCTGAAGTTACCTCCTTTTCCCATTCAAATGGAATGGTAACAAGTATTTAGTCTGTTCATAAGAAGAAAGTATTAAAGGTGTCCTGCCTACACGGTATATTAGGCTTTGTCTTTATAGCTATTCCATTTTCTACATGTCACTAGTGTTCCCACAGATCTTCTATTTTTGGCTTTGTTTCGCTGTGCCTATTTTCTATCACCTTGCTTATTTTTTGTTTGAAGCCCACTCCTCTTTACTCTGAATCTTTTCTTAAATCTTAAAACTCCGCCACAGTAAATACCTGCTAAAATGTGGAATGCTTCGTTAAGTTTTTTAATCCAGTATAAATGAGACTGACTCAAGGTTAGCACCTATTTTGTCTACCTCTAAGGAACACTGAAATGTTAACAAGTGTACTTTATTCCACCAGCATGAACGATTCATGCTGAAATCTCTGCAATTAGTAATTTTTACTGCCCGCTTACAGGTTTTCTCACAACTGTTTTCAGGGTTTCAGTATTCCAAGAACTGTTCACGGTATTTAAGCTCTACTTTGCAACTTAATATGAGTTACAAACTCATATAATGACTTATAACTCATTAAAATGAGTTAATATGAGTTGCAAACATATAAGGTAGCACTTCATAGGAGTGTTAAGTACTAATTATTCTATGTTCATGTATTTTAAGTACTTCCATGAACAGGAGTCAGAAGTCATTTCAAGTATTTTTAAAAGAGAATAGTAACAGAAACTTCAGTACAAACTCGTTCAGATTATTTCAAAAGGTAAATACTGAGTTGGAACTGAGCACCTCAGTACTTGTAGGAATATTTAATACCTTGACGTTTAGAAGAATTAAACACCTTACTTCCAGAAACCTACTTCAGCTAGGGCTTTGGGATTTGTTTATTTTCCTGTATTTTGATAGCAGATTTCTTACCCGCTTTTTCTTCTGTCCTTTGTAAATGTTGTTAATGAAGAAAGGATGGCTCAGTTTGCATCCCAGCTGAAGCTGCCTGCTGCAATGCTTGCCTCCCAAGCTCATGGAAAACCAGGGCCCCCAGGAAAAGACGGGTTACCAGGGCCACCAGGAAAGGATGGTTTGCCAGGGCCCCCAGGAGAACGTGGAATTCAAGGTAGGAATTCCAAAAAATGTTCCCATGAATTGTATCTTGATATCTTCACACACTTGCTAATGATCATTAAATAAGCCAGGATTTCCTATCTAGCTTCCTAATGATTAACTTTTAAAACTGTACTTATGTTTTTTCCAGACTAGATCTAAATATTAACCCATAGTAAATGTGTGGATTTTACCAATTAAAAACTCCTAATGAGTGCATTTTCTTCTAATAAATGATAAAGTTAATTACTGACAGATACCTAAAGCTGACAGATATCTAGACTACTGTAGCAGTTATTAATTTTTTTTCTCCAAAATACGTTAATGAGGAAGAAAAACTGTGCCAGCACTCTAATGTAACTATTTAGGTCCTGTTCCATGTTGAGAGACCCATCTCATTTTAGAAACAAAATTCTATCTCCAAGTCTGAGTGCTCTCAGCTCTGATCCTGAGACAACAGAGGGGAGGAAAATCTGAAGGCAAATATTCTTTAAGAAGCAGTGAAAACTGAAATATGATCACGTGAATTCCTCTTACTATGAAGCAATCTGTTTTCACAAATCAGTTTGTGTAATCGGCTTTTCACTGGACCCCAAACAGTAATTTGTGCATTGCAATATGTTTGGACAGTATAGGACTCTCGTTTTACTCAACTGCCTTTCACTGCAAAATTAGCGTCAAGGGATCCAGGCTCCTTGTAGCTGTGCTCTACTGTACAGTCAGCCTCCCAGAGAGTAAAAGGAAGAGAACAGAATAAAAGGGAAAAAGAATTTATCAATGAATAACATTTTGTGGGTGGGTAATACATAATTTGCAGTTTATCTGTAGGTAGTTCTTTATTATCTTTTGTTAGTTTGGTCTGCTCTGGAGTCAGAGCAAGTCAGACTGGAATGAAGAACATGAGAGCAAAGCTGAAGATGTGTGGATCCTAAAGCTATGAGAAGAATAAAGACTTACTAATATTGATAAGCGCAAACCCCTGACAGAAGCTTGAAAAATGTGATGAGCTCAGGATGAGAAGAACAAGAATAAAGGATCAAGGAAAACAATAAAAGGCTTAGAATCTTACGACACTGACTTCATCATTACCTAAATATTCAGATCACTGTAAACAGTCAACTTCAACGTCAGTGCCAGATTGTTCAATGATGATGTATTGTGGTGGATAGTTTCAGATGCTTCTGGCAAGCGGAACGTTGTACTAGGCTTCATTTCCAGCTAGTGAGCATCAATAGTAAAGATGATAGCTATGCTTGAAAAAAAATAAAGCTGCTTTTTCATGCCTTATGCTTAAGTAAAAGTAGTGCCCCATGTACGCAGGATTTCCGCTTATTTTACTGATATGCTCAATACTCTTTTTTGATTAGTAAAAGGTAAGCTAAGTGAGAGGCGTTTACTTCTCTGATACATCAAAAGGTATATGAAATTATACTCCTAAAGAAAGAAAATCAAAAATTTGTCTTGCCTCCTTTGCACAGTCTGAGTAAGAGGTAGTCCCGTGAGAGAAGCACACTTACAAATACTCTTTGTGCCTTTCCCAGTTGTGCCTGTGCGTGTTGTTTTGTGCCAACAGCAAAAAGAAATTCAAATCTCTGAGCAAATCGGAAAGTATCCTTCCATATGCCAGCTTATTTTCTGCCTTAAAGGATGTAGCACAGAAGACTTCTTGCAGAGGCGCGTTACATGCGCATGTGGCTGAGCCCATCCAAGTAGCATGTTGTGTGCACGTATGCCCAAGTCATAATATGCATTTGATGTTGAATGGCAGATGTTCCTTATTGTATTTCTCACTTGGCTGTAGCCCACATTGCCAGCTCCAGGGTTTTGCTGTATGCAGTAATACACATCTGGACTGGCAGAGTAAAATAATCGCTTGTCCCATACAGCCAGTGAAAAGTAGTAGACATGTTTGGAGAGTGATGAATGGGACCTCTGTGAACACCTCCAGAGCCTGTCTGAGATGCTGCACACTGAGCAGGGAGCCTGCTAGAGCCAGCCAGCAGGAAGGGCAGGTGTCACTGTGTCTGAGGAGGTGCGGTACCAGTTGTCCTGGGAACTGATCTCGTATGACCTGGCTGGATTCCACAAAAGCCTCCTTCTGCACAGCAAAAATAGTTAGGGATTAGTTCCAGAAGCAGAAAACAAAGATACTAACTTTTGGAAATGTAGGCATGGTCTTCAGAAAGTGTATTTAAGGAATTGCTAGGCTCTTGGGCATAGACTCATCCGTTTGTAATGAGTTGTTACCTGCTGGCCTTCAGCAAGGTTGTTCATAGTGCACCTCAGGTACTTCCCAATGGTTCAAGTACAAATAATTTTGATTTTATATTATGGTCTCAAGAAAAATATGTCGTGCAAACAAAAAAACAACAAAGAATTGCAACTTGAAGTATGAAATACAAAATATGCAATCGGTATTTAAATAGACCTTATAAAATAGTGATTGGAAGATTTTTATGTGTGTGGGCTTTTTTTCATTAAAAAAAATTAACCGATGGCATATGCATCAGCAAACTGATACTGTGAGGCAGTGTTACCCGTGAAATGTACAGCGTCTGCTTAAGGGGGAGCAGAGAAACTTGTTTACTCTGTATGTGTTTTAAAGGATGCTAACGTCTCATAGAGAAACAGGAGGTTTATTTCAAGACTTTATAGACAAGCTATAGCAATGTCATCCATTTGTAAACAGCGAGTCAACTTGTCATACTTTAGAGGATCTAGATCAATTAATTAACTCCACTGACTTAACTGGGTTTTTAAAACTATAATAGTGAATTTCGGTCCATTAGACCAAATGCACCTTAGAATAATCCTGCAATCCAGAGATCCTTTATGTTAATATGACTTTTTTTTTTTTCTCAATAGAGAAAAGAAGATTTCATCATAGTTAAACTTCACTGTTTCTATCAAATTAAGGAAACAAGTTTTTTATAGGTCCTCATAACTCGTGGTAGCTCAGGAAAGAAAAATACCATGTGATGAATAGTGAAAGTTCCTTATCTTATTTCTAATCTCTGTTGTAAAATGTGTGTCTCGTATTATAATTATTAATTCATATGGTGGGAGCATGTAAAAACCTTGGCTGACATCAGGAACCCATTATAGGGGATGTTGTCCAGACACACCCGCTCTTCTGAAATAGCTACGCCGGTTTCAAGCGTTACCTCCCATAAAACGTTCTTTGCTGTGGAGGATGAGGTTAACCTGTTTTATTTTGATGTGAAACACAGCTACTTACTACCTCTCAGCTGAGAGGGCTGTAGCACACAGAAGGAATTCAGAATATGCACTGGAGGCCAGATGAGAGGTTTTGCTTTGAGCACCTTCCTGTTCTTTTGCAGTTGTTTGTCTTTAATAACACAGAGTATTTGCACAGTAAAGCGCAGTGGATACTTTGGTCTCATTGTTCCCTGTCATGGTAATGTGTTTGCCTCATGTTTGTACTAAAGAACCTCAGATTTCTCTAGATAGTTGACATGCTAGTTTCGGGTACTGCATTATCCATGTGGATGGAAGAGGGTCTCCATGGAATAGGTGGAATACCTCTTGGAGCAGTTCAAATGAGAGAACTTTTTACCTCCAAGTTGTATCATTTCCAAGCAGAGCTGAGGATGTTGCGGTAGCGATGCTCCTGACCGTGGTGTTTGTGGAGGGCACCAAACCAAGAGCTGTATTGGAGCTGTCACCACTCATCTATGAATAGAAGAAAGCTGATCTGATTGAACACACACTTGTACATACTGCTACCAAGTGCTCACTGTACTACCCATGTTGGGTACATGTTTACATACCACAACTTCTGGGTTGCAGAAATCACAACAAAACTTCTGGAATCTGAGTGAAAGGCTTTGCTAAAGCAGTTGCCTTTCGAATTAAACATCCAGGAATTTCTTACTGGAATTGTAAGCCTACCAGTAAAAAAAGACAGGATCTTATATGTGCCTTTACGTTAAAAACAAGAAATCAAAATCCAATTTCTGTATATGGTAATATTTTCCTTTAACTGTGTATAAGTTTGTCACTTTAAGCTCAGAGAGAAGGTGATATTATTCTCTAGAAGTGTAATCATGGCCCTTCTGCTGAGCAAAATATACCTCATTAAAAATCAGATGTTTTCCTGCCAGAATTACACATTACATGGTTTGGATTGTTTACATATAGGCCTGTTTACTAATATGCTTACACCCTGTTAAATAAAGTCTCATTTTTAGAAAAGATATCTGGGGATTTTTGTTTTAAACTTCAGTGTCAACAGAACTTACCTGCCACCGTGTACAAACATATGTATTCAAATACAGCCAATAATGGTTTACACTAGCCTGGATCCTATATTTGCATTGGCAGGCTGCTCTTCATCCTGTTGTGGGATTATTTTTTTTTTCCTTATTGTCTTGAATTCCAGCGATGTTTACAGAACCTTTCAGTCTGTCTCGGTCCTTTTTCATTTATGATATCTTAGATACCTACAGGAATGGTTAACATGGAGATTATAAATGTGATGTATCGTAAATGTGATTTCTCTCTTTTCCCCATAGCAAAAGAAATGCAAAGCAAATTATTAGTGGCAGCACTGCTTCGTAAAATTACAATTAACTGGGTTTGTAGTGAGAAATGTACTGTAACAATCTATTGTAAATTAAGAAACATAGAGAATATATATAATAAACAGGAAATGTAATAGATTCTGTGGTTGTATGATTGAGCTTCTCAAACAGTAGCAACTTCTATGTGTTACACAAGACTTTCAGAGCAAAACAACTTGATGTAGTTATACGTACTACTATGGTCATTAAAGAGCAAAAACAAGAATCACAATTGAATGCAAGCACCTGCATATTCCCTTTTCTGAGTCTTTATAGCTTGTGTGCATATATACCTTGTACAATTCTGCTTAACACAACTCAGTGACCAGAATGCATGATTAATATTAAGTTTGTTTCTCTGTGAGCTTTTAAACAGTTGATTTCCTTTTGTTATGCATGTCACTCTGCATGCATTTTCTAATGGTTTTGCCTCACTGTAATTTCCTTGTCAGGATGCTGAGAGAAGAGTGAGGTAATTGACGCTCTGTTTTGAAACCTAGAATGATTGCAACAGATAATAGACTTTCTGCAGAAGTGTGTAATGAGCTTGTGTTTAATGGAAAGCTTGGACACTCTGTGTACCGTTCCCACTGCATTGTGTCTGTCATAACAACCCTGAATCGGTACCCACAGCACTTAGAATAGTTTCCTTCTGGATGGTCCTGTGAAGTACTAGTGTTGCCATAGACCGCAGTACACTGACAGGGCAACCTTTGCCATCCGTCTGCCAGTGCCCATTAATCTGCATGAGACATCAAGTGGGTTGATACCACTATACTGACCGGTCAGCTGTGACTCTTCTTTTTTAATTCAAATTAAGTTACAGCTCGTCACAGGAGGTAGTTTGTTGGATGGCATACGCAACACTGGCAATATACTGGTCCCTGAAGCAGAGCAAATTTAATTCCAAATGTGACCAGAAGTTGTCAAATTAATCTTCAAGATACATCACCTTACATGCCAACATCTGAGGTGTTGGGGAGGTGAGAGGGTTTCCTTATAATCCCTTTTAAAGTAAGGGATTGTGACGAGTGTCATACTTGTTCGTTTGAAAATGTCTTCAGCCCCTGTCTTACATAAATGACATGGTCTAAGCAGAGAAGGTACATTTGTAGATGGATTCTTAACTTGAAATGTTAAGCAAAATATTATATGGGTAGGCACGAGTCCTCTGCCCTAAAGCTCTAAAGCAGCCAGAGTGTTTCCAACTAATGAAAGTTTTTACAAACAGTTTAAGGAAAAAGACGTAGGGGTTGGACATGAGATGCAGCACCTGAGAAGATGGAAGCTATTTAGATAAATACAAAGCTATGGCCTGTCAAGAAAACAGACTCAAACATTCAAAGTATAATTAGTAATCCCACCTCATTAACAATATAGAGCCACTTGGGTCGAAGTTAGGTGGTGCATGCTAGAACCCAAAATCTGCGTAGTCTCTAAAGATGCCTCATTCCACGTGGTGCTGGAGGGGGAGTGGGTCTTCTCTCACGTACCGGGGAATATCTGGGCATACAACTACTGGTTTATAGTCTCAAAAGTGCAGACATAAAAACATACGTAGAGCGGAGAGGGCAAAGCCTTGCGCAGTTTGTGGGCTGTTAGAGGAGGGCTGGTCAGAAGCCAGATGGCCTTTCAGTTGGTGCGGTACATCACTTCGTTGAACAGGTAACGCGGGTGCAGAACACACATTTGGTTCTTTACTAGAGGAACTTCAGGAAGGTAACCTAAAATCTCAGGTGAAGGTCCAACTAGTGTATGAACACAGTGAGAGTCCTCTGGCAGAGGATGCAATGGTTACTGCTAGGAATGCTCGTATTTTCCAGAATAAACTTATAAACTTAAGAGCTGTCTCAGTAAAAAATACCAGTCTCGGAAAAAGAATTGAGCATGTGTTTTCCTAATTACATTTGTCTTGATAATTTGCGGTCCACAAGATGCACCGAAGATCACTGTTTATAATAAGAGGGCACTCTTATTTTTATGTCTTTGTTCTGTGTAGGTTATAGAGGACAGAAAGGGGAGAGAGGCGAGCCTGGAATTGGACTGCCTGGTAACCCTGGACCACCCGGCCCTGCAGGTACAATTCTTCGGATTTATTTCTGCTGTTGTCGTTTATGAACTAACAGGTCTTTCTCCTGGTTTGCACGCCGGTTTTACACCCGTGCCTTTCCTCCTGGGCTTGGTTGTAGCGTGAGGTCAGACCCACCTGCCTTCTCACAGATGAGCTGGTGCGCAGCTGACTGTCAGCGATGAAACGCGGGGCACTGCACACGCTCTGGCGAGGGCTCTGCTAATTCTGACTTTGTTTTACCAGCTGCTGGCCTGCCGGGCCCCCCAGGAACACCAGGCTCCCCCGGACCGCAGGGGCCACCCGGACCCAACGGGAGGTGCAACCCAGCAGATTGCTATTACCACGTCTCACAGACTCGGTCACACGCCAGCAGGAAATAAAACCCCTCTGCCCCAGACACTTGGGTTCACAGTCACTTTTCACTCCTCTCAACAAGTTAATTTAACCTTTGAAATACTTGGTGCATTTTTCTTTCCGTCGACACTGCATGGTATATAGATAATTTATAAGGCACGGAACTGAGCCTTTCTCTATGTTATTTGCAGTGTCGTAATTATGAAATGATGACATATATTTTCCAGAGTGCATTCCATGTGTTAAGTTTCTCATATTTATTTTGCTTAGAGGAGAAAATAGGCCCAAATAATTTTCATAAGCTTCTCTCTTCAAACAAAATATTTTATTATAACTTAAGACAGTTTCTATGCCTCGGTATGTAAGCTGGCTTTATTTTTCTTGCTGGTGGTGAAGTTTAAATGGAAAAAATGAAATGTGTTTCTGAAGTTTTTAAGCATACCTGTTCATGACGAATGCAGGATGTGAGCTGGAGCGCCGGGAACTCTGTTTAGACTAAACGTTCACGTCCCTGGAGGAGGCTCCAGCACACCACCTGAGCCGGGTCTGTGTCACGCATCACGAACGCTACCCACCATTTCAGTCACTTCCTACATGTCAAAGAAGGAAACGAAGAAGCATTTATGATCTCTCTAATCTCATCCAACATTTAGCTTCAGACTGACTGGAAAAATCACCAGCAGCCCTGAGAAGCGTCTCTGCTGACTGGACGTTGTCCCTACTAAGGGTTTGTATGTTTGTTTAGTCATGGTTACATATACTCCAGATATTAAACTGCTAGGAGGTGGTGTTGATGTTCCCAGCTGAGAACTGGCTCTAACTGTTACGTGGCTGGCTCTAACCATTACATGGACTTAGTAAATGTGGTATCACTGCCTGTAATCAAGCTACTCTGCCATTACGTCTGCTTAGAGCAAAGATGACCCCTTGTTTAAAGCAGAGGGTTGTGGGCACACAGTGAGACAGTCAAAGAAGGAACTTCACAAGCCTCTAATCTTACTGATGGCACAGTTTTCCTCTTCCTTCTGCAATAATCATGTGCCAAAATAAGCTTGAGAAGAACATGGAAACAGTAGAAAGCTAAACTCACAGGTCCTAATAACTGGTTGCAAAAAAATGACTTGAGTTCAAGAGAAATTCAGAAAAAAATGCAGTCTTCCTTGGAAAGGTGCACTACAGAGAGCACGACTGCATGCGTGCAGTTTGCAGATATTCGGTAAATCTCACAGAACCAGACACTGTCAGTGAAGAACAAACAAACTGTAAATCCTATAGAGCTCAAAGGGTTGAGCAAAAGACAAGATGGAGAAAATCGATCACGCACAGGCTGATTCTGAAAAGGAGGGAGGAGGGCTGGCCAAAGTTTCACTCCTGGTTATTGGGAAGCAGTTGATTCTAGATTAGTTCTACAGAATTTGCTACAGCGCAATAGGAAGTGAAGGTGCTATCGAAAGAACATGGACAGCTGTAACCCACAACCTCAGAATAGAACCGCTATTACAAAAGCGCTGCCGAGGGCTCTTGCCCTGTCGTTTGGAAGCCAGTCATCCTCTCGTCAGGCAGGGAAGTGGTTTTGGTGACCTCGTGCCTGAGCAGTACGGAGCCGCCAGGGGAGCGTACCCAGACTGGAACGCTGGGGTTCCAGAGAAGCTGTTGAGGGACATGAATCTGCTGAATTCTGGGCTTTGCTTAAAAAAATGACTGGGGGGAGTCTTAAAAAAAAAAGAAGAAACACATTGGCATTTGTTCTGAATAGAGTTGCTAGCACTCGCGCCTGGACCTGAGGAGCAAGATGGGTGCAAGAGGTGACAGAGCTAGCCCAGGCAGCGGGGAGGGCAGGCAAGCCTCCAGGCACGCGTGTGGAAAGGGAAAGCACACCCACCTCACATGGTGATCAGGTGTTCGGAGGGATGGCGGCGCTTGCCACAAGAAAGATGTTTAAATGTTAAAAAAAGATGTTAAACACAGGGGTCTGAGGTTGAGAGTAAACAGGGGCAGGAGAGGGCAGCAGGAAGGAGGACAGCAGAAAACGTGTTGTACCGTGCAGCCAACTCCTGAAGGGAATGTGCAAGCTGTAGCGCGCACTGCGGCTGGGGCCCCTTGGCGGGGTCAGGGTGCTTTGTCCATCCCTCGTGAGGATGGGGACGGAGAGCTCAAAGCCCACAGGCGAACCGCAGTCCTCATGCCTCATTTTCTGCTCACCCTTCGCTGTCCCTCGGGAGGCAATGACTGCCCCTTCCCTAGGCCAGCACATCCTGCGAGTGGTGGGCACCCATCCCGCTGGGGCAAACGTGCCTTTGGAGCAAGTGGTCCTGCCCGTGCTTAGCTCAAAGCGCGCCGCGCTCGCTCCAGATCTCCTGTGCCCTTGCAGCGCGTTGCGGTGTGCTCTGTGACGGTGACCACCTTCGGATCTGGCCCTCAGGTGTGCGGTGCCGCGGCTGGGCCAACGCTGCGAACGGGTGAGGCGGCTCAAAAGCGACTTGTCTGTCCTGGAGCACCTGCGGCTGCCCGGGCCACGGTCTGCCAGCCCGGCAAGGCAAGGCAGGGGCCCTGCACCAACATATACATCGGTGTCTATACACCGGCAGGGGAACAGGCCCCCTACTCTTTTCCATTCAGTCAACTGAACTGCTGGTCAGGTATCTTGCATGAACATTTTTTCATCGATTTCTTTTTACTTCTCTAGTAATTCCAATATATGTAAAAATCTATAATTTTTTTTTATTATTTTTTTTTTTTTTTTTTTACTTCATAAGTTAATTTTAAACTTCGTTTTCTGTGATAATATCAAAAAGGGTGCTGTCTTGTAAGGAGTATCCACGTGACAGAAGTTTCGACGCGGCCCCGTCCTGGAAGGCTGTGCACGGACTGTTGCGCCGCGTCAGTGGTATGTGTATATTTTGGGGCTTTTAGCTAGCTGGAACCGAGCGTCTGTTACTTGCCAGATGCAGTTGCTGTATGTTAATTTACTTGAACTTGTTAGAAAGCAGAACACTTTTTATATTTGAAGAAGTTTTATTTTTTCAGCTATGTTTCCTACAGATGCCTTTTTCTTTTTATAGGCTCAAATCTAAAGGTCTTTTTAAAATGTGTTTGAACACTTTCAATTGATTTGCAGGTAACTTTGGTAATTATCTTGTTGCATTATTTTTTATTTTGCTAAAAGCCCGCTTTAATTTTCTCACATGAGAAAACAGGTATTTTTTTCATATGGGCTATCTCGATACCTTTTTAAAGATGCCGTGTTCTTCACTGGGATAGAACAGCATTAATCTCAGCTTACATTTACCATTTACTTCACGCTGGTTTTCTCCTACTCTATATTTTTACAATTGAAAGCAAAATGTAGCTGGAAACATGCTTCTGCATGGTTTTCCTATTTGCCTCCTGAAATTTCTTTATGGTTTCAGACTGATGTTGTCTTAGTTGTTGGGAAGAGGAGGGCACAGGGGTGCTAGTCTGTTTTGCAATTTGCTTTATCAGTTTTGTATCTGTTTTGAACAGTCTGTGGTGCAGTAAGCATTGCAAGGAATTAAACAAGGAGGTTTATTTTTTCCAGTTGCATAAGGTCTTTTTCTGATTTGGGAATGTTTACATACAACAGGGCTTCGAACTGAAATATCTTCGACAAAGTGTTTTAAACCTTTCTTAAAAGCTCTCTAAACTTTGTTCTAGTTCAGGATCAGACTATTGTATTTAATGGCGAGATTGCTTTATCAGCTATTAAGGATGTGTTGGGATTTTCTTCAAATAGTTACGTACAGAACTACTCAGTTTGTCTAAAGTAATAAACTTGTAAGAGGGAAACGTTTCTGATGCTGCAGCGTACCTCCTTTTGTCCACACGGTGGGGTTCAAAACACATTTCAGTACAAAGGTTAAAGCCCAGGCTTAAATTTGTAAGAAATGACCCGGTGCTGCGTAGACTCACGGCAGTGTCTCTGATTTTGTTGTTGAGCCAGATGGTTTTGGTTTGGTTTTGTTTTTACTGAAATCCATTTAGTTTCGCATGGTAGTATTTGCAGAAATACTGCTTTTCTTGGGTAATTATTTTCAGGTGATATTGATTAGATTTTGTTTGTGATTTTTATATACACGTTACAGAAGAACATGCAGTAGTGGGACATCCCGCTTTTAGGCATCGTTTATGTCCATTGTAGTGATGTTTGTCTCTCGGGGAGCAGGGAGTCTGCTATGGTTAATAAAAATCACAACAGCATACTCTGTATGACCGAGTAGCAGTGCAGCCTAGTAACGTTTTAAGAACCAATAGTTCTGTCGTAAACTGGATTTGGTTTCAGTGCCAGAAGAGCGCTATGATATGAAAACGGGATTGACTGTATCATCCATCCTTCGTGCTTTATGATTGTGGCTTATGACAAATGTTAGATATGCACAGCTTTATTAAATAAGCATATTTTTTAAATTAATGGATAATCACACAAAATATTTTGGCGCTGCTTGTTTTTCACAAGGGTAAAACACTATTTTTCTTGTCAGCGTACACTCAATTTTTTTTCTTCTTTTTCTGTAATGTTTACATGAAAGTCTTGTAAAAACCCCATGGACTAAACTAGTGTTTTATAAACTTGTTTTCTCCAAATATACTAAGTAAAGCCAGCCCCTAAGCTTACATTTTGCCGATGCAGTAGAACCACTGCTCTAATGTGACATGTTAGAACATGAGAAGTATCTCAGGAATCAAAAAATTTTTGATTTGCGTTTTTTTATATCGTGTTTTGTTAGATTTTGGATGTGCCAAGACACACAATTTTTCTGTGAAATCTGTAATGCCCACTACAACTAGACTGTACTGGATGGGTGCTTAAATCCATCTCCATGCACTTAAGTGGGTGTAGGCCACAGAGAACAATTTTAACCGTGACCTTGCCTTGGTGGGTGTTTAAGTGGAAAACTCAAGCTTCATGAAACCTTAAAGAAATGTTAATTGCTAACAAATGTTACAGATTCTAGACCAAAATAAGTTTATAGCTAAAAAGCATGTAGTCTACATGTCTTTTAGCAGTTTTATCTCCGAGTCTGCTGTTCTATAAACACAAATGCTTTTAATTATTTACTGCAGTTTCAATGTAAATATATTCTGCCTCCAGTCAGTATATTTGAAGGATTTTCAATGACATACCTTATTTTATTGTTTTCTTTCGTTTCTGAATGATACGCAGCTGTCACTGAATGAATTACAGTACGGCTTCTTCAATATATTTTTGGTTTGCAACATTTAAGGTTCGGTTCAATGGAAATGTATTAAGTGGATAGAAAATTGCTTTTTGTGTTTATGAAATAGGATTCCAGATGGAAATGTTTCACATTCTTTCTGTTTGTGGCGCTGTCAGAGATGACAACCTTTCCTTCCATGTCAAATCATGTGAGGGAGGATGCAATTGCAAATGAGAGAGAGGAGAGGCACAAAGCCATGGCAGCGAGCCCTGGGGAGTGTTTGGCACCGGGCTGCCATCCTGGGGCGGCTGAATTCGGGGGAAGGCGTTGACCACACCAGCGTCAGGGTTGTGCTTCCTGCAGGCTGGTGAAACTTAGGGCTCTACAGTCTGGAGGGGAGAAAAGAAGTCAAAAACCTTGTCCTTAATCTATCGATCTATCTATCTATATATATATATAATATTTATGGAAGTTATTGTATTCTCTGAATCAGATGCAGGTAACTTTCCCACCTGAATATGAGGTAATCACTTTTATTCAAGAAACAATTTACTGAACTATTTCACTTCGGGTAACTAGGTACTTTCATTGTTCTCTTGCTGCCTAACTCTCCCAGGAGAAAAAAAAAAAAGAGAACTCTCATGTCAATGGCATTTTAAAGGTTGTTAGGTGATCACTTGATCATCTTTCTTCAAATTTTATAGTGGCTTCAGCAAGCTTGCTTCATGTATTGTCTAAAGCTGCCACAGTTTTTACTAGTCCCTTTGAATGCATGTGCCACAGGCAAAACAGAACAGTAAAACAATGGTTTGAGGGAAGAGGAATAAAACTGAAGCTGTAACAAATCAGATGGGAGGAACATGGCCTGCAAAACTGAGACCTTTCTGCTTTACCTCTGGCCCATGAGCAGAAGAGATGCAGTGACTGTATTTTAAGTATAAAGGAAGCAGAGGCTACGCGGCCAAATAGTAATACAGTGATGAGCAAGTCAAGCAAACACACTTCACCCAATGATCTGAGCAATTCAAAAACATTTGCAAAAATGCGGCGTGTACATGAAGCATTTGTACATGAAGCGCAACTGTCGTGCTCTGCTAGGAGGAACCAACACTGCTGTCTCAGAAACTGAGGTTTCTTGTTCACTCGGTCTTTCAGGTAACCTTGAAAGTACCATGTCTTGACACTTTCCCCTTTTGAAGGAAGAAGAAATTAGGTGTAGATTGGTGTTTGGCTCTGGGTAAAATCTAGCGTAACCCTCCCTAGCCTGGCTTTCTTGCCTCATTTAGGACTTCCAAATTGTGCTGTAGAGCTCCTTTGGCTACAAAGACACTTTGGCCTTTGTGAAACATTCACAAGAGGGGTTTTTGGCAGCAGTTCATACTAGATTGCTTGAACCCAGTGATGGCTGTGATGAAAAGCTTATATATAAACTCTCTCTATAGATGTAATGCATAGATGTAGAACATATGTATTTTTCTTACTGCAGTATTCAGCAGCAGTGTTACTAATACTTACTACTAGCCTAGTAGGGAAAGCACTGCAGTCACCATTTTAAAAAATCAGATCGGATTGTGTCGCTCAGTGTACTGAGGGCGCTGGGGGAGGTGCTCACCAAGCCGCTCTCCATCATTTGTCAGCAGTCCTGGCTACCTGGGGAGGTCCCAGTTGACTGGAAGTTGGCAAATGCGCCGCCCGTCTACAAGAAGGACCAGAAGGAAGATCCAGGGAACTACAGGTCTGTCAGCCTGGCCTTGGTGCCAGGGCAGGTTATGGAGCAGATCACCTGGAGTGTCGTCACATGGCACATCCAAGACAGCCAGGTGACCAGCCCCAGCCAGCAGGGGTTTGTGAGAGGCAGGTCCTGCCTGACTCACCTGATCTCCTTCTATGACAAGGTGACCCACCTAGAGGATGGGAAAGGCTGTTGGTGTTGTCTACCTGGACCTTAGCAAAGCCTTTGACACCATCACCCACAGCATTTACCTGGAGAAACTGGCTGCTTATGGCTTGGATGGGTGTGCTCTTTGCTGGGTAAGAAGCTGGCTGGCTGGCCAAGCCCAGAGTAGTGGTGGAGTTACATCCAGATGGCGGCTGGTCACAAGTGGTGTTCCCCAGGGCTCAGCGTGGGGCCAGCTCTGTTCAGTATCTTTATCAATGAGCTGGTGAAGTCTGGAGCACAAATGTTATGAGGAGCGGCTGAGGGAACTGGGGTCGTTTAGCCTGGAGGAGATTCAAAGGGGTCTTCATTGCTCTCCACAGCTACCTGACAGGAGGCTGTAGGCAGGTGGGTGTCAGTCTCTTCTCCCAGGTAGCAAGCAATCGGGCAAGAGGAAATGGCCTCAAGTTGCGTCGGGGGATTTTTAGGTTGGATATTAGGAAAAATCTCTTGACTGAAAGGGCTGTCAAGCACTGGAAGAGGCTGCCCAGGGAAGCCATCTGTGATAGCTTCCCATGCCCAGTTGAGTCACCTTCCCTGGAGGTATTTAAAAGACGTGTAGGTGTGGTGCTTAGGGACATGGTTCAGTGGTGGAGTTGGCAGTGTTAGGTTAGCAGTTGGACTCGGTGATCTTAAGTCTTTTCCAACCTAAACGATTCTATGAACTGGTTGTCGTTTTGAGGACAGTTATTAAAACATTTTTCTCTTGGTCCTGCCTATGCCTAAGTAACTGAGGAGCTAAAACATGTATTTATCATGGTGCAATTAAAACTCCAGAACTAGGAGTGGTGACAGAGATCCTGATGGGTAAAAGTGATTTTTATTCAAAAATCTTTTCAATAAATAGTCTTTTATTAAAAAAAAAATCTTATAGCATTTTATGATGTTGAACCAGAAAGAGATGAGAATAAGATTTACTTGGGACTTCACTGGGATTCCAGGAGCATCTGGTCAGAATGGGCGGCACGCTGCCCATGGGTTGTGAAGCCTCTCAGTCTCTTTGCTTTGTGCCTTCTAAATATATTTATTTAAACTAGCACTATTTTTTTCTGTATCACCATAGTTGATACACCTTCCTTTTAAATTCATAATCCTGTCTTTATTTTCCAAATCTTCACTTGAATGTGTTGTTGCTAAAAACGTCATTCTTGATATTTTTTGGTGTATGGTCTGCACTTCTTCAGATAAAATTTTTTCCACTCTTGCACAAGATTTGGAATTGGTAAATACTTAGATTAACCAGTATGTCCCATAATGACTTACAATGAGCCTGAGGATTTCTTCTTTGGTTCTGTATTTTAAGTTAAAAGTCTCAAGTCAGCTTGATGGCAGAAGATCTGTCACAATTTAAACTATCCACTTATATAGATTCTGCATTGAATTGACCCTCAGTGTTGAATTTGTTTGATTGTAATAATTCTTATTTGGTTTTTACATATGAATGTTTTCTCTCCTACATGAGTTCCTTTCCATTGTGAAACTTTATGCATTTTTCAGACTGTATTTTTTAAAGCACTTCACATTTGTATTTGAACGTCGGGGGGGGTTTGCTTCTTTTGATTCATTACGTTTATGCATTACCTATGGAAAATAATATTTTCATTCTGTTATCAGGGTTTTTTTCTTTTTAACACTTTTACACACTTTATAGTCAAAATAAAAGTTTGCTGGTGAAACTACACTTTGTCATTACCACTAACTTTTTGTTTGCTGTCAGTAAACTAACTGACCTAATTCTAAAACTTTAGAGATCAGCTTTATATATATATATTATGTGAACAAGCTAATCACCTTGTATGCAGTTGTCTGGATTTGTTTGAGTGAAATCCTTTGCACTCATCTATTCTGATGGCTTCTTGTAATATTAACGTAGGGGATGTCGGTTACAAGAGTTCAGCCAAACTGGAGGTGCAGAAAAACCATTCTGTCTCGAGCTGTGCCCAGCATCTCTGGGCAGGATGGCACATTTCTTTATGCCTGTTTTATTCCTCCATCTTTTCCCTGATATCTCACCCAGTGCTGCTTCTGTGGAACCAATCAAGAGAGCGGTAGGCACCTGTAAGATAAAACTTAATTTGTAAAGATTCCACCTTTTGTATTTTATCATTTAAAATACTGGACTGTGCAAGGGGTATAAAAAGATTACCAAGATTAATCCATTTAACTCATTCTCAAAAGTTTCTAATAAATGTGCAAATATACTTTCTTTTAGCAGGCAGCTTTATCAGACATTTTTCTCCCAAGTGATCTCTATTTAGGCATTTTCTGTCAACACAGGAGGTGCTAGAGAAGTAGCTCTTTGGGTGCAGGTAGAGCATCAGGTTTAGTTTCAGGAAGGCTTATCTATTACTTCTTTCGATAATTCCTTTTAAAGCATGTATTATACCAGTACCTTTCCCTTTAGTGTTGTCTTGTACATTACATGTAAAATGCATAGCTCAACTAATCCTGTTATTTCTTTTATATTCTCACATGGCATGCAAGTCAACTATTTTGAACATAAGCAGACAACTGAGGGCTAGGGGAAAACTCGATGCTTAAAGCAGGCGTGCCAAAGTTTGTGTTTGAAAACTTGGATGACTAATAGCAAAATGAAAGGAAACATCACAGGATGGTTTCATTGTTGTCTTAGAGAGAGAATACACTTCAGAGAAGGTAAAGTCAAAACCACAAATAGTTTAATTTATACAGAGAGAAACAAAATATCCACATTGCACATTTTCCTCTAAAAATTGACTTTATCTATAAAAGACAACTTGGGATGTCTAATGGCTGTCTTCTAGCTGTTCTGTTTTACTGGTATTGAATGTAACCATACATACAAAAGCATATAGGGAGTTAAAACATTTATTGGGTTTTGTATAACCACAGACATTACTTCAAGATCTGTAATCTCTACTATAAAACTTCTGTATTTCTGGGACTTAAAATTCCCTTGACAGTGGCTACTAGCCTTTTATTTTAATTTCACATAGAAGGAGGCAAGCTGGAATAGGCTTTGTACGAAACTATGAATGCAACACAAATTGGAGTGGAAGGTGAAGAGGTTATTCCACATGGCTTATTCATTAGAACCCGGGGATCATACCTGTACAGAGATTTACAGCATAAAAGGCATCAGGGGTGGCAGGTTTTCATAAGAACAGCCTCCCAACTGTGGTTCTGCAACTGAAGAGCTGAAGGAGGCATAGCATATCCTGTACAGGACGTACATACAATGAAAAGACTGTGTATGAAGTGTGATTTGCTCAGGAGTGCCCTGGAATTTACTTTACAAGCGTAAAAGAATAGCTACAACTGACGTAAATAAACTCTTCCTTTTTTATTTGATGGCTGAAGACACGTTATTTCACTGTACATCATACGTAGGAATTAAGCAGGGGAGGAGGAGAAATCACAGAGACTCTTTATTAAAAAAAAGTAAACATAAAAATAGACAAGTGCCTTCCCCCGCCCCCCGCCCCCTTCCTCAAAAAGGAGAAAGAGCCAGAAGGCATCACCTGTGTATTTCTGTAAGCACCATTGTTCCAGCTTGTGTTGCTAAGTACATCTTTAGAAAGCATGTACAACACTGTGTTAAAAACGCTTTACCAAAACCTTGGTTGAAAGGTGTCTCCTTGTTTGTATTTCTTTTTCCTCAGCTGTCTGTGCAGGAAGTAAATTGATGCTGACACTTCGTGGCACTTGTGGTGCCCATTCACGGCCCTTTCATGTTCTTCCCAGCTCTCTGTCCAGCCTGCACTCTGCAAGATGAGGGCTCGCAGTACCCAGGAGGGCCAGGAGGCCCAGGAGGGCCAGGAACCCCAGGCTGACCAGCCATCCCAGGGGGACCTCGTTCACCATCGCGGCCTTCCCTGCCGTAACTGGCTTTGCCTGGTTCACCTGAAAAAGTGGATGCAGATCTAAAAATTGGCAGCGTGTGACTTGTTTAGTATACACGTAGCTTTACTGAACATCCTGTTCTTAAAAGCTGTGTGAAGGTGGCTTTTTACTGCTCTCAGTGGCTTCCCCAGAAACGTGCCTACTTAGAGGGGCAGTTCTTCTCTCCTAGACAACCAGGCTGTGTTTACACATCTACAGCAATGAAATTTCAATCCCAGTCCTGTCCAGCTGTACTGGTGCAGATCTGCTGCTATAAAAAGCTATGCAGTATAACTGGTTGCAGTACTGCAGACAACCCTGTTGGTGATGCATATGAAGGTGTAGATGCTACTTACTACTTCAGAGTTATGTTAGCGCTCTGGAAAGAGACATATCAATAATTTATTTTTATTCTCCATTCAGATGTGTTGAGGAAATAGATGTATAAAATGGAACTCCTGAGCACTAAAGGTTCTTTTTACTTCTAAATCTTCAACAAAGTGATGAAATATAGTGACTTTAGTAAGCCCCTTGCATTGATAAATTTCCAAAGACGACAGCTCTTGAGTTTCACAGACATCCTAGGTATCAGTATATACTACACTGATTTTTTTTTCTTTTTTACAAAGAGAACAAATTTTGGTGGTTTAATAGTTTCTGTATATATATATTTATACACACACACACAGAAACATGCATGTATGAGATAGCGATGGAAAGAACATGTTTATTTTCATTCACTGGCCACTAGAGGCCAGTTTTGCTGCATTTATCAGAATCTGTCCTGGACCCCTATGACATAACACTACAATTAACTACCATGAAAATAAAGAAGAATTGTATTTTGAACGTCCTAAATTATGAAGGCATTTTGAAGCCTTTTTTTTGTTTATTTTTAAATATATATAAACTCCCAAGGGTACTGATGGAGCTGGGGGAAGTGCTTACCAAGCCACTCTTCATCGTTTATCAGCAGCCCTGGCTAACCGGGGAGGTCCCCATTGCCTGGAAGTTGGCAAATATTTCACCCATCTACAACAAGGGCTGGAACAAGAACAAAGATCCCGGGAACTACAGGCCTGTCAGCCTGACCTTGGTGCCAGGAAAGGTTATGGAACAGGTCATGCTGAGCATCATCACACAGCACATGCAGCAGAACTGGCGGTTCAGGTGCAGTAAGCATGGGTTTATGAAAGGCAAGTCCTGCTTGACTCACCTGATCTGCTTCTATGACAAGGTAACCCGCCTAATAGATAAGTTAAGGCTGTGGATGTTGTCTACCTGGGCCTTAGTAAAGCCTTTTTACTTTTTATTGTCTCCCACAGCATTCTCCTGGAGAAACTGGCTGCTCATGGCTTGGATGGGTGTGCTCTTTGCTGGGTAAGAAGCTGGCTGGCTGAGCCCACAGAATGGTGGTGAATGGGGTTACATCCAGATGGCCCGGTGACAAGTGGCGTTCCACAGGGCTCAGTGTGGGGCCCAGCTCTGTCCAGTATCTTTATCAATGATGTGGATGAGGAGATCAAGTGCACCCCCAGTAAGTCTGCAGACACCACCAAGTTGCAGGGGAGAATGATCCCTGCAGGGGGGGCTGGGTCAATGGGCCAAGGCCAGCTGTATGAGGTTCAGTGAGGCTCAGGGCCGGCTCCTGCACTGGGGTCACAGCAACCCCACGCAACGCTACAGGCTTGGGGCAGAGTGGCTGGAAAGCTGCCTCGTGGAAAAGGACCTGGGGGTGCTGGTTGATGGCTGGCTGAGCGTGAGCCAGCAGTGTGCCCAGGTGGCCAAGGCCAACAGCATCCTGGCTCGTATCTGAAACGGTGAGGCCAGCAGGACTAGGGAAGCAATCATCCCCCTATACTCAGCACTGGAGAAGCTGCACCTCAAATCCTATATTCAGTTTTGGGCTGCTCGCTACAGGAGGGACACTGAGGTGCTGGAGCGTGTCTTATGAGACAAGTCTTATGAGGAGCAGTTTGTGGGAAGTGTGGTTGTGTAGCCTGGGGAAAAGGAGACTCGGGGGGCGGGGGGGAGGTCTCTTCTCCCACATAACTAGCAACAGGATAAGAGGAAACAGCCACAACTTGTGCCAGGGGAGGTTTAGATTGGATATTAGGAAAAATTTCTTCACAGAAAGGGTGGTCAAGCATTGGAACAGGCTGCCCAGGGAGCTGGTGGAATCATCATCCCTGAAGGTATTTAAAAAAATACATAGACATGGTGCTTGGTGACATGGTGCTTGGTGACATGGTTTAGTGGTGGACTTGGCAGTCCTGGGTTAACAGTTGGACTTGATGATCTCAAAGGTCTTTGCCAACCTAAATGATTCTAGAATTCTATGATTTATATGTATAAATATATATATTTATATAAAAAGAAGTCATTTATTTATATATGTGTTTGTGTGATTACCTCTTTTCTTTTTTAATTCTTTCTATAATTTTTTCCTAATCTTTCCACACTGAGATAAATAGGGTGGTAGCTCTGTAGTAAAAGAGCTTTTAATCATGATTTATGACTGTGTCATTATATATGAAGTAAGAATTATGAAGTACTGTTATTTGAAATTTTATTGCTTGATGAACACCTTTTATCTTTTCAAGGCTACCTGAGGTATCGGTTCTGAATAAATTTTTACTACATTTCTTCTTTATCCTCACCCTCTCATATTTACCTGGAAGACCTCTTGGTCCAGGGTAACCCTTCAGTCCTCTGCCTGGAAATCCTCTTTCTCCTCTTTCTCCTGGTTCACCTATAGCAAATTCACAAAACATTAGTTACAGGCTGCTTGGAGTATGTTTCAGTAAGCTCCCTCTCAGAGTTGAATGGTTAATAAGCAGAGAATTCGGGTGGCTGTATATATTCTTAGCATCTTTGAATGATGTCCTGACACATGTCCTTGTAAGATGTTTGGGATTTGTTTGGTTTTTTCCCTACATTTGAGTTATATTCAGAAATAAACATGCTGGAGGGTAAAAAAACCAAAACAAACAAAAAACCCCACCTGGAGCTGGACAGTAAGTGCCACATGAAATATGTCATAGCCTATATAACAGAAATAAACCAAACTCACAGAACTATACAGGCTTTTTTGGAATACAGACAGGTTACTGACCAAGGGCTTTTGCAAGACCATGTGAACTCAGCTAAGAAGTAAAACTTCTCAAGTGCTGGTCCTTGAGACAACTAGTGCAGAGAACAAAAGAGAAGCTGGCTTGCACAGATCACAGTATTCTGTTGACACCCATATTCATAAAAGTAAAAGGAAGAACTTTGTTCTTATATATTGGTATTATGGACACTTTTCTTCGGTGGGCATCCAGCTTTAATTCAAATTCGTATGTTGCTCCAACCAAGAAATATCTTACTAAGAGGAAGCTTTTTTTGTTGTTTTGGTTGTAAAGTTCAGATTCTGTTCACTGTACATATTCCATAAGAGTACGTATATTTACCACTTGTGAATGCCATACGTAAACTCTTGATCGTTTGGTTTTTTTTTTTTCCTGAAAGTCAAAAGTCAGAAGTATATGCCTAATAATATTTGAGTTAACTTTACTTTATACTTCCATACTTTCTTGTACTGCAGTGAGGAAGTTTAGAATAGACTGGTAGAATTTGTGGCTTGCCTGGAAATGGCACAGCAGGAAACAAGGAAGCTATGTAAAGGAGCACAAGAGTCAGTACAAAAGTCCAAATTTCAATAAAAGATAGATGCACACAGGGTACTAGAGGAGGAGTCTTATCTCTATGCTTCAGACTGCCTAGTTGACATGGAGATTCAGCCTGTCTTTTAAATACAGCTACTGGAGGCACTGATGTCAGGTTACCCATATATACTTCCAATATTGCCATCTACTGAACATTTTGGAATAGTGCTTACTGCTGGTTACTCCAAACTTCAACCGATTTCTGTTTCTGCCCTCCTTCACTATCCCAGATTGTTCATTAAAGTCGCTGTAATCTTCCTTGAGCCACCCCTTTTTGACTCTGCTGTTGTTGATGCTGTTAAATCACTGTACCTTTGTAACTTCTGCTTTCTCTCATGGTAACACGTTGTGTTTCTCTCTCTTTACCGTGACCTTCTAAACCATTCTCAACATCCTCCTCCTTTTCCCCTCTTATCATTTGTCCTAGGTACCCTTTTCCTCTTGCTCTGATATCAGACAGCTCCCAAATGGATGGAGAAAGTAAGTTCATCTCTGTGACCTCTGTGGAACTCTGGTAACTACCAGGTAACTCAGAGTGAAGCACTGAGATTGTTTTCAGGTTGCCTGCCATGTACCATCATGATCGCTCTTGCACGTGAAAGCATTTACCACTTCTCTTGTATCTGTAATTGTATTTCAAGGTTTACTGTAAGATAACTTGGAACTTGATGACAATTATGATAGGAAACAAAGCATCTTGTTTGTTGGGGTTTTCTTATGCTCTGTATATTTTTTTATTAATTTTTTTTAATATTAACACAGTGCAGTCTGCTGTGTGCTGAATCAAATTCAGAGTATCTGATCACCTTTGTATCTCCATTTTTTGTTGCTTCTGTGAATACAGATGACATTACATTAAGTGAAAACAGTAACAGAGCTCTAGCAACAATGCTGTTAAGGTTTGCTTTGTATTCTATTTCTTCTCTCAATGGTTTCCCCAATTTTACTTTCAAATAAAGCTTGAGACAAAAGTAAACACTCTAATCCAGCGACAGACCAGCTTTGTGCAGAAATACAATTTTAAAATAAAGCCTTCCTTCAAGAAAACAAATCGAAATCACTGCTGAATAGAAACTAATACATACATAGTGGTCATAAGACTTTGCAGAAAATTCTACTGTATAATCCTTTGGAGGAGTATAAAGCCTCTCAGGAACAAAAGAGATTATTTTAGATCAAAGATTTTTTGTAAAGTATAAGGTAAGTCCATTTTATTATGGATTTGTCCTTCCAAAGAATCAACAGATTGTGGTACATGGTCTAGTGATGTTAATGGGCTCTAGTGATGTTAACGGGCTCAAGTATTATAGTCAAGTAAGAGGCAAATTCTTTTCAGTCACTTGTGGATAGACTTTAGAAAAGTAGGCTAGAGATTAGTGAATGAATCTGTTTACATTGCCTTTTGGGACTGCTTGTCTTGCAGAAGTGAGGTCCACAACCAGATGGAGTGGAGGAAAGAGAATCACTGCTGGAACTTTTCATCATATGAAAAACAGAAACCTTGAAAGTCCATGAGAGGAAGAATTAATACTAGGAATCTGACTCAGCTGCTTGCTTCTAGTTGAAGGTAGACGCCTGTCCTTTCTCATATTGTGTAAGTGGTTTGATGACAAAAAAGATTTATAAACAAGTCTTGCTGAGGCCAGGCCAACGTGCCCTTTAATCACTGGGACAACCAAGGCAACAGTTAAAGGAAACAGCATAGGTTCCTAATTCCAGATCTTTTTGGATTTCACTATGTACAATGTATATCCACAACCTGTAATCCAAAGGAGGGGGAAAGTGGGCAGGGGTCACACACCACAAAAAACTGGGGCAGTCAACAACTGAAAAGTAGTTACAGAATTTCTTACCTTTAGGACCTTTACGACCAATCTCACCGGGGGGGCCTTTAAGGCCAGGCAAGCCACGGGGCCCAAGCTGTCCTGGGAAGCCATTTTCACCAGCAGGGCCTGGAGCACCTGGTGGCCCCGGTCGGCCAGGAAGACCTGGAGCACCAAATTCTGGCCTCCTAAGACTGGCTGCCAGCTGAGCCAGTTGTTCTGCAATGAACAGGGCAGAATTAAGCAGTAAGTGGACCTGAATGGAGAGATTCCTGTGTTCAGTGAAGAAGAACGTGTATTCTCTGCTAGAAATTGACAGCTTACAGTTCAGTGCCTTCTTTATGTGCAGTACTCTTTAGTCTGGTACATATATAAGACCACCTTAGTACTACCAGTGGCTAACTGCATAGGCACACTGTGAAGCTGGTCACTCTGAAGCCTGTATCTTAAAAATTTCATGTTTGCAGGCTGAAATGACTCAAATGTATAAGGCTTGTTTAGAAATTTTATATTATATATTATAATTTTCTATATAACTTAAATTTCAACCATCTAGTAAGAAAGCTTACTCATGCAATTGCCGCCTCTTAAAAGAGAAAATATCTCTTTTCATTACTACTTGTTAATCCCGTCAAGACCTGTCTTTGCAAGAAGAAACAGCAAAAAGCACGAGGGCAGTCATCTATGTTGGCCTGGTAAGTGCAAGCCTTCTTTTTGAGGAAAGAAACCCTCAAATTCGTGGTTGTGATCTCAAGTTTGATAAATAATTGAACACTTTATGTTGATCTCTTAAGCAGGAGCTTTGCTCTTTATTAGGCATAGGATCAGCTTGCCTTCCTTGGAATTATCAAAGCTAGCTATTCCCTTTTTCTTCTCCCCCTTTCAGGCCACTGCTGTAATAGCACGAGAGCAGTCCTCTCTATTTTTCTTTTCTAGACCTTAAATGCATCTTCTAAGCGTGTCTTAGAAATAACTTTCTCTGGATACAGCCACATACAGCTCCATATGACATTTGTTATGAAGTCTGCATGACTTGGCAAGACATAGTTATTTCGTGTCCACAACCAAGAAATATTAGAGGAGATGGGGGAAAGGGGAGGTGGAGCAGGATCCAAAATAAAATAGTAGCTATAGTGGGCAGGTATATAAGGAAGACTGGGGATAGCGCTCTGCAGGTCAAGCCTACTGAGGAGCTTCAGTTAGAATTGTCTTTAAGCTGACAAGATCCCAGGGACCCACTGGGACTGATTTTTTTTTAACATGACAGCGTTGACAATTTCAGGGCCTCTCAAGAAGGATGCAATGAAGACAGTCTACTTTTCCTATACCGTTCTCTTCATTGCTAATTCTGATGGTTATGCATAAATTCAAACACCATATCTGATTTCACCATAATCCTCCTCACTGCTGTCTTTCAAAAGGCCACTTTAAGAGGCCTTTAGGACTTTTTATCCTATTTATAGAAAGGTTTTTTAAAAAAAATAACCTGTTGGGCAGTATCAAGAAGAGTGATGACTACAGAGAATTTTTAGATTAAATCATGAGCAGCAATTTCATTCTGGTAAACTCTAAACATTACAAAGGCACCATATCCCAAAGGACATCTTTAATAGCAAGTACTGAAAAGTCTTGTGCTTACAGGGTAGCATAAATTTTTAAACTCAGTAAATCCCATGCACCCAACTGTCTTAGAAAAGCTCCACATCTCTGTGTGTGTTAAGAAGAACTAAGCAACTATAATTAGGGTTTAGAACATCTGCCTATTGCTTTCATTTTGTGATATGTTATCTCCAGGAAGCCTCTCTCTGCACCCTTCCTTTTTTTTTTTTTTTTTTTTTACCCATTTTGCACATAGTTTGTTGTAATCTCATAGTGTATGAATACAAATGGCAAAACAAGCTTTCAGTGAAGCCCTGTGCTTTTATATATGTAAACATAACAAGTGGTTTGTACATAAAATATATGTATTTCATAAAAGCACTTTGGTCTATGGCCTGGTTACTACAGTAATAGTGTGGAATCAACAGGTCAATGAGGCTGCAAAGTAAATATGAATAAGGGACTTCTTTCTCATATTCTCTCATATTGCGTCCACATTCACATGTGGAAAGACTTTCTGCCAGGTCCACTGCTGAGGTCACGCTATTTGTTCTTGATAAGACTTGGGGAATCTTTGTTGCTTCCACAGCAGCAGATAATTTTGATTTAAATGCACAAAAAACATCAAATACTTTTTAGCATATTTACCTTGCATAACTCTCATGCAAACCTGCTTAATGTGCTGATCAGTTGGTTCTTTTCCCTAGAATTAAAAAAACAATAGTTAAAAAAACAGTTAATAACACAGTGCATTTTAATAACACATTTATAAGTGTGCCTGATGCAAAAAATGCTGCCCAGTTGTGTCATGGTTTGACCCCAGTCGGTAACTAAGCACCACTCAGCCGCTCACTCACTCACCCCCCGGTGGGATGAGGGAGAGAATTAGAAGGGTAAAAGTGAGAAAACTAACGGGTTGAGATAAAAACAGTTTAATAAATTGAAACTAAGAAGAAGAAGAAGAAGAAATTGTAAGGAAAAGAGGGGGGAAAATAACAAAAAAAGTAAACCCCAAGGCAGATAAGTGATGAAAATTAAAGCAATTGCTCAGCACCAACCGACCAATGCCCAGTCAGGCCCCTAAGCAGTGGCCCCCTGCCAACCTCCCCCCTGGTTTTATTGCTGAGCACGATGTCATATGGTAGGGAATATTCCTTTGGTCACTTGGAGTCAGCTGTCCCAGCTGTGTCCCCTCCCAACTTTTTGTGCACTTCCAACCTACTCACTGTCAGTGAGAAAAGCAGAAAGGGCCTTGATGCTGCGTAAGCACTGTTTAGCAGTAAGCAAAACAGCAGTGTGTTAGCACACGGTTTCCAGGACAAATCCAAAACTTAGCCCCATACAAGCTACTATGAAGAAAATGAACTCTATCCCAGCCAAAACCAGTGCAGCAGTCAATAAAAGGTGTTCCAGTCCCTGCAAGCTGAAGTCAACTAGCAAGGCAAATACCATGTGTGATACACCAATATGTCAAACATGGTTTCATGTGCACTGCAGGAGTGGGGTGGGTGTAAGAAAAGGGAACTGAACTGAAAGCTGAGGGCCCAAGGACCTAATTGCACACAGCCCTGAGAAATCATTTCTCTGGTGTACAAATGTGTCTGTTGTGAGGTGCAGTGTATTTCAAACTCTACTGTGGCACGTGGGTATTGCATGTGTACGCATCTCCTGATGCAAAAAAAAAAAAAAAAAAAAAAAAAAAAGGAGTGGCGTGACAGCTAAGCATTCAAAAGATACCAATTACAGGAAAACAGTACTTACAGCTGGACCTTGGCTGCCAGGCAGACCTGGGGCACCCTGTTCACCCTGCAAGCCTCGTGGTCCAGGTGAGCCTCGTGGCCCTTCCATGCCCGGCAGTCCCCGACTTCCCTCAGGCCCACGGGAACCAGGGTCTCCAGGATTACCAACCTGATAATGAAAGAGAGGCATTTCAATGGACTGATGTACTAGAGTTAGACTCATTCTGGCATATCAGAATGGTGACAGGAGCTATTCATAAATGCAAAGTGATGAATGCTGGGATGTAGAGTTGAAAAGCTTATTTTTAAATAAGTGACTGGAGTCAGCCATTGTGTGAGTTATAAACTTAAAAAGAGGTCTGTATTCCTCACTTAAAGGGGAGAAGTGGAAAAATAAGGTATTCTGTCAAAAGAGGCAAACTGGTGTCCATAGTGACATGTGCAAAACATTGGTTTTTTGTCGACGAACAGATCTCCTATACTTGGTTTCTACATCTGCCCTCATGCATGTCACATGCAACTTTTCTAGACGTTTAAGTGCTGCTTAAGTTACAAAAATTCCAGCTTCCTGCTTGCTGCAAATGCCATTCATGCTCTTTCATAGAAAGTACCACAGTATGAGCCTGTATCATCTAGCCCCAGGCTGCTTGGGAACAGACAGTTTTGCTTTGTTTAATCTGTCAGAGTCAGAGCTCACTGCACGGAAGTTCTAGTTCCTTTGCCTGAGTGTGCCAGCATAAGGGAGGCAACGTCCTCACACAAGCTGATGTTGACAAACTGCCTGAACAGATCCAATGCCAGCTTATTTTACCTAGGAAAGTGGTAGAAGGAGCTATTTTACTGTTATAAGCATCCTGAGCCCTAGGGAGTTAAAGGATTGGCATGGCTACATCAGTATGTCCCCTTAAATACATTTAGTAAATAAAGCTATAGCTTCTGCTCCAGTAAATTTTCTAAAAGTGATTAAATACCATGCAGAGTGAGACCTACGTCAATAGACACCTCCGAGTTACTTTCAATACGATTTATTTTACTGCTATTAATCGGCAGTAGTACTAACAAAGAAAAAGAACACCCCAAAACCAAAGAAACCCCAAAAAACACAACTAAACCCAAAAGAAGCGGAAAAGAAAATCCTACGTACTTATGGCTTCCCCAGTCTATGGGGGGGGGGCAGGTGAGAAGGGAAGAACACCTGCCAAAAGAGATGCTCAAGAAATTACTCAACTGTGACATCAGTTAAAGCCAAAGATGGAGCCGTTTCAGTTCCATCTATGCTGCATCTCAGACAGCTTATTGCTGTCCCTGTCAGGAGAAAACCCAAAGAACATGCTTCAATAGATGAATTAAGAAGACAGCGAAACTCCCTTCATGGACTATACAGCCAGGAAGCCATCATTGCTTTCTTGCCCAGCCTGGTGAGATACCAGGTTCCCTGATGGATTACTCATCCCTGCATATGTACTCACTCACATGACAAGCACTCTAGGGTCCCACCAAGAGAAGATTTTAAAAATCAAGGGGGATAAAAACTATGGACTTCTCCTCTATTTCTTCCTCATGTCCTTCTTGTATGATCTTGATCGGCAGTAAACACTCTCTAGCTTGCATTTGCTTGGCCCCATGTCACACAGGGCACTGAGAACACAAGCATAATTTTTTCATTACGGTCAGCCTTGGTTCCCTGTAGGCAGAACTGTTGATATATTAGTATTGCAGCCCAAACTGTCAGCTGCTGTAACAATCCCACTCTTTAGTGGGAAATGAAAGAATGTGTTCAACTTTCAAATTCATTTTCTTATGTCACATACAAGCTTCTGCTCGCCTTCCACATCAAAGCTATCACTTTGTTATTTCTAAAAAATAAAGAAAACAACAAAAAAGGAATCTGGGCCATAAATACTTCTGCTTCCACAGATGTCACAGTCCTGCTTTTTCCATGTAAAGATTAAAGGCTGCATGCAGCCACTGTACTAAGCCCCCTTTCTATACAACACACTGTACAAAGAGTGTGTTCATGTCCTCCAAAAAAAAGTATATATAAAAAAAAATCAGTTGGCAAGAAAACTGCTGCTTAATGATGCTTCTCTTATGTAGCTTAGAATTCAGGACATTAATTCATTTCCAAAACTAATCCATTTTAATATTAAATGTATTCAAAATTTAAACAGAAGAAATGTTGTTGGAACTCATTCAATTTAACTGTGACAAAGAGATCAGCTCATTATTTGTATTTTCTTTCTTAAATCGGAAAGCCATCTATCTGATCTACTAGATGTCTGTATTTCTGCAACAGTACCGTTCATTATACTTACAGCTCCCTTTGCTCCTGGTAGTCCCATATCACCCTAAGCAAAAAAAAGACAAACTGTATTAGAAGAGAGTATCTGTTGTCACAGATTTTACAAATGCAGTAAACGACATTTTTTTCCACTATAAATAATAAAGTTTGCATATTTAGTTGATTTATGCAAAATTGCACCTTGATTTACAATTCATTTGGGAACAAAACTTAAATTTCAGATTCTTTTTTTAAAATTTCTTTCTCAAAAATATTTCTGTAAGGTACAAATAAGAAAGCATATTTATAATTTGTTTTGTATTGGTTATCTTAGAATTAGGCTCTAACCTCTCAAATCACAGTTACAGCAAAGGACAATCTTAGCAGATTGCTTGGAAACCTCTAAAGGAAGTATTATTTAATCAGGATTTCCTAGTTTGACAGAATTTATTGGTATTTATTTTACAGTGTTGTGTTAGCCCTGACAGAACTGCAGCAGAAACCAGGCAAGTGCCTAACCAATGTGCTGTGCAGAAGCCAAACCTCTAGAAGTTCCTGTTCCCAGCAACCTGGCTCCTGGCTTGAACAACTCCAAGACCCCTCTGTCAGTTGACTGAGAATACCAGTCCCACTATTCAGAAGTTTTTACTTTTCTCCTCTGAATTGGAAAAAATAAAGTTTCAAAGTCTTGTAACCACCTATGAAATAGATTAACTCCTCTTTGGCGTTTTCATATTACTCTTGGAGAGATTTCTGAAAATTGTATTTTCCCAGTTCCTAAATGTCATTGGTGAAATAATTGGTTTCTAAAGGTCAGAAAGGCCACTTCGTCTGTTAATGAATATGCCGTAAGTGAAATAGCAATAACAACTGTTATCAGTTTAAAAACAGACTAACTGGCAGCACACTTAAACCCGTATATTGCTTCCTGGGAATGTGTATATTGATGGTAAAGCTGAATTACTGGACCTCTAGCTCACTAGGGCTGTTAATTAACTTTAAAAACCTTTCAGAATTGCAGAGTGTAGGGAAAATAGTGCTCATTTCCAGCACACAACCTTTTATTTTTTTAGGGAGTACTTTATTTCCTTTTGAAAGATCAAGTCTGGCTTTGCTGGATGGGGTTCCATAGGAGCCACTGGACTAGTAGTGCATTTCTCTTTCTGTAGGAAAACAAATCCTCTTTACCCAAGGGCGCATGACCCAGGAATTACCCATGTGAGTTCACATCACACTCCTGCAGAATATACATATATATATTCCCCCAGCAATAGCACAGTGCCACAGCCTCTTCCCAGGCCATTCTCCCTCTCCCTAACAGCCAGTTGCTACAACTTACTTCCAAATACAAAGGCAATACAAAATATTTCCATCATATCTGATTTCTAAGGATATTTATTGTCAGTGTTCCTGTTTCACCTGAATTAAACTGCCCTCTCAGCCTCACTGCCTCAAACACCAAGAATTTATATGTGTGTATGCATATATATATTTAAACGCTTAGTGTATGCCTACATATGTATCTATATACACATACACACGCACACCCTTCAAGGCAGCCCATACTGTATTAAACACCTAAGAGAACAGGAGTATTTCAGAGTGCTTTCAAAACAGCAGGAATGACATGAACTAATGACATGAGCTAATAGAACTTCTGTGCTTTGCAATACCTAGTTAGTATAAAACTGAAATGTGACTTTCAATGATCAAAACGTATGCTTGAAGCACTCCAACAATACTTTAAAGTTTTAATTTATGACAACAAAATATTAGATCAGGTAAAGAGAAAATAATGTCTTACTAAGTCACCCTTTTCTCCTCCATCTCCTTCTGCTCCAGGTGCACCCTACATCAAAAAAAGACATACTGTCAGCCTTCAGATTTGGTCAACGTAATGTACTGCAGCATTTGGTAGTGTGACTTGAAAGTACCATGATCTCTAACAAAACTTACTTGTTCACCCTTAGGTCCCGGTTCACCCACCGAACCCTATAAGGTTAAAGAATAATAAAAAAATAATAAATAAATATTAAAAAATCAGGATTTGAATCTGCAGGTTCCAAAGCATACTAAGTTATTTTCAATCCTCCCTACCATCTAGCAGTAATGCAAGAGACCTTTAAAGCTGAAAATTTTTAAGAATGACAATGAAAGCACTTAAATCTCACTATATAATTAAGGTGACTGACTGAAGGCAAGTAATAGCATGGAACGTAAAATCCACTGCAATACACAGATTCTGACTATCAAACAGTCTATCTCCCCTTTACACGGCAGATGCTCTTGCAGCTGTCACAAGACTGCTCTGCAAATTGGTTAGGAGTTATCAGTAAAAAATCCAGTATCACTTTTTCTAGCTCTATTAAGTATTCTGTATGGCTGTAGGCCATACCAGACTTGTGAACGTGGGATAAGCTCAGAGACATCCACAGATTCAGTCACAATTTTGTCTTGCTTGCTCTTTTAATTCTCAACATTTTTTGTTTAGAATTTCGACCACTACAGTCAAACCTGAATGGCTTATGTCTTAAACTTGATTTTTTTTTTTAAACAAAACAATATTACCATGTTTAATCTTAGAATCCTGTAACTAAACGTACCTGTGTAGACAGGCAGGAACCAGAGGAATAAATTAATGACCTGATTCATTTCAAACATACATAATTTGTTTCTACAGTAAAAAGTATTTAATTTGTAGAACAGCATATTATTTAAGAAAATCTTGGTATTTTTGCTCTGTTAGAAAACAAATTGCACCATCCTTAAATGTTCTTTGTAGTCTGTGCATATTCAATCATATACATTCCAAAAGAACTAAAACCGTACATTTAAAAAAATTTCTAAAACAGAAATACAGCATTTTCTCTTCCATTTCAGAGATCCATTTAATTCACATAAGATAGAGGCACAAAAACTGGTGTAACATCTACAATTTAATGAATTCAGTTTTGTTGTCATGTTCATTAGAATCATTATTCATCATAGAATCATTCAATGAATGATCAATTATTCATCATTCATCATAGAATCATTATTCTATCCTCTGCAATAAGCAATAGAGCAAACCTTGCCATCAAACTTTGTTCAGCCTCACTTTAACAACATCGTTTTTCAATAAAACCACTTCTGCTGATACCTTTGGTGGTGGTTCTTTAAGCTCTCTAAATCTCCCCTGCAACAACTTGGCATAGTCAGCAGGATGGCAAGTATTATCAGTGATTACTTACAGAGGCATGGAGTAAGTCCAAGTCCCAAACTCTCACAGGAATGGACTTGCAAACATAGGCATGACTGGGGTGGCATTGAAGGACAATTAAAATTAGTGAGAGGAAATGCTAAAGATGGTAAAAGAAAGGGAATTATTTGTGAGATGTTAGGCACCTGCCAGTATAGGAAACATAATAACAGAGAGAAATAAGATCTAAGAGATTAAATAGAAGGCAGGAAGGCAGTTGAGATATTACTGTCCTTACAAATTGAGCAGCTACAGAAAGTTACAGGAAGAAAAGGAGAAAAGCAGAATTTGGAAGAAAAGGTTGATATGGTGCTCATGAAGGCTCTGCATCCTCCCATGCAAATGAGGAAACTAACAGTGTCCCCAGAGGACTAGGATGGTGGTATGTGGCATGATCCTGATAATTACAATGAGGGAAACTATGCCCCTCCCCATTCCCCTCAGAACCCCCTGAACGTGAGGCTAGACCCATCACTAAAACAGAACACTCTGAAAGACCTCGGGGTGGTGCTCCACGATATACTACACGAACCACTCCCTGGGATCCATTGCAATTAGCAAACTTAGAAGAGAAAACCGGCAGAAAGCCAGGTGAAACAAACTGAATATTCATGGCATGTCTGCTTGAGCAGTGGCAACCAAATAATGTTCAGTGGAGACAAAGCAAATGGTTATTGAGGTCCAGGAGTCTTCTTAAACCTAGGACCCGACCAAGCAAAGGAATCCCATTCTATCACCTATAGGATAGCTCATTGGGCAGGGGGAGTAATTGTCTTGGAATGAGATGAACCTTCTATAATTCCCATTTGTTCCCTAAGCAAGCTTTCCACTGCTGTCACAAAAGCTGCTCGCATGCAAACTATGCACAGACAGGGAGAGAAGCTGGTGATACCTCAGTATCTGCCACATTAGATTATGCAATATTAAAGCCACTAAATGAAGGAGGCACTTGTATTTTGATTCCAGTTGGTCCTTGACAACAACTGGTGAAATTCCCGTTAGATATGGGAGCACAAATTTCAATACTAACACAATAGGATGCCAAGAAGCTGGGCTGGCAAAGAATTAAAGTCACCACAGTGAACAGAGCATTGCAAAATTTAATTTATGGCTCCAGTCCGATCCCTATGTGGTTTAAAAGCACAGTCAAAATATTCTGGGTTTCAGTGTTTTGACCAGACAAAACTGGCACTTGCCAGATGGCAGTGTGTGGTCCTTTGGTTCAAGTACTGACCCCAAACCTGGCAGAAATAGGGAGGGTACAGTATGTGTATTCCACACAGCTCCTGCACTCCCCAATTCAAAAATATACCAGCATCCAATTTCTGCTGTGGCATGAAATGGAATTTCTGACATAATAGCAGACTTGGAAAAAAGGCATGTTATTTCCAGAACCCACTCCACATACAGTTCACCTGTCTGGCCACTCCGAAAGCCCGATGGGAGACGGCACCTGACAACAGATCATGCCAGCACGGCTTCACTAACGGCTGCAGCGCCCAGTATTGCAAGTTTAACAGCCATGCTACAAGCAACCACACGCCCATGGGTAGCGGTACAAGACATGAAAGGTATGTTCTTTATGGTCCCTTTACAGGAGAAGGACAAGGAGAAATTTGATTTCACTTGGGAAGGTATACAATATACCTTTAACAGACTCCCACAGGAGTATAAATATTCACTTATGATTGCTCATGCTGCATTTGCTGAACTTCTACAGTCAGTCTCACCTCCTTCAGGATGTAAAACTGTACCAATATATAGATGATACTCTGATCAGAGACACCTCCCCTCAAAGAGTGGGGGAGCAGCAGCAGCAAGGTAGCAAGCACTATATAAAGCAAAAGTTGAGATTTTACCTGAAAAATGTCAAGGACCAAGTAGAGAAGTAAAATGTGTAGGTACCTGGTAGATTGCAGATAGTACAGCAATTCCACTGGACACCCTAAGTAAAACGGAAAAATTGCAGATACCCCAATCTAGGAAAGAAGTGCAACAGCTTATGGATACTTTAGGGTACTGGAGGAAACACGTACCTGGATTTCCTATCATCGCTCACCCACAGCACTCACTCTTACAAAAAGGAAAACCATGGAAATGGAAGCCAGAACACGAAGAGGCAGCTTAATACAGGAATTAAAGACATATTAGTCACTGGGGCCAGTACACCCCCATGACCCTATTATAGCAGAATGGGGTTTTGCAGAACATGACACTTACTGCAATCTACTCTAAACTGGCTGAACAGGCCAAAAAGGCTTTTAATGTTTAGCTCAATCACATTTAAAGAGACAGAACAAAGAGATTCTGAGTGGGACAAAGAGACTTTTGTCCTTAGTCTGAGCAGTTCAACAAGTAGAGAGAATACACCAGGGACAACATTTCCAGACTAGAGGGCCGTTTAGTTTGCTACAAACACTTCTGAAAGGATCTGCTCCCCCAGAAGGAATTGCACAGAAACCCACCACCAGGAAATGGTATGCTACCTGATAGGAATAGCAGACAAAATACAATTGACTTAAGGACATACAAAATTACCCCCATTACAAATGCCTGTAAACACCAGCCTATAAGCACTAAACCAGCCATTCAAACCTTCTCTAATTCTAAATGCATCTCCCCTCACTGAGACAACATTGACTGAAGGCATTTGGTTTACCAGTACAGAAAATAAATGGTAGACAGTGGTCTAAGGCCACTGCATTAGAGATTACCACCAGCAAACAAGTTAATAGAAGAAAGTGAAGGTAGTGCACAAGTAAGAAAATTAAGGGCAGTTGTTTTAGCAGCACAAAATGGATCAAAAGTCATTTATGTCGACTCCTATGCCTTGTGGGCAGGCACTACACCATGACTTTGTCAATGGGAAGCATTAAATCGGGAAGTAAATAGATCTCCAGTTTGGAGAACTGAAGATTGGCAATTATTAGACACAGCTAGACAAGCTCCATTTAAACTAGGATGGGTAAAAGCCCATATTAAAAAATGACCAGGCAGCTACAAAATGGAATCAACAAGCAGATGAATTAGGGGAATGAAAACAGGAGACATGCCAGAAACCGAATGGTACCAGCTGGGAGAATGGTTGCATCAGAAATTAGGCCATTCAGGCTGAGAAGCACTTTGTTTTGCTGCTTAAAGCCGAGGTTGGCCTCTAGACAGGAAAACACATCAAATCATCAGTACAGAATGCCCCCAGTGTAAACTGAAATTGCAAATGGATCACCCTGTTAAAGCACCAACCCTACATCTCAATAAAGGAGTAAATAAATAAATAAACTGTCAACGAGGCAAACTGATTACACTGGACCCTTTAAACCCTCCTCAGGATATCAGTACATCCTCATGGGAATAGAAGTTGGCTTGGACTTAATTATGGCAACTAAGTGTTGGAAAGCTAATGGTCAGAACACCATCAGGGGATTATCCTCTTGGTTTTCAAGTCTACCACCCCCTGATGTCATCCAAAGTGACAACGGCTCACATTTTTCCAGCGAAGTAGTGCAGCAATGGACAAAGCAGGAAGACATTACATGGCTATTCCATACCTTCCACTATATCCTATCAAACAGGATAGTAGAAAGAGCAACTGGTCTATTAAAAAGGAGTCTTAAACCACACAAGCCCCACTGGGATACTTGATTGCCTGAAGTGATTCACCAATGGAATAACCAATACAGACTAACAGGGAGCCCATGCATTTTTTCTGTCAGCACCTTATGGAGCACTTCCATTGGATGTAATCCCATTGTGCTTCAGCTGGGGCAACCCATTATGGTAGACTTTCCACAAATTGGCACTGTCCCAGTGATGCTAACAAAACCCTGTGGACCTCTGGTCTGGGAAGCAGAAGACAGCAGTGGAGCTAAGCGTCCTATCCACTAACAAGAAGAGGTCCAGAAAAATCTTGCTGAGACTTGTATTGTGTTTTCTTTTCAGGAACAATACCATGAATGATACCAGCACCCCTCCCCTGGAGATCAGGTTAACTATCAGAGGATTGCTTGCCCTTCTCACAGGATTAATGTAGAGAAATGGATGAAATTCCATACCTACACCAACAAGCCCGGTGCACAGGATGGAAACCTCCAATTCTTTTGTTTATGTTAATCAATACTGTAACTACAGTATTCTTTACCATAGATGTTTAAAGTTGATGGGAATACAGGAATATCGGGAAAACCAAGACAAAACCTAACAATGACAATCACGGGTAATAACACCATGGTAAAAGCAAATGAAAGTCACCTTATTTTTGCTACACCAGGTGACAAAATCTCTATTGAATGTAACAAATTATTCAAAGGGAAGCACCCACATGGTCAGCAAAAGGACAAATCAAACTTCATCAAATGGTAAAGCAAACTGTTTCCCCCACCCCAACTGTATAGTTTCCTCTTTAATGACACCACTATTGAAGCAGTATGCCCGTGGACAAATACAGGGAAAGATAACAGAAATGGACTATCCTTAAAGGTCATGCTAACACCTACTCCCAGCCCTCACAGTACACCAACAGCTACCCCTACTACCTATTAAGCCACTCGCTATTTTATTACTCTCGTAACTGACCAAACTACATATTCACTGATTTCTGAAATTGGACCCTCTGCTATTAAATATACAGGCCAGCAACATGGGCTATTTAATCCATAATGGTCCCTCAAATGAGTGGAACTATCAAGGCAGGTTAATATCTCGGTGGTTAAACCTAACTGACCAGCGGTCCTAAGTTGCATGGGCAAACCTCTGTCTCCCCAAAACAAAAAGATGTGACTGGCATCCAGGGAAAAGAATTAGGAGTATTAAACAGCATAGACGCTGAAGTTTCAGCAAACAAATTAAGCTCAGCAACAAGTGAGTTGCATAAACTTGAACATCCATTTTATCTTCTTTGCTGGCACCGGGAACTAGTCAATGGCTCTTACCTGATATATTGCCTAAAGGGAAAAGAGTTAATGATAAGGACCACCAACTAATTGTATGCACTTAGCATTGTCCAGAATCATGTCTTTCTAGCTCTCAGCTGCATCCAAGCTCACTTAGGGGTGCAATGATGTTACCTCGCCCACTGAGACTCAAAAGGTGATTTGGGAAAATGCAACTCAATTCAAAAAGCATTTCTAGTCTTGGTGGTATCTAGTCAATCTCATTTACAACCCCACTGATAGTAAAGCCACAGCTTTTGTTTTAACAATACACAATGCTTCGGTATATGTCATATACCTAATCATTGCACTGGGATGAAATCACGATGGAACTGTCCTCTACCTGTTAGAACATAAAGTATGTGCCCAACAAAATGGGAAAAAGTGTCAAACTATGGATGTGATGTGTTGTATGGGAACAACAAGGATTCATTTGTGAAAGTAATACCATTAAGGCTCAAGACATTTGCCTTGACACTGAACAAAATGTCATTCATATTCAGCCCCTGTCACATCCCACTAATTGTTACAATCTAGCTACACATTATCCAAATTTATTACCTAACCCCAGTGGAGTAAATCTCATATTGGTAAGAAAACTGTTGCAACATGATTACTTGTGACAATTGCTAAAACTAATTCAAAACAACTGCCAAAGAATCCAAATTACTATCTATCATGATGCAGAGAAGATATACTACATCCTAGAAAGAGTGAAGAAAGACAGAGAACATTACTGGTGGGAAACTTTTCTTGGACGTTCACCAACAGCAACTGGAGCTTTGAATTTGATGTTATATATAGGTGTAGTTTTGTTAGTTCTGACTTTATTGTGTTTATTGCTTATAAGCACTCTATACAGCAAAGTTTGGCAAATAATGAAACAAATTGTGTTAATCCAATATGTAAAATATATGCAATCAACTGATTCTGTATGTGCAGTGTTAGATAATTTGCATTAATAGTAACACATAAACTAAGCAACTCATCACATAATTGTACCCTTACCACTGATCTGCAATATGCCACGTATTTATGACATAGAGACAAGAGGTAACTGCACTACCACCCTATGAGCTGATAGACTGGATTGACTGTAGTCACAGGGTGGAGTGTGACAGATGCATTTGACTCCTTGACCAAACTAGTTGCAGTGTGGTTCAGGCTGCAAAGGAGGTAAAGACCTAGGCCATAAACAGGCTAAGAACTTCTCCAGTTCCAACCTGTTCTCTGAAAATCCACACAGAAATAGGGTGACACGGTGACCATTGATGCATATGGGCTTGGGAACAGGAATACTGACCACGGGGTTAGCACATGACTAGCAGGTGATTCTTCTGAGACTCATTTGTCAGGGAACAAGGAAAGCTGTGGGTCCAAGGAGTCACATGCCTACCTTTTCCATCACATGTAATTTGACTGCTAGCCAGCCACTTTTTTCCATAAATATGACAGCCTGAGTGAGCCTTTTTTTCAGCTCTCCCTGCCAGGCAGTTGGCTGCATGGCAGTGACCTCCCCTTGAGATGGGACACATCTGAAGGTTCTGCCTCAAGGCTGAGAGACCCCTTGCTGACTGCAGATCTTCAGTAAGTGACCGATATCACGCATAAGCTTGCATTATAGTGCACTAAAACTTTGTATTGGTAACTTTGATTTTGTGTCAGTAAGTATGAATCATTATTATATCCTCTGCAATAAGCAACAGACTGAACTGTGCCATCAAACTGTTAAGTCGCACTTTTACAACATCTTACTTCAGTAAAACCACTTCTGCCAATATCTTTGGTGGTGGTTCTCTAAGCAGTCAAAATTGCCCACAAGTGTCTAGGTGCCAGCAGAGAGCACCTAATATCTAGCAGCTGTGGGATCAAGAATGGCTACTCAAATACGTTTTTTTGTAAATTCCACTTGGCTTCTGGTTGCTATTTGCATCAACACTTATCATGCATATATGGGCTTCACAACAGAACTTTATAGGATCCCTGCACACAAAACAATGAAGTTTTGAAATCAGGAAGGGAAGAAAGATTAATTCAGTCTGGAACTTATTGACAGCAGTAGTTGATCCAAAGACTAGGGTTAACAGGCTACAGAGATACCTGTTTCTAAACCCTGACAAGAATGCTTGGCTCTGCATAAGAAAGACGTAGTTGCAAGTTGAATATGGAAGAGAAAGGATAAAGCAGCTCCAGGCTTGTGACTTGGAATACATACTGCAAATCAGTGCTACTGGCAAAGCTGCAGCCATGTTAAGCCAGCCTCTATGCAACTAAAGAGAAAAAAAAAATGAATCAAGGGTACAGGCAGACATTTCAAACAGAAAAGCTAAAAAGCAATCACAGGATGAGGTAATTGCTAGCATAGCTCTTTGGACTTCAATATATTTGCACAGAGCATTAAACTGACCGTAGTATTTAAAAAAAACCTCCAGGCATAAGATACTGTCATCTGCCAGTTACATAAGCAGAGAACTCCTGGCTGTAACCTGAAACTCACTGGGTCTATTTACAGCATCTACATTCTGCTCTTACCCTAGAGGTCTAGACCCTTTATGCAGTAAATGAGGAAAATCAGGCACCTTCAGAGGGAGACTGTCAGCACTGCAACAAGTACTAGTTATTTTCCTTCCAGATTTGCTTCCTCAGGTACCTTCAGTCTCCTTCTGGAGAATTCTAAAGTATGAATCATTACCAATCTAACAAAAAGAGACCACTTTATGTCAGTACTTATATTTGACTGGAAACATACGATCCTGACCTATGCATTAAAAAAAACAAAACCCAAACATGTGAAAAAATACCTCAACGAAGACTTAGACACTTGTTTTTTGATACCTGAGCAGCTTTTAAAAATTGCCAAAAACAACTGCAAGCCCTGTCTAGCTAGCCTAAAATGTATACTAGGAGCACACCAGGGGTTGTTCAACTCCTCTGTTCAACTAAAGGCATCTACAGCAGCAGCATCCATGTCTGACTAACAGTCCTATACTTCCTTGATTGTCAATGGAAAGTAAGAGGCACTTCACAAGTGCAATTCATTTAATACTGAAGCAGACAGCTTAAGTAAGAAGGATGAAGCACAGTGCAGAACTGACTATTTCTATAACAAAGATATCTGACGTTTGGCAAGTGAATTCCATCCTCTGTAGCCTCTTCTAAGCAAGAGAAAATAATGTATAAAATCAAAAATGTTCCTTTGTCTTCACTGACATTTATTCAGCAAAGCAAGATATTTTCTGCAGGTATGCAAGATCCCCAGTGCACAGTTCTTCCCTCCTAACAAAATACTAGAAGAGGTATTTATATCCTGCAATTGTGTGTACATGCATAGGTGTCTCAATAACTGTATTAGCCTATGCATTTCCATAGCAGGTCCTAAGATGTATGCAAAAGGCATTATATCTACTGTAGACTAGGGCTGAAGTTCCAAAGCTTCCAGGCTGAAGTTCCAAAGTGACCAGAGACCCTGATTCACAGTTTTAGATCTAGTCACGTCAATGATTTGCAATATGATTTAGGCCTTTAAATGATTCAGACTCCAAAAAAAAGTTATTTACACCATTGATCTTCTTTCAGTCCCTTAAATAACAGAGTCAAGATTTTTCCTGTATTTTACATATATATGTATATCTTGTATATAAATATTTTATGACCTACAAGTAGTTAATGGGCACCTAGAGCACCGCTTTCAAGCAGCTAACAGATCTACACACAAAACAAGAAACCAGACATTAATTCATGTAAAAACTGAAAACAGTGCTCAAATTTTTGTATTTACTTCTGACAACTGACATATTTACTTCTGACATCAAACTGCAGTCTGCATGTATAAGTGCATTTCTTACCCGGTCACCCTTACTACCAGGTAGGCCTGGAGGACCTGGCAGTCCAGGAAGTCCAATATCACCCTGGGGACCCTGTGAAAATAAGTCAAGGATGTAAAGTTACCCAATTTGCTTTAGAATTAATGGCTAAGGGTCATACCCTGACAAGCAGATGGCACAGAATCTTATTCCCAGAACAGTCCTAACTTGCTGAAAGAGGATTATCTCATGAAAAGAGAGCTGATCCAAGATACAGCCCTTTAAACAGTGTCTTATTATGATTGACAAACACAACAGAAATGGCCTACAGGGCTTTACACCCTCCAGTCCCTCAACAGTCTGGTTCTCTTAAAAATACTTCTTGAGATCTTGCTCTCTACGATTTGTACATTCCACTGTAACAGCAGGCTCTTTCAGCCAAAACCTCCCCAGCTATGCTTCCGACTGTTACTGTGTAAATACTGCTGGAGCACTGGTAAAAGGTGGCATTCATAATCTGCTCCATTCATTAGTTTCACATAGCTGTTAGCAGAAAGCCAGTCTTTCACTGCTCCTGTTCCCCAAGTACACACAGCCCACACAGGAGTCTGGAGCCCAGCTTTGCACATCACAGGATTTATGGGTTTTGAAACAGAAAAAAAGGTCTCACACACTTCCACGTACTTTAAACCAACATTTTCTAACATTAGCACAGTCACAGAGGACTAAAAAAGAAACTCAGCAATCACTCGGTTCACCATTATTTTCAGTTCCCTGCATGGACAAATGAGTAAGTGTAGTTCCAGATGATACCATAGCTCCTTGAAAGTAAACGCAAGCATTGAATATGGAAATAAACTGCTTACCCATTTCCCTGGTAAACCTGGAGGACCTGCAGGACCTGGCTCCCCTCTGCTACCCTTATAGGAAACACAAAGACATCATTACTTCCTGAAATACTTCCTTTGAATAGAGAAAAAGGGTTATTTTCTTAATGTTTAGTGAATTACACTCTAGCAGCTGGTTTAATCAAGACTTCTGTTTATTAGTGCAAAAATATCACATGCATTAAAACCAATAAAACTTCCTGAGAAGTGTAAACATTTTTAGTTAACAATGGCATAAAATATTTAGTTGGCATTAAATGATTCAATTAATTCATTCTGATGAGTGATTATACAATCAAGCCCCCTTCATGGGACTGCACGTGAGTCACCTGTCACAAACACATTTACTTCACTAAGGCAATTCTGACAGGCTTGCTTAGCGGTAGTCTTGTACTTAGTTTCATCAACTCCAACATGACCACATACTTAAAAGCCCATGATCCCACATGAACAATGGACAAATGTGAAAAGCGTGTGCAGAAGTCATACTTAATAAACTCACTTAGGTTAAAAAAAAAAAAGAGAACTCTAGACTGTTATAGGGAAGGGTGACCTTTAAAAATCCCCATTCATAATGGTGATATTTATAAATACGCTTTTCACTGGATTTTTACTTTGTATCTTCACTTCAAATAAGTTTATCCATTCAGACCACCATATTCACATTAGTGGTATAACTCCCTCTCTTAATGCAGCCATTTGAATATATACTTGGGGTAAACCTGACATCAAGTCAAATTTTCAAAGATTTTAAACAATTTGCAAACTGAGGTATCTTTCTCAAAAGGGTTTTGTCTCTTATGACTAAACCTTTCAGAACAGCTCAAGAAGTTTCATACATTTACTCTCACCTGTACAGAGAGATACCTGCACAGTTAAATCACGGTCCTACCACCAGTCTTACTGGAAACACTTTTCTGACTTCCACTGTGTGAATACCTAAGAGGTACTTGCTATAAAAGACTGGTATAGCATTTAACATTGTAATATGTCAAGAATTTGAGTTATTAGGTATATAAGTAGATAACCTGTTATATATAACTTAGAAAATTTTGGATAAAAGCAGATCTAAGCATTCTAATGCTGTATACAACGCATAGTTTTAAATATAGATATTTTCTTCATAATAATAAAAATATTGTGAAATATTGTGACATTCTGAACAATAAAAGGAGATGGCAGACATGGCCTTTTATACCAGGTCATAAATGAATGACAACTTCTCACACAAGCTTAGGAAAACTAACTCTACAATTCAAGAAATAATTAGGTATCCTGGAGAGATCAGAGAACAAAACATAAATAGAGTTTTCCATTCATTTCCTTCAAAATATCCTATGGTGTTAAAATCACTATCCATTAAAAGCACTTTGTATAATTTCTAGAATTTAATGTTAAATAGAAAAAAGCTCCCCAAACCACCTTCATCTTACAACTCAGAAGATACATTAAACTTTTTGAAAAATTGTTAATCACGTAATTCTCTACTAGATGTCTGACCTGGAATGCTACTATATTTCTTTTGCAGGAAAGAGGAGGATTAAAATTATGATGAGTATTAGAAACTTATCTTCTTATATATGTCATAACATTCATGTCTGATCGCTGCACAGCTGTAAAACAATGTCACCTTCCATAGAGTGAAAATCACATCATAAACCTCTTAAGCTTACTGTGGCCAATTATAAAGGACAGAGGCCTTTCATACTGGCTGCATCTAGTGTTAACTGAAGTCTAGGACAGCTTTAGTATACTAACTCCATAACAAGTCCATTTTTGACCCAGGTTACTGCCTACACTGCTTAGGAGAAGCCAACACTGGGATATCTGCTGACATCCAGAGGTCTGGCATGGCCAAAAGTCAAAGGAAGCTGTTGTCAGAGGTGGAGGGGTAAAGAGCGAGGCAGCAGAAAGGAATCTGGCATGCAGTTTGGAAAGACAGGCGTGACTAGTACAAGAACTGGAGAGACTTGGAGATACTGATCAGGTTTGGCTGAGATGTATATTCTGTGAATGAGAGAGAAGAAAGGTTTAGCCTGTACAAACCATGCTGTAGAATTGTGCAAGGTCAGAAAGTTTAGTCATATCCACCTAGAGGCTTAGGTTTACTGGATAAAAAGCATACCTGGCAGGATGGAAATCCATTTTGTTCTTTTGACTCTGCTATAGACTGTGCAATGTTAACCCCTTTAGCTGCATCTTAAACTATGACTCACCATTTGTAGAACACCTTTTGGAGTGATATATACAAAACATATCCACTAATACCTAAATATATAAACCGAGGCAAGGACATTTCATCCTAGCACACCATCAATACCAACTATGGAAAATGACCCACTATTTCAGTTGGAGTCGTGTAAAAAGAACATGATAGAAAAGCTAGGGTTTAGTGATAATTTTTAGGGTAACCAAAGATAGATTTCAAGCTAAGTAAGACAAAAAATATCTTAAAAGACTCAGAAAATTATTTATATGAAAGTAATTTAAGATGCTGAAAACACTACTCATCAAGAGGCTGCCTAACGTTTTAGTACTAAATCCACAGTACTTTCCAGGCTCCCTTTCTATAATGAGTAGAGACACAAAGGCACCTCCAGAAAGCAACTCAGCCCAACCAACCAGGACCCCCCAGAAGTCTCTTAGAGGGGACTACAGCATCAAATCTTAGGCAGCTAGATACATAACCTCTGTTGCTAATGTTAGGAAAACATGTATTACATCCTAAATTCTTAACAACATATATATGCTGGCCTGCATATACAGTCAGGTTTGCTCAATTTGCTAGACAAGTACTGAACTTAAAGGTAAATGGTTATTTAAATGTTCCATGTTCTCTTTTCACTGCAAAACCACAGGGTGGGATACATGTTCTCCAAATGTTACCTATGTAAAGGTTAAATAGCTGAAGAAAAAAAAGGGATGAAAAAAAGCAGGGGCAGGGGTCAGTATTTTCTGCAGGCACAATATGAAAAATTAAATCTTACTAAAATCTCAGGAAATGTGAAAGAAAACAGTTAAGCAGCTTAGGGAGCATGGCTAAATTCCACTGATTAGGAATGACACTACAGTGTTCGAGAATTGCTTCCTTTGGGCCACCTGCCATGATGACTGGCTTAGAAAGGTTTAAATCACAAATGAGTTTGCTAATTAATTGGATTGGCTAGCATAACATGAAGCAAACATAAAGTTAACCAACAAAAAAATTGGAGTGGAATGGAGAATATGTTTGAATTAGAAACAAAAGACAATTTCCATTTTGGTCCAGTTGTTCTTCTGTTTTACTGAACAGATGAATAGTAAACTAAATAAACAAAAGTAAAACTCCCCCTGCCCCTGGCTCAGGTGCTAATTTAAGTTTTCTAAGGAAAAGGAATACTAGACTAGATGGTAATTTTGAAAGTAATTTTCTCCTAGGGATATTTGTCATCAGTGTGGTTAAGTCTCCCAACACATGAGTTTGTCTATTTTTATTTACAGCAAGTTATCTTATCTCATTTTCAACCATTTAATATCTCCCCTGTGAAACTGTAGATGTTTACAGACTCACAAAAGGCCCAAATTTGAATCCGCTGCTTCATAACAATACTGTTCCAACTACATTCCAACAGTTATTAAATAGTGACAATAACATTGAAGTAACATGGCTTACACCAAAGGATACTACAGGCTATTTGGTAAACAGTACAGAAGTATTAATTTGTCCCACAAAGTCACTGATGATTGCTTAATAGTACTCCATTGTGTAACTCCTCAAAAAACTACACACTAGTTGAAGTGAAAATTCTCTTTCAAAACCATGTCTTTCACAAGTAGCTAAAGCTGAAAAGTCAGTCAATTCTTTAATATAACACAATTGTAGGCCTGTTTTTTTTTTCCCTAGCACAGATGTCAGCCTGCTGTCTATATTAGCAGTCAGCCTTGTCATTCCCTCACAGACCTTCACTGGAGGTCCTTTCCTCTACAGTTCTGGCACTCTGGAGCTACCAGCCACACTGTCTTTCCACAGTAGTGATGTGAAGAACAGGGGTAAGTGAAATGAGAAAGTGAAAAGGACCTTTATGTGGGCTGCTGCCATACAGCAATATATTAAGGGACTGAAGTTCTCCATATCCTGCAAAATATCAAGGTTTTTTCCAGCTCCAAGGAAGAAGGCCAGCCCCTATTGACTTCTACCTGAGTCTTCTATAACAAGAGTGAAATGGAACAAAAGCTAAAGGAGAAAAAAAAAGAACTGAGGTGGGTGCTGAAGAAGATAATTTGAAACAGGAAGGAAAAGGACAAGAAAAATACCTGAATAGTAACCATAAAACTCTCAGGCTTTGAAAGTCCTTATAAAACTTGTTAGAAACTATCAAATGTTACAGTTGCAAGAAAATTCCAAATTCTGGAAAAAAATACAAAAATATTCAGAAGAAAAATTATCTTTAGAACAATTATAAAAGCCTTTCTCAACTTGTTTTCAAAATTTCTAGTTTAGAAATAGAGAAATTTGGCAATCATGGCATGTAGAATTATTTAACTAGCAGGTTACTTTTCTTTCCTGGAAATCTAAGGGCAGAGTCCTAAAATCTGAGACTCAACCATATCTACTACATGTAAGTGCTACAGAAGAAAGAGAAAACACTCTTTATTCTACCCTGAAAATAAATACAAATTCAACCTGGACAAAAGCTCACTGAGGTTCAATAATCCAACCGTGTGTTGTTCCTAAACAAAAAGTCCTGATCATTCCAATTTTTTGTGTGGAAGTAATGTTTTTTCCAGTGTTCCCAAGAAGAAAACAGAAAACCATTCCAGTCATACACTGCCTGTAGTCTTGACCAGAAGGAAGCTAAACATAGTTATTATTCAAGGCTCTTTACGGCTTCAAAATAAATAGAGATAAGTAGATTACTGTTTAATGTTCTACATGCAAACTTACTTTATTATCAATAATTTACTTCCTTTCTTCATTTTGTATCAACCAAATTTTTTTTTCTTTCTATGCTTTTGTTCTAATGTTCACATGTTTTCCAGAATGAATGCACTTTGTAAAGACAGAGAAAATAAAGGCAAGATATCCAGATGTCTTGCTGGTCTTTAGAGTGATAAACAGAAAAATCATTGTATTTAATCTTCATTAAGTATTTTTGACCAACTACAGGGTTACTAATAATTAACCTTGCATGTCAACTCGTGTTCTATGGACTGCTGATTTCGTAAATTCATGTTCACATTGAAAGGATTAAAAGCATAGTTTAGCAGATTACAGTGCATTATCAGAGTGGGCAATTACTTTAGTCTGATTCAATTATAATTCTTTTTCCTGTTACAAGTGTACAAAATATCAGCTCAATAAAAAAAAAGCTGAAAACGTTTTCTAGTGCACCCAACACTTTAAACACAACAAAAATAAAGGTTTACAAGTTGAGTATATGGGAGGCTGAAGATACCTGTATTCCATCCTAGTAAGTGTATGCTCATATAACGCCCTTTTTGTATCATTCATAGGCAGCTGTGAACATAGCATTCATACAAAGATTCAGCCTAAAATAAACTTGTTCTTATGAACGAATGCATCTCACACACGATAAAGCAAACGACAGAAGAAAACAAAATCTATTACTTGGCTGACTACTGCTGTATGTTTAAGTGTTAATTCAGAGAAGATATTTCTGACCCATGAAATACCCTTACAAATATATCCTTACCAGTAACTTTCCAAGCCCTGTATGAGGATAAACCTACAAGTGCATGAGTAAGACTGTTACATCATCGTATGGTAGCATAAGCTCAGAAAATTCCCGGAAAGTATCCCTAGTGTATCAGTGGCAAGAGAGAAGCTTGCAAAAGCAATTGGTTACAGAGCCTTGAGCCTTCTCAATGTCATCAGACTGAATTTTGGTATATGAATATTTTCTTCAAACCACTGACCTTCTCAGCCCTCATAGAAGGATTAACAGCAAAGGGAAATTAGATCAGCCTTATGTAACTTCAGTCCATGCCAGGTCTGCTCTAGGGAACCAGAAATCTGTACCCAGCAGAATCCCTAGCAGCCAGTTGTCCTTTGTCTTCAAGACTGAGCCTTAGCAAGTGCCATCAGATCACTTTCCTTAGCACATTTATTTCCTGCAGTGAGCTACCGGCCCAGCAACGTCTCCAGTGTTCCGCATCTTTCTAGCGTCAAGGAAAATCTCCAGTGAAAGAAACTACATCATCGGTGTTTCCAAGTAGAGATAAATGCTATACTTCACATCACTATAGCTACATTCGTAACGCCAAGCAGAACGGGCCAAGGCACAGGCCTGAGCAGCATCCCACCATCATCCATGATAAATGGTTAACATGCTTTTGCTTCAGGCAAACTGGACTTTCCCAGATAATGCCCAAGAACAGTTTAGGAACACCGGCAAGAGACTGTTCCCCATTTGCAACTTGATTGCACCCAGCCTGCTCTTAGACATGAGAGGGTGTTAAGGGAGTTTAGCACTATGAAGACAAATGCCACCATGCTAGTTGACCAAGGGGGCTCCAGATAGTCTCTAGTCATTTTCTGTACTAGGTAGGACAGACAACTACCTTTCCTTCATACCTTGCCTCACTGTTAACACTACGTGCATTATAAATAGGTCTTAGCCAAAAAAAAAAATCACGTTCTGAATACTTAGTCCAAATATGTTGTAATGCTTGTAATATACAGCACATGCTTCTTCAAGAGGCTGAAACAGTTAAAGAGCAAGTGATTTACTGAGAACTAGTAAATTCAAGCCTTTCAACACCAGTGGTGGGAGCTCACTGTTGCAGTGGAAGAACAGGAGTTTGGTTCCAGCTTTTTGTCACAAACCACCCTCATTCCCTCTGGGTTTTGACTCAGCATATTTAAAAACAAAGACCAGACAAACATAAACAAAGGTTTAAAATTTAATTTATTACCAAAGCCAGAAACACTCATAGGACATGTGCTTCTGGATTTGTCTATGCAATGGTGCACATCCACCTGGCACAAAAGGGCGTTAAAGAACACCTAGTATTTACCTTAAAATTTAGCATTTGTGCTGAACGGTTAATTCATGGTTAGCTACAGCAACCGTAACTTGAAACACTGCAATATTACATACACTAAGTTATAAATTTATTCAGTACTTACTGGTGGTCCACGAGGTCCTGTTGGACCCACTTCTCCCTCTGGGCCCCGTTCACCCTGTTTCGGGGATAGGAAGAACACAATAAATCTGAAAAGTGACTTTTTGCACAATGCAAAATTTTTCATTTTTCTAGATCTTTTGCGTAAGATTAACGACCTTACCTGTTTACCAGAATTTCCCATCAAACCTGGCACCCCAGGAGGACCTCTATTTCCCTGTTGGACAAAAAATGAAAAATATTAGCTATGCCAATGGTTTACTGTTTCATTTTAAAATAAAAAGTAAGGAAATTGTAAGGTCTAAAAAAATCCCAACAACTCAGCCTCTATTCATTTTTTAACTTCCACCTTTATCTTGGTTTTCATTTAACTTTCATCTAAGTCTTTCTAATTTTTCAAAAGTCAAATTTCAGTTCTTTTGGTTTTTTACGTACTGACAAATCCAGGCAGACTTGATTTCTGCTCTCAAATCACAGAAGGTAATACCATTCCATGTAATTTCAGAAGAAATTCATGTCTCAATCTAGTTTTCTTTAAAACTAAACTCAAACATTTGCATCTGAAACACTCCATAGCCTCAATCATACAACTTTCTAACTTAATTGGAATTGATGCTGCAATTCAGAGGTATGTAAATAGAGATTACAATCTCTTTGATTCAATCAGCTTAGGGCAGCTTTAAATATTATTCTTATTACAAGATCCCTCATTTCAAACTGTAGTGAGGTACTCATGTCTCATGCCTTCTCTAGCAATGACTTCCACAAGTTTAAAAGGAAATGGCCTTTTTTAGGTATTATCTAATGCCTGGAATCATGAAAACATGTGGCAAAAGAATCATGAAAAAGCACAGGACTAGAGTTGATAAAAGAATATATTTAACTCTTTCAACCAAAGGCTTGTATCTTACCACAACAGAAAGTTAATATAATTTCACTGCATATTTTCAAACCTGATAAACACAGATACAGTATTGTCAGAAAGTCAATTCTCAAGATGATTTACCTTTGGGCCAGGAATGCCTTTCACACCTGGAGAGCCTGGTAAACCCTGAAAGAAATAACATTTACAGTGTTTATTTCTCGTTAAGGGGATTGGAAATGGTGTTCAAAAACATCTTTCTCATGTTAAAGTATTTCTAGTCCTTTTTACTTGATATTGAAGCACTTCTGTCCAACAGTGGACCAAGCTTGAATTCCTTCTATTTACAAAGTAACAGATAAGCTATGAAGTAGGCTTCATAAACTGGCAAAAGGAACAGGAATAGTGAGGAGTTGTGGCTTTTTCTGGCTTAATCTAGAAACAGATTCTCAGTCCCAGTATTCTGAGACTGGAGGTAGAGAGTTTAACAGATACTATTTGTACACATTTCATGCCTCTCCTTACTTCTGTGCAACAGCTCATAGCAAGTTATAATTTTACCAAATTTTATTCCAAACTTAAAGGCTCACTTCATATTACAAATTTACTTCCAAGTTCTATTTTAATACATCTCCTTCAATATATCCTTACAGCAATTACTCCTATAGCATAGTTTCAAAGAACTTTCTATTTAGCTTTTGACAATGGACACAGTTTTCAAACTTATTCACCTAATTTATGAGGATTACCTTCTAAAAGAGTCTATAAAGCACTACTGATTCCCTACTTCACCACAGGTCATGCACTAGAAAACTTGTCCATCCCTGTTCCCACCCCCTGCACCCCACCCCACCCCCCAGAAAGAACCATGAACGTGATGCACTTCAGATGTTCTGAGCCTGCAGAATAACAAAAGGAGATGATTTTTCACCTAAGGTATGTTAAACTGGCAGGTCACCCCTTCCTCCTCACCCTGGGAATCAGTCTGGCCCTAGTCAGTAACAATAAAACCAGCACTAATTGTGGGGTCACACCATAATATCCACAGGGTTTCAAACACGAGAAAACCTAAAAGAATTGCATAGTGGCCACAAACAGTTTGTAAGACCAAGCTCCTCGCTACGGTACCGTGAGGAGATTTAGCCTTTTGTGCAGAAGTTTTGGATACACATAATAGAATTTCCCCTTGCATTACACAAACTCTTTCTGAGCCTTTTGCTTAGGTTTTCACTTCAATTACTCCAACACCAGCAGCAAACTAACCTACATAGGGCCTTTCTGTGGTTTGGACTGAGCCTAACTTTCAAAGGTAAAACACCAGATACTTACTGGCAGTCCCTGAAGCCCTGCATCACCTGGAGCTCCAGGTTTTCCTGGTTCACCCTGAAAAATAATTTAAGTTGTAATTTATGCAAATCAAACAAAAGGGAAAATTTTATTTCTGGAACACAGCTGGAGCACTTTTGGATCTGTAGGATGGGGAAGTTCATTCAATTACCCTAATAATGTGCATAAAGCCACACAGCAGCACAATAAAAAGCCAAAAATGAGTGAACAAATCTAGGGCACTATCAAACTCAGATATATGCCAACTGTGCCTTACTTTTGCTCCAGGCATTCCAGGGATCCCTTCCCGGCCATCGACTCCTGGTAAGCCCTTGAAAGGGGGGGGGGGAAATATTTAATGTATGGTTGGAGAGATTTTGCCAAAGCACTATGATATACAAATTAGCATGACATGAAGAAATGAAATATACATACAGGCTCTCCTTTTGGCCCAGGGAGACCATTTATTCCTCTTGTACCTTGAGGACCCTAAGAATAATTATAATTTTTAAAATTGAAAATAAACACATTGAAATGTCAGATGCAAAGAATGCCAACACATACTCATTCAGATATGCATTACTTTGAGAGTACCAATTATGTTGTATGTTCAGATGCTATAAGTAACCAACATTTGCAAGTCAACATGAGACAAAATTCGCCTGTGCTTACCCTTTCTCCCTTCGGACCTGCCTCTCCTAGTAAACCTCTCTGTCCTTGATCTCCCTATAGGAAAGGAAAAAAAAAAAAAAAAAAAGACTATTTTAATAATAAAACCAGAATAAACTTACTTGTACTTATTAGCTAAAACCTCTAGTAAATCAACAGCAGTACAGTTCACACATGGTTAGAGCAGACAACTCAAAATCATACTATATTTAAAATTGCAAGGTTTTTTAAACGTAACTGTCAGCTACATTTTAAAAAACACAGCTCAAGCTATCCCCTAGGAATCCACAAGTGTCTAAGTAAAAAGGACGCTGCCCTCGCTTCATCAACCCGTACAGATACTGGCTATTCCAAGCACAAATTCCAGCTGGGGGCAGGAAGCAGGGAAGAATTAAAAATAAAAATAAGAATCCACAAACAAAATTACACCAAACGAACAAAAAGGCACAAAAATTTCCCTCTACAGGTTTTGTAAAAATAAATGTTTTCCAGTTCAAAACCTGAAAAATTCCAAGCTACCCTAATGCACAGTAGCACTCAGAATAAAGAGGTAAAAATAACATACTAAGAGGGTACAATGTGTTCATCTACCCCATAATTCCTTGGGGACAGTAAGAGATTCTGGACTTGACATCATGTCATATCATTTATTCACCTGTAGGGAATCAATAGAATTGGGTTAATCAGAGGCTTTTCTGATTCACAGCCACAAAGTTTCAGAACTTAGCGTCTAGCGGGGTAGACTGTGGAAAGTGTTTGGCTAACATGCACTCAACTTACAGGTGCACCAGGAAGACCTTGGGGTCCAGGCTCACCATCAAGCCCACGAGCTCCCTACAAAAAAAGTAGATAACACAAGACATTAAAATGAAGTGCTGAAACACTACCAATGTGATTTAAATTGCTCTAATGAAAAAAAAGGGGAGGGGGGGATTTTGGCAAACTTTATTTATTTATTTATCGTGGTTTTATGTGGAGTTATGAAAGCAAATATTTTTAACTATGTGAAAATGTCATTAAAAAAAACACATTCAGTTCATTCTCTAAAAAAATACCAGACAGCGAGGAGGTAGACTCTTTCACACTACCTCAGAAAACGTGTGTCTTCCTTAATAATATTATATATATAACCTTCACCACATAACAGAATAGCATTAAAATGTGACGAGAAATGAAGTGCAGTGCAGCTCTTTTTATCACATGTGTTTCAAGGAAAGAATGCAATTGCTAACCTGTAAGTAATTTTAAATGGAGAGAACAAAACGTGTTTTGAAAAAGATTTGCAGAGAATAAGAAACTTCTTTGTCAAGCCGATGTAGTAAATATTTCAAACAGACAAACAGCACAAAAGTCCAGGCAAATAACCATGAAGAATTAGAACATACAAAGGCCAGAAAAGCAAAGTAAGATAGTAACAGGCTAGCAAATGTGTCCAAGAGGTTAACAAGAAACACTCACAAGAAGACTCATAAACAGGGTAAATTTAATGTTCTTTCTGAGCATAGATGATCAAAGAATAAGGTTTCCGTGGTTTCACTTCTGGAGAAGGAGACAATGGCATGATCGCTACATTTTAATCCTTCCAGAAATTTTTAACATAGAGAATTAGCTAGATCATAAGAATAGAAATACGTCAATTTTGATACAACAGTTAGAAATACTTTGATGAAAACAGTCAGAAATACTTTGATGAACAGCAGGAACATTACCCCAGCAAGGTCACAGACCATATAAACATGAATCCCACTGACAGCAATTTAAGACACAAAAGGTGCAAGAGACAAAAAGAATGTAAAAAACCCTAACTCTCAATAAGAAATCCTGACAAAAACTGGGACAGTGGAAGCAAAAGGCTTCAGGAAGATGCAATTCACAGGAGGGGTTACTTAATAAATTTTAGCTTTAAATAAAATATGCTGTAGTTTATAACTGTTACACCTTGCTATCTTGCTAACTACATACTTGCACACATGCCGAACTACTATAAATTCAAGGATCAGAGGGGAAAGGTGTGAAAAGTACATGCACTTCATTAAGGAGAAGGACCAGCCTGCCTTTCTTCCTAACCAGAAGTACAGAAGCTATGGAAATACAGCTGGCAGGAAAAAGAAAATGCAGAGGGGGGGAAAGAGAAATTTAAATAAGCTTTAAAAACATTCAGTGGTGTATTTCATTTTTTTTTATCCAGGCCATCTTATGGAAAGAAAGGTTAATACTCACTTTGGTACCTTTAGGTCCCATTATACCAGTTATACCTCGGACACCTAGGATGCCCTGAAAATGAAAAGTATATTCAAATTACCCTTAAATCTTTTCATCAGAACTGCCCTGGTTTTCAGGCAGAAGACTCAGAGTTCTGCATGCTTTCTTTATGTTTATTTTACTATTTTCTTCATATAGAAGGAGAAATCCAGCTACTTCTATATTAGAATATTTAATCTACATTTTCAGATTTCCATAATTTAAGACTTTTTAAAAGAATAACAAAAATACCAAGTTGAATTATACAACCACAAATGTGCCTTAAGAACTGAAAAAAAACCCCACTGATTTCTCCTCTTGGTTACCACAGAGCTGAAGCATCCCCCTTGTGCAGCCTGTGTGACAGGAATACATGAAGGCCAGATTTGCAAAAGTGCTAAATTGTCTTAAGTGGGGTATAGGACAGATGCAGGAGAAAGGTACCATGAAAGTTTATAGAACTGTAGAGGTAGACAAAACTGGGCAAGGTTTTTCAGAATACAAGCAGTAAATCTGTATGCTTGCCACACAGTGAGAGGCTGGACTGAGCAGACCTCCTAGTGCAGCAGGATGTATCATAGCTCTCATCACTTCTCTTCAAAATACAGTTTTGTGGGAAATTGGGCTTCAATTTTTTTTTCCCTTTTCCCGAGAGACCGAAACTACATGACATGCCTGACATGCCTCTTCTCTGCAGAAAGACCAAACCCTCAGCCATAACGTGTTTGTCCTGCAACAAGAACTACAACTGTTAATGAAACAGCCACAGGGACTTCAACACAGGATAGGCAAACCTACTCTCTGACCAGACTCTAGATGTGGTAGCCCTTTTATTTACTCCTAACGAAGTTAGATGGAATCTTGCACAGAACACTTAAAAGATTTGTCAGCCCAAAACATGAGAAAAATCATGATAATGCAACAGTGACTACAGCAGCCCAACAAGGGAGAGAGCCATAGTCTAATCCTTGTTCCAAAATCAGAGACAGAAGTAGGCGCGTGGTACCCCCTTCTTTCTATCAACAGCAACACTTCTCCCAGAGGTGGCTGTCCTTGTCAAGTCTTCTTGTCAATGCATTACGTAAAAGTGTTGCATTGCAGGTGCTGCTGAGAAGACCAGATTCCTAATCCCTTCTATGGACCTGAGCCTTACATTTGTTCATGTAAGAAACATACAAGAAAATACAACAGTCTACAGCCTCTCCATCTGTGCTCTAAAGCATTTTCTGTGCTCTTTTCCATAGGTTGTCTATCTGACATTGCTTTCTGCATATTAGGAATCCTACATTTTAATAAGAAACAATTATTGTAAAGCTTGTTTGTAAGGTCATCAACTGGTGAAACAGTGACGTGAAACGAGTAATGCATTAAAAAAAAAAAAAACCCACAAAACAAAAAGGTAAGTCAGGTTCTTCATTCTACTGTGTTATTTCATAAGAATTAAAGAACTTTGCCATAAACTGAGTTAAACCAATTTGTTCCCACAGGCCCTTCAGATAGCAAAAGCTGCATCTTACACAATTACTTTCTCTGCACCAGGGCACCAAGGATACTTTTATCAGTATCAGACATAAGGATTACACCCTTTCCTTTACTTAGTCTCTGTTCTTTCTTTATCTTTCTCTAGTCCTAATCCAGGGGTTTATGTTGTCTTATGTTCATAGAGAATTCTGTAATTTAGGACTGGGATGTCATGTATCTCAACATAAACCCCTGTATAATATCACATCTGGACACCAACAGCATTAAAGAAACAGGTTCACACCTAGGAAAAAAGCACAAGATCCCATCAAAAAATAAACTATAGAAATTACATGTGTCATGCCTATTTCTCTTACTTAGAATGACGCCTTTATTCTGTTCCCTATTGCCTGTTCAGCTGTGGTAACCGTAAGAGCTCCTCACAAGGAAACAAGCTGAGGAGGTATGTACCAGGACAAAGAAATCAAGAGGAACAGGACAAGAAAATTATTTTAAAATCATAGATGTGATTGAAGGATGCTTCTTTGGCATGCAAAAAGGTGAAAAACTTAAGAAAAAATAAAAATTAAAAAAATATGTTCTTCAGTGGCTGCTACTTCATCTGCAAGTCTTAGCTAAGCCTGAATTTCACAGATAACCATATTTTAAACAAACACTAGCTTTGCAAGGATGAAGTTGGAGTCATCAAAATTATGGAAAGGAAGGCCAAAAAAAAAAAAAGACAGACAAAACCCACCCAATTATTTGCACAATCTAAGCACAACACAAAGTTTAGGACATGAAACACGTTTTAAATTAAGCCTTTCCATATAACTATTTAGAGCTTTGTTCCAAGTGATAATGTAGCTTTTTGGAGGGACTTAAATCATTCTACTTTGACTCAGAGGTGATACAGCAGAGTAAAGAGAAAGGTGTGCGGAGGTTTTATAATATCTGTTTTCTTAAGTAACAAGAAAAAAAAGATATGACCTAATAAAGCAAATGGGTAGCACTATTTAAAAGGAAATGCTTTACTGGAAGGCCTTGAGCTCCCACTTCACCACTGGGTCCTTGGTCCCCTTCTTCACCCTGGGAAAGCAAAAGGAATACATCTGTAGCTAATCCATATCACGCATATTGCTCTGTCATTGTAGGAGGTACATTTACTACTTACTGGGTTTTGTCACTATATCCTGCCTGAAGGAAATCCAAATGAAGTCACACTACTTCCACAGAACAGACAGATACTCGTTTAGGTTCACATTCCGTTCAACTATCAGTCAAAAGGGTAATTTCAAAGCAACCCCAGTACAAAGAAGAATAATGATGATAACCAGTCATTCCTTTTTTCCTTTATGTTAATCTCTTTAGGCTTTCTTGCTCTTTTAGACTGGAAGTGTAATGAAGGTATACTCATATATGTGAATGGACTGGATATACTAGTAGCTCTGCATCACAATATTACACTGGTGGTCAGAATTTTTTGAAAATTAAAGTGATAAAACTCCTTAACTGATCAAACGCCTATTTGATTAGATGATAACCTCTCTCATACAATGACAGTGCACACTAACGGGCCAGTACTTGCTGCCCGTTTAATTTGCAAAAAGGGATGAGACAACGGTTCAACATCCAGGAAAAAATAGGCAAGTTGTTTCTAATAAATTATTTTCAAAATGCTTAGGAATAGAGAGCACGGGGGTTTTTTAGAAAACTTCTCTGATGTTTTTCCTTTAGCATTGAAATATGAACAAAGGCTGTGCAAATCTTCTCAACTTTTCTTACATATATTTCAATATTAACCAAGGTTAATTCAAATGAAACACCTTAAAAGAGTTTACATTTCAGTCTTCAAGCTGAATCAGACTTGGCCTCTTTACTATAGTTATAAATCTTTCTTTGCCTATGAACTTATACTGTGCCCTTTCCCTCACAAATACATTTTTCTTCCTTCTCATTCTTCCTGTTACTACTCATCTGTGCTACAGAACAATTTACTTGGTAAATCCATAGAAATCTGTATTTAAATGTTTGGAAGTTTTCCAATTAATACATTTTACTTCCAAAAAATAAAGTTTGCCACAAGTTCCATAATAATTACATTGAATGAGCAACATAAAAAGCAAGAAGAGTATGACTCCTGCATCATAGTAAATACAGAGCACAGATGACTGAAGAATAGGCATATGCCTTTGGTTACAATTAATCAATTTTTTGGTAATTATAATTAATTATTTGGTATTATTAATTGTTTGGTAAAACAATAGTTCTAACAAAACGTAATACTGTTTTTGAAGAAGAGGTTAAACTACTATTAGCTTGCTAAAAACAACAGCAGGTTTTCCTTTTATTTTTTTTTCTTTTTACCTTATAACCTTGTTTTCCTGGTTCACCAGACTCTCCTTTTGAACCTTTCTGTCCCTAAAATAAATGTAAAACACAAAATAAATAAATAAATATAAATTATTCAAAATTATAAAACTGAGTTTTGCAAAACAGACACAGACTCCTCAGAACTATCTTGCTGTTCCCTCTGCAATCCCCATTCAGCACTGCTTCCTCAGCTATCTAGTTAACACCATATATTAAGTACCATGTTCAAAAAAAACCTGCTCCCAGATCTAACAAGACTGTATTTCTAGGCATTTAGTATTCCTTCTTACGTTACCCTATAACGCTTTCCTCAAGCCAATGGTATTCCTAGAAACCAGCAAAGAACACATTAAAAAAAAAATCTTACCTGAAATGAGACTCAGAAAGTGTTAATTTGCATCTAATATGTTATAGGTCTCCCACGAAGAGAGAAAGAAGGAAAAAAGGCTAAGAATTTGGGGAAATATTTAGTTTCTGGAGTCAGACTACAAACAGTCCAGAAATTAAATGTAGCAATTCTTCACATACTCTAATCCTTTCAGGACCACACATAAATTTTATTCTGAAAATTACAGCAGCAGTAAAAGATTTCAACAACAGGAGGTTATTTTAGCAGTCAAGAGTTGAAATAACCCTAAGCATCGATGCTGATGCAATGTTTTCTTCAAATTAACAATGAACTGCCCTTTTGTCAAGTCTGCAATTACCTTCCCCAGTGCCCTGAGACAGTATCTTTGTAAGGGATGCCTGAACAAACAGATTCTCTTACCTTCATTCCCATTAAGCCAGCATGTCCTGGGCGGCCAGGTGGACATGCATTGGGACACTGGAAAAGCATCAACATCATTACTGTCACATATGGTGAATAAGGTTGTCTAAGACTACTTTAAAGAAATCACGGACAGCTATCTTACCAACAGGTCACCGTCTTGCAGGCCAATTGTTCCCTAAATTAAATGAAATTAATCCAAGTCAGTAAAAAAGAAATAACCAGACTGACTCATTAGTCATTAGATGAAACAGAAAATACTACTATCTAAAGCTGGAATCAGATGTATAATCTCCAACGTAAAAAGAACCTAAAGTATAGGATTTTATTCTAGGTTTGCATATAACTGCAGAATCCTGTCCTTTAACTTAGATCAGCTTTTCTGAAAAACAAAATATTTCGTTTGGATTTTAAGCTACCTAAAATATATTTCCTGTTAAATATAGAGCAAATATATCCAAATCCCGTGGATTTCCAACAGAACCCAAGACAATTTCATTAATAAGGATAATCTTTACTTTTCCAACTTACTACCATTCAGCAAAAGATGATCTATACAAAGAAAATAAACTTCCCACAACACAAGTGTTGGTAGATGAATGAGATATCTGGCAGTTAATGGAATTGCAATAAACTAGAGATCAGTGTACAACAAGATGGACTCAGTGGGGGCAAGGCCATTCCTCATATTAAATGAAATACTTGATGGAAGCTAACGGGATGCTTATGAAGCACAACAGGGAGAAATATGATTTCACAGCAGCAGCTGGCTTCTCTAAAGCCCAGTGGGAGGGAAAACATTGTTTCAGAGAGAAATACAGGGGAGTTTAAGGAATTATACAGAAGGATTATACAGATTATATTTATTATATACATTATATTATATACAGGACTATACAGAAGGATTTTTAAAAATCTGAGAGTATGTTTGGCTGAACAACGTCTTCAACTGGAGTGTGATTGTAGCACTTCAGAAATCTAAAGAGGACAAAACTTTCATGGAATAGAAGCAGCATAGGCCATTATTAAGAATTTGGTTTTACTTGTCTCCTAAATACTCTTCTCCACTTGACCATTCATGTGTTTCACAATGGCTTTGCCAATTCTCTGGCAATTTTCATGAAAACAAGAAACATGGCATAAATAAAGCATATGGATTTAGGATCTGTCCAGCAGAGGAACAGCACAGATTTTAAAAGACATTATGACGACACATATTTTGCAGCAGTTTGCCTTTGACAACACTGAGCCTCCGATATGTCTGCCAAACACTCCTTTTTATCTCTCTGGGCAGGTAAATAGTCACAAAACAAAGGCATAACACACATCCTTCTCCCAAGAGGCTCAAAGAAGATAACCATTCCCCTAGAGAGTCAAAGCACTGATGTAAAGCTTTCTTCTATCCCTTGCAAGTAGTAGGACTGATTGCAAGGGAGACATTAGATCTTAACTCACCTGGGAGTATATATTTCTGGCTCATGAGCCAAATATCATTTTTTTCTGCTCCTAACAGAGAAAAGTGTACCTCTGCTAAAGTACTACTGGTGAGGCCCAACAAAGTCTACAATTACAGTAATACTATGATTCACAGGGAAGTTTAAAACCTATAAAAAGTTACAGTTTAAGACCATTAGCAGAAATGGGAAGACATCATGGCACAAGTTACAGTTTGCATTTCAAACTATATTTTAAAACCATAAAGACTAGAAACTTGTTCACTGAACAGAAGATCGTATGTTGATATGACTAAATGAGTTTTATCTCAGGCTTTGAACACAAGCCTCTAGGTATTATGAATTAATACAGTCTGCTGAAATCCTAGTCAGTATTCACCTGTAGGACTTGAGAAGTTTTGTTCAATCAACAATACATAGTTTAGACATTAGCACATATTAAAGGAAATCACTTACCCGAGGACCTGGTGGTCCTGGTGGCCCTGGTGGCCCCCTTTTTCCTGGATCTCCCTAAAAAAGGGTAAAATAATTTTGTTGATTTAAAGCAATAATGACAACCATCAATTACATACTCATACCACACAACAACAGTGAGAAGTTAAGTAGCTACAGAAGGAAAGGCTAGGTATCCAATTAAAACCCATAACGCGGCTCCTACAGTAGAATGGGAAAACTGATCTTTTAGTAGAATAGAAGTCATGTTGTGGAATAAGACCTACAAAAGAACAACACATTTTCAGCTGCTTTAGACAGCTGAAACATCTGACCACAGGATCACCTATGCACACTTCTTTCTATCTTATAACTGCTAATTAAGTTCTGAATTTTAAAAAATTCTAGTAACTAGCATAAGTGCCCAAAGCACAGAAAGGAAAAAATCCCCTTTTTCAGAGCCCAAGATGAATTTACCAAGACAGAATCTTCAGCTGTTTGTGAAGTTATGACCACCAGTGCTTTCAGAAGTAAAGACAAGACAGAACCTCTGCAAATAATTTTTTCCTGAATGCTGAATAAATCTGATAATCTGACAGGGAGCACGTTTTTACTTAACACTGTCATTTCAAAATCATTTTTGATATCGTATTAAATTATAAATGAAATTAACAAGATTAATACAGAAAAAATATTCATTAATTTTCACAATACATGAGCTATAGAGCCATAAGTTTAGAAACACTAAAAAGGAGTATTTCTTTTCCACAAAGTGTATAATTACATTGTGGGACTCCTTATCACAGTGTGTTGTGGAGCTGTCTGGTATAAATGGATTCAAAAAGGGACCGACTACATTGATGGCGGATAGGCCCATATATAGCTTTTGAAAGACAGCACAAATGTAATTTCTGATTCAGGCAGTCTCTGACCTGCCAACTGCCAGAATGTGAGACAGTATGACCAAAAAAATTGTCATTTTACAAATATTCTGCACGCTTCCCTAGGTATCCATTATAGCCCTTACTACAGACAAGAAATGAGCTAGATGGATCATCTTCTGAAACAGATTGGCAGCTTTCAATGTTCTTTTTTATATTCATTTATATGACTAAACAAAACATATAGGGAGAGGTATGCATCAAAAAGTATGCTTCATTAAACAAAATTTTAAATGTTAGTTCAGATTTCAAGTAAAAAATTAACAATTGGTTTCAATTTGCATTTCAGTGGTAAAGTATGGAGTCAAAATATGACAGTGTGCTGAAACCGAATGCACAGTTTAGCAGTAAGGTCAGTAGATGGAGTCACACAAAATGAGACTAAGAAGAAATATTGAATTGCCATGTTCACTGATACACAAATGCAAAACAGAAATAGTATGTGGTCATGTACCGTAAGTATATGTAAGAAGACAGGAGAAAAACTAAAGGTCTGCATATAATGTTAAGTTTTACATTTCCTGTATTTCTGGCAGGTTTTCTTTTTTATTTTAGCTTTCCTTGAATAAGAGGCAAAGGAGAGTATGGAACGCTACATGAAACATTTAATTCTGATCTAATGGGTGGGCCTTACTTTGTGCCGTTCATTGTTCTTTATTTCTGATGAGCTTCAAACAGGATGTTAACTCTATCAGTGACCACTGTAGCAGAATACAATGTTTTCCAGTGCTGTTATAACCAAAAATGTTTAGATGGCATAATAATTATTCATTTATTTTCTATAATTACCTTGTAGCTATTGAATAAGCCTACATTTTTAGCATAGTAGTACTTACAGGTGGACCAGAACGACCTACTTCTCCAGGAAGTCCTGCTGCCCCAGCTGGACCCTATAACAACCAAGTTAAATAGTATTTTTAAACCATACAATACCTCTATAACAAGCATCCAAGAACAATCTATGCCTTCAGACACCAGTATTCTTGCTTCACATATCACAAACCTAAGCAACCTCATTAGTAGCTGAAGAAATCATACATAACAGACATAGAACATAAGGATTAAAAATCTCTTTTTTCACTTAATTACTTTTTATTACAGTATAATAGCTTTATTGAATATTTAAACAGATTTATTAAACTGTATATTTATGAATCATAAGAATGATACTTACAGGTGGTCCAAGGAGCCCCTTGCCCTGTGAAACATGGAAAAGATTAGAAATATGGGGAGAGTTACACACCTAGTCAAGCTGTTTGCCAAGAACAGAGTATTTGGGATAAAGAGGTACAAAAATCCTCATGTTTGATTCTGCAAAATAATTTTGAAAACTTGGGTTTAACTAATGTTAAATATCTATTTTATTATTAAGTAATCAATATTAGGAGAAAGATTAAATTACTGATTAAGTTGCCTTGCAGTATCATTTATTTCCACATTTTTTCCAACCCATATACTTCCACAAAGGAATGAAAACATTAGCCTTTGGGTTTAGCTAATGATTAATAGCATGATCAACACACCTATTCTATAATAATTTCCTTCTAAAAATGCATTTAAGTGGATAATAAAAGATACTACTTCTTTTTTTTGCCATTGCTTCCCTGAGGTCTAAATCCTTTAAGCTAGCGCATTTTGGTAATCACAAAGAACACCAAACTGCTCCTGTTTACGTTTTTCATCAGTATTGCTCTAAATCATTCTAATGAGAAGTGTCTAAGATACAAATCTGTTTATGCCTACTCAGACAATACACTCCCTCTAAGAAAACTGATCTTCAAGAGATCAGATTTAATAAAGCACCTAGGCTGAGTGGAGTTTCAAAGCCACAGAATATCATACCAGGATTGTATCTACAAGGTTGTCTTTAGAAAACTTGGTTTAACACAGGGAAAATTTCAAGCATTTATCAGAGTCATTCCATTTTGACCATTTAATACTCAGCAGAAAGTAAACTTTTTCACCTTGGATAACCTACATAATTCCTTTGCTACTACTTAAGGTCCCTTGCTGCAATTCATTATATTATACATGTCTATATTTCATTATACAGATCAAACTTTCACTGTATCACATATCTGATATTCTAGTATCACCTGCCTCTGAAAGAAGGAAACTGACTTGCTAACAAGCCCCCAACAGTGGCAGGGCAAGTCACTGATACCGAAAGCAGCAGCTACTGTGTCCAGCCCCTACACAGGGCCAGGAGAAGCCAGCCTCCCTCCTCTGCCCACTTCATTGCACCTCCTTACCCCCCTAATTAGGACTCCAAGAAGCAGGGGCTCTCCCCCAGCAACCCATGCCTCCTCCTCATCCAGCTACTCCACCCTTCTGACCATGAACTCCCTGCAAGCAAAGTTGCGGACTTGACAGCTCCAGAGAAATCAGCCAGGAAGGACCTACACAGAGCAGTTAATGATCCCAACCAGCTGCCCATGTTCCTGCCTCTGTCTGTGTCCTAAAGGGGAAGCCTTTCCAGGCAGCCTGGGACTACAGCCTTACATCCCCAGATGATGTCTGCTGCCAGCTTTGGAGGTGCTTAACCTGACCCACAGAGCACAAGGAATGCATGGACATGGGCAGTAATACACATTCTGTAATCACCTGGTTCAGAGACACTTATCCTATGGATTTGTTAAGTACCTCCCATTATCAGCACAGACCTGCTGCCATCCACCAGAATCACATGCCAGTATTTGTATGTGTACCCCATGGCAGAAGCTGTGCTTTAGTAGACTTTAAAATATTTTTAATTTCTCTGTCACTAAATCCACACAACTCTACTCATATGTCAGCTCTGTAAAACACTAGCAATGTATCAACTATTAGAAAACTTAGAGGAAACTTAACAGGGAGAATGGATTGAAGGGTGCAATACATGCACTGAATGTAGTAGTCCCAGGTCCATTTACCAGGGCCAGATCAGAGACATCAGCATATCTGGTGGTAAATTACTTAATCAGAAGTATTCTACTAATTTTGTAAATCTGCCATTTTAGAGACTATCCACAAAACAGATAAGAAAAGGTGAACAAATTAAAACTGAATAATAGAAGGAAAAAACAGAGGAAAGGGGGGGTAAAAGAACATAAATTAAGATTTCTGGGATACATTCTGGGCAAGAAAGGGAGACAGAAGCAGAAAAGCAAATGCTGCATGTAAAACGTTAGATACGTAATATCCTTTCTTTCAGTTACCCTGAAGTCCCAACCTGGCCAATAAATTCCAGTGGATGAGCTTGAAAAACAGTGATAATAATTTAAAGCTAATTAACATTGTAGCCAAAGCTTCTGACTTTCTATTTACACTGAGCATTTTAACAACTTAAGCAAGGGGTTTTTTTGTGAGAAATTAAGTCTTTGGGTAACCATCCAGAGACTACTCCACATGCAAAAGGTCACTGACTGAATTCAATGCAGTGCATAATTACACCTAAACACTCAATTAATCATGTAACTAGTATGCAGACTCATAAGTGTGCTCACTATGTTTCTAGAAACTAGGTCTCATGGATCAAGCCAAAGACCTGCAAAGGTTAAACAGCCCCATTACTTCACACTTGTTGTAACAACTTCTCAAAAAGTCTTTGAATCTGAGACTTGGAGCCATCATGCTCCAGCATTACCACATCTACCTTTTTTTTTTTTTTACTTTTTTTTTTTTTTAAATTAGGTTTCATTACTCTAAGTTTAATCTCACTAAAGGTGAGATGCCCGATGTTGGCCATTTTGAGAAACTTTAATGAACTGACTTCAGCAGCTTAATGGCATTCATCAAAAGGAAAGCCTGTGTAAATGGAATTTCCCCAAGAGAATTATTCTGAGCATTAATCTTTCCATATGAATTCAGCATGTACGGGTTAACAACCACAGAGCTAACAAATCAAACACTAGGCTTCTTCCTAAAAATGCAAGGTCTGAGGATTAACCTTAACCTTAATAATTACAAGGGTAATGACAGGAGGTGACTAAGTAAATCTACCTTTTCTGTACCTTTAAATAACTAAGAATTCTCATTTCCTCATTATAAATATTCCTGCAGATTCGCCTTTAAATACAAGGTCCAGTTGCTTATTAAGCAGAGGCAGAACAACTCCAAAGGCAATCCCTACTGAGGTTCACTGAAGCGTTACCAGCCTAAGCCTGAGTTAGAGGGCAAACAAAAACCACTGAAGTTTGAACAATGGTCCAAAATCTCATCAGATTTATTGCTTTTACAGTCTCAAAATATGGTCACGAAAGACCTGAATTAGGTAAGTGCTTCTCCAAATGGAATCAGCATTCCACCTTGACAAGTTGGTGTCATAGTAACTTCTCCACTTCTAAGCTGAGATCAACCCTCTTTATGTATATTTTATATACCCACTTTTTCTGAAGGCTTTTAAAACATTCATTCTCACATTAGTCTGTTAATGGTGAGGTGAAATCACGTATATTTTTCCCAGTCAGTTTTTATTTCACTTGACAGGCTGAAACACTACAGTATTTAACCTAGTATTTCAGTAATTCAGTTTTAATTCCCCATTTTTTCCTCTCCTATAGTAGTTCTTTTCATGTATATTTTTTCCATATCATCTAAGTAACATATCTGTCAGAGTTAAGCTAGCTCTTCATTCTAGCTAGCTAGCTACACATTTCAAATGCATTGCAAATTACTCAGAAATTATTTCCTTATCTACTTGAGAGCAAAAAAATGAAAACAAACTCAAACCTCTAACAGAAAAATGCAGAGCTTTCAGTCTACCTAGAAGTTACCTCAGTTCTGCTACTTTCTGTGACTAAATTTACCTCACATATTGAGTCTACAGATTGACAAGCCATTATAAAAGTATCACCTATTTTCCAGATTTTCAGGTAAGAAACAGCATCCATGAAAATTAAATGCAAGTGTTCACATAGAATGATTCATCTTAAGTTTGAACATGTCTATAATGTAATGTCTTCAAGAACAACATTATAAATTCCTCTCTGGCCAAATATCAAAATGATTGTTTAATATAAATTTAATGGAAGTTAATGAGATGGTCAAAAATATGAAGATACAGTTGAAGATGCAGAATTTCATAGCAAAGAGTGCTATTTCAGAATACAATGCCTCTTCTATCTAATTCCAATAATTTCTCCAAAATGAATCTAATTTTTAATTAAACTTTAATTATGTGCAGCCCTATTAAAATTTCATGTGTCATCTTGTTCGATAACTCATTTTCCTTGAGGTTTTTCCTGGTTTCCTATATAATCTTAAGTTTCTACAGACTGACCATCGTTCACTTCTTCAAACATGTAGAATTCCTAAAATTCACAACTATTTTCAGTTCCCAAAGTCAGATGTCAAATCCATCTGCACGCCAACTGCAACAATAGTCTGTACCCTTTCTCATATTTTGTGTTGTTTCCATATTGAACAGCACAGGAACTCCCATACAGCATTTACACTTCAGTGATCTCATTTACACACGTGGCAAGGAGCTGAAACAGGAATAACTGGAGATTAAAATATGCAAATAAAACATGGGCTATCCTGTGTCTACAGCATTTTCACAAAGAGATGGAAAACAACAGCACGCATCCAAAACTTGTGACCACATCACACATGCTCCTTTGTTTTCTACAGCATACAAACCTAATGTCCTTTCAGTAACATCTACCCACCGATATAAAGACAAAAAGATTCCTTAATATACTACTGTAATATTTTGAGTTCTCTGAAATCTCAGAAATAACATCTGGCTTTTCTTCATTACATTTAATGGTAAGAATCCTTCATATTGATACTTAAGGTCTAAAAAGCCTCTTCATATACTAAATATATTACTTACTGGAAGTCCACGAGCACCTGGCAGTCCTGGCTCACCCTTTAAAAGATAAAAATTCAGGTTTTCAAGAGGCATTAGCAGAGTTTTGTGAACAACATACAGTAAGATGCTCTAACCTTTTGGAGGGTATCCTTTAGTGGACATACTCTGCAAGTATTACTCAATTCATTAACGCTATGCTGGTTTCTGTGATACTTGATACAAAGGAATGACTTTCTCAATATTAAAAAGATACAGCCTCAGGCCTTTCCCCCCACCATCAAAAAAAATAATATCAACAGATACTAGTTACTCTGACTTCTGATGTATATTTCATTTGTCTGATTGCTGATGAAGTCAGGATTCACTGTTCCAGTTCCCACTGCATGTTATTACTATGACAAAATTGCAGTACAACAAGATGAAAAAAGCCTCACCTTTACTGAAAATGCTCAGCCTTAATGCCCTCAGTCTAATGCCGCCATTCCTTACTGCTGGCTGGGGGAATAGAACTTGCTTTGTACTGTGTGAAAAGGGCCCAATGTGTCTGTATTCTATAAATGTTTTAATATTGTAAGAAAGGCTACAACATCTCATTAGTTGCATAAAGAAAAACAAAAATCCTGCTAAAAAATAAAATCCCATAATTTTATGCATAACTGTCTTCTTACCTTCTGTCCCTTTGGCCCTGTGGCTCCACGTGAGCCATCAGGTCCTGTGAATCCCTTTGGAAGTAAGGTGTACAACGTTAATACAAAGGTTACATTTTTTTTAATCACAACAGAAAACATTCTAAAACATAGAATAATGAAGCTATTAAATGAGATAAGGAACTCCAGGAGACTTACAATTCAAATACATGTTTACATGTATAGATAGAACTGCCCAAGTTCAAAGTGCTAGCTTCTGGTGACAAACATCAGTGCCGGCGACAGGTGTCCTTCAAAAATTATGCAGTTAAGTCACAATTAAACTAAACACATGATTTCACATGATCTTATTTCTCTCAATGGAAAACTGAAGAATTTAGTTCATGGCTCAGGTTAAAAACAACTGTCAGTATTTTCCATTTCAAATAAACCATTCACTGACAAAAAAAAAAAAAAAAAAAAGAAAAAAAAAAAAATCAACAAAGCTGCCAGGCTGGATTTAAGGTTAGTCTTTGAACCACACTTATCTATCTGGATAAAATTCAAGAGCATGACATAACAACTACAAAGTCTTCTGGAGTTCTTTTATTTCCGATTTTTTAAGCAGCTTCTATTGCTTAGAAATTTCCAGATATCCATAAGAAAAGCCTTGGTTTTACATTTGTCAAATACTTTTCTTTTTGGTAAACTGTCAGCAATAAAATGTTCACCCAAAGGGATGTTTTCTCTGATAATTTGCTTTCAAATGCTTACATGATCACTACAAGCAATTACTGTACAGTATCTTTACTCAATCTATTAAATCTGATTCTGAAATAGTTTGTGAAAGAAAAATAAGATTTAAAAAGTCAGAACTGCTTCATCAATTAAACATGAAAGAAGGCATTATAAATCTAAAGCCCCAATTAAAAGTTGAATGCACAGTGGGTACAACAAGGTCCTGTGTTTTGTCTTCAAATGAAAATAAAAAAGGTTCACCATTTCAGAACACAGTACTCTAGTATTACAGTTTCACTGATCCACTAATATGAGCAATATACAAGTGCAAACAAATATCAACAGCTGTGTGGAATCTAAAACACACTGTTTCACCTGATTGTGTTACCACGACTTCTGGCAAGGAAAACAAAACCATGCCTTAAGTGAAAATTATGAGAGGCAATGATTTTTAAAGAGCTGCTTATGGGGTTTTGACATGTACAAATAGGTTGTGGTCCTGTATTGTTTTCAGGGAAAGATGAAGTGGTATAAGATACCACTCATGGCAAACCCATTTGAAATTTGAACAGTTTAACTGAACATTTCAGATCCACGTCCAATAAAACTCTTTTTAAAAACAAATTAAGAATTAACCTTTAACACTATTGCAATCTTTATAAATATCACGCTTTTTCATTTATATAATCTGCAATATTCTCTGATATACTTGATTGCTGTATATAAACTTTATCTTTGATGTTTTAAATTATAAAAGTATTCTACCACTTACATAAATTAAACATAAGCTTGCCTGCTTCCTGGCATAAGCTCTAAATACTAATGTAATAATCTTGCTTAACAGCAAGGAAAGCTTTCAAACACTGCTCTCAAGAGAAATACAAAGTTTCCCAAAAATGTATGGTGCTTTTATTGCCACTAATTTATTCAAAAGATACAACCTAACAAGCCATCAACACTAGATGATGTTGAAACTTTATTCTTCTGTATTATTTTCCACAGAGAAAGGAAGGTATATCAGCAGGTAGAGGCTCTGGGTGAAGTCTGGCAGGTTGGTTGTGGGTTCTTTTAATAACACTTTTACCGAAACATCAGGCCTACAGGGCTAATCTGTGGGGTCTGTTTTTTCCTTCCTATTGTCTCCGAGTTTTAGGGAACGAGACCTGAAACGACTATAACCAACCCACACACACCGCACCTCCAGGCACTGACCGCCAACCGCCCGCAAGGGGCCGGCCCGCCCCCGGACCCGCGCGGGTGGCCGACCGGGAGCAGCGACAGGCGCCCCCTGCCGGCGGCCCCGCGCCGGCGCAGTGGGCCTCCCCGGCGGTGGGTAGGCCCGGCCTCTCGGGAGCCCCCGGTGTCCTCGGGGCTGCGGACCCTCCTGCCCAGGCACGGATCCCCCTCCTCTTCCCCTTGCTGCCCTTCTCTTTGTCCCGCTAGGCGCGGGGCGTTCGCCTGAGGCTGCTTCCAGAGGGCGCAGCGTGGCCTCCTGCCCCTCCAACACACACTACTGGCACTCACTGGCAGTTGTAAGGAAGCCAGAGACCTCAAAAGGAGGTCATGCTTCCACAGAAATAGACCAAAGCCAAGTATTTTTCTTAAAAAAAAAAAAAAAAAGGAAATTCCAGAAAATCAAGTATACTCACATCAGCTCCTGGCTCTCCAGGCAGGCCAGGGGATCCTGGTTTGCCTGCATCCCCATCTGGACCCTTCAGGATTTAAATGGGACAGTTGAGCATGTTTCAGAGAGGGAAGCAGAAACAAAACTCAGAATCTCTTCTCTCACAGGAGCAAATGCAAAGTAGCTGAAATTACTTACTGGAGGACCGGGGGGGCCGTTCGGACCTCTCTCACCCTAACAAGATATGAAAAGGAAGTTATCAGTCAGAGCTACAGCGATCTTTCATGATCCTTCATGAAAAACATTGATTTACAGATTATCAAGAATAATCTCAAACTGATTCTTATTGTAGGAAATCAATACTAAATTCACGTGATCTCTATTATAAACTAACAGAAACTTCTGACAGGAATTTGTGCAAAATACATAGTAGCTCCTATCAGAAACAATGCCATAAATCCTTATCGTGATTTAGTATGAGTGATGCTATGTAATCCCTTTTGAGATTAGAATTATAAAATCCTTACACCCCGTTTAAAGCAAATAATCAAGCATATGATGCTGATTACACTAAAAAAAAAAATAATCCTGTATTTTCCATATCAGAGATAATCTGAAAGGCCACCTTCCCCCCAAACCCCAGCCCACTACTGAATATGAGACCCATCAATTCCTATGTGTATCTGCAGCCAAATTCAAACTCCTTGGGGTCAAATTGCAGGTACATCTCGAGGCATTTCCTATTTCCTAGGCAGGGCATGGGAAACACTTACATCAATGCCATCAATACCGGGAACTCCTGGCGGCCCGGGCGGACCTGGGGGGCCTGGTGGACCAGGGAGACCTCTCTGACAAGGAGTAAAAAAAAGGATCAATTAGAGCCTGGCAAACCTGCAACAGCCAGTCTGGGTGGATCAGCACAATGAGAGGTGACTTTCTGTGGGTTAGTCAGAGGGTCACAGCCGTGATGAGGAGCTGCATCCTCACTCCATGCATGTCAGGATGCACGGGCCCGATATCCCATGTTAGCTGCCACTGCAGTGACCAACAATGCTCCCTTTGTGGGCGGGAGACAGGTGAGGTGTTTAACCGCCCTCCCCAGGCCCAGCCACCCTCCTGCACCCCGCAACACTGCCAGGGACAGGGCAAGGTGGAGGGGGCTCGACTGCCTGACCCAGCAGGGTCTGAACACCATATGGCAATAACAGGGTGGCAGAAATAAAAAGAGTGATCCTTGCAAATCAAACAATGAAATTCACTAAGCTCCTCTAATTACTCATGCAGCCAACACAAAGGAGACAGTCTTCCTAGGAGTTCGTGCTGGCAAAGAAAATTTAAAACCACCCTTTCCCTACTTCTCTGACTGGCTCAGCATTTTCCCCTGGTTCCTCAAGATTACATTAGCATCTACAGAGGCGCTTTCTCAAAGCACCAGGCTCCCAAGGGGGAGGCGGGAGGCGCCACCAGCCTGTGGAAATCTAGAGAAAGGCTTTTTTACAGGTCTCCGTACCTATAATGGGGGGCTCTGTTCTCCTCAGAGCGAGCTCTGGCTGCAGCCCCACAACGGTGCTCTGTGAGCCAAAGGCTGGCCCGTGCCCTGCTGAGGCCCTGAGCTGGCCCCTTGCTCCACACAGTGCCGCTGCTCCGGACACTGTTCCTCCCCGTACCAGTCTTCACAGAAATATTCCATCCGGTGGTGGTTGTAGATGGAGCTCAAGCCCCACCATGTCACCCGGCGCCTGCCTGATGCCCACCAGGTAGCACCATGTAGGCAGACACACACGGCACCCACCACCCTGTGGTCAACTCGCCTTTGCCAGCACCACGTCAGGGTCGGCTACAGCTGCTGTAGGGAAGAAAAGGATCGAACACCCCGGGCGGGTCGGTGCCAGGGCATGTGGGCGGCCTTCAGCCTCTCTTCAGCGCCCACCCTCGCCCTGAGCTCGGAGCAGGTTCGCTCTCTCACACTTACCTCGATTACCGTCTGGCTTATCTGCGAGGGAGAAAAACAGAGTCAAAGTCAGAATAAAACTTACTTGAGCCAGGCAGAAGCAAAGAACCTGCAGGAAAAGCCCCAGAGGCAGGAGGCCCTGCGGAGCCCGAGCCATGGCGAGGGATGGAGCGGCCTGCGGCTGCCGGGGCGGACGGGCGGGCGAGGTGAGCCCCAGCAGCCCCTCACGGCGGCGGCAAACGCCGTGGGGAGGGTCTCGGGGATTGGAGGAAGGCTGAAGGCTGGGAAGGGGAGGACTGAGCGCCAGCACCGCCTTAACCCTTTGCCCTGCCGCTGTTCCCCTGGGCACCGGCCCGCGCCCTCCCCCGCCCCTGCCGCGGGTCTCCCGCCGTCGGGCTCCCCGGTAAGGCGAGGGCTGCGGGGAGGCGGCTGCCAAAATCCCCCTCGTCTGCAGGGCACAGCTCCCAGAGGTCTCCCACCCAAGCAGCGGGTGAGGAGCGGGGAGGAAAGTAGGTCACGGAAGGGTTAAAACAAGGCTGCGGCTGCTGCTGCTCTGGGGGGTTGGATTTCTAAAGGCACCAAATTCCGGGCAGGTACGGTAAAACCCGGCACCGCGGGGCGGGAAGCGGGGGGAGAAATGGGGCTCCGGCAGGCGGGGGCGGCAGGGCCGGGCCGGGCCAGCAGGGCAGGGCCGGGCCGGGCAGGGCAGCAGGGCCGGGCCAGCAGGGCCGGGCCGGGCAGGGCAGCCGGGCCGGGCAGGGCAGCGCCGGGCCGGGCAGGCCAGCAGGGCAGGGCAGCAGGGCAGGGCAGGGCCGGGCCAGCAGGGCAGGGCCGGGCAGGGCCGGGCAGCAGGGCAGGGCCGGGCAGCAGGGCAGCAGGGCAGGGCCGGGCAGCAGGGCAGGGCCGGGCCGGCAGGGCAGCAGGGCCGGGCAGAGCAGGGCAGGGCACTCACCCGGGCTGGCAGTTCACCACAGCCTTCACGCTGGGGTCGCAGTGGGTCGCAGTGAATCACCATCCACTGGATTTCGAACTGGCAAATGCGGTGAAGATCACGTTAATTTGGGTCAGGGGGTCACCCTGGCTGAGGGTGTAATAGGAGGAACACTGGGCAGCTAAGGGCATGTTTTAAAAGGTAGGTATTTAATGGGAATAGCTACGGGTGTGTCAGAGAGCTCGGTCCAGAGCAGCGCCTCACACTGCACCCACAGAATCACAGAATGGTCAGGGTTGGAAGGTGGAGATCTAGTCCAACCCTGCTGCTAAAGCAGGTTCACCTAGAGCAGGCTGCACAGAGTCACACCCAGGTGAGGTTTGAAGGCCTCCCTAGGAGACCCCACCGCCTCTCTGGGCAGCCTGTTCCAGTGCTCTGCCAACCCTCAAAGTAAAGAGGTTTTCCCCTCATATTTAGAAGGAACTTCCCCTGTTACAGTTTGTGCCCATTGCCCCTTGTCCTGTCACTGGGCACCATGTTCTACATTCCCCCACCTCTAACTGTGAAGGTCTTTTTAAAAGGAGGCATAAACTTGCCAAGGGATTTAAAAGAAGGCAATATTCCTCATGTGTCATTTCTTACATGTTCTCTCTAAGCACAGGCATTTTTCCTGATGCTATGTGACGGTTTTATTCAACACACAAAAGGACTTTCTGTCAGTGGATAGTTGTGCCTGTGAAGAATGGCAGGTCTGAGTACAGAAACATGGTCGAAGCATGCGAAGTTCAAGAAGCAGGAACATATGCACACTGGAAACAGTCTGCAACTGGGTACTATACATCTGTGAAATTTCACATCTTCTTTTAACATTTGTAATTACCACTAGAAAATAACAGAGGATTAAGGCAAACTTCCCCGCTGTTGCAACTGAAACTCTCTTGATGAGCTATATAGGTTAAAAAACATACCCTCTGCTGAGAGTTACCGAATAGCTCAAACATGTAGCTTCAGAGGTGTATCTGTAGATATATAATGCATCACATGGAATTCTAACTACCACAAGCACGTTAAGTTGTGCATATTTATTGTATCTAAGTTTTGAAGTCTTGGGTTGTTTTCTCTTCCCATCCCACATAGTATCAGCTTGACTTATGGACCACTAATGAGTAGTTTATCCAGAGATTTCTCAGTTTGATGATAAAATTTAGAGGCTCCTATTACTTTCTTTTCATTATGGATGGCTGAGGCTCTTTGGGGAAGGAAAGTTTTGGAATTTTTTTCTCGTTACAGCATTGAGCCTTGGTATGGAAAAGATTCTAATTTTTTTTTTTCTGAGAAGCTGAAAATAGAAGAGAATGTCTGGGGGCTTTCACTTCTTATTTCTTTGCTTCTTTGAGCCTTTCTTCTTGTTCTATTGAGCTAAAGTAGTTCCCCACCGTCCCTCCCACAACATAACGTATTGGTGCTTCCTGGCAGCCTTCTGTGCTTCCTCTAGGATACCTCATTCATTGCTCTCTTCAGTCCCAGCCCATAACTGATGTGGAAGGCAGATTGTCATTCTGAGATGCTTTTCTGTCCCATCACCATCCTTACATTGACTTAGTTCATGCTTACTGACAGAGCTAATTAATGCTTTGAGTCTAAAGTCCTTTAGGATCTCTGCAAGCCACCCACAAATCCCACAAGTTGCTTCTCTTTTTTTTGCTTTCACCTTTACCACTTCAGTGCTGCCACTCCTTAAATCCTTGCTATCATATCTCTAATTCTTTTTACTTAGCAGTCATCAGTCTCCAGAGTGCTGAGACTAAAGCACAAAAGAGGCAGTACCCTTGTTTCTTTTACCTGTTATCTGACACCACTATCTGTGAGTCATTTCTCTACCTTCTTTATCAAATTCTCGTTTTAAAACCTTTCCCAGTTCTTAGTAATAGACAACTAAATGTAATATACATGTAAAAGAATTGAATGTATACTGTAATTTAATACTACAAGGCAGCCATACAATAATAAAAACATGTGGGTATCTGGAGTCTGAAGATGAGGATTCATAAAAATGCATAAAAATAGGATCAAATGATACCTATATGATAAATTATTTCATACTGTACAACTAGATTATGAGTTCTGAGTCTCAGCGCTATCCATCTCTGAAGCTCACTTGCACAGGGAAAGAGGTACATAACTGGACCATAGTATTACTAAGGATGAAGTACAGGTACAAAGTTCTAAGAAATGAACCTCAGATAAATCAGGGGTAATCATGAAGCAAAGTTATCAAGATGTAATCTTTTAAGACTCATAGGTCAATATTTCTGTCATCTATTTTTCAAGATTCCTACAGGATTTTCGTGTCATCTTAATTTCTTAGTCTGCACAGATATAATTGGATTAGATGTACCTGTCTGTTCACTGTTTTGTCCTCTTAAGTTCTATGGAAATGCCTGCAAATGCCCACAGCTTTGCACATCAGAGTATCAGCTATGCAATTCAGCTGTCTTACTAGTGCTTTAGATGAGAGAGGTGAAGGTTAAGATGTAAATGAGTCCTAAATATCTATAGTATTTTCAGTATAGCATCAGTCACAGGGAAACATTTAGCAGTACTGTAGGCTTTAAGGAATACCATGACCCTCAGAGCACATTTGTAGGTCCCTTCTGGGAGAAATGGCTCCCTGTACCCCTCTGGGCTATTGCTGCCTTGAGGATGATTCAAGGTAAGACATCCCTTCAGGAGAAGTACAACTCAGCTAAGCAATTTTCGGGTGAAGGTTTTCTACAAATTTTTGTCAATGATACCTACATTTGTCCTAAGGCAAATCTGCTATTGACTTAAGTCATCAAGATTAAGCTACACATATTTAAACATATCTCATTCTAGAGCTATTTTAAACATGTTTTATCCATTTTCCTACATCTATGTAATAGGGGTTTAGAGCTTCACTTGCCTTGCATCTTTTTTCAAAGCCTTAGAGCAGTACAGCAAATTCTGGTGTTATTTGACTTTCCATAGCAAAGGTTCAGCCTTCTGAACGTGAGATTTTACAGGGTGAGGAAAAAAAACTGAGACATGACTTTTTACAGTACACAGACACAATCTGTTCTATGGTGTAGAATAATCCCTGTTCAGCAAATATTCATAAGCAGCTTCCTTTTAGATATTACAAGTGATGTAGCTGCCCTGAACTAGTTAGCATCATTAAATGTCAATTAAATAATGATCAAGGATAACTTCTAGTTAAGTGTTTAGTGTCTATTATGAGAAAATCAGGGTAATGCCTCTGAAATCGCAGAAAGTAAGGCAATTTATATCATCTCAGATCAGTTAATCTTTCAGCAGTAAGAAATGGATGCCTTTACCTTTCTATAATAAACACATAATTGAGGAAGTTCCTTTTCAGTTTTGAAATGATGCTCTATCTTGTATTGCTTAGAGATTATAGTGGATTATTTGAATTACTTTTAGATAAAAAGAGCTATCTTCTTTTTTATCTAAAAAAAAAAAAAAACCAGCTGTAAACCTGTATAAAAATTTGTCCTCCATAAAACATCCCAGAAATCCTGGAATACATCTTTTTAAAGACTCAAAGGCAAGCTGTAGTTTCTAATAGAACTCTATTGCTTTCCTAGGCAATCACAGTAACAACAAGCAATGAAGAATCTCTTTTAAAATGACATGTATTACAGCGCATTTATAAGAAGTTGACCTATTCTGGAAGATAAATAGAGCACTCAGACAATATTGCAAAAAAGAATAGGAAACACATAATTTATGCCCTTTAGAAATTATACCACTGGAAGTAATATACTTTAGCAACGCCTGGAAATAAATTAGAAATTGTGCCTGGGACATATTAAATAACCAAGACTGCTAAGATGTTTAAACCGAGTATAGTCAAGCAGGTTAAAGGATAAGCCTACAATATCCCCGAACTAGATTTATTTACTCTATTTAAAGAGAAACTAAATGTGTGGGCTAAACCAGAAAGTTGTTCAATATAAATAGTAATTTTAAATTATTAGTCCATCAGATTGTGTGATTTCTTTATCATAATTTCAGAGAATATTGTCTTCCTAAACCTACAGTGTTGTAGTATCAGGTTGGACCACTACCATTGTCATTTCAGGCTTCATAGCACAGGCCATGCAATTCGTTCCAGTGCGTTCTATGTCAAACCCACAGTTCTGTCTTAATTAAAGTGTATTTTTAGACATCCAAACTCGGTTTAAAAATGTGATGCGATGCTTATTTTCTTCCCTCATAATTTGTTCCATACTTCCTTATTCTTTTTGTCAAGAAACATGCATCATATTCCTGTTTTAAGACCTACCTTATGCAAAGATATTTTTTTCATAAAATACATTGAATAAGACTGAACCTTCCCAGAAGCATGCTAAAGGTGTAAACAAATATTTTGCATGATAAGTAGCGAATTGTAAAAATTACTTAATTCCATTTTGCCCTTTCATCCCTGAAGAAGGGTGTCCTATATTTAAAGTAAATTCACACTAGTGCCTAATGACGTATGTACTTAAACATAGATGAGACAGAACTTAATGCTAAATACTCTTCCCCTACCAGATGCCTGAAGAGCCTAGGGTAAGCAGTTTTCCTCTTTTGTATACCTTGCTGAAAAGAGCAAGTCGCTGCAAAACACAGGCTGCAGAGGAAGGAGGTTTCCTCTGCTGCTTTTCCCGTCTTCCTAATCCTAGCCAAAGGTCAGCCAGAGCACCAAAAGAGAAGGGGGAGAAGTCTGAGTTCTTGCCAAGGTGATCTTAGTACCACATCTCTCTCCTCATTTGTAGGCTGCCATTTCTAATCATTACTTCAACAGACAAAAGAAACCCTCCTTGTTTTTAAAGGAATGGTTCTGTGCCTAACTTGGGGGTGTATACTAACTGTGGCACTGTATACCAGGTGTTGTAATACTACTGCATTAATGCCTATAGCTCTCTGTGCATTTAATCTAAGTGTCTTTCCAAAAAGGAATACAGTACTAGGGTAGAATTTTTTTCATCATAGTAACATGCAGAGACTACGTAAAGTGTTCATCATCCCATTCGTGCACCAGTATCACTTAGACCAGTTAGCAAAGCTAAGGTATATATGCAGCTAATCATTACATTATCAGCTCCAGCTGACCACTTTTGAATTACATTTTCAAAGACTAACTTGTGTTTTCAACAGAATTAGTATAAATTTTCAGCTATAGGAATTTCCTAATCCACATCTATAGCAACATTAGATAGCCACTTTCAGACACCTGGGGCAGCTTTCTGTAAAACTGATTTCTGTCCAGTGCAATATAGTAACCAATACCTACAGAGGAGATGAAGCATGAGATTTTTCTTGTGTTGTAATGTTTCCCCTTTTCAAGTTTATACAATGCTGGTTATCCTTTGGCCATATTTTTTTGCAAACTGTGAAATATAGTTAAAAGATTATATCTCACTTCACACTGTTTATTTCAAAGTTGATGCAAAACTTCAGTGTAGGGATGTAGTATCTGATTCTCTTTTGCCATTCAACTTGTTCTGAAATAAGTACCTGATATACATATGAGTAACTTACCATTTGTATTATATATTCCTAACACACTTGAAGAGGATCCTTGGAAAAGGAACAGGATGATATTTGGAACTTATCAATGTTTTCTGCAATTTTTTCAACTGTGTTTTTGAAACTATTTCCTTTTAACCTACAAAGTGAATTGAGAAATAACCTTCCCAAAGTCTTAAATGAGATTTAGTGCCACATGGGACAAAATTATCACATTATTCAGCATAAAGTATAGTATAACTCATTAGCTGAGAAAACACTAGCTGAGCAAACGCTTTCATGGATGTCAAAAAGGCCAAATGCAGATGTGACAGCTACCAACTTGTTTCTGTCAGAAATTACAGATATGTCACTTTGTATGTATTTTATATTTATCGCTTGCCTCAGAAACTAAATCAGATAAATAATAAGACCCCTGAGGGATTTTTTATTGTTTTCTTTGTTGAAGGGCACAAAAGCATTCAATATTTACCATATGTCACCCTCGATGTTATATTTTCCAGCAAAAAAACTCTCCTTGCAATGTAGTAGCATGAGAAGGATATTTTCAACATTAAATCTAAACAGGATGCAGAGTAAGTATTTCACTGCCTGTTCTTGCTATACAGAATAAAGAAGCGCTCCATAGTGAGTTTAGGTGTCTACTACAATGCTCCAGGGAAAGTTCAATATCTAACAAAGGGATTCACAGCAGCCATGATATGGTGGTAGGATATCCTGAGTGAGCCAAGAGAAGGCACTGTGGAAAAGGATGGGCTTTATGTCTCAGCCCTGCTGGGCCCTTCGCTTGGATTGGATCTAGTCTCCGATGCTACACTTATCCCTCATAGGATTCATAAACAAGAACCTTTTTTAAGAGTTCAGCCTCTACTCCACGTCAAGTCTTTTTCAAAAAACTCAAACTAATTAAAGAGAAAAAGCAACTGTTACCATGATCATACCAAGTAGCACAATGATTAGAACAGTCTCCTGAGGTATAAGGTACTCATGATAATCTCTGATTTAGCACAGAGTTTTAAATATGGGTCTCATTTCCTGTGTGAACGTCAGAGTAGATCAAAAAAGACCTCCATCAATCTCTTTTACAGGAGATACTCCCTTTACATTAATGATCTAAAATATTTATTCTGCCAGTGACACATTTAATTGTCTCTAGGTGGTGGTCAGTGCATGCATATGAAAGAGGGGTCTCAGTTCTTGCTCGATTAATGTTTTGCTCTCTTTGGTGTGAGGTACAGCCCACAAATCCATGTCCTGAGAATTCCTTCTAGATCAAGCTCCCCATATGAGACAAGCAGAGGAACACCCAACTGATACTACATCCAGGCAGAGCAGAATCCAGTGACAGAATTGTGGATTTCTGAGAAATTTCACTATTGAAACTTAGACATAACCTGAGTCATCTCTTACTTTACACAATATGTGCAAAATTTAAAAAGCAAAGCTATTACTTACCTGCCAAGGAGTTGTTATTTTCTGCCATTTCTGCTTTCAGAAAACATTTGAAGATGCATTTCACAAAAAAGCATTAAGTGTAAAGATCCTATAAAACACTTTTTGCAGTAGGAAAATATTTTGGAACTTACCGGAACAGAAATTTGAGGATTATTTTTAAGTTTTCCAAGCACAGCAACGCCATCAATGCTGATTTTCCCTTTTGGTTTTATGTTTAAGGTTTCTATTTTAATACAGTCAATAAAAAGCGTGACACTGTTTGCTTCCACACTTATCATAAGCTTGTGCCACTGGGAGTCAAACAAGAAAGGCAAATGCAAAAATGACGCAGTTTGGAGATGTCCATCCACTCCTTTATAAGAAAACTCAACACTTTTCATTTGACCATTAAGATTCACTGCCACTTGTTCTTTTCCTGAAGAATCCTGAATTTGCCAAATAGTCCAGTATTTCTGAAGTGTGGCCCCAGTCATCCGAAAAGTAGTTAGAAAGGAATATTCGTCGGGAAGTCCATTGGAATATATGGCACTGTGTAGGATCAAAATACGGTATGTTTGTTGTGTTCTGCAAAGCTCTACATATCACCACAGAGAAATGAGAAACAGTGACTCAGCGGAACCATATTTCAACCATACTTTTATCAGTGCTCTTCTGCATGCAAGTGCCCCAAATGGGATGTCCTTTTGAGTCATTGGTGTTGCTAACAGCAAAAGGAACTGGTTCAGAAACGTGGGTTCTTCTAACATTGTACAATACTTACAACAACCTTTTCTATGTGGATGGGGCAGTGTAGGGAATTGTAAAGGAATGAAGGCAGGTTAATTAACACTGATAACATACAGCTGTGGGCTGGCTTCAGGGGCAGGGGGTTGGCTGACTTAGATAATGTGCAGCTGTGGCTGGTTCCTGCTAAGTGGTTAAATAGCTCTAAGGGGTGTGGAAGGGGAGCATCAGATGAAGAGCAATCTGGAGGAAATAGAGGGAGGGGAGAGAGTGTGCCCTGGATGTAGGAGAGACATGGAGGGGGCCCAGATGAGGAGAGGCTGGCTGGAAGAGGAGCCTGGAGAAGGAAGACTCTGGACACAGTAGAGGCAAGAAGCAGGGTGGACTGGCCTGAAGAGGTTGAAGAAAGGGCACAGACAGTAGATGAACTTTTGAAACCTTGTGGGGGATTTGTGGCTGTGCCGGGGCAAGGTGTGGGAACTACTTATTGATGTTAACCTGGTATGTGAGGGTAAAGGCCTTGTTATAGCTGCCTAGTTTTTGATAGTGCTGTGACAGGGCAGCAACAAACTCCTACTTCAGATTTAGGAAGTATATCCTACAACTATGCTGTTTCCTACTATTAGACTTACAAAATCGGTCAACATAGCGTAACACTATAACTAGGCAGGTAGATACTGCAGATCATTTGGTTTTGAAGACATAAGAATATCTTTTGCAAATGCACTTTCTTGTTCAGCCTGACAATAATAAGTTTGTTAATGTATTAGCTATCACTTCAGCAGAAAGTATTCCACAAATCATTCACTGAAAAATATACACGTAGTAGGAACCCACACTAAAAATGTATTATGTCCTGTGACGTTCAACTACAAGGCCACAAATAGCAGGGAGCAGATTTGCCACATATAAAAAATGTTTCATTGTTCTGTAACTCCCACAACAGGTGAGACTTGAAAGCACAAACAAGTACTGCTGGCTGTGTCACTGTGCAAAAGAGTAATGTCATTTTTTTTATCTTAAATGTGTCAGTTAATCCAGTAGAACATTTAAGATGTATGCCTTTCCATATTCTATGGATCATAAAATTGTAGGTCATAATCATCAATAAATTATTTGCCATCTATCCACCTTTAAGAATAAGTTGTGTTTGAATGAATTTTTTAGGTACAGAGACATGCAGAGCTATTTGTCACCGGCATTCATTAGAATAACGTCTCAGGCAAGTAGGCATTTTGAACAAAGATTATTTTTGAGTTGCATATCAATCCTATCTCAGTAGCAATTTAGCCAGCATTAGTGAACCTCAGGCTTTAGGCTGGGGGGGGGCGGGGACACACTACCAAAAAAAAAAATTAATTCTTATTCTCTGTGCTTGATGACTACTGATTTATTAAGAGAGTACTTCCAGATAAAGACTCTGTGGTTTGTAGTTCGGTGTTAGTGTCTAAAGCTGTAGTGCAATCATATTCCAGCAGGCGACGGCACAGCCTCAGCAAGATTTCCGTATGGACTAAGGCAAACCTGGCAGCCGCAGCAGCAGCTTCACCTTAGTAATAAGGCTGCCCAAAATGCTGGTATTTCTCTTTTTTTTTTTTTTTTTTTTTTTTTTTTCCTCCCCAAGAGCCTTTAAATACATCCAAAAGCTGGTGGGAATGATGAAGGGAAATGTTCATTTGGAAGATTATCTCATTGCACAAGGTGTGGAGATATACAAAGCTGGAAGAGGAGTTCCTTGCCAATATCTTTAAACTGTCTATGATTTGCTAGGACTTGTGTCTCTTTGACTGTGGATGCAGTAGTCTGTCTCAGCTGGCTTTGGCTGATAGGATTTCCTCTAGTTTATCGTGTTGTCTCGTTTTGTTTCGGTTTGTATCTTGCATTCTCAAATGCAAATGTTGCTGTGTGGATACTGTAGCTTTCCTCCTGTTCTGAGCACTTTTGGGTGTTTACTACTATCCCTATGCTTCCTTGTGTTAGGCTTCTAGCTTACACAACATGTTTATATATCCTTTCCTGCTCCAGGAAGATACACCCTCTCACCACCACCGACACACGTTCACTCTTTCTTAGCTCCTGATCCAGTTCAGCATGTCTTTTATGGCCTTCTGTGTCCTTCTTCCACTATAATCTCTTAAACAAGCATTTACATATCTACTGCTAAAAACTTAACTTCTCTGAGCCATTTATCACTTCACTTGCTGAATCCCACTGTTTGAAGAACAAACACGCAGCACAAGAACTGATTTTACTATGACCATACTGAAGGTGTTATTGTTAGGTAATTTTTTAACTAACCTCCTTGTGACATTCCAGTTTCTCTATCAAGTTCAGTGATTCCAGGGGATCTGATATGCTGAGCTCTATAGCTAAAGGAAGCAGTACTAACCCCAGATCCCCTGAGGAGAGGTTTCCATTCCTTCTCTGGACTGGTAAGTTTTGCTGTCATGACAATACTGGTTAAACTATCACATATGTTCTCACCCCACCTCAGCTGACATAACTATACTGGCAAAAAGCCCCCAGAACAAACCACAAACCAACCAACCGAACAAAAAAACCTAGTAAGTAAACATAGTTACACTTTTTGATAAGAAGATTGTTTGTAAAAGATTGGCAAGAGGATTCTTTGCACCATATTTGGCTATAGCATTAGTCTTTTACAAGCCATCATATGGGTCCTCCTTTTTCAAAAATTAAAAGAGAAAATAAAGTGATATACAAAGTGATATACAAAGAAGAGAAATTGGGTAGAGGCTTCTGCCATTGGTAAGAGACAAGTAAATTATAGGAAATGTATACAGAACAGCAAAGATAAAAAGTCAGTGAACAAAAATGGATAAGTATCCACATTTTAAAAAAACTTTTAATAAGCAATGAGAAGAACTGCTGCCTTTAGACTAAAGACTCGGTATCAGTAATGTGACTGAACATAACGAAGCACAGGATGACCCATCACTAAAAAGGTACTCTGCAGGGGACTGTTACTGTGTAAGATTTGTACCTATAATCTGTAAGTAAAGCATAGACTGATTCTCATCTCAGTTACTCCAACAGCAATGAAAAGCAGTTCCACTGGCTTTAGTGGTTTCAGTGTATTTCAATACACAGTTTTCCCCAAAGCCTGTAATCCTTACATAGGCAAAACCCTACTGAAGTCAGTAGATTAAAATGCTAAATATTTGGAAACCATGGCAAATTTATCATGGTATTTAAATAAACAATGGTTGAGAAGCTATTCCTCCATCTCACTGCAAAGTGAATACTGGATTCTGTCATCTTCTTGAATAGCTGATAACTATGTAAGCATTTAAATTATTTCCATAGATTATTTTTAACATACATGTTTCCAATTCCACTGATTTATGGAAGGAAATCAAACAATTTTAAATTTAGCATCAGGCAAATGAGCAAAGGAAGAATTAATATGAAAAAATATTTCAAGGACAAAGGCCAAATTCAGTCCTGACCCATTTCCTAGCCGCTTAAATTTGCCAGGGACATAAGCCATCAGAGCATTTATTTTATTTGGGTTTGTATCTCAACTTTGTAAGATAGCAGCCTGGTCCTGCTTTCCTTGTGTTCTCTGGCTATTATTAACTGCTTTAATTGTGTAATGAGTGCAAGGTCTGGTCAATATTTTATCAGATATTTGAATCCTTGCTTAATTTTTCTAAATACTGGGTGGGGGGGTGGGGAGAGTCTGAAATATTTGTAATGCATCTAAGGGAACTTCTGAAACACTACTGTTTTCTTTTATCTTTTTCATAAAAACTTAAGACTCTTATTAATCCTGTAGCATGAGTGCATACTGGGAAGATTTCTTTGAATTTTCAAGGCTGAGTGCTACTGATGCATCAGCATAACCAAGATAACTCATCTGAATAGGTGGTGGAAGCCCTGAGTAGTCCCACTGACTTCAGGATTCAAAGCAGCAGAGTATGTTAAAAGGTTGACTATGTACCAATTTGAATACTACAAAGCAACTGCTTATTTTATTAAACCTGTTTCTTTAAGAATTCATTTCTTAGGTGAGCTCCCTTGCCCACTGAGATAACTTACTCCTTGCTAAATTAAGATTTTAGAAATGTTAGTACAACCCACTGGAGGTGGGTGTAGAAATTCCTCTGGCCAACCTCGTGATAATGCAGTATCATATACCCAGCGGTGGGGGTTCCTTTGCTCAAGCTGAAGACACTTGTGTCTGCACCTCCTGAAGCCTCCTAGAATCATAGATGACCTGGCAGGCACTATCTGGCAGCCATCAAATAAGCTATAACAATAAAACCTAGCTAAGCATTTTTAAAAGCAATTGTCCAAAGTCATCAGCCAGATGTAATTTGTTAGGATTCATTACCCTCAGCTGATCTTTGTTTTTCAGAAACATCCAGTTCTTCTTAGCTGCATTTTTGTCTTTTTCATTACAGTGTCATCATTGATATCTATGTAAGATATCTTACTTGTAGTGCAGAAGGAAAAACACCTGAAGAACTTTGGTGGCTGGATGTAGAAAAGCCAGACCTTCAGGTATATTCATTTGAAGAGCATTACTTCACAGAAAAGCATTATTCCCAAAGGAAAAGCCAGGAAATCAGCCTATGAAATTCTCTGGATGCTCCAAGCCTACTGATAAAGCTTTATAAACTTCCTATTTTAATTTAATAATTTCTTATCTTAATGTTTGTCATGTCACCTGTTAAGGTGGTCTGCAGTACACTGCTACTCCAAATACAAACACTGTTCAAAAGGCAGCTTCAACCTTTACCTTGCTCTCCTTTCTGCTGAGATGAGGATGCAGCCAAAGAGGTATCACTTCTGGTTTCATAGGCTACCTTCATGCTACAACATGCAGTATGCCCAGGACTGTTCTCTGATACTGAGTTCAGCCGGCATGAAAAATTTTAAATCTGCTTACTTCTGAAATATGATGACTATATGCAAGCTGCACATTGGCGATGGACCATGACCTATGCTAGCTGTCAAGCTGTGCCCAGGAGCTGTTCAAAGAGTGCTAATTAGCCTGGACCTAAACCATGCTAAAGTCTTGTATAATATTTTAACAGTATAGATGATCAAGTGTGAATGCCTTGGAATGTTCCCTAGTGTTAACTTATCCATGTAGACACAAGGGCCTTGTGATGTGATAGGTGCATTTGCAAAGTCAAAGGATGAAGATTTCATCCAGTGCATAAAGATAGCTAGCCTTTTTCCCCCCACATAAAAACATTTAATGAACACGTTCCTTTGAACTAATATATTATTTAAAGCTTGCAATTAAAAATCAATGCAATTATTATCCAAATTACTAGTATTAATTTTGTACTTACTAACTGGTGGACACCTACAGAAGGTACATAGATTAAACTGAAAAATGACAGGTTCGCTATGTTAGAGAAAATGGGTATGAGTCATAGCAGTTTCATGGTCCCTTATTACACAAGGAACATTATATTGATTCTTCAGCAGATGTTATGCTGGAAGAAGCAATGGCCAATGGGAATTTATTTGGATGATGGGAGAAGCTCAAGTCAAGACTTGTGTGCAATCATCTCTGCTCATGTTGGGATATACTTCTGGACATGCCAAGTACACCAAGCAGCAAAAAGACCAAGCTACAATTCAGTAGCATTTTAAGGAAGCAGTGTAAGCTTTGCAAGGCATAAGCTATTGCTACAGCAAAGACTGAATGTATATGCTGAGCCATGCCCATCTAACTGAGCTCTCGTTGCCATGCCATAGCCACTGTAACATGGGCTTGTCTGCCTTGGTATAATAAGCACACGCTACTCTAAAAATTTGTTTTACTATTGCTGGTAAGTACTGACTGGACAGTGACAGTTGGGCAAGCCCTCTGTGCTGACACTAATTGGCTTGCTGCCGTTTCTACGTATGCGCCCACCTCCCCATCCCTTCCTCAAAATCCTTGAAAGTCTTGTGTCAGGGTACGGGCTTTCTTAGAGAGACCCCTCCCTATTTTATAAGGCAAGAGAAGACACTGCCCATGGCTGTCCGGTTACCTGGGGCTAACGTGGCTGCTCATTAACGAAGGTGTGAGAGGAGCTCTCTGCAGCAGGGCAGGCATGGAGCCTGCCGTGTTGATGGAGGGTCCCTCCCCAGTGCTCCAACAGCACTTGTGCCTTCGTGCCCACGCACCCAGCTGGGGAAAACGCTGCTGTGTATTTTTCCCAAGCCCATGCTAGTCCTGGCTGCCCCCTCTCCCGGGCCAGCAGGACTGGGGGCGCCGGGGCAGGTACCGCCGGGTTACACGCTCCGCCTGCGCCCCGCCGTGCCCGCCCTGCGCAGCCCGCGGCGGGGCGGGGTTTCAGCACCGCGGGCGCGGACAGCTCCGGGTGCCCCCGGGAACCGCGCGCTGTCCGTACGTACTGCGCGTGCGAGTGACGGGGCGCGGGGGGAAACGCAGCAGCGGCCCAGGGCTGCTGCAGTGCCTGGGTCTGAGAAAGGCAGAGCTACGCCCACGCCATTAAACACGCTCAGCTTTCCTTGAGGTGCTCTGCTTAACTTGCTAACTCCTGTAACATTCTCAGGCGTTCCGTCACCCCAAATTCATACCAGTAAAACCCACCTACCATGCCACATTATAAATATTATGTGGAGAGGTGTGGGGTTGTTTTTTAAATTATTGGAAATGGCTTAAAGCGTGCCTCTCCTGAGCTGTGAGCCCCAGCTGCTTGCTGCCAGCTTCACTCCCAAGACAGTTTGCTGGGAGGGGCACGCTGTGAAATGACTGGAGCAGAGCAGCCAGGTCAGGCTCAGTAACAGAGCAGCAGCACACCGATGGACTAGAGCACAGTCAGCACCGATTATTCCTAGCTGAAACAGTAGTCTCATTAAAGGTCTTGCCAGTTAATTGTGAAGTAAAGGCATTCTTAATTACATAAGGTGCTGGATGAGAATCAATTTGCCTAAGTTTGGCAAAGACATCTCTGCCTTGCTGTACCGTCTCTTTTCCTTCACTGGCAGCAAGTCTGGCCCATAAAGCACAAACACAATGACATTCCTAAATCCTGGCTCCTATTGTAACTTGTCTGCGACATGCTAAGAGTAGTTTTCATCTTTTATAGACCAAGTGACCATAAATCAGCCAGGAATATGCATGTACCTGTTATCCAAAAAGCAAAAAAAACCAACCCCAAAACAAACAAACAAAAAAAACCCTTACCATACAACCAATCCACTTTTATCCTACCTTGTTAATCCAAAAGATCCCTTTGTGTCAATGTTTTGAGAAAACTTTCCTCTCTCCTGTTATCTTTTCTTTGCTTCCCTATCCCTTTTCCAGTCATCATCAACTTTTGGCTTCACTTCTTAGGGATAATTCCCTTTCTATCAGCAAATCTTGAGGCACCCTGAGCAATATCATTGGTAGAAGAAAGTGGAAGTCCCTGAAACTGCTGTTATAGAATCAGTCTGGTCTTACTGGTGGCAATGGAAAAAAAGTTGAACTCCTCTTTCACCTTCCAAAAGCTTTGCAAATGAGATGATCTAGCTGGGGAGAGGATCTAGTCCTCAGACAACAATATTGCAAAACATGTAGTTTTTAAACCCAAACAACAAGAAGCATTACCTGGTTGGGATCCTGAAGTCTCCATTGGGTCCCAATTTATAAGCCACTTGTAAAGAAGTGGAGCCCACTACTCTCTGTATAATTCCTTGGGAAGCAGCTTTTTCTATTTGGAACTGAGAAATCAGGTCAAAGCCTACAAGAAAAAAATATAAGCGTCCAGTATTTAACTTTCATTTTAATTTAATTAAAAACTTGTGCAGTCACATGAATATAACCTGATAAAGTTTCTGAACAGCAGCTTTTCCTTGAAAAAGTCAGGACACTACTTGCCTGGTAAGTCGTCTTGACCAATCCTGATTGTTGGGCAGAGATCTGTTCTCTGACTGGCACCCAGAATGGCTGGTAGTCCTACAAAAAAGGATGAATTTATAAACCATGCCCCTGCACATTGCCTCAGATCACCTTAAAATAATAAGTGAAGCAACTGTATGAATATTATAAATGAAAGTTAATAATAATAATAATTAGATGTATATAATAATAAATTTAAACTGTACTCAGTGAAATCAGAGCTCTAAGAAAACGCTAATAAGCGTCTGTTTCTAAAGAACTCCAAATTTAAAATTATAACCTGAGTAATTAGTTGATTATTTTTTTTTTCCCCAAGCCTCCAAATGAGAGTGCTATAATAATTCTTCTCTTGCAGAGCTACGGAGAAGCAGTGGTAGCATAAGAAGGCCTGCTGTGTAAGGAGTTTTTTGGTTTGGAACTTTTGGTGGTTTAAGCAAACTTTGGGAAGAATGCCTGTTACCTAAATCAACAGTCTCTCTAGTCCCAAGGAAACTTAAACAAACCTCATGCCAACTAAAGGGACTGTTGAGAAACTGTTGGCATCTTTTCCATCCTTTCTGGTGTTCCAGGTGTTCCCATCTTCCTCTGTGCCACATTTCATCAGAGAATGATTATTCATGAAATATAGGGTGGCAGCAAGAGGAACATATAGGTCTTTTTTGTTGACCCAAACAAGAATGTAGAAGAAATTAATTTCAGGAAACCAAATTTTAAAATCCAATTTTTCAGAATATTATCTGTCAAAAAGCTTTGCAATCAGCATGAAAATCTACCAGATTCCCTTAATTTAAGGAAAGAGGAAGGAAAAATAAAAATTTATTTGAAGAGTTTAAGTGTCATGTGCAAGTCCAGTATCAGGTCAGTCTGGAAAATATTAGTAGAGTCTGGGTGGGGAAGAATGAAGAGTGCAAGTTAGAGGGAGATACATTTCTAACCTACAGAGAGCCTCTTGTGTGCTGCAAAGGCTCAGCCATAAATGTGGGTTTCCTTCTGACAACATAGACTTAAAGGGAACATTCAGGTTGACATGTTACACCTTAGAAATGGCCTCATTCTATATTATTTGATGGCTGACATCCAGCCATTCACATTTTATGCCCAGCAAATAAAGTAGAACCAGTTTGTTGCCACACATAGCAAATAACATCTTAACTAGAAGCAATGAAAGACAGGAGGAGGTTTGTGACCTGTCTACCACCTATAGCCAGATTTTAATCCTTACTTTAACAATACATCTAACAGACATCTAACAGACTTTAACACACAGCTCTTGCTTTTTCCCCTCATTCTTACATGCATGCATACATACATACACATAGACAGTTCTGTCTTTCTGTGATGGCTAGCTAGAGAGTATTTTAATTTTGAATAAGCTCAGAATAATTCTTTTGACAGTCAAAGTTGCAGAAAGATGAAATGCAGATAAATCTGTCTCCTTACTTGATTGTTGCTGGATCGTGGCTGAGATGAAAGACCACAGAAAACTACACATGCAAAAGAAAGCTGTAATTTTCCTGTAAACAGAAAGAAAACTTCAGTATGAATCTATAGTTTTTGACAGATTCTGTTATTGACTTTCTCCTCAGAGCTATGCATATTAAATGTATAAAAACCCCAGTTAAGGATTTACTAACAGATCTGACAAGATAATTTCTTTACGTGAGAACTTTTTATCTTTGCCTTATAATAAAACATGTCAATACAGCTCTTTCTATTACCATTTCCTTCACATAATGATGTCATAAAACCAAGCAACAAAGGCAGCAGCTGGCAAGGACAGCTTTAACTGCTTCTAATCTCTTATTTACAGATGTCTCTAAATCCCAAATGTTCTCTTACCAGTTGCTTTTCATCTTTGCTGCTGGCTCTCCTCACTCCGCTCATGTGAATACGTGGTGCATACAAGTCACACCGCCTGCTTCCCTCTCATTAGCCCTGTAGAAGAGAGAGGCAACGGGTGCAGCTGCCTCCTCCTGCCCCGCGCAGGACCCAGCTGGGAGGAGGGTGCAGGCTGCTGCCTCTGTTTTAATCTTGCAAAGGGAAGGAGGTGGAGGCTGGACAGACATGTGTCCTGGCAGGCTCCGAGGGCGGATCTCTGGAGCCAGTTGAGTATAAAGAATCCAAGAGAGCAAAGAAAAGGCTACTGCTTGTGCCAGCATCAGGGCAGGGAGATTAAGAAAATGCGAGTTCCATGATGCCAGTTACTGAATAGCAGGGTCTGCTGTTCAGCCAGGCAGGTGACAGAGTACTACGTACCAGGAAGTCTGAGGAAGTTGGTGGCCCTGGCGTGGTGTTAAGACTAAAAGCTCTGAGTACAAGGGAGCCCTGGTTCTGTAAGGCAGGCATTTCCATTTCTCACTGATTTGCTCATCAGGTGGACTCAGGTGAAGCCTGTCTGGTTGTGTCCCAGCTGGTTTTTCTGAAAAAAGCCAGTTATGTAAGAAGGTTTTCATTGCTTAAACTCAAACCTTTTCAAGGAATACACATCAGTTTCACTAAGCAGACTTTTGTTTTTCTGTTGCTTATTGATAAAGCACTCTCTTTCCATAGACTATTATACATTTGGACACACAAAGAGACTTAATCATATTTGCTCACATGGACATAAAAAGACAGAGACACACTAAAATCTGTATGCATGAAAAGACCAAGGGAAAGAGGTGAACAGCTGGAAGGTCCCAATAGTTACCACAGTCAAAATTCATGTACGTATGGAAAAGTATGCCAGGTTGTGCTAATACATCACATTTGTAAGGTTTCATCTCCTCTAGATTCTTAGTATTCTAAGGTAGCTTAAATTTCCAGATTTTTTTCCTTTTTAAGTGTGGAATATAGGAAATGCAGTGATCTCTGCTGTCTGCTGAGAGTCTGAAGCGATAACTGAGCAATGAACTACCCCATTTGTCCCAGTTTGCTGTAACTCTCATTCCCAGTATTGGTAATTCCAGTGTTAATGTTGTTCACCATTTTATGTCTGTTGTTAGAACGGCAGGGGCTGGATCATAGACACGAACAGTTTGCTGTGAATAATGTCTCATTTTAATGCCTAAGCAAGCACATCTTGGGTGACACCACATTTTCCCCTTTCAAGAAAGGTACACTCAGGGAGTCTTGCCATCCAGCATCACGATGGTGAACATATATCGGTGCCAGAATTGGCACATGAAACCACTGTCAACAAAGAAAATTAAAAATCATAAAATATTAATATGATTGATCAATATTACTACAATTTCACAATAAGTTTGCCCAAGTCACCACACACCCGAGTCACTCATCCCCCATGCAGATATTACCATTATGTCATGCAGTAATATCTGTAGGGCACAGAATGAATCTGTAAGGAGCAGGAAGGAGAGCGGGACATAGAAGTCACCTGAAGTTATTAAGAAGGGGAAGGGCTTGGGAGTGTGGCATGGGAAGGAAAAAAGTGAGAGCACCCAGGGCTTGGGAGTACCAGAAGGTTTGTGAAGGAGTGGAAAAGAGGCAGATGTCAAACCATCTTTTTTGTCATATATGGGTTGTGGCATTAAGTTTGCCTTTGAGACTGCTTATTATTGTCAAGTTATTTGTGGCAGCATGAAGGAAGATAAAGCCATCCCAGCAGTTAGATATGGAACTAAGTGGTGCCATCTTGAGTAAATTAGCAAGTCTTTTTTGGCACATGGCATGACGATGCCTGCCATTGCTTGTGTCTGGGGTTATTGACACACACCCTGTCCTCTCTGAAGAAGGGCAGCCTTGTTCAGAGAAATTTGGAGAACACGTACTCTGCTTCTGAACAATCTAGAATCTCTTTTCGTTTGCTTTTCATTGCAGCAATTCTCATGGGTGGAATTCTTCTATGCCTAGAGTATTTTCCCAATCCAGGGTCCTCAAAAGCCATGCTTAATGAAATAAAACATTGGAGACACTTTGTAACTAAAGCTTGGAAAACCCACTTAGTATTCTATTTTTGGGAAAAGGAAAAATTCTTTAGAAAACACTAATAGGCTCTGGTTGTACTGCATGAATTTTGATGTCTTCACCTTGAAACAAAACTCACAATCTATGACAGGATTCCTGTTTAGCTGTTCTACTAATAATTACCACATTAACTTAAAAAGCCAGAAAAATATTAGCAGACAAACTAGCGGTAGCTGATTTACTAGCCCCATGATCTAGTCAATGTTATTCCCATTTCATGCAAATGTAAACCGAGTTAGGTGGAGCACATATCTTACTACCTTGCTAAGGGTCACAGAGGTACTCCCCATCCACCTAGTGCTCACATTTAGATGATGTGACTATTTTGATGTGTCTTTATGTCACTTACTATTTTTCTCTTTTTATGAATTGGGCTAATGCAAATTTTTCTGGAAAATCCCAGTGCACAGTGATTGCTGTTTAGTCACTTGCCCAGGGATCCATCATCTAAGCACTGACTGCTCAGCTGTTGAAAGTAGATTAATTAAACAACATAGAACATGATTCTCCAAAAGAACTCTGTTCTTTAGCTAAGGTATGGTGACTTCGTTCACATACCATGTCTTGAAACAAAGCTATGTGAGAATGTCATCACCTCACTAGCGTTTTAAAGTGTGCTTAACCATCTGACTTCACATTCCTCTCCTCAGCTATCTGATTCCATATTCCTGTTCGTCTGTGTGGCTTGGGTTGGAGAACGTGTATTCATACAGCGGCCTGGTGAGACTGTGGCTTGATTGGAGGGAAATAGCAAATAAACCAGGTAGCCCCGGTTTCTCTTGTGAATATAAAGCTTGCTGTCTGTCATGAAAAAGGTTGCAGTGAGATGGCTGTAGTTATACTTTCAGAAGGTGCAATCCAGCACAAACCACAGAAACCAACATTTGGCTCAGAAGGATCTGTTAAATGTGGCAGAGAAGAAGGTTCCTCAGTTCAGGCTTGGGCTGACAGCAATTTAGGATGGCTAAATTAAGCCCTCTCCTGATATTTATTGTTTGACTGGGCTCAGAGAAGCTCAGTGTCACCGGCTGTACTTTCAAGCAGGATTTTTAGGAGAGACTAGGCAAGTTTGTTCTTTCTCTGAAAAGTATTTGCGACATATTTGCTGGCACTGAGGGCTCAAGAGCAGTCTTTGGGACTGGAGTAACAAAAATCCAGTTTGCTCTGCTGAAGTGAGGCCTCTGCTCACGTGAGTGGTGTCCCAGAGGTTGGTGCCCCCAGCCCTGCGCCTCCCTCCCACCCATGGCCAGAGGGGAATGGAGCAGCAGGGAAGACAGGAGGGAGGTCACTACTTATCTCCTATCTCCTGGAAAGTTATTTCTGTCTCACGTGGTTTTCTCTAAATACTGCTTTCAATCTTTGCATTTAACTTCAGCTTCTTATGGCCACATTCTCTGGTCAGTTTACAACCAAAGAAATCTACTTTATACATTTCACCCTCCTCTATTCTTACCGGTAGTACAGCGGTCACTGCTCTCTTTGTAGTTTAGCAGACCTAGGACAAGTGCTTACCGCTCACTTCTGTGTGTTTGGGGTTACACTGTGTTTGGCTCTGATAGCTCAAGTTAAACTGTGTGTGGCTGTGAGTGATGGCATTTCTTTATTAATCACTCAAAGAATTAAGGCAGCTTGGACCTGTGACTGATCTCATTGGCATCAGGGGTAAAAACTGTACTGATTTAAGTGCCTTTTCATTAAACCAGCAACAAATAATTAAACCAGTATCCACAAGTGTAAGGTAATTGAATTTACAGCTAAAATATAATCCTTGTCAGGCTCCAACATATCATGGGAATATAACAAATAATTTATTATCCAATAAATTCTTACCTTCATCATAAAAATGTACTGTTCTGTCCAAAATTTTATGAATTTTGGCATGGGAAGATAAACAGCTTTTCTTTCCAAGCTGTCATATGCCATTTTCTATACAGACCAAATGGCTTCTTTCTAGGAGACATCACTCAAAGAAAGCTGGTAATACATGGGGCCAGATTCTCATCTCCTTAGCACAACCCTCTTTCCAGGTGAACTTCACTGTGATGGCATTGCAGCCAGTTTATGAACAAAAGGCTGTCCCAATGTAGTCTCCAAAATCCAAGAAATCCCTCTGGAGTGTTCTTCAGCACAAACAGAGATGGTCTATACATGGGGCCAGACAAACTTGCACCACAGCTCCACATCCCCTTGCCATAATTCTTTCTGTGGGTGAGGTTTGCAGTTCCCACTGCCTCTGGATGAAAGTCTAGATTGTGGTGTCTTTCATATTTTCATTTCTTTCTACGTCAGAAGATTTGTACTTTGTCTCCAGGGGTGCCAGACAGTGCTTATCCCTGAATGTTACAGTCAGTGATTCCAATTACCTTAAATACAAGAGAAATAATTTTTCAGCAGAATGGCAAAGAAAATCAAAAGAAAACTTCAGCAGACTTCAAGCAGAACTAGGCTAATATTGCAATGAACACAGTTATGTTTCAGCAGAAATTAGGACTCTGATCTCACTTAACTTAGATCTGTGTCCACCTACTAATTGCACTGATTTTAAAGATTCTCAACAACTGAAATAAGTTCAGAAACAGGCTCTGGCTGTTTGTGTTAGTTATTTGTTGAGCATAAAATGTAATGAAGAATTTCTCATTTATAATAACAAATAATATTCCTAAGACCTGAGTCCAAAATTCACAATCACATCTAACTATATATGAAACAATCCCCAAAATTTGGAAGTATTTTCAGTCAAAGTTTAAAAAGTCATGATGATATTCTTTTATATTATTCTTTTTCTATCACGGCATATTGCTTAGATATTATCCAAATCCACTAGCACATCATTTAGATGATGAAAAACATGCTCTTTCATGTTTCAATAGAAGTGGGAAAATGTAATATAACTCTACATACATTCAGATTTTTTTGGAGCCAAAATTAGGTTACCTGAACACAAATTTCAGTTCTTAAAAACAGAACTTTGTAATTGCTGACCTGGTGGAATTTAGTTCCATTGTTATTTATCTCTAAATACTGCAGCAAGCATAATTTATTTTACTGTCATGAAATACCCCTTGAGAGAAATCACATCCTTGCAGACAGCAGTAACAAAACATCCATTGATTTAAATGGGATCAGGATTCCCCTTTCTTACACAAGTATATGTGCACCACAACACTGTTCACAAGTAAAAATACTCATGAGAATAAAATTAGTCTATGGTTACTTTACACAGTGACAGTTTTAAAGGCTGGGCTTTCTCCAGGGCTCCCTGCCTCACTGCCTGCCCTCCAGCCTCCGTCTGGCCCCAACCCAAGGGCAGGGCGGGTTTCCCTTAGTCCAGAGGGCAGAGGGTGAGAGATCCTGACAGGGCAGGGAAGGAAAGAAATATGCATATCTGTTTACTTGTTTCCACAAAAGAGCAAATTCTATGGCACAAATTCTGGTTTCTGTGGCAGCTGGGAAAAAAGCCAGATTTCACACTGCTGAAGACACGAGGTTTCTGTAACAGCTTTTTTTTTTTTTTTTTTTTTCTAAAATGGTGATCTCCAAAGGCCCCAGCTCTCCCCAGAGTCATTTCAGGCTTTCTGCAGACTTAGGGCTTTACTGTATAGACTCACGCCTACTCAAGGACTGCCTGAACAGCTCTGGGATGGGGAGAGTTAGGTGGTCGGTTTGTTTTATAATGAAAACTGGGTTTCAGTGAAGTGTGGCATTAGGGCAGATACCAGGACCACAGAAAGCTGGCACACACAGACCTCTATACAGAATTTATGACATTTAGAATATGTATTTTCATCTGTAAGACATGTTCTGTATTAAAAGAACCATGCCAGAATTTAAAACTTGTTATTTTCTCTCTTATGAGAAATACAAAGGACATAAATACATGAGAATAGAGCAATAATTAAATACTGTGAAGTATAATTCTAGCAGTTTGTAAGTATTGAATTCTTTATAACCAGGCCTACATTTCCATTGCACCGATTTTACACTTCCATTTACACCTGGTTATTGACCTCAGCAGAGCTACTGGGTTGCAAAAAACGTGCTGGCCAGAAGTTCATTCGGACAGAACTAAGGCAACAACATTTTGTTAATATTATTCTTCCCCTTTTCTCTCAGTGAACCCACTCTTACACCACAACCGGCAGCTTGTGAGCAGTGTGCTGCCAAAATGACAACCAAGGAATAGAAAACAAAGGGTAGGTTTAAGGATCATTTTCAAAGCAGAAGGTGGCTTATTAGTGAAGTCCCACACGGATTTGTACAAAGGCCTGTGCCATTCAAAATGTTCATGAATGTGATCTGGAAGGAGTGTGAATAACGGGGAGGTAACATCTGCAGATACGAGGAAGTTACCTGCGCAATAAAAATGAAAGCTGAGGGTGTGAATTGTGGGAAGATCTCAAAATACCTAGTAAGCATTTGATAAAATAGCAGTTGAAATTCTGTATAAATAAAGAGGAAATAATTGGCAATGAAAAAACAATGAACAATAAATTTATCGTAACTTCTACCATTCTAGAAAGGTACCTGTCAGCTATAATAGGAAGAGATATGAGAACATACCTCAGTGCTCAGCAGTGATCAAAAGGCAAACTACATGTTAGGAGCAATTAGGAAAACGATAGTGAACAAAGCAGAAACCATCTAACTGCTGCTGTGTAAACCATGGTCAGCAGGGATGATCAAAGTTTTGGACTGGTTTCAGTATGAAAATCATTAAATAAATGATGATTCTGCACTCCTGGAAAAAATGAGATCTAATGAAGTCTAAGCAGCATGGAAAAAGTGAATAAAGAACCATTGCTGCTCTTCTGCAAAACAAGAACTAGGTTATCAACTGAAGCTGGAAGCCAGAAGATTCAAAATAAGCAACAGACAGCACTTCCCCATACATCTTGTAGGTGAGCAGTGAGATTCTTCTCCACTACTTTTAGCATTCACCATTGTGAACGCTGAAAGTTGTATGGGATCAAAAAGAGAGGTGGCAGATTAATGGAGGAAAACCGCTGAAAGTTGTATGGGATCAAAAAGAGAGGTGGCAGATTAATGGAGGAAAAATCCACCAGGGACCACCTCCAATTCACAAAGTCCCCAGGCCACAATCACGGCAGGCTGGGAAAATACATAGAAGAAATGTTCCTACGTACTTGTTCTATTCCTACACACTTCTCTAGGCATCCACTATTAATACCTTGACCAGAGAAAGTATGCCGTACCAGATGGACCTTTGGTCTGACCTGATACAGCTGTCTTTATTCTAATATTTCAAAGACTTACCATACTGAAAATTCAAAAAGGAAAGACTGCCCTTGTAATACCAGGAGACATTTCAGAGGACAGAGACCTAGCAGCACTCCTAAAAACAAAGCCAGCTGTGATCTGAGAAGGAAGGGAGTTTCTGTCTGATGTTTCCAAATTTTTTTCAAAATACAAGCTACTGGGATGGAAGTTTTGTTCTTGTGTACGGAGAGGATTTTCAAAGATCACCTCTCAGAGACTGTATGTTACAAAAGAATCCAAAAAGCATAGAAGCAAAGGAAAATGTAGACCAGGGGGGACCTGTGAAGGTCCCCTGGTCCAACCTTTTCTCAAGGCAGATTCATTTCAGAGTCAGAGCAGGTTGCTTAGGTGCTTACCAGGCTGTGACCTGAGTATGTCCAAGGACACAGACTCCAGAGCTGCTCGGGGCCACTGCCCCAGGGCGTAGCTGCTGTCAGCTGTCATGGTGGCAACTTTTCCTGTTTGTTCAAGCAGAATTTCCAATGCTACAACTTATGAAGACTACAGTACCTGTGTTTGTTAGCGCTCAGAGCTTCTGGGCCTCATTCCTCAGTCTCTTGCCCTTGAGAATGAATGTGAGAAGGACTTTCACTACCAGGAACAAGTGGTTTGATAGTTACTTTCTATCTAGTTCGTATAGCTATGAGTAGCTATTTGTGCTGCAAGAATATGAAGAATGCAGTGCTTAGATATTTTAAGAGCAACATAGGGCAAGACTGCACGAATTCAGAAAAGAAAAATACCTTACAGTGATATCTGGGGGATATTTCTTCTCAAAAACTACAAAAAGAACTTTTCTTAAGAAACAAAACCACCAAAAAAGGGGATGAGCAGGAAAGTTGTTATTATTCTGATTTATTTTTTAACGTTGGCTTTACAAAAGATTGATAAATGTTTTACTGCAGCTCGCTTAGGAAGGAATGTAGCATATATGCCTATAAATAAATCCATGTTGATTATCTAGTGGCATAAGCTTCTCTGTCTCCCATGTTACTGATGCAATGCTCTGAAGTGTATCTCATCAGATATTAGATATTTCCTGTTGTCATGTGTAAATTAGTCACTCACTCCTGCAAATGTCACAGAACTTGTTTTGCTGCTTTCTCATCTATTTTTATACATCCTATAGTTGGATTGCCCGACAAATCCTTTGTTACTACCATTGTTTTAATTATTTTTATTTTTATTGTTTCTACCAGTGGGCTTCTTGAATAACAAACCTGGAAAGTCTTATTATCCAAAGAAGCTATATTTTCTGCATCTCTTTTAGTTAAATTTTTGTATTAGGGTTGAAGAACATATTTTTAACAATAAAACTTAATGTAATATACCTCAAGATTTCTCACCTTTGCTTACAGCTGAGATGCTACCTGTATTCGTATGCTTTCCTAAAACTTACAACATGTGGCCAACTATCATTTTTTTGAGGGAAGATCTTTCTGGAAAAGGTGACATCAATTAAAAAAAAAAATCTCCTGCAAAAGTATTAAGAAGTTGATCACAGATATTTGGCTGATATTGTGGCTGACAAATCAAAAGTCAAGTGACTCACCAGGAAAATCAAATAGGAATGTCTCCTATGTGTGGGATCTCATCTCCATCCATGGGAGCTACGCACAAAAGAGGAATACCAATAACTAAACTGCAGTGCTCTGAGATGTCAAACACATTTCTTCTCAAAATTTGTTCTCTCGCCTGGGTTATGCAGTTGTGTTGCATGCTGCGGCTGCTCTGGAAAGCAGCCAGTTGCTGCAAAGATTTACAGCGTCCTTTAAATAGTTACGAGAGAAAGTTGCATGTTCAAGGGGAAGGCAGTGCCGCACAGGATTAGCAGTGGGAGAAGAGTCAAGCTTTACTCAGAGCCACACAAAAGTTGTTACTATCTCATGTCTGCCAGTCCATGTGAAATGAGTTAATGAGGATAGGCCAACCCTTGGCAGGCAAGTATCCCACTGTAAAATCACTCTCCCTTCTGGAAACCTGATAAGAAAACCAAGGACTGATTGGGCACTGAAAATAAATACCTTGTCTCCTCTAACCAAGGTCTTTCCAGGCTAAGGATGAAACCAGGCAGCCGGGAAGGTTGAAATAAGCAGCTGCTTCCCTGGAACTAGCAATTTTGAGGATAATCAGAGGACTTTACAGAAGCACTAACCCAGTATCTTTCAAGCCCTTGTAAACCTGTCTAAAACCATCGGTACCTATGAGCAGCACTCTGATCAGTACTATACTCAGTATATGAGACAGATAGTTGTGTTTAAAAGTCTTAAGTCTATTATGAAAGACTTAATACTTTTCTTTTTTCTTAAGAAAGTCTTAAGACTATTTAGAATTTTTTTAAGAATGTAAAGGACCATTTGAGATGTGAGTTCTCTTAAGCCAAATTTTCAAACAATAAAGGTACTGGACTGAAAGGCAAAAACATCCTGCTTGTGTTGGGATGTACGGAATTTATCAAAAGTGTGACTGAGATTCATATATTACTTCTCCTGGCAGAGAATTTTTGATTTTTGGAGGTACTCCAGTGCACCCTCCTGCCCAGAGCAGGGCTAACCTCAGGCTGCAAAAGACCTGTCGAGTTTTGATTATCTCCAAGGACAGACAACTTTTTCCACAATTCAATTACTGTCTCCCATGGATACCTTTAAAATATGCTTATTTGCAGCATCCAAGCTGAACTAGTTAGCAGCCCTGGAGCACAGAAATGGCAGCAAGACTGCTTGGCACAATCAGCATATAAATATGAGAGATCCTTTTCTACATGCACCGTCACTCAGGCTGTCCCCTGTACCTCTAGGATATTTCTCAGAGTATTGCAGATGCTTTGATGTAATTGGGAAGAATATTCCAAGGCACTGAACACAATTTTCAAGGTAATGTAGCTCAAATTTGACACACAGCATTCTCTGGTTTTGTGAAATTTCAATACTTTTTTTCAGGAACATTCCTATTGTCAAGCTATCTGTGTCTTTAAGCCTCCTCGGTAATCCTGTCTAATGCTGCCTATGGGAAACTTTTTTGTAGGATGAATCCATGAGTCCACATTGGAGGAATCTCTCCTGGCATAATCATGACGGACTGCGAGATTTCTTGTAAGATTTTTATCCTGGAAAAGTCCTAGTATATATATACAATTATATCAGATAAATGGGCTTTCATCGGCATAGTATATTTCACTTGCTAACCTGGTGTAAGCCAGTCCTGAAAAAGCAGTTTCATTTGAAGGAAACAATCTAAATTGAGAAATCTTTTTCCAACTTGAAGAGAGCACAAATAAATTGTCTCTGGCAACATGATTAGTGAACTGACTTTTCCATCCAACAGGTGGAGTTTTACAATCACCAATGTTCAGGTTCTCACACTATGCTGTTCATTCATTATAAATTAAACTAGTCCTAACCACATATTAGTACTGTTTAATATTGATAATGCCAGATGGATAGATGCATAGATGAATTAATTATTGGCCTTTTTCATCTTTATGTACTATGCAGGTTGTTAAGACACCCAAAGTCAGCAGTGCTCTTTCTATCTTTAGTTATACTACTGAGATATTCAAGAAATGGGATTTTTTAATTTTTGCTTTCAAGCGCTCTAACATGACCTGCAAGGCATATATCTTTTTTAAGAAGGACTTTGCTGCAAAAATATCAGAACACTTTGTTCTATCAAATATTAATAAACTTTACATTCTTGTGTTACACTGCCTGTTACTCATCTGATGTAAATGACCTTTCAGTTTTCTCTCCACTCTGCACCTTTAGTAGAATTAGTAATACACATGTCAACGACTGTCCACCTTTTGATTACATAAGGACATTTTGGTAACTTCCCCTTTGTGATCCCATTTTTTCGATAAGCTGAAGTCTCATTTGCAGAATTACTTAACATGGAATTCTGCAGACTTTTCATTTACTTTGCAACACAATAATCCTCTTACTGCAGCTGTAAATACACCCAAAACCAAATGCAACAGCCAGGAGTCTGATCATGGACAAACTGGTGTGGATGGATGAAGAGCTGTGGACTGATGGCTGTTCCCCAGCCTTAACAGAAACTAGATCCATTCCTTTGAGGTTTAGTTCCAAATTCTCAAGTTTCAGTCATGCTCCTTTATTGTATGCTCTCCTTCAGACCTGATGAATCTTGCATTGCTCTCTGCACATAGTGTAGCCGGGAGCACACCGGGAACAGCTGGACTTCAATTAGTCCCAACAGATGGAAGAAGAAATTGAAGCTTGATCTCACATATGCTGGACGTGCGTGCAAGCTGGTTTGTTATTATACACAAAATAGGTGTGGCAGTACCATTATCTGTAATCATCTTGACTGTTATCAATTTGAAAAGGTTGTGCCCTGATTATTCTTTCCAAGATGATGTGCAAAGACCTGATGTCCACCATGGACTCCATGTTCTGGACCCAGAGGAAGGGAGGAAACTTCCTGAAGCCTTGAGTCAGGTACTTGGGCTCTAGGTAAGGATTTCAAGCATGTTCCTGTAACTATTAATTTCCTGATGGTTCCCCTTTTTGAGGGAGTAGGCTGTAAGATACACCTACCTCTCCTTGTATTCTGTGTAGAAAGTATAGGTGATTAATTCTATGACTTGGATTCTATTCCAGGAGGACAGCCCAAAAATTAAAATTTGGGTATGCATGCATTTAAATCTCTTGTTTAGTCAAGTCCATCTTTCTTCTTAAAAAACTTGTTGGGCATTTCAGGCATTATATAATCTTGGCACTTCCTCTGGGACTTGCTTGCAGAGTTATGCTCTGCTACATTTTGTACAAATACATTAAACTGGTGTGGAAAAAAGAAAACACACTGAGATGGCCTTGATGGAATACATCATTCAGGTGAGAGAGAGCTTCTAGGCTTTCCCAATGCTGTCTGTTGAATTAATCCTAAAACTTTATTCAACCAGCTATTACAAAGTGGTAAAAAAGCTAAAGAAAATAATTCATTGACTGGCATCATCCATTACTGACCATGTCCTTCCCTTTTGCATGTGAGGTTGAGAAATTGCAGCTTTAGCAGGCTTTCTTCTTTGTGTGTGTTCTCTTAAACCAGGTATATTGAACTGGATAGAAGTCCAAGGTAGAAACGTTTGTAAATTATCATGTGTTCCAAAGCAGTAATAATTTAGGAGTCTCTCTGACATTCAGAAGAAAATATGACTTGGCTACAAATTTGTATCTCATAGCAAAGAGGTCAAAAAATTACTGTAAACACTGCAGGCATGAGAAAATTAATAAGCACATATCATGCTGTATGCACATTCAAATTCTATAGTCTGACATGGTTACAAGCAGTAAAAAGGAGCTAGAATTAAGTTTCCTTCACTAAATTATAACTGCATTTATTAATGTTTATATAATCTCTCAACTCCAAATGTCAGGGTTATTTGGATGCTGGGTTCATTATTACTTACTCAGTGGAATAACGTGTTGATAACTGAAGGATGTCCAGCATTCTGAAATGGTGATCCATAATACTTTTCTTGCTGGGTAAATATGGATTTAACTGAACTAGTGAAATCAAATCACCCATAGGGCCATGGCTGTGAGAACTAGGCTGGCTGTAAACCAAGAATTACCTCCAAATGTACTTCAGGGTCATCGTATTTTTATGTTGGATCTCAGTAAAACCAAGACAGAAGACAGAGGAAACACACATACAATAATCCAAAAGCAGGGGATGCTCCAAAGGCATCGATCAGCCCTTTTCTTGCCCTAGGCTTGCTTATGGGGACAGGAGGTTGCTGCCTGTGTCTCTTAGTGTACAAGGCACTTAAGCGACCTGTGCCAGCTTTGTGCTCAGGCTGACCACAAAACCCACCTGATTTGCTGGTTGCCACAGGAAGACGCCACCTGCTGTTGTAGGAGAGACCTAGACCATCCTTTCAGCCCCACAGTAGGTGTCACAAGTGCAGGCAGGGTATATGGGGCAACCTAGCAAACCAGTGGTGCCTTGGCACAGTTACACTGTGGGTAAATATGCACTCAGGAGTAGTGTGGATAGAAGTTTTTTCCAGTATTTCCTGAAAGTCACTTTTCTGCCATTGAGAAAGATGGTGGATGTCTGGACAAAGTGGACAGCTGGCACAGAGGACTGGACATGAGTTTGTGTTCACAGCGCGTAGTGTGGGTATATCACACGACTGCCCCGAGCACTGGTGTACCTCCATCTTTCACCCGTGTAGCCGTACAAAAACATTGGACATTCTTCCTTACGTCATTGTTAGCCACCTTAAAAAAGATGTTCCAAAGAACACAGCATTACATGGTTCAGCTGAGATTTCCATTTCTCTGGACACACTTCAGGAAATGAAGCGAAACTGCTATGTGTTAAATGCCAGGCTGTGACCTTGGGCTGCGGTGCCCAGCTCACAGCACTGAATGCCAGACACAGATGGGAAGACTATGGTCTCCAGAGAGAGCAGTGCCCTTCCTCTAGGGAATCTGCCCATCTCTGTACCACCAGCAGGGAGGAAAGTTGTGTCTTCTCTTATGCTTATAAGCACTCAGGGCTAGAACAAATTTTACGCTTATCATTTAAGCTAAGTGCTTTGTAGAAACCATATAAAGTGAAACTCCTTTTCCCAAAAGCTAAGTTGAAAAAAGAAGCAAAAGGTTGATGGTGCTGAGTGTTTAGCGAGTTGCAGCTTAAGAGCCCTGGTTTGGAGCAGACAGCCACTTGGTGCTGTTTAGGGAGCATAGCCTTCAAAGCAGTCCGTCTGGAGTAGCAAGGGCTGGCACTCCCTGGAGGTCCCTCGGGGTAACAGTAGGGTCTGGCACTGCTGTGGCATCACTGGGGCAGGGACCGATAGCCTCAGGGGTCTAACATGGGGTCCTGGGCTGGGGGGGAGGGGAGAGGAAGGGCGGCAGAGTGTTAGGCCAGGCAAGGACAGTATGGCCCCCACTAGAGCCCCCAGGTTTTCAGATTATATATCCAGAGTCACCAGATCTCCCTGAAAACCTTGGTGTCAAAACTTAAATGACAATTGTAAGACTCAAAGCAAACTACCCACAGGGAACAGCTTAAATAGGATGGACTTCAGCTGTGGCTGCACCGACTCATTTTAACATGTGATACATTATCAGAGTCTGCAGTCTTCTTGATGTTTAAAGCCTGAAGAACAAGGAGGAGATGTAAGTCAACATGCAGTTCAATAAGCAGCCATGGGAAGTAACCCCAAAAGGGACTGGTGTTCTTGAAGCAAAACATGCAGCTTTAGTAACAGATGGTGACAAGAGGAGTAAATTCTGGTATCAAAAAATTCAGGAGATTGAAACAGTTGATTGCAAGAATGGTCAGATCAGGAGATGGTAGATTTAAAAGAAACACTTTTTTTCTAGAGAAAAATGCTAGATTTTTGCCAGACCAAAAATATGAGAGAAGTAAGAGAGACAGAAATTAAGGTGATCCCTAGGATGAGATTCATGCTACAGCGTGGAGCCCTGGAGAAAGGGTACTTACTCAGTGCGGAACACCTTGAGTTTAAGAAGTTTGTGTGCTACTTAGACTGTAATGGAGAATTCCCCTCCATATATTTTAGGGTCACTGTCTTAGAAGAGAGAGCATCTTGGGCAGTACAGTGATGTCCATGAGTTGCCTACAAAACAATGGGGACAAAAATGAAGCTCTGAGGGATGCCAAGACTGAAAGAGTATCTGAACCGTAGAAGGAGACCCAGGTGAACAGCCTGAAAACCATGGGAAGACAGATCATCAAGGAGCGGAAAACTATCCAGGGTATAGAAGTCAACAAGTATGAGAGGGAGACAGCATAAAGCACTTGAAACCCAGCCAGGAAACATGTATTCAGACTCTGCACTGTATCTACTGCAGTTGTTCTGTGAATAAAAACCACTTTCTGGCAAAACCAATCCAATTTACAACGTTTATATGGATTTATAAATGTCAAAGAATACAGCTAGACATTTCACCAGTGCTTTCTTTTTTCCTAAGTTAGTCCCCATGATATCCACAGAAATTAATGGAAGTATTCCCAGTTTTCAAAGATGTAGACAAAGCTGGGATCTGGCCCAGGAACTTATATTTCAATATAGCTGATTGACACCAGATATGAAAGCCCCCTGAATAAGTAATGGACTTTTTCAGTGTGCCTGCTTGGTCTGTGTGTCCCCTACCTGCTGCTTGCACAGCAGACGCTGTAAGAACTGCTAGAGGAAGGACAGAGACAGTAGACAGTTAGGCTGAACATAAGCAGCACTGCTAACAGGGCTTGGGAAGCACCTATTCAGCGAGCCTGTTAACTGCCAGAGGCACTCCACTGTGAGACAAGCTTGTGTCTGCCCAAATTTTTTCTTGCTGAACACAGAGATATTTTAGAATCTGTTACGGTGTTCCCATGGAAACTTTGCCTATGTCACGTTTTCCTTGCTACAGGTCACATCTTATTTCATCTTCAGTCATCGTTATTATTATTAATGTAGACAGTGGTTGCTTTATGACTGCCTTGCAGGTCTACGACTTGCGTGGTCCTAAGTCCACCCTTTAAGATAACTAATTGTCCTAATTGTTAGGAATTAGTCTGTCATTTGCTTCCTGTATATAATATGGCAAGGAAAAGATCCTTATGGGCTTTGGTTGCCAAAGCAAGCAGGTTGTATCAACTAAAATGTTCTAAAATAGCATCTGATGTGGTTTGCATAGGGTATTTTCATTCCTGTCTGTAATGTTCCGAAACCCTAACACAGCTAGTGAAGGGTCATTAACTGTAACTCCAATAGCCTGACCTATTACAGGGCAGTATCCACAAGACAATTCATTGTTTAGAGTTATGTTTGGGGAAAAAAAATGACCAGTTGTGCTTTTCTTCATTTTGACTAGTAACACTCTAGCTGTAGACATATCCTGTAGTGCTCCCATTATGATAATCCTTTTTCCATAAATTTCCAGAAATGTTTACCTGTTTGACCTAGGTCACTGCAGCCTAAGAAAAAGAAATCTTGTATCTTGGCTGAGTAAATAAGTAAATATATATACATATAAATATATCTATATACATATGTATGCTTTTAAATAGCTGCAGTTCTGCAATTGTTTGGCTAGAAAACTGGGTTTTAGCAAAACAGCCCTCAAAGAGGAAAAGTATATGAATGTGTTGATGAAAATCAGTTTAGATCTGGCCAAGTTACACCTTGCTGAAAATAAGACTTTGTGCAAAAGCAACCTTTTTTCAGAATGAGCACTTAAAATTGAAAAAATCCTGCATGTGAATGCACAGCTAATACAATCACATATTTTTTCCAATAACAGCTGTTTCTTAAACAACTCACTGCAACACACAGCTTTTTGCTGCAGCTCTTTCCAGGTCTTTCTAATAAATAGCATTCTGTGTTTCCATATGCCATATGCACAATGTGTAATAGGGTAGAGGAAAACACTATACCTTTAAATTTAAGATATAGAAACAATGTGTCAGCGCATAGCTGTGTGATCCTAAAGAGCTAATGAATCAGCTGGAGATTTGGCTGGAACTGATGCCGTTTCCTCCGTTTTATCCTGGCTCCTTTATAACTTTAAGAGGATGGAAAACTCTACCTAACCCTGTTGGCACGGCACTATTGTCAAGTGTCTGCCAGGTTACAATTCCTTATCATCCATAAAAGAGTACGAGAAACCTACAGGCAGGGAGTAAGAAGTTAGGCAGAGACTCGAGTGATGCTGCTTTCCCTTTGGTGTGCTGGAAAGGGGGGAACTGAATAGTGAATTTTCTAGTTGTTCTTTCACTATATTGCAATGAAAGAAGTCCTGACATACCTCCCTTTTACATGTGCTTTTAAAATATTTTTAATCTCTTCTTATTTGCATTTTTTCCTCCTGCATCTTAACACGGCTTTGGTTTTCTGTGCCTAGCTGCTTATGAGCGAGATACAGCTTTTGCTACAATTTGTTCTTTTCATGATGTGATACTGCTCTCTTTTGTTGGGTTAATAGGAAACGGCAGGCAAGCCTATGACTGCAGGCAACTTTTTCATATCCAGCCACAGAAGCGGGCATCCATATTGACAATGCCCCCTTAATTCTAGGTGGCTTTATTGTCAGTTGTATAATTCTAGTGTTCCCTGAATGCATTTTTGAAGCAATACAGAAGTCATCGCAGTGGAAGAAAAAAGCATTTCTGAAAGAACTCTACTATGTGGGAATTCACGCTTCACTGGAATTATCAGAATAATAAGATCAGGATGAGAAACATCTCTCCTCCCAGAATTTCATGTCTCTCCTCCTCTGCAATAATGTCAGCATCTTCAATCAGCTAGCTGATTTAGTGAAAGAGCATTTTCATTAACAGAAAGGAAGGATGACATGACCCACACTCTTTTTGAAACTGTAATAAAATAAAACATAATTTTTAAAAAATGTAGTTCAGATTAAAAGCAGGCAATCACGCATAACTGATTCCGTAGGTTTTAATCTCCTAAAGCAGTGGCCTGGCAAAACACAACACCTTTGCTTAGATCGAAGTCTCTTTCTGACTGCAGTAGAAGTAAAATTATGCCTTTAAAATTATTTTTATATCTCCTGAATTGTTTTAGAGAAACATCCAAACATACTATTTCTAATTTCCTTAGGATATAGTGTCCACAAAACATGAAGCTGTGTCCTGTGTTAGGATGCACAACCCATCATGCAAGATAAGACAAAGGCATATAATTACAAATTATTCTATTCAATAAATATAGGTTCACCATTGTGCTACTTTTAAATACTCATCTTTATTGGGATATAAGACAAGCTCAGACACAGATCAGACAAGTTAGCTACAGCATTATGCCAGCTGCCACAGATCCCACAGTATTATAAGAGGGATTCATTAAAATCATGCCTTCTGCTGTACTGCTGTATTGGTACTCTAAATGGAGACTGGGGGTACACAAACCTATGCCCTCCCCAAGGGCAAGCTTACAGTTTTGCAGCTATGGAGTCAGTCAACCTACATCAGGCCGTGAGTGAGAACAGTGCCCAAGCAAGAAAAAAATATTCAGAGATAAACCGAGATGATTCTAAGAATGATTTATCTTAATGAAAACAAAAAGGCCTGAGCCATTTAACTTCCATTAACCATAATTAATCAGAATGAATTTTCCCTCATTCTCTAATGTGTTTAAAAGTCAAGTTTTCTTTTGGAATGTATTTTAAATGCCACTCCATTTATCTTAGATGCCCAAAGCCTGCCAGCTTTCTGTATTCCCTCCAGATCCATTGTGGCTGTATCCATTGATTCGATTCATACCATACATTGGGTTTGGATTGTAACATCCCCCACTAAATTTCACAAAAACAATTTGCACAAACTTGCATAGCCCCAGGCCCTTATCATCTGTGCATGACCATCTAAGCTAATTTTAACCTGCAGAGTTTCTTGAATACTCTGCAAACCTCTAGTTGTCATGGAAACCCCTGCACCTCAGCATGCGCGTAGAAACCTTCTGCAAGGGACACCACAGAGGGAAATAGTGCCTGTTTTCAGGATAAAGGTTAGTTAGGGTTTACACTTCTCTAAATCATCAGTGTTTATGCATTTCAGAAAATGGCATGGTTTCACCCACAACAGAATGTGTGAAATGGTACTGGGTAAATGTCCCACAAAAGAGAAGGTAAAGTATGCTTTGCTAGTGTCAGACTGGACCGTACAAAATTTTTATTTAAAAATTACCAACCCTTGTATAAAAAGTCATCTTGTACATCCTTATCATGCTAAGGGTAAGAATTAAAAAGAATAATAAGGTTTTTACTTGTTTTTATAAAAAGTGTCTTCTCCCAGGCAAACAGGCAGCTGGAATTTTGAAATGTCTCAATAATAAATGCTTCAATAACCTTTATAACACTAATATGAACAAAAATCATCAGCTGAAATAAACAATGCACATAGAACCACATTAAAGCATTAGTCAGCGGCCATAAATGCATGCGAATTTTGGTGGGTTTTTTAGCAAGGGCAGACTAGCGACAAGCAAGAGAGACATACCACAGGGAAGTGGAAGAGAAGGAATATGAGCCAACTGAAATGCTCTTCCAGATGTAGATTATCATCATTAGTACTCACTTTTAGTGCATGTTTATCTTTTCTGTACTGATTGTATCAAATAGTTATGTCTGGGATGGGGAAAACATAGAAGATATATTCTAAAAGAATATAAGCAGAAAAAATTAGTTAACCAATTTAAAGGTCACTAAAGATATCCTATATGCTTCCACTCCACTGGTTGTAGCTAATGCCATCTAAATTGTTTTGCCTTTTACCACCCCTGTGGACTTTGCCATTATTGTAGCAGGTTAGATCTAGACCAGAATTGAGGCACACCTGACTTCTGCTTCTGCTACTGACACTTTCTGACTGGTTTGGACGGTTCATTTAACCCCTCTTTCCTTGGTTTCCACATTAGTATAATGGGAGGTCACGTTATCTATTTCCAGTGGGTACTTTTGGTTTAAATTAATTATATAGCATTGCAAACAGATAAAACAATGTCTATACTAATCATTATTGTTATACATATAAATATTATGGGTAGATTGATAAATGAAGAAAAAGAATGATATCAAATGAAGAAACCACATATAATTTATAGTTTGTATGGTTCTGATCCCAGCTTATGTTACTTTGTAAGCTAATGTATGAGTTTTAATCAGAATTTTTATATTTTTTACTATAAAATAAGGAAAGGGGTATCTGTGGTGCAGATCTCACTAAGGTCCATTAAGAAATAGCACGAGATAATCCTCTATCAATTTCAGTAGATTACTTCTTCCTGATAAAATACTTCTTTATTGATTTCTTGCCTATTAAACTCCCCATGGTCTTTCCAGAAGGGATGCTTACCAGCTTTTAACTAATAGCATTACAACATCACTTCCACCTTCTCTATCAACCATAAAATGTAAAAAAACAAATCATCTGCAAGGGAACATTGTTATGGAATATGAACCTGCTCTGTTCACCTTCATCTTAATGGACAAAGGTAATGAAAAATGGAAACCTAATCCAAAGTTTTTAACAATTTTCATATACGTCCCACCTGATTTGAAAATGGCTTTCAGAACAGGCTCGCTGTTCTGAAAGCATTTGGTATCTTTCATACAGGATGTGTTCATACAGCTGTTTTTCAGTCCATCAGCTGATGATGACATCAAATACAATGAAAACAGATCACACCATCAATAGCATCATCAGCCTCTTTCTTGTAACTAAAACTATTGTAATTCCACTCTGTACCCCAAACAGAGATGTCAGGAGAGCATTTTGAGTTGTTGAGCATAATACATGTTCATTTAAAAGTCAGACTAAATTAAAAGTCCTTCTTCAATTCAGGTGCCCTCTTTCCCATAATGCTACAAATTCAATCATCCAGCTGAAAAGACACAATGTGTACTAAATGTATAAACTTTATAAAGTTATTTTTTTTAAAAAAAGGATGACTAATATGTACAGGCCTGAATCCTGACTTGGTAAGGGTTACATTTGCTTTCTTTGCTATTAACCACCCAACGGAAGGGGGTGACTCAGTAAGTCCTTTGACAATGCAAGAGTTTAGAAAAGCAATGCTGTCTAGCGTGATTGCAAAAGATTCCATCTAAGACCCTGAAAGGATTTTACAAGCGATAAAAAACCTCAGTAGTATAATAATGTGTCAGGGAGGTGTATTTTATTTCCATTTTCAGGTGAAAAAACGGGGAAATTACTGTACCAAACATCAGGCAATGCATCAATGATAAAACAAATACAGAAGCCCAGAGTCCTGCCAACTTGAGTTAAGAGAACAGTAATTTGTGAATTCATAGCATAGCCATGTAGGTTGTGAAGAAACTGACTCGTTGAATAACACTATGAAGATGCAAATTACTACTTTTTTGAAACAAGGTGTTAGGACTCCTGGCTTCTGTGCTGAAGATGCTAACTTCCTGAACAGTTTGAAAGATCATTAAAGCCAGAAAAATACACTGAAGAACATGTCAGGAGATACCTTACTACCTTGTGGACATAAAACTATTTTTAAGGGGTGGGCACATTGTTCTTTTTCTTTTCTCATGTGCGTGTGCCTCAGACAGGATCCGGAATCATGTGGCAAAATTAAGGTGACAGATGAGGGAGGAACATGTTCTTTTCCTATAAGTGTTTGTTTGATCCAGTAGGATGAGGTTGAAAGTGGAAGTGCATACAGTATTCCCCCTATGAAGGCTATTTTATTCACTTTCCCCGTCTTTTTCTTAATGGTTTCTGCGTTTTGTCTGTTGGTCTTGGGATTTTTTATTCACTTTCCTCATCTTCTCCCATTCCTTCTTTGTCCCTTCCTTCATGATTCTGTCTTTTAATCCTCCCTCTCCATTCAAAAACAAAACTGTTTCTTATTTTCACATTATTAAATCCTCTACTCCCAGCTCAGGCCTCTATATGTTAAAATTTTCATTCCACAATGAGTACAAAAAAAATCCCCAAGCACCAGCATGACATTTTTTATTCATAGCCAGATCCCTCCATCTGTATCTTGTATAAGGTTTTCTCATCTTTTGTCCATCATGCCTACTTGAGGCTTAAGGACCCCGAGGCAGGTGTTGCTCATAGGTGTCCCAAGCCTAACTGGGAGGATCAGCACCACTCTACAACTGCTATTAGAAGTACATTTGTAACAGTGATACTTGAAGATTGTAATTGAGTACATTTGTTACTGATTTGCAAACATAATACTGAAAAACCAAGGCAAGAGCGGCAAAGCTTAAAAGCTTATAATTAGTTACTGAATGATATAGTGAAACATTACAATACACAAGAAAATTCATTAAAATCTTGGACAAATTTTACAACAAAAAAATAAAGCATAGATTTCAGTATTGGGCTGCTCAGTTACAATACATACTGATCTTTCTCATTAAAAAGTTTGGTAATCTTGTAATAAAATCTATATCAAGCAAAAGTCAGCCCAGCAAAAGCCTGTCTCTGAGAAGCAAAACCATTTCTGTCAGGTATAGTAAGGCTGATGAAGCTTAATTGTGCCTTCCCACAGTGAATAAACTCCACGAACTGAGATGTGGTGAGCTTGGAAGACAGCTGATTAAATGGATAAAGCAAATATTTTGTTTGTTGTGATGTGTACACTGCTTGAAAAAGACCAGGGCAGCTCCTTTTAAGCAACTCATCATTCCTGTAGCCTGTAAACCTGTTAAGTAGGGAAGAGAAACTGTGGGATGCTAAGCGTGGTTTACTTCTACTGCAGAAATTATTTTAGACCTTCACTGGTGTTTCTTATATAGCAGAAGCAAGTAAATGACATACAGATCAGTCAATTATGTGGGTTTAGATTAGCTTTAATCACAAGCATTTGTTTACACTTCATTTGTATTATACTTCAAACCACATTTTCAGTAGCTCTGATGTGTCACACAGCCTCACTTGATCATAGATGCTTAAAGACAAGCACCTCTTAATCCAGATTTTAACTTCATGTATTTTTTTCTACCTCTTCTCACTGCACAGCCACACTCCCTTGTCCTCATGATTCTCCCCTTCTTTCTATCACGGATTTTGTCCTTCCTCCAGCCTCAGTATGGGACCTGACCTGACAGTGCTGTGGGAGCAACTGGGTTGAGGCAGGAGCGGGCAGTCCCACCCAGCTGGCACTCCCCGCTCTGGGGCATGAGGTATGTCACATGGGCTTCTATTGGAAAAAAGGCAGAGTCCATGGGCTAGAGAAATTCCACTGCGTGTGAGCAAATATAAAGAGCAGCCTCCCATGTGACAGACACCAGGAATAGCGGTTGATATTTTTCATTTCCATTGTTTACATTTTCATTTATTCTGACTGTTCACTATAAAGCTTTCCAGCTACATTCTTCACATTTTCTTCAACTCCACCTCAGTTCAGCTCTCCTCAGCATGTATTCCTTCTTTCTTGCCTTTCTTTCCCCTGGACTATTGCTCCATCTTTTTTTCCTCCATACTTATCTTTCTGTATGCTAATTCTCTTTAAAAAAATTCAGCCCCAGGAACTAAAGCATCCTTCCGTTTACTTCATGGAGAAGGAAGTGAAAATCATGCAGACAGGAAGACATTTTCACACAGCCTCTCTGCTTGTAGGATTTATCCTTTCCTCAAATCCTTTCTCTCTCTTGACTATTCTGTTTGTAACAAGTTCAGAAAATGTGAGTTTCATTGTGGCCTCTTTTTTCCAAGGTGGTTTGCATGATGATGGTATTTTGTGACAAAAGGCCATCCAGGCTGGTCTTCCAGATGCAGCTTTTCAACAATGCAGTCCTTAGAATACAAGGACTGTATCGGGTATAACTAAGTGCAACCTCCTATCATAGAGACCACTCCAGCTAAGAGATGATGAAGGCATGAAGAAAACACAGCTTATTGCCCACCAGAGTGGGATATAAACTTTTAGCTATCTGATAATCATAGAACGTATTACTCATGAATACATGGTATATAATAAGGTGATAGTTTATTACCTGGTTTTGCTTTTTGTAGTATCTGATCAAGTCGTTTAAAGGATGCAAGTAGATGCTTTTGAAAAGGACCAAGAAAACGTGGATGTTGACATTGAACACCTGTACGTTTTGTATTAATTTCTGCATGTAGTTTCCAATGGCTTTCATTAGAAGTGTTCCTCCACGTCATTTTGTTGGTTTCCTTCTTATTTCAGCTTCTGTGAAGCCCAGGGAGAAAGTTTTATTCATCGGTACCAATAAATGAAATAAAACAATAAGAATGGGCAAGATCTTTCCTTATGTGAACAGATGATCATCAGAGACTTTAGTGAAAGGAGATCCAATACAAGAACTCTGAATCTGTCCAATTGCTCCACAGCTGAGCAGTTTTGCAATGCAGACAATTTCTCTTCTGTTACCTGCACACTCATGTGCAATACAACCTGTTGGAGTTTCAAATTGCTCAATGGGTACAGATTTGCATAAAAACAAAGAAAAAAAGCACAGTGACCATGGGATGCAGAATATACAGCATAGCTAGAAATGGGTATTTTAAGGGAAATCACAGTGCAAAAACCAACTCCTGCATGGTGCAGATGGCAGAGCCCAAGTCAGAATTCAGGTTGCTTTTGCGGCATCTCTCACACAAACCTCGGCAGTATTGTTTTCTACTCCAGCTTCTCACATTATCACTGACACTTTTGAAGACATGCTTGCATAGCCCAGCTGATAAATGTCTTCAGTATTATGGAAAAAATCAATTATTTGTTTACAAGATAAGGCATGTTTTGTAAGTCTGCATTCAGTATATTATGAAATACTGTAGTCCATTTTGTCATACTCTGGTTTTGTGGTTAGAAAGTAAGTTTTGTTAGTTAAAGAAGGAGTGTTACAAAACAGCCCTATTAAGCAATCATGTATTCAGATGACTGTACAGAGAGAGACCAGTTCCTGTTCAGATTAAGTATATATGGTGAAAGAATACCGTTAGCTTAAGTTCTCATGTTTTTCTTACTCTAGTAATGTCATAACTTCAGCCCATGGAAAAAATGGGTCACTATTTCTACCATGTCAGGAAAGCATGGCAAAGAAGTGGTTCATACAGTGCTCACAGGTTGCTTTATGAGATAATTTCATGCTCAGATCTGGTACAGAGCCAGAAATACCATCCTATACTAACTGCTTGGCTGATACAGCACACAGACCTAATCTTCTAACATGCTGAAGTTCCATATACACCCACGATGAGCACAGTTAGCTCCCATCCCTTCCATTGCACATGCAGTCTTTGGTGTGAAAGTCATTTTAGGAATAAGGGAGGTAAGTGGTGCACAAGGTGCTAGTTCCCATGTTGTCCAGATCAAGGACCTCAGCTGGGAATGCTGTTACTCCCTTCCAGATCTTATAGCTCAGTTTCCTCACAAAAAATGAGGTTTTCCATGACAAAATAAGGATTGGGTGAGATGAGGGAAGGTGTGTTGAAAAATGAGATCTCATTCTGACATGGAGGTGACCCATGAGCAATCAGGGGATGCAGCGGGAGTTATGAGCCTGGAAATGTTCCCAGGTCCCCCGGGATAGACAAAATCCTGACCTGTTAGATTTCAGTTCATCCCAGGGCTGGGGCCAGACTGGACTGATTCTGTTCTCAGCTGGTGCTGCAACAGTCCTTCGGATGAAATCCTGGTTTTACCAAAACCAGTTGAACTCCTCCAGTCCTCTGCAGGACTAGAGTTTTAGCCTTTATTTTACATATTTTTTTCCTCTTAAATATATGTATAAAAGAAAGAAATCAGAAATGTTGCTGTTCTGTGTCCATTGATTCAGTGAACACATTTCATAGATTTGCTTCCCTCAAACCAAGAATTAAGGGTGAATATTCCTTTTTATTTAAACTGCATATTGTGATTGTCAAAGAAGAATCACAATGCAATTTTTTTCATGATAAATTGCTATTAAATTTTAAAATATGTATTTGACAATCAGAACTTTTTATTTAGAGTTATTTACAGTTAATAATTTCTAAATGGTAATATTTATGTCTCAGTTGGGAAGGAGAACAATCACAGTAACAAATAGAGAATAAGATATGAATACTACACTTGCTATGACAACTGTACTAGCAATCTTTTGCAATGAGTAGATGTATAACTGTGTTTGGAGAAGGACCTCACCATCTGTACATCATATATATTCAATAATTATAAATGTCTAGTACCAGACTCGAAATAACAATTTGAGGTTTCAACCCCCTTTTTTTCCTACCTCTCTCAGTATCCTTGAATATATTAGTTTTCACATATCTCAACTGTAAAAATGCTTGTTATTTCTCGTTCTTCATGTTTGAATTAAAGATACCATCATCTGTCTTAGTAAAATCTAAGCTCAGTGTGTAACCTAAAGGAATAACCATAATTTTGAAAGACAAAGAATAAACTTATCATGTGAGGAATTTGCAAATGAATATCCCTTGTTCATATTGTTGATTAGAGACGATGTATGAATCACCAGATGTAGAATTCAAGAGAATACATTGTTTGTCTAAGATCACATGACATAAATGCACTAGAATTTAAAATAATATTATTTTCCAACCAGTACTCCTCTGTTTAACTGGAACAAGAATATATAGTAACCCCACTTAAAAAAAAATTGATGGTGCTGAAGGCAACAGTTTATATCTGATAGTTTAACTTTTTGCTGGGTGAATAAAACTGTAGTAGTGTAAACCCCTGTGTATAAATCTTATTCCTGGAGATTGCCCTTTTAATCAGCCAGATAAAGTCACATTTAGTATCAGTGCAGAAATTCTAAAACCTCTGATTTTTAACTTTATTTTTTAAACTATATACACAAGTCTATCAGCAAAAAATATATTATGGACCTTTGAATGTAATTTCTTTCTGTGTTTAAATAAATATTGAATTAATTCAAAATTCTTAAATAATATATTATTTAAAATACATTAAGAAGTATGTCACATTTCAGTAGTCCTGATTCTAATTTCTGATTTCCTCCCACTCATTTTAAATCTCATAAAATACTGAGACTTTTTAAAAGTCAAACCCTTCATGTACATAATAAGGAAACAGGATATCAGTATTGTAGATTCCATATACTGTATTCTTCTGAAGGCAATATGTATTTGCAGTGCTTGTTTTGCTATGCACACATGTATATAGCACTCTAATGCCAGGGAATGTCAACATGAAAATAGCTGCAAGTATGTAATAAACTCAGAATGTAGAATATGTCTGTGTATTACTAAAAAAATTAACAAAAAAATGATACATGCATCAGTTGTAAGATATTAAACAATACCTTTAGATATTAGAGATAATAGACATAAGCCTGGGGTGTAACACCAATGTTTGAGGGACAGCATGCTAGCAAGGTGCTTTGGTCTGCCATCTCAGTGGAGGCAGGGGATGGAGATCCATGTGGCAGCAAAGACGCAGGTGTTACTGGTCTGTTAGAAACCATGGAAGTGCCTGAGAATGGTCACGTAGGAATTAGGGCTTCTCCCCACAGAAAGGTGGTGGGACCAATAGCCCAGCTGAAGCAAATCTACACCACTGCACGCAGCATGGGCAACAAACAGGAGGAGCTGGAAGCCATTGTGCAGCAGGAAAACTGTGATATAGTTGCCATCACAGAAACATGGTGGCATGACTCAGACAACTGGAGTGCTTCAATGGGTGGCTATAAGCTCTTCAGAAGGGATAGGCAAGGAAGAAGGGGCGGTGGGGTAGCCCTATGTGTTAGGGAGTGTTATGATCATCTAGAGCTTGGCGATGGTGATGATAGCGTTGACTGTTTATGGGTAAGAATCAGGGGAATGCCAACAAGGCAGATATCGTTGTGGGAGTCTGTTATAAACCATCCAACTAGGATGAAGAAGCAGATGAAATATTCTGTAAGCAGCTGGGAGTCTGTCTCACAATTTATAGCCTCTCACAAGTCTCACAGTCACTAGCCCTTGTTCTTGTGACTTCAACTTACCAGATGTCTGCTGGAAATACAGTACAGCAGAGAGAAGACAGTTTAGGAGGTTCCTAGACTGTGTAGGAGACAACTTCCTGATACAGCTGGTGAGTCAGCCAACTAGGGAAGGCGACCTGCTGGATCTGTTGTTTTCCAACAGAGAAGGACTTGTGGGTGATGTGATGGCTGAAAGCCGTCTTGGGCATAGCAGTCATGAAATGATAATTTTCAGTTCTTGGAGAAGTAAAGAGGTGGGGGGAGGGCAGAGGAATTGCTACCTTGGACACCTGGACAGCAGACTTTGGCCTGTTAGGAGCTTGGCTGACAGAGCCCCGTGGGAGGCAGTCCTGAAGAGCAGAGGAGTTCATGAAGGTTGGACATTTGTCAAGGAGGAAATCTTAAAGGCACAGGAGCAGCCTGTTCCTACATGCTGAAAGACAAGCTGGTGGAGAAGAAGACCTGCCTGACCGAACAGAGAGCTTTGGCTGGAACTCAGGGAAAAAAAGGAGAGTTTGCCATCTTTCAAAGAAGGGACAGCAACTTAGGAGGACTACTAGGATGTTGTGAAGTTATGCAGGGACAAAATTAAGGGCCAAAACCCAACCAGAGTTTAATCTGGCTACTCCCTTAAAGAACAATAAAAAATGTTTCTGTAAATACATCAGCAACAAAAAGAGGTCTAAGGACACTCTCCATCCCTTACTGGATGCAGGGGGAAACATAGTGACAAAGTATGAGTAAAAAGCCTGAGGTACTTAATACTTTCTTTCCCATAGTAAGACCAGTTGTTCTGTAGGTACTCAGCCCCTTGAGCTAGAAGACAGGGACAAGGAGTAGTATGAAGTGCCCATATCAAGTTAGTGACCTGCTCCTCCACTTAGACATGCTCAGCTCTATGGGGCTGGATGGGATCCACCCAAGGGCAATGAGGAAGCTGGCAAAAGAGCTCACCCAGCCATCTCCATCATTTATCAACAGTCCTGGCTAAGCGGGGAGGTCCCAGTTGACTGGAAGTTAGCAAATCACAGAATCACGGAATGGTCAGGGTTGGAAGGGACCTCTGGACATCCAGCTAGGCCAACCCCATGCTAAAGCAGCTTCACCCAGATCAGATTGCACAGAGATGCATTCAGGCAGGTTTTGAATGTCTCCAGAGGAGACTCCACAGCCTCGCTGGGCAGCCTGTTCCAGTGCTCTGCCAGCCTCAAAGAACTTTTTCCTCATATTCAGCTGGAACTTCCTCCATTGCAGTTTGTGCCCGTTGCCCCTTGTCCTGTCACTGGGCACCACTGAAAGGAGCCTGACTCCATCCTCTTGACACTCACCCTTAAGGTATTTGTAGACATTGATCAGATCCCCTCTCAGTCCTCTCTTCTGCAGGCTAAACTGGCCCAGCTCTCTCAGCCTTTCCTCACAAGGGAGATGCCCCAGTCCCCTAATTATCTTCACAGCCCTCTGCTGGGCCCTCTCCAGCAGTTCCTTGTCTCTCTTGAACTGCAAGCTCAGAGCTGGACACAGCACTCCAGATGTGTCCTCATGAAGGCAGAGCAGAGGGAAACAATAACCTCCCTCCACCTGCTGGCCACACTTCTCCTAATGCACCCCAGGATACCATTGGCCTTCTTGGCCACCAGGGCACACTGCTGGCTCATGGTCACCTTGCTGTCCACCAGGACTCCCAGGTCCCCTCCTCAGAGCTGCTTTCCAGCAGGTCAGCCCCTAACCTGTACTGGTGTGTGGGGTTATTCCTCCCCAGGCGCAGAACCTTACTGTTGCCTTTGTTGAACTTCACTAGGTTCCTGTCTGCCCAGTTTTCGAGCCTGTCCAGGTCTTGCTGAACGGCAGCGCAGCCTTCTGGTGTATCAGCCACTGCTCCCAGTTTTGTGTCATCACACGCGAGTGCTGAGGGTAAACTCAGTCCCTTCATCCAGATCATTGATGAATGTGATGCTCATTTACAAGAAGGGCCAGAGCGAGGATATGTGGAACCACAGACCTGTCAGCCAGCATGGATTTATGAAAGGCAAGTCCTGCCTGACTCACCTGATCTCCCTTTATGACAAGGTGACCTGCCTAGTGGATGAGGGAAAGGCTGTGGACCTTAGTAAAGCCTTTGACACCGTCTCCCACAGCATTCTCCTGGAGAAACTGGCTGCTCATGGCTTGGACGGGTGTACTCTGCTGGGTAAAAAGTTGGCTGGCTGGCTGAGCCCAAAGAGTGGTGGTGAATGGAGTTACATCCAGATGGCAGCCACTCACAAGTGATGCTGCCCAGGGCTCAGCAATGAGGCCAGTCCTGTTTAATATTTTTATCAATGATTTGGTCAAGGGGGTTGAGTGCACCCTCAGTAAGTTTGCAGATGACACCAAGTTGGGTGGGACTGTTGATCTGCTTGAGGGCAGGAAGGCTCTGCAGGGGGATCTGAACAGGCTGGGTCAACGGACCAAGGCCAAATTGTATGAGGTTCAACACGGAGAAGTGCTGGATCCTGCACTTGGGTCAAAACAACCCCACACAATGCTACAGGCTTGGGGAAGAGTGTCTGGAAAGCTGCATGGCAGAAAAGGACCTGGGGATGTTGGCTGATGGCACACTGAACATGAGCCAGCAGTGTGTCCAGGTGGCCAAGAAGGCCAATAACACCCTGGCTTCTATCTGAAATAGTGTGGCCAGCAGGACTAGGGAAGTGATCATCCTCCTGTACTCGGCACTGGTGAGGCTGTACCTTGAATCCTGTGATCAGGTTTGGACCCCTCACTAAAAGGGGGACATTGAGGTGCTGGAGCGTGTCCAGAGAAGGGCAGCGGGGCTGGTGAAGGGTCTGGAGCACAAGTCTTATGAGGAGCGGCTGTGGGAGCTGGGGTTGTTTGGCCTGGAGAAAAGGAGGCTCAGGGGGGACCTTATCGCTCCCTTCAACTACCTGAAAAGAGGTTGGAGGCAGGTGGGTGTCCATCTCTTCTCCCAAGTAAAAAGTGACAGAACAAGAGGAAACATCCTCAAGTTGCACCAGGGGAGGAACAATTTCTTCACAGAAAGGGTGGCCAAGCACTTGAACAGGCTGCCCAGGGAAGTGATTGAGTCACCATCCCTGGAGGTATTTAAAAGATGTGTACTTGTGGTGCTTAGGGACACGGTTTAGTGGTGAACTTGGCAGTGCTGGGCTAACGGTTGGACTCGATGATCTTATGGCTCTTTTCCAACCTAAACTGTTCTATGATTCTATGGTTCTGCGTTGGTGGCTGCACTTATTCTGCAGGCTATCAGAAGATCACATTTAATGCCTTTGCTAGCTCAAGCAGAGCTTGATATCAGTTCAATCCTGTTTGCCTTTCAGGCACTTCTAGAGATGCTTATGGTGTCTGCACATATATAATGCTTTCTGTCTGAAAATGAAACCATTATCACAGTGAGTTTTCAGAACTGCTGAAGTCTTAGGCATCTGTGCAGCCTGCCGTATGTTGAGGAAAAGTCATACTATACTTGTCCTGCGTTTTTGTTTTTATAAGAGTTGTGAACAGGTCAACGGTGTTTTTGTGATCACTGAGTTCACAAAATGTACATACCTGTAATACTCAAAAGACTATGGAAGATAGGCTAAGGACCATATGCTATTTCCTCATTGTTTATATGGTATAGAATGGTATTTAGGATTTTTGTTAGTAGCACTGCAGTTAACTTATAAAGTCTTTGAATCAATGTGACAAAATAGCACAGACATACCTTGTGTTGTAAATCCCCCCACTGTGCCTCATATTCTGTTGGTTTATCGGAGGCATAAAGGAGCTGAACTTTTAAATTCATGATGTAAAAAGAAAGTCTTCAGAGTATGTCAGATATCCTGACTTTTATAGTTCTCTGAAAACCACCCTTCAAACCTTAGGTTGTTACTGCTATGTTGTATTCTTTCTGTATTACTAAAACCATAGTTCTGCTATAAAACCTAATTTTTTGCATTAAGTACAGTTATTTTTTTAAGGCATGATGCACATAAATGAGAGGGTTTTAGATCCAAGTCTCCTTTTTACACAGTGTAATATTCAAACATACAGGGTCTGTGCTAAAGATTGCCCACCAGTCTAGCCTTGCCAGATCCTCTTTCAAATTTGCAATTCAGTTACACTGCAAAGCTTCCTATAGCATACTGACATTTTATGTACACAACTCATGGCACTGATATTTTTCTCCTTTCCTTTAAGGTAGGCTATCACATGATGCTGTTGATATACCATGGTAGGCATCCATCAGAACTGTCTTCCTCTTATCTTTGGAAAAACGTTTCTCCCCATTTTTAGAATTGAGATGTGGTTGACACTCCAGATCCCATACAATATCTTTCAGAAATGTTAAGGAAATTATGTGATTCATCAGGGAAAAGTCATGCCAAACACATGCCAAACATGAGTTACTAATTTTTGACAAACTTATCCTTTTATCTGTCAGCTCATTGCACATCCTGAGAATTCACTATAAAGAAGGAGCCACTATTGACTGGGGACTTGAACTTTAGAGTCTGTGCAAAGCATGATGGCTGGTTTATTGGAAGGAACTTGGAGTGATTTTCCATTATTACCAATCTCACTGTCTGTGAGGCTGGCATTTATAATCTTGATGTTGGAATTTATATCAGACTGTTAAGGGTTTTGAAAGTTCTGTTGTCATGTTTGCTCATATTCCATTATATGCTCTAGATAAATGATTCCCACATGCCTAATCCATTCTTCTTGCTCAAAGAAAGGGCAGGTTTACCTGCTTGAGCCAAAAAAGATACACAGCACAAAGATTTTGGAAAACAAGTGATTAGAGAGCTGATGATCCTGTTAGTGTTGTAATGAATTTAGCATCACTGTTTTTACCTAAGCGAAGAGGCTGAGATTGTTTTCTGTAAACCGAGATGAAAAAATTCACAGCCTACACTTATGTTCCAAAAATAGATAACTTTTCCAAGTTTTTAAGCATATAATTGCTAAGTTCATCCATAATAACCTCAGATTGGTTAATTTGAGTAGAAACATTGAGACAGTGGTTTTGGAGCTAATTTATTGATATTGCTGCCCCAGTTGTTACAGAATTTATAGCTGACATGTTCAGCATGTCTTTTGCAGTGGTAAAATACCATTTTCCTTGGCAATGTATTGAAATCAATCTACTACACAGAGAAGCCTGTCTTCTCATGTAAATAATTATTGATGTACTTTTTTTTTTTTTTTACTGAACCTGATGACAAAACCTGCACACTGTCAGTAACACAGAGTTATCTTTCTGCATAAAATGACTGACTGCATTTTAATCAGGCAGAAATGAAAAGGGTTCAGAGGTAAGTGTCAAAAATAGACTCGAAGAAATACTTCCATATGACTAAAAACTGAAAAGTTTAAGTTTTAAAGAAAATTAATAAGAAAAGACATGAAGAAGTAGACTGTTAATGATAGGATGTTTTCCAACTGCAAGCTGTGTGGATTTTCTCACCTTCTTCCCTCTTAAGTATCTTTATGGGAACCCAGAAATTGGAAAAACAAAATTTCAGTCACTTGTCTAACTGTGTGGTGTCAGTCCAAAATTTACCTAAGTCCTCCTTAGCTTAAATGCTTACACATGCTGCACCTTTTACCCCACAAAATCTGGAAGCACTTTGTTACCCCCTTCATAAACATTTCCCATGTTTTAAGCATTTCATCATTGAAGTTTGTCAGGGAGAAAGAATGAGTCCCCTTGGAAGTGTTGGACAGAGCCCACAGGCTACAATAAAACCTGCCTGACAAGTGCTGACCCAAGCCTTTATAAATGCTGCCCACACCTCCATCTCCTTCAACTGGACTAAAAAGATGATGCCATCAAGAAAACAGGAGCAGAGGAAGGGAGAAGTGGGTCCCAGCTTGCCCAGTTTGGAAAGAGCCCAGGGACCTGATGTATGGGCACAGACACTGCTCCCTCTGCCAGGAAAAAATTTCCACTGCCTCTCCCCAAGTGCTGCGGAGTACTATCACATGGCTAGTAGATACCAGGGATGGTGTATTGACCCTTCTTCTTGTGAGAGTTTCATAGTGTATATGGCAAGCGATGACTGAAGATGTATGCAGCTGAGCTAAAGCTTTCTGCATCACACATGTCAAATATATTGCTCTTCTTAAGAGATACTACAGACATAACCGCTGTCTGTTTTTTATTGCTATTGTGATATTTCCATGCAGTTAGTTTTTATTTTCTGAAAACTATTGCACAAGTCTTCTTTCACTTGGATTATACAAATGGCATGTAAGGACATATTCCATATGAAAAGCTGAGGCAATAACATGCCAGAACACGGTTTCAATGTACTGTGAGAGCCAGAACGTGAGCTTTGTTTTACCAAGAGAAATGACCTTTGTGGCCTGAACTGTTCCTTTTAGAACTACCTCAATATGGATGTTCATATTCAGTCATTCCATTGGTGCAGAGAAAGTACAGGAATCTCTTTATATCAGCGTTTTACTCATCTCTTTAAAACATTGTGTGCTGTGCAACAGACTGTTTAAGAAAATGTAACATGGAAAAGCAGGTGTGCAAAGATATGTCTGTGAAGGAGGTGAGCATAACTCCTCATCCCTATAACATCAGCATTCAGAGGTTCTCCATGTGTCCGTACCTCCTCTGCCTCTATCAGGGTGCCGTGCCACACTGCACCATGCATATATGCATATGTATGAATAGTTGTGCCTGCGTGGATGTGCAGGAAGCAACAAATATGAGGACAGTTGTGTTGATAGTAATGGCAGGCTTGTGTGGGTGAAGGTAGATGTACTGTGTCTTATAAACCTAGGGCAACAGGAAACAATGGCTCATTAAAACTGTATGTATGAAACAGACAACTCATCTATTAAGTCATGATTGATTCATGTGCCAAAGTCCTCATATCCAAACTCAGAGTAATTACAGTTGAGTCACGCAGAAAAGAAGACAAACTCAGAGCTGGCGTAGGTGTTTCCAAGACATGATACGGCAGCAATCACCCAGGGTGGGGAGAAGGGAGGTGACATTTCAAAACCTTGGGCAGGGCCCAGGCCCACATGATGAGATCAAAGTATCAGTGTTTATTGTGAAAGAAAACTTTTGTTCTGTCAGGATATGAAGGCGGCCTTAACAATGTAACAGGCTACCTGCTGCTTAGGGTATAGCCTCAAATACTAGCTTCATTAGGAGTAAACTGTCCTGCTCTCTCTCTCTCTCTTTGAAACCTGTCCCAGCTCAAGGGGGAATGTGTACTGTATGGGCCAGGAGGAGCCTAAACAAGAAGGTCAGACAGTGTAGCTATATGCAAAGCTTGGCCTTCCTTTGGCTCTGAAAGGGCCCTGTCCATCCTGGGTTGTAATCATCTTAATGAAAAAACTATCTTTTCACATGTTCTTGCTCCTTTTTTCATGATGACTTTGTGAAACTACAAAAGGATGATTTATGCATGAAGTACAAGTGGGCTATGAGTCACAGTCAAGCTGTACAAGTTCATTCAATGAAATGTTCCACGCTAGACCAGCTATTATTTGAAATCACTGCCTTGGTTGAAGATTCCTCCACTGCTTTGCACAGCAAACAAATAAAGTGCATAGTTAACTAAGCTACCTACTGGGAACACAGCCATGCATCTTCAGGAGAGTTGTCCTGACACAGCAAGGGATCAAATAAAGTGCACTCTGGGGAGCTGGCAGCCCTCAGGAGAGTTCAAAATGTCAGTGTTCTGTCAGCAATGCCTAATGAATCAAGTATTTCCAGGCATCTAGTCCCTGCACAGCGGAGGTGCAATGCTGATGTAGCTGCAAGGGAGAGAAGCCTCACTCTCAAGCTGCAGAATGCCATGCTTCTTCCTTGGCCTGTTGCCGCTCTTGTAATGTCCCTGTGTGCCAGGATGGAGTTTATCACTGCAAACTAGGTTTTTGTGGGTCTTCAGCCTCTGTTATTTTCTCCAGTAGAAGTGGTCCTCTCCTGTTGGCTATTTAAACCAACACTGATAGACAGCCAAGTTTCTCCCACATGTGTTTATTGTGGCAGCTCCCCACTTTCTTATTTAAAATGTACAGAAATTTACAGAAATACATACACCTTGACACAATCAATAAAAAATCTTAATACTCACCAAATATACAATGTATGTGAAATGCAACAGGTTTAGCAATATTTTGCCTTATTAGTATCTAAGTGATTAAATGTATCTTTAGGTAATAATTTTTCATTATTACTTTGAAATAAAAATTGATTATCTCAGTCACTATCTAAAATAAAAGTGGTATTGTTATTTCCAGAGTAATTCTAACTCTGTGATCTTTGCTTAGGAAGTATTGATTTGAGATTTTGAGAATCTGGAAATGAAAAAAATTACAAAATAAAGCAATGCATTGAGAAAAGTTTATTATTAGCGCTTCTTTAGTTAACACAAAAATAAATACAAATTCAAAAAATAACATTGCTAACTTAGTATCTACGCTGTGTATCATTCTGTGCATGTTGCCTCTTTGGATGTATGTGAATACAGGTATAATGACCATTGATGAAAAAAACTGAAGAGATGTCTTTTTGCACTTGGACTAGAACTAAGTTCACATGCTGGGATGAATGTGAGGTAAAATGGGCTGTTTTGTAAGAACAAAAATTATCTAAAAAAGAGTATAGTATAGAGTAACAAAAGCAATAGACCAAAATGGAATAGCTGTTGCTGTTGGAGGCTGTTATGTCAAGCTGGAGACAGGTTAGGTCATGTTGGTCTGCTCATTGGACATTAGGAACTGCTGTGACTGGAATTAAGCAAAATGTTTACTGTTACTAATAATGACTATTTTATTATTAATGAAAGGAAACAATAATTCAGAAGGAACAGCAGCATGAGGAACCTGTATAGATTGTTCCTTCTTCTCTGTACCCTCTGTAGACATGGTACCTTTGAGAGTGCGTCTGTTCTTGGAGGGGTGTAACAAATCTTGGTCTCACAGGGAGACAGGGGAATAAAAGCTGTAAAGCTGAGGGGGAAACAGAAATCCAATATTGGTTCCTCCAGAGGGCACTTGTAATCTCTTTGTTCCCCTAATAAAAAGAAAAGTCTCATCTGAACATATCACAAATACCTGAAACAAAGTGTAGGAGGACTGATAACTTCTTCTGTGGAAAGGCAGATCCTGTTTGCTATATTACAGATAATCTGTGCAGTTTGTTACCTGTCTACTATTTATTAACTGTATAAGTTATCTATGATATTGGTGAGAGAAATCACGAGGATCAACTTTTCAGTAACCCCCCTTCATTAAAATTGCATTCAAAGGAGCAAGTTTTTATATTTTCAAAGCTGGAAATCTGCTTCAAATAAATCCAAATAGCATTTCTCATGCAAATCTTTCAACTCACAAAATTAATGGATTCTGACTTTTAAGCAGCTATTCAAGAATGCATTATCTTGTTTTCATGACCTTTTTTCTCTTAAAAGAGTGGGTGTCATGTGAGTCACTTTTTTTTTTGAGTTCCATAAACCAAAGGCTTGTGTATGACAGCTGGCCAAATTAACTCCCTAATTAATATAAATATTCTAATACAAATAGCTACTTTTCTTAGTAACCAGTATAGCACCTTGCTATACTGTACATAATACGCATTCAGACAATAAGGGTACCACAAAATCACTACCTGGTGTGTGTTAAGATATACAGCATTTGCATCTGTAATCTGAAAAGAGAGATGCTGTCTCTTTTTAATAAAACATTTAAATAAACAATGTTTTCAGAAAGAGAAAACAAATCATAAGAATGACCTTGGTAGAAAATTTTGAATGGTCAAAGCTTGTTCTGAGATGAAAGCATTCAAAACATTCCCAGCAGAGAATGTTTCCAGCAAGAAAAACTTCAGCATCTTTTGAGTATATTTAAATGGAAAATCGGTGCTGTGAAAGTGTCATGGCCCTGAGGGCACTAATGGGCCTGACTATCCCTGCCCACCTCCCTGGGGCTGCCCCCACCTGGCCCAGGACCCCGTGTCAGCCCCCCAGGGCCATCAGTCCTCCCCCAGGGATGCTGTGGCAGGGCTGGTCTCCAGCTCCCCAGCACCCTGCCCTGCCCGGACATGGGCTCCACCAAGCCAGGCCCGCACACGGGCCTACATCCCAGCCTGGGCTGGCCTCAGCCTGTCCCTGTCCCCAGGGATGTGCCCAGTGCCCGGGGCTGGGCCTGCCCCAGTGCTCCCAGCTGCCCCGCTCCTGGCCGGAGCCCCTGCTGCTCCAGACCCCATGGAGCTGCCCTGACAGGGTGGCTGCATCACAGGGCTGCTTTCAGTTCTGCAGAAAGACACCTACATCCCTCAGCCAAATTTCTTTGCGGTGTTTCTTTTAATCCGCAGATTTCTGTTTAAAACATAAATATACTATAAAGCCTGCCTTGAGATGAAGAGCATATGCATGCCGCAGCTTGACAGGCAGAGGCTTCCCCTTCTTCCCCTCAATCAGAGGAACACCGGTTGTCAGATTTTATGGACTTCTTCTCGACCAAGTAGCAGATACCTTCAAAAATTTGCATTTCTAATACATTTTTGACTTCCAACTGAAGACTTTCAGTAAGTGTACCATATGAGTCACAATGTCCAGGGCTTACTAAGAGTTTCTAACAGAGATTAGAGAGAACTATACGGAAAGCTGAAGCAAGTAAAAACTGTAAAACACAACAACACATGGTACCCCAGAGGCAGCCTCAGAACTGAGTGGCAGGATCCAGTGTGCCGTTGGCCTTCACCACGTGGGTTAACTTCTGACGCTTGCCTGTGAGGTCCCCATCCGCAAATCTGCTTTCTACCAAGTCAGTGCCCAGGCTGCATGGCTGCATGATATTTTCCCATACCAGGTGTAAGCCACTGCATTTGTCTTTGGTGAACTTCATGAGGTTTCTGTTCATGAAGATTTCTCCAGACTGTCAATGTCCCTCTCAAAGACAACCCTGTCCTCCAGCCTGCTGACTCTTCCTCCCACCTTGGTGTTATCTGCAAACTTGCTGAGGGTGTGTTCCACCATATCAATGAACCCATGTCATCAATAAACATGTTAAACAGCTTTGATTCCCATATCAGTCCCTGAGGAACATCGTTCATGACTAGGCACCACTTGTACTACAAACTCCTTGAGCCCAGTTTTCCACTCATCTTACAGTCTACCTATCTGGAATAAACCTCCTCAATTTGGCTATTAAGATGCTGTGTGTGCCAAAAATCTTGCTAAAGCCAAGGTCAATGACATCTGCTAGTCTCCTGTTGTCTACAGGGCCAGCCATTTCATCACAGAAGACAGTCACGCTGATCAGGCATGATTTGTGGTTGGTAAATCCATGCTGGCCATTCCAAATCCCTTTCTTGGCCTTCCTGCACTTGGAAATGGCTTCCAAGATAATTTGCTCCGTAACTTTTCCAGGAATGGACTTGGGGCCAACTGTCCTGTCTTATAGATAGATCTTCTGAAGATGCCTTTTTCTGGTCACTAGGGACCTCCCCTGACCATCATGACCTTTCAAAGGTGGTAGAGCCTGGTTTTCCAAGACAGTTGGCCAGCTCCTTCAGCATGGCGTCTGGACCTGTGGATTTCTTTATGTCCGGTGTGCTTAAGTAGTCCATAACTTGATCCTCCTCTACTACAGGTGGTACTTCTCTCCCTCAAACTCAGTCAGCACAGAGACCTGGAAATACCTACTCAGTAAAGACTAAGGCAAAGAATGTACTTCTCTGTGTTTTCCATTTTCTTTTTCAACCACCTCATTCAGCAGCTGGCCTCATTTTTGCTGATCTTCATTTTGCTGACAAGGTACCTATAGAAGACCTTTCTACCTTTTTTTACATTTCTCACCAGCTATAAATCCAGCTGAGCTTTGGCTTTTCCCTGCATGCCTGGGCAATACCTCTGCACACCTTCAGGGCAACCTGGCCCCACTTCCACCTGCTGTGCACTTCTTCTTTGTCTTTTGGCTCAATGACTGCCCTCCTTTTAACCAAGCTGGCTCCCAGTCATGCCTGCTAGATTGCCTGCTTAAACATATTCAGGATTTTCAGACAAAAACTACAAACTTGTTATATATGCCAAACATCTTCGTTATAAAATGTGTAGGTATTATTAATAGCTATTTTGAATAGCTTTGACGTGCGTGACTCAAGAATATATCTCCTTTGACATCTAGATCCATCAATAAAAAATAATTTTAAAAATTAAAAATATCTATCTAAAATTTGTCATCTTCCTAGGTTCCTTATACTTATTTCTTGCAACCGAGTCTGTAAGATTCTTTCCTGCTTCCCTTCTGTACAGATATATGGATAAAGTAACATGATATCAGCCTGTATATTTATTGTGTGAGTAAAAGAACATGGTAAATCATCCAATAATTAACACTCCTGTACAGTGGTCATCTTAATTATTTTATTGACTATTAGAAATGCAGCTTGCTTAATTGTTGATTAACTTTATTAGTCACCTATTTAATTTATTCTAGTATGTCTTCTATTCTGATGCATCTTGTATTCTAATACACCTAATGACCTAATGCCTCTTAATATATTTAATATATTCTAATACACCTCAGTACAGATACAAGAGTTGTGCTCATAAAACCTATGGAATCACAGATTGGTAGAATCATGCACATGGAAAAATCCTTAGAATCTAAAACATATAAATCATGAGATAACATAATTATCTTTTGGCTTGTTATTGTCTGCATTTATGGCACAAAAGTTATTTACCCCATGAACTGTAAAACTCTTTAACCATGCATTCTGCCTCTCCTCACATCTCACAGACTGAGCAGGAGGAGGACGTGTCACTGTCCAAGATATCCAGGTAGTACTTAGGTAAGAACAGCAACTGGGAGGGTTAATTGTTCATACATGATGTGTGGTGACTCAGTGCCTCTGGTTGGAAGTGCTCCACCTTTAAGATGAGAGAACGACAGGGAAATCTCTTCCATCTGAGTGTCCATGGCACGTACCTTCATAATTATGGTCAGGCTTGCATTTTGCTTTTGGTTCTGCTGTGTCACATTGGCCTCTAACCCCAACAGTCCCTAAAGAGTAAAGGAAGATATTTAGCCTGACCACGCTGTTCCCACGCCTGACAGCAATTTATTGTGTCATATATGATTTCTTTAAAAGGTACTTATGATATATGAGTTGCAATATGTTACAAACCCCAGATACTTTCACAAGGTAAGCTCGTAGCCGCAAGTCAACCCAATGTGTGAGCTAAAAGACATGGATAAAAGTCAGTCTTCTGAATCCCCTCCTCTTACATCAAGGGAGAGACATTTCCAATCAGCCTAAAGATGCCTTGTTTGGATTCCCATTGTAAGTCCTGAGGCATTAACGTAAACTGGTAAATGAGTATTAGTAGATCCAGCCTTTCACCCCTGGGTGTGCCTTGGTAAAGATAAAAGTGTAAAATGCAGAGATAAAATGGATTATCATCAGGTATATGAATGGCTGACTTTTTGAAATCAAAAGTAAAAAAAATAACCAAGAAGATGTATGTGTTTGTGAGATGCAGTGGGCATCTGAGACCCACCAGTAAGAACAAGATTTTTTCACACGCAGTCGAAAGAAATTTATGAAGAAATTATATCTAGAGTGTCAGTTATGGGTTTGTAATGTATTTATGATTATAGCTGAAACATTCTGAAATGTATTAATATATTTTCCAGATCATACAACAGAAAATCATATATATTAGGATAAACACTGATAAGGAATCATACAAAATGATTGAAGCCACCAAACGTGTAGGCTATGTTCACCTGTATCTTTGTCCACTTGCTCACAGTGATGCATCCCAGATCTCATCACCCAGCACACAGCTGGGGTACCTTAGCCTGAGCTGTGCATTCTCCTGGAGGAGTCAAGGACCTGAAAGTGAAATGTTGCACTTATTTCCCAGAAATCATGATCCTAGAAAGTGCCAAAATGTATGTATTGCTTTCAGGAGCAGAGGGTAGATCTGTATTCATGTTACGAAATCTCAGAGAAAATATGCATATATATGTATATATACTCCAGCAGGAAGCTGGATTTCTTGATGTGTGAGGTAGAAGTAAGGTAGATTTCTAGTCAGTCCCCTCCTTGCAGGATTAATACTCTATTTGTTCTTTCAAGTATTGAAGTAGGATAAATTGTTGACAGCAGAGAAAATTACTACACTCTTGAGCCTTTTATCAGTAACTACACAGGGTTTGATCTGCAGAGCTTATGCTGGTGTAGTTCATTGCAGGTTGACAATGGAACACTGGCACCTTGTCTGTGTCACCTGGTAAGGAGCTGGTGCAGGTGGGGAGCAGCTGTCAGGATGGCACACAGAGCCCAAATGCCTGGAGCCTTAACCTGCACCAGCACATGCTGGGCATTTGCTCCTGCTGCTACTCTGCAGTGGGACAATCCTTGAATTCCTAAAATTGGCGTCTGATTTCCATTCTGGACTCAGTGGTGCTCCTCATTGCTCAGAGAGCCTAATACTTCCAGGGAAGGCTGATCCTGCTGTGTCTGTGCAGGACCAAGAACACACGTGAACAGTAAAGCTGCTGATCCCAGAAAGTGCCAGAATGATAACATGTGCACAATTAGCTCATCTGGTTGAAAGAGTGACGATGGTGTGAAGCATCTTGGCTGGGATGGTGCTCTTGCCCTGTGACAGTAGGGCCAGGGGCCAAGTTTACCCTGCAGACTGACTTGCACAGTGGTGGAATGCCCCCAGGGACATAATCTTGGTACTCATCTGGAAATAAATTTATAAAGAATTCCATAAAATTATAATCTTCAAGACAATAGTCAATTATTAACCAAAAGAAGAAAATAAGAATAATCCCTGGCTACTGGGTTTTAGGGTGCTGCATAAAGCTTTTAAATTCTGCTGCAGTTTTAGTGTGTGCCATTTGCTAACATTGTCTGAGGTATAAAGGAGGTAGGAACCAGAGTCTAAACCCAATGCTAGGTGCAAATAGCAGTAGTTTCTAGAATCCAGGCTGTTTAAGCAAGTTACGGACTCAAAATGTGCTCAAAGTCTACTGAAAGGGGTTTTTTGTTAGGATGCCTTAAATTCCCAGTAGAGCCAGTTTATGTTATCTGGCTGTATGCATTATTCGTCAGGGTCCATTTTCCTTACTCTGATTCTTTTTTGCAGGAGAGTTCCACTGATTTGGAGCTTCCAAACCACTTTATCATCTCCCACAGTTCTGATACTAACTTAGTTTTAAGGGTAAGCCTTGTGCAAATAAAAGTATTTCATTGTAGAAATAGATAAGATAGAAAGTTGCTGATATGGTTCAATAATATTTTAGAACAATCATTGCTTTTGGTCTGTCCTAGTGGACAAATACCTTTTTAAAGTGTTCATACGCTTATACTCACCTCAGATGCTCCTTGTGCTTACCTCATGATTGTAGTGGTTGTTTCCATCTACGTCACAATTTCAGAGATTACTGGGGTTTGACTTAACCATTCAGATGTGGTCAATAATGATAAACAGCATGTGGTAACCTCAGAAAAATATCTAAATTGTCCTTGGTGCCTGAGAGGAATACCTTAGAGAGCTCTGGAAATTCTATGTATTTCTTCCACAGGGCCATGAAAGTCTTCGTGACAAATGCAGATATTCTTTTGATAGGTGTTACATGCGCTCTTTTAAAAGAAACTGAACACATAATCTTTGGTAATCAGAATGCATCTTTTAAGCTGATAAATACAAGAAAAGGCATTAGTGATCTTGAAAATTGCACCTGAAACATTTGTACATACAGTTGTTATAAATACTATGCAAGATTTCTGACAGTAAGATGAGAGAAAGCAGTTTCTTTTTTGTTTCTTTTTTTTTTTTTTTTTCATTTACTTCATGCAGTTGACAGTATTTAGCTGACTGCTTTTCCCCAGTGAGGCCAGATCAAGCAGATACTTGCTTAATTTTACAAACATGAGTAACTCTAGTTGCTTCAGCACCACCAAGCATTACAAAACCAGGGTTCTCACCAGGCTGTGGACAGTAACGTGGATCACCTTTGCAGCAGGTCACGAATGACAGTATAAAATCAGAGAACTGCTTAAGCACACAGCTTGTATTTTTCACGCCAGTTTAAATGACCATCAGCCACAGCTGCTGAGGGCTTTCCTCCCAGCCCACGCACGCTCCGCTGCACTGGTAAACCACTCATTGGACGTACTCACTTTGTATCAAGAACCAGCATAAAACTATTTGCTTTGTATTTTTAGTAAGAGTCATTCTCTGATCATTGATTTCCTGGGACAAGCTGCCCGCGGAGGCAGGAGGAGCCAGCACTGTGGATGATGTGAGGTGAGGGGTATTTGTGACTTTGGGAGAGCAGGAATGTAACAGCCCTACCTGAGGCCAGTTTAAGTTGATGTAGTACCACCCATAATACGTGAAAATATTACCTGAAATTACTTCAAACTATTATTAAACTTGATTAGCTTTCATACTGACCGTTCCTCTGAAATACCAGCTGGCTTCTTCCTTTTTCCCCATCTGCAGGAATGATTCTGAGATGTTGATACAATGAAACCAAACTGCTGAGGGGAACACTAATGGGCTCATGAATGGAAAAAAACCCCCTTCCTCCCTTAAAATCTCCAGGCTGTTCTAGTGGTACTGCAGAAGTGGTCGGGATTTTGGTTTGTTGTTTTTACAAGGCAGACTACAATATTAAAATAAGTAGATCCATCAGGGGACATGTGTCATAATGTATCTCTGGGGTTTAAACCATGCAAGCAAATAAAGCAGTTTCTGGACCTAACAGTGTTCTTGCAATTTTGTACTTTGATTTGTAAGAACCAGCTGTTGTGGCTCCAAGGCACTGCTAGAAATTATGAAGCTATTTAGCAAAACTTGAAATGACTACATGAAGCACAAAGCAGTAAAGGATCAGGGGTTTGGGTCTGAAACCCAAAGTTTTAGATGCCTTAAATCAAAATTCAGTTAACAGTACCCTCTGAACCCCCACTTTGCTTCAGTGTGATTTCTGCCCAAAAGTCCATTTATTCTACTAGAACCCATGGGTGCCTAAATTTCTGTCCTAAAGACCTTCATACAACGTGCTGTGCTCCTCCACACCTGAAACTCAGTAAGAGTCACAAAGCAGGCTGTCCTCTACCTGTCTTAATGCATGACCCATCTGAAAGTCATTCTCAAAGCAGTGGCAGTGTTTTTTTCTAAGTCTTAATACTTGCGCTGCCTAGCCTAGATGGCCTCTTTCTTAGCTTTCAACCCTCTTCTTTCAATCCTGTTTTTAGGATCTACAGAAGCACCTACAGGTTGAAAGTGGGGCTAATGCAGCATCTCGAGACCTAAAGTCAAGGAGTAGGTAGTCCCCACCAATGTTTTCATTTGTCCAAAAGCCTTTGAGCATGTCTCTTTTCACTAGAACTGTTCCTGAGGCACCTATATTTGTTATTATTTTGCGGACTAAATGGCTTCTCATCACCTAAAACTGGATCTACCTGCTTTTAGTCTTTCCACCGAAGTCCCAGTCCAGTAGGCAGGTGCAGATGTTTGCTAGAATCACTTCCCTGTAGTACACCAGACATTATTAGAAGTTGCATTATTAAAAGTTCTTCTCTGGCTCTGGCCTCTGAACTTTCAGACGCCAATAGTTTTCGTGTCCAGACTAGGCTTGCTTGTGGTTTGGTTTTGTTTTTTTTAAACATTACCAAAGTGTGGGTTTTCCATGTTCTTAATCTTGGGTTTTCTTGTATCGTTTGACTTCCAGAGAACAACTGGCAACTAGAAGACAGTGCTTCCAGCATAAATATTTCTCGTTAAATTATGTCCTTTCTTCACTGTTTCATTTCCCTTTGACACCCTTCAGGTACGTTATTTCCCCCCTTCTTGATTTTCCTTTAAATGCATCTTCCTTAAAACATAGCAACACTGCTAAAACTCCCTTGCTTTTCTTCACAATGCATTGTACCTACCATTTTAGGTATTCTCATAAAACAGATATAGTTATTTATGCGGAACAGTAGAGACCAACAGAAACATGGATATCAGAACTGGGAACAGAAATACCATTCCTTTAAATGCTCTCAACATGAGGTACAACACACTGAAGGGGGGAGTTTATCTGTTGTCTAACCATGCGGTGGGCTTTCCTGAAGGCTTTAATAAACCTTTACTTGCCCTGAAATTCAAGCTACTTCAGTTCAGCTTTCAAAACTGGATATGGGGGTTCATACATTTATGTGACTTTGCAGTACTCGGGTTAGGTCTCACCTACAGGCAGATTAGCAATTCTAATGCTACAAGGACAAAAAACATGTATGCAGGCAGAGAAGTTTAAAATTAGATGGGTTGTTTGTTACTTGTCACATGCTGTTGTAGATTGCATTAGCCTCATCTATGTTATACTATAAAAAGATTAATCAAAGCAAAATGAAAATCATGAAACTTTAATACACTGGAAAGGAAAAAGAAAAGTAACTGTTTAGCATTAACAGTCCAAGCCTTACCCTCAAGCACAATTTTTTTTTTATCTTTTTATTGGCATTTTTCCCACTTTATAAAGTTATAGCATGTCTTTAGGGAAAGCAACTAGTTTACAAACAGTATTTAATTATATGCCAAAAAGGAAAAAAATAAGTGAATACAGTAGAGCAAAATGCTTCCATGGAAAGGATAAATGGGTAAAATGAATGCATATGATTATCCACGAAAACCTATGTTTGAATCACATATTCTATTAATAAAAGAAATGTGTACAATAAGATCAAACCATCATGACATATGATTACATTAAACAGATACAGTACATCTTACACAGCAGCTGTAGTTTATAACAGGAGAAATAAGTGGCCTTTTTAGTAAAGACTTTTCAGATGATGACTCCATCTTTCTCTGTTGCCCTTTATATAGCTGATGAGTGAAATGGCAGTGAAAGAATCCTGAATAAATCCATGATTAAATACCAGATGCAGGTTTGCTTAGAGCATTGGGAGGGATCGGGGCAGAACCTCAACTTGGCAGAATTCTGGCTGCTTGATAAAGTTGATTTAGTTAGAAAATGATTCTTAAACATTAGGGAAGATTGTTCACATTCTCATCCTCTATTTTAAAAAAGCAAAAAAGTGGTTTGTGATGATAGTATCGTCTAATTTTCTGTCTTTCCTGAATTAAAACAATTTGCATTATATTGTAATTCTTGCAATATATGGATTTTATTAGCATTGAATTAATACACACACAAAAAGGAAGTATTTATGTGATTATTGGATGATATTTCAGATATCAGGTGTTAAAATAGCTTTGGTAGCTATAAGATTTTTTTTCATATCAATTTTCAATTAAGCAGAAAAAATGTTGGGCCAAATGTTTTAATGAACAAATCATTTGCCAAAAAATTGAGTTTTGGCCAAAAGAAAAGAGCATTTTCTAATGTAAAAATGAATAGTGAATTTCAGAAATACAGTAACACTTTGCATAAACATTTCTAAATTATATCTTGTTACTCTTCATTTCTGAAAACATTCTTTCTTTAAGAATCTATCACAATCTACCAACAAAAAAAATTAATAGTGGGAAATGGTCCACAACTAAAAGTATTATTCATATTCAATTAAAAGAATAATTTTGAAGTGAATTTTTAAAAATTTAAAAATATTTTTTAATCAAAAACGGGTAAGTATTTCTGTTTCACTTGACCTAAAACAAAAATTTCCAGTTTTTCTGGTTAGTTGAACAAAAAAATACTCAGGAATTTCAATTTCATACTTTACACTCACCTCTTACAAAAGAAGGGAAAGAAGAAATTTTACGTGTCTTACTTTGGTGATTCATTGGTAAGCTTTTAAGAAAAAAGACGGTATACTATAGCCAAAAAACAAACACAGTTTGCCAACATAGGGACTAAGGATGTAAGAATAATGTAAAATAACTAACATAATTTTTCTTAGAGTCCTTGGGAAGATACTCATTCACTAGCAAAACAGAAGGTGCAGTGCAGCTGGTATGTGACAAACATAATGGAAATAACTGGAGAAGTTTGTGGTGACATTTTTCAGTGGTTTGCCAGAATAAAGTTAATAATGTCGCTGAATTGTATGTTTATTCATATTAAAATAAATTAATACAAAAAATGCAAAAAGAAAACCATATTATTCCAAGGATGAGGAAACACATTCTCTAATAACTACATTTTATGTTTATGGTGATATGTATAGGAGTGAAAGAAAGACAGAAATTTACTTGCCCACTGAATACAGACATTTTCATTAATTGAACATTTACACTTCCGACACCTGGCAAAAGCATTAGAAAACTGTATTTTTCTTTCCACGAGGATGAATCATTTATTTGAAAAAGTATTTTTCATTACATTTATAAATGGACTACAAGTAAACTTTATTTATGCATTTACTTCTGGCTTTTTCTAGTAGGTGTCCAAAGTCCACATTTAATCAGAATGTAGAGTCAGAAGAAGGGCTTGCTGCACTCAGTTTGGTGAAAGTTCAAAATTCATCACTGAAGTTCCGTTTCCAGTAAGTGAACAGATGAATAAACTAGTTTCATGTAAAACCAAAACAAAATTAATAAAGCAGACTAGGCATCCTGAGAAACTCATTTGTCCCATTATAGGCTGCACCCAACCCAGATTTGTCTTGTTATGAAGAAAAAGAGGTTTATTGAGTTTGCATCATCTGACAGAAGAGGTCTGCTTTCTTCTACAATATTCAGAGAGGGCATGGAAATGGCAGAGGATATTACAGATTGTTTCCACTCCCTGCTTTATATGATATGAAGCTCAGTCCTTACTCACATGGACTCTTCCAAGGCTCAGGAGGAAGGTAGGATCTAAAGGTGAGTAATGATATCTAACACAGACTTCAAACTGAACTCCTTACATGCTGACTGGTTACCATCCAAAACTACCACTTACAAGGGTAAAGAAAACACTGTGAAAATGCACTTTTACCCATAAACACACGTAGTCATTTTCAAACTGAAAATGGGAAACTGCTACAGGGATTGGATTTATAAAATGAGGAAAACTTTCTGTCCTTTACCAGACTACAGTAAACTCTTTCTAAAATATCCTGTCTTGAATAGTAAACAGTTTCAGAGGCTTCAAAAATGTCTAAAAGAGAAATGGGAAATCTCTGCAACGTAGAAAGGGAAAAAAATGATTAAAAAATACTTAAATATTTATTGATCAACAAACCAATAACAAAATCTTTCAGCTGCATATATCAAGTTCCCTATTTCCAATTCCATTATATAATCAAGTCAACAAATCTTAAAATACATGCATGGTCAAGATTAGCAGATGGCCATCTTTCTCCACTCCACACTGCCTTAAAAAGCTGGTCTCTGAATAGCAGTTGGCAGGAAAAATATCCAGATGGCAGAAGTAACTTTAATATACATCCATTACTGATATTAAATTAAATGGGATAGATAATTATACAGCATAATCACTGATTATTTGCAAACAACAGGCATGAAATGTATATATTTCATATGCTCATTCTGAGATCAGCTAGGCATTGAATAAAAAGATTAAATCACAAAATCAGATATGCTGTTGACAAAAATGAAACCAAGGAAAAAATCCATAAGTAGGTACTCAATAAAATAAGCATCTTTTGCACTATGCCCTGAAGGTCAGTAGTCTGTGACTCTGGTGGCATGTCAAAAAGAGTGATTTGTTTCATCTGAAAAAAAATGTGAGCAGGTCACACAGCACTCAAGCTTACGAACTAGTCAGAAGAGTATCTAAACAAACCTGAATTGCTCTTTCCAGGGCAAATGCTATCATTATTGAAATATAGCCAGTCTGCTTTAAATGTAGATCCCTTTTTCCCTCAGACAAACAGCAGATAACCTGTATTGCGACCTTACAGGCATAACAAAGAACGTGACAGTCAAGCACGAATTTGAGAACTGAAGTAGCTTCGGGCTACCTTTGCATCCTTCTCAGCTTCCACTGTGAAGTATGGCAGTCATTCTGAACACCATTCAAAATGGTCATGGATGCCATGAAGTTACAAGTTGTATTTTGGGCTGTCACATCATCTATAGCACTATGTCTGCACTGCAGAGCAAACAGACTTCCATGCTCTACTTCAAACTGCTGGCCTCCACACCAGCATTACCCTATGCCAACATCACACATTCCTTTAGGGTCCTCAGCATCCTCCTCCAGGCTGCTACTAGCAGTCTCAGAGCTTGTATGACCCTCTGACCCTTCAATGTGATGGTGGTCTTTCCCAAGATCTACAAACAGATCAAACACAGCATCATCTAGGTGATGCCACAGCTAAAATAATTTGCTTTTCTGATAAGAGGCTCATAAACATGGAGGGATGATAGAACCCAGGGGTCACATATGCAAAAGATATTAGAAGGGAAAAAGATGGCCAGTAAAACTACAAGGGGGGGGAAGAAAGAGATGGCCTAGTAAAGAACAGCCATAACCATTTCTGTGCATTATTGTTAGCAAATTTCCTATACTTTTGGTTAACAGTATCAAGAACAGAAGCAATAACAGATTCTGTATGATGCATGTCAATCTTTTTATTTAGCATCAGTCCTACATATTATTGCAACCCCAATTTCATGCCATATTCTCTACACCCTTACTGAAATACATGTTAATAGAGAACAAGGGAAAACATGGAGGGGAAAACCAAAGTCTTTCACTAACCTTTTACTAGACAAACATTCAAAACAATATGCTAAACAGTGCCATGTTTTCCTTTTCTGTAAGGATGTTCGGCTTCCCCTTTAACAAGCAAACATTAACTATATTCATTAAAAAGGGACCTAACGTGTCTTCACTGCTTTATTTATTCTTTCAAATTATTTACCTGTGGCATAGTAATTACTGGAGTATCTAGGCACAGCATAAGTAATGGCAGCTTTACCTTAGTGTGATGAACAGCAGATTGATCAGTGATAGGTACCTCAGCCCAAGTCCATTTCAAATATTTACTCACAGCTTCCTGATCAGCAGCCTCAATTACTGCTCAGATTTATAATGAAAGTTTCGTTGATAAACTTCACTTGAGAAACATCAGGAAGATTGAATGTACCCAGACTAATCAGGAGGGTACGATTAAAGCATCTCCACAAGGCTGGCAGTACTCTAGTTTTGAAGGAAGATACCAGCTCAGAATTACAAAGCCAGCTGGATTATTGAACAATTTTATTCTGAAATGCCAGATTGCAGAGTTTTATATGTGATTTCAGTGGATTTCAGCTGGCCAACAGGACCTCTGGCTTATAGCAGTACTACATAAGAGTAATTAATTGTACATAAATGACATATTTTTCTGGTGTACTACTGTAGTGTGCCAATTTCTTCAACTGCCAGATGACAGGAAAATAAAATCAGGGGTATGAGAGGAAGAACAGAAATGGATATTCAAATCCCTTGGACTGTATTATCTTTCCGACATTTTAAGACAACACATTTCTGTGAAATCTGAATTTCATGAGTGTTACAGCAGCTCTGCAATTTAATTTAATCTTTCTGATTGGTGAGGACAAAGCAAGTTACCAGCTGTACTTATAAACAGTGATTTGTTTTCTGTGACTTCTCAGCATAAAGGAGAGATACAATTTGTGCCTATGAACATGAAACAAAAATATGTATGCTTGTCTTGAGAATAAAATATATTTGAGGGTATTCAACATCTAGACTTATTTAAACTGCTCTACATACTATCTCTATGACACTTCTATATGATTTTGCATCTGAAATTTATAATACATACACATTTCCATGAGAAGTTTTATTAATAAGATAGGACAGGACAATCTTTGGAATAGAAAACCAGTTTCATACTAAGCATTGATGATTTTCTGCAGAAACAGATAGCAGTGATCAAGTGTAATTAAAAAAAAAAAATCATTAAATCATTGTGAGTTAATCTTAGCCATCCAGAATTTTGACATAAGAACTCTATCAGGGAAGTGCATTGATTTAATTGTACTTTTTATATTTTTAGTCAAAATGTCAGAGGTATGCTCTGAATTGTATATTATCTGAGGGCTTGATTACTTGCTTGTTAATAATTGTATCACTCATCTGGAAATAAATCCTTCTGACATTTAGCTTTACTCTGTTTGCTTTTTAAAGTGAGACACAATTTAGCTAAGGCAAAGGAAAGAATATGAATTAGGAAGCATATGGTATTAATTATTTACTGGATAACACTACATTTACATTGAACGGTCTCAGACCAGATCAGCTGGGGCTTTTAAACATTTACTGGCGATGGCTGTGGATGATGACCTTGGATTCACCTGCACTGGTGTATGAGATTGCTGTGCTCTGCTCTTTGCTCTGCCTGTCCTCTGCACTTGCTCCCACCCCTGCAGATCTGCGTAAAGAAGTCCTCACATTTCATTCAGAAGTTCCAGTTCAGCAATGACTGACTGAATAGTTTAAAGCTAACAGTTTAAGCCACCGCATTGTTTGAACTAATAAAAAGATGCAGTGCTAAAAATATATTACTTAAGATAATACATGTCACTGCAAATGAATTGGATTGAGAAGTCCTCACGAGCTACGGCTGCTGAGCATAGCAACTTCTTGCACAGAGAGATTTTTTGGAAAGAATACATACCCACAGCTAAGCTGTGGGTTCGGTGTACATAGGTCATACTTGGGCTAAATCATGTCTTTCAGTGGTGATGTTCCCATCTAGACATAAAAGGCTTTGATCATACAAACCCTGACAACATTGTGCAAGAGCCAGGTCTGAGCTGGCTCCCAACATGAAGAGCAGAGCCAAATCCTAACATGCTCTGGGTTCCTCTGCACCAGATGCCTCACCCTGCTGAATCCAAACTAGTTTCTGCTGCTTTGACCTGTCTAGACCTGTTCAGCAAACGAAGACTGAATCCAGGAGAAACTGGGCTGAAGGCTTGCTGATGACACAGGTAACATTTCATCACTGGATTTGGTTGCAACACATACTTTATGGTACTATCTTCATCATGATAATAGAATTCCACTTGGTACTACAGAGTAGACTGTCAGTAGTTATCATTGGTCGTGGATAAACAATTTTCCGAAATAATTCCCTACCAGGTTTCAGACTGTATTCTACTTTCTTCACTGTTTATTGGTTAATATTAGCAAATAGTTTCTATTTCCTGGGCAGCTAGGTGGAGAAAAGTGATTGTAATATACCATTTTTCCTGTCACTGTCAGTTGTCCTTGCATGGATGGACATGATACGTGGGAAACATTGCGCTTGTGTCCTTGAAAGTACTACTTCTAATGTTTTACGTAGTAAATTATAAACATTAATAAATTGTCTCAGCTAAGTGAATTGAGTGTCTTCTGACCCTTTTAGTCATGCCTCACTTCCCACAAGAGCTCACATGATTAAGTATCTTCAGGTTTCACCATGATGCATAACGTCCAAGTCCAAGGCGGAGAAGGCCTCATGCCGGATTGCCAGTGCAGAGCTCTTCACCACACCACTCTGCCATGTGCCTCATGGTCTGAAAGGTGCAGAACTAGTGAGTTGTTTGCCAGTAATGTTTAGACATATCATAGCAAATTATTGCAATTTAAGTGTTTCCTGTTGTTATCCTGAACACTATGGACTTGCAGAGTGTCAAAAAGACAACGGATGTGCTGATTCTGCTGCTCAAAATGCTGATCCCACATTCATCCCTCTCAGTGAGAGGGTGGTGTTGCACTACCACAGCCTATCTGAACAGTCAATAATTTAAATGCAGTTAGAGCCCAGATAAGATAAGAAAATGTTTCCAGTTGCTGCTTTACAAACCACAAAGCCAAATCGGTTGTTCAAAGGGGGAAAAAAACCCTAACAAAACATTTAGAATTGAAAGGAAAAACTACAGAAGGTATGGCCAGGTCCCAGAATTATTGCATCTGTCTGAGCTCAAGAGCCAAACTTTTTACTTGGACATGGCCTCAGAGGCACTATATGTCACCCAGCAATTTCTGCAGTGCTTCCCCCTACCAACTTTCACCTTCCCCAAGACCATGTGGGTCAGAAAATCAGGCCCAAAGTTTTATTTAGAGAAATACAAGAGGACATATATTAGATCAGACCAACAATACATGTTGTTGAATATATTGCTCTGGTTTTTCACCTGTACTCAATGCTTCACAGCTGCCTGTAAAGAGGTCAGACTGTGCTTATTCAACTTAGCAATATTATAGCAAGGATAAAATTTGTTCCTAATACTGTGAAGTGTGGGGATTTTAAAATATATTCTGGTTGCTGAAAACCTATGCACTTATTGTATTAATAAAATAAAGTTTTCCTATTAATGGAGACCAGCCTCCATAGCAGAAGTAATTCAAAATACACTGTGATCATGATTCATAAGAAAACAAACACAATAATCAAAATTACCCCTAAAAAGGGAGGAAATGTAGTGGATATAGTAATTTCTGTATGTTTTATACAACTGTTTAACATACCCTTCCACAAGAAACAAAACAAAGCATTCAGAAAATCTTTATCACCTATTAAAGACAAACTATAAAGCTGGAAAATGCTACCCAATGAAACGTGACTGCTGGATCTTAAGTGTGCTAAGAAAAATGTAATTTATAATGGAAAAGCTTATTATTCCCAGTAGTTTGGGTTTATCACTAGGAGCTGCCAAACCGAGTAGTCCCACAGAGGCAAGGCTGCCTCAGCACTGCATCCCTGGGGGCTGCCAGTAGCGGGGCTGAGCATGGGCACCCAACAGGCTCACGACGGGGCATTAATGGCCTGACTACCCCTGCCCAGCCCCCCTTGGGGTGCCCCCCACCTGCCCATGGCCTGGGACCTCATAGCAGCCCAGGGATGTGCCCAGTGCCGGGGGCTGGGACCGCCCCGGTGCCGCCAGCTGCCCCGCTCCTGGCCGGGGCGGTGGGACGGGCCCTGGCTGCCAGCCCAGGGGAGCCCCCACTGCTGCTGAGGGAGAGCCCTCATGGGGAGGCCATGGTGGGAGTTCCATTTCCATGACCAGGCTGCGGGGACCCCACGCTCCACGGTTCCGCTGTGCCCCACTTTGTGAAGGTGAATCTTTAACCCAACACTCGCAGCCAATGGACCCCACCAGGCAGGAGTGGCCCTGGTGAGCTGCGGCGAGACGTTACCTGCCACAGACACCTTGCGAGCCTCGGTTTTGTTCAGGCTGTTCTGCAGCCCCACGAATATGATCACAAAGCTATTATGGCCAAAAAAAAATCTTGTTAATTCCATTTATTCATGGGTCATTCATATTTTCACAGCCCTATTTTTGGGAATATTTGGATTATGTCACTTTACCTACAGCATGGTCTTCTTTCCTCTTTCCACGAAGCATTAAACCTTGAGCTTTCTACAGTTCAAAGGCCAGATTTTTTCAAAAGGCCACTGAAATCCTTGCTGCATGCTGTAGGCATGCATGCATATTTACACATGACGACATGGCATCAGAGGTGAAGAATTAAGTAACTGGTACTCGTGGCATGAATTTCAGTGACTTGCCCTAGCTGAGTGAAATGCCAAGGTGCTGTAGCTGGCACTGCTGCTGTTGCTCCCTCTCACAGGGTTTTCGTCGTACCTTTTCTGATCTTTTTGTCCCATTTTACCTGTTGTTTTTGCTTAGGAAGTCATGACAATCTCACCTACTTGCAGTATGTCCTGTTTGTGGCTTTTACATTATGGATGTAAGCTGGAAGCAGAGATTCCTAAAGGTTCAAAACCTGGGGGAAAAGGTTAATGTGGCACACAATAGTTTATTTTGTTAAAAACTCAACATTTTTAAAAGCTCAGTATTGGTAATTTAAGGAACATGTATTTGAGGAGGCAAATAAGGGTTTTCTGCTTCTCTTCCTACCTATTTCCATATATAACATCCAATAAAAACGCAAATTTTTCATAGGTGTAGGAGAAACCATAGCCCTCAGTCCATTTACAAGCAGCAGGTATGAAAAGATGAATTGAGCAGGAAACAGAGGCAGAAGAAAAGAAATACCTTACAGAATGAAATCTGTGCTCCCTGAATGATTGCTGGCCATATATATTTGGGTCTCTCTTCTCCTTTCTTTTGTAAACCTTGTGCTCTTGTGCACCTCACTCCAAAGTGAAGAGGACCTTACACAGTAGGACTAAAGGGAGCATCAGCTCTGAAAAGTAACTGAAAACCTTCTTCCATTCCCTCCCTCCCTTTCTTCTTAAGAAGACATTCTCATGCTGTATCTGAGTGAGGTTCTGACAACTGGCCTCCACCTCAGAGTTTAACTGAAAATGCATGCTAAGAGTCATTTAATACTAATTGCAGATTATTTAAGGCATGGTGGCCTGATCCACTGCAGAAGGATCACATCATTAATGGAAGTGCAGTGATCAATATCAGCACTCTGAATCTGCATTTGGCTGTAACAAGCAATTCAGCTAAGAGAGTGCATGTTCTCTAACCTGTGCATTACCTTGTTCGTTACCTTGCTCCAGGTTAACGCTTGTGGAGTGCTCTCAGCCAATGTGTTGTGAGCATTAAAACATGAAATGGTCTAAGAGTTGGAAACATTTCCTGGAACAATTCAAGCTGATGTGGTAAGGAAGGCACGCTGAAGGTCTGTATTCTCCTCCCTTTCATTCCTTTCTTGTGGAAATACCACAGTGAAAATGGGATATGAGCAGCAGTGGAGTCCTGAAATTTCTGCAATGCTGAAACTTTTGGGGGGTTTAACCATAGTGTCAACCGTTGCTCAGACATGTGTTGCTTTCACTCTGTGGAGCCTAGCAAGACAGAAAGAAATGAATTGGCCATGAATTAAGTGTCGGCAAATCAGTCGTTGGCCCAGCAGTCACAGAAGTTTTTCAAGGCAGCTTGTGCTGTGCTGTCCGCAAGCATAGTCAAAACCTGAAATATTCTCCAAACAGTTGTCTTTAATTGGGTTTAAATGGATGGGTTATGGACTGAATGCATATGTATGACCAGACAGGAAGCAAGCAAGCACATGAATAGAAAAAAATTATTCACAAACTTGGGGTCTACTGTTCTGTGTGAATGGATTAACAAGATACTGGATGCTTTCATTATCCAGAGATCTGTTATTATGTACATGCCAATATTTTGTTCTCTTTTAGCAGCATCATAAATGATGTGTCCATGCCAATCATGGTTTTAAGCAACCCAAAGAACCATCTGCTGCCTTGATTGCAGATGCCTTGTGCTGACATGTGCCAGCAGGACAAGTGGCAGCACAACGGTGCTGGGAGCACTGTGGTGGAATCTGATCCTGGCCGACTGACAACAAAAGGGGCTGTTTGCTTTCTTGTTTGGATACTGGGCATGTTTTCCACTTCACAATACTTTTGGGAACAAAGAAACAGCTTTGCAGCCACCAAATACTCAGGCTGTCAAAGGTGCGTTGCCTGTCTCAGCAAAGATGATAAGGAACACCTGTATGTATTTTAAATTGTCAGGCTCATTAGTAACATGTTGAAACTTGGTCAATGAGATTATAGTTCACTGGTGCACGTGGCTTGTATTTAAATTCAGCATTTTTGCCAGTGTTTACTCTGAGTGAAATAGCTGTCCAGCAGTGGTGAAAAATTCTGAGAACATTGCCTATAACTTTGTCGCATCCTGGGTTTCCAACATTTTGACGTTTTTTGAAGCATGTCACTAACATCAAAGGAACCGATCCTGTTGCATGTGAACCTAAAAGAGGAAAATACAGTTTGGAAAGGTATAATGTAATTCTCTACTTGCAGTACACAGCCATAACTGAGAAATAATGACTTTTATCTAAAAAAGGATCTGTTGTGCTAGCTGAGATAGGAAATTTCTGTGTATTGTGAAATTTTGTAATAGAATTGTTTTCCCCAGGAAAGCAACTGGAAAGTTAATTATTAATTATCTGTAAATTATCTTTCAAAAATATAAATTAGTGTAATGATAGGGTCAAGATCTCAGCAGGAAGAGCTGGTATAAATCCTTTCCAGTATGCTGCACCTTCATAAATACTGTGCTGTTCAGATATGAGTGTGGAAGTAACATCTTACTTCAGAAAGGAAGCCATTCACCTGTGCAGGCAAAACCTTCCCATGTCTTGTCGCGTAACTAGATATTGCGTTGCAGTGATAGACACATTCTGTATCAAAGAAACTCAGAAATGTATTGGAATTTTTGATGATCCAAGAGCTATTTTATTAATCTCCAGGAACAGGATGAGCAAAAGCAGCACTTAGGGGATAATGTCTTACTACCCCAAGTATGGAAATATCTCCAAGGACCGTTACTGTAAGTTTTACTTTGCTGGTGTATGCTCCATGAAGCATTATTTTTGCATTAACACTTTCCATTAAAAGATACTATTGCACTCAACCACTGTCTGTTGCCAGTTTGCAGGAAGGTTTTTCCCATAACCACTGTAAGCAGAATAATAGCGTCAACAAGGAAAAAAAGCTGAGCAGAGCTGGCCTGAAGCATAAGGAAAACATCCTCTGACCATTGCTGCAGCAGCAAGGGACTGTAGGACAAAACCCTCCCACAAATTTCACATTCTTTGTAGAAAACAAATATAGGTGAGCTTATCATACTTCATGGTGATGATCATTTTCCCTTTCTCTTCTCCCTCAGGCTCACTCATGTTCTTCCTTGTCCAAATTGAGGAAGAGATGATTTAAACGAACAGTGATCTCATCAGCCATTATGGAAGGCTGCATGGAAGGAGATGTTGGTACATATCTTTGCAGACATCCCAGTTTTGAACATGTACCCTTCATTAAATGAGGCTCATTGCTCACAGCACTGTAGAAACTTTGACCTGGTTCAAGTTGCTGAGGCTGTATTGGGTTTCTAAAGGCATACTGGCAGCAGACACGCTCATGTTAACTCAGTACACACCCCAGCAAATTAGCCCCATCAATGCTAGCTCACAGATCTCTGCACCAGGCATCAGTAAGTTGTATAGCTGTATCTGTAGATTATAATTACTGATAGTCTATATTTTAGAAGATCCTCTTTACCTAATTCTTGCATTCTTGTCTAGTTGCCTCGATGTCATTACAAACCCCTAAGTGTGTAGACCTAATGCCGCACAATTCAATGTTGCACTTTGAAGAATTCAACCCATGTTCATTTTCTCTCTATGGTCCAAAGTTGTATCCTGGGGTCATTTTCCAGATAAGTAGTTGCATAGTATTATTACTGGGTCCCTATACCAGTGCACAGGGTGGATGTACCACAGCTTGTGAAAAAACACCATTTTGATCCGATTTTAACATCAGGTAATTTGATTTAGCAGTGGCAGTAAAAGCTTTTTTGATGTCTGGCTTGTGTATACAATGGTAGGTAGCTTTGTAAGCATTCGGAAAAAGATCTGTTAATGCAGACTATGCTATGCAGAAGACTCACTGCATGGTGTCTGCAAAGAAATAAACACATCTAGAAATATTGGGATGTGACGGGCTGTGTGGATAATCTGCATCTTACATCCAAGTACTGTCATTTGCAGAAACCCTTCTGGTTCATTTATCTCCTACATATTCTCTGAGACGTTAATGGCAGCCTGCTTTGGACCTGTCCCAGCAGTAAAGCAAGACACTTTCTGCTGTCTCTGTTGTCCTGGACAGGGAGGAGGATGGGGAGAGCCGAAGTACTGCCCGCTTCAGCTCCACCTGCTATGATCAAAAATCAAAGAGATGCTCAGGTCCAATGTCTGGGCAACCACATACTCTTACCGTCTTGTCTAGAAAATAGGAAAAGCAATAATCTTGCCTGGAACTCTTGCTTACCTGCAAAAATACATTATTTTGTCCATAGTACCACTTCAATCATCCAAAAGATCTGGCAATTTAAAAATCTGAACTAATGGATGAGTTTCATTTGCTTTGTAGTTTTCTCAGCTTTTGGGGCTCATGTCTTCCAGCCTCCTTTTATAAGTCTAAGAGCAGAGATGTTTGGTTTTACTGGAAATTGACACTACCTAAGATTGTGTGTAGTCATATTCCTGGGAAACGTGGCATTTAAAATCACAGATAATGTGAGACACAATAAAATAACAAGAAAAAAATATTTTGTAGCAGACATGGTGAAGGATAAGGAATGTTCCTCCATTTTATTAATTAGTTGCAAAATTAATTTTGTGTCAGAACTGTCTGAAGCAATACAGTAGCATGGATTTGAACGACAGCCTGCAAAACACTTTCTCTTCCATATTTGTAAGCAGCAGTACTTGTATGACTTTTGATCATGAGTAGAATTTGTGATGTTCTCACTCATCCTTCTTTATAAAATGAGTTTTATAGCTTTCCACTTCAGAAAATACCTGAACCAGCTCATACGTGAGGTAGCTGAAGAGAAAAACGAGTAAATGTTCTTCTGTTGGAGACACAAGGTGGCCCGCCCTAACACAGAATCATCTTTTTTTCCCAAAACTTACACTCACTTTTCTCCAGGGCAACCAAAACCTAAACCACTTTCAGAGTCACCATGAAGATGATAACACTTCAACAGTTAGTTAAATTTGTAAGTAGACCACCTGTGGTAATAACAACAGTATTTGCTCTCACATGCAACTTCCTTTCATCTTGTAATGACATTTAATTCTATGCAAAGGACAGACACCTCCAGAATATTTTTTCTCATATAGTAACCCTGAAAAAGACAATATTTTATTGCAAAAGCTCTCTATTTCCACTGAGTCTGTTGAAATGCTTACCTGCTACTAGAAAAAAATGCTTGCCTTTTGACTTCATTGTTTCAGGATGGCATTTCACCTGTGAATTTCTATTTTCGTACCTTTCAAATTGTTGTGATGACTAGGATATTAAAACTTCAGCATTTCAGAAGTTCTTAGTTAAGCAATTGTTTCTCTTTTAATCCAAAATATAGGTACAGCCATGGTAGATTTAAATAAGTGACGTGACAGTCCTGAAATTGTGTGACATGATTTAAATTCTGCAAGGATGCATTTTTTTTTTAACAGTTGAGGTTATAAACTTGACAGCAGTTTTGCAAAAAATCAATGAAAGGCCATCAGGATGTCTTAGTGAATTCCATATTCTAACTAAATATAAAATATGAAAAATTAGATTTTAAAAAGTCATAGCTTTTTGTACATAAACACATTTTTAAATCAACAATATCATATATTTGAGATTATCTACGAACTATCTTTCTACTCCCATACTGTAGAATCTTTATTGTTGACTGAAAGAAGTTAAGACACCAAAGAAGTTAAGACACCAAAAGGTACACAAAGCTCTTAACACATTTCCACTAACAGAGCTGCATTTTCAGGAAATGAAGTAATTAACTGAGGTCTATGCTTGACATCACCTTCAAATCTCATTAAAGTTTTTTTTTTTTGTTTGTTTTTGGTGATTCTTTTTTATTTGTTTGTCTGTTTTGTTTTTTGTGACTGTAATTACAACAGTGGGGATCTCTTGTACAAGTCCTACAACAAACCAGTACAGGACTCATGTTCTTTAAGTCCTGGCCTCAGGGCATACATGACTCTTTACGTCCTTGACAAACACAAAGCAAAGGACTAAGCAAAACATGGTTGAGTCCCAAAGGTTTTTCTTCTCTTTCCTTCATGCTTGTTACACCCCACCTCTCTCTTTTTCTTCTCAAGATTATTATGAAAGCTGAGAGCTCATTTCAACCATCAATCACATGCTATAGAATAAATCCATATGGTTTTATTGTATTGCTGGGCTCCCCAGCTCTCAGAAGTATATATACTCTTGTTTAAAAAAGAATAACAGTAAATCTTATACTACGTAATCAGACAGAAGTTTGGGAAAGATACTGTACAGTGATAAATAGCAACATAGGAAGTTGGGGGAAAGCATCCAGCTGAATATTTTAACCATTATTTTTTTTTTAGGTTGGATCTTAATTAACAATTTTTGTTTCTATTTCAGGGCAAAATCAAACAGTACAACTATTAACCTTAGAAATTATATCCAAATGAAGAAAAACAACCAGCACAAAGAAAGAATAGCTCCAGAGAAACTAGGTATATGACTGGCAAAAATAAACTAACACCAAGCTCAGAAAAACACAAGAAAATACTACAAGAGAGAAAATAATCCAAAATATTGTGGAGTTGATAATGAATAGAAAATTGTTTTGTGAAGATCTCATTCGATATTGCCAACATGCAAATTTCAAAGTTGTGGGGCAGTCAACTTATATGCACAGTCCAACCCATCAGTACATATAAGTGATCTCTCTCCATCTGGCACCAGCAAGGTTATACCTTGAATACTGTGTTTTCCTCCATACGAATGCTGCAGAAAATTAGAAAGAATTCAGACACCATCAGTTACCAAGTGAAGTTATCTTATGGAAAGAGCTGGTAGTCCTAAACTTGTGCAGCTCAACATGATAAACCAGTCATTTCTGGAGGGAACATCAGTATCTATAGCACTCAACACAGACTGTAATAAGAGAACCGTTAATGCCAAGTGCAACCTAAGACAAAGCAAAATGTGATTTGAATATGATGAATTACTATGTATCAAGGTGGGAACTGCTAGGCTGTGGAATATCTTTCCAACAGCCAGATCTGTAGGCTCCAAGACAGAAACCATTTGACATGCGACCTGACCACAGCCCAGAGCACTTCCTGCACAGCTGGGTGTTAGCACGACCCAGCCCCAGGTGTCACGAAGACGGAGGGGGAAATTTCAGTATGGGTGCAGCTTGGGCCAGAGACACAAAAGCCACATCCCTTTCATGACAGTGCCAGGGAATAACCTGGAATAAACTACTTTCCGCAGCTCTGTGGAAGGGTGTACCCATACCCTGTAAACAGGGCACTTGCAGTCTCATCACTGTCTAAAAGAACTTGCTCTGAAAGTTGCCCTCTGGAAAGTGTAATTAGTTCCTGTTGCTGCTTTCCCAGAAAGGATGAGAAATCAAATAGTTAGATGTCAATATGATTATTAAGTATTACTGCATTGAGCTATTTAGGTTTGATACATCATAACTTGCTAAATAGCGATGACAGTTAACACAAATTTATTTTCTATAGCCTTTTTTGGCCCTAGAGTTTTCAAAGCAAATCTTCAAGTAGATTACTTTCATAAGTCCTACCCAAAAGACTCACAATCATTTCTTTACATCTCCTTTCCTCATTGGCTTTCATTTGATGAACATTAATATAACATATGCCATGTCCTTGACTTTTGCAGTTATTTCTTACTACACTTGCAAAGAAAAGCAAAATCAAATGCCATTGTCTCTGTAGAACTGTGATCCCCAGTGTTTCTAACTGACTACAGGTATTTTGTTCCAACATCCTATGGATTATGTTTCTTCCATATCCTTGTTTCTCCTCTTTTTGATGGATAATTAACATGCTGTATTTAAAAACTTATTTTTCTGTAAGCTTCACATTGCTGTCTTCTAGTGGTTTCTCTCCTTCCCTTTTCCTTTTTGAATGTACTTCCACCTTTGGCTCATTTCCTCTCCCGCTCCAACTTCAACTTCTTACTATCTGCTTGCATTAATTCTGTTCCCATCTTTACTTGCACATTTCCAACACCTAACCTGTGTCCATTCATTTAATCCTATATCTAGCCACTCCTGACACCTCCTAAATATCCCTTATTTAAAGTCAGCGCACCTAAACCGAAATTCCTGTTGCCACCTCTGAAACTACTAATTATAGCAGTGGTCTGGAGGGTTCCCTATATCACTAATAGCGTGCTGTGTGTCAAAAAAGCAAGTTCCTTATTTTTGCATCAATGTAACAGCATGCAAACTGAACATAGCTACAGCACTGAGTTCCCCATTCTGAGCAGCCTTTAGAGAGCCTCCTGACAAGTGGAGAATGAACCTTTACATTCTGTAGCCATATTTTTATCTAATTATTTTATTCTCTATATGTGATTAGTGATTCTTCACCCCTTTTGCTTTGTAATCCCCAAATGACCAAAAAACTCCCATTATTTGTCATATGAGGAAACAGTCACAATTGTTAGAAAGTAGCTTTTTATCAATCTTCTGTGAATCCTATAAATACATATTGCATCCATTTGTTATGTAATAAAGTTTAAAAGATAATTTTAGATTGTACTGATCAAATTCTTCAAAATAAAAAATAGCATTGCAGTTGTAAAGCTTTCTGTTTTAGTAGCATACTATTTTATGATTTTGTAATTATATATTCTAATGAGAACTTTGCAATTCCTTGCAGTACACAAAAGTATCTTTTCATTCACTGTTTTCAACACACAGTTATCAAAATGTTCTCAAAATGTAATTAGTTTCTATGTTTTCTTATGATTAAAGCCAATGCAGAGGATGCTTCACACAAATCTGTTATCTGAAAATGAACATGCTTAGTGCTCTGTATCCTATATCTGGATATTCATTTGGGGCACACAGCCAAATCTGGCAGTTGTCTAGAATTTTATTTTCATTGAGCAATCAGTTGAATGTTCATTCAGCATTTTTTCATATTTTGACAGCAAAGAAGCACAATCAACAGCTGCTTCTCTGACAGGAATCGTTCCTCCGCTCATACTCAATTTTAAATCCTAGGCACCGTAACATATGAAACCATCCCCGTGGCATAATGTTGACTCAGAATCTGGCAATCTTTATCATCCTACTCTATGTCCAATTTTTTCTTCTTTGGTAATTTTTCTGAGATCCAACCTTTCTCTTTGTCCACCTATATAGATTTCTCAGAAAAACTTTTCTCTTGCTTTTTTCACTCCAGATTCTTTTTCCGTGGCCTCCTGATACGCCAACCACTTGTGCACACTGTTACCAAGCCTCCTTGCCAAAATATCCATTGTGTTGTCTCCTCCCAGGAATCAAGATTAAGCTTCACCAATTTTCCAAGGCTTATGCAGCTCCACTCTGCCTCATTGGCCCTTTACTACATTACCCTTCTCCCACAGTGTGCTACACACTAGATCAGGGTGGAGAAATTCCTAGGTTATCACTGGTCAGAGCTGCTCTGAAACTGAAGCAGTACAGTTGCTTTTGTGTGGTATCACATCTGGGTTCCCAGTCCTGCTTCTTGGTTCAGCTGTTGGTGGCTACACAGCTTTTGTTTCCTATCCTGCACGAGCTTGGTGCTAGCTGTGGATACAGACCAACATTAGTGCTGTATTGAGCCATGCAGACATACCCGTAAATCAGTGAACTATTCTTTTAACAAAATCCTGGGCTAGTCAAAATGGTCAGCACTATGAGCTCACGATTTAATATAATTTCCCATGGGAAACAGCTTTGGCAGAACTCAGTCTGCAGAAGTGGGCTTCTAGGGTCTCCTGCATCATACCTAAGCAATGAATTGCTTCTAGGCCTCGCTATGCTAGTTATTAGCGAGGTTAGTCCTTAACTTCTTGATAGGCATCTCTAATCTGTAATGCTTACCAGTGCATCCAGTCTTCAACAGGGTACTCGTTTTGTTACAGTTTGTATGTACAGCACGTAAACTTTAAAAATCTCCTGGCAATAAGGGCAGCTTTGCACAGACACTGAGTGAGCTGCTGTTTTCGAAGTTTATCTACATTCAGCAGGGCTCTCAGACCATCCTTCTTTACATGAACAATCAAGGGGGGCAACAGAAAGCCAGGCGAGGAGGTCAGTGGTCCCTATCCCATAAGCAATATTCACTGTCACAAGCAAAAGAAGGGCATGGCCATCACGTGGGCTGATTGATGATAGATCTTCTCAAGTGAATTTTGGTAAGGGAGAAAATTAGATTTCTCTAATGGGAGCTTGGCTATTTATGGGAACAAGCTGCCAGTTTTCTCCTCCTATCAGGGGAAAAGACTGTTGCCAAGAATTGCTTCCTCCATGTAATGCGAAAGAAGACTGCAAGATACGTTTTCCTAATAGCAGAACTCCAGGCAAGGTTTGGGAGAGATAAAGTAACAAAAATAATGAGCCAGAGAAGTATTTATCTGTGCAAATATATAAAACCCATCCAAACTGTCAGCCTGGCCTTTGAACTATTCAGGAACCAGAACACATTCAACAAAATCTGGCTCTTGAGAGCCACAGGCACTATCTGGTGCTGAGCACCTTTTAGTACAAAACTGCTGTATTTCTGAGACAAGTTTGACGCGTGTTGTTTAGGCCTGGTGGGTCCTTTTCTTAGCCACTGCTGACATCCTGCTCCAGTATTTTTTTGGTACGTCAGAACTGACTCTCTGGGACCACAAAGCAGTCACTCAAGCCTATCCTGAAATAACCAAGGGTAAAAAAGCAAAACAGCAGCCATGTGTTCTCAGGTTCAAGGATCAATACTGATGCTTTCAAAATTGCCTTTTTAAAAAGCCTTGAGACAACTTGCATGGTCCTGATAAATCAAATGCAAGTTTCATTTAAATCATTAATCTCTCATGAATGGAGATTGCTTCCACAAAATTTAAAAATTCCCAGATAGCCATGAGTTCAGCCTGCAGTAAGTTTCTGCTGGCAGTGATCAGTACAATCTCGATCAGGTTTTACAGAAACAGGTGCTGAGAACTCACATGGATGTCTCACAAAACCGGTCTTTGTACGCCTCGGTGATCACCTTCTCATCCTACTGTCATTTATCCTAACTCAGCATCACTTGGGCTTCCTGCTTTCACACTCTTTAATCTTCTTGTCTGCATTTTTGGGTGCTAAATCAATCGGTGACAAAATCACTGAAAGAATCCTATCCAAAAACTAACAGATCGACTTTAACATTGCTGGCCACCTGACTGGCCTGAAGGACTCCCTAAACTAAAAGCAAATGTGCTGCTTTGTAACTCCTCTTTCTGCAAAACAGCTACAGGCTTCGTTTTGGCTTTCAGATGGGAAGCCCACACTGGCAGTCTGAAAAACTGTCTTTATGCAAGTCTTCTTTAGATCCAAGATATTTTTTTTTTTTCAGATGAAGGCAAGCAGATAGAAGGGGAAGAAGAATAAGATTGTTTTTCAGACTGGCAATCATTTTGTTTTCAGCAGTTCCCTGAACTAAGTAATTTTCAAGCTGCATATTGCACTTGTTAATGAGACTGTAGTACCCAGCATCTCTCTTCCTCAAGGACTATCAGTTCTACTAGTGCCTCTTACAGCCGATTTACTTGTATTTTTCTATCACGTCTTGCTAAAACGTCTTGCTCCAGAAATGAGAATGCCCCCGCCCCCCCCTCAAGGGGCCTAGAAGCAGCGCATTACCTGCCGTCCCGCACCCGGGCTGGTGCCCCACGGCTCGGCCCGCGTTCCTGCCAGCCCCGGGTCACCTCTCCCCTGCGGGCCGCTCCCTCCACCGCCGGCGGAGCTGCGTCCCGGCCGGGGCGGAGGGTGCCGGGGGCAGCGCTGGTTGCCACGGGGCGCGCAGGGCCGCCGGCGGGACGGAGGCCTCCTGCCCCCTCCGCTGTGCGCCATGAGGGGAGCGCCGGGGGCACGGGGCCGCAGGTGGACACCCAGGGGCAAGCCGGAACGGGTCACGTCCCTTCCGCCCGCGGCCCGGCCTGGCCGCCGCCCCCGGGGTCTCCCGGCCTTCACCCGCGGCCGCCACAGCCCGGCCCCGCAGAGCCGCGGGAGGAGCCCGAGCCGCGGCCCGGCCCGGCGCGGCAGCAGGGGGAGCACGAGCCCGCGCCGGGCGCAGCAGCGGGGCCAGCCGGTCTCCGGCTGCCAGCGGCCGCCGCGGGAGCCGCGCGGGCGACTCCTCAGAGCCAGCGGCGGCGCGGCGAGCCCGGCGCAGGAGCCGAGGATGCGGCGGCCGTGGGCTGCGCTGCCGCCGGCCTCTGCCTAGCCGCGGGCGCGGCCCCCCCGGCGGCAGCTGCGAGGCTGCGGCAGCTGCCAGGCGCCGGGGAGCAGGAAGCGGCGCTCGGCCGGCGCGGTCGGCTCCCAGCGCCCCCCTCTCTTCCCCCTCCCCGCCCAGTGCAGAGCGGGTGCCGGCGGCACGGGCCGCCGCGGGAGCAGCAGGCGCCGGCGTCGGATGCCTGCGTTACGCCATCCCGGTGCTGCCGCGGCCTGGACTCCGCGGGGAGCGCGGGCGAGGAGGCGGCGGGCGATCGGCGGGCAGCGGCGGCCGCTCCTTTGTGTCCCAGGTCGGTGCGGAGGAGCGGCGAGGGGGCGCGGGGCGGCGGGGGAAAGCGTCGGGCCGAACCCGGCCGCCCTTTCGCCGGGTGTCCCGGGCGCCTCCCGCAGGGCTGGGGCTGGGACCGGGGCCGGGGCTAGGGCCGTGGCCGCTGGGCGCTAGACGCGCCCCTCCGTGCCTGGCCTACGCCCGCCGCGGGCATGGCGGGCGGGGACTTGTTTGTGTCGGGCAGACCTCCCTCCGCGCCCCAGCAGCCCCGGCTCGAAAACTCCGGGTAGTGGCCTGGGGGGCGGCGAGGCGGGGGCCCGGGGGGTTGCGGCCGCCCGGGGGGCTCGGCCGCCTCCGCCGCGGGGCAGAGGACGCCGCCCTCCCTTGCTGCCGCTTCCCCCCGGCTGGGGGGCAGCTTGTGTGAACGCCGCGAGTGGCTTGTGGCTGGGGAAGTTTCTGCCCCGGCAGCGTTTCGCTGCCGTTGTTGATTGTTTATCGCTGTGAGGCGGCGCCGAAAATAGGTCAGAAATAATGCCCATCTCGTCCCCGGCGTGGAGTGCCCGAGTACCGGCGGCGGCGCCAGGGCAGTCAGGCGTTGCTGCCTTCCTCCTTGCCTTCCTGAGAAATACCGGATTCTCCCAGGGTCTGAAATGGTGTTTGCGGTTTTTTTTATTTGTCGGTTTAATATCGTTTGTTCATGTGGCGTGGAAAGTTGCTGGCCGAGCGTCAGGAATAGCTTCCAACTATTTCCTGGTGCGCGGAGGGCGGCCCTGGGGCTCCCCGCCTGCCCGGCGGGGCCGGCCGGCGCTGCGCTCCCCCCGCAGCAGGGCACAGCCTGCCGCCGCCACGCCGGTGTGCCCTGCGGGGGCACGGCACGGCACGGCACTGCGGCTACGCGGTGCGTGCTGTCAGCAGGTGCTCCTCACTCCGGTTACCATCCGTAAGGTATCTCTAGGGGTGAGTTAACCTTAGGACGCTAAGGGCGGCAGAATTTGCGTGGTCAGTAAGCACTCTTGTGGAAGTAATCTTTCTGTCTTGTGTTATTTTAAGAAACAAAATTTCAGCAGAACTTATTTGAAAACTTTATGTAATGATTATGTATTGCAGACATACTATTTTGAAGAGAAATTGCACGGTGTAAAGGAGTTCTTTAAAAATACAATTGTGAGGATTTACAGTCATGTTGATATTATAACTAAAGGGGTAATTCGTGCTGGAGTGTTTAACCCACTTCCCCTTTCTGGTGTGCAGTGGGTTTTTCTGATTGCAAGGTAAACAAACTTCTGTCTGGAGTCTTAGTTTTATCAAGTAAGTGGGCATAAATATCTGTTTTGTCTTACTGGGTTTTGCTTTGTTTTTTAAGCAGTTCAGTCAACTAGCTTAGTGTTGTCTTGTACGTCAGCAAAGCCTGAGCTAAAATCCGTATGCACCGCTTTTTAGTTTGCTAGACTGATAACAAGCTGGGAATGCCACTGGTTTGATCTTTATTACTGTGGAAGGGAATGTATTACATTTTCATCTATAAGACATCTCTTACTTAGCATTTTGATTGTGAAGAAAAAACTGCTTGGCCCTTGCTGAAGGATGACTGCCACAGTCCGAACCTGGTTCAGTAAAGCTGTGTTTTGCTGGAACGCTATGGGTTTTTCAGGATGAAAGAACTCTGGGTTTGTGGAGGAGCAAATTAAGTACTTTGACGCAGGTTTTATTAGTCCATTCAACAATTAATAGAACTGAAAATACGGTTTTGTAGGAAGTGAACAATAATCCAGGCTCTGGCTGTATCTTTGCATACTTTAAAAGTATTTACTTTAAATGAATGAAACACAGAATTGTCATCTTACTGTGTTTCTTCCATATGACTGTGCCAGTAGTCACAGGCTGAATACCTGTATTTGGTATGTCAGAGCACAGCTATAAATCTTAGTCTACGTTTTCCTTGGACCAACTTGTTTTCTTTTTCCTGCCTCTCATTTTTTCCCTCTGTAAGTAGCATAAGTCAATTCTTCGGCTTTCCTTCAGTAATCAATAAAAATCACAGGATAGGACTTTGAGCTCATTCTTTGGAATGGTTTAAATCCTTATGTGAAATACAATCCTGCAAAACTGCTGAGAGTTGGCTGCTATGTGAAAATACTCATTTTGTTCAAAAGTTAGCACTTCGTTAACAAAATTGACCCTCACTTTTAATTACAGTTGGTACAACTGGCCTGAGTGAGGTTTGGCATAGATAGTAATCAGTAACAGTAAAGCACACACAGCAACCGAAATCTGTCTTCAAAACTGTGATTTTCAAAATGTGCCAGACAACCTAACACATTTGTTGATTCAATTTAATTCCATTGCTATAGAATTTAGTTCTGTTTTGAGTTCAGCAAAACCTCAAAAATAGTACCTTGGGTTCTCTTCAGGTTTCAGAACAACTATGCCCTGGTGTCTCTTCTGAAGCTCCAATGATGGATGTGAGACTGTTACCTGGCACTCTAGTTTTCTGGTTTTAATACTTCCCTTGGAAGTACCTGGGTTCCAAAGTTCAGCTGTAGGATTGTCTCTTACATTTTTATCTCACATGGAAGAATTAGTGAATACAGTTCGCAAGCAGGGAGAGACATGAAAGTTGAGATCCATTGCTCTTTGGCATTCCTTGTTGACTTTGCTAGTCAGTCCTCCACTGAGGAAGACTGAGAAGTTCTGGTGCACTTTGTTGTAGTCTTAAGATGTTGTGAACACCCTGTGGCAGGATGTTTCTGCCAGTATCTCACTCTCACCAGGTTACAGTCGGGTGTTTTGGTGCAAGGTTCTCTTTGAGGCTGCTGAAAGTAATTAGAATGGAGTACGTATGCCACAGCCATATGGCTGGCTGTGGAGGTGGATAGGAAGGAAAATTCTGGCAGAGGGCTGAGGCAGATTACTGTGAGTGGCAAGGTTTTGAATTATTGGAGGTAGAGATACAGGAGTCCTGTCTGAGCTCTGACTCTTGTACTGTTATTTCTTTGAAGAGAACCTAGCGGTCTGCACAAACCTAGGAGGCAGGTACCAAAATGTTTATTAATTAAACACTGGGAGTACTGGTGCCTGTTGTCTCTCTCTTGGCCTGGGTGCTGTCCTGAACAAATGTGAAAGTTAAACTGGCACCAAAGATGGACCTCAGTGTGAGAATTACAATAGTTATGAATTCCTGTTAGGTTTGACCTTGGTTTAGTGTTTGAAGTTGTTATTGATACAGACCGGTGCGTCTCATCCTTGCTTGGTAAGTGACGCATCTTAATGCTTTGCATCTTGTGTCCTGAAATCTTTGTTCTTTTTCATCTCCCAGTTCCTACAGACTACAGGGTAGGCTTGGCAGAATATACCTCTCATTGACCAAGGAGGAAGAGTTGCATTTTTGTTGTGTGGGGTTTCCTCCTTCCCCTTTTCCTCTGTATGGAAAAATACAGTCTTACTAGTCCTCTAATTGTTTTCATGACAGGATAGACAAGTAGCATCTGCGGGTTGACCAGCAATTGTTTGTGATGGATATTTGTTTTGCCAGCCTACTGTTTTATGTCTGGTACCTCTGTCAGGCCATTGGGTCAGAGAGCTTGTAAACAAGTATTCCTGTGAAGTGCCAGCACAGTCGATTTCTCTTTTGGTAAAACTATAAGCATAACTTAGAATTTCCTGAATTATGAATTATTTAATCTTCCATTCATTTTCCCTTATAGTAAAAAAGCATAGAAAATGTGATTAATTTTGTTAGAAGTAAGTTTGTTCATATAGCAACCTTCAAATGCTTTATATGTGGGAGCCTTCAAGACGCAATCTTGCTGTTTTAAATCAGCAGTGAGAGTGGCATTGGCTGGTTAAATCTGCTCAAAAGCCACTTTTTCCTGTTCCCTTGTAAACTTGCTACAGTCAGACTATAGAATGTTTCCGAATAAATGCTGCTGCTATGTTTTTCTGCCACAGCTAGGCCATCCTTATATACTGTCGACATTCATGCACCGTGTGTTTTCTGTGTGTGGCAAGACACATGCTTTTCTGTTTGTTAAGCATCTGCTGATTTTGGCCTGCTCTAGCATTTTACTAAGCACCTTTTGATTGTGTTCATTCATGGGATACATCTTATGAAGTACTGTGTACAGAAAAGTACATCATTGTAGATCTATGAACATAGCGGTTAAATATTTATGCATTCATTTGTAGCAAAAGCAGTTGGTATGTCGGTAATGTGGTGTTGCTGATATTTGTAGAAGTCTGTCATACAAATTGTCTTCCTCAAAGAACAATACATAGAACACTTGCGGTAACAAGAGTATACAACAAAGAGCATACAAGAAAAAAAATCTGAAAGGGAGGAAATAAGTTTGCTATCATTTGGGGTCAGAGAGAAGTCAGGTGAGCAAATTGCATTTACTTCAAGCAGGAAATCGGTGACAGCACTATTCTTGGAAAGAACAGGCAGAGAAATAAGGAACAGAATGAAGCCTTGCAAAGTTCAGTTTACAAGCAGAATAAAAATTGGAAACGCTAAAGCAGATTGAAATGACATCAGTTCTATTTTTCATTAGAAGTTTTCAGTGTTATCTTTTTTAATGGATTTTCTTTGGAGATTTTGGAATGGGGAACGTTTTCAGTTCTAAGAATCTTGAACTTTATATTTTGGAAGCAATTTTGTTGGAAACAAGATATAAAGTCTCCCTTACCAAAATTCTTCCTAAAAATAAACTAAAAATTTCCTTATTTCTGAACTGTGGCTTGTACCAGAAAGACTGAAAACTTACGCTTTTTTTTTTTTTTTAATTTTCAAGTGAAAAGTTATAAATTCGTTACCTCTAGTACTATGTAATTATACCTATATACACATATATATGTACATATATATGTATGCATATAGTTTGCTGAATCTCATTTATAAAATAAATCAGAAACCTGTATACACCACACCCCCAAATTCTTAGAATTAAGAAGATATCTACATCATTCATCAGTTGTGCAGGAAGCCTTATGGTTGATTTCTGACATTTTAAAATAATGAACTGGCTTGTTTTTCAGATCTAGCTCTGCATACTATAATCACACTGTATTCACATGTTGTAACCTCGTGAATCTATCCCTCTTACTGATCATGACAGATCATTAATTACCTGTTGTGTACAGCATGTCAAGCTAGATAAGCTTATCACACTTTCTAGCTATAAAATATTGAATTCTCTTTATGCTTTAGATGATTTTCTGAAGTTAATAAGAAAGGGTTCCCTTTAAATTTTTGTATCAGAATGGCTTGCAATATATCTTTTATCTTCTTTCTATTTAAAATTATAAGAGAAGTGTAATAGTGTTTGGTCTTCTGCAGGTTTAAGAAGTTTCTTTGAATGAAACTACATTCTTCCCAGGCTGTCATTTCAGTTGTCGATTGATGATTTTTTTGCATAATGATTGTATATTTCTGTATTAAAAAAAATCCATCTAAATAGTGTAATTATACTGCTGTCTTTTAGTAGTAGAAGTAGTTGCAGAGCTAATACTTTTAAACTATAGTATATATTGCTTGCCTGCCTATTTATATATGGCCCATCTAGCTCACTATAAATGCATATATATATATATATTGTTTAAAGATTTTTATGAATTTTCTAGGGAAACTCTGAGATTATATGAGCTATCAGACAGTTCTAGGTCCTATCTTTTCATGCACCTCTGACCTTAAAACCCTTACCTCAGTGAAATAATTCAGATCAAAATGTGCCAAGATGTTGAGGGTATTTGAAGTGCCAAAACAATGAGGCATAGATAGTAGAAAGCGTACATCTTACTGCTTTTACGTGTAAAATGACATAGAGAAAACAGCTGTGGTCAATACTAGACCTAAAGGTGGAAGTCAAGGCTTAAGATCTCCAAGTTTGCAGCCATTGTGTCAGGCTGGACTTCTTTTTCTAATGAAAGCCCTTGCTGCTGGGGCAGAAGCTTGGAACTGTTGGGTTCTACCTGCTGTTAATTTTGCTTTGCATATTCTTAAGACATGACCTCTTCTGTGGAAAGTACATTGCATGGCTCTGAAATTAATTGGAGTGCTAGCTAATGGTACAAACATTTGGTCTAATTTGGGTTGGTGACTAGAAGCTCTAACAGATGTGTACTTGCCTTTTGACTTATGAAAGGTGCCAAAGCTGACAGAGTTTAGATGGAAAGATGAATTTTCATGGCTGGTCAGTACGGTCAGGTGTTGGTTTGTCCTTCTTGAGCAGGACAGGAGTGAACAAGGACCTGTTTGAAAACAAACCAGCTATGCTATCGGCAGGGTAGGGAAAGCTTCTGATGACCTTGGTTTCTGGTTGTTGGGCCTTTCTCCCCTGGATGTGTTATGTGTATTGGTTCTTCTGATTGTAGCAAATTTGAAAGCAGCATGTAAGGAATTTAATTATTATAAAATGTTAGTGCAAGAATTTCTGACTAAATGTGACAAGTAAATGGTAGGAGAAAATCGGTTTACTGCTTTGTTTTGATATTTTGACTTCAAGTCTCCTTGTTGAAGCTACAAAGGTGTTCATTAGACTTGTTTTATTTTGGATGCGTTATTTAGGAAACAGCTATGCCATTTTAGGTTTGTGTCGGGTTTTTTTGTGGCTTGTCATGCATCAACATTATTCTGTCAGTTAAATGCCACACGAGGAGGGGAAGGTAAGAGGGGCGTAAAGCCTTCAAGCTGCAAAACAAAAACAAAACTTTGAATTTGTGAATTTGATAAGGCTGCTCTATTTGTCTGTTACATACAGACTGTTTAAGTAACTTTTGTTTTGGTGCTGTAGTCAGGGAGTAAGCAAGGCCAGTGCTGGGAGGGTTGCAGGCTGTGGAGCTCAGGTGGGCATGGGGGTAGAGCAGGCTGTGGTGACCAGGGTGGCCCTGTCTTCCTCCATGACAGGGGTTGGCAAAGCCCTTCTTCAGGAAAATTTGTTCCTGTCTCTGACGCCAGATCTGTCTGTTGGTAACTCTGCCAGCAGAGTGTGTTTCTGGGCCAGTTGGGACAAAGAGCTGCTCGAACTGCTTGGCTTTCCAGCCTGCCATGCTTCGTCCTTCAGGAAAGAAGTATCCTGGGTCTGGGTTGCCAGGTGAGAGGTTGCCTCCCCGGGGAACTAGCCCTGTGAGGAGGGAGCGGGAAGTAGGACGTGCCCTGCCCAGCAGAGAGGTTAGCCTGGGCTGGCAGTTGGGCTCTGGGGCTGTGCCCTTCCCTGGGCAGGGAAGAGTACTGTTTCCCTCCTCTTTCAGCTTTTGAACTGAATATAAGGAAGGAATGGAGGGTAAGTTACTTCAGGAATGGCCGTGAGAAGGGGCACTTTCTCTCACCCAGCCACTTAAACCTCCTGGCTTTGCTGAGCCGAGGCTGTGGCTTAATGAGATGGTGCGCTGAGGGGAAGCTGGCCGGTGGAACCCAGCGCTGTGCCATGCTGCCGCGCACCTTCCCTTCCCCGCCACTGCAGAGGCACTGCTATTTGTGGAGCTGGGCTGTGAAACAGGATAAGGAAGTGATCTGATCAAGCCCCGCAAAAAATAGATGATTCTAAAATGGTAACTAATTAATTTTAAAATGCTGTCCCATCAGTACTGCGTTGGCAGCGTTGCAGGGGCGATGTCCTGAGGCTGTGAAGATGGGAATGAGCACCTGGGGCAGAAACTTCTGAAGCTGTTGCTGATGTGGAAGACTTTGTGTAGTTTCATGGGCAAAGTTGGCTTAAATTCTTGCCATGACCTTGCTCGCTTCTTCAGGGTTAGATGTTAATGTTGGTGTACTCTTTCAGATGTATCAGTGCAGCTGTTTGTGGAGCCATGCTGTATCTGAAGAAGTGAAATGTTGTGGTTTAAATAAAAAAAAAAAAAAAAAAAAAAAAAGCAAACCACCCCAAATAATTACAAAGTAACCTCCAAAGTAGCTGTAAATGTTTGTTTTGGTGGTCGTGGGTTTTTTGGGCCCCACAAATGCCAGCACAATTGGAGAGAGGGCTGTTTGTGGGGTGGGTGGCAGCAAGGCTGCAAGGGTAGCAGAGGGAAGAAATCCTTTAAAGACTTTGCTGCTGATAATATATAATGGTGCTATTTTCTCGTGGTGCTTACTGACATCCGTTCTTCCTATAGCATACATATATTATGAACTGTGCTCACTTTGTTCAGGCTGTGATCACAGTTGTCCGCCACTGCTCATCAGTGTCTTTACTTGACACTTGTTTCTTTGGAAACTTCTCTTGCTGAACATTTGTTGATCAAAAAGCATACACAGTACTCTATGTAGTGTGTTTAGTACCTTCTTTTCTAAAGCAGATAAAGGAAAGCAGGGAGTGACTTAATTTATCTTGGTTTTGTGTGTGCATGTGTGGAGTTGTTTGCCTTTTTTGGGTTTTTTTGCTAGTAGCTGTTGGGGCTGATCTCGTTTGCTCTAGACTTCAATGGTAGAAAAGAGAGAGGGACATCAAGGTTAGAGCATTAAAATCTGGTGCTTAACTGGTTTTGTTAATAGCTAAGTAAACTTACAAGGTTAGATATGTTTCAACTTAGTGCTCTTAGATTTAGAGGCAAGCAGGAAATAAGTTACTGGAGGTGCTGCCTGAGGTTGCAAAGAAAAGTATGGCTCTTCCTCACCTCTTTAGTATGAAGGTAAGCAAGCAGCGAGAGCTTAAAGTCTTACACCAAACTGACATATAGATATTTGTTTGCTACCTTATGTTTTTGAAAAGCTTTAATGTACATTCTGACATACTTTTCCTGTGACCCTATTAGGTTGTTGATTGTAATGTCTGCTTAATTGTCCTTCAACTTCAGGCCTGTATTGTACATCCATAACTAAATTGCACTTTGTACTATAATAATATGGTTTTGACTGTTAAATTAATGCTTTTTTGTGTAACAGAAGAGTTGCAGGGAGGGTCTCAGAAGACCTATGGTCAGAAAAATCATTAAAAGGAAGAACAAAATAAGAATCTATAGCATTTCTTTGGTGGGTATTGAATTAAAGGCAGTGGACAGCAATTATGAGAAGATGAAAATAATTTAAGAACTCTGGAAATATAACCTGAATTTATGTGCTATAATGATTGCCTTGATTTCTTTTGTTAAAATGGTAGGAAACTGGAAGCGAAATCATGAGAAAAAAAGTGAAATTGTTAATTAAGCTTTTAAAGATGTAGTACTGTAAAGCCATCCCCAAATCAACTGACTTTATATTAGGTTATTAACATTAGGTGTTCATACAGTACTCCTGTGTGTTTTTAGAGTAACTTTATATATGTATAAAACTCATAGTGTAGTCACTGTTTTTCCATGTTGGCCCACCCAGCCAATCGCCACAGATGATACTAGTGTAGGAACTACCAAGGAAGTGGCTTTGTGACCACTGATGATGGATCAGATTTACTGTCAGACTATCTCCTAATGTAACTTTGATCAGGCAGGCAAACTATCACCTTTCCTAAGTTAATAAGAGTACACGGTGTATCATCTGCACTGACTTAATGTCTGCTGTGGGAGGAAGGACAGTAACTATTTGGCATAAAGCCTTCCAATATAAAACCAACCTGTCAAACTGTATTTAGTGTTTTGTCAAACCATGACCTCAGAGCAGATATTGGGACAATGAGTCAACTCTGTAAATTGTGCTCTGTTTTATTTACAGAAGACAATAATATGGAATTATTATAAATTAAAAATAATTTACTGAGCATGTACGGTTAGATTTATTTTTATTTCTTCTGAAATCAAAGCTTTATTTTTTTGATACTAAGTTTGCTTGGGGTGGGAGAGAAGTTGCACCAGCTTCCTTTTGGACACTCTTCTGATTCATAAAATATGACAGAGTAGTGATGTTAACAGTCACTGCAGACATTTTAATGCCAAATTCATCCATCCATGTGAGAGTTATTTTTCATTTAATGGCATTGCTTGGGACATGGAGTTCAAAGAGACACACTTTCTTCCTTTGCATAAGTAGGAAAATGAAGTATGTTCTTATGCCAAAACAGACCCTTAATATTTTATGAAGTACCATTCAGTTGGGCAGAATCAAATTATTTTACTAAGCTTCGCTCTCTTACTTTATTAATTCTAACCTAGTGCATCCTTTGTAAGTTCTTGAGATTGAGATGACTGTATTAAGCTATGCAGTTTGTTCTTTAAGCCAAAATACTATAGCTAGCAATTATTTTTTTTTTCTTTACTCTAAGATCATTATATGCTTTTTATGTAAAGTTCCTGAATCACGGAATGGTCAGGGTTGGAAGGGACCTCTGGACATCCAGCTAGGCCAACCCCATGCTAAAGCAGCTTCACCCAGATCAGGTTGCACAGAGATGCATTCAGGCAGGTTTTGAATGTCTCCAGAGAAGGAGACTCCACAGCCTCGCTGGGCAGCCTGTTCCAGTGCTCTGCCAGCCTCAAAGAACTTTTTCCTCATATTCAGCTGGAACTTCCTCCATTGCAGTTTGTGCCCGTTGCCCCTTGTCCTGTCACTGGGCACCACTGAAAGGAGCCTGACTCCATCCTCTTGACACTCACCCTTAAGGTATTTGTAGACATTGATCAGATCCCCTCTCAGTCCTCTCTTCTGCAGGCTAAACTGGCCCAGCTCTCTCAGCCTTTCCTCACAAGGGAGATGCCCCAGTCCCCTAATTATCTTCACAGCCCTCTGCTGGGCCCTCTCCAGCAGTTCCTTGTCTCTCTTGAACTGCAAGCCCAGAGCTGGACACAGCACTCCAGATGTGTCCTCATGAAGGCAGAGCAGAGGGAAACAATAACCTCCCTCCACCTGCTGGCCACACTTCTCCTAATGCACCCCAGGATACCATTGGCCTTCTTGGCCACCAGGGCACACTGCTGGCTCATGGTCACCTTGCTGTCCACCAGGACTCCCAGGTCCCCCTCCTCAGAGCTGCTTTCCAGCAGGTCAGCCCCTAACCTGTACTGGTGTGTGGGGTTATTCCTCCCCAGGCGCAGAACCTTACTGTTGCCTTTGTTGAACTTCACTAGGTTCCTGTCTGCCCAGTCTTCTAGCCTGTCCAGGTCTTGCTGAATGGCAGCGCAGCCTTCTGGTGTATCAGCCACCCCTCCCGGTTCTGTATCACCAGCAAACGTGCTGAGGGCACACTCTGTCCCTTCATCCAGGTCACTGATGAGTAAGTTGAACAGGACTGGACCCAGTACTGACCCCTGGGGAGCACCGCTGGCTACAGGCCTCCAGCTGGACTCTGTGCTGCTGGTCACAACCCTCTGAGCTCTGCCATTCAGCCAGTTCTCAATCCACCTCACTGCCCACTCATCTAGTCCACACTTTCTGAGTTTACCTATGAGGGTGTTTTGGGAGACAGTGTCAGAAGCCTTGATGAGGTCAAGGTAGAAAACATCCACTGCTCTCCACTCATCTACTCAGCCAGTCATTCTATCATGGAAGGCTATTCCGTTAGTGAGGAATGATTTCCCCTTGGTGAATCCATGTTGACTAGTCCTGATGACCTTCTTTTCTTCCACATGCTTAGATACGACCTCCAGGATGATCCGTTTCATCACTTTTCCTGGGGTGGAGGTGAGGCTGACTAGGCTGTAGTTTCCTGTGTCCTCCTTCTTGCCCTTTTTGAAGACTGGAATGACATTGGCTTTCCTCTGGTCCTCAGGCACCTCTCCTGTCCTCTGTGACCTTTCAAAGATGATGGACAGTAGCTTAGCAATAATACCTGCCAGCTGCCTCAGCACTCGGGGGTGCATCCTGTTGGGGTCCTTGGATTTGTGGGTGTTAGGTTTGCTTAAGTGATCTCTAACGGGATCTTCCTTGATCAAGAGAAAGTCTTCCTTTCTCCAGACTTTCTCTTTTGGCTCCAGAGTCTGGGGAACATGAGGGTTGGTATTGGCAGTAAAGACTGAAGCAAAGAAGGCAGTCAGTAACTCTGCCTTCATCACCAGGGTACTCACCTCATTCAGCAGCAGGCCCACATTTTCCCTAGTCATCCTTTTCCTGCTGATGTACTTGGAGAAGCCCTTCTTGTTGTCCTTGACCTTCCTCGCCAGATTAAATGCCAGATGGGCTTTAGCCTTCTTCATCACCTCCCTGCATGTTCTGACAACATCTCTGTATTTCTCACAAGTGCCCTATCCCTTTTTTCATATCCCATAATCTTCCTTCTTCTGTTTGAGTTTTGCCAGAAGCTCCCTTGCTCATCCATGCAGGCCTCCTGACCTCTTTGCTTGATTTCTTACTCAGGGGGATGCACCTATCTTGATCTTGGAGGAAGTGATGCTTGAATATAAGCCAGCTCTCTTGGACCCTCCTACCTTCCTTCTAGAGCCCTAACCCATGGGATTCCTCCAAGTAGGTCCTTGAAGAGGCCAAAGTTAGCTCTCCTGAAGTCCAGGGCTGCAGTCCTACTTGTTGCCTTGCTTCTTCCATGCAGGATCCTGAACTCCACCATCTCATGGTCACTTCAGCCAAGGCTGCCCTCAACCTTCACATTCCCATCCAGCCCTTCTTTGTTTGTGAAGACAAAGCCTGAGAGCCCATCTCACCTCATTGGTTCCTCCACCACCTGTGTCAAAAAGTTATCGTCAGTGCTCTCTGCAGGAGCCTCCTGGACTGTGTGTGCCAAGCTGTGTTGTCTTTCCAGCAGATATCAGGGTGGCTGAAGTCCCCCATGAGAACCAGGGGCTGTGATCGTGAGGCTACTTCCAAGGCCTCATTGACTTCCTCTTCCTGATCAGGTGGCCTGTAGCAAACACGCACGATGGTGTCCCCCATGTTGGCCTGGCCCTTAATCTTTACCCATAAGCTCTTGACTCGTTCTGCATCCACCCCTAGGGAGAGCTCGATACATTCTAGTTGCTCCCTCACATAAAGAGCAACTCCACCATCTCTTCTTGCTGGCCCATCTTTCCTTAAACGTATGTAGCCATCCACAACAGCATTCCGGTCAGGCGAGCTATCCCACCAGGTCTCTGTAACTGCAATGAGATCCTGGCCCTCCGGCCGCACACAGATCTCTAATTCTTCCTGTTTATTCCCCGTGCCGTGTGTGTTGGTGTACAGGCAATTCAGAGAGGTAATCGAATGTGCAGGTTTCCCAGGAGGGGTACGAGAGGACCCACCATAGCCACGTGCACCCTTGAGGTGGCTGGCCTTTAGGTTCTCATCTTGGGAGGCAGCTAAGGAACATATGGCGCTGCTCTGGTTGGGCTGACTTACTCCCCACTTGGATGTGACGGTGTGAGCATTGCCACTTTGGACCCCTCCCCTGAGTCCTTCAGTTTAAAGCCCGCCTCACCAAGCTGGCCAGCCTGCTGCCGAAAATTCCCTTGACTCTTCTAGACAGGTGGATCCCATCCCTCTGTAACAGGCTATAGTCAAAGAATGTCCCGTTGTCGTAGAAGCCAAAACCCTCACAACAGCATGAGCCACAAAGCCGGAAGTTGATGTGCATTATATGTCTGTTTCAGCCTGCACCCTTGCTGGTAAAATAGAAGAAAAAATCACTTGGCCACCAAAGTTTTTCACTTGCACCCCGAGGGCTTTATATTCATCCTTGGTGTCTGCCCAAGTGTCATTCGTATCCATGTGAAAGAGCAACAGTGGATAGCAGTCCGTGCTCTTGACAAACTGTGGCACCCTCTTGGCAACATCTTGGATCTTGGCTCCCAGAAGGCGGCATACCTCATGTGACTCCCTTTTAATTAAGACTTTTATTAAGTATTTAGAGCAAGGGTCCTCAAACTTTTTAAACAGGGGGTCAGGCACACGGATGAAGTGGCAGCAGGCCATCTGCGGCTGCTTGGTTTCCCCCCCAACCCCCGGCAGGGGGGGGTCTGTAAATACCGGGGGCCAGATTGAGGACCCTGGAGGGACGTATCCGGCCCGCAGGGCCGTACTTTGAGGACCCCTGATTTAGAGTAAGCACTTCATTTTTCTTTTTCTCCTGCACTGCTCTTCTGTTAGGATTTTTAGGAAAAGATAGATAGATTGTATTAATTGAAGTTTGTAAGCAAAATAAGTAATTAATTGATTTACAGATGTATTTCTAGATACATTACTTCTGCTTTAGTTGGAGGCATTTCTCTTTATTTTCATCCCTGTTGTTAAGGTAGCTGGATGGTGAATGGACAGCCTAACTGCTGATTTACCCTGTCCGCTCTCCTTGGTTCTTAGCGTGAGAGTGTAGCAGTATTTGGTTCATTTTTCTTGCTCAGCCAGCATGCAGGATCAAAGTGGGACAAAGGCTGGCTAAATGTGGTAGCACATATCCTGAACTGACACTGCTTTTCATCAAAATGCTGCGTTTTGCTGGTTCTGACTGAAAGGCAGTCATGTTGGTGCCAGTTATTTCATACCCTTTTAGACATGACTTTTAAAACGTGGGGTTTTTTTCTTAGGGAAAGTCTTCGCAGAAGGCAAATAAAACATTCATTGGTTTGCTCATGTTCTGTTTCCTCTTTCTTCACAAATTACTGTTGGAACCATTGTTCAGTTCAGCCTAACGTGGAAGAGGAGATCTCAAAGATGAAGTTTTTGTTCTGTGTAAATTGGTGGCTGAAGAGAGAGGACGCTGAAGTCACCATACTGGGAGGAAAAATACAGAAGTCTGCTAGCATGGGGTCTGTTTTGCAGCAGCTGGCCAGTTGCTGTGGATATGGCTTTGTTGTATTTGCAGGGTGTGCAATCTTCTGCCTAGTTAAGGAGCCATAAAAAGTAGGGGCTGTCATGGTGGAGGGAGAAGGACACATTGGTAGGAAAGCAAGCTTTTAACAGTGCTGCTCACAGAACTTTTCATGTTAAACTTTTTAATGAGGAAGCTTAGAAATAACATGTCATTTGTCAGACAGACAGAAGGGAATAAGCCTAATAAATGTTCAAGATGAATTACTGTATCAAATACATGATCTATTAATAGGGGAGAAGAAAAGAAATAAATGCAACATATTAATGACTTCCACGCTCAGTGGGAATAATCAAGTTGTCAGCTAAGAGTAGCGAGTGTGTTGTTTTTATCAGTGTGCTGCATAAAGGACCAGATATTGGTGCTAAATTTAAAGTAAAAAGTAGGAAAATTTGAATTTTAATGCTTGATTAAGCTGGTTGTTTATCTAGCCCATTAAAATGTCATAGATACCGTGCATTAGTTTTGTTAGAATTGGTGAATCAAACCTTGTAATGGCAGGCTGGGAAGTAATCTAGGCTTGGAGAACCAGGCGAGAAGAAAATAGTAATAGTTGAGTTTTGCCCTAAGCCCATGAAATTAGGCCATTGTTTAACTGTATTTAAGTACCTGTGGCTATTTACATTCATATAATTATTTAGAACTGTGAAACTGTAAAAATAATTTAATTAATAAATCCTGATATAAAGCAGTTTGTTCTTTTGTCTTTTTGACTGGCAATGATGTTATCTTTATAAAATTGAGATGATTAATTGAATAAGGTTATACTAGATATCTCCACTTAAGGGATTTTATTGTTTGTTTCCTTGTTTTACAACATGATGATTATGCAATCTAAAATTCAATTAGCATATCTTTTCTACCCCCTCACCTTTTCAATTACAGAGGACCAGAGTTTATTTGTAGTGCTGGAAAGCTCTGGTCTTCAACCAGGACAGTGTGATACCGGGTGCTGCACAGCTGCGAAAGGATTTCAAAGGACAAGAGGGTTATACTTGATGCAGTAGTCCAGGGTCTCTCTGCAGGGGATGCAGAGAGAGAGGTGAAATGATCAAAATAACAGGCTGGTTCTTTGCAGCACCATGCTGAACTAATCATGCAGTGAATTATGCTTTTTCAGCCTCGCAGTAATTAAAACAAAAGAGGATATTAGCTTGGATGAGTTTTGGCTTACAGATAGATGGGACATATTTCTAATCACATGTGGAAAAACTTGGCAGGTTTTGTGCAGTGTCTTGCCAAAGTCTGTGAGAACCCAGAGAAAACGAAATGGAAACTACTGTCTAGGTTTACAGTCAGATTTTTGCTATTGTGCATACTCAGAAAGTAGGTGTTAGGAATAGCCTTGCAGGTCAGGTCAAGAACTCTGTTTTTGCTACATTGAGTTTCAGCTGAAGGCTGTGTCCAAGAAGCAGCTAAAATTGGAATTGAAGACAGTTCTCAGGTGGGGGGACAAACCTGTGAGTCATCAGCACAGAGATAGATGGTAGTTGAATTTGTCTTGGCAGGTGCGGGATCTCTGAGGAGAAGAGGACAGGGAAAAAAAAGGTCAGGGATGGAGGTTATCAAAGCTCCTACAGCAACTCAGAAGAAATAAATTAACTGAAGACTGTATTGAATGAGCAGCTAGAAGAAAACTGGAAGAAAATAAACATTTTGTTGATTTTCAGTTGTAGGATTCTGTATTTTTGCTTTTGTCTTCCACTGAATATAAAATACTAAATCGAGGTTAGAACAAGTTCAGCTACTCAGAATTTTGCGTGTTTTCTCTCTCTGTCTTTTAAAAAAGATTTTAATCCTTTTAAAAGAGAACTGGTATGAACACAGGCTGTATTGCATTGTTAAATAAATGGAATAGATGTCAGTGGCATTTCAATGCAGTGTTATGTTACCAGGATTTTACCAGGGCATTATTGATAATTTGTAGTATCAAAGATGTAGAGTCACACATGACATAAACAAGTGATTTGTGCTTTAAAATATTAGGGATAATGTACTTTTATTATGCTGCGCTTTCTCTGTTTTCTTCTCTCTGAAGCTAAGGCAAACCCAGTTTATTTTCATGGCTTGCCTGTGCAATCTGTGATAGATTTTGTGTTTGTATTTCTCTGAAACATAGGTACAGAAAGAATGCAGAGTTCCTCTAAGAAGGGATAACTAAGCATTCTCTTTTCTTGGTGTCCAAAATCTAAAGGTCATCGAATAAAAGGGAGACTTTTCTTATTTTTTAGGGTATTTTTAAAATAACTCTAATGGTTTAAGAATACAGGAGAGGTGGACTAATTCTTAACAAACGGTTTTAAGGTAGTGGTTTACCAGGAGCTTCGAGGAGAATCAGAGTATTAGGTAGCATTGACCTACTGGTAACATTTGCTCTAGGGAAGTGGGTTTCTGGTCTTAGGGCTCTCCCCCTTGTCCCCTAAATTTTGTCTGCTGAGGGGAAGGGACACAAGATTTTCCGGGAAAATTTAATCTAGCCTATTTTTGTAAATCGTCTCCTCCCTGGTAGCTGTGTAGGACTGTGTGGAGGCATGAGCTGTATTTGATGACTCAGGCCGAATGTCCTCCTACCTGCTCATCACTACATTGCTGCTGGTGAGCTGGGAGTCTCTCTGGAGATTTGGGATGCTGGGCGGTGGCTGGGGGCGTACTGGAGTCCTCTGGGAGCTGGATTTTAGAATTCCTTGGTGAAGACAGGGTTAATTTGCCTGAACATGGCAATGCCAGCTTTGCCAGAGCTTGGGCTTCACGAAAGTGGTGGGTTTTTTTCTTTATTTTGGAAACATAGGTATAAGACTGCTACACTTAGAGAAAGCCAAAAACTGCAGTGCAGGAACCACAGGGAGATTGGAGAATGCTGGTGTATGGTACATGTATGATTGTTGGAGAGGACATGATAAGAGGCTTTTATTAGGACTCAGGAAAAGAGAATGAAGAACATGAATACTGAAAAGATCTAGAGATACTGCTCTTAGTAAAACATTGTTTGTTTGTTTGTTTTTTAGTTCAAGCAGTATGTTTTTAACAACAGTAGAGAAGAACTGGAAGACTGGTTAATTAACATACTAAAATGGAGTATTTATCAGAGGAGGTAAGACTTTCTTCCAACGTACTGTTGTTTTGTTTCTAGCATTATCTTGCAGTTCCCAGTGCAAGTAGCTACACAAGCATTTCTCTGAGGACAAAGCTGGTTTAGGAGGTTTCACCTAAGGTACACCTCCATCTGTCTTTTCGTTACACTCTGAGATGCTCTGATGCAGCTGCTGTAAAGTATCACTAAAATGATCCAATATAGAAGAAAGCAGAATCAAGTAACATTCATTCTGATGGTCTTTTAAAATCTGATATCTTGTGTGTATTGTAACCTCAGAAAAGATTAGTTTGGGTGATTAAAGAAGTGGTGAGCTAGTATGTGGGGACAGCATGGGCTGGCCAGGATATGTAGAGATTTTCCAACTGAAGAAAATAAACTCCCAGAAGTATGAATGTATGTTCAGTTTTGTCCCTCAGTATAAGATCAAGTGGCTTGTATGTTAAGTTTTGTCCCTCAGTATCAGGTCAAGTGGCTTTAAATGACATTTTAACTATTGGGGATGTTCAGTCTCAGTGCTTAAATATTTTTGAATATTGAAATGCTGTTTTGATTGTAAGTGTTAAGTAGCTACTAAAAGTTATGAAACCCTGCGTTTGTTCTAACCTGTGTATTAGGTTATTCTTCTCATTTGTTACTGGTTCTTCTGACATGTTTAAATGCTGCATTAACTTCTGTTGCTCAGATGCAAAGAGCTCCTACTGAAGGATTCTTCTTACAGGCAGACAGAACAAACATGCAGTTCAATAGTTTGGTTTCTGAATGCTAATTATATCTTCAAAATACAACCATAAACTCATGAGTTGTAGACATTAAATGTCATTGAACTTAGTGAGGTTTAGCTGTAAATTTGAGTAGAATGTATGCAAATAAATACTTCTACATGAGTTTGATTTTTTTGTTAGCTTTTGTATGATTAGTGTACAAAAATGAAAGACATTGTCCAAGTTTGAGTTTCTCTTACTTATTTAGTCACTGCATTACACTTTCTATTATATGGTACAAATAAAAAGAACGCTGTTTTCCTTTGCAGTGGTATGAAAGACTTTGACAGAAAAGCAGTGATTTGGTTTATGTCAGCCCAGGGCAGTGAATGCTCCCCTTCACCCAGGTTAAGGTGCATGTGGAACAAGTTGATGCTTGACAAAGAAAAAGCCATCCTCCAGAGGTCAGCTGATAGACTGCAATCCTGGGTACTTGTGGTGGCATGCAGTGTTGCTTTGTGGATGCACTGTTTTTTGAACTGTGGCTCAACACTTACTGGTTTTGCAGTTGCTACTGGAGCAAGGCTTGGGGGCCACTTTTCCAAGTGCTGTTGGTAGTTGAGCAAGGGCTGTGTTACTGGATTAAAACACATGGTGCTGTGTTGTGCAGGCCTGTGTTCACTGGACCCTGTGTTCGGTCTGCAGGGATTGCTTGCCCAGGCAATTTTTAGTGGGCTGACTGGGGATGCTAAGTCAGCTTGACAGAGAAGAGAGGGAGTGGCCCCAGTGAGAGCCTGTTAGACACAGTGTAAGTACCACAAGTTCACTAGACACCCCTTTTGGCAGTAATGCAAGATAAGGCTCTTGAAGTTGTTTGGGGTTTTTTTGTTGAATGAACTTGTTCATAAAATGGACCTTCAAACTTGTCAAATTGCACTAGTACTGGATCGTTCTGAGTTTTCCTACTGGTGACCTGAGGGACCCTGAAGCATTTGGGAGTGACTCCTTGGCCCAGCAACTCTTGCAGGAATAGTTTTCTGTTCTCTTAGTGGAGGCAAACTGTTCAGGGACATAGACAGTGGTACTCATTGTGCTGGGAGTCAGAGGTGTGTGATGTCTTCCTCCCTTGAAAATGTAGTTTCATAAAAATGCAAGCAGGTTGAAACTGCTCCATGGCATCCTTTAAGTCCTTTTGCCTTTTCCTGGGTGTTTGATAGTGGGCTCCTTCCAGAGGAATTGAACAGTTTCATCACAGGTTTTATGCACAGCCCACAAGGTTTGTTGCCCAGCGGCTAGGGGTCACAGCAGGTCTAGGATCTCTCAGTCTGCTCAGTGGCAGGTTAAGTTCCATTTGCAGAAGATGCATTTGCATTTTGGTAGGTGATACACATATGATAATGCAGAATGGCAACCCCAGAGAATTAGAGTGCAGAACTTATTGATTCTAGCTTTAAAGATGACTGAAGACTTACCTACACAATCCTATAGACGAAGCAGTGGAAGAGGGAATTGTTGCAAAGCCCTGTAAGTTATCAGTGACAGTCCTAACACTGCATGCTGTAGCACAACTTGTAGCATCTTTCAATTAAACTGTTGAAAACCCTTGATTGAGATTTGAATGATGACAGGATTTTTAGACAAGCTAGATTAATAGCATCGTCTAGATGCTGTAGTTTTGATCTTGCAGTAAGGGCCCTTAATCAGAGTTCTTCACACTGTCATAACTCAGCTTCAGAAGCAAAATTCCTCTTTCCCTGTCCCCTGTTACTTCAGCAACATACTGTTCCTGTGTTTTTGTAAAGTGCATGCAGAGTCCTTGTATTGGCTGTTAAACCAAGGTCAGAATTAACTTCTTGTTTATAGTTAAAAATCTAGACCTGTGCTATGGTGCTTGAAGCCTTCCAGCTCCTCTAAAGTGAGTACAGAAAGGTAAATCTTATCTTGAGTTACATGCTAAGATAATTTAGTTGGTAAGCTATATGTAGCTCCTAAAGGTAACTTTGCTTTCAGGTGACTGAAACGTGCTGTGGCAATGTCTTTTTTGGCCAGCTACTCAGTTTCAGTCTCAGTAGTATTGCCTGCTGCTTCACGAACACCCAAATTTTGTTTAGAAACAAAAAAAATCCCGCCATAATCCATTCAGGCTCCAGCCAGGCTAGCTTTTTTATGTTTATTGCTTCTGCATTAGACCCAGAAGGTGGACTAATGTGCATGAAAGATAGTCTGCTTTAGGTTTTGATTTGCTTATTCTTCAAACCAGACAGTGCTTGCAGGAACTGGGTAGTTTTGAAGACAAGTGTTTGCAGAAAGTGTAGTCTGTTTTTGTTGAAGGAAAAACAGCAGAACTCCGTAATGTCTTCAGCAGGCAGCTGTATATTTGCAGGAAGGTGCCAGTCTGTGGCTGCAAAGACGGCAGAATTAACACTTTACTACTAACAAAGATTGACTAAAAATGGGTATGTTGCCCTTCTTAACTCCTGCCTTCCCTCTAGAATCTCCTCATCTAAAGCCCTACGTGACCTGTCAGGCACTTTCTCTGCACTGTTTGGCCACACTGTAATTCAGCTGTGCCTGTCCTCATGTCAGAGTTGAGGCACTGCTGCCTGCATAGTCATTCTGCTTCAACAAGGGCTGGAAGCAGACCGTGCTCTTGTTCTCCTTGTCAGCAGTATTTCTCCCTCTCCAGCCAAGTACCAGAGCAGAGCTGCAGTGTGTAGGTATCAGTAAGTGCAGGATTGTATTATGCTGATGGTGTGTTGTGATACTTCTCTGATAACATTTGATTACTTTGCAACAAAGATAGAAGTTACTGTGGGCTAGATTTGGTACATCCTATATTCTTGTTTACCCTAGGGCCTGTATATTTAAGGAAGTTGCAAAAAATATGTGTAGTTTTGTCCTTTTTAAGGACCAGATAGGCATTATCCCCAGCTTGTGTCCTAAAAAGTTTGTTTTCTGTTTGTTTTCAGTAATTAAGGTGCTGACAAGTTTTGACTTCTTCATCCTCATAAACATGAGTGAAGTTCAGGCTATGGTAGAATTCTCCGTGGAGCTCCACAAATTCTTCAATGTGGATTTGTTTCAAAGAGGGTAGGTAGTGTGTTCTTTCAGACTTTACTGTGGTTGATGGCTGATGTTGGAAAGACCTTAATGGGTACTGTTGTGTAGTGTTGCTTCATGTATTATTGACTATTTTTATAGTGATTTGAAAAATTTTTATTCCTTATTGGAAAGACATATACTTTCTAGGAATTAAAATTAAATACTCAAATAATTGGCCTAAAACTGAAGTTGTCATAAAATACTTTTTTTGTCTAATTGGAGAAGAGGGAAGCTCTGTAGATTTGGAGGGTAGATTATATTCTTATCCAGGTCTTTACCCTTTCATATCTTAATTTATGTAATCCCATTTGTTTAAAATACAATAGGTGTTTCTCTTGAATCCTTTAAAAATGTTGATTCCCCAATTAACTCATTAGTTTTATCGGTTTGGCAGTGGAGGACTTCACCAGCTTCTCTCCTCCTCAGTGTGCTGTGACTCCCCACTGCCTCTTTAGACTCTCCTGACCTCCTCTTACTCCACCAGGTCTCTGTAAAAGGCTTGTGCACGTTCCTTTCACTTGGTATTACCTGATTGTCCTCAGATTACTTTGTAAAGTCCTCCTTTCCTATGGCTGCATAGGAAATAATCCTTTGTAGCTTATTTTTTAGTTAAACAGTATTGGTCATCTGGCATTGTGGTGCAATGCCCTTCTGATAGTCTTCTACAGACTACAGTAAAAATGTCAGTATTGTAGTTCTTATGATGTTTGTTTTAGATAAATCTGGTTGAGGCTGTGCCAGCGCTTACAGATGGGGAACATATATATCAGTGTTGATTTATGATAGCTCCTTTTTCCAAAATATTGTAGAATAACTTAGAAACATATTAGTAATAAGAAAATACATTTTTTATTTTAACCTTGTCATAATTCAGGGCAAGTGGGGGAGTCATTTGTTTTGGTAGGGTTGGTTTTTTTTGTTTGTTTTCTGATTTTTCTGACAAGCTGAGTTGATGAAGGCGAAGTAATCAGAAAATTTCATTGCTTTGGGATGCACATAGTTCCTCCACCTTGAAGTAACCCTCTGGGGTGGGTATTTTGGGGAAGAGTGATATTAAAAAAAGGTAGGATTGGGAGGGAGCTCAGGAGAAAGAGGCTGTTATAAAAAATGTATCTTGGCTAGCTAGCCTCTATCTTTGCCATGTTATGTTAGTTTTCATCTATATTTTGTTCAAGCTAGCTTTTCTCTAAATTTGACCTGAAGGTGGTACTGACAGAAGCAATGATCCATTATGCTTGCTACCATTTTCAGTGAAAGTATATGTAAAAAACTATGTCCCCTTTCTAGGGAAAATTGTAATTTCACTCTTCATTGGAAGAGAAGGACTAAGGAAGGCTGAAGAGGTCTCGGAAAACACTGAGAATATTCTAACTGCTTCAGCAAAAAAGCAGAGTCTGCTGAACTGTAGACTTTTTTAATCTCTGAAATTGGTGGGGAAGGAGAGGGTAGAATATGACAGTTGTTAACTCTAGTAGAGAAGAGCCTGAAAAGAAGAAAGTGTTTTGGTTGTCTTAACTTTACATTTCAAATGATTCCTTAGAAGGGTAGTTGAGAAGCAAAGCACAGCAGTATAATTACCAGTGCTCTACTTGGCATCTTTCTCTTTAGCTTACTCTTTAAAAAGCGGTAAATTCACAGGGCAAGTTCAGAGAGGTGGAATGCTGACATAATGAGAAAAGCGACAGGAGTAGATAGATACTACCTCTCTGGTTTCAAGCTGAACCTGTAACTCTGGGCATGTTTCCTTAGAAAGCAATGTTGGGAAGGAGAGGGAGCTTCCAGAATAATGCAAAAGACTGAGCAGTGTGGCTATTGCAATGATTTCTGTGAATCTGGGTAAGTTCTAGTATTTTTCTAGGGCACTGTTTTTGTATTTATTGGAGACAGGATGTAATATTTATGCTGGCAGAAAAGCTCTTGTATGATGGATTGAATCAGCAGAAAAGGAAATCTTTAGTTTCATTGTTAGCCTCCTAGTTTTGAGCTACCACCATGTTCAGTGTGGTTTCTCTCACCAAAAGTCAGATATAGAATTGATAGTACTCTGGGTTTGTTTGGGATTGTGTGCATTCAAGCCTACCCGGCTTAGCCTGACTGTCTCATACTGGTAGAAGTATAGTGACCTTCTGAATTGTGTAAAATAAAATGTTGGCTGTTGCAAGTAATCACATCAAGTTGATCAAGCTCCTTCTTAAAACTTAGCAGATTTTTATTCAAACTGTTTGCTTGGAGAGTTCATAGTCTCACTCTTTTGATTATTGGAGATGTCATAATCTCCAGCCTAAATTTCATTCTGATCAGTTTTTCATTGTTTTTTTAAACAGCTTTTTTCTGTTCTTTGAATGACACTATCAGTTCGAGTGTTGACCCTGATGTATTTTTAGATGTCAGTCTTTTGTCTCCTTTATTAAATATGAACTGAATCAGTTGAATCTGTGGCATTTCCCCACCCTCCCTTTCTGTCCAGTCCACATATCCCACTATCCAATCAAAACCATTATTATCTCTTCCTGGTTTTATAGCTATTTGAAGAAATCTGCCAGCTGTTGCATCCGACTGTAGCATGTTTTCTTGGATCCATATCTGTAGTGACACTATTGCCAGAAGCACTTATGACTTTGTTTATGCTAACAATTAATTTGCTACGTTAGGAATTAATTACTAAAAGCAGTGTTAATGTCCCTACATCTCTGTGCATCTAGGGTTACTTCAGTCTAGATTTAATCTCATCCTCTGGACCAATTGTTTTGCATTGTGGATGTATTTTGAAGTTGTTCATACCAGTAATTGGTTCAGGCCTTTTTGTTCTCGGGGTGAGGAGGTTGAAGTGCATTTTGTGACAAGTAGATCAGAGCCTGTGTTTAGTTTTTTTCCAGGAGATATCTAGGTGATATACACGGAAGGCTCTCAGTGAAATGAAGCAGCACACAGCAAACCAGGATTGTTTGGGAAGGTGCCTCAAAACCACTCTGCAGATGTAAACCAATCCGCAGTGCAGACAGCCAAAATTTCTCATAGTATTTCACTCAAGATCAAATCAACTCACTGTTATAACTATGTTACTCTCCTAACTGACCCTTTAAAGCAGACTGTTTTCTTTATGTTTAGGTAATTTGTTTTTCTAAGTGGAGGAGAAATACACAGAGCAGACACTTCATTCTAATACACGAGACTTGCTTTTATGTGTAGCTCCCTGCTTCTCATCTAGTTCAAGAAAGGTTGTTCTATGTCTGTGGTGATTCTGGTGGTTAGCTTCCTCTGACAGTTGCACTGTAGCTGTAAGTCACAGAAGTATGTAGTAAAGTTAAATAATAGAGTAATATCCTTATCTAATACAGCTATTTCATTATATTTTGTTACAACACTGTGCCACTTGCTTCAAATAAGGCTTCACAATTTTCCTTTCTGAACTAGTGGAATGTGATGATGGGGAAGTTTTGCTCAGACAGTGATTGATATGTGAGTATTGTGTGACAGAATGAATAAAACCAGTGTAATTGTTTGGTACCTGTGAGAATGATGGTGTGAGATAGTGATACTTCAGGCTATTTTGTCGTCTTTGTTCGTAAAAGCTGCAGTTACGATTTTGGCTCTGTAGTGCTGACCTTTTATAAATGTGAAAGGAAATAAAACAAAGCTTGGGTGCGATGTGGACTTCAGAAGTGGAGAATGAGTTGAGTGGAAAACTGATTGGATGATTGCGCTCAAAGAGTTGTCAGTGGTGCAAAGTCCAACTTGTAGCTGATGACTAATGGCATCCCTCATGGATTGATACTGAGTCAGTAGTTTACTGTTTTGATTGACAACCTAGACAGAGTGCCTCCTCAAGTTTTTGAGTGATAACAGATTGTAGGGAATGGTTAGATAACCTGGAGAATGGAGCTGGGGCTTTGTAGGGATCCAACCAAACTGGAGAAATGGGCTGGTAGGAATGTCATCAAATTAAGGGCAAATGCAAAGTCCTCCAGACGGGGTTGAATAACCCCGTATGTCAGTGCAGGCTGGGGACCAGCTGGCTAGAAAGAAAGCACCTTTGCAAAAAAAGCTACTGGGGGTCCTGGCGGACAACGGGTTGAACATGAGCCAGCAGGGTGTTGTGGCAGAAGAGGGCCAATTGCATATCATTCTGTAACAGTGAGAGGAGAGTGTAGCAGCAGGCATAGTTCGGAAAAGTAAGGTCTCCATCCTTTCTGTGTTATGCTGCCTGATTTCCTGCCAGCAGTTTAGCAGTGCTGTCAGGCTGTATTTCCCATTTACTTTGTTTTCAAACCAGGCTACTTGTCTTTCCATACTGACTTGCCTCTTTGAAAAATCTGTAAAATAGTTGTTCAATACATACATATCTTTTGCAAAAATACTGTCTCATACACTTGAGAACTATTAAGAGGTATAGGGTTTCTCTGTGATGAGAGTTACTGCCCAGAGTGTGGGATTTCTGAACATGTATGATCAGTTTATTTACTTTCAGTGCTGGAGATAGGGAAAAGTTGGTTGGGTTTTTTTCTGTTTGGCCAGTATCTTTGGACAAAAGCTGTTTCCTGAAATCATTTTTTGCCACACTGATAAATACTGTGTCTGTGTCACTGTGCTTCCCTATTTATATTTACATTCATATGTTTATTTCTGTAAGTCCTTTAACATAAGGACTCTCCTGTGTTTGCACAACAGACAGCTAGCTCTTAGGTTTATTACTGAAAGGCCTATTCTGCCTACTTATAATAATTGTTAATAAGAATAATCTTTCAAAACTTTATCAGCAAGCCATGTTCCAGGGAACTGAAATGAAAAGCAGTTTTGGCCATAGAACAGATGACAGTGTTCTCTTAAAACATTTTTGTGTGCGCTTAGAGCATTGCATGCTTGTTTTCTCTAGTGGTGATGTTATCAGTTCTAGATGGACAGAATGTATGATGTCCTGGTAATTTGATTTTGACTTATCTTTTCCTGGTGTTTAAAAATTTGTGCAGATAGGAGGTTGGGGGACACCCGTGGCAATTTTAGCACTGTTTGTAACAGAAGTTTGGGATTTTCACTTGTTACACTTTCTGCTCTATCTTCTGCCGCTGCCTTCTGATGATTATGAATGTTATTTACAATGCTGTTCTTCAAAGATGTTGTTACTGTAAGAGCAAGTTGTCTCTTACTTGGTTTTCTGCTGTGGACTGTGAATGCTTACCCTCCATGTTTACATATGTGTTTTATCTGTGTCAGCATCCTGAACTGAGGTGTAAATGTTTTGAGCATTTCTGAATTCAAACAACTGGTTATTGAAAGTGCCACAGTGCTTTTTTAAAAGTTAACACTGCAGTTTAACTTGCAGTTTTCCCCACCGACTCACGAATTCTAATGCCTAACTTGCAATAGTTAGATGAGGTTTTCATTTCTCTGGAGCTGTGTACTGCTTTTTCATTTGTGAAATGATAAATCGAATGAGCTAAAGAAACTTAGCTGATGGTTTGTAGTTTAGCATAGTGCACGCATTGCTGCAAGACCTGCTTTGAAAACAGCTTTAGTCTATGTTTTCCCTATATCCGTGCATTCTTATAATGCCAATGTTAAATTCTTACTTTATCACTAATAATTTATTTTTTTCAGTAATATGCATGCATATACAACTGGCCAAAGCTGGATTTAGGTGGTTTTCAATAGCAATGTCTCTATGCATGTGCTTTGTCTTTTTTTTATTATTATTTTTTGTAACAGTTTTCTTTGTGAAGTAGAGTATCTGCTGTTTCATTGCAGGTGTCAGAAACAGAACTCGGTAATGGTTATTTCAGCTAAGTGTAAATTTGTTGTTAACCCAAGTAGCCTATGAATGGTGCAAGTGAAATAAAGTATTAACAGTAGGTCTTCATTACAGCTGCAGGTTTACATTTGTGCCCGGTGTGTCTAGTTATCTGTTACTTCACTTTGTTCTGGGATAAAACAGTCTTGCAAAAGCACATCAAGAGTTTACATTAGTAATGTGAGTCTACCACAATTTTTGAAGTGTTTTGTTTTATAAATACTGTTTAACAGATGGAAGAAGAATATTAAATACCTTTCACAGAAGAGACTAGTGGATTCTAACATAAAGCACATTTTTTTGAGGTGTATCATACCTGAAATCAGGTTATTAGTAAGTTTTCAGTAGCACGAAGTTGCTTGTGAACCTAAGTCCTATTCAAAGTCAAAGGAATTTAAGCTTCAGAGACTACTGGAAATGACAGTCTCATGGTGTTCTTGTGTGTCAGGGATTTATGTTTTTTCCATGTGCAGATACTTGCTGATGTGTCTGAGCAGTACTGACCTTTTATGCTTCCATGTGTGTGATTATGTAGTGTAGTGTGAAAGAAAATACACAGAATCAGAATATAAATTTTAATGAATCTTACTACAATTACACAGTAATTTCATGAGAAATAATGCAATATATGAGAAGCGGTTGGGTTTTTTTTCTGATCCAGTAAGTTGTCTACATTGGGTTTATAATGTATTAACAGAAAACTAAAATTTGAAGAGTACTCTTTCAGTACAGCCACTTTTCTTTCTCTTGGCTGCGTCAGGAATGAAAAGGTTTTGTCCTTACAGAAGTAGCCTCTCTTAACATTTTGTAATGTTAGCATATGATCAAATAACACACCCTAATGGGCAAGGAACATTCAGACTCACCTGTTTGGTTTTCTATTTAATTCATACAGCTCAGCCATACTTTTACTTTCAAACTGCATTTCTGTATGACACAGCTTTCTGGAATTGTGAATTGCCTTCTGACATGTTGCTTATCTTCTGAAGTGTTGTACTGTGATCTTTACTTAATGTAGTACAGTCTACAAAGGGAGAAGAAAGCTGTCAAATTTGTCTAACAGTTGCAAGATGAACTCTGATCTTCAGCTTATGGTTTTACAATAATACAAATAGCAGTAATATGGATTCAAGTTTTGGAGGGTTGGACTGTAAACTCAAGGGACTAGACTGTCTAGGACAAATAATGCAAATACATTTGGTTTTATTCTTTTTTAAAAGTGGATCGGTTTCTAATTCTAGTTCAACAGTGGATGCACACACACAGGTCCTGCTTGCTCTGAGGCAAGAATGGGTAAGACTGGGAATGAACAGTGTGGAAGTTGTATTTTAAGTTGGTATTGCTTCAGAAGTTAAAAGTTAATATCACCAAATATCCTGTTATATTTTCTGATGCAGGATGTCTGAGAGGCCAATGACATGGTCTAGTCCCAAAGAGCAATAAGAATTTGAAGTACCATGTGATGGTACCTTAACGTCTTGTTTTTTAAAATGAAAAGCTTTGTATTTATTGAGAACAGGATTTGGAAAAGTAAGTGGAAAATTGAGCACTGCTTCCTTTGAGTTAGCTTAGAAATTAAGGCTTTTGAAGTATACTCTGCCTTAGCTGTGTGAGAGGAACTGAAGACAAGAGGATGTTGTACTGCCTGTCTTCAGATAACAGAGTTCAGTGCCTGTACAAGGAGACTTCTAGCCATGCAGGGAAGCTTTTCTAGGGGTCACCTAGAGCTATTGTCAGTTGGGCTTCTGCTCTGAAGCCTAGAGAATCCCTCTACCCTGTGTTAATTCCTAAAAGACTAGCGTCCAGCTTAAGAAGTTAAATCAGATCCTGAAGCTACCTGGTTTAGGTATGGATTCTGATGTGTAAAGATGACAGTACAGGTGCTTATTTCTTCAATCATTATTCATAGAGGTCTAGCTAACAGTTGGTAATGGTAGTTGTCCCGGAGGTGTGTTGGAGTTTTTCCTGCATTTCCACCCCCATCCCCACCCCCACCCGCCCATACTGATGCAAATAAAATACCTTAAATTTTGTCAAGTGTTTATGGGTACTCATTGCATGTTCTGGACTTCTCAGATATTGGGTAGCAATTTCAAATCACCTGATGTTAAACATCATCACTTTTGCATTTGAAATTGTTATTTTGCAACTGAAAATATTTTGTCAACTCAGAATTAAAGCTGTCTAATGGCATCCCATACCCTCCAGGCATTGAATTTGGCAACAGAACAAAAAATAAACAGCTCAGATGTGTACTTACACCATCTTAATGTCTTGCTGGAGCCTGACAGCACTGTGATAGCTGCAGCTATTTTGTGTGACAGCAAGGTTATATGTAATTGTGATATGGCTTATATAATTTGTCCTCCTATGAGGACTCTGTCTCAGGAGTCTACGTAATTCCTTCTTTCTTTATGCAGCCAAAGAAAGATGTGTCTTGTGTACGTAAGGCCAAGTACCATTTCACATTGCAGAGTAAAGATCGTATCTTGCCGTGAGGACTGTCAGCAGAAACATAAGTGAGTTTAGTGAGGGAGTAAATGACAGCGTAAGATAGTCTTGAATATAAAAGTATTTTCTCTGGAGAGAGAACTTTTTTTTTTTATTATTTGTAGAACAAGACAGCTAGCTTCTGTGTGTTGTATGAAGGAAGAATGGGAGTAGGTGTTAGCTGAAGACATCAGAATAATGGTTTTTTGAGTATGTACCTTTTTCTAAATCTACGCGTTTTGCTAAGTTCAGTTTTCTGGAATGGCATGTGACAGCAGTAGCAGTTTTGCATGAAATACATGTTTAGTCATTAATATCGCTAATTTTGAGACTCTTTCAGGGGTTAACACTCTTTTTTGTGCAGAAGCATGTAGCTTCTGCACGGGCTTACAGTTCAGACTGTGTCTGTGTGGTGGTAACCAGGGGAAAACCAGGGAAAAATATGTCATGTGTTCTGCCCTATTTATGTGTGCTTGGTTAATATACATAATAGTTACAGCAGAAAGGTGATTATGTTGGTTCTTTAGGTTAGTTTGCCATCTGTAGCTATCTGAAGGAAGGGAGGGAGAAAGATGCTCATTCTGTGTTCCAAAGTCTTGACTGCCATGTGATACAACAGAAGTTCCTGGTATGGTGTCCCTTTGTGTGTCTTCCGCTGCACATACATGTAGTCATACCTTTATGTGTACCTGTGTCTGTAATCACAAACAGCAGTTCACTGGATCGTCACATTCTTCAGAGAGCATATAGCTTTATCTGTATACGGAACCAGTCTCAGTCCACCAACTCAGATGTGCTGCCTCCACTTCAATCAGGTGCTCTCCCAAAAATATCTTCCTTTCTCACTCCTTAAACTTCCTGTCAATTACTGTATTCCCTGTCAAGTAACTTCTCAGATTTTTGGAATTTTTTTTAACCTTATTTCATCCCACTCCACTTGTTCTCCCTTTCCTAGATTCTAACTCGTGTTGGCAGTGGGCAAGGAAGCTCAAGGCATCTCCAAAGACTTAGAGGCCCTCCAGACTGGACCATCACGTTCATGCTTATCCATAAATGACTTCATTTATTTCTTTGCAAAATTTTAAAATTGCTTTTAAAAATATGTCATGTTTCTCCAGAGAGATGATGAATACCATTTACTAAATGATCAAGACCTCTGATACCACTCATTTGTATTTGCATGTGTTATTAATGCAAGAAGTAACTTCCAGGCTATTGGAGGTGATCAGACTGGGGAGGGGAAAAAAAGGTGTATTTTCCACCTGTGCCACTTTCTTTGAAATACATGGTTGTGTAACTGCCTGAGCACTGATTTTGGTGGAGGGAGAGGGTGAGAAGGATACCCAGCATAGCCCACTGTTAATACCATGAACCCAAATCAGTTGTGAAACAGCATTCTGGTCTAGGGATTTGTAGTTGGTTTGAGCCAGTACAACCACATGTATCTGCCAAAAGGTGTGACTATGCGTGGTCTTCTCCTGTTTGCTCTTGCAGTTATGCAGTTCTGTGGTCAATAAGACAGGCTTGCTTTTGGCAGCAGTGTCGTTGGAGAGTGGATTAAGCTGGCAGGAACGCTGGGGTAAGAGCATAGGGGTAACAGATAGGAAGATCTGTTGGATGACAGCTGCCTGAAGAGGGTGGTCCTGCTTCTGGTGCTTCCTATGTGCTGCTGTAATGCTCTTCTACCTTAGGGCTGGTCAGCTCAAAATGATCAGCCAGCAGAAAAATAAAAAACCAGAGAATATGATTCCAGTTTTGCTGGTTTATCTCCCTAGCCCACATAAGGATCGGATATTCTGTCAGTGCTGGTGCACAAGGAGTATAAAATACACAGGAGGGATGGGATCCCTGCTTCTGTCACCAACTAGCTTTTGGTTTGGTTTAACTATAATGCTGAACTGCATCCTGAGAGAAATGTTTGTAGAAGTTCCAACCTCTGTGTTAGGAAGACATCGCTTGAACAGGAGAAGCCATTATGTCAGTATGATCTGCTGAGTGAGAGCAGACCAGAGATTAGTATGTTTTGAAACAAAACCTCTGTTTGAACTTCTGCATTCATCTCAGTTGGCATCCCTGCCCATAGGATACAGAGTTATGTCAGACATCAGGTACGTCAACTCTAATTTCCCTAAAGCTCTCATGTAGAGATACAGAACTTGCCTGGCGATGCCTTTTTGCAGTTTCCACCTTCCTTGCTGCTGGCTGTTTCATGCCACTGTAGTGCACTGCCTTGTCAGCTGCGCTGGCTGAGCTGCTGTAGAGGCCTGCTGTAAGCTGAGCTGCTGAATTGCTCCAGTTTGCAGAACTGCTCTGCCAGTAGTGCATTGGTATCATTGAGGAAGGTGGCGGTGTATTGCGGCAGGAGGGACAAGAGTGAGCGCCTGGGAGGACAAGGAAGAGGAAAAGAGGAAAACAGAACTCCTTAAACTTGATTTCTTGCAAAAATTCCTTATGTTGTAGAAGTATAGCCTCATTTTCAAGACATTATTCTTGGTATTTCCTTGTTATGAGGAGTGGCAGGCAGGATTTCCTAGATGCCCACTTGCATGAGTGACAAAGAGAAGGACTTCAACAACTGCAGAAGGACAAAGGGACCCACTCTGATACTTGCTGGGGAAAGGGCCCTAATCACCCCTAGAATGCCAAGTCCCTTTCTGTAGGTCAGCTCTGAAAGGAGGAAGGAGATGATAGAAAGGCAAGTCTGCAGATCCAGAGCAGCAGAGACCTTCAGCTTCCAACTCTCCAAGGAGAGCTTGGATTCTACTTCAGTGAGTTTTGCAGATCCCAGCTTACAGGGAGCAGTGGTAGGAGGTCAACCTCATATGGGGAACACAAGGATTTAGATACTCATGTCCATGGAAGGATTGAGGCTCCTCAGTATACGTTTATAGTAAGTCATACCGTCACCTTGACCATCTCAGCGCTTCAATCTTATTACTATGGCTAGTGCTTCTATGGACTTTTCCCCTTTTCCTCGTCATACTATTCTACCCTTTGCAGTTTTCATCTCGTAGTATTTTTGCATGCCTTTCCTTCAGCAATTTGTTTCCTACCTTTCCTGAATACATTCCTACAAACAAGTTATTTCAGATTATCTTGGATATTGTTGGAAGTTTTTTGCAGTGCTTTTTACAGCTTTCTCAAAACAAAAGCCTTTGACAAAACGCAGACTTTTTAGAAAAAGGATTTTTTTTGTTTGTTTGCTTGTTCAATTCTTACGACTTGTTGAACAGGTTCCGTGGGTGCTGTATGTCTTCAGGATAACCAGCTTGTGGAACCTGGCGGGAGAAAAATGTGTTTGGTTACTCGAGTCTATTTGTGGTGCCCATGTAATTTGTTTAAACTGTCATCAGAAGGTTAACTCTTGTGAGTTTGAAATTTTTAACTTTGTTCTTCTAAGGGTGTATTTACTGCCATGTACTAGATGGGGTGGATGTTTGGACACCAAAGATACTTTTGCTGTAGGAGGTGGCTCTACCGTGGGAAAAATAAGAAGTCTCTTCAAGAACAGCAACTTCTTCCTTTTCATGAAGGGTTAAGAAGTGGAGTGTTTGGGAGTCTCTCTCTTTCAAATCTTGAATGCTCACCTTACTATTTGACATTCATGAGCTTTTAGCATCATCTTAATAAGAATGTGAATTTTGGAATTTAGAGAAACAGGTCTTGACTTCTGTTCCTAACTTTTCATAGCTTGCTTGTAACATTGTTCTGTAATATTCCCTTGAGATTATTCCTTAAGAATTATGTTAATAATGAATGCATAAGCACAATACACAGTGAGTAGATCTTCTTCTCTCAATCTTTTTAGAGTTGAAACTCTTGAAGTTGGGTGAAAAAATAATTACAGGAAGTGACAGTACAATTTCACGTTTTTTCTGAGCATGGAGTCCCACCAGCAGCTCAACCTGACCTAAGCCCATGTTATGTCACTGAAGGGAATGGTCCCACTGTCTCCCCTGGCTGTGCAACCCTACCTTCTCTAATAGCCTCTAGGGGATTCTTTTTTTTTTTTTTTTTCCGCTTTCCAGGTGGATGAGCATGTTGATCTGATTTACCATACAGTTGCTGGAATATGAAAACTTGTTTGAGGAGAGGCAAAAACATGTAAAAGGGGTTTTGGACTGCAAATTGCTCCTGCTGGTGGCAGCTCTGTCTTAAGCTGACTTAAATGAATCATGGAACTGTGCCTTACTTGAAGGAAAAAAGATAGATGCTTCTGATTTTTAAAGACTTTTTTTGGTGTCCTAATAACATCTCACAGCACTATGTTATATTTGAAACTATAATGATTCAATTTAATAAATTGAACTGGAGGAGCTAATGTGACTTCCTTGAATGACATAGTTTTCTACAGGGGGAAAGATGAAGATTTTGGTAAGGGGTAGAGTGATGACCTTTATTTGATGTATCTTACATAAGACACAGCAGTTCACATGGGCTTTTTTTTCATGATTTTTTGCAGTAATTTTCTTTATGGTACCTGAATTTCCATCCCTGGTTTAATGGATGATTTATTTGCTATTAAAACAGAGATTGCCTTTCCCTAAAATAAGCTGCAGAGTGAATTGTAAGGCTTGTATACTTGATTACTAACAGATGAGAGGAACAGAATTGCACAGCTGCAAAACTTAAAAAATTTGAAGGACCAGTGAATGCCAGAAAATGAGTTGTCAGACTTGTCTTCTGATCTCCCATCTGTTGTGTTTGCTAAACCTTGATTTCAAAATTAACGTGTTATGATGTGTCTGAGTAAAACCTGCTGCCTGTGAACAAGGGGTGGAACTTTGAAAATTTGTGACTCTGGTTACCAGGAAAACCCAGTGTCCCATACCTTTGCCCCAGAAAACCAAAGTGTTCAAGCTGCTCAGTGGTTAAACACTTGTGATATGTCATTTGCAAGGCTAGTATGCTGAATCAAAAAGTCAAAACAAAGAATACTTTCAAGCTAAATAGAGTTAAGTAGTTGTCATATAAGAGAATATGGGAAGTCATTAACCCTGAAGATGAGATTCATGGAGCTATTATAATTTAAAGAAGTAAGGTAATTTAGTATGATTTCTTTCTTGTTCCTTTCAGCAATATTAGGAAATAAAAGAGGAACTAAAATTATGAACATAAACTAATAGGAGTTAATACATCTTTGGCTAAATAAGACCTAACCTAGTATTGTATGTTTATATGGCTCTTTAAAAAAGCACTACTTATTTGAGAGTGTTCCCTTTTCAAGTTTTTAAATAAATATTCATAGCCACTGCAGGAGTTCTGCCTGAATGTGCCTGTGGTAAGAACGTGGAGAAAAGGCTTTTGTAATAATAAGGCAAAATCCCTAGCTGCATTTACTTTGCCCTCTCTCCTGTTTTATGTACTTAATCCTGTTTCATAACAAGGTGCTGTGGCTTATTTAAGGTATTAGGCTCCCAAATAATTCTCATCAAATTTTTGGTCTAAGAACTGTTTTGTTTATATATATATCTTTAATTGTCAAAAGTAGTGTGTGCCATAGACATGTGAGGTAAAAGTAATTCACTTTTCAGGAAACTTGCTTTCACATAGATGGGAACCTTTTATCTATTTCCTGTAAGTCTGCCCTTTTTGTTTTATTTGTCTTAATAAAGATGTGTTAGCTAGCCGGGAAATACTGGTATTTCTCATAGAAGGGTTTGATAAAAGATTTTAAACGAAGTCTTTTGGGCAGGATAATTTTCCTGCTGCTCAAGTATCTGAATTAGCATTTGTTAAATGAGATAAACCTTACAATTAGCTGAATGTAATCTCTTGTTGGTCCATATTAGAAGTATATACTACAAAGTGACTGCAGGATAAGAATCTGTGTGTTCCACACCTGTATTAAATAACCTACTGTCTAAATAAGCCCTTTAACTAGTTTGTTGGCCATTTGGTAGTCTGTGGGCCCCGGCTGGGTTTGGTAGGATCATATGTTTTTAGATGACTGTAGGTTTCTCCTGATGCGGAAATTTTCTCTTTTTACATTTGTCACTTTGATAATCATAGTTTCCTTACCTGTGTCTTTATTCTGTGTCTATTTTATATTCTCTTACTTCTGTTCCCTTACACCTTATTTTACTCCCCTCCTGATTTTCCTCTTGGCCCCTTATTTGTGTGCCTTTTTGCAGAATACTTAAAAGCTTACAAAAAAAAATATCTGCTGAATTTGTGGTAATGTTTAAAATAGAGTATTTGTGTTCCACAGTCATTTGAAATGCTTTAAACATCAGAAGCAATCTTAGATAGCCTTGAAAAGTGCATGTATGCTGATATTTGTTGGTACAGGCTTATGACTGGTTGTGTGAAACACTAAGTATCTTTACTGCTTTTAAGATGGATTTTTATAAATCCATGAAAGAATTAGTAATGTAGGGTCTCTGCAGTAGCAAGGGGCTTAGCTTGTAGGAGAGAGGGATGCTGAACAGAAATAAAAGAATGTTCTCTCTCGTTGGATTCTTTCAATATTTTGCTGACCCAACCTCTCGAAGCAGCAGGAGTTTCTGGTAGTACAGGTTTGCTTCTGTGGGAGGAGGTGTGATCTGTAGAAGAACAGTAGAAGACACAGCTCTTTCAGGGTCAGTCTGACACAGCTGTTACCAATGGCATCACTGCCTCCAGGGCTACCTGTTCCTTAGGAGACTCACTCCTCTGTCCATTTTTCTCACAGTTCCTCATTTCAGTGCCACATTCTGTATTTACAAAGCAGCATTGCATCCCCAGCTCTGTTTCCCCATGCACCAAATGAAGCATGCTTGTCTGAGCCATTGCTCGCCTTGGAAAAAGAAGTCTTAGTGGTGGTCTCTAGCAGAGGGTGTGTTTTCAACAGGGCCTTGCATTCAGTAGATCCCAAGAGCTCTTCTGAGGTTTTGTGTATGCAACATTGCAGCTGTTCCTTCCTTTGGTGAACTGATAAATTTACAAGCTGCCATGCAGGTGAACCAATGTGGATATGAATTTTGTAGTCCATGATGTTCAATGCTTGCTCTTGTTGATGTGACTGAGCGCATTTAAGTGTGCAGTGAGTGCAGTAAGGTTCAGGGAAAATGAAAAGGCGCGCTTCTGCCTTTCCTCTGCCTGGCAAGAGGAACTGCAAAAAACTTTAACCTCAACAATGAATTGTATTATGAAGCTTTTTCAGGACGTTCGTTTCCCTTTGGAATGCACTTTAGCTGGAAAAGTAGGTGATTTTTCAAGTAAATGCTCATGCAGCTATCTCTGTAAAAGTACATGTGCTTTTCTAATGCATGAGCTTTTTATGTTTGTTTAATAATGGTTGTTCTTCATGATGGCATTTGCACACGTTGCTGCCTGTGGTCCCATGTGAGAGCATTAAAAAGTCAAAGAGCTATTACTGCCTACATTTCCTTTTTTGTTGATAGCAAGATACGTTGCGGTTATTGATAAACTTACTTCTTGCTCAGATTATAAATTACGTTTTTTCAACAAATGTGGTGAAAAAAACTTACTTACGCCCATTTAAATGGTGATCCCACTGAAAAAAACCTGTCAATTTTCCTGTGTTGGGAAAACATTTTCTGGCCCATGTCGGGTTTTGAATTGTCAAGATTTTAATGCAGCTTGATGGAAAAGATTTAATCCTTTATATTGATGGACAGTAGAAGTCTCCTCTGCCTACAGGAGAGTAGTAATTCTGACTGCCTTTTTCAGACCTTTTGCTGCAATGTCTGTAGTAAGGACAGTAAGCTGTAGATATCCTTGAACCTTTTAATAGCGTGATTATGGATTTGCATATGATTATGTTGAGGACCACATGAGATAAATGGACATCAGCAAGTGCACACATTTATTTATGGAAGAAAGACCGCATAGACAAGGGATGGCAGAAATCTCCTGGATAGTTAAAAGCTCTCCACTGGTGACTTTTGGTTTGCTTGTGTATGTTTGTTGCAGTAAATGTCTCAAATATTTAGGCTGTCTCACACATTGTGAAGCCTATGCAAAGGTACCTCTTGGGGGATGGATGTGGAACTGTTCCAGGACAAAGCTTTTAAGCAGTGCAACCAGAGCCAGAGATAGGGTGTTCATCCTTGGCCTCACATCTGTGGGCAAAATAAGTAAAGGTAAATGCTGGAAGCATTTAGAGGAGAGGTTGGCACATTTTCAGAGGTAGCGTTGTAGATTTTTTTTTTTCCCCTCAGGTTTATGACATTGGAAGTTTAATAGGAACTGGAAGATGCTGCCTTTCAGAGAAACAAGCAAATCGGCAGTTGAGAAGTGTCTTGCCTGTGTACACACAGGTACTGAGTTTAGACTCAGGAAAGACAGGAGCTGGAATATGTTCTATTCACAGATGTGTCTCCAACTTGTTTTGTGTACTAGCTCCCAGCCACACGCACTTCTTGCTGTGTTGCCTTCTGGTCATCGTGTTGTAAATCGCTGAGCCCTGTTTTATAGGTTTCCTTTATCCTCTGGGATCATAGGCTTGTTCAGGAAGGGATAGTAACGTGTCATACATAGTCCACCCTTACGCTGAAAGCAGGGTCAGCACTTGATCCAAACCATGTTGCTTGGAGCTCTTTCCCTTTGGATCTTGAAAGCTTCGATGGGTGGAGATTCCACAGCTTATCTGGGCAGCCTGTCCTGTTGCTTAAGTTATCTTTAAGACTGTTTCAGGTCTCAGTTTACTTAGTCTCCCTTTGGAGGCTGTCCTTCAAATCACTCATTCAGCAACATGAATGTCAAGCAGTTGCAACCTGCTCATTGTCTTGACAAAATGATGCTAAAGATTCTCTCAAATTCTGCTCTTTGTGTGGTGTCAGACCTTCATTCAGTGTCAGTCTGCTGTTCATCCCAAATCTGTTCCCTGTGCTGCCCGTACTGCAGTGACTCACATTAAGACTCTACTTCATTAGCTGCCTTTGTAGTCTAGGCTTTTAAATGTTAAACCATAGCTGTATCATCAAAGATGATCCAAATGCACCTTGCTGAATTATCAGGTGGTGATTCTAAACATCATGGCGTAATCTATCAGGGCAATTTAGCAACTACTGCATATCAGGTGCTTGCCCTTGGTCAGTTTTTTACTGTGGTTTTGTTTTTTTAAAAAAAATCATACTGTGAATTACAGTTCTTGCTGGTACTTCTGTTGTTTTATTCTCTGTTTAGCAAAATACTCTGCTATCCTGCTTCAGCTCATAGAGCAAAAGGTAACAAAAGGTCCTTACACTGATGGATGCTTTGTTTTCATGGGTGATTAATGTGTGTTCTTACAGTATACCACCTTTCTGAATACCATTCATTGATTCTTCAAAACAAGGAGAGTAGTTTTAAAGTGTCTTTGTCAAAATATATCTGACTTCTTTGTTATCTGAAAATGGCAATCCTTAATAATCTGAAAATGGTGTTTTCCTCATTTAACACAGTCAAAAGAGAAATAAAGGAGCAGGTTTTAACTCAGTTTTTTTTCAAATTATTGTTCTAAAATCTTCACTAAAAAATCACTACTTGTCTAAGCTGTAAGAACCCCAGTAATTTTCTGGAATCTTACTGGTAATAGAAAAGCTTGATCTGTTTTCTCTTTTTAATATTTCTGCTCTGGAAAACAGTTTTACATAAATGTTGAAAATAACATAGAGCTCCTGTATCTATAATCAGTAAGGCATTTTTCCAGGTTGACATCAGAGTCAGGACTTGAAAAGGAGCCATACTGGTGCAGGGTCAGTTTGAGTATTCCTCTGTCACGCTCCTGCGACTTACAGGTACATGTCAGAGAAAATGCACCGTACAAAGGCTGGTCACGTGAATCTTACTGTCTTTGCTTTAGCACAGGCCATGCCACTTAAATGTTTGTACCATGTTCTCCATTCCTGTGGCATTCTAGTATACACACACTGATGGAAACAAATTGTTGCACCTTCTGAAAAGTTGTAATACTAAATCTGCAACTGCGCGTGTTTAGGTCTGCACATGCCACGTCTTGGAAGATGCTGGACTGGGGTTTAAAAGCATTGGTAGACCCAAGCTACTTCATCTATTTGGGCACATTTCCCGTACCATCAGCAGCATGTTCTGTAGCATTGTTATTATCTGGGATTTTCCAGTACTCGGGATACCTTCATTTTCTCATTACATAAGATAATGGAAAGTTGATTGTATTCAGATCTTATTTACGGAGTCTTTTAAAGATACTTGGAATAATTGAATGTGGTAGGCAAGTAACAAGTCCTTGATGCTGAATTCTCATGTGGAAACTCAAGCAGATACAATAGAATAGATCAGGTTTATGGGTCAGTTGTTGTGCAGGTGGGAACTAAACAGTGTTTATGGTATAGCTGGGAAATAGCTGAAAGTGACTTGGTTTTGTGGGTTTTTGTGTAATAGAAAAGGAAGCATTGTGACACAAATTGATTAATGAGTTGAACCAGAGAGAGAAGGAAGATGAGGAAGGCAGGGCTTGAGGAGAAGAGTGACAAGGCTTTGTGCTTTTTTGGCTGTTTTTTTGTTTTGTTTTGTGGGGGTTTTTTTGACATTTATTTTAAAATTTGCTGTCATATGAGGAATGTGTATCTTAACTTTAGAAAGCATTTCACTATTTTATATATAACAAATGTAATTCCTTTGTGAATAAAGGACCCTGTTTCAGTATCATAGCTCTTCTTTTGCAGATAGATCCTTAATACATACGGCACTTAAAGATAAGTGACTGAATAATTTGGGTAGATATTGTGTAGGAGGTTGTTTTCATATTTAAATATCTTGATGCAGTTAAACAATTGTTTCAAAGGTACAGGCACAAGGTCTTGAATTGATGTTTACATATTTGCCCTGAGCTGAACTCCTGCGGAATTTTATTATTCAGATTAACAGGTGAATGCTTTATGTTATAAACTGCTTAAAGTAGAAATCTGGTGAAAATCAAAGCCACCTGTCTCAAACAAGCAAACAATACACTTTTATCTCCCCATTAACTCAAATTAAAATGTATCAGGCATGTAAAGGGTTTACTGGATATAGGGTAGAATAGTCTGCATTTGCTTAATTGCTAGCAAGTAATAACAGGAGAAGGAAGTATGTCCTAACAGCTTTTTGGTTTCATAAATTACATTCTAAACACAACCAATTCTATTGATTGCTTTCTTTGAGGTCTATGTTGTAAGCAGTCAGTAGCATCTTTAGGGCAAACAAGTCTTATTGCATTAAGTAATAGGAGTATCACATTGCACCTTTTTTCTGCTTGATGCTCATTTTTTGTGTTGCCTATGCCTTTCATTTTACCTTGTTACAGTCCTAATTTGTTAGTGTGTCCACATTTGGTAAAGTTGTTAAGCCTTAGTTAAATTTATGCTCTGTAGAGCTGTCACATGATTCTAAACATGAACTGAGAATGGTGCAGATTTGGGGTACTGTAAAGTCTAATAAAGCAACCCAGTCTGGTAGGTTAGAGTGAGATGAAGTAAAATATCGGCATGTCTGTGAACTACTGAGATGTAATATTTAATATAAACCATACCAACAATTTTTCATTCTTTTCTTAATACCTGAAGTAACAGCATGCTCAGCCGTGACAGGCTAGTCATATGGATCATGGGAAGATGCAGCTTGTAGCGATAGGGTGTCACGCTCTTGATAAAAATTTACTGTGGATTCAGAAATGACTCTGTGAAGCTGAGGCTGGTAGAAAGTATATCTATCCTTGCTGAGGATATTATACATTATAATGTATTCTGTGTCCTCAGCATAGGTGAAATGAGTAACTTAATGGAATGAAGTCACATCTGACCCAGAGAAAAGGAATATAGCAGTGTACTAGATTGCATCCTGCTGGGTTAATGTTGAGAGGGCTTTCTTAACCTCCTCAGTTCCTTATACTCTTGGAGAAGATGACAGTGCAAACTTATTTTTTTTAATCCAATACAAAATGAATTAAATTAGCGCTTATGAATAAGTTAAGAAATGTGTACGGTATCGTGTTTGACCTGTGGGTTTCTAAAAACAAAATACATAATTATTAGTTTGCAATGGGTTAAGTTTTACTGGATTTTTAAAACATTTTGCTGTCATCTCCTACCTCTAGCAGTATTGCTGGTTCATTAAGTGTCTTCTGTTGTAAAGCATTCTTTGATGCATAGTTTTGACCAGACTCAAGCTGACTTTAATTTTGTAGGATTACATGGAGATATTTTTTTTTATTGGTTGATTGTTAGGCTAGTACACGCTTGCATCAGTTGCTAGTGAAGTCCTGGATGGTCAGCTTCAGTTGAAGAGTTAGAAGCCAATATCAGAACAACACAATAGATTAGAGTAGTTCGGATTTTAATAGTGAGAATGATGAAAAAGAACCACAAGAGTTTTGAGTGTGTGTACACTGTGAGTGGAATACAAAGGGTAGATTGCATACTCATAAGAACATTTAGGACAATGCTTCTGCCTAAAAAGGTGGGTTTGTCTTCTTACTCTCTACTTGTGAACATTCTTGCTCTCTCCCTTTTGTTGGTGTTAGTGTTTGTGGAGCTGTGTGGTAGGTCATGTCATGTCATCTCACTGAAGAGCTGAAGCTAACCCCTTCAGACAAAAATAAATTATCTGCAATGGGATGAGATGGATAGAATGTGTCATCCAAGTGTATTTATGGGTGCTTGTATTATGTAAAGATTTCTATAAAATTGGTATGGTGACAGTTAGGGATTTCATAGATGACAATCAAGGTTGGAAACAGTATGGGGCTGAAAAAGATGAGAAATGTTTTAAAGATGGGGGCAGACACCCTAAAGACATCTGTGGGTTTGGGATTTTTAAATTATAGGCTTCAAGCCTCCGGTTCCTGCCTTTGATAGCATAAAGGCAATAGTACTATGCCTTAATACAGCAAGCGCTGTCATATTTTGCCTAGTGTGACCCTTTATTTGCACTCTTTAGTATCTGATGGCCACAAGCAATGTAGAGAGTGTCTGGTAAGTGGTGTGATTTCTAGGGATCCTGGAGGGGGCAGGGAGCATGTTGCAGTTTCACAGATAGCTCCTTCGGTGGCAGAAGAGGCTATAGTAGTCCTGTAGATACGCTACATGGTAGATCCTTCTGAGATGGTTGTAGTGTAGCTGACAATCCTAATTGTTCATTCATATCAGTGTAGTTTACCATGTATCTCCATAAATATTTGCCTCAGCCCTGTGAGGTGTGGAAAGACTAGTTCTGTGTTGAGTCTTCCTTCTTTTGTTCATGTGTTGGCTGTCACTCTGGTAAATGATTAAGAAAAACAAAAAAACACAATAGGATGAAGAGTCAAAATAAGACAGTTTCAAGCTTCTTAGACTTTAGTGCCCTGTTCCTCCTTGTTACTCTCCGTTTCTGCCTTTCATTGTATGCATCTGTATATGGTGAATGAGATGTGCTATACCAGGTGTTGCAAGTCACTATCTTTTGCTTTAGCTTTTACCAGATCCGTGCATCTATGAAAATTCCTCCAAGAATTCCACACAAATTAGAAGCTAGCTTGTTACATGCAACTGGTAAGTGCAAAAACTTTTAGTAAATGAAGTCATTATCTTGCTTGCTAACTAAGGGAGCATAATTTTTGTCTTATATTGTTACAACTAATATAAAAGTGGTTTTTTATTTTGTTATTAACACAACAAAAATACTTACTGTTTCATGATGACCTGCTGCAAAGCTAGCTTGTTCTTAGCAATGAGACTTAAAAGTTGATTACAGAATTCGTGTTACTGTTTTTCTTCTGTTAACTTCCTTTGCTGATATCAAAACATGGTGATTCCTTTATATAGTGTTCTCTGTTTTTTCCACTGATCTGCTCAGTTTTCTCCATGTTTCAGGCTAAGATAACCAGGGGCAGATCACATTTAAGTAGATACCTTGAAGTAGTGGAGAACTTCAGATACAGACTCTTAGACAGATTACTAAGCCCATTTTTTTCTGAAAAGAAGGTTTTGAAAGAATCCAGCCTTGCTGTTTTCAAACTTGCTGTCTTGCTGTCCAGTGGCAAAGCTGAAAATTGACTTAACCTCCTGAACGGAATTACCCACTTCCTCATCTTTTTTCTTTTATTAACCTGGCACTCACTTTTGGTTTCTTTGTCCAGGCAAACTGAACCTGGAGAAATGTGTTAGTGCTCTCCTAATTCTGTGAAGCCTGCACCTCAGCATGCTGTAAAAACATGAAAAACAGTAAATGAATTAAGTTTTCTAATATCAGGTGGAATTCTTGGAATTGCAAGGAAGAAACACGTACTACAGTCTGAGAAAATGTGATATGAGATTACTGAAACCTGAAACCTGCATTTTTGAGGCTATTTTAAAAGTAACTCTGAGTAGAGCAACAATGTAGATACTGAATTTTAGTCAAGCTTCCTGAATATTTCTTGAATTTGTGTGAAATAAATCTTGTGAGCCAAGATTACTCCACTTCAAAGGCAAAGTTCAGTGTGGCTGAGAGAATTTAGCTCTGCTAAATGATCCTTTAGTAAAACATACTTTTTAATAGTGTCACTTAGTGATATGTTTAATATTGGTGGAAAAAAAAATATCTATTTCATAGTATATTTTAGTCTCAGTTATTTTTTCAGAAAGCTGCAATGTTAGTAAATTGTGGCGTATGTGTTAGCTCTTTTGTTACTAGGCATAAAGGATGTGAACATTGAGACTGCAATTTGATGTGAGTTTAGATGATTAGCAGTGCTGTTGGGAAAAAAAAATCAGCCCATGATTCCCCCTGGCTGCTCCTTCTTACTTTTATATTGCTCTGTGCTTTATTGACACGAGCATCTGATTTGACAAGCAGCTATTTTACAAAAAAACAACCCCTCCAAACCCAGGAACTGTTGCTTGTTGACCATAGAGGAAGCTGGACAGGAGCCTACAGCTCTCACTTGAGAGTGATGTCCTGTGTTGGTCAGGTACTTCTTCCTATACTTTTCTATTTATCTCTTGTTCTACCTTCCTCATACTTAGCTGTTCTATTCCCTTTGACAGTGTGTAATGGTTTTCCCACTCCAGTCCAAATAATTTTGCCTACTTCTGGCACTCCCTAGCCTCTGCACGAGTCACCTGCAGTTTCCTTTACCTTAGCTGTGTGTTTTCTCTCTCCCACAGGCTATTTGATCTCTCTCTTCCTTCTGTTTCCCCAAGTCGAATATACAGTGTCAGTTTCTCCCTTCTCCCTGTTCCTTTGCATCGCCTTGCCCAGCCCTTCCAATCTTTTTATGAGATCCCACGATAATGTAAATCCAGTTTTCTTCCATTTCTGTTTCCCGTGTCCTTTAGTAGTTCACTAGAATTACTTGGGACCCAGAACAAGTGTCATTATAGATGCGACAGGGCAAGCCACTTGCTTTAGCTTCACCTTGTGAAGATCTCCTGGCAGTCTTGTAATTTGAAGGGAGATGTAGTCACGCTCTAGAAAGTTAATATGTAATTCTAGCCTGTATGAGGTTGTTTCAGGTTTGAGGCTGTTCTGAATGCCTTCTGTTAGAAACTTGTGGCTGTTTTTCAGAAGGAAAAAAAAAAAAAAGAAAAAAAGCCAAAAAAAAAAAAGCACAGGTTCGGAATGAAATGTCCATTTTTACGATATAAGAATAAATTTAATTCCTCACTATTTTTTCCCCTCTGTTGCGGAGATGGCTTTTTGTGTGGATAGAAGTCTAGAAATAGTCTTGGCCAGTCAGTGCATACTTGACTTAAAAAATATAGTAGTTCTGCCTTGTTGACTTCACATTTGTGAGACCTTGCTCCCCATGTAGATGTGGCTTAGCCTGTTCTGGCATTAACTTTTCCCCTTCAACTCCTGTCTCACTTCTGAGGTTGCTGTTTCACGTTACACTGAAGTCAGCAGAACTGAGCGAGGGCTGTAACTCAGAGTTGGATGCTGCATAGGAAGTGGGACCTTGGCCACGTGTCTCCGTTGCTTCTTTTGTATCGACAGGAGTACAGGAGTGGGAGATACATTTTGCTGATGCTATGTGGTTCTATCAGATTACATGTCGTGTGAAACCATACCCCACTCTGCCCTTCACCTGTAAGAGATGACACGGATACAAGCTGAAAGTGGCATTTTATATAGGGAAATTAGACCTTAATGATTCAGACTTTGTAAGTATTTTGTCCAGGACACCTAAATTGATAGTATGTATGAAAGCATTTCAGCAAAATCCTGTATTTTTTGTTTCTAGTTTCTGAAAGGAAGTTGAACTAATACAGAGTGGGAATGTTTGCCAGATACAGTGTTTTTTCCATCAGAGGCCTGTAGACCTCAAATCTGTAAGGTGCAAACTCTGAAGATCTTTTTTTTTTTTCTTTTGTGCATTCCTTTGAAGTAATTTATTAAGAAGAATCAAAGGTTTTTAAAAAAATGTTTTGCACCCCCATTTGCACAATTTCTAAGACACTGTGTTCTAGAAGAGGTTAATGTTGTTGACCCTGCTTGTAGAGGAGTTGTAATAAAGTATCAGTATTACTACTACTACTTCTGTTCATCCAGATTCCATCTTTTATGTGTTGTTTCACAGGATAGTGCCTGTCATATTTCCTGTGTGATAACTCCTTGCTAATATGCTAAACACTTCCTCAGTATTCCTCAAATATTGCTATAACAAATAACTGTTTTAAACTGTTCCCTTTCTCATTTCTTCTACCAGTGTTTTAACCTTTCTTTGGCAAAGAGTTCCCCAACTATTTATTGCACTTTTCTGAACTCTTTTTGATGAGCAGCCTCTGGACTGAATGCGGAAGTGTTGCATTGAATGAGAAATGTAAGGTTCAGGTAGTACCCTTGGAACTGGTCTTGCCAGAGTAGGATGCAAAGATCTGGAAGGAAAGAGTGAACCACCTCTGCTCTTGATTAATTCAGTGGAGTGGTATATACCATTTAACCTCTTTGCGGCATCTGTAGGTACTTAAATTTTCAGTGTGGTTATACCTTGCAAACATGAATGCTAGATGAAACAAGACAGATTTAGGGTTTGTTTTTTTCAAAATGCCTAGACTGTCTTATTCCAATTTGGAACAAAGCAAAAATTCTTCAGGCCAGATTGAAGTTAAAAGCAAATTATATTAAAAATACTGATACAGTATTTCTTTAAAACACAATGCACTCCTTCAAACTCCAGCAGCTTCTGGCTGAAATGGAAACTGCTGATACTGTTGATGTTACAGTTGTAACACTGGTCAGGAAACTAACAGGAGTGATAGTTTCACTTCTTCACTGCTTTGGTTTTCCAGATTCTAGGCCAATTATATTAATACTTGTTTCTCTTTTCAGGTGCAGATCTTGCCTTTCCTGCTTCAATCCATGACAATGTAGTCTGCAGTAAAACATTTCAGATTCTTTACAAAAATGAGGAAGTTTCTGTGAACGATGTGATGATTTTCAAAATAAAAATGCTGTTAGATGAGAGAAAGGTAATCTGCCATTCAACTCTACTATATTTGGATAGTTAAATCTTCGTTATGTACAGTTTGGTCTAGTATAAATAAGAAAAGATTTCATGCTTCTACAATTTCTTTCTAGATTGAGGAGTCTCTTAATGAAATGAATTTTCTGCTAACGCTAGATTTACACTTCACGGATACAGACTACTCGTAAGTTTAAATACAGAAGATTTAATTAAAGCAACAATATTTGTTAACTTTAACTGATTAGATCTTTATTATATATAGATGTAGTGTGTTCATATTAGACATATAAATATAAGAGGGTAAAAAACAAATCCAATGCTGAAGTCTGTTAAGATTTCATAACTGGTTTGTCTTATTCTGGTATTTTTTTTTTATACTTTTTTTTTCTGGGGGAGATGTCATTGCATTCCGAAATACAGACCTGTGCTAAATTGCTATCCATGTCGGTTATTAATAACTTGCACTTTGAATATGATTGTTCTAATTAAATGTTGTTTTGGTTTAATTTCTTTTTAGACCAGATGACCTGAGCACACTACAGCCCATTAGTAGCCGAACCTTGAAGTTGCACTTTAACTTACACCGGGGCCTTCATCATTACGTCAATGTTATGTTTGATTACTTCCACCTTTCTGTCATATCAGTTATAGTTCATGCTTCTTTGGTTGCTCTGCATCAGCCATTGATAAGGTAATCTCTTGTTAATAAAATGCAAATAAGTTATTGAGTGTCCAGATGGAAATGTTATACAAATAGAATACATAGGAAGGAGTTAAATCTATGGCAAGTATAGTTTTCTTTATGGTGATTTTGGATTTCAGGGCCCAGAGGGATGAGAAACTTCTTGTTTTCAAAGGTACCTGGAACAAATATTTAGGTTGTTTTTGTTAGAAATAAGAGTATGTGGTGTAGAAGAGAGATAATACGCAAGACCAGAAAAGAGGAGTGTATTTATATGTATAAATATTTGTACATTTTCTTACTCACCAAGATAATCTGCTTGCTCTAGTTAGTGACTGAAATAGGTGCCATTAATACAAATAGGGTGTCTTGGGTTAGCTGTCTTCACAGTTTTCCATTACTACTGTAGTGGCAATGATGTCTGCAAATGATGCATTTGCCTTTTTCTAAAGTAAATGGAATATGAGAACTTCATTTTATATTTAAAAAAGCTTTTGCCTAATTTCTACTGAAGCCTTTTTATTTCATTGACTTGTGTCACCGTTTGCAATCCCTGTTTACCTCGCTTCTCTGTCTCAAAAGTAAGTGTGAAAAAGGGCCATACATTCAGTCACACATATGAAGCATGTTCTTTGCACAGCTTTTTCTTTAGCATACCTATCTTTGCCTTCATTCATAGTCTTCAAATATTCCATGTTACTTCCCCCAAGTTTCTTCATATTCAAATTCAGGCTGTGCCATAAACATCCAAAGCTTTTTAAAATATTGCCATTACTTGTCCCTGTCTACACATCATGGAAAGCTATGTCTCTGTGCATTTTGTTCTCTGCAGTAGGAATGTACTGGTTTGGAGAATTCAGCTGGCTTTTTTTCTTTCTTTATCGTCTTTTCCCCTCCAAGTTGGATTATTTTGGTGATGTGTTTTATGCATGGTTATATAGTAACTGAACTGCCACATCTGAAGGGATGGCACAGCATTATTTGGGAGAGGAACAAGTACTGAGGAGGTGGGAATTATCTTAAGCTAGTATTGTTGTTGACGACTTCATCTGATACAATAATGCACTTAAAGTAGCAGCATGTATGTAGTATAAGTTGTCATGCTGTACCACAGGTGAAATTCAGGCGTTTTACCTGTATTCATCCCACAGTTGTAGTGTTGAACTTCATTGTCAGAAAATGAAAAACAGGTTTTGTTACTAATTTTCAGTCAGAAATGTATTTGTTCCTTCTGACTTCTTAAGAGGTTGTAGAAAATGTGAGGGTTGTTATACATTTTCTCCTCTGTTTCTGGCTTTTCAAATGATGATACCATAATGCTATTTAATTTTAAACCTCAAGTTGATATAGCTTGTGTAAGCAGATACTGAAACAAAATAACTTATATGCTGCTTCCGTTACCTTTAAAGTAGAATGTTACTCGTGTTCTCAAAATTAGTTTAAGGATCCAAGTTGCCCTTTAAATCAGTTTGGGGTGGGGAGAGGAAGAAACCTTCACATTTAAGAGTGTTTTGTTTCTGCTGGGCTACACCGTATTGTGACACTTAGCAAATACTTTATAGGTGCCGTATCCATAACCCACTGGGTTTTCTGGAGCACCTCTTTCTGAAAAAGCTGAACATTGCAGACCTCACTCACCTTTCCTAGGTGACAGTTTGCTCCTCTGTTTGGGTCATGCTCATGTTATTGGCACCCCTTCCACTCCTAAAGGGTCATTTTTTGAGTATTTTCAGTTTCAGAGTAGCATCCAGGCTCACCTTCTCTTGGGAACAGTCAGTATTAATACTTCCCTTGAAAGAGAGGAGACAATTCCAGTTGGTTACAGCCCTGGCTGGCATTCTTTACAATCTACTCTTTATTAACCTGTCGTTGCTTATTTCTGCCTATTATCTAGAAGTCCACACTTTCTACGTTCATTCCTCTCACTCATTTTTCCTAGTTGTTTGTTCTCATAAGGCTACTGTTGCAGGATGCTCTGTCCTCCCAGGGGTTCAGGATGGGCTCTCCTCCTCAGTAGGCTGAGGTCAGGCATCCTTTAGGAGAACAGCAATGGTAATTTGTGTGACAGCTTTCCAACTGCTTGCTACTGTTTCACTTTTAAGAGGTAAAGTCCTCACAGCAAAGTTGGCAGAAAATGAATTCTTCTTACCTGTTAACAGTTCAAAATTTATCTCTATAGTGTAAACTTTTCAGGGACATTGTTTAAATTAGTTGAAGTTTGCTTTGCAAACAATGAGGAAGAGCTTGCACAGTCTCCTGGCACAGAGTCTGCTGATCTTCATGGTAAGAGATGGCAACGGAACAGTTGAGGGTAATAATCTCCTAAACTTCTCCAACTAGCTGGGGACATGCTTTGAAGAGAACTGCTTTAGAAGCCCTCCTCCCCTAGCACAGCACCAGAAACTAAACTGAGGTATCTGGGCTGTCCTGAGGGGTTTTAAAAGGGCAGCTCACCATGCTAGGAATTTCCAGAATCTTACTGAGAGTCCTTGTTTCTACTACTTTTCAAGAAAAATCAAGAATTTGTTTTAACTGTGATAGCTTGGTGACACATAGGATGTTCAAATTATCAGTTTGTTTGTGCTTTTTGCAGTTTTCCACGCCCAGTGAAGAATACATGGTTGAACAGGAATGCACCAGCACAAAACAGGGACTCTGTGATTCCCTCTCTTGAAAGTGTGGTCTTTGGCAATAACTACACAAAACAGTTATCAGCAGATGTAAGGATATATCAGTTTAAGACTTTATTTGTATTTTGTTGGGTGGTGTGAATTTTCTATTTTCTGCAGAAATACTACTTGATAAGAGTTACTTTGGTGTGCCATATGATATGGGAAATGAGAAAAATTGTTCTAAAAGGCTACGTTATATACTTCAGGAACAGGCAGATGGAAAGCTTATAATAATAAAGTGTTTAACCTTTTAAAATATATTGCAATCCATTGAAAATCACAAAAGTAACAGATGAAGTTTGTGAAAAGAGGCAGTATGCTTATCTGCTTTTTTAGTTATTCTGTTAACACTTCATTTATTGTACAGAATTAATATGTGCCTCATCTTTTTTTCTTTCTAGGGTTGCAGTTTTGTTGTTTCAGAGTCTTTCCTTAGCCATGCCTATAATTTCCACTCTACACTTTGTGCCAGTTTGCTGCTTGCTTTCAAAGGGTTACATAGCTATTTCATTGTGATAACAAAGGAGCTCCCCTCTTCTCACCGAATTGAACTGGGTATGTTGAGTTTAATAACATGCATCACTTCCCTGTGGATGCTTATTAAGAACAGCCCCCTTCTAGAATAAACTGGCATTGATTTCATATATTGTGTATATCTAAAATCTTTTTGTTCAAACTGAGCTGGACTTCAATCCAGAAAAAAAAAAAAAAGAAACAAGCACTGTCATGTTACTAATAAAATTAGGAGATAGCCTGAATTTATGAAAATATATTTTTTCTTTTTTGTCTCTATTTGCCCTGTTATTTCAAATCACTGTGTTTAGTTGTAAGAAAGTTAGAGAGACTCTTAATCCAAATAGCATGCTGCACTTCTTTATTATAAGGAAACGTATATTTGTATAAAAAATGGATCTCTGTAAGCTTGGATTTGAGGAGAATATTACAATAGAAACTTACCTGAAAAAAAGACCTACAAGAAGAAATTGCTGCTGGCTCAGTTTGTAGTGCAACTTTTTAAACAGATTTAGTTACCTAAGAATTAGGAAAAGATCTGAATAGACAAGAACTGTCTCTATAAAGCTGAGTAGTTAAAATATGCTCTCAGAGGAACTATTTCTTTACTAAAGTTAAAATTAAACTCTCATAGAAAGACATGTAAGTTCTATGGCCATAAAGACTTCTAGTAACTACATTTGATAAAAGTAACTGCAAAAATATTACATGACATTTAATGTATGGAAATATATGTTACATTTCTGTGGAATGCAAGTGTATTACAGAGCCTAGACTAAACTTGTGAACTAGGAGAGTGATGAAGGTAAAAAAGACAAGACATCAGCATTATAAAGGATGATTTAGACTTTTTTCCGTATCAAGAATATATACCTTTCTAGTCATGCGAAGTTCTATTTAAATCCAAAAACTAGATCTTTTGGAATTTACATTGATTGTAGACAGCATTTATTGATTTCCGTATTGTTTAATTTTCCCAATGTCAAAACTAAGCATTATGAAACAATAAGGTTGGAAATTGAGAAAAGAAAACTATTTTTAATATGTGATGTGGTCAGTCAGTGATTCAAAGAAAGAATATTTCACTTCTGTACTACAAAACACAAAGCAATTTTTTGGGAAAAAAAATATTTGAGGGAGGGGAGCGCATTACAAATCTGTGCATAGAAAAATAGCAGAAACTGAGTCCTTTTCTTTATAGAAGGAGAAATGCTGCTACAGTTATGGTGCAAAGACTATTTCTGTGCCAGTTATCTTAATCTTGATCTGGAGGGGAACACCCTGTTAAACGAATCACTCAACTTTCAGTCTTCCATTTAAGGACAAAATGTGCTTTTTTCCAAATAGAATCTGTTGGCGCTGTTGCTGTTGTAAGGATAGGCTTAGACTAAATCTTGAGACTTAAATGTTTTAAACAGGACCTTCAATTCCCCTGAAACATTCCTACAAAATAGGTATCTAATAGAAAAAAAGCCAGCCACTGAGATGCATAGTTGTGTTGTATCTTTCAAACCTCATTGAAGTCACCAAAAACATTCTCATAAGCTTCAGTGGAACTTGAGTCAGACCTTTTATAATTTCTGTGGGTAATTTAGCTTTCCTTTAGGAATGCAAGCTTGAACAGAACAGCTCAAAATAAATATATGAAGAGAACATGACTACTTATACTTAACAATCATTGTACATATTCTCCTGACAGTGTGTTTCCTGTGGGTTTTGGGGTTCTTTTTTAGTTTTTAAGTCTCTGCTGAAATTACTTTGTTTTCTTGTTTGTAAATCTTCTTTTCATTTATTTCAGTTATTTTGTGTATACATTGATTGGGACAATTGATATAATAAAAAGGACTAATAATGTAAATATGAATTATGCTACTACTACTCACCTTTTGCTCGTGAAAAATAACTAATGCCTATCATTAATGCTAATTTTTTCTAAAATCTATCAACAGTAAAAAGAAAAAAAACCACAGCTGTGTTTCTGTGATGTCTATAAAGAAATTGAAGCTCTCTGGACTTCACAAATTACACAGTTTTAATTTGCATTTATTTTTAATTTTTAGAATAAATGAACTTTTTTATAGTGGAGATTTTATGCATGAAGTTTAAAAGGGAATTGCAGAATAGAATCTCAAGTCCTGCTTAAATTCCAGAATCTTCACTTTTTTGTTTTAAATTATTATCTTTTTAATTTTTTTCTGCTGTTTGCTGTACTATTGCTCTGTCATATAATTTTAACATAAGACTGATCTTGCAGAAGCATGTGCAGACAACTGTTGGGACTCAATAACTGTAACTAAGCTTTTTAAGTATTACTGGTTTCAGGAAATAAAAAAATGCTAGCTTAATGTATATCACGAGTGATACCTAATCTAGAAGCTACACTAAAATTATATCCTTTCGTGTACTGATCTAACTGCACTAATTGCTAGGCTAGCAATAAGCTTTTTTACTAACTTAAAGGCAAATAATAAATCACAGATGAAAAAAGGAGTGTAGTAACTAGTCGTGTGTGTGCAATCCCTATAACTAGCCAAGGCCAGCATGCAGGTCCTTTATGAACGCCTTCTCAGAAGAAAATATCCACGAACCCAGAGAGACGCCTACCTAGGTATGTTTTCAAAGCAGGTGATATAACCCCTCAGATTTGTATTAATTCTATAAAATATTATATTCTTATTAATAATACAAAATATTACTTTCTTCTGTAAACAGGAACACTATATCACTATTTGGCCATAGTGAATGTTTGTTGAACTCACCTGAAGTCTGCAGAATTGAGCTACGTATTTCTAGGCTGAATATAGATAGTAAAATGAAAAATTATTACTGTTTTTTGGTTTAGTGTTGTTCTACTTTACTAAACAAAAATGACAGAAGAGTTTTGTCAGTTATCGCCATTTAAATGAAACAGCAAAAAATTACAAGTTCATTTAGTTCATCACAGACTCAATTTTTTAGATAATTAAAGACTAATAATTAAAGATACATCTTCCTGAGAAATCTTACTGGTTCTTCCAAACACTACACAAGACATTCTCAAGGCGTAAGGTGAATTTGTCAGTATCTAAATGGCCAGCTCTCCTCTTGGAGAGTGTTGGTGTTGGCCTGATGCTGGACAAAAGACAACAGTGTGGTTTAAGCACAAGGAAGTTTGTGATGGGAAAAGAATAAAATGGCAGTTCAGTCTCCTAGTAGGTCACCAGCTTAATCATCTGTAACTGCATTTTGGTTTTGTTTTAAAAAGACAACAAAACTATTTTTTAGCAGAGCCAGCAAAATTCATCAGGTCTTTTGCTGGGTGAACATGACTACTGTAGAATGTTAGCATTTAATTTCCTTTTGTCTTGTATTGTCTCTATTCTGTCCTCTTTTTTTTTTTTTTTTTTTTTTTTTTTTAAATACAACATTTTAGTGGGTTTTTCCATAATGATTTTAGACTTCAGTTTTAAATGTTCAAAGCTTATTCTCAATTGCAGTGTGACAAACATGATAAGTAATCAGTATTGTGTCTCATAAGTAAATAATTTATTTACTAATGAGAAAATCTGTGTGGCCACAGACACATCCAAAGTAGTATCATATCTTAAACTGTTTCCATATATTTTCAGAATAATTTTCATCAAGTACTGTTCAGCTAATACAGGTGTATTGTAATTTCCTTCAGAAACATTTTGAAACTTTTTTCTGAGAACTTCTTGCATTTCTGCAATTTGCATATTTTTTCAGAACTTTGAGTTGTGTGAGTTAATTTGGCATTAAGTTTAAGCCTAACAGATGCAATTAGTTGAAAATCAATACATACTTAAATCTAGGTGGTATCATTTGAAGACAGGCTGAGCAAACACACTGTTGCTGTTCTGTAACTATGGTCATTATCTGAATCATAAATTTATTAGTGTGGATTTCAAGGCATGGTTTTTTTGGTATATGTGTTCAAGAAACATTGTAGGGGTTTTTTTCCTTAATACTGTGTTTCAAAAATTAATTTCAATATAAATACTTGTTACAGACAAATTTAGGGTTTATAAATTGTTCTCTTGTTACTGGTACCTCAGATGTAGGAGGAGAACAAAACATAGTACTAAATTTTTATTTAATTGATCAGATTCCCTTAAGTAGACTAGGAATTATTAACAACATCTCACATGAAGGAATAAATGTTTTCTTTATAAGTCATTCGAGGTTCAGATCCGGATTAAGCCGCCATACCATGGAATATTGATTTGTTCTTAACATTGAGCTGTTGAGAGAAGGATCAATTAAAGAACAGTTTTATTTGCCTAAAATATAATTCCTCAGACAATTAAAGAATTGTATTTATGTTAATGTAGCTTGCAAATTAGGTAAATAATATACCTGTAGAAAAATGGTATTGGAATAAGGTATCTCTGGAAGATCTGAAGTAGAAGAGGAATTGTATTACCTTGGTTGTGAACAATGGCATTGCTGCTGAATAGCTGAGCAGCTCTCAGTGTATCATCTGCAAACTGTATCATCTAAATTACAGTATTTTCAAGTATAATTTTGAATGGAAAATTGGTATCCTTGACAAGGTATAAGTGATCATGATACTCAGTTGAAAACCTTTTTTTATTAATTATGTTCTGTCCTCAATCTCAGAAATTACTAAGAAATTATTTTAATGGGAGTTTATAATTTATTTAATTTATTTGATTTAAACTTGACTGTGGCACTTAATATGGCTTCAAGTTTTATGTCTTTGGTTCTTTTTTATCTTTTAAAATTGTTTAATTGTTTTGTGAGATAATTGGTTTTACTCTGCTACTTAGAAAGTACATCCTTCATGGATATGTCCTCTCATCTTTCCAGAAAACATAGATGTTGAAGTTCGTCTTACTGAATTGTGTGAAGAAGTAAAGGTACTTCCCCCTCCCCATGTATTAAATAAGTGGAATAACTATAGAAGCAAAGAATGCTGATTTCATACAGTAGTTGGGAATAAACTGTTTGTTTCAGTGACAACATCCAGGATGTTTTTTGCCAACACTTATTTCAACTTTTCTTCATTCAAAGAGACATTGTCTGACTAATTCCAAAATTGAACTATTCATCTGGTGGCTTGGTGTGTCAGTAGTAGCCATGGTAGCTTTTGTATATCATGCAACTTAAGATTGTAGAAAGGTGGGTTACCTGTATTAAAATCACATTTGGAATTTTCTGCATTTATAATTTGCATTCTTTGTTTTTGATATCAAATTTGGTATCAAATAACAACGTTAGAAGATCAGGCAGTAGCGGTAGGTTGGACAAAAGCAGATTCTCCAAGCGATCCCCTCATCTGGAAGGACTTGCCCTGATCCTGGCTGCTTCTTTTTTCCCTACGTTCTCAAGGAAACACTGTCTACTTCAGATTGCTTAGTGTCTCCTCAACTTTCTCCTTAGTTAGAACCAGCCCCAGCTAATTTCCTTGTCATGGAGAAGTTTGAAGGACAGGTTTTAAAACTTTTGAAAGATGGTCCATGCTTTCCTGCTGAGTGGACCATGTGCCCAGCTTTTGAAGAACAGTAGGCTTACCTTTCATTAGTGGTTTAGTAGTATGATTGCAAGGAAATGTAATACTGGTTTTAAAAGGGTATCATTTGTATAACTGGAGACAAAGCCAGCACAGTTAGCTCTCTATAGGCAACTAATAATCTTGCTGAAGTATGTATTTTTTCCATTTTCTCCTTTCTGTTTTGTGCAGTTCTTGTCAAAAGTTGCTTTTATTTCCACTTTTGCCTGCTAAGTTGGTGTTTCAATATTTGCAATCCTTTTTTCTATTTGCTCTTTCGCTAGAGTTGGGTCTTTACTATTTTTACTTTTTAAACCCTTTGCCTTGGTGCCTTATGTGCCTGCAATGAGTTTCTGAAAAACTATGTTTTTTTCTAAAATGGCAGGGAACGTAAGTCTAGCAGGCAACAGTTGATAGGTGTGGGACTATGCCACAGGATTACAGTACATTGTTAAGAAAGAAAAACTTGTTTCACACTGAATTTGTCTTGGTGTGATCTGGTTCTAGGAAGCCTATACTGTAACACTGCTTCCTGATTATGCTTAAATTGTATATAGATATATAGCACCATATAAATGTTATTGTGAGTTGTGACTATTATGAAATGGAGATGCCTTTATTAAATTTTTACAATTGTATCAAAGTTGGACTAACATAGGAAGTGTTGATTTTCTGTTCTCTGATTCCTGTTCCTTTCATGCGCGCTGTATTTTTGCATATTAGAAAATACAACAGTTGCAACTCTGTTACTGTTGCCATAAATGGAATTGTTGCTTTAACTTAAGGTCAAAAGTCCTAATTCTAAACGGCAACTGGATACTATTTAATGCAACACAAAATAATCTGTTAGTGTCATAACATAGATTTATTAAATTCTGATACTTAGACAAAACAGTTCTCATTTGGAAGGTACTTTTTAAATTAAAATAGTCACTAAGATAAAGTACACTTTTTTTGATTGTTCTCTGTACATTATAGTCTCATCTGCTAATCACGTAAATATTTTTTCCTGACTTCAGAAAATGGAAAATCCTGATGAACTGGCAGAACTTATAAATATGAATCTTGCTCAGCTTTGCTCACTTCTAATGGCTCTCTGGGGGCAATTTCTGGAGGTCATTACCTTACAAGAGGATGTCATAGCATTGCTAGCACAAGAGCATCACACATTAAGAGTAAGTATTGGCTCTGGCATGTTTGTACTCTTACTGGGACACATTATTATGGAAATGTGTATCAAAATGAGATTCCAGATTCTAATTTTTCTAGTTTTATTGGGGAAAGTTAGTTGGAATCATGAAGGGAGCTGCTATATTGCATTTGTTAGCTTGTGTATCATGTTGTTAGAGCTTATTCTTGGAATATAATACATAAAATACATTATTTATGTTTAAGAACCAACTAGTTAATTCATCTTTTGAATAAGAAATGCAGTTCAGAAGGGAAATTGCCGTCTGGAATAAGATGCATTTCTGCAGAATGGTGTATTTTTCTGCAGGAGTCATGCCTAGTGCCCACCCTGCATTTTACTTCCTTACTGCATTTAGGTTACCTGCTTACATCATAAAAGAAAATGTACTTTTTCTCTGAATTCAGAATTTATAACATTCATAAGCTCTGAAAAGTCTCTTAAATGGGAATTCAAAAATGACAGGATGTATCGGAAATGATCTGGCGTGTAAGTATGTATGTATATGTATTAAAATATATGTAGCGAGTACCTACACACACAGTTGATCTGTGTGTGTGTATATGCATTTGCTGTGGGCTTCCTACACGCAGAACCACAGCAGTGCTGGTTCCCATAGTGAAATATTTTCAAGTGTGGACTGAAGGGTTACCCTTACCTTCTAATAACTACATTTTCCCCTCCTGTCTTTTGTGGCCAAGGATTTGAAGAAACCTAACATCTTAAAATTTTCAGAGAGTAAGATTTATTAAAAGAAAACCAAATAAACAATGACACCCACCGCCTCTACTCATCAAGCACACAGCTTGATCCTCAGCTGGCCTGGCATCTTTACTGTCTGACATCACAGTCTGTGTATTTATTTCACACACATTATAGAATAGGTTGTTTTTAAGAGATTTATCTGGAGGCACTTCTTGTACACCCATTTATGGAGAGCTTGTTAGAAGGTCTGGTTAATGAGAATATGTAAGTGCTTTGTAGTCCAAACCAAAGTCTTTTAAGGCTTTAGTTCTCAGAGGTTTGATTTGTCTTACCAGCATTTCTGTCACTTGCATCAAAACCCTTTCTGTTTTGGTTCTAGAAAACCTATGAAGGATACTTGGACTGTGCTTTTCTGTACAGACTTGATAAATCACAGTGTTTAATGTGTGTAGTGGAAATTACCTAGTCTGGAGAATAAATGGAATCTTTCAGAAAGAGCACAAGGCTTATTTTTTAGACTTGCTAGCCATAGAAAAGTGTGATCATTTTACTGGCTATCTATGAATCTTTCTTATCTTTCTGTGCTTTTTGTATAAATTCTGGAATCCTTCAAGTTAACTGGTGGAAGGTGTGAACTGAGAATACTGTTTCTTCTGCGCTTAATTCAATTAAATTTAACCTGCATTTGCATTCAACTGCTGGTATGTTAGTGTTTGTACAAGTATATATTTAATAAAACCAAAAGAAGTATTAATATTTTTATTTTTACTGCTCCATTATCTTAAAAGAAAGAAAAGATACTGCTAATTATTATGTATTTAGCTTCTTAAATATGGTTCTTTTTAAAATCTGCAATATAAGTCATTCTCTCTAACTCTCAAATGCCTTAATTATTGAATTTTACTGCAGTTATTTTGGACAGTATAAATCGAAGTAGTTAATTATAATATGTGAATTCAGATATTGCACATATTAATAGTATTTCTGTGATGGTTTGCAGTTTGCACAAAAATCAAATAGGAGTTCGCTTCCTCCCTCCTTAAAAAAAAAAAGTATCATTTGATTTCACGCTTGCATTTTTTCCCTTTTGAGTTGCTTTTACGCCCACTTCTTTTGTTATCTGTCACTACGCATAAATAAACTTTCCTAAATTGAGCTCCAAGGTGACCCTTCCTATAACTGAAAAAGCTGAACCTACTTTATTTTTGAAAGAAGAGGCTAATTGCTCTTTCTTATTGAGTCCTGCGGTTACTGGATACTCCATTATCTACCCAAACATCAAAGACTGAAAAGGAGATGCAGAACATGGGTAGTCTTAAAATTGCCTTTTTATTTAGGGCCTGATAGCAAAGAGCAAGCAGGCTGACTCTTTAAGAATTGAATAATATGACATAAATAAGGAAATTTTACCTTAGCCAACTTGCAGAGAACCAGCAATGCGATGTTCCTTAATTTTACTAACACTAATTTGGAAATGTGACACTTGTTTTCTGTACTTCAAGATGTGAAGAGCTTGTGCAAATATTTTGCAAATATATGTAATTAAAATATATGTAAGAAACACAGCTCAACTAGGCTTCCCACATGGCAGTGGAGCAGGAGCCAGCAATCCATAAGTTCAGTAAACCTTTAAATTAGAAAAAGATGGTAAATTTTAACCTTGACTTTTCTAAGAGCATGCTTGGTTGTTGACTTTGGAACCTGTTCTGCAGTGCTTAGTATAATAATTTGTAATTTTTAATAATAATCTCTTGAAAATTTATATTCTGAGGGTTCATATAAGCTTCTTCTGGGAAACCAATAATGGTCATGCTTCACTAGAGACGTTACCTGCACGTATCAGAATGATGCAGGCTTTCTGGTTACTGAATTTAATTGAGATTTGAGAGATGACCTACAAATTCTCCTCTTGAGAGAATATCTGTGCTTTCTGGAATAAGATTTTTGTACTATACAAAATTCTGCTCTTCAAAATAATCCTTTTAATTTTGGAAATTGATACTCTGATGTGTTCGCGACTGGATGCAAAATCTCTTTTATTTACCTTTTAATCTCACAATATTTCCAGACTGTACCCTCCACAGGAAATTTTGTCCTGGGAAAGTTTAATATTAAACCGGGGATAAGTGAAGTCTTTTAGAGAGTCTTTAATCTGACTAGTTTAGATACTTGTGTTAAAATGCCCCTAGAATTGCCTGTCGTCTGTATTTGGCGACATGACTTTCACCGTTTTTGCATAGATGCTTATAAAACATATTTCTGCTGAAGTTCTGTTAGAAAATAAGGCTATTATACAATAAGTAAGTATTCAGAATTGTTATTTTAATAATTTATTTTACTTAAGTATTTAAATATCTAACTATTTTCAGATACTTTGACTATTAAGCACTATATAAAAAAAACCCAGGAACACTTCAGGTATACCGGAACATCCATCAACTACATTGTCATGCTCTTAAGGTTTACAACTGTGTTTTATTGAAAAAAACTGCCTAGACTATGGGGTTTTCTATTACAAAAAATTTGCACACAGCTAGTTCACCTCTTTGTTCTATAGTGACATCTTCTGGTAGGTCTGAACATGCTCTTCCAAAATGATTTCTTTCAGTTTGATTAGTCCTAAAGTATGAGAACTGTGAAAACTATCTCAGACTGCTACTTATAAATGTGCAGGAACTCAATATATTCCATGGCAGTTTTTCTATCTGATTTTTCCCTTCTCTTCTGTTTGCATTGGGAGGAGCATAAAAACCCATAATTTTGGGAAGTCTGTAGGGACTAGGAGTAGCAGATAGGATTTCCTCCTGCAAAGTCACTGTGGAGCTGGCACAAGTCTGTAGCACTTATGTCACTAGCACCAACTGATAGTCATTCTGGTTCTGCAGAGCCTCTTTAACACCATCCTAGAAAATGCCTCAGTCCTTCAATAAGTTAAAACACTGATTAAATATAATAAACTACTGTTAGTTTGCGTTTTTTTCCTATCCTTAATATTGATTTATGTGGGCTTTCAGAGCTTGCTTTCAGCTAGTTTATACCATGCTATTATGCTAAGAGCTTTCTTGAGCTGGTAATCAAATTTTCTTCAAAAGCACTGGAATTACTTAAACAATTACAAATGGAATGTACTGCAAACAAAATAAAAGCCTTCCTTTTCTGTTTGAGAGAGCGACAGAAGACAGAATCCTAAAGATCTGGTCTTCAGTTACTTTATGTGGTAAGGTGATTGCCTGCACCTAAGTTCAAAACTACCTTGCTTTCCTCCTGGGAAACAGCTTTATGCTCTTTTCTTGACTTCAACCACAGACATCTACAGATTGGGCAATATTCCTGTTACTATTTCATTTCCTATTACCTGATTGATTAGGAGCTTTCATTCATTTTAATTGCTTAGTTTAGAATGACAACCAGTCTACTCTTCCTGATCAGTTGTTTTAAAATCTAGTTTTTAACCTCTAAACTTGTCTGCAAGTCAGTTGTATAAGTCTTCTCCCTTTTCGGGGGGAAAGGTTGGGGATTAACTCTGACAAAATCATGTAGTTGGAAGGTAGATGTCTGTTTAGAAAAGCCAACTGGGAGAACTCAGAGGGGTACTTAGGAACACCGAGTCTAATCCCACATGCGTATGCGTAAACTCCTAACGTAATTTCTGAAGGAAAGCAGGTACATTTTTGTGTGTGTGTCTGGTCATTGCTGAGAGCAGAAGTTGCATTTACAAGAAAGTATCGAATTTAATGTTTTCCTTTTACTTCAAAACATTTTCCATGACTTTTCACAGATGATGATATGACTGAAATTAATTTCATATACAGTAAATTGAATTATGGAAGGTTGGGACAGGACTTTCAGCTTCTAGTGCAGGTTAGAGATTGGGGGTTTAATGTTGGGGTTTTTTCCTTAAGCACCTTGGAGCGATTCTTTTCCAGTTTTTCTTTTGTTAAAAGAACAAAGAGGGAAAAGTAGGAGCTACAGAACATAAAACTTCATCTAAATGGTACTCTCTAAATGTGTACTGGGCAGTTTATCAGAAGGGAGAACTAACTAACCTGCAAGTTCTTATCTCTGAACAAAGTTAACGTGGCCCTGGGAACCTGATGGTCAGCAATTATTGCACAGGATTTCCCTAGTGCCATGTCTGTGCCTGGGGTGGATGTGGATGCAGGCCACAGCTCTGAGTGAAGTGCAAGAGCTGAGGTAACTGAACTAGGTCTGATGCCTGCTCCACCAAATACACTGCAAACTTGCACGGTCTGTTTGGGAAGTTAGGTAACTTAAAGAGGAAGACCCAGAGAATATTGAAGAAATGAAGGAGTAGGGGGCCAGGAAGTGGTTGGTAAATAAATGATTGATTAATTAGACTACCTACATAGGTGGTTCTCTAAGTGGCATATAAATCTTGTTTTGATACAAACAAGTTGATATTTGTGCTCGAGTTAATGTACAAATAGTTGCCAACAACCACTGAACAGCGCATACATTTTTTATGTATGTCTTGTTACAACAAGCAAGACATTGAATTGCTTTTTTTTTGATGCAGATAATTGGGCAGTTGGAAAAATAAAAGTTCTAAAAATGCATCTAGATTGGATTAATAGTTTTACGTAATACTGGAAATGTGAGAAATCTCATCTTGCAAAACCTTAACTTTGGGGTTTCTAGATACTGTATTTTCGATACATTGATTATGTTTTTATTTGTATTAAATTGCTGTATAATTAACACTATTTCCACATCACATATTTGACGATAAAAAAAATATGCTTCCCTATGTTTTTATAAAATACCCTTTTAATATTGTATGCTTTTCAGGAATACAATTATCTTGAATTCAGTGCTTGTAATTAGCATACATTTTGTTATTGTCCTTGTCATTTGCCGTGTCTTTACAAAAAAAAAAAAAAAATTTTGCACAGTAATTTTCTGTGGGCTATACAGTATTCATGGAAAGCTTGAAACACATACTTCTCTGTATTTTGAGACTGCAGACTATCTAATAGGTTTCTGATTCTGAAGGTAAACCTCGAGCACATTTAGAAGTGTCCAGTAATTTCCTTTCTTATTGAAACTTCTTGTAATATTTTTTTGTGTTATTTTTTCAGGTGAGCCTGATTTGAATGGTTGATTTCTTGGTAATCAAGTTTTCAGCATGCAGTTGAACCTATTACCCTTAGTCATCCAGTGCACAAATTAAAATTCTCAATTCAGTCAGTAGTCTTGTCTTTGGCATCCTCTTCCCTCCCACTCCAACTGAACATTTGAAAAAAAAGTAACTGTCTATATAATACATACAAGTTAATACATTGCTGTGTAGGAATGCTGGTGGATTTTCAAAAATAGTATGTAATATAAAATAAACTCTTGGCTAATTTGGATCTTGCAGGTGCGCAGATTTGCAGAAGCATTCTTTTGTCTTGAGCATCCTAGGCAAGCTGCCCTTGCCTATCAAGAACTTCAGTGAGTAGCTTTTTGAAGTGCACAGTATGTAGCATGTAGTACTATTATTCTGTAGTTTGTTGTGTAGAAGTAGTCTTGCAAAAATACTTCCATAACAAGTTCAAGAGAAACCTATGTTCTAAATATAGATTTGAAGTTTTTTAATGAAAGTTATATAAGAAGTTATTAAATAATTAGTAAATAACTATTAAAGCTATTAACTAATTAGTAGAAAAGTTTCTATTAAAGTGAATTAAACTACTGTTAATGTAAAAATAAATAGTTCTGTTGTATTCACGTAGGACTGCTTCCTTTTTTTCAGTGCTCAAAGTCATCTACAGATGTGTGCAGCTATCAAAAATACTTCTTTCTGCAGTTCTCTTCCACCCCTCCCTATTGAATGCAGTGAACTAGATGGAGATATGAACTCCTTGCCTATAATCTTTGAAGATCGATATTTAGATTCAATTACTGAAGGTAAACACACCTCACAGTGCAGTTTTCTTTTTGAAGAAATGAGAAAAAATTATGTAAACCCTGAGTATTTTTCTCTACATTTCTTGCTGGCTTTAAAGGAGTATATTTATTTGCTAGGAAACATTTCTTTAGTTTGACTTTTGAGGATGTGCAAAGTTTTGTAATTACTGGTGTTTCATAGTTTCAGTTACCTGCATAATCTTGTTATAAACAATCCTTTTTCTTTCTTCCCCCCCTCCCTCTTGCTTTTTTGGGTAAAAGATCTGGATGTACCCTGGTTGGTAGTTCAAAGTCTTCCAAGGTCAGAGTCCAATAAACTCGATAAATTTGAAGCTGAAGAAGGTTTTGTAGCTGGTTTTACTAGCCCAGAACTGAAAATAAGACCTGCAGGTGCCTCCAACCTTTGGCATTCAGAAAGTGAAAAGATGCTGACAAAAACTTTGAAAGGGAAAAATGAAGATGCAAATAAATCCAAAGTTAAGGTTACTAAGCTCATGAAAACAATGAAACCTGAAAATACAAAAAAAGTTGTGAAACAGAACTCCAAGGACTCAGTGGTCTTAGTAGGCTACAAATGTTTGAAAAGTGCAGCACTGGAAGATACCTCTAGAAGCTCTGAAGGCAGGCCTTCATACAATGCTAATGAGGGGCTGGACCCTACATTAGATGGATTTCCTTGTGATACAAAGACCTGCACCAGGCAAGTAAGTCAAAGAGAACTTCCATTTTTGCCATCTGGAACTGAGGAAAAGACTGCCAAGATTGAAGGTATCCAACCAGGTCCGGGTAGCCCTGTGCATTGTGAAAATTTGGCTATTTTTGGTAGACTTACTATCTCCCAGACAGGTTCTGGAGCTATACAAGCAGATAGTGCTCTAAAACCCAGAGGTACACTTGAAGGTTGTCATGGAAGTCAACCACCTTCCTCAGGAGTCAGGACAATTGAGGTCAAACCAAGTAGTAGGAATCCCTATGAAGGGGAGAAAGTAACTGTTCACATCGGGTCATGGGCTGAGTTTCCGCAAGATGGAGCGCCAAGAGAGGATTTGCAGACACCCAATATTCAGTCTTCAGAATCTGGAAATAAATTGAGTTCAGGAGAACATGAACCAGTGCTTGAAAAGGAGGATGTCCACGAAAGAAACTTCCGACAAACCAGTGACATCTTGACAAAAATGAGAAGCAATCAGCCTACTCTTTCTACAAAAGAAAGTCAACTTTCTGCAAGTGGAGACATGACTAAATTACCAGATGTTAGCGTGACATATGCCTCTTCTAGGTTTTCAGATTCGGGTGTAGAAAGTGAACCAAGTTCTTTTGCAACTCACCCCAACCCCGATCAGGTTTTTGAAAATGTTCAAGGGCAAAGTGCATACAATGGTGAGAGAGTATTTCCTCAGCTTTTACTAAAACCAGACTGTGCTATAAAAAACACAATAGAAAGCCATTGTACTGAGAGTACCAGTGCTGTAAGTGAAATACAGTCATCGCTGACATCCATAAATTCTCTGCCTTCAGATGATGATGAGCTGTCACCTGATGAGAATTCAAAGATATCTGTTGTACCTGAATGCCAGCTAAGTGACAGTAAAACAGTGCTGGATCTTGGAGCAATTGACTTGCCAAAATGTGATGACAGTAAAAAATCAAACACCAATTTGCAGCAACCGTGTGTTATATTTTCAGGGTACTCAGATAGCAAAACTCTGTCTATACATTCCTCACTCTCAGGAACAAAAGATCTTTTACACTTAGTTGTTTCAGGTGAGGATACGTCTACTGATGTGAAAAATTACAGCCCACAGGCAGACCTTGGCACAACCTGTGAGGACTCTCAGGACCTTGAAAGGCATCTTAACATTGCAGAAGAAACAGTTAAATTGCATTTGGAAATTACTTGTATGGGTGAGCCATGTGTTGTTTCAGGTTCTTCATCTGTAGATGCAGTGTATGAAGTTGAAAAAACAAATGAAGGAAAACATAACGAGCCTTTAGAACTAAAGGAGACAACTGAAGAACTGTCAGTAGCGAAAAGTGAAACTGGTACAGATAATCCTTCTCCAACCAGTAGTACTGACATGGTAAAGCAAGGGCTTGTTGAAAACTATTTTGGCTCTCGAAGCAGCACAGATATTTCAGATATTTGGCCTATGGACAACAGCAATCCTGTTAGCCCTCAAAAGGAAACATATGAAAAACAAATTATTTGCTCTTCCCAACAAGACGAGGAAGAGGAGGATGATCAGGAAATGATTGAAAACGGGTATTATGAAGAAACAGACTATAGTATATTAGATGGAGCTTCCAGTGCTGACCAGGATCATGGCTCAGCAGAAGAAAGAGCCCTGAAATCTGAAAGGATTGATAGTGGGCATCTGCGAGACGGGATGACTGTGCCTCCTGTCTGTACGCCTGGTTGTCTGTCGTTTCCTTCTTCTCTGAGAGACTCTCCTTGCAATGTTATCTGTTCTTCAAGGAATAAATCTGATGCAATTACACAACAGCCAGGCAGCACATCCTACAGCTCAGCTTCATCTGTTTCCTGGTATGAAAGCTCCCCAAAACCTCAAATGTTAGCGTAAGTGGTTGTTTTAAAACAAAACTTTTTACTTTTAGAAATGATGTTGATATATAAAAGGGGAAAAGAAGTGTGGTTATGCTCTAGGGTGCCCCCAGGACTGTGGCTTGTGGATTCTGCATGCTCAAGTAGCATCGCATTTTAGATGTTCGTATAGAAAGTGTGTTAGTACTGAATTCCTTTGATCAGTTATCTTGTAATTTCTTGTGGTTCAACAAACTTCAAGCAAAACACGATGTTTTTATTTTGTTGCTTTAGTATGTTCCTTTTTAAAAATAGGATAATTTGGCTGAAAAGTGATGTTGTAATGGTTACTGAGCATAAAAATGGTGCTTTATGAAATGGAAGCTGTTAAAATAGCAAGCATAGGAAAATATGCTTTGAGTTTAAAAACAAAAACATTCTGTAACTGGTTGTCCATCAAATTAGTTAAGTGAAGCAAATGTGCGATGCAAGCCAAGTTGAGGGCCTTATTTTTAAATCTTAACTTCAAATACCCAAAATGTAACACCTTGGAGACCATAGTGCTTTAAATTACATTGCAATTTGGATACCAGGAAAGCCAAATTTAGAGCAACATCAGGGATCCCAGATGGTACCTCCTCTTGCTGTAAACATAGGAGTTTCCCTGATAACCCCCTGCTGCTAACTGAGCATGGGAAGCAGCAGCCTAATGTGTTGCATTGGAAGTAAAACTTGCTATCAGAAAGAAGAAATCTTGGAAGAGAGGTAGAAACAAGGAGAACGCTAAGCAGGCAGAGGAGACAAAGGACCAGATAGTTTGTGGTAAGCAGCTGAAAACAGAAAGAAGGATTGAATTGTGGTGGAGGAAAGCAGGTTAGAAGTGGACAGAAAAGTAGCTTCTGAAATACTGGAGGGTATACTGGCATGCAATGGGAGGAATGAAAAGCAGAGGGTATTTAGGGTGTTTTGTAACAATAAAAGAGGCAACTAGGCATAAAATCAAGGTTTGGCCTTGGGGAAAGTAGAGTCTCCCAGTGTGTGAGATAACTGGGGACTGGATAATTCCAGAGGATGTGATCTGCTCCGCAGAGAACCAGCCTTGGTATGTTCATTGCAGAAAACATGCCTTGAGTACAAACGAAGTAACTTCTGCTGCAGAGCAGTCAGACCAACTGCTTGCAGTAGTTTCTGTTTAGGCTGACTTCACTGAGGCTTGATCCTGCCAGTTAGTGAGGAATGGGCTAAAGATAAAGCTGGGAAACAGAACAAAAAGTGGAATGGGAGGAAAACAGTGAGCAGGTGGAAGAGGACAGGATACAGCATGACACTGTGAGGGATTATATAGAATATGTGATAGAGGGGAAGAAGCATAAGGAAGCATAAAGCTTGAAGTGCTACAGGGAAACTGATACGTAATTAATTAGGTAAGAAGGTCATGCAAAAATCTGAGGGAAGGGGAAGAAAGGGAGGAATACAGGGAATTCCTAGCATGTGGGGAGTTCAGCTGTTAGAAACCGTGTCTTGTATGCCTTCATATAACATGTAAAAGATCAGAGGTCTGGATCTGGCTGCTTCTGAAGCAATTATCAGTTATTCAGCCTACCAGAGGGATTTTCTGGTGAACAATTACAGCACTGGCTCCAGCGCTCTGCTGACCTAGGAAATAGATTTAAATTTGGCAAGAGTTATCAAAAGTCAGTGGAAGTCTTTACATTGACTTCTAGTTGGTTATAATTCCTGTAATTTTGTTATTGCATTTAAACAAAGCTGTTGCTTGCTCAAGAGCAGAACCAGAATCTTCAGTGGTTTCAGAAACACTTCAGAGTTTGCAGAGATGTTCAAAGGAGAAGACAGTAGAGCCTGGGATATGGATTTTGTTACAGAGGAAAAGGGGCTGTAGGAAGCTACAATAAAAATATTTTGAGGAACTGGCTTCTTTTGTGAAGTTGGTAATTTGATAAATATATTTTCTTTCATGTCAATTACATAGAAGATAAAGTAAAAAGACAGTAGAAAACTGTATCCTAGGAGACCCTATATTTGTCTGGCAACAGTAAATGTTGTTTTGTCATAAATACGATTTTGTTCCAGTTTCCTACAGGCTAAAGAAGAATTGAAGCAACTTAAACTTCCTGGATTTATGTATAGCGATGTTTTCAAACTGGCTTCTTCGATACCTTATTTCAGTATGGAAGAGGATGACTGTTCAGAAGAAGGAATACATCTTATAGTCTGTGTCCATGGCCTAGATGGTACGCTGGGAAATGTGATACTGAAATGAGATAGCAGTCCAGAGTACTGGTCAGGTTTAGCTTTTGTCATTTGAACTCTTAACTGAACACTTTGAAATAGATTCACTGGAGGGAAATGGGAATATGACATAGTACTGCTGCATCTGACAGCACATTCCATAGAATCGTTTAAATTAGGAATTCCATGTAACATTTGTCTTTAGTAAAACTTTCATGCACATAAACCCGTTTCATGGCATAGTTCACACTAGATACATCTTCCAGTTTTTCACATCATACAGGTATGTGTCTGTGTTGTGGTAATAGAGTGGAGTTACTAACAAAACACTTTTGTTCAGAATTTTCAATGTTACATTGTCAAGGAAAGTAAAATATATGTATATTGTTAGGAAAAAACAGTACATAAAATACAGTCAAGTGTTTACAAAGTTTTAAAAGTTTAGATTGCTGAATCACAGAATGGTTGAGGTTGGAAGGGGTCTCTGCAGATTGCCTAGTTCAACTCCCCTGCTCAAAGCAGGGTCAATTACAGCAGGTGCCCAGGACCCAGACCAGCTGGGGTTTGCAATATTTCCAAGGATGAAGACTCTACAGTAGTAGAAATGAGAAAATCTCTTGCTAATTGAAAGGATTAGAAAGTTTAAATAGCTTGAATGTATTTACCTGCTTTTAGTTCAAAGCATTTGCACATACTAAAGAATAATATCCCCTCTAGTTAAGGTATTCATAGCTTTGTGCCATCAATGTTTTTGTCTTTTTTTGAGATGCTTCTTAAATTAACAATGTAAGGAAACACAAGAGGGCAGTAGGATAGAATATTGGACTGGACCAACACTGCACAGCTGCCTTGTTGATTTTTCAAATTCCTAATTTTTTTTTTTCTTTCTTTCTTCCTCTGGGCAGAAAGTAGCCTTTCCACATCTAAAACAGAACTCCTTCTTACTAGTGCAGATGTTCAAGTGCTGTTGCATGGCTGGAATTGACACAAATGTTAACTTGGCCAAAAAAACTGTTGTTAAAAAAGCATGTCTTTGAAGCCTTAGAAGAATCCCTATAGTTAGAATTTTCTTATGAAATGGCGATTCATAGAAGTTCTTTCTTATTAATAACAGATTTAAATAAAAATCTTACACTCTAATTAAGGCAGAAAGAGTACTCTTTCTTCAAAAGCTTATGTGATCACTGATGTAGAAAAATATTCAGAATGCTAGTTAAACTAGCATTTGTTGTCTTGGGTACCAGTCTAAATGTGTCTTTATCTGCTAACAGTCCACTCTGCCTTTTTATTCTATGAAAATGTTGACAATTTGCCCATATTCCTTACTCCTTCACTGAATGCTTTAAGCTAGCTCTGAGTTCTTTAATTGACTTTTATCAAAATAATTAGGTTTTCAAGAACGTAATGTTCACAGTGCTATGCATCTGTTGGATGCTAAGACAAAATCAAATATGACTTCCTAAATCCTTGCATTTTTAAAACAGTGTCTGCATTGAATGTCATTTTTTATAGACCATTTTGTCACTGCATTTGGCATTGCAGTTTATCTTCCTGAGTCTTACTGAATTTTAATTAGGGCTAAGAATATCGTTAGCTGTATTTAAGTATAAAATTGTGCCAGAGGTTCTTTTGAGTATTCCAAGTGCTTTTATTGCAAGTTAACTTTGCGGTATCTAACACTTGATTGTTTTTCTTTTTAAGGTAACAGCGCGGATCTGAGATTAGTGAAGACTTACATTGAGCTAGGGCTGCCTGGAGGGAGAATAGATTTTCTTATGTCCGAAAGGAATCAGGTATTTGCCAACAAAAAAAGAATTTATGGAAAGCAATAAGCAGTGTACATCTTCAGACATGTTTATTTAATGGCAGTATCGTGTTGCAGTTTACCATATTTTGTATATTTTTACTGTGTTCTTGTGGAGTCCATAATTTGATCTGTGGCTTGCGTTAAAGTAATTACAAAACCTAGTATGATAGTGAAGGTAAATACATAAGGACTAACATTTGTCGCTGCCATTTCCTTGTATGTACTAATATCTCCTAAGTTCTCAGCATAATCAGTTAGGATTGTAGATAAAGTACCCTCAATATTAATGGTAAAAATGGTGATAGTGAAAACTGGTATGGCAAGAAGGGAGAAGTGTTATTTCAGAGGATCTGAGAAATACGAAATACCTGTCTCTTGTTCCTTTGTCAGTGTACTGTGAGATTCACATCATGACACTGAACTAATATCAAATTAGTTCGTGTTGCACATTTGTGAATTTTATTATTTTCACATGAAGTAAACTTGGCAAAGCTCAGAAGACAATTTTTTACATTTTTTTGTGTGTTACAAACTGTATTAGACATACTTCCAGGATGAATTAGAACAAAGAGTCTTCAGTGGCTCAAACAAAAGGTTCATTTAGCAAAGCAGTGGTTTTCTGGTGATAGCTGCTGGGATGCTTTGCGGAACAGGCTGGACAGGCACCAAGCCATGCTTTCTCTTCTCTAGCCTTGTAGGTTTTGGCAGTCAGCAGTTCTGAAACTTTCTGATTTGGGAATTCCATTGAGACCACTGAGTCTAATAGCTACTGGCGGACTTTGCTCCTTAATGTTGGCTGATTTTTTTTGAATGTTTTTACTTCCAGTTTCCATAGCACACAGCTGAGATTAATTCTACGGTTCATATGCATTACTAATTCAGTTGTAAAGACGGAAATTTAAACAAATCTTCCAGCTTGTTTTGGGAAAAAAATGGTCAATAATCATTACCTATTTCCCATTTCAGTTAATTATTTTATAAAAAAGTATAATTTCTCCTATCAGGAGGCAATTGAAGAGACTGACTTAGTCCATTCAGTATTTCTCAGGATCACATGTGAAACAGTTTCTGGTCATTCATGTTATCCTTCCCTGCCTGCTTTCAAACTTCTTGTCATTTAAAATAGGATGATCAGAATTAGGGCATTTAAGATGCTTGTGCACTATGGACTTACGAAATGCTGTATTGATATTTTCTGTTCTTTCCTTGCTTTCCTAACATAGCTGATTATATAGAACACAGATGTGTAGATTGTTTGCATATATATTTAGGGCTAGTTTTCCCTATGTAACATTGTTTTGCCTTTCTTGCCGTTTTATCACCCAGGCATGCAGTACTGTAAGTCTTTTCTGAAATTCTGGTCGGTTCTAGATTTGAGTATCCTAGATATTTGGTTTTATCTACAAACTCCAACATCTCATCTCCTCCTTCCTTTTCCCAGATCATTTATGAGTATGTTGAGCACCACAGAGTTTAGCACAGAACCTTTGGAACTTGTGTTGAGAAGTTTTAGGCAGCCTTTGCTTACCTTTTTTTTTTGATTTCTTACTGCCAGTCATTGTAGAGAATCAGCTATGAACTGGGAATAAGGCTTTAAGGATTTGTTTTGTTTTGAATAAACAGTACTAATGTAGACTCTTTCTGCTGTTGCAGTAATTGTCTTATTTCTATTTCATGGGTAGTGTGATTTAGTTCTAAATATGCAGTTTGACCTTCTGTTTCACTACAGATAAGATTATGTGTAGGGGAAGGCTTAGAAAGAAGTAAGGCTGGCTGTCTAATGTTAAGATTTGGTTTGGTGTATTAGAAGAAAGTAGTTTTAGAGTAAAATGTGTATCACATTATTCCATGTTACAAGGAAAAAAACTTGGAAAAAATTAAAATTACTAGCTGTAGTGTTTGTTTTCAAAGTTAATATGCTTTTATTTGTGTGCTGTTGATCAAAACACGGGGGAATAAGAATTCAGACTGAATGCAGAATGTATATTGCTGCATTAGAAAATACAGTTATTATTTTTTATTTCTTTTATTTTACAGAATGATACCTTTGCTGATTTTGATTCCATGACAGATCGCCTTTTAGATGAAATTATACAGTATATACAAATTTATAATCTAACCCTTTCAAAAATCAGGTAATATCTGTTCTATACTATTTATAGAAATAAACTTAAAACTAGAGCCCTGTGTTGTTCTGAACTGTGATGCTCAGGAGCCGGCCAAAAGAGAGACGGGAAAGTGGGAAAGAGAAATTCAGGGAGGGGGAGGAACAGGGGAAAGGAGGACAAAGGAGAGAGAGGGAATTCCCAGCTGAAAGAAGACTGAACAGTGCTGTAAGCTGACCTAGTCCTGTTGGTGGCTTTAGGGCAGAGTTCAGTATTGCATTTAAGGAGCTGCTGTCCTGTCCTTCCTCAGATCCTGCATGGTAGGGTTCTGCAGAAAATCAGATGATACTTTGAGAAAGTAGAAGGAAACTGTAATAGTGCTATGTCAAGAAAAAAAAAAATAGTTTTCTTCTGATTTTGTAGTCTCTTCACCAAGCATGACGTAGCAGACTGTCTACCTTGCCATTCCTACAGGGAAATTCGCTTCAAGCATGACGTAGCAGACTGTCTACCTTGCCATTCCTACAGGGAAATTCGCTTATCTGGGATGTTGAAGGACGGCTGTGTGAAAAGAAATACTCCATCATTTTGATGTTTTCTGATTGTTTCATCTGCTAAAAAGCATCTTTTACATCTTAATAGAAGGCTTAGTCCAGTCTCTGCATTCCTCTTTCCTTTTCCAGTTACTTCCAGGGAATACCTGTTCCATTTATTTTCTCAAAGGAGGGTACACCATTTTGGGCAGACTACCTTACGAACCCAACCGTGTTGCTGGAGTTAGCTCATTGATAGATGAAAGGAGCAAATTCAAGCCTGACTTCTTTTGTTTAGGCATACTCAAATTGTACATCTGGAGAGGTTTTTGACTTGCTGCTCACATGCATTTCCTACAGGTTTCTGTATACCCATGTGCTTGGTAGGCCTTATTCGGCTAGGCAAAACATCTAACATGTTTAAACATAATTTCACTTTTTAAACAAATGTTTCTGTTTTCAGATAGGCAAGATCTGACATGGTTAATTTCATCTAAATCAATGACTTAAAAAGCACTGTGTGATCGTATTTGTATTATGCAGACTGCATGTTAGCACCCTCCCTACGGGAGAGGAGAGTTCTGTAACCCACCAGCACACGCTGGTATCTTCCCTCCCATGCTGTGGTCTGAAGGCTGTAATGAACAAACCCACCCAGTTACCTTCTTGTTCGTACCTGAGAATTGAGTTCTTGTTTGCTTTTGGTTTGCTTCTCTCATGAAACTCTCAATTTGTAAATATTTTTTCAGTTTTATTTATTACTTGTCACTTGAAAGAAAACAGAAATTACCAATTTTTATTTTAGTTTCCTTTTCGAAGTGTGTACTTGTCTTTGGCCCTGCAAAGCAGAAGTGTCTCATCTCTCAACTTTAGTTTTTCTTATGAGAAAGTTAAACCTATGAGCAAATTCTGCAGCTGTTTCCTGGTAGTTATGTGAGGGAAATTTCAGAAAGAAATGTGCTTAGATGCAAGTCCTTGAAGGAATGAACCAGAAAGCCCGGGAAAGTACTGTTGAGAAATCCTCTGTTGAAGTAGCCGATGCATTCCTACCTCTTTTTGGCTATCCCACTGTAAAGAAAGTGGACTTTGTGCTAGTTAGCCATGCTGTCCTGAACGATGCTATTTCTCCTCATAAAATCTCCCTGTCTGCTAAAGGAAGTGTTCTCTGTACAGATGCTGCTCAATAGCTGAGTCAAATTAGAAATCGGTCTCCCGACCTATAATGATTCTGTATGGCAAAAAACCTGACATCACTGTGTGTTTGAAATACCTGTTCAGTCTCTCTTTTACACTGAAAGTCTTGTTACAGCAAAAGAGAACACACTTCTTATGCAGAGCTAAGAATCTATTATTAGTCCAGTTAGTCTTTTAATAGTCTCATTAAAAATGCAGCAAAAAGTTACTATTGGTCTAGTTATAGTACTACCAAAATTCATAGTCCAAATTAATGCAGAAAAGTCGCCTTACTCAATCTTAAAGGTCTTTTCCAACCAAAATGATTCTATGACTCTGTGATTATTAATATGACTAAAGTTGCTATACAGAAACTTTCTAAGTATCTTTTCTCAGGTGGTAGGCTCCTCTTCCAGCAGCTGTCTGGATCCTAAGTTCGGTAGTTTCTGTCTTCCCAAAGCAGTGGGATGTTAACATCCTGGGGCTTCAGTGTAAGGAGAACGATGCTCACAGTGGCGGTTTTGCCTCCTTGGCCTTGGATCTGCCTGGATTTATTTTCATATTTCCGTATTTTCAGTCTGCCCACATGTTCTTTCTTTAGTTTCCCATATACTCTCCCCACCCCCCACCCCCCTTCTCTGTTATCCCCAATACTGGCTTTCTTTCCTGAGTTGTAAGATTTTGCTTCTGTAGTGACCGTTAATAGACCATTGGGGACCTCTGGCATATGATACCTGTCTGGACTCTTCCATACGACACTGTATTCTAGTGACACGCAGTTCAAACCACACTGAATAACTACTGGTTATTAATAGAAACTATAGTGAAAGTAAAGTGGCTTTAGACAGCCTGAGTTGTTACTTCACTGCCAGATGATTGTTGTCACGCTAAAACAAACTAAAATCAGCTCAGGCCAAGACAAGTCAAGGGAAGTTCTGAGTTACTGTGCTGTCAAATGTCGTGTCTTCAGATAATGACAAAATCCTATTTACCGTGCTACATTCTTGTCCTGATGTAAGAAGAGGAGGCACTCCGTGTACCGTCAGAACCCAGGGCCATACTGTAGCGTCAGCCTCAGTGAACCAACAATTTTGGTAATGCCAAAGCTAAACCAGTTATTGCACCAGTACACTATTCGACATGTGCATTGATCTCTGAACAAAATCTTCGTGCTCACTACAGGTGTGCAGCAGGCATGAACTGGAAGCTCAATTCAAACCAACAGCAGTTTGTCTTATAAAACAACTGAATCATGAATAGTTCAGGTTGAGGGGACCTCTAAGGGGTCATCTGGACCAGTCCCACCTTCAAAGTTAATGTGACTTTGAAGCAAGTGAAATTGCTCGCTCATACCCATTCAAGTTTTGAGTAAATGTGAGGATGGAAGCACTTCCAGGACATCGCATAGTTAGCAAGTAAACCACATGCTCTTACAGTGTCATTTCAGAAACTGTTTTCCTCATTCAGGTCTTACATAAATTTCTGATGACCTGTATTGGATGTTAACCTCAGTTGGATTATTCAGCTTGTCATCCTCTTTCCTAAGTAACATTGGCTCACAGGAAGAGAAAACAATTTTTTAATGCTATGCATATATTAAATTAAAACAGTTGTTCATTGTTTCAGCACCTTTTTGATTATGGCTTTTGATAGACTTTTTTCTTCCATGAATTTTTATAGTTGGACAGGACTTGTCATTTGTTAGCACAGAATAATGAGGTTTTACCTCTTCTAATTTTCTAATTTAATGATCTGAATTGGTAGACTTGTGCCATAAATGCATATAAATACTCCAGTATAATTCTGTTACTTCAGTGTGTTGAGTTAGTGATAGTTTGTATTCAGAAGACAGTAATATTGCCACCTACTGTTCAGAAATACATGGGCTTTGCAGAGCATCCCACGGTTGCAGGTATTTGAAACGACAAATAGAATTGGCTACATTTTTGTCTACACTTTGAAATCCCTTTTTGAAGGGTTTTCCTTTTCATCCCTTTTCTTTTTTGATTTGAGCAAATCCTTAAACCTTTCTCTCTTAGAAAATAAAGGCTTATTATGTGTTCACCTAAATATCTAAATTTTAACCCAATATATTACTGTAACCTTTCTTATTTTTCTAAGTCTTTCCAAATTAAGAACAAGTGTTTAATCTTTGAGGTACATTCACATAGCCAGTTGGGAGCAGCTTTTTTTTTCCTAAATGGATCTTTGATTTTTCTGGAGTTTTGGTTTAGGTTTGCCCATATTCTTCGGTATGATAGGATCGATTGATGGATCACTGGATTTTTTTTCCAGTGACAAAATTGTCTTTTGCTATGGTACAATAGAAATAGTTTCTCATCCCTTTATGGCATTTAGTAAATAGTGGATGAACTGTCAAGAAAACATCTCTGCTAATGTTCACATCATCTTTAGAAAATAAGCTCTTCTATTCAAGAGCAGTTATGTCATGGAGGTCATTTTCAGGATAAACTCAAATTCTGTGGACATTTTCTTGTTCCTAAAGAAACTTAAGGTTTTGTTTTTCTTGTGTGGACTTTATGATGGATTCTGAGAGAATAGTTTTAAATTTTAGTATTCAAGAGAGTCAGCAGTTCAGTATTTTGCAAACGTGCTGCTGTTGTGCTGACAGCACAGAGGATACATACCTTTCATTTCTAAATTAGTTAGGCAAGTATAGCAAGCTGTAGCAAAGAATTTCTGATACTGTAGCAATTCTGAAAATCTGATAGTAAAAGCGAACGGGAAGAATATACCTATATGCTTAAACTGTATATTTAGTAAGGAACAACTTGCCTATTGTGTCATAGAAATGTATAATTATGTCAGAGTTTAGGAGTTCAGGAGTGGCCCTGCCATTCTATAACTTAATGTTTGAATTTTTTCATTTACCTTTAAATTGGAATTTTCAGAGTCAATAATTCTTGCTTGGGAAGCAATTAAACAGTCAAGTAATTTTTTTGTGCTGCATTTTACACCGATATTACTGGTAGCTTGGTTTTAGCTATTTTTGTTGATGAATGTAGTGATACGGAGCAAACGGGAAGGATGATCTTACAGGTATATTGTGGCGCAGACACAATCCAGCCATGGCAGTTCTATTGTATATTTTTGGACGGTTGTCTGTTCTCTCCATGTCTTGAAATTACATTTGAAAACAGGAAGGCATTTTTTCCTTTGAATTTTGTGAGTCGTTTCTGCTGTATCTTCTTTAAGTCACTGCCTAGGATGATGTGTGGTCCTTACCTCAGCAGGGATTTAAGTATAACTGCATAATAACTAGACTTGCTTGATTGTTTAGTGTCTCTTCTAAAGAAATGCTTTGTGCAGACTTGTGGATACAACAGTAGGAACCTCAGATTAAGTAATTATTCTTAGATACATGAAGCTAAAGAGTCCCATCCCTCTTTCCCGTTAACTTGCTTAACCAGGGAAACGACTACATGTAATATTCTCCTGGCAGACAGATATTCTTCAGTTGTTTCACTCAAACTGAAATCACTTCTTTTGGTCCAACAGATTTTATATGTTGCTTCTATTTTAAAATAATCAGATTCAGTTAAGTAATGGTTTTCCCCCTTACAGGAGTACCTTTGGAATCCTTCTCCACTAGGTTGTTTCAGTAACTTTCATGCATTTATCACACTGAATGCCATCACATGCCAAAGTAGTGATTTATTCCGTCATAAAATATTCACTCATAAAATATTTTCTGAATATTTGGTGCTAAAGGAAGTACACCCAGAAATAATCTTGGGTTTGGGTGGGAGATGCTGCTGGAAGGATGGTTGGGTTTTACTAGCTTTTCAAGAACAATGTATAAACTAATTCTGGAGGAGCTCAGAACATGTGTGTAACGAGTTTGTGCAGCTTGAGAGATATGGATGAGCTATGTTTTCTGTGTGACATAAAATACAGGCTTCTGAATGCAAACTTTTCATTCATTTTTTTCTTATGCTCTTTCAACATTTTATGACACGTTTTATTTTTCTCTGTTTAAAAGAAAAAAGATTGCCATCAAGTTCTATGTTATACTGTTTTTTTCTTTTTAAACAGCTTTATTGGACACTCACTGGGTAATTTAATAATCCGTTCAGTGCTCACAAGACCTCGATTTAAGTATTACCTCAACAAACTTCATACCTTCCTGTCTTTGTCTGGACCACATCTTGGTACCCTCTACAACAGCAGTGCTCTTGTTAATACAGGTAAAGTATTATTTTTAGGAGTATAAATTTAGGGGAGATTCTAACTTTGAAATGCCCTTAGTGCACATTTCTGCATTACTTTGATTATAAAAAAGTGCACATTTCACTGTCGTAAGAAAAGAGTTCTGAAAATAAAGTATCAATAGAAGGATGTGCAAGATTGACATAAGCATTTTCCATTACGTTTGATTCAGGTTTTCTGTTACACCATAAATAAACTCCAGTTTTAATATGTTGAGCTCAATTTATTATAAACCAAATTTTAATACACTTAATCTGCAAAACAAGTAGGTAAGATGCATTAAAATAATTCTGAACTACTAGTAGTGTCTTTTCTCTCTCAGAAACGTCTTGCAACCTGCAGCGTATTTCTGCAGATGTGTTTGTACCTTATGAACGTCTGTTTTTCCAAAGATAAAATGTAGCTCTAGGAGAACTTGTAGAAACTGCTGACTTTTGAAGTAAAGGTTGGAAAATACTTTCAGATAGCATCGAATTTTTAAATGAAAACTTGTTTCGGAGATTACCACCTATCTTGGAGGCCCCAAACCCAAACTGAATAACACTTATTTTCACTAAATAGAAATATGCTTATGCTCCAAAAATCACGGATTACTTTGTTTAGTGCCAGTTCATTTATTGATTGTTATACGTTTCGTACAAAAATGAGGAGGAAAACAATTAATTCACATGTGCTGAGCTTAAGTGGACAGGAATTGGTGGCTATCTGGAGCTATTGTTGGAGTTCATAAAAGCAGAGGGAACGTGAGAGCTCTTTGAATTTGGTTGAGATGGTGCTGTTTATAGCCCTGAATACACCACCGTTGAGGTTACGTCAAGATTAAGACATCTACAATAGAACTCACTATGGGCATCTACTGGGCGTTTAACCTAGAATATCTGTAGACAGTTTCTTTCAGGTATTTTCATCTGTAGCTGAATCTCACCCAAATCACCCCAAATGCTAGCATAACTTTGCTTTTAGAAATTGTTTTCCAGGATATGGGAAGCAGGGCTGTTTTCTTGTTTATGTAATCACCAGCAAATGACTTTCAGTTAACTTAAGTTTAACTTATCAATATCAATATCAACTTAACAATATCAAAGTATAATCCGGAATATATTCACTGAAAAAAAAAAAAGAATTTCTGGAATATTTAATGTCTTTTATAGTTCAAGACTATACAAAACATCCTTTTCATGTAATAGTCTTCCTCTACATTTCAGACACTTGTAAGATTTTTGGAAAATTCCAAGATAGTAATAAGTAATGGGTATTGAAGTCTAAATCGCTATACTGTACATATGCATTAATATCTGCCAATAAATTGCATTTTAAAAGGTAACTGTTTCTCTGAGAGTTGAATCAACATATAAAGAGATTCTTGAGGCTATAAGGGCTTGATGCCTACTACCAAAAGAATGCTTGGCAAGGGAGGTAAGGTTTTCTGAAACGTCAGCTGCTTGGCTCATTGACTAATTAGGAGGGTACAGCATCACAGAAAATGTTATGCTATGGTATTCTTCCAAGAAAATTCTGCTTCCTTTTTTCAAGCTATATGTAATGAATTTGGTGGTTCTACAAAGTTATTTTTAGAAATCTGAGAAGTAATGCTTATTTATTGCTACATATTTGGACATTAAAATGTTCTGTTACTCTGAAAATCATTGAAATAGAGTTTGTATATTGCCTTACAGCTAACGTAGTCATATATCTTTGCTTCTTGCAAGTATAGTTACTTTTTGTAGGCAGGCTTGTACATTAGCGGAAATAACGGCCCTCATGCTTTTTTATATATAGAGAGAGGAGAGAATAATGAACAAAAATTTAAAATGTTTCTGGGCTTGAAAATGCTGACATGAAAAATAAGATTAATATGTAAGAGGCTAAATAGATAGATTTTACATATGTTTAATTAGGGTTTGTATTTTATTGTGGCTCTATACTCATGTTGTACCTAACAATGCAGGACTGTGGTTTATGCAGAAGTGGAAGAAATCTGGTTCTTTATTGCAATTGACATGTCGAGACCATTCAGATCCACGACAAACATTCTTATACAAACTTAGTAAAAAAGCAGGTAAGCTTTGTTAATACTTCTCTTTTAAAGGCCGCTGTATATAAATGTGAATAGGAAAGGTAAAAAAAAATATGTTTCCAACAAGCTCCTGTTTCAGTTTATTTAAGAGTTACTTTGGCTTCAGTCCCATATTCTTCAACTAAACTTCAACTGTTTGTAAACCATTTCTGTTGCGGAGGTGGACCATTGCTTTGAGACTTTCCTTCCTGAGTGGAATTTCTGAGTGCAGCCACTACACTGATAGATCTGTGTATCTATATCAGCTTCCTCTTGAACCACTGAAGCTAGTGATTTCAGTGTGATAAGTCAATTACATTAATTTAGAATTACCTGTTTATGTATCTGTCTTATCTAGTTTATAAATTTAAAATTCTGCTTTAAATTTTGCTGACTTGTCTTTTGTTACCTCAGTAAGATTATCAGGGAAAACAAAAACTCACTTTGATAAAGGAAGGAGAAGTTGTATTTAGCATAACAGCTAAAAAACAGATTAGATTACTCATATCAATCATACAGTTTTCTCTGGTTTCAATATTCTTATTTCAGCTGTTGGCTGAGAGCCGGTTTTGCTAGTGAATAATGTGCCAGGTGGGGGTGGTTACCATTACGCATTGTAAAGTTACTGAGAATGGATCTGACAGGTATTTCTGCATGGGTGTCAGCCAAGCAATTGTGGAGCCAGAGATGCTCAGAGTGTTTTGTGAAAAATGCAGGCACGTTTCTCCATCGAAATATTTGTAGTTGTCACAGCTGAAATTCTGTTGAGAGCAAAGCAGTACCAAGATACGGGCAGGAAAAGACTGACCTCTAGCTCTTGAGATGTTCAAATATAAAACTTAGAAGACTTGGAAGAAGCAGAAAAGAATAATGAGCGAGGAGAAAAATCATGGATAAGATATGAGTGTTGATCAAAAACTGATTTTTAGAAGAATGTGGGATTCCCCCCCCTTCAAAATCTACTATCACAAAGTGATTTTGTTGCTGATAAGGTAATATTTAAGGCTGAACTGCTATTTAGAGGAGAGCAACTGAAGTCCTCTCAGTCTAGCTTTGCAGTCATTTGAAAATAAATGTTTGATCCTAAACAGAAGTTATGAGCTTCTGAGAAGTTACACAGTGGATGCTGAGCCTGTGAGACCTATGTTATAGACATAATCATTTGGCTTTAAAGAATGTGGTGTTCCTGGGTTTTATGTGTGTATATCTCAGCACGTCTAGAGACACTGCTATTTGAGTGTCTGGAATATCTGTTCCGGAAATAACAACATACTTTCTTGACAGACCTCTATATGACAGGCTTTCTGAAAGACCTGAATAGCATTGTCTGAAGACTCACAATGTGTTTCAGACTTTGCTCTCCATAAACTGTAGAGGGAGCCTAAAAGTTTTAGTGCTCAGTTTCCCCTTTCTAACTCCTTACTGAAGAGATAGAAAGAGCTGCAAGCTGGGCCACAGCCTCATACACCATCTTGTTTCCAGGTCTTTCAGTGAGCTTGGTGTGAGAGAGAAGGAAAGTTTGGGGGAGAAGGAGAGAGAAAGAGATGAAAGTTTGATAATTTTGTTTAAGGAGAAAAGGAAGCAAGCTTTACACTTCCCTAAAAGAGAAGAAAGAAAGTTTTCCTTTAAGGGGTGAGCTAATATATGTATGTACACTGGAGGTGTTGGTGTCTTTAGCTCTTGATATCTGTTTCTGTCCTGCCATACCTTGCTCATTCGATGGGCGTACAGTATTGGCTGTGCTTGACTCTCAAACACCAGATGAGAGGAGTTTGGGATTCCCCCGACTATATGGTTTCTCTTTTCAGATTTTAGATTCAGAGAATTTGCATAGTGTTCTCTACAGGGATTCCAAACATAGGTGATCCCAGAAATCGCTTTTCTCTAGGCTACATGCAAGAGACTGACAACACTGTTGAGGAGTATAGCCCTGAATTTTCAACTTCTGTTGATTTTTGTAATTTTATAGGAAAATAAGAGTCTAACATGAAGAAACATCTGTTGCTAATCAATGTGGTGCCTTCTTCAGATGTTGGCTTTGCAGCTGGGAAAATCCCCAAGGCAGCAAAATGTGCTGCTATTTCAACTCCTCTGTGATCTAGTTGGTTTCCAGATCATCCCTAAAACTGACTGTGGATCCAGCAGGTTATGTTTTGAGGGTCTGGGTCTTGGCCGCAGTGTTATATGGTGGTTTGTGACACTAGTTCTCAAATCTGCCAGAGAACATACCTGTTAAACATACCCTGTTAAACACATCATCTTGTTACTTAACCCCAAAATGGATGAAGTTCCTGATTTCTCTTGGTCATTGTGGGTGAAAGTACAGTTGACTATGTCCTCTTCCACCCTTCCAAAGAAGCTCCACTAAGCACTGATGCGTAGTGCTATTCAGAAATGAGACTTTTGCTCGTATCTGTTCTCTGTTCTGAATCCTGGAATAGGGATTCAGAATAAAATATCAGAATAAAAATATCATGAACATCAGAAGTGTTGCAGTCATGAACACATTTCTAATAACTCCTTTTTGGTGCTGCTCTTATCATAGCAACACATCTAGAAGGATCTTTGACAAACATTTTTACCAGTCTTGCTTTTTCTTCCAAGTTTGGGACCAGGCTGGGCTTCATGGCTGGATGGTCACCTCAGGCTCTTGAATCTCATAGTCAGAAGCAGCACCAGCTACCTTCTCTGCCACTCTCAAAATTTTTGGACTTTTTATCTTCCCAGAAATCTCTCTCAAAAGAAGCTGTTTGGAGAGGGGGTTTAATGCTTTAATGCTGGGGGCTTATAAAATACTCTGTCAGGAGAAGCAAACTTTATATGTAACTGCAAAAAGAAGAATTCTGAGTCTGATGAGCATATGCAGAGTCTCACCTAACAATAGTTTAAGACTTTAAAAGAACCTTTGCAACTGAAAAATGATAAAAATATCATGAATAAATCCCTCCCATCTATATCATGGAGCTCTTCCTTTGTACAGTGTAACTGGGTCTGTCATTACTTGCTGAAGGAATGGTGACCCAGAACTTGCTCTTCTCAGTTTAAGTTCTCTACCTCAGTTTTTCTGTACTGTAAAAATCTGATAAGATTTTTTTTAAAGCAGCCAGTAAAAAACATAGGTTTTCCTAACAGTTACAGTTGTTACAGTGCTGCTATTTGTATATTATAGTTCATCCTTTGATAGGAGTGAATGGTAATTATTCAGTTCTAAAACAAAAGCTGAAACTGTTACATATATGTGGTCTGTACTCAAGCCGTAGATGCTTATTATCATTAGTTGTGATCTGATTATTTTTGGTTTCTTTTAAAATAGCTGGTACCAACTTGAGTTTGTTATTTGCCAGAAAACTTGGTGTAAATTGGCTAATGTGTTATGTTGTACCTGGGAAGTGTAACTATATGCAGGAATAGTGATTCATCTGAGTGACAAAAGTTGCATTACAACAAGTTGCTGTTGCTGTCATTAATGTTGTCAGTGTCCTCTAAATTAAAAGGGAATGCGTTCACCGCAACATAGGTATCTATGATTTAGAATGGGTTCATTGGATCGTTCTTTCAGAGGTACACCCAGGTAAGAGTGTTGTTTGCAGAATTTCCTCAGATCTAGTATTGGAGCCACAGTAGCTCTCATTTAGCAAGTGAACACTGAGAGCACTGAAGTTTCATTTTCAATTAATTTGTCAAGGCAGAATAGCATGTAACTTATTTTAACAATTCTCTATCTGTTTCTGGTGTATAAATAGGAATTGACTCTTAAAATTGTAAATGCCTTTTGAAATGGTTGATTCATTAAATTATAGCAAATGACAAGTAATGATGGTTAACTAAGTGTCTGCTTTTCTAACTCTTTCTATAGCATTGTATTGGTTCATCTGTTAACTAGTTCTGCTTTTATGCACTTAATAGAGTGTTACAGTTGTAGAATGTTTTTTTAAAAGTACAGTACAACTCTTTCGTTGCCCAGCTATTGAGCTTGTTAAAGCAGAATGAGTGACTTTAAAAAGTCAGCTTGTCAAAGCAAACTTAAGCACACATATATTACCTTCAGGTTTCAGAATTATGAAAACATAAGAATTTTTCAGGCCATTTATGCTATGAGAATAAATCTTTATTTCAGAGAATACTAGCAGGTAGTGGGAAGAAACTGAAACGTAAATATTTGGCAATTCTAATTGGATTGTTGTTTTTATTAAAAAAATATAGATGTTTTCATTCTGGACTTGATGATTCAAAATTCTAGGAAGTTAGAAGTATTTTCTCTTTTGAAATTATCATTGCTAATAACTGCTAAGGAGCAAAATCTGACCTTACTTGCTTATAAGGAAAAAAAGGCAATAGGATTATTTATTCAGAATGAAAAAAAAAGAGTTAAAGTGTATGCTGTTTCTTGAATTGTAAGTTACTTTAAGCACTGGTCACTGTATGTTAGCAGTTGAGGTATTTGTGCCATCTTTTATCCAGTGAAAAAAATCAGTTTCATGATGTTGCTTCTTCATAATGATAATGGTTAGAATTATGTTCTTTGACAATAATCTCCTTGAAATCTGCTTGTCATGTCTTCAGCAGCTACAACCTGTCTGGTAATTTCTGGAGATCTTGGAAATTATTATTAATTTCGTACTGTGATGAGAAATTACACCAGGTTGCCAGCTATGAGAACATGTGTTCAATACAAACACAGTTGTAGTTGCACAGATGAAAAAATACATGAGAATTTCTGCATTATATGTAAATAGTGTTTTGTGTTGTTGTATTATGGATTCAATGAAAAGTAAGGGTTTCATTTTTTTTTATTTACTTAAGATTTTTAGACACAAAAATAAAAATTAGGTAGTTTTCGATTTTTCTGATTGCTTGGCTTTAAGGTGTTAGCATGGTCTATGCACTTAGCAGAAATTACTACTTTTTGTAACTGAACAGTTGACATTTGCCATAAAACTTATTAGGCAGACCAGTCCTTAAAGGGATAACTGGGAATGAGTTAAGTATTATTTGAAACCAGTGAGTTGTGCAGCATGATTCAGTGACAAGTTCTGGAATTTACACAGCTTCTGATCTCTGTTTTCACTTAGTCTATTGGTATACTTAAGTATTTTCTACAAGCAATAACTGCACCTTCATGTTTACTTTCTAACATCAAATGTAAAAATCAGCTAGCTTATGAAATGCCAACTGATTTTTTTGTCTGAATCACTAAAATAATAATGATCAGAAGTTTTTTCTTTTAAGGAAGGATATGCATTTGATCAATATATTCAAACACATAATTGATTCCATTTGGAGCACATTGTAATTTTTGTCTGCAGTAGTAGAAAGGCAGTAGCTCCAGTGAAAAAGAAGATGCTTTCAGGTGTAGCTTGAGCACTGTCCCAAGCACTTCTCCCAGCTTCTCTAATTCAGTTTGTTTTGTGCAGGGTAAACAAGCAAAGCTCTTCTATTTTTTCCTTCTTCAGTTAGAATATTTTGCTTCTTACCTTATTTACATTTTATACTTGGCTAGTTACATTCTTCATAAAAATTAAAATATTCCGGGGAGTCCAGGAAAATAAAGTGTAAATTCTTGATTTGTAGCTATTGCCACCCAACAAATTGCACTTTCTTGTTTGTGGTACTTAAGATAGTAATTTTTATGAGTTCAGAGACCCTGCCTTATACATTAAGGAGTTAGCATTGAGAAAACGGTTTCATTTATGTGTAAGCTTTTTTTGATGATCTCATTGTCTAAGAAAAGTGTCCATGACATGTAACATTTGGCTTTAGTTTGGTTTCAAACAAGACTTCCGTGTGTGAATGCTTGTTTAGAATGCCAGTACACTGGTCAGTACAAGTATTAAAAACAAGGAATCCAGTTCCATTAGTTGGGCTTTGCCTGCAGAAACTTTAACTTGTCAGTCACCTGAAACAACATTAACTGAAGACTGTGGAAGTAGATCCCAATTTGATAGAAATTGTGGTTGAAGATTTGCATTAAAGGACTTGGCAAGTAGACTGACTCGAAACTTAGGACATTCTCCTATAAAGAACAATTAATGTGTTTCAAAATAATGACTTGCTGAGACAGGTGTCCATAAAGCAAACCTCAAAACGCTGTTTTCTGTCCCAGCTATGAATTGTTTGCTCACTGGCAGGAGCTCTTCCTGCAACAAACTTTGGACCTGCAAGTTTTTCTACCTCAGCTTTAGTTCTGCACTTTTTTAAAGTTCCATTTCTCGGCTGTAGAATATGCCCACATTAGCACTCAGGAACGCATTGAGAAGCGCATCTTTTCATGACCCCTGTTTACTTCAGAACACAATGAATGAGCTTTAGCAGCCTACGCATGTTGCATCCACAGGTCTAGACTAGAGCTAGTCCAAAGTAAACTCTCCTGAAAATGGGCATTATGATGGATGAGGGATTCCTAATACCAGCGGGTTTGCTTTAGTTCTGTTCCTCTTACGCCACGGAGTTCACAAATGTGAATGCACAGCCATAGTCTCTTCCAGGATGTTTTTGTGCTTACGTAGGTAGGCTTAGATTCATGTCTTAGTACTTCCATAGATCTTGATCAGTGGAATTCTGATGTGCTTATTTATTGCCTTATTTCCCCCCCCCCCTTTAAAAATGTTTTTTTCTAATTTTTCTAATCTCAGAAGTGAGGAAAAAAACTTCTCTTTTGGTTTTCATTTACATCCATGTTAACAGCAGATCAGCAGTGAAATAAGCATGGCTGACATTTTTTCTTCTTTGAGATACCTATTATGTACAGGATGTCAGCTTAGCTTACTTGATGCCGTTTGGCTTTGTGGAGTGAAAAAGCATTTCAGCTCTTGGCTTGAGGGGAGTGCCTGTTTACAACTCATGATGAGGATGAGACTAGAACTGAAATAGCACCCCTGTTGGTAGCGTGGCATGGAGACTAACCTAATCGGTTCTGCTACGAGGAAGGACTTCCCAGCTCTCAGTAGCTCTATTCCATCAATATTGGAAGAATCTCTTCGGTTTTATAGCATCTGGAGGGAAGTTCTTTAAAGTAAAATCTTCAAGGCAGAGTTTTAGGGGACGTGAAACTCGTGAGTTGACATAAATCTAGCTCCCTAATCAGTCTTCTTGTGGGACTGAAGCTGTAAGCCTGAGCTTCCTTGCATCTGTATTGTGGCATCTTGAGACGTCAGTTGGCTCAGGATCTCAACGCTTGAATTTTTGGGGCACGATTCTAGTTGTGATGTGTTAACTTCACAAAGCAGCGTGGAAGACCAACTGCAGGAGATGACAGCCTTCCAGGGCGCAATTTTTGAAGTCCCTATTTCCAGACTGCATTTATGGCAAAGCTTCCAGATCCCTATTTTCAAAGAAGTATATAAATGGACAGAATTGTAGAAGACGTTGGGAGTATCATACCTGGAAAAAACTGAGACGTTTCCTTCAAGTCAATGCAACCGGGTATGACCCTGAGCGACCTGATCTAACATCGGAGTTGGCCTTGCTTTGCGCAAGTGGGTAGGTAGGATCAAATGATCGCCAAAGGCAACCACTTAATTTGGTACAGTTTAGCACTGTGCACTTCCATATTGGAGGTCATTTTATGCCTCTGTCCTGAGTAGTCCCAGAGCCTGTCTGGAAACCAGAAAGCATGCTGTTGAACACCAAGCAGTTCCTTCTCATTGACAAATGGTTTGAGTTATTTTATGCTGTAGAAATCCAAGGGGTTGCTAGGCTCTGTATATTTATATACACCATTATGGTGCCTCTCTTTCTCATCCATACAGTCATATGTGGTCTATATATATATATCACATGAACCGTGTCAGAATAAACAACTTCCAGACTTCAGACATGGGCTTTTTCCTTCAAAATAGGCACAAAGAGCCATCCGAAGAAAAATCATCCAATAATAGTTAAACAATAAAACTCATGCTTATGAAATACCCTGTATGCCTTCTTTGTTTCCACTGAAGAGTTCCCTCAAACACTTTCATAATGAAAGATTCCTGATATTTATTATGCCTAAAATGAAGAGAAGCCCAAGGTGTTATTTTTATGAACCAGAATATAAAGCATAAAAATGAGTCACTGTGACCAGAAGGGGATGCCTAGTATATTAGACTGTAATGTCCTAATCCTGTGGTTTTGGTTTTGGTTTTTTTGTTGGGGGGGGGGGGGGGGGGGGGGGGTGTAGGGATTGTATTATATCATGTGAGGATGAAGAGAGTTTAGATGTTGATTGATGTAGACTGATGTTCCTCTAAAGATTCCCCAGGATGCCTCTTCCTTCTTTAGGTTGATTAAAAGATCTAGGCGATCCACATAGAATCATAAAATAGTTTGCATTGAAAGGGATCTTTAAAGGTCATCTGGGCTTCTTTGCACATTTTACATGAATGCTAATGGATATTTCTCTAGGGAAAGCACATATCAAAAAAACTTAATACAAGATAGACAGACTCCCGAGGAATTCACAGAACTATTTATTACAGACTAGCCTGCAGATAATTCCTATTCTTGATTTATTCCAAATGCATTCTTTCCAACTCAGTACAAAGTTTTGGAACTGGCATCTACATCTTTGTGTAAGATGCTGCAGTCATTTTTCATCAGATACCAAATGAAAGAACACTGATTTAGTTGATCCTTTGAGACAGTGTGTGTTTTGCAGTGGGCACAGGCAAAAAATCCAAACAAACCCAAACAGATTCCTTATTTGAAGAGTACTGGAACCAGGATCTGATTTGGATGCATTTTCTGTATGTTTTCATAGATTTACAGAATTACTTTTTTTTAGTCTTCTGTGAAATCTGGGAAGATACATTTACTTCTTCAAATGCTGAAGTTGTTCAGCATTGTTTCTGTAACTTGACTTGGTTTGGAGATGTAGTCTTCATCATATGGTGTGTACAAAATACTCAGAATTAGGAAACCTGAAAAAAGGAGATTTTCACTTCAGGCTCTACTGATGGCTTTAAGAACAGATATGTATTAATACTTAGTATATTGTCCTGGCAGTACAGCTTCTGAAAAGCAGATACTGTCTTTTTCCTACACAATCAGACCTCTTTTTTTAATAAAAGTTTGATTTGTGGAGGTTGACACAGAAAATGCTTGCTGCAGATTCCAAGAAGCAACTTGAAGAATGACTTTAGTTGCAGTACTTCTATAATTCTCAGACTGGACTAGAAACATTTTGTAAGTTAAAAGCTGACAGTTACGGGATCTGACCGTTATTCTCTGGAAATTAAAAGTCAGGCTAATAGCACCAGTGCAAAACTCATTAGCACTGGTGCAGATAGAGTTGGATCAAATCTGCCAATGATAAGATGTAAGCACTTTCCAGTCGAGCTTACCTTTACATATGCCTAAACTGTTTAAGTGTTTTCTGGTTTTGCCTAACAGTTGCCTTTGTATTTAACTGTAGATGGCTATGATATTCATAAGGGGCTGTTCTAAGGCAAAGGCAACCTGTTTTCCTAAAATGCTCCATTGTATTTGGCTTAAAGCAGAAGGACAGCAGCAGAAATCTGCTAAAGCTTTTCACAGAAAACACAGCAAATGTCTTAAGGACTGTAACTCCGTCATCGTCATTACTGGGGGTTCCTACCTTTGCATCGTTGTACTATGAAGTGCTTGTCCAAGAAGTCGGAAGTCTGGGTTTAAATATAAAGGTTTAATTACATGTGGGGAGTCGTACTGGGTGGGCCTCACACCTGTGCTCAGGCTGGCCAAACCTTACAGTGAGGCAGTGCAGAGAGGCACCTACACTAGGTGGCCTGTATCCACTACTTGTTGATGCTAGGAGTTAACCCTGAAGCTGCTATGCTGTTGACTGAAACATCAGTGAAGATGAGGCACCACCTGTCTTTAAGGTTTCTTTAAGCAGCATGGAGGCTTTACTCCCTTCTGTCCACCCAACCAGAAGCTGAGTACTTCATTCCTAAGAAACGAGATGAAGGTTTGAACCATAACCTGTTTAAATGGAAAACATCACAACTGGGCCATGCCCATATGTATTAAAATACATACAGAGGAAAGGCCAGTACCCAACATCTCATTATTCCGTAGCTCTACCTATTGTAATTGATTTTACTGCCTTTTTGTGCAAGATCTGACAATAAATTGGTACCAAATTTCAGTTGTAAGCCGTTTCGTTATTCTGTGGTAATTGTCGAAGGATTCGTTCTAATAGATAACTTTTTCTCTTTTTCCTGTAGGTCTTCATTACTTCAAAAACATTGTGTTAGTAGGATCTCTGCAGGATCGTTATGTTCCTTATCACTCCGCTCGCATTGAGATGTGTAAAACAGCTTTAAAGGATAAACAATCAGGTAAAAAATATCCTGCAAAATAAACAGGCCACTCAGCTTAAATCTTATAGGTCTCAGATTCATCCCATTTAATTCTGGGTGCTTAGCTGAGGCACCTCTGTTATGTGTTTTGACACTCTGGGTTTACTTTATAGTAACGGTGAGAGAAAATCCATGTGGGAGTTAATTGCTTTCTGGATCTGTCCTGTTCTGTTACATGCAGAAGGAGATGAGACTGAATAAATTTCTAGCCGATAGGCTTTTCTGAAAGTTACGTGGATGAACACAGCCCCTGATGTGTTACTTCATGAATAAGGAGGACAAATTGCTTTGATTTTTTGAGGACATCAAGTTGTAGCATTATAGTGTGTGGGCTGTATTTAGTTGAGGCATAGTACTAGCACTGAAAGAAGAAGTGGTTTTCCCATTTTCAGTGATGGCTGGTTGTTGTGTTTACAGTTAAGCACAATTGCATTCTAGCATTATATATTGACAAATAACCTGTATGTAATGTAATAAATTAATACTGATGAGCATGTTTTCACTATAAATATACAAATAATAAAATGCATAGCTTAAAATTATTTCCCAAAACTTCTGGGGAAATTAAATTTCCTCTATATTCTGTCCTTAAGGGAACAACAGCGTAACACATACCGTTACCTCTCATGTTCTGGAATGTATTCGTTTTGTGTTAAGTCCAAGGAACTGTTATTTGTTTCTGGTGATTCGGACAGTACAACTTTTCTTTTCCTCTACAGGACCAATTTATGCTGAAATGATCCAGAACCTGCTTCTGCCAGTTCTTCAAAATAAGGATTGTAATTTGGTTCGTTATAATGTAATTAATGCATTACCCAATACAGCAGATTCTCTTATAGGGAGAGCTGCACATATTGCAGTTCTTGATTCAGAAATATTTTTAGAAAAATTCTTTCTTGTTGCTGCCCTAAAATACTTTCAGTAGAGAAAAACATTGTAAGAGACTTGGTTATTACCTCATTAACAGAAGAATTAAATAGTGTGTGGTATTAAAGTATAGCTGCAGCTGTATTTTAAGAGATATTTATACTTTTTATATGGAAGATAATTTATATCATCCACACTAGGGCTTTTTAACATCAACTTTACTTTCTAGGTAATGTGGCTGTGCAATATTTTTTTTTTATTTTGTTCTTTTTACTTTTCTATTACTTTTTTCTTAATTTTGGGTACCTAATTATTTGGAGATTAAAGCACAGTGCATACTTCTGGTTGTTTTATTATTGGCTCTTAGACTACAGAAGTGAATGTTACTTTGCTATATTTTACAAGAGGCTTTAGATGCCAAAATAAATAGGATTTTCAAATTCTGATAAGGTCTTACACATCCAGTTGTTGTATTTTAGCACTGTAGGAAATTTAACTGGAAACACAATGAGCTGCTAAAATACTGGATTTTTGAAAATGAGTGTATCTGTGGGTCTCGCAAAGACCATTACCGAATTATCTGTTCAGATATCACTACAGCTTAACAGTTTTCTACAAATTCATTATCATCATTGTTAAATGTGTTATGCCTGTGGGAATATATTTTCTACTGATCTCAAAAACATGTTAGTTTACATATTCAATTTTATTACTGGAACTTTAGTTTTCAGAAGCAAATGGCAACTAAGGATTTTTGAATGTTTAATAATAGCTGCCTTCAAATAATTGGGGTTTTGCAAACTATATTAAAATTGCTCCTTACTCTCTCAGTTCTTCAGATGAACATGGACAGTTTTACATGAACTTCCTTGTATGTACGTAAAATAAGTAGATGTTATAAATTTCTGCAATACTTTTATGAATTTAAGCAATTTTTAAATATTGTTAAAATGTTTTATTGACTACAAAGTATTGTAAATATAAATCAATACATCTTCAAATGGGACAATATTGTAAACTTGTTTAGTGATCCAGATGTTTTTGATATACAGGAATGTTAAAGGTCTATTGACTTTCTACTGGTGCTGAATAGCATTAAGTTTGGTTTCTCCTTTCTTCCCTTTTCTGTTTCAAACAATAATTCACTAAAGGTGAGGGGAAGAGTTACATGTGCATTCACTAATTGTACACTAATTGTAATGAACATTTTTTGAAAAATATAAATTTGTTGTATAATGCATGTTTATTTTTAGCATTGTGTTATTGCATCTGGTGTTAATAAAATGAACAAATGACTCTAATGGAAACAATTAAAGAAACAGAGATGTTCTGCTAATTACCAAAATTCTGGGGAGGCTTTTTTGTATATAATTGATAATTTTGTATTATTTGAAATTAATATAGCAATAATAGTTTATAATGAAGTGATTTTGCATTTGATATGGTTTGTTGTATAATACAGTCTGTAATTGTTTTTTCTCTGTAGCCTACAAGATGCTCAAATGAGCATCTATAGTTTGGCAATGTACACACTTAAAAGTATTTTATTGGAGTTGTGTTAGGCAAGTCCTTATGACACAAAAATATCCTAAATACATTCCCACTGTAACAATGTCTACTTCTATTAATCATTTTGTATCATGATGGTGCTACTAAGTTCTGAATATTTAAATTATGTTCTGACATCTCATCCGTCTCATGTAACAGTATTATAGTAGTTGGCTAGTGGCTAAATTTTGAATATCAATTTAGGGAGCTATATCTACAGATTTTTCCTTGATTCATGATGAGGAAGTTAAACAGCTCAGTACGTGAGTATTTAGATGTTTCTGACACTGTTGAAAAATGTCTGTCTTCCTGCATCTCTCTGGAAATCTGAAAGTGTAAAGCATGCTTTTGTGATTAGCAAAGCAGAAATAGCCTGGCAAAAATATCCAGGTGTGGTTTTTTTGTTGATTTGGTTTTGTTTGGTTTTGTTGTTGTTTTTTTTTTTTTCTTAAACCGTAGATCTCATCATTTAAGGAGGCTTGAATTTGGTTTGTTCTTTGAGGTGCAGGAAATCATGTCATATTTGCATGTAAGTTTATCAAGGAACAAGGAGAATTAAGATAACGGTAAATTCATTTTCCCTCCCCTTATTTGTATTGCCCAGTGCAGTCCCTTTGTGGTCTGGTAGCCCTCGCAGTACTGTAGCTTTTGTGGGGCTGTTTGACATCTCAAAGTCCCGAAAGAATGTGCTGTAAGACAGTAGTGCGTAGCATGATGACCCCAACATGTCCTTGAACATAAAGTTCATGTTTGCACTTAACAGACTGCATGGTATGCTTGCAGTTGCTTTCTGCACAACACATGCAATCTTGGATGTTTTGGACAACTGTGTACATGTTGCATAGCAAACTCTCCCTACTCCTGAGTATTTCTACCTTCTTTTCACAAGACAGAAATAGGGACTCTTGTGTACATAATGGTGTCATCTGATGCAGTTTCACCCCTCTTTGAAACAGGGCTTCATCTTCTTGTAGTTGGTAGTGACCTCTCCTTTATGCAGGTATTCTACAGCAGCTTGAAAGAGAATTACGCTGCTTACAGAATGAGATGAAAATTAAGGTCTAAACATTTCTTTAGAAAGCTGCTAGCCTTTTGTTTCCTGAAGGCAGTAGGCTTGCTACTGTTACCTCACAAAGCTCTCCGCAATGTTAGTAGGAGGTCACCACATAAAATGAGATAGTGTCTGAAATTTTGTTTGAATCTTCCATTAAAATTAAACTTTCTGATCCCTGTAGATCTAGAGATTGCTATTAACTTGGAAAAAGAGCTCATGTCCTACTGTGGAAATCGCCAGGATTGCAGCAGAACCAAGAGATTTTACGTTGATGGAAAACTTACTCTGTAACCACAAAACACCCTGCGTTCCACGCCCATCGTGCAGCCCTGGCTGGGTGTGCTGGTCAGATAACCAAGGTTCTTGACGTGGTCAGAGAGAGGAGGAGGCATCTAGGCACAATGGGCAGGCTTGCGGGCTGGGGCAGTGCTGGCTGCAGTACATCCCATGGCCAGCTTATGTTCGACTCCTGTGAATTGACCTGCTGGATTGTGCTAGCTCCAAGGCAAGGCTTTTATTCCCCACTTCTTAAAACAGCAAAGCAAAATACGGTGTTGTTTGAGTCCTCACAAGGCAAGCTGCAGTGTAGGAGGTAGGAGATAAGTGATCATAAACAGCGGGGGGGGAACAAACAAACAAACCCCATTGCGTTTAACCATAAAGTGCAGAATTCATGCATTGTGTGCCACATTGGTATTTACCAGTGTTCAGATTTATTACCTCCTCAGCCACAAGATCTAGAAATACATAATTCAGGAGTTAAAAGTGAATTTTGCATTTTTACAGCAATACAATGAATGAAGGCTAGAAAAAAGGTTTTGAAGACCTCCGCTTATTTTTAGATGGAAGAACAGTGCCTAATTAATCTTACATTACCATTTGAGATGGCAACATAAGCATGATTTTTCATGGATTGCGTTAAGCTGTTTAGGAACAGAGCTTACTGTTGCTATCTGCAGACAGTTTGGTATTAGTATCTTTAAGGTAAGGCTTTCATGATAGTTTCTGCTGTATTGAGTACATGCATGGAAAGTTCTCGAATTGCACATAGACTGTTGGGGTTTTTTCTTGCTGCTTTTGGGCAGAAGAGCATTTTTTCTGCATGAGCCACCGACACTCCTCTTTATTGTCTCTTAGAGGCCCAGCATCTTGCTGTTAGAACAAAGAAAAGGGTTTCCCATTATTTTCAGTCTCTAATGTCCAATTAACCATGTTATAAAAAGCCAATTGAGAAAATGTCACACATAAGACAGTCAGTTAAATTTAATCACTTCCAGTGCGTAGGCATTGCCAGGTGTAGTGCAATGAACTCAACAGAGCGTTGCTGCTGTTAATTTACGGAGGAGATTTACTTTCTTAAACTCTTCAGCTGTGAACACAAAATGCTATTTTAGACTCCAGGCTCCACGAACGGCGGGTGAAAGCTAATCTTCTGCAGGTTAGGGACGGTGGGCAGTGTGTTTTGAATTCTGTTTGGTGGAAGGACGAGGTTAGCTGGAGAGGTGACAAAAAGCAAACCTTGCCCTACTCGGAACATTAACTGGAGCTCCACGCCATGGCACGAGTGTTACTCACCCCGGGGTTAGGTGTATACGGAGAGCAGAGGGTGTGAAAAGCACCTTCACTGGGTAAACTGGGAAAGTGAAGAGCCGCAGCCTGAGGGCATTCAGTTTCGCACACGGTTTGGTCACTCAGTTTCTTCTTGTTTTCTGCCTGGGAGGGCTGGCAATGCCTGTTTGAGTGCAGAAAAATCACCAGCTGGGTTATAGGATGGAGGGAGATAAAGTTTATTATTAAATTAATAATTATGATACTTAAATAATTTTCTGGTAACTTTGAAAGGATACTGCCTTTAGTTTTGAAGGACAAACATTTAGCCTGTACATCATTATGGCATCAGCCTAAATTCTTTCATGTCCTAAGTAGCCTTTATGTATTATTTCAACAATTCAAGCATTTTCATTGTTTAAAGAAAAAAAAAAAACAACAAAAAAAACCAAACAAACAAAAAAAAACAACCCAAACAACAACAAAAAAAACCAAACCCCCAAAAAAACCCCAGGCGGGGTCTGCATTACACGTTTGGGGGTAAAATGGGACCTTTCAGAGGTAAACTTCAGTGCATGCAGGGGATGCAGACCCCGCTGCTCCAGGCTGGGGTGCGGGGGGGTTACAGCTTACTGCCCGAACTCCTCCGCGGGGGCGGCGGTGCCGTCAGCGGAACCTTGGCTGCCACGGTGGCCCGCCGCGCCGAGGAGCCCGCGCTTGGCGCCGCTGCGCTGCCCGGGGCCGCGTTTCCCGCCCCGCCCCGGCTCGGAGCCGTCGGCGCTTGCGCATGCGCGGGCCGTGGGTGCGGGCTCGGCGCGGCCATGGCTCTGCGGCTGCTGCGCTGCGCGCCGAGGGCAGCGAGTAAGGCGCGGGCGCCGGGGGGGGCGGGCCTGGCGTCGCCGCTGAGGGTCTCCCCCGCCTCTCCTCCCCCGCCTCTCCTCCCTCCCCCGCGGGGGCTTCGAGCGAGGCGGAGAGGGGCGGTTACCGGCCGCGGCTGGGGGTGCTGAAGGGCGCCTAAGATGGCGGCGGGCGATGGGGCCTGTGCGCCGCCCGCCGTGTGACCTCCCGCTTCTTCAGCCCGCGGTGTCCGTTAGGGGCGGTGAGGTGCCACGGCTTTTGCCCCCTCCCCCACCTTTGTCCTGACAGGCTCCATGCCTTTGTTTGTTTGGGGTTTTTTAGCCCTAGATTTTAATACCCCCTCCAGTATTGCGGACCGGGTCTCGCCGTCTGTTCCGGAAGTTTTCTTCCTGTTGTCGCCGCGAACTTTTAAACGGTAGTAAAATACTAAGCCGTGGTTTAATATTTGCAGAATAGCTGGAGGGAACTTGCTGTGGCCTTGGAAACGTATTGGTCAGTGCTCAGTGTATGAGGAAACGCAGGTGATCAGCTCACGGGGAGGCCTAGGCCGGAGCACAGCCCCGGCACTGTAACCTGGGCAGCTCAGCTCGGGCTGCCGGGCAGGGCCGCGTCTCCATCAAAAGTTGAGATTGCTGTGGGGCTATTGATACAGTATTCCTGAAACAAACCAGTACAGTGTATGTTAATAGAAGAGATGGAAAAAATGCAGTGAGGTGTTTGTGGGCCCTCCCGAGCTCTATTTAGCTGTTAGGTTAATGGCAAGATTTGGCTGAGGCGCCTGCCCGCGATGGGCATCCAGCTGCCGCTGCATGAATGGCTTTGTTACCTTAAATCACTCTCTGTGGGCCACTTCAAAAGCCTGGGGTATTGTGGAAGTTGGCAGTGCAACAACTTTAAAGACTTGAGATTTTCAGTTTCTTTTCAAATTCAGCTGTATAATTAATAAATCGGATGGCTTCATGACTGCCCGTAAAAGAGGAGGGAGTCAAAGACCAGCTTGTAGAATGGTTTACTGATAAAGTTGATTGTTCATCTCCTCTTGTTCAGAGGTGCCTAATGAACTTATGTCACCTCTGCAACAAGAAGAGGTCTATAATATTAAGTATTGCAAATAGGAAAATGGATTTTACTTCTGCTGACTGAAATAATCATTTTCATATCAGTACCTTAATCTGACTTTTATTTGAACTTAGGCTAGAGTATCAGCTTTAATTTAATTTTCTAGCTAGTTTCTCTTTCAGCTTGCTGGAGAATGACAAGATATTTGGCAGGAGTAGAAAGATTCAATGTTTGCCGGAGGATCAAATTCTTCGCTGTTGATAGTCTGTTATGTTATGCTTAAAAGGGGAAAAAAATACTCCTTTAGGGCAGTGGCAACAGTGGCAGGCAAAGTACAGTTGGTGTGACTGTAGGGTTTAATTTTAAGGCTGTGGTATTTTAAGATGAATGAATATGCTGATTCTGGGAATACAGGTGGATTGTTCATTAGTGTATATATAGGTGAATCAAATCCAAGCCGCTTGAGGTTTCCTGATAAGATCTCTACAGCAAGGTAGAATAATAGTTCTTTCAAGTACTTTGCACCCAGGCTGGTACAGGGAGGATTTCTGTTTGAATCTTCTTAAGAAAAGTCAGAGCTGCTTTAGGCGTGTGTCCATAGCTAAAGTGTTTTGAGACAGTAGTTTATACTCACTGTGGACATGCAGCTTTTTAACCAAGTGCAGAAATATCAGTCATTTTGCGAGCTATTTGTAAGTAAATTTTTACTCGTTTGAGACTCTTCTGCTATTTATGAGTTACAATATTTGTGCATCTCTGTCTTTATACTACTTGAAAGAACTTTTAAGTATGGATATTAACAGGCTTTCTCCTACATTTATGTTTTAAAAAAGTTAGTAGGACTTTAAAGGAAAAAAGTTTAGGCTTTTAATTAAAGCATTTGCATGCAGTTATATAATTGAACTTAAATGCGCTCAAAGGTTGTCCTGCTTTTGACTACCAGCTGAATTATTTTACCATCATAAGGGAAGCCCAGTGATTCTCTACCAACATTCTGGAAAACCTGTTACTAAGGGAACAACGTTCTGGTTTTAAAACTTTTCTTTGGGAAAGCAGAAGCTTTTTCTGACTCAAAAGCTGCTGGAAATGAGCCAAGACCTGGAAATCAGCAGGCTTCTTGGGGGAGGTTAGGATTTCTGCAAGAAAACAGAATGTACTGGTCTATGCTAACATAATTACTATTTAGAGTCTAAAATGCAAGAAGATAGCAGTGAAGATATAAGTTCAAGCAGTTTAAAATACACTGTTTATGTGAACTGAGTTATACAACTAACACAGTTTTGCCTGCATATGTTTCTAGGGCCAAAAATAATTATCTGTGCTGATTTCTTAGGTGTTCGTGAGTTGAATGTTAAACTAATATTTGGAGTTTGTTTTCCTGTCCTGGTTTCTGAAATGAGGACTTTTCAGAGGTGCTGTGAACAGTTACAGAGTTACTCAGTATTAAACTATCAACATTTATGCTACACATGTCCGTTTGTTTGGTAGAGTCATCACTGCTTTGCAGCTCTCAGAGGAGCACCAGCTCTAAGACAGGAGGAAGATCTGAACCTGCTAAGCAGTCACTTAAGAAACCGAAGTTACCACTAGGTCGATTTGATGAACCGGAGGAGTCCAATATAGAGAGGGAACCCCTGGAAAGTAAGTCATGTTTTACAAAATTGAAAGCCATGTTTTAAAGGCAAGACCCTGAGATGCAGTGTTGACATCGGTTTAAGAGGAGGGATAGGTGTTCAGCAGTCTTCAGAATCACTTTGTAAGCTTAACGGTTCTGGGGTTAAAAAAAAAAAAAAGAAAAAAAAAAAAAGAGGCAGGGCAGCGGGCACAAGTCGCAGCAAATGGTGTATGGGGGAACAAGTCTTCAGAACAGGAGTGGTCAAACATTGCAACAAGTCACCCAGAGAAGCTGTGATCCCTCTCCTCTCAGAGATACTCAGTTTGCCTGGATGTCCTGACTGATACCAGCATTGCTTTGAGCAGGGTTGGGGCCGAATGTCTGCCAAAGGTGCCTTCCACCATAAACCATTGCATGGTTCTGAGAAATGTAGCTGGTGGTGATTTATTGTAGTACAGTTGTAAATGGTGGTAGTAAACTCATGAGGGCATCAGCTACTTATTATTATCCAAAAAGCCTGTTCTATTTCTTGGTCCACAGAAGATTTCTGATTTATGTCGCATTTTATGGTCAGGCTTACTCCTAGTCTTGCGGGCAGTGTTTTGAAAAGCAACAACAGATACTCCCTTTCCTGAGCTGCTCAGTGGGGTCCAGGGAGACCTAATGAACTGCTATTTATTTGTGTTGCGTTCCAGTGACCTCAGTGGCGCTGCATTTAGAGAATTTGTCAAGATTGAAGCACAGATACCTTGTTGCTGAAGTCACTAGAAATGTATTTTTTTTTATCAGACAGGAGAAGGACGATCTCTTTCTTCCTTCTTTTTAATTAGCCATCTTCCCTTAACCAAAAGGGCTAGTCATGCTTTATCTTATTCAACATAGTGTAATGTTCTGCTGTTGTTTACCGATAGCGATAACCCATGTTTATCTATTTTGAAGTCTCTAGGACAAGCTTTTTTTAATATATCAACAGATTACTATGAATATCCAGATGACAAAATGACTGAAAAATTGTAGTATCGTCTCTGAAATGGTTACAAGCAATTTCAAATTGACTCACTTGAGAACTGACTTAGAGTTTGAGTTCCTGTGTAAGCAGCTATTTAATTCTTGTCCTCTTATTCCAAGAAAATAAATGCCATCACTGTATCATTTAAAACAAATGCATAATCATTATCTTTTGCTTTTTCCTTGGGTGTTCTAGGTTTAGAGCAAGACTCAAGGTTTCTATAATACAAGTTGTATTTGGTTGTACCTGTATATTTATTACATGTCACATCAGTGATCATTTAGAATAAGTTAGATAAGTTAGAATGCTGAGTGCCCATTGTGTTCATAGTAAAAAATGTAAGGCTGTTTGAATTCCCACTGCTTTGTAGAGAAATATTTTTTTAGAGAATTTAGAGAAAATTTTGGAGAAATCTTTTGAGCTTATGCATCCACTGTTGGCACATCAGTAGTGCTTGGGTATTGGGATGATGACATCTACAAAATCATACTAGCTCCATTTGTGCTCCTTGTACTGCCAGAGGTGCTCAAATACTGACATTTCCTATCGTGGTCTGCATGAATTTTTAAATGGGCATTCCAGCATGTCATTCTGTATAGCCTGCAGCTCCATCAGTCTCCCTCCATCACTGTCCTTTTTCTCTGCCCTCCAGGATTTCTGTTGTCTGTTGTAATTTTCAACCATACTCATTACTTGTATTGCCCACCAGGCCTGAGTTAGGGATACAACTGAGGGAGCCCTGAGTTAGGTGTAGATGCTCTGGAGAATCAGCGTGGCAAGGCGATGTGTTGGGTACAGCGAGCTTCAGGGAGCGCTGCAGTCTAGTGCAGGATGAGAGAACGCTCAGCCTAGGATGGTGCTGTGCCAGAAAGTCCTTCATGCCTCAGCGATGCCTAGTGGAATGGCCGTGGTGCAGCATGCATTGCTACTCTTGAGAGATGGCCCTGAGTAAGGGCGCATGAGGAGCATAAGGATGTTGACTGTGATGTGCAGAAAGCGCCATGGCGTTCAAGTTGGTGGCATAGGCTAGTAGAGTGCTGGGAATAGAAGCAGCGCCGCTAATGTGTAAGCTTAGCATGTCACTCACCAGAGACATCGCAAAGGCCCATTAGTACCCCACTTACGAAGGGTCTCCCTCTCCTGAAAGGGCATCACAGTGACTTAATGAGCTTAGGTTAAGTTTTAGAAGGGAAAAAGTCTACTTGTAGCTATTCAGGATTTTATAATACCTGCTGTGACTGTGGTGTCTGGTCTGGCGTTGATGAATATCAACATGCTACTTCTTCTAAACATACCAGCATCTGTGAAAAACATGGTGTTTTAAATACAAGAATAATAGAATCTTGACTAAAATTCAAGCTAAAATTAAAACCTCAGTGCTTAAAATTAGAGACCTAAACAAAAAACCAGAAAGTGACCTGGTGTTTTAGATGTAGTGAATGTTATGTACAGCATACCTGAATGACACAAGTTCTCACTGTGAATTAATGAGAAACGGTGGTGCTTTAGTGCCTTTGGACACCGAGTTGCTTTTTTATTTGCTTAACTGAATATGATCATATATATTGCTGACTGTAGTCAATAAACTCTGAAATTACTGTTGTGTGACGCTGGGAAATGCTTAACTCGAGGTTGCCTTTAAAAACGAAAGAGAATTGATTTTGTATTTGAGAATGAAACTGAGGCAAACATCATGATGGTGACATCTTTATATTTATAGGCATTTTAATGAACTTTCCCTGTCATTTCAGAATTCCCTGATGGAATCAATCCTGTTACAAAAGAGAGGGGTGGACCTAAAGGCCCTGAACCTACACGTTTTGGAGACTGGGAGAGAAAAGGACGTTGTATAGATTTTTAATATATACTAGTGTGTATTGCTAGTAAAATATTTCTAGTTGTTGAAAAATATAATGTACAGAAAAATACCGCCTGAAGTTGTTGGGAAGCTTCTTGTTTCTGTCATGCCTGTGATAACTTTTCTGAGAGATACTATTATGTAAATAAACATGATGCTGCAAATTTTGGAGCTGTTATTTGCTCGGTGTACACCTGATCTTTAATACTGTTTACACTGTGCCAGTATAAATGTAAGTACAGGGATGTGAAATTGCTAGTCAGGATCTACACAACTGAGATGTGTAAGGGCTTGGATATTTTTACATATTTATAAACATTTGTGTAGTGTCTTAAAAGGGCTGAAAGAGCTTTGCAGTTCATGAATCTAGATGCCATTCAGCAAAAGTACAGCAGCCACGTCCGAGGAGATCAGTACTTAGCTGATTGTAGCTTTTAGCACAGTGTTTCATTGGTAAAAGCCCCCTTAATCAAGAATTGTCCTCTCTGTCCCCATTATACTAGGCTTGGGTTTCTTTCCTGTTGGTAAAGAGGGGATGGAAACTCAGTTTTAGCTCATCTGGGGCTGTAAATGGCATGATGGAAGTGGAGATGTGATTCTGAGAGAGCCAGCTCACAATTGCAGGTAGTGCAGGGGTGCTCTACGTGCAGTTTTAGAATACCGTTCTTCATAACCTATTTTATTGCATGCTACTTGCATGATCTTTTCCTTGATAGATTGAGATGCCTGCCAGAAAACTGGCTAAATGCTGCTTGGGGAAAAATAACATTACTTTCTGGCACCTTAGGTCAAAGGGGACTAATTACATTAGATGATCTAATAGCTGCAGTTCTTAAAACTTAAGTTACCTGGCACTGAACTAAATATCTTTCAGTTACATCAAGCTCAGTTCTTCATTCAAAAATTTGGCTAGTACTGTAGCAGAGCGCAAATTACCACTTTTGTGGTACTTTTATGAATAAGAATAAGTTGTCATTATTAAAGTGTGTGAACTTATACTGTGTTTGTTTGATAGCCTAGACAAATGGGTCTTTTGTAGCCTTCAACTGTACATGTTTTCTTCATCCCTTTGTGTTTCCTTCCTGGTGTTTTGCTGATTTTTCAACCTCTGCTCATTTACTCTACACGCTCCAGCCTGTATATTCATAGTTCCTATTAGCTGCTTTTCCTGCAGCACCACAGTGGGCATTAAAACTGAATAAAAATTTCTTGCAGAGGTCAGGACAGTCTCCTATTTTATGGCCTCCATTTCTTTGTCATATATGGATATGTTCACCTTTTGCTGTGCCAAAAGTTTTACCTGAATGCAAGTCAGCTTTACTTCATGATTTCTGTTTTGTTACTCTGCCTCTTGAAGGACACATGGCTTTGCCCAGCTTTGCCCTTTGCGTGATTTTATTTAGAGTGTTGAAGTGTGTTAGTCTATCGCAAATTTACAGCCTCCCTAAAACTCATTTGGCGTGCAGGCAGTGGGGGAGCTCCTCACTGAAATCTGCCAGTCCGTGTAGCTGGTGTGTATTTTATTGACATAGTATTGTGCTAGTTGTGAATTAAGATGTTTGACTCACCGTGATGATACCCTACAAAAGTATTAAGACTGTTCAGTTAGGTTTATCAACCAAATAGCTTGCTGAACAGCAAAATGACATTTACTAAAGCCTGATTTTCATTAAAAGGTGTTAGCTAGTAGTAATTATGAACCTTTAATCTTCTATAAATGTAAATTTTGCAGCATGGTTTGGATATTGGAGAATTGGTCTGTATACCTAATCGTTATAGTTTCCATTTTGTAACAGTTAAGGTTTTCCCAGAATCCATAGACTTTTCAGTTACCTAAAGTTACACTGGCTCCGCTATCTTTAATGCATGGTGTTTATTAAAATACTTATTTCTAGTAATGCATTGCCTTTGCAGTTACAAGTGGGTTAAGAAATACTTCTACTGCTACTATACCACCTTTTCAAATAGGAAGCAGAAATTTTAATTGGAAAATTCTGCCTTCTTTGCATCATTCTTAATACGCTTAACATTTTAATGAGCAAAGAAGCAGTAACACTACTGCAGTTATTTTATTTTTTTAATTCTAAATCTTGTTCTCCTGATCCATGGATTGTTGCATGAGTTCATTGTCGTCTCTTACCAGGTTTTACCCTTCCCAGCACATGCTCCGTGAATGTTTACTTAGATCCACTTCTTGGCATTTCTGATTTTTCAAATCTGATTGCTGCCTTCAGCGCAGCCTGCAGCTGGGAGTCCTCCCTGGATGCAGAACTGCACCTTTCTGATTCAGTATATAAAGAACTGGTCTCGCTTTTCCACGGTTTTCTTTATGTTTCAGCCCTTCAGTGTCCCGCTGCATTGTGACTAAGTACTGAGCCGAGTGCTGTCCAGGCCCCTGTGTGCCTGCTTCCATGCAGGTGGTGACTGTGGCTGTTGGAGACACAGGCGGTGGTTCCTGCCAGGGCTCAGGCAGGTCCTAGGCACTCCCTGCCTGCATCTGTGGAGCACCTGGATTTGGAAGATACTTCTTGAGAGCACTGTCTGTACCAACAAGACAGAGTGCCTCACAAAGGCAAGGATTTTGCTTTCTTTCAAAAGATAAAAAGGCTTTTGCTAACCAGCATGGTAAATAGCTGTCAAGGATTTGGCACTCGGGAAATAGGGGATACCGCTTCAACCTTGAGAAGCTTCAGATCCTTTTTACCACCTTCTAGGCCAGTGCCAATAACAAAGTATTTGCTTAATTTGGTTAGGAGGTGTGTCAGTAAGAGATAAGAAACCGAACGTGTGGGCAAAGTAACATGTAATGGCCAAAGGGGTCTTTTTGTATGGTCTGGAGTTTACCAAAAGGAGGAGCCCTGGGCTCCGGTAGCGAGTCCAAAATAGCATCCTGTGGTGCTGCAAAAGCACTTGTGGCACCTGCCAGTCATTGTTTGAATGCAACAACTGATAGGATGATACCGTAGGGTTTAAATGATCATTTCTGTTTTGTTTTCTTGCAGTGTCTGCAGTTAGGAAAGAAGCATGTCAGCACTTTTTCAGTGCTATCTTCCTGCTCTTCCCGGGTATTTCATATTTATTAGCCATTCACTGGGACACGGCATTAGGGTAAAGCAATGGCTTCTGGCATTAGCCATTAGATTAGCCACAGGTATGGTTTTGTCATAAATATCAATTTAATCTATTTTTGTAGCCCTTTTTGTTAGTATAACAGTGTAAAGAAGCAGGGAGCTTATCCATTTTCTGTTAAATTTCTGGGAGACAGAGGAAAGCTCTTCTGTCCGTATAAGCAAATTCTGGCAGTAATGGAGGATGCTTGCAGCTGTTTCGTTTTCTTTACTAAAAAGCTGTATGCTTCATTTCTGCAGTAGGTTTTCTCTTTTAAACTTGTTTCTGCTAGTTTGCGTAGATACATTTGGTACATTATTAAAATTATGAAGCCTTTGTTGTTTGAAAGAATTGCTCTGTAATTACTTTATTACAAAATATATAAAGTTGCACTCTACAGTTAAACAAAATATTTGATATATATTGCGTTGTTCGGGAAGTATAGATTTCAGTGCTGATTTTACCAAGTTAAACCACAAGGTTTAGGCCATAGCTGAATCAGAGTAAAATTACCCTTTATGGTAGCAGATGTTTGTAAAGGACTGTAGAATGTTGTTACAGAGCTATACTACTTTTTCAGTTGACTGCAATAAATGATCACAGGTTCCAGTGATCTGTAGCGACAGGTATGTTACGTGTCTTTTTATGACCCTTATTTTGGTATTTTTATTTTAAAAAGACCACAACACCTTGTTGTGGAGTGTTGGGAAAATAGCAAAACTGTGTATTCATTTATAGAGAAGAAGATTTGGAAGTTCTGTGCTTTTTGTAATTGTTTGTCAGTCACTAACATAGCATCAAGCATGTCAAAGCATAAGGAAAAGATCTGAGGTGTGTTTCTGTGTGCTGATGGTGATCATAAAAACTTGTGGTCACTTTCATGCTTCTATAACATGCAATATGAAAACACTGTTGCTTAGCTGGTGGTTGCTGTTTCACATCAGACCAGCTGAGATGTGCAGTCTGCATTCTAATGTCGGTATGGCTGTGCTCCCTCTTACATCGTGGTAACTGCTGGTAGGGGGTAGCCATATGTCATCTTCCCTAGGACTTTTGTTGCAGAAAGGGTGGCACGGTAGAAACTGAATCGTGATTACAAAGTCAGGATTTGACAAATGCTGAGAAAAGAGCTCTGTTCAAAACAAGCACTGTGAAGAGCAGAACTAATGATGCCTTGTTTCCTGTGAATGTCTTACACCTCCCGTAGGTCCAGTGTCTTTCTCCATGTTCCCTTGTTGATTGACATTACCTCCTCCAAGCCAGAGACAGGGCATCTTTCTGCCCATCTTTCCCCCCGGGGGCATTATTTGGTCCACTTTCCCAGCCACTGATTTTCACAGAGCTTGCAAGAACTTATTACCTTGGTAACTTCTCTCCTTGAAACCTTTTCAGAATAGGTTGGAGTTCATTGGCTTCTAAAGTCATGGGGCAGTGCAGATGCTGGCCTCCCATCCTTTGGAAACCAAGCCGATGAATAACTTTGACCGTATATATTTTCTTCAGAAATATTCAGCATCTCTCTACATTTTCCTACTGTGAGAACAGATATTTTTTCCTGTCAAAGAACATCAAAAGTGCCAATTAAAGCTTACAGCAGAAGGACTTTGACATGCATTTTCCAGGTGTTAAATCTCCCAGTCAGCTATAGTCGTGGGTCTGCAAAAAATCACATATTTTAATGTCAGCACTTTTAGGATGAGAGTGTTAAAATAAACTCTTTAAGGTCCTTAAGTTAATTTATAATAAAGCTGACATACCTGGCCATCAAAACACAGTTGTAATTTTCAAATTTAGGCTCTGACAAAATTAGGTGAGCCTTGAAGTGAACTGCTGGTCAGGTTGGTTCTAGAAACCAGATATTGAACTATTATTTACACTGGGACTCTCTCCTAATCACTAGTTTTGAAATTATGTGACTTGGCCATCTGTGCTTGCTTTGTAATTAGTTGCACTGGTAGGAGATGCCTCTAAAAAGTAGTCCATCTTAGTACAGGGAGAGGAATTCTTCGTTACAGATGGTGAACGGGAGAAAGTTTTAAGTGTGTCCTCTCCATTAACTTCAAGGGCTGCCTAAATAGCTGTCCTCAGTGACATACTGTTAAAAAAAAGTCGGCTTTGTGGTGGTGACAGCAGAGGAGCCAGGGTGTTAGTGAACTTGCTTCCTTCTCAGAGGGAGGGTTGCAATGAGGCATCAGGACCTGCAGTGCTTTTGTTGCTTGTGCCCTTCCCAAATGCTGCTGGCAGGGAAGGGGATGCTCAGGGCCAGCTCTTGGGCATCTCCTGAAAGGGAGTTTGCTTCCCTTAAAATGAGAGGAAGAAGGCTGAAGCTAAGACTTTAAATTCCTTCTGCCTATCTAACCTCCCAAATAAATGCCTAAAGCATGATACAGCTAGGAGGGTAACACCGAATATATTTATACCTGTGTGACAGCAAGTATTTCAAACCTAGGAACTTGGGGGGGGGGGGGGGGTCCCTAATACGGAAAGGGTGAAGTACGTCAAATTAACAACCGAGCTCTCTTCATCTGATATGCTGCTGAAAGACAGGGAGCCAATATCAAGATAAAACTGGCAAAATATTAAAAAATTAACATATTTGCTCAGCAAACCCTTAGTCTGCGTGAATTCCTCATGAGAGGTTAAAGAACAAAGGATGGTGTGTTTCCAGTTGCCATTTGAAAGTTGGAGGAAAATTTCACCATTTCCTAGAAGACAGATGAGCAAATGTTGCTTAGCTCAGGGAACATCCTGCTTTTAGCCTATTTTTTTTACCCCAGGGCTTTTATTTGCAAGTTCTACAGTATGTATGTGTGATCTTTAGACAGATTTTTCCCCAGATGCTTTTCTTGAGATAGAACTGCAGTATAATGACAGGTAACTGTTTGGTCTGGCAGGCATATTGCTTCATCCTCCCTGTATATGGTGATGTCATTTTTTCTGCCCAGTAATGACAGCTACAGCTCTTTTATTGTTAATTGTATGTTATTTAATCCTGCTTTTAATTTTTGCCATCCTTGAAGCCATTTTTTGATAGGTACCCTTAGTTCCTCTGGAATAGTAACAGGATACTTCACAAAATCAATCACTAGTTGCAGATGTTGCTCCCTCTCCCTCCTTTCTCTGAAGGAAATCTTTTGATAATTTGTATTTTGTAGATGAAGATCTTTCGGACAGTCAAATAAAAAAGATAAACCCCAAGGACTGGAACTCCTCCAGTTGCATCTGACTCTCAAATTCAAGTTCATTATTCTATTAAAATGTAACTCTCGTGGGAAGTCGGGGATGCAAAGAAGGAGACAGAGATGCCTCTAAGAAGTAGCGCCAGTCTCCCTGGAAGTTTTACACAAAAACCCAGACTCATTTTAAGGTCTCATTTAATTGGGCATCGGTGAAGGCAGCTTAGCTGTTAGGTTATGTTACTGAACATTTTTCAGAGCATGTGGCTGTGGTCCAGTCTGGCCAGTACAGACATTCAGGTATGTCAGGGCAGTCCCAGAACAAGTCAGGTGATTTTTACAGGTTGATGGTTTCATTTGCACAGAGAAATCCCATGCGAAGGTAGTACAGATCTGACTGGCAGGTATGTTGTAGGCTCACCTGTGAATGACTGTGGGCAAAACCATCTGTTAAATGGCACCTAGTTTTATTGAGCAAATGGGCTTCCCAGAACGTAGTGATGTCATCAGTGACGTGCATGCCTGCTGTGCGTGATGGCAGCTCAGACACTGGACCTGACCTTCTTACTTGAGCACCGACACAGTTGCTTTGTAATAGTGTGATGCTGATCTCCAAGCCAGGCGGTTGGTTACCTTCTGGTCCTATATGTTGTCTCCGTTTTGAAGATAAGGTGGGATTTATTCCTCTTTAAGAACAGGGGTCTCAAAGAGGTGTCTGTACTTGCTGCTGTTTTGGGAGGTGTGCTGTGTCCTCTTGTCCCCTCACTGAGGAGGACCTCTGGTGGGAGAGGACCTCTGGTGGGAGAGCACCTGGCAGGGAGAGGCTGAATTACACACTGAACAGGTGCACGAGGGCAGGCAAATGCGCATTTGGGCAGCTGACGACCAGATGGTCCTTCCTGTGAAACCATTTGTAATAAAGTATGGATAATACCGGCCGTGTCACAGAGGCCTGCTGTGCTCCGCAAACCCTGCATGAGGAAAAAAAACCAGAGTGCTCTGAGCAGGGTTCACACAGCAATTGTGGTGCTTTGCAGGAAGCCAGAAAACACAACAGTACAGGGATGCAGGGGAACAAAGTGTTTCATTTCCCTGTATTACTGAAAATAAGGGGGGAAAATGAGATGACTGGAGCATTATGGTAGCGCGCCGTGTCACTGTACTTACCTGAGGTCACCCTCTATGTGTGTATTACTAACCAGTTGTTACATATTGCAATACTTGTGCCTTAAAATGCCTCCTTTTGTCTGCTTTCTGGCCCGCAGCCTCGTATCCTTTGGGGCTGAAGAGAAAAAGAATTTTTTGATTGTTGCCACCAGTGGCAGCTCAGTTGTGCCAGGGCAGACAAGCACCCGAGTGGGGAAGAGGCGGCTGCCTGGGAAGGGGTCACAGCCGTTCGGGGAAGGAGTGTTGTGGGGGCACCTCTGCTGCCTGCCCTGTGGGCACAGCCCAGAGGTCGAGGAGCGGTCGGCAGTCAATGGGCTAACCCTTGCCAGCAGGGGAGGCAGGAGCAGCCTTCCCCACCTGAACCGGCGCTAGACCTGGGCTAAATTGCTGCGGGAGCTGGACCCCGAATCCCAGCAAACAGGTCTCCGTTTGAGTTCTTCCTTCCCCTCCCAAATGGCAAGGTCACCGTACCATCCGACTGACCCTTCCTCCGAGCCTTTTCCTTGTTTCAGCGAATCCTGCAGTCCTGGCCTGGCAGGGACTCCGCAGTTCAGGAGCACCCCAGCTGCTGAGGAGGCCCCTCAGCATGTCCGTCAGCAGATCCCCCCTCGCACCTCCTTTAGCCTGAAATGTTCTGAGCCCTTCAGCTGGCAGCATGTGGAGGTGAGCGCTTGTCCCTCGCTAAGAAGAATGGTCCTGACCCACAGCGCTGCATACCTTTCAAGTCTGGTCATCAGAAGAAAATAGAAAACTTACTCATTTATTTTATGCTATAACAACAGTTTCAGTTCTTGCCTCTTTTTTGTGCTCTTCCACCTCTGCTTTGACATGGTCCCGGGACTTTCCCTGTCACAGGAGTGCATGTGTTTTTTTCTTGCAGTTTATGGGAACGATAGGTTTTGGCCTTTCAGATTGTGTTGAAACAGGGGACTGGTGGCAGAGCAGCATTAATGATGGTGCTGGTGTTATTTCAGACCACAGTGGCAATGGAAAACATAACGTTGGTTTGTTAACCCAGAGCAGAGGGAAGAACAATTGCTCATGGATTTGGGGAGGAAATTAATGCATGGAGCTTCCTTCATCATCTGCTGATTGCTGGGAGCAAAATGCTAAGGTATGGAAATGAGATGATGAGTGGAGATGGGGAAATGTGGTAAGAAACCGCTGTAACATTTTGGGCTGCCTGGTCTGCAGGAAATTCTCATAGAACCTAATTTGGGAATAGCAGCCCAAATTTCACTTTGTAGTCCACAGAACCCTTTCCATCTGCTGGACTTCAACAGCCAGACACACATTCATAAAGCTTCAGAAGCAGTCTGGATGTCGTACTGTTCCTGGACACAAACCAAATTTTCCTAAGCCTGTGGTGTTGGCTTGCTTTTTTTTTTTTCCTTTCTTTTAATGTTAGGCTGTCTCCAAGGAAGCTGTCTCATTAGAGCCAGTTTTAGCATGAATACGCCGTTTTGCTTGACTCGAGGACAAGAGGCTTGGATTTGCTGTGGACTCTGGGAAGGGTTCAGTGTCTTGGAGACTGGCCACTGGTGCCTTGGTAATTTGTTGATGTTGATTGGCACGCAGGGGTTATTTTTACGTAGTACATGAGCAGTAGAACTCACTACAGCTCATCACTGGTGGCACGCACCAAGACCAGGTTCTGTGGGAAGCCAGTCGGCTTAGCTTCCTGTGAACAGTAAGAAATAAACAGTACAGCCCAGCATATCACTAAATGTCACAGCCCCCTCTCGTGCATCCTCTGTGTTGCATCCAAGCCCAAATTCATCATCCTTTCCTATCACCTCACTCCCAATACTTTCAGCTCTCTTCCCCCACTCCTTGGCTGTGGGCTGGGCAAACCCTAGCAGCTGCAGAATGCGTGCGTCACTGTGCTTCCCTGCTGTCCCGTGCAGGTGCAGGATAACCTAGAGCCTTGCTTAGCAGCATCCCAGCGTTGTCCTCTCTGGGGACCGGTGGGCTCTGCAGGCTGCTAAGCCCAGGTTGGCCTCTGAACTACCTGAGTGCTCTCAGGCACGGTATAGATAGCAGCCTGGCCTCCTAGCGTGTCCTGCTGAGTACTAGACATGCGGTTCTCCTCTCTGGTCTTCCTTGGCAAGACAAAATGTGTATGTTGTTCCTCTCCATGGAAAGAAATCATTTCAATAACAGCCTCCCACTGAGCTGAAACTGAAAATGGTAACCGTTTCTAGAACATTAATATCTACATACATTTGCATATCTTTATTCACAGATAGATACATATATACACACACACCTAATACTGAAATGTTTGCAGACTTCATCCCTGTGTGGAAGGTTGGCACTTCATGAAACCATTTCATAATGCATGAAAATTCGATGGGTAAGAATTATAATGAAATATTTTATGTAGTAAAACTACAGCTAATAGTGTTTCTTCTGGAGTTTGGTTACTTTATAAATATTTTGTATCATCTTGAAAACTGGGAAAGTTACAGGCAGATCAAGAGTGGCACAAAAAGCAAATACTGTCTCGTCTCCACTACTGAGAAATTGTTTAACAAATCCACATTTTTTGTTGTCATGGAAGAGGAATCCTGATGGGACACACCAAACTGCAAAATAACTGATATTATCTGCTGGCACTATACCCAACGTCCAGCTAGGCCAGTATCCGTCATCTGACAGGGGTATCACCCATTGCTTTGAAAGAAGCCCCCTCATAGCATGGTCTAGATTTAAAAAATAAAAAGGTTGGAAGGAGTTATGACTTCCGTATCCATAGAGCTGCCCTAGCGAGACAGTTCTCCAGGTGAAGCATGTTATAGAAGTGTTATTTGCATTGTGGTCAAACCCACTGTGTGCATAAATTTGTTAGCCACAAAACTAGGCTTTCCTTCCAAAAATCCTAAGCCAAAGTCAAGGAGTCTTTAACTGAAGAAGTGTGATAATGTTGTTCTACGTTTTTGATAGATTAATCAGCATCCTTTTTTTTCTGCATCACTCCTTAACTACAAATTTAGTTTTAAAACTTCAGATTTAAATGATGTGTAGATGTGGCACTTAGGGACATGGTTTAGTGGTGGACTAGGCAGTGTTAGGTTTACAGTTGGACTCGATCTTAAAGGCCTTTTCCAACATAAAAGATAATATGATTCTGTGATTGTGGAACAATGGGGGAACAATTTTCTGTTCCAGTCTTCCATTATTTCTTATCGTGATCTTACTGTTTAGCTTTTAACCATATGTAGTTTTTCAGTAGAGTTTTCTTTCAGGCCCAGCGTTTCTCAAGGAGCCCTATATACACAAAATAAATTGGCAAAGGACAGAACCAATAAACAAAGGTATAAATTAGCTTTAGAGACAATTTCACGAGTATTTGATCAGCTTTTCTTTTGAAATTGCTTCTTACAGTTGATTTTTTCATGCTCTGATCAGTCAATAGGACTTGGTGTATTTCCGAAGTGGAAATAAATAGAGAACAAATTTAAGATACTAGAGACCTGATCAACTGTAATGTTTCTACTGACTTTAATATACGTGAGACACAATCCAATGTGAATAAAGATTTTTTTTTCCCCTCATTGCAAATATTCAACTGAAGCCACAAGAAGGCATGTTGGATATTTCTCATTTGTAGTAACAACGTCATTAGGCTTTTAGAGTAATGAGAGAAGAAAATCTGAAGTGCTGCCAGATGCAGTTATATTTCTCAGTGGAGAAATCTGAGTATATCAGTCTTTTGCTTAGTTCTGTTTTCATACTTTACACTCATAGGTGAATCTTTGCTGTTGCCTATTCATATGGCATTCAGTCCTATTCCTGTGTGGTATTTTTATGACTTTTATTTCCACCTGAAATTCTAATATGAACAGCATCTAATTTCCATGATCTGTATCCTGCCCTCTAATTGCATGTGCCAAAGCAAGAGGTTGCAGGACTACGTCATTCTTGGTTTCTCCCCAGGTATGTATGCAGTTTGCTGTATCCCTGCCATTAAAAAACAATTCCTGGCCAAATATAGCCCATATTTCTTACTCTTCTTATCCAGCTGAGGCTTGTGCAGCTTCTGTACCTTGTGGTGCTTGCTCTTCTACTTGTAGACTGTATTGCTGTTCTGCAGTGGTCACGGAACTGGGACAAAATGCTGCCTTTGCATCACCGGTAAACCATGGGAAGAATTTGGAAAATAGTAGAGCCTAATACTTGGCTATCAATGTTTTCTCAGTTTATGGTCAACAGTGCTCAGAGGGCTGTGTCATATGAACTAAACCACATCAGTCATGGCTGAAGTGCATTTAAGAACAAGAAAAACAAGGAAGAGTGCACGAACAATGAAGATTGTGTGTACGAATGAAATTATTACGGTTGGCTGATGGTGGGGAATGCCAGTTACTACATGGAGTACGAAATTGGTGTCTGCAGAGGACAACAGTGATAAAAAAATTCTTTGGAAATCCACTTGTACACATATCTCTTACTTCTTGAGTAAGAATCAACTCAGATGCAATACATTCACATAGTTTACCTCTCTAAATAAGTGTACAGGTATTAATACTCTTGGACACCAATCTGAGATATTTTTAAAGGCAAAGAAATGGGGATACTCTGCGCAGCCTGAGAGAGCATGGGGGCAAAGCCCAGGTGCTGAGGTCCCATCCTGCTCTCCAGGCTGCTAACGCTGTTGCTGCGGGTTCATTGTTACATTAACACGTGTCTGCCCTCTCCCTCAGAGAAGAAACAGGTACCAGCAGAATTTTGGATAAATTCTTGATCTAAACCCTTACAGTAAGAAAGGATTATTTTCATTGCTCATACAAGACAATGCAAGCTGAAATATGTTAAAAGAATCAATGATCAGCACAAGCATCCTGGCCAAGACAACACATGACATCAACAGGAGTTTGCACAACTGGAGACATCTGAACAAAATCTGAGGTAACACTGTTCAGCTCAGTGAAGGTTAAACTGTTTTTGAAGGGAAGAGTCTATTTCTCAGACTCCCGAGCAGTCAGTACCTGCAGGCTGTTTCATACAGCACAGAGGCACATGTCAGAAAAAGCTGCGTAACTGGGCTCCACTGAAGGCCACGGAGGAGGAGAGAGAAACCGGAGAAGACTGATAAGCTGCAGCTATCAGTTAGACTGAGGTGAAAACAAACACGTACTGTCCTTAGGCAAGTGACCTCTTGGAAACATCAGCTAAACCTCTGATTTTAACACACTAAACAACGTGTCACATTCAGACTGTCTACAGTGTGTGGATACTTTGTCAGTTCTTAGGCATCTCCCTCAGAACAAGTATGTCTGTGTGTGACTGGAATAAAACTTCTCGGAAGGAGAAATCTCACCAGTGCTCGTGCAACAACTTAGACTCTTTTAACCACTTTAAAGCAGTTCTTTTCTGTAACTTTCACTATTTTTTCTCGGTTTTCACCCTTCCCGGAGGTTTCTTTTTTTGTCAGGGTCTCATTAACATTAAAATCAGGTTAGCTGAGGAAGGAGAAGTCCCATTTCTTCTTAATTTCAATTTACTACCAAGTTCTTTGCTTTTCTAATAGCCAATATTTTTTCATAGTGTTTATGCTAAAAGTACAATTTAAACAAATGGCACCCATGGAAGTTGTTTATCTTTGAAAATTGAAAGAGTAGGAGTCTTCACAGCAATCATTCACTAATAACAAAGCTTCAGATTCTCCCAACCACGTAATTTCATCGGATATGTTTTTAAATGTTTTCCTTCATTCACATTTGTATTAATAAAAGTAAAAATATTTAAATTATTCTTTATTTTTAGTGTATTGAAAAGGGGCTTTTCCATAGCAGAAAATAGGACCTTTTGGTTCCGACCACAGATGAAAGATGGTGACTTTAGGGCTGAAACAGAAGGTGATACCTCCACATGTGTAAGCCCCACAGCCAAAGCAGGGCATGCAGAGCACCCAGTGCGTGCATTTTCGGGCTTAAGCCCAGCTGGTACCCGCCAAGTGGGCACCTCTCAGCTGGGGACCAGCTCTGCAGCCTTCACCCTGGTTTTCTGAGGGGCAAGAACTTCTCAAACTTCATGAAATATTGCTGGCTGCACACTGGTGTTAGCTGTAGCTCAGGGTCCTGCAGCCTTCTCCCCGATATTTACCCCAGAGCACTGGGGACTCAGAAAGGCCCTTGCCAGAGATCCCCTGCCTGAGCTGGCCAAACTGTCCACACATCATCAGGCAGTAGTAGCATTTTTCTGTCATCTGCTGTTTCTCATACTGATGGCTCTTGTAGTATTTCTTGCAGACAAATTAATCTGGAAATATGCATCAGACTGTTTTCTAATGCCCCCAGACATGTTTATGAGTTAAGAGGTACAGAATCTAAAACACATGGGGTATTTTATTCTCAGCCACAAATGGGATCAGAAGTGGGAAAACCTGCTTACCTTCCAGTTCTGCTCCTCTCATGCATACTCGCGGGAGCTATGATTCCAGGATGAGTCATGCCAGAAACTCTCCTATATCTGAGACAGCTTGATATTGTAAAGGGTTAACAAAGTCAGATAGATGCTCTCAAGTGCAGGAAGCAAGTGTTTCCTTGAACCTCAAAATCCATGCCATCTTCTAAAAGATAAATACAAAGCAGATAGATATTTCAGAAAAAAAAACAAACGAGCACAAGGCAAATGCCTTGACCTTAATCCAAGGTCCAGGGATGCAAGACTTGATGATAGTATGTTCATTAGCAACGCTTAACCCTATAAATCTGATACCACTTTTAAAGGAGGACAGTACATTATCTTCATCTTCTAGATGGTGAAACTAAGCCCTTGGAGGTGGAATGACTTGGCCAAAACCAGACCTGGGTCTGCCTAGATTAGACCCACTTCATCAGACAAAAATGCTATCTCTGATTACAACCACCAGACACATCACAGGAAAGGGCAAGAAAACCCACATTACATGTGTTGACAGATCTGCCTGTTTACAATACTGTGCGGTGCAGAAGTGAGGTTGATGCAATTGGTAAGTTAAATCTTCAGTCCAAAAAAAAAGCCATAGGAAATTATTTTTTCTTTCCTTTTATAGAATACAAGTAGGTTATGGAAATGCGTGCTACGAAAAAGATGACAAAGCTCAGAATTTTTGTTTTAAATTATACCATCAATGTCATGCAAACCTGAAATTAGAGAGCCACTTAAAGAGCTTAGTTAATCTGTCATGTCTCTGAACACTGCAAATTGAAGGACATGAAACCTCATCTTTAACTATTGAAATGCAGAGGCAGATCTGTCACTGAGAATATAAGACACTTGTCTAACACTGACCTGGATAAATTTCAGTACTGGTGTGACACCCAGGGAAATTTGACGCTTGGTGATCTGAGGCACAGGCAGTGAGATTAAGCTGAAAGCGGAGCAAGCTGTGAACTGTTTGCAGTGTTTTGACTCACAGAGGACTTCAGAATCATCAGGGAGACAGAAAAAAAACACTGCTGATTTCTTGGAAAACAGCCCCAAACTAGAAATTAAATTAAATATTTACTAACATTCAAGTCTAATCAAACTAAAAAACACTCTCTCCCATGGAAATAGCAGAGAAAGACACCTGTCCACCAACACCTTTCCATCAGATGCAGTTTTAATCCATTCTTATTTTGCATTTTCCTGTTGGTTAAAAGTCATACTATCGTCCTAAGTCTCCCCTGAGTGAGTTGAAAGGATTCAGCAGCACATCTTAGCACTCCGATTAGGATTTCTACTGTGTCAAAAGGATGACATTTCTGAGATTTGATAGAACTCTAAATTTAAATTAATTAACATCACTTAAAAGTACACAACCATTTTATTTTAATCCTAACTATTGTTAAATCACTTACTAAGAGCCTTCTGCTAAGGCTGACCACTTGTACTTCATAGTAAAGAGAATACCAAAAGTCTTACCTGGCATTAAAGACCTGTCATGAACATGAATGCTCTACACGTGGATATTAAAGACAATTCTTATCAGACTAGATGGTAGAATACACAGAGATGATGGCTGACCTTCAGTGTGTCATTTAAACTGAAGATTCAGAGATGATCTCACTTCAGAGCTGTATGGATAACACTGCTTATTACAAATTATCCTTTAGAGAACAACTAATTATGGCCTGCCTAGCACCAGACCATTATTAAATATGCTGTATTAACACAACAACATCTAAACAGAATTCTTGAGTCTAAATTATCCCGATACACAAGGTACTAAAGTGTTACATTGGATACCTTATTTCAATAATCTGCATGTTCCAGGTCATTTCTGCAACTGGTCCAAGCAAGCATCCAAGAACATGAGCAGGGTGTAGCAATGTACTAAAGCTATTAGTATGAAGCAGCAGTTGTTACGGCATGACTTCAAGTTTTTCTTGCCTTTCCTGGGACAGGAAAGGTACATAACGTTCCATGCGATAGACTGACCTGCAATTTCTGAGGAACAGAAACAAACCGTTCTGTTGCGCCATGCACTTACTGCTGTCTTCACAGAATCGGGTACTGAGATTTTAAAAAAAGCAGTGCTCGTTAAATAATGATCAGTTTTAGTAGCCTCAGCGTCACATATAAGATACACTTACATCTACTTTTTTCTTAAGCCTAGAATATCTCTGCTTTCTTTTTTACTCATTATTTTGTAGTACTCAGTAAAATGCTTCATATTTTTCAGGAGACAAATCCCTCTTCCAAAGACTTGTGGCACATCCTGGAACTCTGCATGGGAGAAAAGCCTGAAAACAGACCATTTTTCTGCACTTCAAAGGCTCTAGAATAATCTGGCAGAAAAGTGACATTAAAGAACACAAAATGAAGATTCAGAAGGAAGAAATGAATTATGGAAAGTAGATCTTGATCTTGCAGTCAAACAAACGGATGTTGTATAGATCATTTTTAGAAATGAGACATAGGACTTGTCTTAGTCTCTAACAGCCTTTTTTATTACTATAAACTGTCTTTAAATCTACCCTGTGATTTTCATATGATCAACCTTCTCCTTTTTGTCTCTGTAACTTCAGCAACCGTTACCTAGCTGGAGTTTTTGTTCTATAACCTACTTCTTTCACTTCCTAAATAAAAAGATCATGTCATATTCAGTAAATTAAACACATGGCTTTCAATACATGTATCAGAACAGTATACTTTCAGAAGATAAAACATCGGAACAAAATAAACACAGAAACAATGTGCCTTTGGGGAGTAAGAAAACACTCCAGGGCTGATTATACTTGCCAGAACGTTGAACATGGACTCATCAGATTGATTAAGTCTGTCATAACAGCAAATCGTTAAGCCGTGAAAGAAAATTCAATATACTTTCTAGTGATAGAAGTCTATTTTTAAACAATCAAAATAATACTGCTTTTAGAAAATCCCTGTTGCTTTACTAGTATCTTGCGCAGGACTTTGATGTCAAAGATGCTGTAGTAATAAAAGCACAGACATAGCAATGTTAATTTTTCTCTTTTATTATGTGACATAACTACGTGGGCCTGTGTTATTAAAGACAAACATGCCAGATAAAGTAAACAGCTGAGGGCAAAAGGAGCAAGAAAACATTCTGTAGGGAGAGAAAAACTCTGATTGAAAAGCAATGCAGTTACAAGGGGGTTTCCACAAAAACTTCCCTCTTCTGTGAAAACCTAATCTGATCTGGAGGGAATTCCAGGGTCAGCCTAAAACAGGGCAGTAAAAAGTTGAAGCAAGCTAGTGAGCTGGAGAGACTCCCAGACAGACGGATGCTTGTCCAGAGAGACCCTGTGTAGGGCCATGTAGCTCTTCAAGAACTGCAAATTCTTGGAGTCAGAGCTCATATCCTCCCGACATCCCACTTCCCGTGCAGTATAACTGCAAGTTTTATACACAAAACAAGAATAAGATCACAGCAACCACCACTGACTTCATGCTTTGAGAGAGGGCCACCCAGAAGATTTTTTTTTTAGCTGTCAGATGTAGCCACTGCCCTGTGAACACATTCAAGTATGTTTCTCCTCAAGTGATCGATCACACACAGGCTGAAGGAAGAGATTATGTTTTTTATTTTTACAGCAAATCGCTTTTCTCATTTCTTGAGTATCCAGTGGCTGAGGAAAAAACATGTTTTCCTGCAGATAGGAACTCAGCTGGTGAGTGCTATGGACATTCTTCTATTGATAAAAGACTCACTGCTTACTAAAAATACCAGCTTTTGAAGTAGAAATGATCCTTCTTCAGCATCTCTGGACTTCAGAGGAACTCAGAAGGCAGTGTGATTTGCTATGAGCCCACCCCGTCAGTCTCCCCCAGTGTGACATTATCTTGAAGGAGAAAAAGTAAAATGAAAGTATTTACAGCATGTCTCCTCAACATTTCCATTTCTCTGAGGAAGATTCCACTAAGACAAAAACAGGCAGCGTTGGCAGGACCAGACCACTGCAGACTTTCAAAGAGGTAAGATCTAACATGCAGTTATTAATTGTTCCTCATCATAAGGGGCTTTGAAAAGATTTATTTACACTAGTATTTAAACAGTACTACAGAAAAGAGAAGGAAAAATATACTGTTTCAGAGGAAAAACCATCTCAAAAGCTACATGTATATATATTCTCTTTTGTCTGCAACAATCTAAAGCTTGGAATTCATCAGCTAGTCTTTAACCTGAACTCTGAAAGTTCATGATTGCATTGGGGTGAAAAAATGGGCTACATGAATCACAGTTCCTATTGTTGAAGAGCTAAAATTAAGATTTGTTCCATGTGAAGCCAAGATCAAAAACTGTCCTAGTTTTAGTGTCTATCATGTCATTTACCCAGTCAACAAAATGTTTTTAAGCTTCAAAGACTACCTTTTGCACAGTAGCACATGAAACAGTAATAGCAATGGAGCTCAGCTGTCCCTCTTTGTATTTTCTTTTCGTATTTCTTCCTAATCTTTAAAATGTATGATTTTGCAACTGATTTTACATCTGATTGTTGCTCTTCTTGGCTACATATCAAGGACTACTGATACCTAAGGCTGGTATTCTTATCCTCAAACACTAAGCCAAATGCATGACTCACAAAGTTCCATCTAACAGCCTCTCTGTTCAAAAAGCCCAATCTTAGAATGAGATAAATAGAAATGATAAGACTTAGGCTGAAACACACACATAGCCTTAAATAGCTGAAAATACACTGTGAGCTTGGAAAGTGCAAAGCATTTAGTTTTTAAGATCGCTTCCATGCTTCCATCAGAATCATATGGAGCTTCCATTTCCTTATATTCTACACCTACACTATCCTACACTGTAATCCACACTAGAATATAGCAGCCAAATACATGCAGTAGTTTAAAACATAATTGTATATATGCATATTAGCTCTACAGTATGGTATTTTTTTTCTGAACTTACACAATTATGACTGACACAAAGCTCATTGAAATGTATTTAGTCATTTGTATCCATCTATTTAGTTTATAGTTACCTCCCAGCTACTCATTTGTATTTACAATTAAAATACAGATTTACTAATAACTCTCAAGAAAACAGAATTGTTGGTGAAGTGCCATCAAGTGCTGCGATATCACTAGATGATGGCACTTCATAAAAGATGTTCTCCATCATCCCTTTCTAGTTTTAAGAATTTCTGGTTTAATTTTCATAAGTGCAAACACACCACAGTCTTTCGATTTCAGTGTATTTCAAATGCTCGGCACCTGTAGAAATCAGACTGCGTTATCTGGGATGTCGTAATGTTGATAATTCATCTAATACCAGGTGTTTAGTCTGTGCGTAGAAGTAAAGAAAGAACCAAGAAACTGGAAGAAAAAATTTACTACCTCTAATCTACGTAGTCAGGTTCTTTAAAGAAGATGCAGCCTCACTTATAAATCTTGCTCCTTTTATACATTTTAACCATCTCGGGAGCAACACCGTTTGCTTCAGGCGCCAGGCAGTAAGGGGCACGTTGTGAGAACACAGGGCTCACGCGCTCCAGGGGCAAGCCCACAGTGGTTATCAATCAGGCTTCGGATTGCAGCGACTCTACTGTCAGACGTTTAATATGCGTTTTGGGGATGATGAGATACAATCTTATTACTCCTATGTATGTAATATTTTTAACTGTAGTTTATACAGTCTTGTCCCTAACAACTTTTGCAAAGCATAAAGGTTCTTTTTATAGTATCGATATATTTTGTCCTGTATGGTCTACGTTTTGTAAAGTATAAACTAATGTATTATGTTCAATTATACATAGTTTGTGTATTAACATTAAAAAGGTTTATCAAAGCAGAATTAAAACCAAGCTTTGAAAACTAACTCAAAACTTTTCAAAGGCTGGGGCTTTTTTTTTTTTTTTTTGGTAAATATACTGCATTTTTTAATACTTCATTGGATTTGTTTGTGGGGCTGTACTTTTATTTTTAAGCAAAGAATAAAAGTATGAGGAAACCCTTGGTATAGTTGTAGATTCCTTGACACAGATATTATTTCATGTAATGTGAAGTTACCATGGCTTCCTCTCTTTTTGATTGAAGATAACAGAACTAGCGCTAGGCAGGTATTTTGCTACACAAAGTACATTGCTAAAAGATTATCGTTGATTAAAAACTACACTGAGAATTCATTTTTTAGATGTCTAACTTTTGTATACTCGGGTACAGGGCGGTCATCCTCTCTACCCTTTCTAGTCAGCGAGGAGACACAAAGCTGGAGAAGGTGATTGACCTCCTACTAACACAGGCTCTTCCAGATGGTAATTCAGCTCACCCCAGTCAGACACCTGTCTGCAAACAAGACAAAGCACCTTCAGGAACGTCTCTTTCTCTCCACTAGCCATCAAGGGTAGACAGGGTGGCTGGCTTATAGCTCAAGATTTTCTTAAGTCTGTGACAGAAATCCCATCTAAAGTGTTTGCTGAAACGCAGTGGTTAACTTTTCAGGTTCTGCCATTCTCTGCCAGCCAAGGACTGCAGGTACCACCTTACTGACCCCAGACTCCACAACCTGGGGAGCCAACTTCAAAGAGCTGAATTTCAGGCACATTATTGAAATGTCCTTTTCCTTGGAAGTATTTTTTTTTTCCTTAAGAACATGAACACACTTGAAGCACCAAGGCTTCTTATGAATCAGAAATTCTCAAACTCAACAACTGTAGCTGGAACCCTGTTTATTTCTGGACTTCGATATTTCAGGATGAGGCATTAGAAAAACACAGCTATTTTAACACCTGGTTTCAATCCAGTTAATAACTTTGCACCTGATACAGTCTCCCCCATTAAGTCAAATTTATGCTAATACTGTCCTGATTAGCAAATATATTTAAAGCTGGTTTATGGGATGATTTCTGAATAAGGTAGGTGTCTAGATTCAGTGAAATTCAGCCATCAGATTACAAAACAATGTGAACTTCACAACTTATCTATAGGTATCCCTGCAAAAGAGTGGAATAGCCCACAGGATGACAAATAGCGACAGCCAGGGAGAGGTCTTTTTCATGCTGGGTAATTCTGTGCTTTTGCTGAACACAACATAATCGCTAGCATTGGAAACTGCAGAACGCAAGTATTTAAGTTACTTTATGGAAAATTCAGGTAGCCACATGAAACTCACTTGATTCTGAAGATACAAGATACAAGGTCTTGAAACACACAAGTATGTACTTAAACGTTTAATTCCCAAACTGGATTGTATATATAGGCTGTGCTCTGCAGGGCTTAATGAAAGATGAAGCAAAGGGCACCAAGCTGATAGCCTCAGCAGGACAACTGTGATTCTTCTTCTGGAGGAGCCTTAGGTGATGACATTTGTGGCCTCTCTGCACTATATTTCACGGCACAGTGTGGGCAGACCTTAACTCATTCTATAAATCATACTGTATCCTGAAAGACATCTTTTCTTCCTTTTTTCCTCCCTCTGAAAAATGCTTCAGGGAATAACTTCACATCTACAACACTCTGCTTCTCCTTAGGATCTAGAAAAAGCAAAGGCATGGAAGGGATCCATTTTTGTCTTCCTTAGATTCATCTGAGCTCCCAGGGAAATATCTAATAATGCATTTACAGCATGTTGTTTTCAAAGCACTCTCTATTAAAATATTAATAACTTACTCATCTCAGCCCCGTAGTAAAGCAGGTGATTTCCCATTTCTACTACTTTACAGAAGCATGGATAAGTACTTTGAAGGAAAGGATAATTTTCAGAGCTGACACGAGAAGCACATCTTCATGCTCAACAGTTAGAGGAGGATATCCCACATCAATCCACCCAAGCATGCACACAAAGTGGGAGTTAGACCCAGGAAATACACAATCGGGACACCTAATTTTAAGGCACTAAGGGCCAAAGCACACACCAAACGCTACACTTACTCTGCACTAGTGTAGGCTTTTTCAAGCACAGGAACTGGATGAATAGCCACTTTTCATGGCAATTATCACTGTATTCATTTTAGAATCAGAGAAACTGATGCACATTAAATTAAACTGATTGCTCAAAGCTACTTGGTAGCTTCTGGCAATATGGTAGAGAGTTTCAGTAGATGTAATTTACAGGTCAATGGTAACAACATACAAAAGAAACTACTATTTTTGTCTAAAAACACAGTGGTGCTGCTTACCTAGTGTATGAGAGGCAAGTTCACCTCCTTTTCTCTCTCAGGGAATTCCTACCCACAGCTCTTGTCTTTCTGAAAAGCATTCTGTTCCTCAGAGCCCTGTGATGATGACAAGGAATAAAGGGTAATTGCTGCCCTCCTAGCTGAAGATGATTTTCTCTACAAAGGATCCAATAATTAAAAACACTTTGGGCTAGAAAAGGAAAACAATCGTATGCTTGTAAATAAAGAAGATATTTATATCTATATTTACATCTATAAAGATGTAAATAAATAAGTCAGTCCTGTTTAACATCATGTTTAAGCAGCCAGAACTATTGTACCCTGATAACTGAGTTCCTAACAAAGTATGGCTAGTATCAGACCACATTAACATTTGTTTTATACTCCTGGTGCAGTAAGTCTTTGGACTTAGGCACTGCAGTAAGGCAGCTGGAGCTTCACTTGGTTTTGCCACTCTGTATTTTTAGTTTTAACCCTTAATGCCTACCTCCAAGTAGGATGCTAAACCATCACTTGGAATTACGCATCAATACCACATCCTCATCTTGCAACGTCATACCCAATAACTCACTGGCCAGAACACTCTCCCAGTCCACGGGCAGACCTAAAACTCCCTACTTTGATGGAGATTTAAACACCTTCTCCCACGTTAGGTGCTAGTTTAGCTACTAATTAACTTGATGTGCAGTATTCTCAGTTCCTTCCGTTGTAACTCTTGTAAACTTGGGGGATAATTAGTTCACCATTGAATCTCGGAAAAAGAAAGATACAGAGAATGATTCAGTAATTTAATGGCTGAGAGAGAAAAGACCTGAATTTCCATCTGCCTCACTTCACTGTTTTATAGGCTATATATAGGCTTCAGCTCTTTCCGGAAGGGTTGAATGGCAAAAAAAAAAAAATAAAGCAAGCTAGAAATGAGCTGACAAAAAGGATGCTACTGGTGAACAGGCTCAACAGTACTCGGCAGAGGCAAAAGGACAAAATGGAGAAAGGGGAGACTAGAGACATGGTACTTAAGAGGGGAAAAGTGTAGAGGTGCACAGCCTCGGTCACAGAAAGTCAGCCTGGGCTACGTCTTCTGCAGGTACTTGGGGTCCAACTCAGAGCAGCCCCGGGATCCAACTCTACCTTCCTCAGAGCCTCACAGCACCTCAGCGGGAGCCATAAAGCACCGGTCGCCTCGCTGCAAGGTCTCTGCTGCCCATAATGCTTTCTTAGAGACAGAAACTCTGGGACAAGATTCAGAGGGCAAATTAATGCTATGGCAGTGCCCATTCAGTCAAGAGGCTGCAACAGCTTCCCCCGCCCCCCCCCCACCCCCGGCACTGGGCTGGAGGCACCTGCCCCAAGGACACGTGCGTTGCCACCTGGAGAGGTACAGACTGCCGGCCACCCCACAGCCCGAGGGCAAAATGGTTGCTATTAACAGCGGAAAGCGCAGATCCACCTTCCCACAGACAAAGCGCCGAGCCTAGGCCGCCCGCGCCCAGGGCAGGTGGCTGCTGTCGCCATGTTGTGGGCAGCCCGGCCCAGGCGGGCGCCCTGCCTGGGGCTGCCCCGCGGGCTGAGGCGGAGGCGGGCGGATCTGCGGGCGGGTCTGCGGCCGGCGGGGCCCGAGGGCAGCGGCACCGGCCCGTACAGAGAACCCCGAGGCTACAGGCGGGACTCCGGCGCCCCGGCCGCCGCGCACGGGCGAGAACAGCGCGGCTGCCCGGGGAAGGAACGCGTCCCGCTGCCCCCGCTCCGCGCCCAGCGCCGCGACCCCGCCAGCCCCACAGCCCCGCCGGGGCAGCCTGGGCGGGGCGGGGCGGGGCGGGGCGCGCGCTCCCTCAGGCCGCCCTCGGGGCCGCCCCGCCCGCCCAGGTGCGGCGGCTCGCGCCGAGCCCCGCCCTTCCCGCGAGCACTACCTAGAGGGCGGGGTCACCCGCCGGCGGATGGATACAGCTGCTCTCGCGGTGACTCTCGTGCTCCCGGACACCCCTCCGTGCCCCGCAAAGCCACGTCAGGGCAGAGAGGGGCGCCTCATCCGCCGCCCTTTGTCACCCCTCCGAGGAAGGGCGACGTGTCGGGGCGGTATCAGGACCCGAAGGACTATTTTTCACTCCCGCCGCAGGGCCGCCGTGGGCGTGTGTGCGCGCGAGGGTGGGTGGGCGGAGGGGAGGGAGGCGGATGCGTCTGCGGGCGTAAGTAGTTCCGGTTGAGGAAGTCGGGCTCGCGGCCGCCGGTTCCCGTGGCTGCGCCAGGGCCGGAGCGCCGCGTCCCGAGCGGTGCCGACCCGCCCCGGCCCCGCTCCAGCCCCAGCCCCGCCGCCGCCGCTCGCCCGCGTGGAGCCGCTCGCCGCCATGGCCACACGCTCCTGCCGGGAGAAGGCGCAGAAGCAGAACGAGCAGCACCAGGCCATCCTGGCCAAGCTGCTGCGGGAGGAGGACAACAAGTACTGCGCGGACTGCGAGGCCAAGGGTACGGCGGGGCGGGCGGCCGCTGGGCGGGGGGGGCGGCCGGGCCGGGCGGCCGGGCCGGGCCAGGTGCGGCGCTGCCGGCGGGCCCGGTGCGTGTCCGCCCGCGGCTGCCTCGGCGGGGGCCCGGGGCTGGGGCCCGGCGGCTCGGCCCGGGGAGGGGCGCCGCCACCCCGCCCCGCTCCACGTCCGCAGGGGTGGCGGGGCGCTGCCGGGGACGCCCTGCCGGTGGCGGTGACCGGCCCCCGCCCGACACGGGACCCGGAGGGGCGGCAGCAGGAGCCGGCGCGGCTCGGGGCGAGCGGCGGTGGCAGGCAGGCAGCCTCTGGTTGCCTTGTGGGCCGATGTCCGCTTCTCCGCCGCCTGAGCTGTAGCCTCGCTGTTCCGAGTGAGGAGCCCCTCCGCCGAGGCTGCGCGCACTGACCGGCCTAGCCCTTTCCTGAAGTTTCACTGCCGCGTCCTCTTCCTGCGCTGCCAGGTATCGATCGGGAGCGGGCTGTGGCAGTGGGCCTTCGGGACGCGACCGGCTGAGGCGGGGGGTAGGTGCCGGATGGGCAGAGCTTGGAGTGCCCAGAACAGTGCCCTCCGATGTTGACTCGGTCATGTAAGTGCCAGGCTCTTTGAATCTGGATGCCGGTGTCTAGTCAAATGTGTCACAGGGCTAGCTTTGGTGATGAGTGGAATTTTGAAATTATATTGCTGTCAGATTTCCCACTCTTTAGTCCATTAGTTTTATGCCACACAAAAGTAGATACATATTTGCGTTTCTACTTACCTTTGATTCTGTGGCTTTGAAATGGAAAAACGTAGTGCATCCCTCTTTCGTCTAGAGTCGATTCATTATGATGTTACCTTAAATAAGATGACTGCACAGTAAGTTATTCTTTTAAGTATAATACTTGCTGAATAATGACCAGGTGTTTGCGTTGTGTGACTAGCTCCAGAACCGCGTTGTTCAGCCCTTCTCCACCTCAGCTGGAGGTTAAGTATGGTGAAGGTAGTTTGAGCAACCAGGGATGACGTGATGTTTGTAATTTCCCTTCCCAATCTGCACATGCTACTTTTTGGCCATATAAATCATGCACCGCCTTATGCAATGCTGTTTGATACATCAGCAATAAGATTCTATTTTCCTAGTATATAACCCGAAGTAGTATATAATGTCGATTACACCAAAGATAATAGATCTTTGTATTTTGCAAGTAATTCTTAATCATTTTGTAGCATAGCTATCTTTGTCCCCAGTCTTCTGGTTGTTATGTACAGGACTTCTATCAGTGGTTTTCTGGAAAGATCATGTTTATATGTTTTGTGTATTGTTGGCACTATAGATTTTTCATGCTGAATGCTGCTCAGAGTTGCTTACTGGTGGAATTCCGTATGTGTGTTGTTCCATAGCATAGGCCTTGGAGCTGGGCTGCTCAAGATCAGTCTGGAATCCTCCAACTAATTTTTGACCTGTCTTCAGAGTTCCCTGTTTCTAACCATGGTCAAAGTATTTTGTAACTCTCCATAGTCCTTGGTATATTTCACTAGTTCAGCAATGCTAATGCTTTCAGCTTCTTCCTTGTATTTTTGTTATTGCGTATCTTTATCCACTGTCCTGTTCTTTGATACTTTCATATCTTTCTGCTGTCACAAGAGCTTTCTTTCATAAGTTAGAGCTTTGATGTGTCTTGAGTTTGGATTTTTTTCTGTTCAGGTTCTGGAGGACCTACCAATCTCTTGACCAGACTCTCTTCTGCTAGTACCTGTAATGCAGTTTTCATCTTCCTTGTAAATTATTTTACTTGGTTACCTTACTAAAATCTGACTGCACTTCTGAAGGCTTCTCTGTTTTCTTTTTTTGCTCAACCCCACTTCTCCCTTGCTGCCTCTTCGTATGCCGGAGGCATGACTTGCTTTCACCCTGTCCCCAGGGAAAGCTGACATGAAAACAGTGTGGTGCAATGTGAGCTTACAGTATTGAGGATGTTCTTTTCTTTCTTTCTCCCTTGAAGTTTGATTTGCACTTGCCTTATCCTGTTCTGGCAATTCCTATTTTAAATCTTGTATTGTATTAGCTTCATAGTGCCATCTGCCTTTGCCTGTACTCCTGTAGTTAAGTGTATGGTTTTCTTATTGCTGGAGGGGAGAGTGTGGAATGATAAATGTATCTTAGTTGCAGCTGTTCTAGAGGCACTTGATTGAGAGATGGTTGTATATGGACACACTGTAGATTCCTATCCTTAAGTTTAGGAAGTTTTCTTCTAGGAAGGGGAGCTGTATGAACAATATTGAGATGCCGCCACTATACCCTGAAGTCTAGATTTCTGTATACTTTCAGAAGAGAAATTGTGATCAGTTTTTAAGTTGAAAATGGAGCTTGTCATGAACATATGGTGCCACTGTTGAACTCTTCATTATATCAGCTGTTGTTGAAACTTCTTCTTGACCCAAATAAGAGGAAAAGTGAAGGATACTTTTTTTCAGTTGAAGCCAGCTGTTGTTTTCTTAATGTTACACACTTAATCCATGGGGGTTGAGTGCTCGTGGCTTGCAGGTGTCTGGCAAAGTTGTAGTTTTGCTAGTCCTGGTATGCAGTAATATCTGAGACAGCAATTTTTAAACATGGCTCTCTACGAGATAACCAGAGGCTTTCAGCTGTCTGCATGGCTTTCCCCAGACTGTGACAGTCTCCTTCACCTCTTGCATCACAAACAGCATCTCTTTCATCTCTGGTCGTGTTTATCGTTAGCCTGGAGTTCCCTATTGCCAGTTCCACTAGAGATTTTCTTCATCCTGGGTTCTGCAGACACAAATGTGAAGCTGTTTGTGACTAAATATTTAGGACTTCTCTGGTGTCAGTCCTAGTTCAGAATGTATGTTCTTCCTTTTGCTGATGTAACTTGATTCTTTTTTTCTTTGAAATGCTGTCTGCTTCAGTTTCTGTTACTTTTGTGTGAGCTTTGCTCCTTTGACATTCTCCTTTGTGTTGCTCAGTGGGAACCCCTGAATTCATTTTTTGTTTTCTTCCTGTTCACTTAGTTGTTGGATAACGTTATCTTCATGATTAACTCTGTTAACTGAGTTGCCGTTGTATCTTGGGATTTATTCTGCCAATACTTAAACCCATTGTTTTCAGTACCATCTTTCAGATAGGTTTGGTTAAGAACCCATGCTGAATTGCCAGCTAGGAGGCTATCGTCACGAATTCCTTCCTGTCACTGTTGCAGTCTCTCTTAAACCCGAGGTATTAACATTTACTCTAGGCTTCTGTTCAGTCACATTCAAGGGATGCTGAAGTCTTGCGGACTGTACTTGTATATCTATTTAAATGATGTTGTTTGAGGCTATGGGAATCCTTATGTAGCTAGATATAATTTAGAATCTTATCCTTCTGACCCTAAAAAACTTAATGTGGTCCTATTTGTGTATTTATCACTCACTACTTTGATTGTATCTACTGTAATGCCACTGCTGAACTCTTCCTTCATATCATTAAGGCTTCTCTGCTGGCTTGTACTTCTCTCATCAAAAAGGTGATCATCAGAACTTGCTGCTGTCCTGCTACTGATTCACTCCTAAATTAATGACTTGGCTCTCCTTGCTCTAATTATGACCACTATTTGCATTGTTTGTGAGGAAGTTCAAGTGTGCATCTTTCCTATATTATTGCATGCTTGCTCTGTGTAAGAATTAAAAAAGCTACCTCTTGGCCTTCCTCAAAATAATCTTGCTGTCATTAATAGTGGTCTTGTATCAAGAACAAACCCATCCTTTGGTTTCTGGCCTATTTTTTAAGTATGAGGTATGCAGATACATTAGACAGCTCTGTTCTGCAAGTCTTTCCGAAGGTGGAGAATGCATCTGAGGACACATCTGCCAGAGTAAGCATTAAGCAATAACTAAGATTGCTGACTCTGGCAACAGTTTCTGGAAGTGCTTTTAATTCTGTATTTGCCTTTTAACTGTTAAAACAACTGCTATGAAGGTGACCATCACTGCTAAAATGTGTTGGAAACTACCTGCTGCAGGGCCGTACTGTAGTTGCCGTATGTCACCTTCAAACTCTAAGTCTTGGAGCGAAAGACTAGATGCCTCTGTGGGGATGAAGCCTAAAAATCAAAGGTTCTGGAACAGCCTCTGTAATCACTAAGACTTTTGAAAGAGTGAGGAAGTTGGAATGACATTTGACAAGGCATTGCTTGTCTGTGCAATGACTGTTCTTCACATACCTATCTGAACAGGCATCTGCATAGGAAAGACATCTGCTGCCTTGTGTTGTACTACTGGGAAGAAGTTATACTGCTGTTTCCAATATTTGTAAGTGGTAGTAAGGCATTTGGTAGTAACTGAAGTAATACTGAATTTTTGAAAGAGATAAGCAACTGAAACTTTGTTGTGTTCCTTTTGTGTGTGTAACTAGGTAAAGCTAGCAGGAATTGGAAGGGTCTTGGAGAAAAAAATAGCTATGGGTCTGTCTGTCTGTGAAGAGTATGCTGAACGCTGTTGTAAAGCACGAGGACCTTTTCCCTTTCACTGTAGAAGGAGACTAAATGAATTTTTATTGTTGTTCCAGTACTGACGTTTGAATCTCTTGAGGAATAACACTTCTTTGAGGTCTGTCAAATGGAGCCAAAATCAAAAACTGTTAGCTTCAGTCATCAGCTTTTGGATTATAGGGGTTATAATTTGCTAATTCTATGTACTTAGTACCCAGTTGTAACATGTTAGAAGTCTCCTAGGCTTGTGTTATTTCTTGGCAGCAAGGCTGGTATTATTTGTGTGCTGATATTAAACAATACTGAATCAAATGCTTGGAAGTTGAAGCACAAAAGGAGATGCTCTTTATTAGAAGGGGACAAAGTATTCAGCAGTGTCAAAGGACTAGCCATTTAAGCAAGTAGACCTCTAAAGTAAACTGAAGGCAATCAATCTTGGTCTAATATGACTGTGTCTGCAAGTGTGGACCATAAGACTCCAATTACTGTTCCTAACAATGTTTGAACAAAAGAGGTATGTTTGAAACCAGTGTGAATAATCTCTAGCATACCTTTGCTGTCTGTGCTTGCGTTTGGATGCTGGCTTTAGTACGGATGGATTGACTACTGAAGTCTGCTTGTAAATTCATCTCTGTCAAGAAGGCAATTACCTGAATCGTCAATTGCTTTAATTTTAACTGTAACAATGTTAAAGTAACTTAATTGGAAACTTGCAAACCTTTCTATGTGCAATTGCAGATGTCTTGGGCCTTCAGAAAAGGGGAATATATTTCTGTATTGGGAGAGGTGTTACGGTTGTTTTTTTTTTGTCCCTGTTGTGCCCCCCCCCCCCCCCAGTGTTTACTTATTTCATGCCTGGTAGTGCGTGAAGCCTGGTTAAATGATCTCTTACCAGAATCCTAGTACAAAGAGCCACGTTAACACTGTTGCTTGTTCAGCCAGATTAGAATTGGTTTACTTTGAAAAGTATTTGCATTAATATTGTAATAAATAGTTATAGCTGTACTATACAGTCCTTGGATGTCTTTATGTGACTGAAGACTCAGTCTTTTCTGTCCGAAGAGTGGCAGGTACAGGCTCTTAGGAGTGTGGGGAGACACTAAAAAAGAAAGGTTGCAGTACTGAAATTTGTGTAGTCAGAACAGATTAATACAGTGTTGGCTTCAGGTAAAATTAACTTCAACTTCTCTCGCAAGCTGCCAATCTCAAACACAAAGTCTCCTGGCAGTGGGGGAGGAAAAGAATCTAGTTTAAATTGAAATGGGCAAAGTAGCTATTGAAACAAATCCGGAATGTTCCAGGTATGTTTATAGCTGTTCAGACTCAGTTTTTTTGGTGGGCAATTAGGTCTTGCATATGGTCTCTTCTGTGGCCAGAAGACCAACTTAAATGTACGTGAACATCACTTTTTGTGAAGCTGCCTTTGCTGTTTGCTTGTTTTGATGGCCGGTATTCTCACTGTATTAGATTTGCCTGTATAATTTAATAGTGTACTTCTTCCTGAGACATTAACCTAAAGCAAATGGATAACTCTTATAGCCCATGGCTTCAGCCTGTGCAGGGCTTCAGCTTTTGCCTCTGACTGTCATAAGAAAGCTTTGGAACAGCTCATCAGCAGTATTGGCTTGCTCTAGGATAAGGCACTGGCTCTGCTGCATGTCCTCAGGTGAAGATCTTCTCTGTCCCTCTCCTAAGGTGGAGAGGCTGCTGAAGTAGGACACCAGGGGAAATGGAACACAGTTTATGTTGGAGGTCAGTTCCACATGTCAGCTCAAGTGCGACTTCTGGCCCCATGCTGAAGCTCAGACACAGAGTAGTAACCAACCAGGAGCTGATTACTGCGCTGTGGATATCTTGTGCCAGTGAATATAGTTGCAAATATCAGGTGTAACTTCAGGTTACTTGGATTAAGCGACTGTTGGTACTTCTCTGTGGAATTCTGTTGCAAAGTTGGTATTGCTGCTGTGAAAGCAGGTTGGTAAAGATCATAAGAGCATAACAGCATAGAATATGAATCAACAGATACAACTGGAGGTTGTCCAGTGAGGCTTTGTGATACCCTTCCACAAGGAATAACGAAGGCAAGCTGCTTTGATTCACGGTGAGTCTTGCTTAAGCTTGGCAACTGGAATGATCTATCTTGACCTCTAATAACAGCAAGGAACTATGTATCCTAGTGATCATCTGCTACTTAGTGTTATTTTTCTGGCCTCTTTTTGAAGGATAGTGCCTTCAAAGACCTTAAGGGACCAGAAACTCCCTTTGGTCTCTCCTGACACAGTATCACCAGAATTTTTTCCCCTGCTTCCCTGCTACTAAATAAAACTTTCCTGATACTCTCTTTGTTCTATCCAGTTTTACCCATGACTGACACCAGCTGTGTGAGACTGAAACTTTGTTAGGAAATAGCTCTCAGGGCCTCAACAGCAGCTACCATTAATTGTCTCACCCAAGAAAGAGTTCTTAAGACACCACTTTTGCTGGTGGAAGAAAAGCATGGCAGCTTTAGCCTGAAACTTGTGCGTGGACAGAGTGTTGCAGTATTGGGTGACTCTAGTGGTGTGTTTTCTGCCTGTAAGGAAGGGATTTGTTTCAATCTCCTGACTCTAATAGGGCAGAAAATATTCTGAAGTCACAGGAAATCTCTTTAGCTTGTAATAGAACAGGGTTGTTTGCAAATACAGGTTCCTGCTGTTGAAATTGTGTGTGTAGCCTGAAGGCTTTTTATCAAAGTCCTTAAAATGGTATTTGTGGGTGCAGTTTCCTTTCCTCAGGACTTAACTGAACTTGATTGAATGAGACCCAAAGTGGCATGATTTAGCTTTGAAGTTAGCATTGCTTTGACAGGAGGCTGGGCTAGATGACCCCTGGAGGTCCCTTTCAACTTAAATTTCTCTGTGACTACTAATAAAAATATTTGTGGGACTTGGGTTTTTTATTATATTGTAACTTTTTAGGTTCTTTAAGGTGGACTACAGATGCAGAAATCCATACATGCTTAATTTGCCAAGGTCTATACTTCTAAATGTGGAGCAGTCTAAGCTGTTTGCTTTGTGTTGACCATAAAGGTGGGACAGTTCCAGAAAAGTGATTATTTGTATTGATGAGACCATGTTCTTGCTTTTTGAAGTGCAAGACACCCTGGTTCTTCTAGTCAGGGGCTACTGGTGTGTGTCTCCTAATGATACCCAAGCTGTGGTTCTATCAGTCCTTAGTGACATGGAAAAGATGCCCCTGCAGGATGCTGCTGATACCAGCTGTTGATCTTTGCTTTGTTCCTAAATCTTCTTTTGTGGAACTGACAACTAACAGTGTCTTGTGAATTTGTCCTCTTTGGTCTGAATGCTGTAAAGAAAGAGTAACTGTGCTGCTGCCTTAAGAAGTCCTTGTCAACAGTACAGAGGAAGCAATTAGATATATGTATGTGATAAATAGGCTTCTAGGGAGGTACTTTTTTCCTGGAGGAGTGATTCCCTCTTTAATTCATGCTTCCTGTAGGATTTAAAGAGTCAATTATCAGCCATTACTCAGGGAGTAGTCACCAGTTAATTTAGCTCAGGTGTTGCATTGTCAGCTGGCTCACTAAGGTTCACTTGAGCATGATTCAGCTTTGCATTAGGAACTGAGATGCTTTGTATTGTTTTCTTGTGGCCACAACTACATTCCCCAAGAGTTAATGACTTTGCTTGTGAGCAGGTAAAGTTTTTAAGCGATATCTTACTGTCAGGTTGAGCTACTTAAAGGGTAACACTTGAGGAGTTGAACGCATGACTAGCTGAATCCATCTTCACTGTACTGTCAACAACAAATTGTTTTCAGATATTGTGGGAGAATAAAGATGAGTAAAGACTGAGCTTATGATTTTAGTGGCATTACAGAGTGGCATAGTTTGCACAACTGGAGGACTGCAGTGGGTAGGTACAGGGATAGCTTTGGGAAGGGCAGGCTGAGATGCTGATAAGGGGAAGCTGCCATTTTCTTGGCAGTGGGCCTGCACGCAGCTTTGCCTAGAGATGGCCCATGAGCTATTTGAGAGCTTATGGATCAGGATCAGAGGGCAGATCGTGGTGGGTGATGGTGTGGGTGTCTGCTTTAGACCACCTGATCAGAAAAGAAGTAGTAATGAGTCCTTCCTCTAACAACTCAAGCCTAACATTCACAGGCCTTGATGCTCACGGGGGACTTGAACCACCCTATTTTCTAGAGGGACAGCTCAGCGGGGAACAAGTAATCTAGGAGGCTTCTGGCATGCACTGATGACCATATCTCAATACAAGTGGATGAGGATGAAGGAAGATGCTCTAGATGGACCTGTTACTTACGGGAAAAAAAAAAAAGGGAAGGACAGGTTGAGGATGTAAAGGTTAGGAGTAGTCTTGTCTGCAGCGACCATGAGATCGAAGAATTTGGGATCTGAACAGGAGAGAAGAAAACAAAGAGTAGGATCACAATAATGATCTTCAGGAGAGAGGGCTTAGTTCTGTTTAGGGATCTGCTTGGAAGAATCATTTGGGAGATGGTACTGGAGAATAGAGAGGTCCAGGAGAGCTGGTTGATGATGACTTTAAGCTCTAGTGTGGCACATCTCAGTAAACAGGTAATGTGGAGACACTGTCCAGGCATGCAAGGATATGTCTAGGTAGGAAAGCCAATGTCAACATGGAGTTGAATCTGGCAAGGGATGTGAATGGCAACAAGAAGGACTTACACAGATAATTAGCAGGAAAAAGAAGACTGGAGGAAATGTGGGCTTGCTGCTGAATGGGACGGGGACCTGGTCATAAGGGATGTGGAAAAGGCTGAGACGTTCAATGCTTTCTTCACCTTGACTTGTATTCAGCAGTTCCAGGCAAGGAAGGCTTACTCTCAGTAGCAGAGGGTCAGGTTTGGGAGTGTTTACAGAAACTAGATGTGCACAAGTCTGTGGGCTGTAATGGGGTGCACCCTTGAGTGCAGTAGAGCTGGCCAGTGTCATTTCGAGGCCACTGTAAGGTCACGGTGACTTGGGGAGTGTCTTGAGGACTAGAAGAAATCAAATGTCATTGCCTTTTCCAAAAAGAGGAAGAAGGAACATCTAGGAAGCCACAGGCCAGTCAACTTTGTCGCAGTCCCTAGGAAGGTGACAGAGCAAATAATCCTGAAAACACATATGAAGGAAAAAAAAATGATGGAGAATAGTCAGTGTGGATTAACAAAGGGCCTGTCATGCCTGACCAACCTGATAGTCTTCTTCAATGACCGAGCCAGATGACTGGCTTGGTGGATGAGGAGAGCAAGGGATATTTTTATCTTGACTTGAATGAGGATTTTGAGACTGTCATGTAACTTATTGGTAATCTGATGAAGTGTGGTCTAGATAGAGATGTGAGGTTGAGTGAAAATGGCTGAAATGCCAAGCTCAGAGCTGTGATCAGCAGCTTAAAGTTGAGCTGAAGGCTAGTCACTATTGGTGTACCTCAGGGGCTGATACTGAGGCCAATACTGGTTAACGTTTTCATTAATGACCTGTGTGAGAGGGCAGACTGCACTTGGCAAGCTTGATGTGATGCAAAATTGGGAGGAGTGGTTGATAAACCAGGTGGATGTGCTGCTACTTTGAGCATAAAAGTGGACAGGCAGAAAAAATGGGCCAACAGGTACCATATGAAGTTCAACAAAGAGAAGTGCAAAGCCCTGTCTGTAGGGAGGGGGTGGTGGGGATCCTGTGGGTCACAAATTGGCCATGAGCCAGTAACGCACCCGTGCCGCAAAGGCAGCCAACGACATCTTGGATTGAATTTCAGGAAGAGCATAGTCAGTTGGAGGGAGGTGATGCTTCTCCTTTGCTCAGCATTGGTGAGACTGCATCTGTGGTACTGTGTCCAGTTCTGGGCTCTACATTACAAAGAAACATGGACAGACCGGAGCAAGTCCAGCAAAGGGGCGCCAAGATGAAGAGGTTAGTGTGCCTGACATCCAAGGAGAGGCTGAGAGAGCTGTGATTGTTCAGCCTGGAGGAGAGAAGGCTACTGGGGAGATCTTGTCAACGTGTATGAATACCTTGTGACAGAGAGCAAAGTTGACGGAGGCAGATGTGTATGTGGTGTCCGGTGATAGGACCAAGAAGTAATTGACACATTGAAACACGGGAAATTCCACTGAAACATAAGAATAAACTTTATTTTACTCTAGGAGAGGTTGAATACTGGAGCAGGTTACCTGGAGAGGTTATGGAGTCTCTATCCCTGGAGACAGTCAGAACCTGACTGGCAGCAGCCCTAAGCAACCTGCTGTAGTTTGCTCTGCTCTGAGCAGGGGGTGGTTGTACTAAGTGATCTCCAAGGGGTCCTTTCCAACCTCAGCTACTTCAGATCCAGTTCAGCTGTTGCATCACTTACAAGCCAGTATGGATTCCCACTGCAGATACCACAAATGTTTTTTTTCTCTTCTTTTCTCCCTAGTGCAAGCATCTGCCTATGTAGATCAAAAGTAGATTTTTATGTTTAAAGTTGACATCCTTTATGAGAAAGGGAAGTGATTAAACAGCAGTGAATAAAGACTGTAGTAGAGTCTTGACTTTTCCTGAAATAACCGATACAGAAATATTGTGGTCTGTGCATAGAGGTAAAAAGGACTAAATCTAGCCGTTTGAAGCAAGTGGGATTTGAGTGGCTATGTAGAAAGGTTACTAATGTCTTGTATTTGACTGAAATGCTGTTTAAGTCTAGCTAGGAGAATACCTTTGCAACTTAAATGACCTCCTAGAGATGGTAGAAGGTTGCTTATAACTAATGGCTTGTGTCAGAAAGCTCCCTGGATCTTAAAAATGCTGGTTGGAACTCTATTATGGCTAAAAATTGTCTCCTCTGGAAGACTGGGGCAAAACTACTACAGATTCCTGTTCTCCTTCCATTCTGGCCTTTTATCTGATTAATGTTTTCTGAGAGCTTGAGCAATATTACTGTTTACATTTCTGTTGAATGGTTTCATAAAAAGTATTCACACAACTGCTTTATTTTCTTTGAAAACTTGGCAAACAGATTTGAATGGATACCTATTTCATATTCATCTTTGTTTACAGTAGACTGTTTATATGGTATAATGCTAAGCCTTATTTATCTTCCATTCTCTTGTCATCATCTCACTTGTTGCTTTTTAGTAGGTGATAAACTTGTATGTTTGAGTGTGTGCTGTCAAGGAGCTCGTGCTTGGTGCTATGAAACTTGACCCATTCAAGAGAACCTGAGTTCCTGCGTTGTTTCCAGCTTACGCAAAATACTTACAAGTAGTTCTATGTTCCTTTGACCAGAGGAGCCAGATGCTTTTGGGTTCTGGGGTCACAGGCTGAAGAGGAGGAAGAACCTGGAGGTTCAGAGAACCTTCTAGCGCGGCAACTCTGTGATAGATGTGGTTATAGAGAGCACTAATTCTGTACTTTATGGAGATGGTGACAAGCTTTATGGGGGAAGTGAAAATTACACAGGCCTATCTCGGTAAACCTAGACTGTCAGTTGCCCACGCTCTTTCTTGAGGGAAGGGATTTACTTCCAATAGACCGCAGAGGAAAGAGAGGTAGAGGTTGTAGTTCAGTCACTGTCAGAGCGGAGTTGTGGACAGCTTGTGATACTTGGAGGCAGTGTTGCCAAGCAAATAACTTTGCAGCTGTGATTTGGTAAAAGAGCAGTTCTGTTTCTGAAAGCTATGCCTGGCTCTAATTTTGTGTAAGAAAATGGGATTTTTTTGATGAGGAGTAGGGAACTGTCCCTTTTGCATGGGTAAGAAAAGGAATGTGACATTCCAGATTTGGCTAACGATTGCCATGTTCTTGTGTACTATCTCCTTTTTAAGGAAGAGGGAATAACAATCTGTAATGCAGTTATACTGAAGTGCTTGAATGGAAATAAAGCTTTATAGTACAGGACTCTAATTAGTAGTATTAAAGGTAGTAGTCCTATAGGAATTGCTTCAAAAGAAAATGGAAGTGATTCATTGTTTCACCTACAATGATTGAATGCAGCTGAACTTGCAGGTGGATTCAAAACATGGCAGAGTAGTAACTGGGACTGAATGATCTTTTGAAATAAGCTTCATGTAATGTGTGCTCAATTAATTTGGGTTTAAATTAGTCATTCATAACAATTACTAGAAACACAGCGCACCAAAAAGTAGTGATGCTTCTAAGTGTAGGGACTGGCTTTTCCCATTAGGTTATGTACCTACGGGATATTTGTTCAGTTGCCTGTCACCTGTAGATGATGGCAAAAGCATCCCTTCAAATGTGGCAAATGCTGTATGTGATGTTCACCCTTTACCTTGGCAGTGGCAAAGTGCTTTGCATTTGAGCTCCCCTCCTAAGCAGCGGCTAAGTCAAAGAGAAATGCCAATAACACGTTGAGCATAGGCTTTTCAGTCTTTGTTCTCATTGCCAAGTGATATCTAGGTGGGTTCGTTTTACAACTGTAAATGTACTGAAGTGTTGCATTGGGTCTAACTAGGATGGACTTCACTTTAACTCCCCCCATAGCAGCCCTCGCAGTGCTGCGCTTCGTATTTGTAGCTGGAAGGGTGTTGATGACACTGCTGTCTTGGCTGTTGTTGAGCAGTGCTAGTGCAGCATCAAGGCTGTCCCTCCAACCTCCCAAGTGGCTCCAAAGGGCACTTGGCTTGGGGTGGGCAAGAGGCTGAACGAGGATGTAGCCAGGACAGCTGACCCCAACAGGCTAAAGGGATATTCCATACCATAATGTTGTGCTCAGCAAAAAAAGTTAAGAGAAAGGAGGTGGAGGGAAGCATTCATCGTTAAGATGTTTGTCTTCCAGAGCAGCTTCCCAGAGGCTCCCAGCAGACGCCCTGTTTCCCGGGAAATGGACATTGCCTGCTGATTGGAAGTAGAGAATAAATCCTTGTTTCCTTTTGCTTCTGCACATGGCCTCTGCTTTTCTGTATTAAATTGCCTTTATCTTGACCCATGAGTTTCTTCATTTTATTTTCTCTGCCTTAGTGGATGTGTGGTGGCCAGCCGAGGTTAACCCACCAAAATGGCTGAGGGTCTCTTGTGTGTTCTCAGTAAAGGTAACTATCATTACCAATAAAGACTGTGTAGCTTTGGTTTGCTTTTCTGGGTGTTCTGCAGCCTGTAGCAAACAGCTTATGAAAGAAATGACGCTAAATGTCCCTTCACACTTATCTCGTTCACTGCAATTTCCATGGAGTTAAGGTGTTCATGGAGTTCCTGTTCAAAAATGTTACTCCAAAAATATGTTTGCACAGCAAAAAGCTTCTGTCAAGTGTTTGATCTTAAATGAGACTTTTTTTCAAAATACAACAGATTTTGATAGAGAATCTTGCAAAGTTTTGGGAATATATTTGGAGAACTGATACTTCTCAAGCAACCTTAATTCTACTCTGAACACTTACTCACAAGTTTGCATTCCAGACAAAATGCAACCAAGTGCTTTGGTATTGTATTCAGCTTCTTGTCCTGGCTTTTGAAGAAAATGATATTGCGAGGAAAGCTACTTTACAGCCACAACTTCTTTTCTTACAACTACAGAAGGTAGCAATCACTTTGAAAAAATAAATTACACCAAAAAAACCCACCACCCTTGCTTTCCATTTTTCTTGAAATGCAAAGCCAGTTGAAACAGCTGTTGAGAATGCAACTTAAATGTTTTTTCTTCCTTTCCCAGTCACATGTAGGTGATTAATGAAACCTGAGTGTTGATGTTTGTCTGGTATGCTGGAATGCTTAGCTGTGTTATTTAATTTAGTATCATCTCAGAGGAGACTGCTATAGTTCTACGAAGCAAGAAAATGCCTTTGAAAAAATGCAAAGCACGCTTCAGCCTTGTGTGGTGTGATGCATTCTTACTGGATATAAAGAAGCTTTTTTTTTTTAAACCATGAAGTGGTCAAATACTGGACCAAGTTTTCCTCAGAGAGGTGGTGGAACATACTTCAGAGGTGTTCAAGACAACTGAATGAAGCCCTTGGCAGCCTGGTCTAATTAAATCTGATTGGATCATTAAGTTAGCCTAAATGACCTCAGGATGTCCAGTCACACCTAAATTATTTTATAGCTTTTATTAAATGAGGAAATACAGTAGCTGTAACTTACAAAGAACAAGTTTTAAGCACTTTGGAGAGCACACATACTTTGTTTTGTGGATCAGCCCAAACCCAGCTACAAGGATGGGTATTGAAGCACTCCAAGGTCAAGTTGTTTGCTGACACTTTGGGATCCCAGAGTACAGTTTTTGGGGTGTAGTTAGCCTAGAATGCAAGTCCTGAGGATTTGTGGGAAGGATTTGTGTGCATTGCATTGGAGTTTAAAGTGGAGGGAAGGCTTGACTCTGTCCTCGTTAGCCTGTTCTTTCCTGTGATCTTTTGGTAATACCCTGCGGTCTGCAGCAGGTGCTGCTCTGAAGATTGATAATGTTCTTACACTAAAACTCAGGGATCATCCAAGAATGGAGTTGCATTTGCACGGTAGGCGGCTGTGCCTGGGAACTGCAATGTATTTGTGCTTGGGGGCAGGCAGACAGGCTCTCTGACAGACCTCTTGCCCCTCTCCCCAGCCTGCTTGCTGCTGGGGCAGCCTGAGATGCAGGAAAGGCCTTGAAGCTGTGCAGGCACAGCTCAGCCACAGCTACGGCACTGGTGTGTTATCGACTCTTTTGCTCACAGATCCAAAACACCGTGCCATATGGGCTGCTATGAAGAAAATAAACTCTGTCCCAGCACAAACCAGTATAGCAGAGAAGACTGGTACGAGAAACTAACTGGCCAGTCTTTGCAGATGTTTTCATTCTATTTCTAGAGTCCAGAGCCTGAAATACGGCACTGCTTCTTGTCTGCAGACTTGGATCTCTGGTTCTCTCTGCCTCTTTTTCAAATGTAGGTCCACGTGGGAGAGGTCGTGGAAGCGCATTTACCTGCTTTGTAATACAGAATGTTTGAGGGAGAGTATCTCTGGAGTCACTGAGAGCTGTGCAGAGGCTGTGTAGTTTAGGGAGTGTTTACTTCAGAGTCTCTTCAGTTATGTTTGAGTAAAAATGATAAAGGGAAGTGATTAGTGCAATTACTGGATATTTTTTCTCAGATAGGAGGTAATCTTTTGTTCCAGTTCATGGCAAACAAGGCTATATCATAAACCCATCTTCCAAAAAATCATATTTCTGAGGCTTTTGTCATCATTCAAGGAAGAACTGCAATTACTGGCTGAAGACTCTTTTCAGCAGATGCTTATATAACCTTTATTCTGTGTCTGGCTATGCAGGGAGGCTCTTGCTACATCCCAACAGAGTAGCATAGATTTATGCTTTTTTTTCTTCTTATCAGTAATGCTTTTACTTGATGCTTGGCTATCAACTTACAAAAATATTTTGTAAGAACTCACTGTTCCCCAGTTTTCCTTTTATTTCTGCATATAAAAGGAATATAAATCGTATACTTAAAACAGGAAGCCTTTTAGCAGTTCCTTGCTGACGAGGGAAAAATTGCAGTCAAGACCAGCTCCAGAAGCTTCCTACCGGTACTGTAATAGACTATGTAACCTTGTCTTTTTTAGAAAGTACCAAATGCTCTAACAGGCAGTGACAGCTTGTGCACCTTATTCTTGCAGTTTGAACTCTTGACACAAGCAGTCTTTCCCTTTACAAGTGAGCAGGCAGGGTAGAATTAGAGCGCTACTCCTTAGCCAAATGTAAACTTGATTTCTGAAGCTGTAGCTTACTGAATGTGTCAGGGCTGTGCCAACTCTGTAATTTCTGATTCTTAGGGCAGTGACTTGACTTTCCAAAGGGTGTGCTGCAGCAGGCTGGCATCCCCCAGGCTGGCAGGAGTACTGTGGCAGTGTCCTGTGTGCTCTGTATATGCCGTCCGTATACGTGTGCGTGTGCTCTAGGTAACCAAGTGTGAGCATGGCAGGTGTGGTTGCCAGCCGAGGACCGGGAGCTGCTCTCCTGACAGGTCAGCAGTTGGTTATGATCCTGCTTGCCGGGGCAGTGTTAGGGTGGTGGGGGTAATCTGTGGTGCAAAATACTTCCAAGTCAGGAATACAAACTTTGGAAAATTGTTTTAAAAGACGTTTCAATATGAAACACTGATTTAAATGGTTATTTGTATTAAAAATAAGTGTTTTAATGAGGAAAGTGTTCTATTTAAATCCTCTCATTTCTAAGATTAATAGGAGGCCTTTGTGCCGTTTTGGGGAACAAATCCCCAAAAGCCATTTGTGATCTCCTTTTTCTCTTGCTGTTACTTTACATGAAGAATCATCAACTATGTATGTATGTAACTTCACAGTGATCTAAATCTTATATTTTAATAACTTAGCATTTGCATTATACCAAACATTAGATGATGATGGTAAAATGATTAATTTGAAAAAAACCCCTTACCTCCTTACAATCTTCTTCAGTCAAAAGTCAGACTTATAGTAATTTGCTGTTCGTTAATAAGGCCAAACAATTTCAATCCTTCTACTTTGTCACCTTACAAGACAGCTTGTGCCAACTGGCTATTAGACAAGAAAAAGGCCATTCATCTCAAAAATAAACTGCCGTTACCTGTGTATTTCCAATTGTTGTAACTAACCAGTCCTCTGATTTACAAATTCCATTTGTTCATATTCCTAACTTAGTTTCCTGTGTGAAGTTTTTGATGTTTGAAATGTTGTATGACTTGAATATAGTCCAGAATTAAAGTAGTTATCAAGCCAGGCACTTAATTTTGTGGCTTAAACATAGAACTGAAAGAACGTTCATGCCACTGTACTTCCTTTCTAGTTAAGGTTTTATACAGCTCTTGATATAGGGGTGCTGTCTTTAATTTCTTTGAAACATTTTAAACAATTGTTGGTCCTGTTGAAGCAGATGGATCAGTGAGCCGAAGGAATAATTGAAACTGTTGATACATATTTGTGTCTCTCTTCTGGAGGCAGGACAGGTTGTGCAGGGGGAAGAGTTTCATTCAGAGTACTTCTACACAGCCTCTTCAGAGTTATGAATAGGACTGAGCTTAATGGATTTGTTGATGACTCATGAAAAATGGTTATCTAGACAGAAAAGACAAACTTAGAGGAATTCTGTCCCTGAAACACTATACCACTTACCAGACACTGGCTAAAAATAGTCAAGTGATGCTTCTAAGTTTTGTCTTTCCACTGTCCTTGCAATATACCTTGACCCCCACAAATTGCAGTTGTTATGGAGCTGGGCTGTTTCATTGCTTGTATTGTCTGCCTTCAGTGCAATGTTATGCTGTTGAGTTCAATTTTATTTAAATCTATTAAAACAGCCCTGCTTGTTTGAACCCCCCTTCTGTTTTTTTTAATATGACAGATCTGAAGTTCTCAAATTCTGGCCTTGACTATCTATCACAGGCTTACTAAGCCAGCTACAAGAGACTTCTGAAGATGTCTTCTAAGATCTTTTAAAGATGTGTTTAAGCTATGACCTTTTGTCTTTGTTTATATAGAACAGTATTTTGTTGCATACTTAGACTTTGATATCTGAAAAGCATGCAAAGACTGCGCTTGCATGGTTTTCCTAGTCGTAGGGTATAGTGGTAAAGCAAGGAAGCCTTTTCTACTGTAGAGGAAAAGAAATCAAGCTTAATGTGGGGAAGTAGATGTGACACAAGAACGTGCTTCAGGCTGTTTGTTCTGCTTAATCAGAAACTAATTCAGTGGATCAAGTGATGGGTAAACAGTCCCATATCAGTAGTCTCTGAAGGTTCAAAGACCTTGAATAACATTTTATTTGAGAATAAAGATTCTTGTACCTTGGTTCTTGTGGTTACCTTTGCTTGAAGATCTTTATGTAAGATCTTTTATTCTTTCTAAAATTTGTTCTTTAATTCACAGTGTCTGATGCAGAGGACATGATTAGCATTGCAATTAAGCTTTTTGTGTTGTGGGGTTTGTGTGTGTTTTCTTGGATTTTTTTCCTCTTTTTTTTTTTTTTTTTCTTTGTGTCTGCTGAGAGACTGTGGATCAAAAATGGCTGGAGATGGTGGATGTGATTCTACCTTTTGGGGGGAGAAATAAGCAGCCTCCAGTGAGGTTAGTAAGAGGGGTCTTTGAAGAAGCAGGATTAGACTGAAAATGGATTCTAATAACTGTATTGGTTTTGAGCCTTGACTTAATCGCTGTCTGTAGGATGCTATGTTTCAAGGAGGGAATCTCGGAGGAGTGACTATCGTTTCGCCTTGTTCTTTATTCTTCCCTGAGGAGCTGCTGGAGGAGGGACAGTTTTGTGTTACTTAGCTCTTCTTGTGTTGAATTACACAGAATACAACCACTGCTTTCTGGGTTTCTTTCTTTGCTCTGTATCTGATATGTGAGTGCTTTCTTCTGTTCATGATCTTTATCTGTATCCCATCTTGAAGAAATTACAGATGTTTCTGCAAAATATTTGTTGATAACCTGGTTGAAATATGGAGTAGCAGAACATTTGTGTAATATGAACTGGGGGAGTAACACAGAGAGAGTGAGCACTGCATGGGGCATGCTTGCGCTGATGCAGCCATTGAGACTTACTGGTCTTTGGCTAGAAAGTGATAGTTTTCAGGAAGTGGCTAGCAACGAGTCAGGGCGAGTCAGAAAAGATGTGTAGGCTTTCTTGCAGTTAATGCCCTGTTCCACAAGATGGAGCCAGTTATTTGAAAAAACAAGTCTCTCAACCAGCAGCAGAATTTGGAGACGCAGAGGAAAAAGCAAGTGACTTCACTGTGGCCACTTTTATGGTCAAAAGACAGGTGAGCTGCAGCTGAGGGCAAGGACGAATTGTAGTCTGCCATAAGTATTTGAAGATGTTGACCCAAGATAAGTTTGCTGCAGACTGTATTGAAATGCAAAGCAGTAGCGCTCTGTTATATGTAATACTTGATTTCCTTCCTTGTAGAATTGCTAATTGGCAACTGCAAGAATGTAGAGTGGAAACTAACTTTGGTTTTATGGGCATCTCATACAAACCTTATTTAAACTTAAGCTTGACAAGCTTTCTTCATTGATAACTTTGTCTCAAATTTTGTAGTCTCCTGGGTAATTGGGTTTATGCACGTAGCATAAAGGGTTCAGAGTAGTTTGCCGAGATGTAAACCAGTCACCCATCCCTTTGACAGCAAATATAAAATTGAAGGGCTGTGTACTTGTTCGTTTTGCCCCAGTTCTGACCTCTGTTTGCTCTCTGTAAATTGAGATGTTTAGTAAGAGTGGGCAGCACTTGTGTTGCAGCAAAAGAAGTATTTCAGTATTAACCTTGCAGTTACATTAAGCTGAACACATGGTAGTGGACTGATGGAGGGAAGGAAACTCTCAATTATTGCAGTGAGGGAGGCAACCATCATCATTCTCCTATTTTGTAGTCATACGTGCAGTAATCTTATACTTGCTCCATTGTGGGCATCTCCCAGTTATGTCATATCCCAGTACTTTTGTTTCCTTTTGCCTCTTTATTTTGTTCTGGTCTCTGCTGCCTTTTTTTTGTTTTTAACTTGTTTGTGTGACAGTTGGTCCTACTCCTGCCCAATCTTGTCTGTTAGCGTATAACCTTTCTCACTGATTTCTTACTGCAGGTAGAAGCAGAGGATGGAGAGTTGATTGAGGTGTTTAAAGCAGTTGCAGGATTTTTATACAAACTAATCACAGCACTGAAGCAGTGTTTCACACTGTATTGACTGTTTGTATTGATATACAGTTAGTATACAAGGCTTCCACGTTTTTTGTAATACAGGTGAAGTGCTTTTCCCTCAGCATTTTAAATGAGCAGTGTCATGTAAGCCTTGTTCTGGACCCAATACAGTACTATGCATCTGCTGATGCAAAATAAAAACCCAGCAGTTTGGAATAAAACTTAAACCTTGGACTTGTAAAAACTAATGTGCTTTGTCTTGTGTTTTCTTTGGAAATGCACTATACCAGCATTATCATTCCTGTCATCATTCTTGCCCGAAGATCTGTATCAGCTGTACCTACAACCAACTTTTTGTATCAGCTATAATTACATTAGTGGGGTGTGTCAGCAATCTGTGAATGTTTATTGCAGCTTCTTCAGTCAGCTTTCTAATGTAATGGAGTGGAAGAACACATGGTCCTAATTGAATGAGTTAGGGGGGTGGAGATATATATATATGGGAAGAAAGGGATATATGGGAGTATATGCACACACATCAAGCATGTGCAAGGTACTAGTCTGGTTTAAATAATATGGAGGAGAAATATCCCATAAAAAATAATATCTTGAAGAAGGGACAGTGTGGGGGAAAAGGGGGGAAATTTTTGAAATATGTTGGGACAAAAGCTTTTGCCTCGCTGGAAAATATGTAAAAATGATGCTTTTTTCACAAAATTCACACTTTGAATTTGCGTTTTGGAATAAAAGAATGTCATGTCAAGATGGATAACCTTTGCAGCAATTTAAAAATTGGTTTGAAATAAACTTATGTGAAGATTTGTTTCTAAAATTATGTAAGTTACTTTCAAGCTCTTTATTGCTTAATTTTTAAACAACTGAAGTAATTCTTTGAGATGTTCTCAGTTTTTTAGTAGCTGTAGATATTTCTGCAAGTAGGGAGGATGTTGGTTCTGTACAGTAACTATACTGGCATGGAAGTCTACTGTAACTGGAAAAAACTCTCCAGATTGGTTCTTAAATTCACAAGTTATCTAGCAATTCTAAAAACTTAAAGACATGTCAGAAGACACAACATTTCCTGCTTAAATATTTTTTTCATTCTTAGTCTAGATGGTCTCAAGTAAAGGACTCCATAAATACTCTAAACACATAGCAAATACTGCTGTTCCTGTGCATCTAATGGAATTCTAGTTTCTATTCAAAACTTGATGTACAATTCCTAACACAAACTAATGTAGTAGCAGGCATGGTGGGTTGATCCTGGCGAGTAGGTGAACACCCACCCTATGTCTTGCGCGGTTCCTTCTCCTGTGGAGTGGGGAGAAAGTAGGAGAGTGGAAAGACTTGTAGCTTGAGATTGTGACAGTTTAATAAGGAGAGCAAAAGCTGTGCACATGAGTGAAGCAAAAAGAGAATTTCATTCGCTACTTCCCATCAGCAGGCAGATGTCCAGCTACATCCTGGAGAGCAGGGTCTCAGCATGCGTAACAGTTGTTTGGGAAGGCAGACACCATAACCACAAATGCCCCCGCTTCTTCCTCCTTCTTTCCCCCAGCTTTTGTTCCTGAGCACGATGTCCCTTTGGTCAGTTGGGGTCCACTGTGCCTGACTTGGTCCCCTCCCAGCCCCTTCTCCACCCCCTGCCTACTGTGTGGGGGTAGAAGGAAAGCCTTGACTCTCTGCGGACACTGTCCAGCCGTAGCTAAACCATTGGTGTTACCAGCACTGTTTTAGTCACAAATTCAAAGCACAACTCCATACGTGCTGCTATGAAGCAAGTTAATGCCATCCCAGCCAGGCCCAGTGCAGCAGGAAATGTCCCCTGGTATTCTCCATTTAACATGGACAAGGCTCCAGATTAATTTGTGTGAAGTCATTTGACGGCTCAGATCCATCTTTCTACTTAGCTCTTACAAGAAGTTTGCACTTGTGCTGGGTTTAAATTCAAATCAAAACGTAGTCATTGCTTTTTATGAAGGTTACCAAATTAAAGTTGCCAGTAAGATTAAATATGCACAATGTACCTCGTGGATTTTTATTCAGGGTTAGTTACTGTGTAAAGGTTACTTCAATTGTTAATGTCAGGCCATCCTAAGGAATGTTGTCACATGTTCACAAGAGTGACCTAATGCATTCAAAAATCTTGTCTTGACAATTCCTCTGGAAAATAGCACGCACACCTTCACAGCTGACCTTACCTAACTACCTATTAAGAACTGAAAAGGAAACTTAACCAGTAGAAAAATATAGAAAAGAAATAAAATATTTAGATTGAAGAAAATAAATTAGATTCTCATCTTGGAAGCAGCAGTCTGGTTTAGGATTGCTGATTCTTTTTCCCCTTGTTTCAGTCAGGTAGCGTTTCAGGGACTTCATAGTATCCCAGTATAACCATTGGTCATTTTCAGAACAGTACCAAGTCCTACAGCTTTTTTCCTTAAATTGACTTCAGAAAAGGATGAAAGAGGCTGAAAATATTTTTAAGCAGTTAAAAATACCTTAAAGTACCGAAGACATTGTTTGAAGTATGTTTTTATGTCAGTGGTGCATTGATAAGTGGTGCAGCAAGCTGGTGAAGTGCAGCTCGGCTCTTCTTGTAAAATCTTTTAGTAAAAGGTTTGTATTAAAATGGCTTTCAAAAGAATAAAATTACAATTGTATTAAAACTTACGTCAAATAGTATTTCATGTTAATGTTGTCTGATTTGAGTTGGTATAGTGCAGTTCTTGATAGGTAAGATAGCATTGCTACTGACATACAAAGGTGTTTTAAATAGCATGAAATAGTAGTCATCAAGATTCTTAATGTCCAGTCTTCATTTCTGAAGCCAAATGTCTCTCTTCTTAATTAGCTAGCAAGATACATACAGTAGATAAAGTAGATTCCTTTTGTAAATTTTGTTGGAGAAACCCAAATCTTTAAGGTATCTTTAAGGATTCAGTGAGAAGAAACCTGTGAGTATTTCCACTAAGTGCAAAATACTTCCTGTGTACAGAAATAAGGATTCTGACTTTATACAGAATTGAGATAACTGTAAATTGTTTATTGAATCAGTCCAAATAACTGTTAAACATTTCTCACACAGGAAGGTTTACGGACTTCAAGCTTTAGTTGACTGGTTAAGTCAAGCACAGCTGGTTTGATGCCCACAGAGAAAACATTATTTTGTAACTTCTTTTGACTACTGCTTAACTGTGGCTATGATTAATCTGTATTAATTAAAAACATTAGTCATTTGAAGTGTTCAATATTGCGTATTGTCATTAGTCTGAAATACATTCAGAGATTACATATGAACATTTTTGTCTAGACTCAGGTTTGTCTGTTGTTCTGTTGCTTAATTTGTTACTTTATTGCTTAAATATATTTGATTTCCCTAAGTTACTTCAGGAATAAGTACAAACTAATGAAGTCTGAGCATCTGGGAAAATAAAAGACTGCTCTTTTCCAGGAGAAAACCAGCTAATTGACAAGCTGTGTTATGGTCTTGTTAATAAAAAATTAAGTTAAAATGTTAAACTATGATATTAATGATCTGATCTGTCTTTTCGTTTATTAAGAGAGACTTTAGTCATGTCAAGCCCTCATTCTGGTCTTTTCTCATTAATGTAGAACTTGCTTGTCTGAGATATCATAGCTAAGGAAGAACCTGAAAAATAGGAAACTCATGTGATGTCTAGCTGTACAAAAACTGTTGCAGTAAAAAGTTTATAGTGACTGTAAACACTGTATAGGATAACGTGAATGGCACATAAATGCAACAGATAAGCACCTTCTGTCCCTATAATGCGATCAAAACCGACCTTCCTCTTTGGAAGGCACATCCCTGGGTTATACCTTGGAGGAAAAAACCTGGAGAAGCTGTTGGACACTTCTTGCTTTGCCTTACCTTTTTGTTTATAAACCACTATGGGTACATGAAGCAATTGCATAAGCTGAGGTGCGTTGTCCATCTACAGTGAAGTGGCTAAGAAGGTTTTTTTATGAAGTTTCTTCTGGTATACTGCTTTAGCTGAAACTTGCTATGTTCAGGCAAATGGCCTGCAAAGCTCTACCCTGGAGTACTAAAAGTAAAGTCATATAAATTTTAAGTGGGATCTTCCTGTAATAATAATATAGGTCTACACAGACTGTAAGGACAGGGTATTTTGTGTTTGTAGTGTTTTATAAGGGAAAATAGAAAGGCAGATTAACAGGTTGCTAGTTGTTGAACTATTTAAGACACACGTTGTAAAAAGCTTGGCTGGTTTGATCTTACCTGACAAGTAGTAGTTTTAACGTAGAAGTGCCCTGTGGGAAATTATGTGTTAGTTTCAATGAGTAACTGTTAGATCTCTTGACGCCTGAAATCCAATTCTATGATGGTAACACTTAATTTTGAAAACTGCCAGTCATCTTAATCATTTTGGTTTTAAAGGTTGACTAATGGATGTAGGTCACTTGACTTTTTGAGATCTTGAATATGAGAAATTAAAAGCAAGGTGGCTACCTTAAATATAGCCAATATTTCCACTAGTAAGGGGAAGGCTTCTTGCAACAAATTTGGGGACCTGTGAATGTTATCTTGGGATTTTTGAATACCAGCTCAAAAGAATGGAGTCTTAACTGAAAGGATTTCTCCCAACTTGCGTGTTTTGGCCTTTTGCTGAACAGTGCTGCATGCTATCAGGGATTTTTTTTTAATTTTTATATTTTTTTGTTCTGCCCCCTGCAGATGAGTGGGCTGTGGGTGAGTGGGCAAGAAATTGGGAGGAGACAGCTGGGACTGTTGCTGACTCTAACTGACCATTCCCCACCGTATGATTATGCTCAGCAATAAATGCTCAAGGAAAGGAAGAAGAAAGGACATTCTTGGTTACGGTGGTGTCTTCCAAAGCAAGTCTTGTGTGTGCTGAGGCCCGGCTTTCTAGGAAGTGGCTGGATACCTGCCTGCCAATGGGAAGTAGTGAAGAAATATATTTTTTTTTTTTTGCTTGTGTGCAGTTATTGCTTCACTTAGTAAAACTGTTCTTATCTCAGTCTGCACGTCATCTCACTTTCCTTCTGTTTTCTCTCTGTCCTGCAGGAAAGTGAGTGAGCAGCTCTGTGGGTGCTTGACTGTGGTCAACCCAACACAGTTCTAAGCTAAAGATCAGGAGAAGAAGGCATAAAATTATTTTCTAGGCCACAGGAATGTGTACGATTTATTAATATTGTAATGCAAACTGCTACAGTTGCATAAGTGGTCTAGGTCCGCATCTTATCATACAAAAGTGGAAATTAATTGCTTGAAATGTTTTCCAACTCTTCAGTGTGCCTTCTTGCTTGTGATGATCAATGACTTAATCTTTGAGCTCTTTAGAGCTCCGAATCAGATGGGCTTTAAAGCAGTGCCTTAAACATTGGTCGTGTATGGGGCTGAAATAAAATGATATAAATGTTTGAGACTGTTTAGTAACTTCAAGTCAGACATCTCAAGTGTCACTGGGAGTTCAGGCCAGCATATTCTAGGTCTCTCTGAACATGCCAACACAGCTGAGAAACAATGGTAAGGTTCATAAATCGACCTGATTCTGTGAGCAAATTCATTGGGCTGTGAATGGCAACTGATACTGTAGTGTAGGAATCGAGGGTACTGAATGGGTTCAGTTTTCCACTGTTCTTAGTCGTGGACATTTTCATGAGCTAGTTTTGCAAATCTGTGTATTATTCCCTAAGAGCTTGCATGCTACTGTTGTAAAGTCTGTGCTGTATGAGGTACTAAAGCATTTGTTACATTAATATAAGATTGCCCTGCATTTAATTCCAAGTTCAGATACGTGTCTTGGGATGCTTTTAATTGGAGAAAAGGGGGCAACTTCTACTGATTTCTGCTGATGCTTGCATCTTATGCGTAGCCACAAGGATTATTCAAGATGTAAGCAAAACTTTGTTGTTACTAGTAAGCCAAGTTTGTAAAGTTTGTTTGGGGTTCTTTTTTCTCATGTGCAGGGGAGGGCTGTGTACACCACCGTATGACTTCCTAGCTTAATCTGGCTAACTCAAATGTTATGTGGCATCACTTAGAAGTAGAAAGACGTAGATAAAATTACTAACAATGGAGATTGTTAGAAGTAATAGATACCCCAGAGTAACAGTTGTGAGCCTTTATCCATACTTGTTTATTCCTGTTGTCAGTATAGAACTATGCTAAAGAAATTCTTCACAGTATATGGAGTTTTGAAAATAATTGATTTCCCTATTCCCTTTAGGTCCAAGATGGGCCTCTTGGAACACCGGTGTTTTTATTTGCATCAGATGTGCTGGAATACATCGAAATCTTGGGGTCCATATATCAAGGGTCAAGTCTGTCAACTTGGACCAATGGACACCAGAACAAATACAGGTAAAATACCTTAAAATATGTTTCTAATTTGAAAGGAATGCCAGGAGTCCTTCTGAAAGGATTTGAGCGTATCATGATGCCCCAACTTAAATGTTTTACAATTAAAGTAGTTTTAATGTGTTATATTTCTACTGTAATGAGTTTAAATTCTGAAAACTCACTTCAGAAATTGGTTTAGCTATCTTTTCTGTATCATATTAGCTATATTGTACCTTATGTGGGGACTCTGAAAGCTGCTGCTTTGTTATGTCTGTAGCAAATGTGTTGCAAGCCTTTTCCTTTTTAGTAGGGGATAGTAAGGTAAGGTTCACACGTTTGTCTCATTGTTGATTACATTCTTTTGGTGTACCAAGCCCTCACTATTCGAAGTCTGCTCCAGTCTGAAGCCTCTTTATGGTGCCAGACACATTTTCTTACCTTTGTTCCTCTTGGTTTGAACAGCCATCCTAAAAGATGAAAGCTTATCTTTTGCTGGATGGGTTAGTTTATGCAGTAAACAGTGTCTGTGTTGTTAGCTTTTGTCCAACAAGTCTTGGCAGCAGCCCTCCTGTGCCATGGGAGCATCTCCTAAGACATATGACAGCAGGGAGGTCTCCAAGTTAAAAACTTGATGTCATTTAAGCATACCAGTAGCATTCTGACTGTTTCAGGATTTAAAATATTAATGGACATGAACTAACAGTTTTCTACCGCTTTTCCTTAGTGCATGCAGGAAATGGGAAATACTAAAGCAAGACTACTCTATGAAGCTAATCTACCAGAGAACTTCCGAAGACCTCAAACAGATCAGTATCCTTTTTGGTTTAGCTTTCACATTGAAATGATGTTTAATGCGACTTAGATGGTATGACCGATTCAAGGAACTGCTGCGTTTGGCAACTCGCCTTATTTATTTCATTGACATTGTTGTACAAGATATGACAGTGGAAGTTGGGAACTGTTCAGAAAAGGTTTAAATTACTTCAGTTATAGCAAATCTACTTCATAATGAGATTTGGCAAGCCCCATTTATTTTTACTTTCAGAAGAGGTGACTTCATAAATTTCCTGTATGTAGGAAGTTAGAGTGATACTAGGAAGCTCTTGAATATTCTGTCTGTATCTTGAGTAACTGCCAGCTGAAGTTAGAAACATTTGAACAGGAAATAATGAGCTGAATGGTGAAGTAAAATGAGCCATTGGATCCTACTCAAGTGAAGTATGGATTCCTTTCTCTAGATTAGGTACTCTGTAATTTTTTTGAGTTGGAGTGCGTACGTTCTCTGAAGTGTGTGAGCACAGATGAGTAGCATGAGAATATCTAAATAAACCAAACCTCCCTAATGGCCACCACTTGTGTTGCCGTGTGGTTATTACCATATACCTGGAAGGGAAGGTTGGGAGAAAAATTGTCACCAATAAATAACTTTCCTTAATACCTTATTTGAATGTACTGAATCATTAGGATAATGTATAATGGCATTAATTTAGATTTGTATTGGCTCCTCATACAGTGAAGTTACTCCACAGGTAGGATTTGCTTCACCTGATCTTACTGGAAGTCTTTAACTATAATGAGATCCTAAACAACTACTGTTAAGTGAGCTGAATCTTTCCTTACCTCTCTTACCTTGAAGATGATACAAGCTATGGAGGCGGCTAAACAGACTTAGTTGTAACTGGATCTGAATTTTCTTCTTCTATGTCCGAAAGTGATATTGGTCCTTCTGTTTATTAGATAGTATGCTTGATATGCTCTGCGCAGAAGTTTTTTTTTTAAGGGTTAGCCTCCTCATTACAAAATGCACTTGAGCAAAAAAGATACGTTTTTTCATACTGCAGTAGCTTTTAAGATAAAAATACAATTTTCTTATGCATATGTAACTGTAGTATTCCAGCTGTAATATTCTAGAACTTTATTTCAGCCATAAGACTGAAATACTTTGACTAAAACTTATTCAAAAATAGGTCTTGAAGATGTATATTTTGTTCTTCCCGCAGCTAATTTGAATTCACTGGTGTTATTGCAGGAGAAGCAATAAAGCTTTACTATAAGCTTTTCTTGCCAGATCAGACCAAACTCTGCATTTTTAGACTTTAAAAATAATCACTTTGATACTGTATATTTTGAAATAATTATATAGCCTTTTAAACAGTTGTCGGTTTCTAAGTGTTTCTAAGGTCTTGGTCAACTGCATATATTTAATTTCATGTGTTTATTAAAAAACACAGTGCTAGGAGAGAGGATGCCAACCTTTTCTATTTTATTTCTCAATTTTATGTTTTATTCTCAATTTCCCCGTAACTCTGTCAGCTACTTACCTACATGGCATTCATGACAAGCTGCTGTTGTGGGCTTTTTTTGCCTTTCCTCTTTGCCCTTTGTATCACTACAAAATCAGCACTGTCTCATCGGTATTCTGGTTATGAATATTTTAAATACTCTGAATATTCTTTTGGATTAACCATGAAAACTCTTTGCATGTAATGATCACTTTTGTGTTTGTTCTTCTATGTTAGTGTTTAACTTCCTGTAGCACTACAATATAATTATTTCTATTTTTTAGGTAGTAGAATGGAGACACAAGAGAAACGTGTATTTGAGATCTTCCCAAAATCTCCGGCTAAAGGTCCAGCCCCCGCCCCCCCCCCCCCCCATCACTTCTGCTGCTTAATCACAAGACTGACCTTTCTGGGCATTTTTTTATTCTTCCCTTGTACTTGCCAGGGATGCTCTGGCATAGAAGCTAACTTTGAGGATCATCTTGATGTGTTTTTGAATGGCAGCTTTAGCTTCCTGTTTGAAAGCGTTTTTTTTCTACTTTTATTTCCACAAGAGTAGAGTGAATTGTAGAATTGTATTTTGTCTCTTCATTTTACTCTCTTAAAACAGTTTTGGCATGTGTTGAGGTTGCTTTAATTATATTTTTTTTTTTGTTGTTACCAAGAGCGCAGTAGGTTATTGATCTAAAGAAACTTAAATGTGCTCCGGAAAATCATGCATATTGAAGTGGTGTAACTTGAATAAAGTGGGTATTTTTCAAAATACACAACTCAATATCCCAGTGTAATAGCATCCTGAAAAATTAAACCCTATGAAATTTACGTACTTATGATTCGGTGATTAATAATTTTCAAATTAAAACTTTCAAATTGTCTGAAATGTCAAGTGTGCATTCTGGGAATCTGCTAAAAATAGGGAAATATTTATGCAAAAGAACTAAAATACCAAACACCAAAATCTTGAGCAACCAAAACTTAGAACACTTGGCAAAATAAATATGCCATCTGAAAATGTTAATTTTGGCAAATAACTAAGACTTTATTTGAAGAAGTGATAGTTTTTTCTAAGGTATTTTATAGAAATAAAGTTTAAAATATTTTCTGTTTAATTCTAAATTACTTCTAATTTAATGTAGTTATCCAATTACAGCCCAATAGCATGGAAAAAGATTCAATTCCCTTTTTCTATCTCTTCCTCCCACTATGGTTATATAATGCAATAATTTCTACTGTGAATTTGAAAATAAAATTTCTGAGGGAATCCTGTCTTGGCTAAATCTGAAAAGTTATGGGAGTTGCATATTATTACACAACTGCGTATTTGGGAAGAGGTAGCAAAGAATGTTACGGTTTTTGCAGCTTTTATGATTCAGTGTGTTCAGGTGACACTTGCATACAGTTTGAATCTAAATGTCATTGTTGATGATATAACTTGATGCACAGAATGAAGGAACTGGGTGCTGTGAGCTCAGTGTTAATCTTAAGCAATAGTATGTGGAGCTAAAGTGTCTTTCTATTGATCGAAGAAAAATTGCTGTGGCAGTTTGAGGCAATGAATCCGAGCTTCCACAGTTGCAGTTTCAATTTTTGAATGGATAATCAGATCACCAAACAAATTCATTGAAATTTATTCTAGAGATACCAGAGAATCAGCTTTACTAAAGTTAAAAGTAATCACACTGCTTTTGGATGAGACAATAATTGAGGAAAGCAACTATTTATCCTCCTTGTGTTTGAGCTAGGAAGTTGTCAGTTCTGATCTTCTACATCAATATCCTTGCTGCTATTTCCACCTTTGCTTCAATGTATTTCTAGCACTAGTGTTTTGGTTTTCTTTCCCTTCCACAGAGGTATTTGTTATAGTAGGAGATTCTCATGGAGGACTTACCTCTGAGAACTGTTTACGATCAGCTTTTGATGCATGATATAATTTGTGCAAATCGGGGAACAGGTACATGCATTTCACCTTTTACCTGAAAAGAAAATACTGTTTTCCCAAGTTCTGATGGTAAACAATACCATTAATTATTTACCATATATGAGTACCTTTATTCAAGAATTTGCAGTAATGCAGCCCCGTAGCTTATAAATATCAAGCAAAAACGTCCTAACTGTGGAACACTGTGTTACTTCTAGTATATCTTTCTCGTATTGTTTCATTAAGAGATTAAACTGATTCATTCTCTGTAGTAAAACAACCCTCTTTTTGACACTGCAATAGCAATTGTTCTGTGTAAAGCAGTTTGTTCTGTTTTAGAACTACAAAATGAGATGGAGCAAGAATCTGGTGCAATTCTTTCATTTGAATAACCCGTCAGGTTTTTTTAGGTTAATGCTGCTATTTATCTGAATGCATATTTTCCTTAAATGGGCTACTTCCAGAGCTGTGGAATTTTTCATTAGGGATAAGTATGAAAAGAAGAAGTATTATGATAAAAATGCAGCTAATGCCTTCAATGTAAGTAGTTTCACCAAGAATTCTGTCACTTTTCTTTTTTGAAAGCTACATAAGAGAAATGTAGAAAACATTATGTATGTTAAAGTGTCTTTCACAGTCAAAAACTTTGATGCAGAGCTAAATGTTTTCTCTCTCTTGAAAGCTATTCCTAGGTTTTATAAGTTCAACATACATTGTCTATTACATTTATAATGCGAAGTGTTATGATCCAACAAATAGCTTGCTTCCAACTCTTTATATTGTGTTTTTAACTCTTTATATTGTGTTTTTCTCTTTCAGTAATGGGTAGTTCCTCAGCTATATTTTGAGTCCTTTCTGAGTATCTTTTCCCATGTTACAGGGATAAGATAGGATTACTGTTTCTGGTGACTTTGTCTTCCCTCGTTCTCTGTAATTACCTTGATGAGAAATCCTATGGTGTTTTGGGCCCCTCTTCTAAGGGTCTTTTATTGGTCTGCTGAATTCCAGACTTCCTTGCAGTGAGGTGCACTGTAATAGCAAACATGGGCAATATGACAAACCAGCTGTTGAATCATGTAGCTGTGTTCACTACAGTAAGTTGGTGAGTGCTTTTCTAGCAAAGCAGTTTAGAAAATGTCAGCCTTTGCTGAAGCTCACAGCCTTGTTTGGTTTTTTTGGCTATTTCTGGGACATACAATCTAGTTTATATATTTTTATTTGTGCTTTAACTTTGATAGGGAAAGGAGTGCAAGTGTGGGTATAAAGAGTGGGAGTTTATGCTGCCTTTCCCCATCTGAGAAAATGGATCTTTCAATGATAGTTTCATTCGGAAGGGAAAACCTCCCCAAACTTGCAAACTAGAGAAGGGTATTCAGTAAGCATTGTTGAGGTAGGGGGAAAATTGCTTCATTTGAGAGGTAAAATACAACTGTGGTTTGAATTACACTGTCAGTTACCCTTCTTTACTTTTATTGCTAAGTAGAAAATAGGAAGAATTGTTTAAAATTATGCTTTACAAAGTTCAAAAGACTCCTGAGATCTTTCTAAATAGAGAACCTAAGTGTCTAATATAGTAGTCTCACTGCTGCCTTAATGTGTTTGAAGGAGTAATCAGATTTTGCTTTATCGTATGTCAAGTAATTTTATTCACTTACCTGTGATAACAGCAAGGGTAAAATCCAGACAAGCTGAGACGCATGTTACTGCTGAGTAGGGAACACCATTTTATTTCTTCCTACTTGGGTTTTTCTTTCATTGACTAATCTAAATGGTTTAATCTCTTTGAGATAGAAACAAAATCTGATAATGAAATATTTTGGCAGCAGATGACTTGTGCACATTCACATTCATCTGCATTTCTTCAAGGCCACCAAACATCAGGCTTGAGGTGGGCAATCTGAAATCCTGAAAGTACACAATACTGAATTCGCTGAACTACTGTAGTGCCCATAGTTCTAATGTGCTGCTTGTATTGGATTACCCTCCTTGCTCTGTCCCCAGCCCAGCTCGTGTGCACGTGTAGTGCAGTGACTGGTGGTCAGTGATCATCTTTCAGGTGGGCCTGGGACTGACAGGGAAAAGGAGGAAAAGGCGCAGCTGGGCCTCCATTCTGCATGTCTGGTATGCTGCTTTCCTGCTCCTGGATGGTGTTGGCAGGGAAGGGGAGAAGTTGCTCTATGCTTCCAGCACATGGAGGTCTGTGAGGAGTTTTAGAAGAATGGGGTGAGGAAGGGAGTTCTGCGGGGATACGTTTCTGTGCCCCTGTGCAGCAGGTGGTGATGGTTTCTAAAGCTTTCTTTTTGCAGTCCTGATGACATCCAAGACACCTTCCCTCTTCCCACCCTGCCAGGAGGTGGCTAAGATTACCTGGCAACTGAAGCGATTCCTGCTTGTAGGCCTCAGCATTTGCTAGCACGATGCTTTCATGAGTAATAATCTTGTGACCTGTTCAGGTGGGGAGCCTATGCTTCAACATGGCAAGCTCTTTTCTTCCAGAAAATTTGTATTACCCCACTTACTTTTTCAGAGAGCACCCTGTGCCTTATTTTTAATCAAAATCAGAATTGCTGGGGTGATGCGAACTTTTTAGTGCACTCACTTTTTGTTATCACCTTTGCAATAGCAATGGCCTTCTGCTTGGATTAAGACTGGTTTAAGTTGGAGATGTGTATGTATGTTGTCATTTGGTAAAATGAATCCCTTCAAGGTATGAGCAGGTAATACAGAAGTGCAGAAACAGGCTTGTTATGACCTAAGGGCTGCTTTCCTTAACCAGGTAATTTCACTGAGGTTTAAAAATTCAAGAGGCTTTCCTGGATTTTGTCCACTGTTACAAGTTGCTTGTGGTAAAAGCTTCCTGTAGCTTAAAAATTGTTTTGAACAGATTATCTTAAAACATGCGGCACAATATTTCTCTTACCTTAATTTTGGCAAGATCATAAATCTTTTTACATTTGTCTAACACTATAACAACTGTGCTAGTGTTAATGTACTCTGACTGTTGGAGCCCAAGAGTATATGTGAAGGTTCAGTTCCTGGTTCTATGATGCTTAGGTTTCATGTATCTTTTCCCTTGTTACAAAATTTTTATCTAAAATTGTTAATTATATGAGATGGGTTTTTTCTGACAAGACTATTATATTACTATATTTGGGGTTTAGAGATGCATACTATAATAACAAAATTAGCTAGTACAGAGACCAGTAGTGCCATCAAATATGCAGACTAAATACAGGCAAATATGAAAAATTAACAATTTTTTTTCACGGTTCACTGAAAAGGAATGCCGGATAAAGCTGTGTGCAAAAAAAGCATCTGCAGTTTTATTGTCTAGTTAAATGCATTATTCTATTTAAAATGTAAGTAGAAATTAAATATACATTACAAAACTGACAAAGCAGTGTGACTTTAAAAAATATTTAAAATCTATTAAAATGCATAGATCTCAGAGTCTTCAGATCTGTCATTATTGGGAAAATGTGAAATGCTGGTTCTGCATCACTGCTTAGGACTGAGTGGTACATTTTACTCTGCTGTTAAGAGTGGGTTGTCGGTAAATAATTATCCTCGTTTCCATGCTCAGACTTGGTGCAGGCATGTAACTTCTTTACAGAAAGACCTGAGAGGCTGACAGCCTTGAACAGTGGCGTGTTTGGGGTTTTTGTTTTCATTTTTCTTTCATTGTATTTCTGTAGTTTTGTTTAGTTTGGTACTGGGAAATATTCTGGTAGGTTAGGCCTAATTCTTAGGCTTTAGTCTTGAGAAAAATCTTCTGAAATACAGCAGGCATGGTAGCCCCAGGTAAGCAAGCTATGGTGCTCAGGGTCAGGTTAGGAGATGTAGGTAGGGAATTTGTCAAAGTGATCCCACTATGCTTGTTCCTTCTTTTCACAGATGTACTTTCATATGTACTTCAAGTGAAACAAGAAGCAGGAGCTTTAAATCACAACAAGCAGTGTATCTTGGGGGGGGGGGGGGGGCGGGAGCCTGGGAAAAAATAAAAATGGAAATGGTCTATTAATTATTTTCTGCTAACACTGATAATACAGTTAAAATTAATCTGATATTTAAAGAAATAGGCTGATGTGGATGAGTTCTATGGGCGCCTTTCAGTTTTTTTGGAATATTTATACTTTTTTAGATCTTACTTGGAGCAGAAACCTTTTTCTAATCATTATAAATTGTTAGTGTTTTGTATGTGTTTGCTACTTGATAATGTTATAAGACAAGACGAAAAAGTTTCAGAATGTCTAACAATGCATTTGTAGAAATACTTTTTCCAGACTACTGGAATATTGCCATTTTAAAAAAAAAATCCATTTAGCTGTTGTTAAGGTAGCAGTATTTACTTTTAAGCTTTATTCTGATCATTGTAAAGAAGAGAATTTTGAGTAAATTAGCCTACCCAGGGAGGCAAACTGATTTTTTTTTTTTTTTTTTTTTTTTGGTACCCCATCGAAGTATCTTCAGATGCATGTCAGCTCTTTGAAAAACTCTTATAGTTGCAATGATCTGTAAATGCTTAGATACATGTTACAAATGCTTAGTTGTAGGGTTGTGGTATTATGACTGAAACTGTGAAGACAATTGTATTGTATTTATGATATTTAGGAAAATGTATCCTTATTATCAAAGTATATTCCATTTAAGCAGCGTAGCCCATGACAGGGTTAGAACTAGTATTTCTCAAGCCAGTGCCTATCATAATTCTCACCCAACATTAACAAGAGTCACAAAAGATCAACACTTGCTTTCTCAGAAAACAGTTCATAGTTCTACTGTGGTGAAACCTCGGTTTGTCGAGACTTGTAAAGACCAACTGCTTAAGAAACTCACATCTCTTGATCTGGCCAGCTGCTTCCCTGTTTCACTTTGGTGTGATGTAATTTTGAAACATTCAGGACTTCATGGGGTTTTATGCCTTTTCTGTATGCTTAAATTTAAGAAGAAGAATACAAGTGAAAACACTTGAAGCTGACAGGATGTTACATGGGAATATATATATATATTCTGTGAATAACACATGTGGTTTGGTTTTGTTAATGGCGGGAATTTTTTTGCTCTTTGAATAATCAACTTGGGAGCAGCGGTAGCAGTTAGCAAGTCCACTTATTTTGAATATCCTCAGCATAATACTGTTGTCCTAGAATTAATTTTCTGCCAAACCTCTTGATTTTTAGGCATACATAAGCTGTGAATGATGCAAAGTATAGCACAGAATCCAAACTTCACACAGTAGTGAAATGATTAGGGCATCTTTGGAAATGATGCATCTAAGATATGAAAACATGAGCTATTTACTGCGCAATATACTATGCTGTTTGACTTGATTTATCCCTGAAAGCTTGTACAATGCAATTGAGAGCTTGCATCGCTTCTGTAGTTAACCACAGACAGTTACCGTAGGTCAAGGGGTGTGAGGTAATTTTCTATGTTAAAACTCTCCTTCAGGTGGGTGCTGTCACCAAACTCTTCAGGAATATAATTCCGCTGCAGGCTTGCACCAGATTGTCGCTTTAAAGCACAGGCAAATCCTCTTGTATTTATCATAGGGGTTCTTGTACACAACAGTCCTGGAACTGAAGGGCAAAGAAAGCAGTTTCACTTTTAACAATCTTAGTCCTGAAGGCTGTTGCCTATTAAATCTTTTGTTTGCTTTGGGCAAACAAAACTATTTATTAAACTCTTTACGCTCCTTTAGTTTACTGTCTCCTGGAGCACTCTTAGAGCGCAGCTTATAGTTGTACAAATAGCTTTCCCCAAGAATCTTGAGCCTGTATGCTTAAATAAATGACTTGAAGGACTGTTTCAGAATAGATGCTGTAAATGTAAGTGGAGCAAATGCAAGCCTTGTTGGAGACATACTTTGAGATGTTTGTTTTTATGAAAGTAATGTCTGAACAGAGTATTCATCTTGACTGATGTTCTCTGTATTGAGTCCAAAATACTTGTAATCAAAGCTATGCAGCTGATAAGGTGAAGGGACAGTTGTTAATGAGGCTCATGATCTTAGATGCAGTGATCAAGAGAAATAGCAAACATTGCTTGTTTTAGGGTTTTGGGAGTTAGTAAGAATCTCCCAAAATTACTGGTTAGAGGAAGTAAGCATTGAAGTAGATGATTGCACAGTTTGCCGATAAGCCAAGAGGAAATGTATAATTTTTAGAATCTTTTAGAAAAAAAGGTTCCAGAAAGAAAAAATCTGTCTAAAATAAGCTATTGAGTAACAGCTGCTGGGTTGATTCTTTGAGACACAGGAGTGCACTAATGAAGGGGTTTCTGGTACCCAGTCCAAATCATTTAATTTGACTGTATCTACGTGCTGCTAAGTTAAAAGTGTACTAAAGTTGCACAGAGGTTCAGGAAATCAAGTTGGAAGCAATCATATTTTCCAAATTTTTTAAAAGCTCAGTACAGCCTCTTTGATGTAAAATACAAACTGTGAAAAGACAGTCTTGCTTAAAAGATTGTTTATTTTTGTATCTTTATACCACACAAGTAATGAGGAGAAGCAGTGAGGTCACTGTGTTGAGTTTGGAAAAAGATTAGCAGTGTAGGTATTATCACAAACAATCTCAGCAGTTTTAAATAAAAGTAAGTATATAGAAGAAGAAAGAGCACAACTTCTCAGAATGCATATGGAAATGGCCTTGTTCAGGGTGGATGCTGAATCAACTTAAATGGATTCCAGGTACTTTCAGTCTCAAAATTTACAGACTAGCACAGTCTATTCCACTGCATGAAGTGGGAATATATTATCATGTCCTGACAATGTTTAGAGAATAATAAACGAAGATTCTATATTTAAGAAAGGGTGTAAATTGTGTGGAGCAGAAGTTTCATATAACCCTAAAGTTCAGTGAAGGAAAAGAATAATGGTTCTACGTTTTTCATGCTTTCCTAAGACATTGTGTATAGTTTAAAAGCCATGAACTTAAACAGGCAACTGGATAAAATGTGATGCGAATTTAGAGATTTTTCCAAAGTGATCTTAAATGAGATTAAATCCATAATACCTTTACCACACTAAAATTAAGGTGCCTACATGACATATATGGATGAACTGGGGTGAGATAGGGTATGTGAACAGGAAATTTATAGTAGCTAGCATCCAGAAGCATTTAGTCATTGAGCTGGAGAGAGATTACCAGTTAAGTCTCCCCGTATTGCAAGAACCACTGTGGGTTTTTAGTGGTCTATGAAGAACTTGTGAATCAAGTGATATGAAGTATTTTTGAAATATGCTAATGGAGATGGGCATCAATAGGAAGCACTGAAATGCCATACAAGAATTATGACTTGTGGGGCAGGGGTAGTGGAAATGAGATAAATTAGTTTGCAAGATCATGCTGTTAGAATGGGTTGGACTGCAGAATCATAGAATAGCTCAGGCTGGAAGAGACCCTTCATGATCATCCAGTTCTCCCTGCTTAAAGTGGGGTCAGCTAGAACAGGTTGCTTAGAGCTGTGTCCAGTTGAATTTTGAATATCCCCAGGGCTGGAGACTCCACAACCCCCTCCGAGTAAACTGCTCCAGAATTCAACTACCCACACAATAACGAAAAAAAAACCAAAAACAAACCAACCACCAAAAAAACCCCTATGCTTATGTTTCAATGGAATTTCCTGTGTTTCAATTTGTGTTCAGTGCCTCTTGGTCCTGTTTCTGGATACTACAGGCAACATTGTGCCTCAGTCTTGGCTCCCTGCCACCAGGTATTTATACATATTAATAAGACTTCCCTCTTCCAGGCCCCCTCCTCCCTTAGCTTTCTCTCCTCCAGGGTAAACAGTGTTAATTCACTAAGTCACTCCTTGTCTGAAAAGTGCTCCAGTCTTTTAATCATCTTAGTGTCCCTTTGCTGGATTTGGCTCCAGTCTGCCCACATCTCTCTCGTACTTGTGAGCCCAGAACTGGCCATGTTTCTAGCTCATGTTCAACTTGTCCACCCAGACCTCCAGGTCCTCTTCTGCAAATCTGCTTTCCAGCCAGGTGACAACCAGCCTGTACCGGTGCAGGGGGTTATTCTTCCCCAGGTGCGGGACTTGGCACTTCTCTTTGAACTTCACATGGTTCCTGCTGGCCCATCTTGTCAATGGTGCTCTGAATGGCAGCACACCTATCTAGTGTATCAACCACCCCTCCTCATTCTGTGTCATCTGCTATCTTGCTGGTGATGTACCAGCGTAGTCCTATTGCATGTGTTATTAATGAAGAAGTTAAGTAGTGTTGGCCTCGGTATCAATGCCTGGGTATATCATTAGTGACTTTGCCCCCAGTGGTTAAATGAATGAGTTAGAGAAGCCAAGGTGTGCATATGCCAGCTGCATTCCTAGTAGCTCCCACGTGCAGGGTCTTGTTTTCCCTGGTTCCGTAAGTACTTTCATTTGAGGAGTAGTTCACACAGCTGGACTGCCTAGCTACAAGTTACTAAGTCCAAGTAAACAAAGCTTCTGCCAAAGCTGAAATCTGTAGTGACTGCATTGCCAGTTTAACATGGATCATGAAAATGTAAACGATCCTGCATGCAGCAGAGCAAGCCACTTAGCAGAAAAAAAGGTATTGTTGTGAAGTGTTGGGAAGCTCTCGGTAAAGACAGTTTTCCCTGGAACAAATACAGAAGACATCCGTTAGGTTGCACAGGGGAAATGGAGGGCACTCCAGTAAAAGATTAAAAGCATCTGTTTTGATTATCCTGTGTCAGCCTTTAATTAAGCCATGGTGACTCTCCATAAATATCTCAGGAGGTGGTTACCTGAAGCAGAAGCTAAATAATCTAAAACAAAATGTGGGCAACAACATGTATGGATGCTCTTGGTTAGAGCTGGAAAAAATATTTTGAACTCAAGTCTAATACTATTAAATATATTTGTATTTCTCAGAACACTAATTGCACCTCTGCTTGATGTAAATTTTATGAATGTCTGTAGCTCTGCACACAGTCAGAACTACAGCTAGCTTGTGCACAAGCTTCACCGTATTCCTGTAACAGGATATGGGCACTCTGAAGGGATGTAGGAGTGGTAAGTGTGTTCAGAATGTTGCCAGAAGAGCAGTACTGGCATCTCTGAAAAGCCAGCTGCTGCTGTGTTTTGTGAAACGTGGGACACAACCCTTTTTATGTGATGTCCAGTGGTTAGAGTACTGAATAGAGGAGACATTTTTAGTAACTCTAAAAAAAGCCTTGTCAGTTAGCCTAAAGAAGTTTTGCAGAAATTCATAGGTAAGTGTTACTGATAGTACATTACTATTCTCATTTTCCTGTCAGTATTTCGGGAATAGGCCTCTTTAAAAAATGACAAGCAATTGGTTGTGTGTTTATATGCATTTAATAGCAGCCTGTAATTGCTGGTACTTTAAAATAAAATACGAATTTTAGCATTGTCAACGTTTGTTGGAGATACACAGTAATAAAGTCAAAAGTCTGCTGAAATAAGAAAAACATATCTATTAGCTGAAGTTAAAACCTGTCAAACGAGTGTAGAGTAGTCCTCTTCATTTAGGTCATTTCCCAGTATATTGTGTGCTTATGAAATGGCCACTCGAGGGCACCTTTGTATTTGGTTCAGCTGCAAATTTACTGAATATATTGACGTGGTTTGATAGCACACGTTTGATAGATTTTTTAATCTCTTGAATCTTCTGAGTGATAGCACCCTAAATTTTATATTTTAATGGAAGCTTAATATAGGTTTCTAAAGCTTTAACTTGAATACTTTTTAATAAAAAGCTAAATAGTAATATTTATTACATAAAGAGCAGGATTTGGGAAAAACTACAAATAAAAGTTGGTGAAAACTTAATTTAGTACACTGACCTTATTGACCAATAGTGTTTGTATGACTGTTACCATCAGTAATATGTTAGTACAAACTGAACTAAGGTAAAATAATTCTGAGATTTTGTATGTTTTCTGATAGGTTCATTTAAAGACTCTTGTAAGCTTACTTTTTTCACTCGTAGTAGTCTGGTGCACAGACTAAATCAAAGCCATTGGGTCAAATACTGTTTGTGCTGATGCTTTTACATGAACTATTGACATAGCATGTATTTGGATATTGTTACTACTAAGTAATAACTTCATAAATACTACAAAAGTTTTTAATGGGGAAAATGGGGACAGGTCACTTATTGCCCTGTAAGAGGGGCAGGGAACTGGAGTAATACTGTAAACCTGCAGACCCTTTCTTTTCTGATCTTAAGTTTTTGTGAACCAAAGAGTCTCTCACAGAACATAGGTGAAAATGAAATCTTACAGGACTGTTGCATGCGTCTGTATTTTCTTGCTCAGTACTGAATGTACCTGATGTTTTACGGACAGTATTGAGCTTCATTATGCAAAATGGTTATTTTTACTTCATCAGCTTTCTAAAAAGGAGCCCCAAAACACAAACAATGGAAAGAGATTCAAGAATTGCTAAACATAAAATGGCTACAAGTCTTTTGGTCTGAAACCCGATCAAAATTTTGTGGACATACGAGTATAAACGTGGAAACTTAAGAAACAGCTCCTTGCCTTCATTCCCTTTTTAAAACTATTCTGAACTCAATTCTTAATCAAAATACCCAACTACTCTTCAGTTAAAAATTAAAATGAAATACTCAGATGCTATTTGTCAGTTTGCAGTACATTCTTAATGCACACAAGCACGTCAACTTTGGGTTTTTTCTAGCAGCAGGTATGGTTGGTTGCAGGGGTTGCCATTGGTTTTGTTTGGTACTTTATAAAGTGCCAACAATCAAGGACGCCTTAGTTGACAACATTCCAGAGCTTAGTGCTAACATGTTATCAGAGTAGATCAGTGTCTGCTTCTTCACTTGAATTCTGGAAGATTCTGGAAATTGTTTTTTGGATTTTGATGTGGAAATTTAGATGAGGTTTTGATCGCTTGTCTTCAGTGGTTTCGATGACAAATCTTATTCTTAGTACCTTCCTGCTCAAATGTCTTTTTCCATTGGATCAAAATTAAACAAAGATATTTTCTACCTTTCCTGTTGTCTGCTCTTCAGACATCATAATTGGTGTTAGTATTGGCCAGTTTTTCTAGAAACTAATTCTTTAGCTTTTTTTCTCTGTGCTTTCACTGGAATATAACAATTGGATTAAAACTGACGAATTGGAAAAGTGGGAACAGAAGACAATTATTGCTGTGGAATACTGGGTTTTTTGCAAAACATTTTTTTTTTATTTTGCTGCACCAAAGAGGAGATGTCTCCTTGTAAAGAACAGTATTTTCAGGTACTCGGACTTGGATCCAAGCATGGAGTAATTTTCCTGTACTGATGCTTTTGATGAAGCTTATGGAAACAAATAATTATTAATAAAGGCTGATAAATACCAAATAGAAAACTCTTATGTTACTTTGATGTAGCATTTATATAGTGCTGCTTTTCAGTGATCTCAGTGTCCTAAAAAGCAGTTTTTAGATTATTATTAAAATGCTGCTTTGCAATCCTGAATGGTGATCAGGGTTTTACTATAAATTTTTAAAGTGTGTTTGTGGCTTTCAACTAATTAAAAGCAGTTTCACCAGGACTTAGTGCAGCGTTTACTCCAGGACAGTTGCATGCATATACCTGTCGTGGCTGAGTGCTTTGATACTGGTGTTAGTCTAACTTCAGCGCTCTCTCTACTGGCCCCGAGTGTAGAAATAGGTCGCTTATCAGATGCTTTCTCATTTGTCATTTGTTGGCAAGTTAATAAATCTCTTTTGACTACAGATGGGAATGGCTCTGTTCTGTAAAGATACTGCTTTATCACTGCAGTAGTTTTTTTAAAAAAAAAAGATTTACTGAAAATGCAAGCCAGCAGCACACAACTTGTTGTCAACCACTGCTCCTTATTGGTGCTTCATCTGTTCAGTAACTTAACATTGGCCATAGCTAATGGTACGTCTGCACTGCGAACAGGACGTAGAAGGTGTTAATACTAACTTTGAACGGTCTAATCTGGGGTTTGGCAATGAATCATCAAGCGTAGAAGTTGTATAGGCTTGATTTATGCTAATGAGAAAGATTATCTGTCCAGGTTTTTGCTGCATATTACATCTGTGAAGTGTGCTGCAGTTTGAAAATACAAACATACCACAACCTTTCAAAGTAAGAGTTGGGGGACAGTACAAGGGAAAACAAAACTTGTGAGGTTTTATTGACAGCTCAGAATCTCAAGCAACTTCACTGGTTTTCTAAAATATGGGACTAGTTGGAGTTAAAAATGACTATTCTGAAATCTCCTGAAAACCAAGTGCTTTGGCTAAGGGATCTGGTTTCTCTTGGTGCTTGAAGAGGGTATCAGCATCCATAATAACGACTTGGATATTAGTGAAAATTCGGTCTTCTAACCGAAAAAATCCCAAGATAATAATAGAATACCCTTAAATCGCAGTGTTATTATAATTTTCAGTTTTATTTGATGCTAGTTCTGGTATATGGGCATTACCCAACATGACAGCTGACAGACAAGGAGCAGAACAGCTGGCGCTGCAGGGACTTGATTCTAGCTGGAGAGCACTGCCTCTCCCTCGGGCTCCTCGGCACTCGGCGAGGGCCGGGCTGGATGCTCTGAGGTCAGGGGGCGGCTGGTTCAGTGCCAGCTGGCAACCTGCACAGGGTTAACAAGTCAGCTCTCCCCGAAGTGTCAGCTTGTCCCAATGGCAAGTATTTTCCCAAGCTTCTCTGGTACCCCAACCAACTCTCCGTACTCTGACTGATAACTGCTCACCACAGCGCACTGCACCAGCCCCCCTTTTAATCCTGTTTTCTGTTCAGCTTTATCCAGCCACTCACTTTGACTTGATCGGATTTTTTCATTCAGATTTCCTTATTTGGTGCAGCGGGTAGATAAGAAATTTAACACCATGCAGTGGCAATAAAGCTGTTCAGCAGCCCGAACTCATACTATTGCTTTCATTGTATGAACTTAATCAGTTCTTTATACGTTGTCATGTGTCTTCTCTTAAAGATTAGCTTCAGTCATATGCCTTTTGTATTCCTGCTTAGCTGAATATTTACATATGTGAAGTGTGCTTTCAAGTGCTGTTTTTTAGCCTGAAGTGAATATAGTGCTGCTGTTTGTCTTTAGACGTTTTTCTTGGGCATTTCTCGTCTTGTACACCCTGTTCCATATCCCAGGCTAGGTGGCAACTGCTTTTCACTCTGTCTTCTGCAAATAGCTTGCATGATGCTTCTTCATTGATTCTGTGATTCCATGATTCTATTACTTGATTGGCAAAACTGTAATAATTACTTTCAGGCCTTCATAGGATTACCTTATATACTAGGTTAGATAATACCTTAATTTATGATGATGATCTGGAGATTGAGAAAGGAATGTTATGGGAGGATGAAAATGTGATGCAAGCATCTATAGTGCTGATTTCCCTCCGACCCCCAAATGAAATTCTGCTTACCTGGTTCTGTGAGGAGAGTAGCTGTTACCTGCTGTTCACCTCTGAAAGCTATCAAACAAATTTTCTTAAAATCTGAAGCATACAAAAGAATGAAAAAACCCAACAAACCAAGCAAACCAAAAACAAAATCCCAGTTTATCCTTAGAAACCTTGAAAGTATACCTAAGATGTTGCATTATCACAATTTTACTCGTTAGCATTTAATTGAAATCTTAGTAAGGAATGTGGTTTTAGTGGTCATAGTTTAATACATGTAGTTACTTAATCATTTTTCTGACATGTTTATTTGGTTACAATGTGGTGTGATGGGAATAAACAAGATCCCTGTGTTCCTATAGCAACAGTTTGAGAAACTACTCCATTGCAGCAGATATATCCATAACTCTTCTAATAACCTGAGGATTTTAAATAGAAATATAAAATATATTTTATAAATATAAAAACGAGGACTCTGTTTCATATTTCTGCAGGTAAAATTTGGTTTAAAAATTAAACCTTATAAATATCTTTCCTGAAGCTCTACACCACCTTCCAGGATAGGCATAGTGTCTGAGTTTGTAAAAATACTGAATATATACATGTTCTATTAAAATTCCAGCTGTATAAGCTATGGTACTGGTAGGATTTTCTGTAAGAAATATGGGTGTTTAGACATGAAGTGGGGTTTGGGGTTTTTTTTTTCAGTTTTCTGTTTTCATTTAATGCAAGCTGGATTTTTTGAACTAAGTAAAAACATACCATCTAAATTGGTTATTTTGATCCAACATAATGACCTGCTCTGTAATAGCTTCATTTATTTTTAAATTTTCCTTGTAGATAGTAGAGTTGATACAAAACAGTGTAGAAGTGTCAGCTTTATAGCTCTGAAGATCTTATACATGTTTGGTAAATGTAATTCAGTTGCATTTTTATAGTAAGGGGAATAGAAAGATAATGTTTCCATTAAAGTGATCAACTATGCATAAAGAAATAGGATAGGAAGATGTATGTAAACACATTTAGAGAAATCCTATTTTCTTGAGCAAACTGCATTTGTTGCATATATAACTTACACCTTTTGGATAATTCTGGAAGTATAGTGGTGCTAACAGCAATTTTACATACTGATTCCTAGAAAAGAAATGTCACCTATCTGGAAGGTCTGGCACCCTCTGCTAGGATGTGGCTTTATATTAACCCTAAGCTCTTTATTCATTTGGAGGGCTCTTAGAGAAGAGTTAATGAGAAATTTAATTAACGTATAACTTTCAGAGTGATTTTGCATTCCTCGTAATAAAAATATTTTCTTACAGTGAACAAGAAGAAAGGCACTCTCATCTTTCCCCCTCCTCTGGGACAGTGTGCCTTCGTGCTTCAGAACATTAATATTTCAATAGTCACACTGGATAAAACTGAACAATGGATGAAACCTAATTATTTTTCTTAGGCCTGTGATATGATCTTATCCAAGTTCATTTTCTTATATTCTATTCTAGTGATTTGCATTATAAGTCACTCATTCCTACCTGACAGATTTCCTTGAAAATTTGTACTGATAGAAAGAAAAGACGACTTTGTCTCCTCTTTGTTTCTTCTATGTTGTATTTTTCCCCCACACCCAAAATTATTGAAAAAAAGAATGAAAATCATGTCTCTTAGCTACCTCTGTTCCCTCCCTTCCCAGCTGTTCTTGCTTATTTTCTTTCTCATTTCTTTCCTCTGTTTTGTACAGATAGCCTCTTCTGATGCTGCTCAGCCTTTGGCATCCTCTCCTTCTCTGCAAGCTGCTGCTGAGAAGAGCAAAGCAGAGGTACATGGTTTTTGGGTGTAACTCTTGTCAGGTTACTGCTTTACACGACTGTTTGTGTTTCTATCGAGTAAGCTAACTAGAATATTTGAATCACTGGTAATACTTCAGGCACTTAAAATGCTTTTTTCCTTGCTTTCTGGACTATATAAGTGAAAAGAACTGATAACGTAGGACAAAGTGCATGCATGATTGCTACCTCTTGGTGTTTATATGACAAAATTCTGGTTCTGCTCTGGTTTAGTGTCACAAAACTGTGGAAACACCATTTCATTCCCATCCAGTGGGCATGAGTGTCATTGGTCCTGTCTCCTCAGGAATAATTTTTGGTATCTTTATTTTATATTACTTGCTTGTTTCAGGATCTAAATTATCAGTACTGTTCCCAGCCATTTAGTTCAATCTCCTTGGAGATAAATACAGAATTAATTTAGTGACACTTCTGTTAACTCATGTTGGTTTTAATATTCCTTCTAGCTTGGATATGTGTATGTGCTGACATTACATTTACTGTTTAGAAGAGCCTTTGAAAAACTTAACACACAAACAAGTATCTTTCATATGACCTTTCAGTAAATGTCACAATTTGCAACAATAACGAAATACAGGTTTTTAGAGAGTGAATGCTCAATGTTGGGCTCTTTTGGATACCTCACTCTAAATTGAGACTATATACAGTAAATGAAATATTTATGTTTAGATCATAAGTTAATGTTTGGGGTTTTTTCTAAATCCAGAAAAAGTGGACAGATATGAATTATTTTAGTTCAGCTATATTTTAAACATTAATTAAAATTTAAATGGACAGTGGCATGGAGTAGACCCACAAGCATTGGTGAATTTGACGTATTTTTAAAGTTGTACCAGGAATAGCAGCAGCCAGTTAGAATGAAAATCACCTTTCCTTTATTACCTGCCTCTCTTGGTGCATTCAAATTTGGAATTTCCTCTGTGTAACTAGTATGCCATGTTGTTAGAAATTAATCTTGGGGGGGGGGGAAGAATAATTTTTGCTGGCCAGTATAAAGCCAGTTTCATTTTGTTATCTTCATGGTGCTTTTTGACTGCTTTTGCAAGTAATGAAACACTTGAGTTGAAGCTCTGGCATGAATACAACATCTGAGAAATGTTTTTATTTAGTCTGAATTCGTTTTTATCTAATGGAGCTGAAGCAGAAAGCTTGCATATTGAAATTGTGAAGTGTGAAGATGAAGGACTTAAGGGTTTTCAGGTCCACAGTGAAAATGAAGTGAGTGAAAATAGTCACTGGGAATCAAGAGACTTCCTGTAGGCTTTATGAGATGTGAAGGTAGATACACTGGTGGAGTTTTAAGTCTTCATAGATAACACTAAGAGACTGTCAGGGCTTTGTTAAGGGCAATGGGAGGCATTTGTTTATATTGGGTCACCTTTATGGAGTGTTTTCCATATGAAACATACTGCAAGGCCTCCTCATTCTTGAAGTCCTGAAGAATAAGTTTCTAGAAACTTCTCTATCAGCAAGGTTTCTCTAACAAAACGTATTTTAAAAACATGTTGAAGTCAAAACTGGAAATCAGGCCAGCCTGAGGATGTTCATATGCAAAAGCTTTAACTCTGCTTTCACTTAAAACATATTCAAGTAAACTATAAAGGTACTGTGTTTGAAAAGTAAGTGTCCTGTTACGACACTTCCAACAACCTTTCCCAGGAGGAGAGGAAAAAAATTGCAGTTGTCTAAGATGAAAAGCTTCCACAGGATTAAGTTACTCAACTTTGGAAGGTTGGAGTGGAGAGTGAGGACAGGGAATGAAAGACTTTTGGAAAACTGTAGCTCAGACAGTATATTTGTATGATTTGCAGTACATTGTTATGGTCACGGAATTTTGGGAGTCTTTAGAATGCAGGTTGGTACTGGGATCAGTAACACGGTAAATGGAAGAAAGGCTAAGCTTTGTTTGAAAGACATAGCTATGCATTTGTAATCTCAGGTCAGTAAGCCTGCAAGTCTCAGGTTGTTATGATGACCTCAAAATAAAATACTGCTCTAGACTTGTCCCAGTCATACAGACTTTTTCTTGAACACCTGGCACTGCCACAGGTGAGATACGGTATTGGGTGGACTGTTGGTTTGGACTACTGTGCTCACTTTCGTGTTTTTAATGTTCACTAAAACCTAAGTTGGTCTCTGTTTCTTTTCTTCAAAACAGACATTCCAAATGCCCCTTTACTGCAGTTTCATGACTGTGGTCATTGCTTTCTGTTGCTAGACCCATGTTTAGGTGGGTGCTCACTGTATAGCCTCAGTTTCCAGGACCTGAGTGTTCAGGTTAATGCCTGATTGAGTAATTCACAGGAGTTAGTTGAGACTTGAGTAACTTCAGTGGAGTAACCCCAATCCATCTGGTAAACATGGTGAAAGTTTTGAAGATTGATTATTGGATGTTATGAAGAATGTGTTATTTGGGTCCCCCTGTGCCTAATGATCCCCCTAAAAACCAGAAAAAAACCCCAACCCATTGTCTTAGTGTTAGAACTCTTTTAAGCAAATGCCATGTTATACAGCTTTAAAAATTAGATATATTGGATGTTAAAAAGAAAAAAAACCCACAATGTTATTGGCAGAAACTTGTAGCCTAGTAAGCTGTTTTATTTTTAATACTGAAGTATCTTGGTTTCAGCTGGGACAGTTAATTTTCTTCTTGGTGGCTGGTGCAGTGCTGTGGTTTGGAGTTGGTGTGGGAGCAGTGTTGATACACTGATGATGGTTTTGGTTGTTGCTGGGTACTGTGTGTACTGGGTTGGGGACTTTGTGGTTCCTTGGGCCCTGCCAGTGAGAGGGCTGGAGGGGCACAAGAAACTGGGAGGGGACACAGCCAGGCCAGGTCACCTGAGCTAGCCGAAGCGGTATTCCATACCATGGGATGGCATGTTTGGTATATAAACTGGGGGAGGTCGGCTGGGGCTGCCCGATGGTTGCTTGGGGACTGGCTGAGCAAGGCTCAGCGGGCGGTGAGCAGTTGCATTATGTGTCACTGGTTTCCTTCCTTCCCTTCCCTTTGGATTTCATTCCTCTCTCCTTTTCATTGTAACTGTTACTGTTGGTGGTATTGTTCTTTTATTATTATTATTATTTATTTTGTCTTAATTATTAAGCTGCTCTTACCTCAGTCCTCAAGTTGTGCATTCCTTTCTGATTCTCCTCCCCAACCCTCTGGGTGAGCTGGGATGATGGGCGTGGGGGGGGGGGCTGTGTATGCCTGTGGGGGGCTGTGTATGCACACAAGGCCAGCACCGTGGGCAAAGGGGGCACAGGGGTGAGCGGCTGCGTGGCAGTTGATTGCTGGCTGGGATTAAACCACGACATGGAGCTGCACGGACAGTTATCTAACCTTTCAGTCTAACCTCCCAAATATTGGGAAGCTTGCTAAAAAAGTGTTTTGTGCACCACCACCAACAAAACCCCACCAAAATCTGTTTTGAAGCAGCTTTGAACATAGGGATCCAAGTCTAATGGCTGAAAGAACATTTAGGAGCTACTGTCTCATCTCCTTTATTACAGATGATAAACTCTTGTTCCATCCATTTTAATGTTCATGTATATACTCACTATTACTGTACTGTAGTTGTACAAGATCAATGCAGATTGCTGGGTCTATCACTGCTAACTCTGTCAAAGCACTTGCTGGCCTAAAAAGTCCATCTATGCCTTAAGGAATATTTTATGCTTTTCTTCAGTCGGGCTGGGTCTGTAATATGAACCCATTTATTCATTAAAAACTAAAATAAAAAAAGCTTATGTCTTGTCATTATGGTGCATATAAAGCAAAGGGATCTCTTATGACTCAGCGGGTCTGTCATATGGCCCAAGTCAACTTTTTAGATTCAGGAATATTATTTTTTTTAAGTGTACTAGATTAGCGTTTAAAAATTAACTCTCTGCAGAAAGCTGCATGCAAATTACCTTCCTATAGTTCTTTGGTCAACAAGACTGGCATCTGTCCTAATGACAGAGGTTACCAGAGTTAATGGAGTATTTGTAGATTATTTTTTTCTTTGAGCTTTGCTTAGCTTAGGAGAAGCAACACTGGGGTTTTTTTTTTCCTTCTGTTTAGAAGTAGAAATGCAGATGAGCAGGTGAAGTAATTGATTTCTTGAATGCTCAAAATGAAAATATTTTTTAGTGGTACTATTTGAGCAAAATGAGTCGCTTCTGGAAGTAGAGCAGATAGCATAAACTCTGAATTGAAAGAGAGTAACTGAAGATCTCTTATATTCTGTAGGACTGTAGACATTCAGTATGTTTGCAAATGCATTGTTATTGTGTACTAGCAAAATACTTTTTTTTCAGAAGGAAAAAGAAAAAAAGAAAGAAGAGAAAAAGAAAGAGAGAGAATCAGAAAAACCATCAAAACCATTAACAGTTGAAAAGGTAAGCATAGTTTGTTTTTTCTAGTTATTTTAAAATTACACATAGTATTAGAAATATACAAAGATTTGGAAGAAAAGGAATTTTTTAAGATGTGTGTGTGTGTGTGTGTGTATGACTAGTAATCCAGGTAATCCACATGAATGGTTTCCTTGTGCTGTTGCTTGCATACAGACATCAGTTGACCATATGAGGAGGAATGCGTTTGGGGGAAGAGGGAAGTGAGTTAAGCTTTGTTAAGATTTAAGCTCAGGTTAAAAACCTTATCAAGGTTTTTAAGATATACCATTGCTGCTCTTGCACAGAGATTTTCAGTTTCATTGAGCGCTTTATGATTCCTTAAAACTGTCTTTCATAAATTAATCGATTTTAAACATAACTCTAGGTAACTTGAAAATGCTCAACTAGATCATGTCACAGAACATGACAAGCAAACCAATTAAGGTGCTTCTTTATGCAGCCGTATTAAAGCGTAATGAGCGGTCTTAGCAACATGGGTACAATTAAAATTTCACTTACACTTCTGTATAGATTTAATATTAAACAAAAATGGAATGGGTGATTTAAGTATTAAATACAAAAATTTATTTTAAGACAGATGTCCTCTCTCAGATGATGTGAATCCATTAGTATGTTCTGATTCTGCACGCTAGTTCACAGAATGCATTGGAGTCTCCCATCTGTCAGTTTATTCCACAGTAGTGCTGTGCTACAATTACGAAAAATGTTGTGTATGCATGTGTTATGATTGCAGATGTATTTCTAGTTCAGTTTTCAAATAAAGCTTTTTATTTTACATAGTAAAACAAGAGACAAAAATGTATGTGCACCTGGAGTGGAAAAAAGCCCCTCCCCAATACAAATATCTTTTTTTCTGAAATCAGAAAGCAGTTTTGGAATAAGTTAGCACAGAAGCAAACTTTATTATGACAATTTGTGTGTCTTCCCTGAGCTAGTGGAAAAGGCTATCCTTATGGTAGGAGGTTAAAGCATATTTATGGATGACAATAAAAATATTACAACTGTTGATTATTGATACTTTACAAGGACATCCAGCCAAACTGAATGTTTTATTCTGTTCTTAGAACAAGATATTTCAGTTATAAAGGCTAAAAACATTGGTGTGGTTTGGAAAACTTAACTTTCCAAAACCCAGAGGTGTACTTTTGGTCAAGTTTGGTTTTAGAGAGTTTCCCTTTGCAAGGATGCCTGAACCTTGTTGCATGGCTGGGAATACTTGGTTAGGTGAGGAGAAAGGATGACAGTGCATAGTCACAGTCGAGGGACTACCCTAATACTTGAAATAAAAACCAGTTCCAATGCCACTGATTAGATTTACATTTGAAATGTCATTAGATTACTTGCTTAATCATTAACTGGTAAAAAAAAAGTATTTTGATTTTAAGTGCTTGTACTAAAAAATGTGGAATTTGGTAAATGTATCTGCATTAGATAATAGTGAAGTTGTAACAGCTGCAAAATGTTTGAAATACTGCAGCATATTTTATTTCATTATTAATGTGTCAGCACTGATTGCTCAAATGGTACTCATCTGTGTGTCATCTTTTTAATTTAAGAGATTCTTTAAGCTTAGGCTTTTCAAGGCTTTTAAAGATCATTCAAAATAAATTATTTTTAGACACAGCCTGTAAACTTTACATACTTTAAAACTGCGGTTGCTTTCTAGAATCCAAAGATAGAATCAAATGCTTGTTTCCATTGGAATGGACTGGTGAGATGGAAGACCAAAAGGTTTTTAATTTTATGTATGGAATAATAATACATTGCTGCTTTTGTGGTGTGAATCTGCTTCAGGGGATTGATAAACATTAATATTCATCTTAGTTTGACTAACACTGATATGCTTCACATCCTGTTAGAGACTGTAATTTTAAATACTGCGTGTTGCATCAGTAGAGGGGTGCTGGCGTTTTGGCATTTTCAGCAACCACATTAAGCAGTACCTGGCTGTTTATCCCAGTTCTCAGCTTCCTGGAGAAGGAAACAGAATCTGAGGATTCTTTGGACACTGCATATGTGAAGTCACTGATCATCCTTATTGTAGGCATGGTTTATCTATCTACAGCCTAGACATTGCAGGCTTGGGAAGTGAATGAAATAAAAATATATGACCAAGCAGCTGGCAGTTCTACCACAATTTTGAGACTTCTCTTGATTAAGGTACTGCGAGCAGTGTTTTAGCCGTACTGTAGAAGAATCAATAAAGATGGAGAAGATGATAGGTCTTAAACTGGTAGAGCGTTGAAGCTATAGAAAACTTCAGATCTCTTTACAAGCGTCATGTACTCCTACAAGTCTTCAGTTCCCAGCATCTTTTTTGTATCTTATGTTAAGTTTCTTAGCTCTTAAAACAAGAATATGCATCCGAAAGAATTCAGATGTTCACGTTCAGTTCTCATGTTCTGATCTCTGCTTCACAGAACTGCCTAATCTGCTCCTATATCCATGTAAGAGCCTTTCTTTGGTGTCTAACGGATCTTTAGCCTTTAATATGAACGTCTGTTGTGACTTCTGTTTTATTTTCAAATATTGCTGAAAGCTTGTAGCACTGATTTAGTAAACTAGTATTTCAATATTGCCTTAATGTGTCATGTAATTATGGTATAAAAGATACTTTGTTGATTAGCATGCTTGGATAAGTAGAAAGAACTGAAAATCTTTTAACTGATTTAACAACAGTGGGCTTTCTTAGTGAAATTGCTTTTCAGTAAGAATCATTGTGTCCTTAAAACAGGTTTCATGGGAAACATTTTTTATGAATGTTCGAGTTGGAGACAGTGATTTCAGATGTAAATTAGAATTTCCTCAAGATCAGAGATATCTACTGCAGAACAGTGAGGAGCAAGGATAGTTGTTTAACTTTTTCTGGGCTGTTCACTTTGTGTGACAAAATTACTGGGTAATTTCTAATATGATATTACTATGTCAGCTACAGATTGAGTCTAGTCTAGTGATTAGCACTTTATTGGAAGCAGCCAACAATGTGGTGTTGCCTGTAGGATCTGCACAATTTTTAATAAAATAAGTGACATTGCCAAGCTACTGGCAGCTGTAATGGTTTCTATCAGTCTAATTGAAGAAAGTTGGGAAACTTGCATAGCTTACCAAGGGTCCTTCCTCTCCTCTCCCCATGCCGTTACCACAATTAGAGACCTCCAATTTCCTCAGTGCTCATGTTTAAAGTAACCTTACCCTTCAGTTACTTCAGAGAAAAAGAAAAAAAATGCAAGAAAACTACTGGAACAATTATTATAGAGTTCTTCATGATATGAAAACTGGAGCCAGGTTACATGAAGCTGAGATGTCCTGTCAAAGCCCAGCCTGTTTGCAAGCAACAGAAATGCCAATTTTAGCAATATAAAAATGTGTTGAATTGCAAGAACAAATAATCAAACTGAGCTAATTGCATGCTGCTCACGCCAACAGCAAGAATAATAGCACAAGGCAGACTGTCATGCAATGAAAGCAGCTTTTAGATGTTCTGTACTCAAAATTTAGATTTTGTTAATTGGCTAAAAAATTAAATGTCATACTTTAAGAGCCCATTTCAGTAGTGGAGAGGGAAGTCAGTAGTTTGACCACCAATCTTATGTGTTTTGTTGATCGTAATGTGAAAACTTTTCATTTGTAGGTGACAAAAAAACCAGCTAGGCTTTGAATAGCCATCTTTTAAACTTCAACATCCTGCCCACCCTTTCATCAGCTGCCGAGGAGCTTTCCCTTCTTATTAATTACTCTTTTGCACAGCTGAAGTTGTTGAAATTTCTGAAATCGGCCATGATTTTCTTTTTTTTTTTTTCTTTCTTTCTTTTCTGCCCTAAGCTGTCTGAATGAGTTCTGCATTTGGAAACAGAGTAAAACAATGAACTCCTTTTTATTTCTAGTATGTCTACCAAGTAGTTTTTTTGTGCATCCTTGGGTAATTGAATGTGTTTAGTTTACAGTCATTTGGGGACTTCAAAAATATGTAACCTAAATACTCTACTGGTGTGTGAGGGAGCTATCAAAGCCTCATAGTAGTTTTCTGAACTAAGATTTAAATTGTGTGATTGTTTTAGCTAGAGTTTCTGCTCATAGGTCAGAGAAGCGCTTTAGGTAACCTTCATGCTGCATGAAGCGTGTTGGAGCAGGCTCTGTGTGTACCCCATCCACCTTCTACCTGTTTTCCACTGAAAGGAAGCATAGAATGGAAGGAGATGGGATGCAGTCCAGTCATTCAGGCTGGGGGATTGGGATTATGAGAGACATGGTTGGAACATGACCAGTGTGTGAACTGGGGAGACTGTATGCCCCAAGAGTTGCAAAGAATGGACTGAAGAAGACTGTGTTTACAAACGATCAAATGGTGTAAGGAATAATACTTTATTCAGTAAAGGCCTTGAATTGAACTATTTAGAACAGGGAACTTGGACTGAGCTGTATGAATGACTTGAATTTCAGACCAACTAGGACAAATCTAGGTTTTTTTCAAGACATGCCTTTTTATGTCTATCTGCAGTACAAATTCAAACAGAAAAGACATAACTAGGTATGACATTGTGAGGCTTTGGGATGCTCCCAAAGTTCAGGGGGAGAAAATTCATGTGCCTAAATGTTCAGATTTTCTAGGGTACAACTTTTTCCATAGTATAATTTTTAAATGAAAAAAGCCTGATGTGCATCGATGCTAGCAATTCAGAATTAAGCCAGAAGTGATGTGGAAAACTGCCCACGGAAAATTTGGCAAGTATTTCTGATATCCAAAATTAGAAAGTTCAGCTAAGTCCATGGCACTGAATGCTTTGGAAGTGTTTGAGTTTAGCACTGTGTATGTAGGTGTTTATTTTAGAGGTTTCACATCAGTTGAAGACTTTCATGAAAATATGTGATGGTTTCACCGTGAAATACTGCATATTGAGGGCCACCGTTATTGTGAATCCACATCTAATTTATTCAAAGCAAGCCCATTTAAGATAGTAAAGTTAAATGGGTAAGATGTAAAGAACAAACTTTTTTTTTCTACAAGCTACTTGTGCTTTTGCAAACTAATGCTGACATTCAAAGTCAAGACTTTTTTCATTCTGCTGAACATATCAGGATGATGAATGTTTCTGAAGAATTGCAGCAGTTAAACTTGATGAACTGAAGTACTATTTGACACTGTGAGCTTAGTTTGTTTTATTATATTGCATTTTGAGTTTGAAATTGGCTCTTGTTTGCATGTCGAGTTAAGTGACAGAAAAGGGTCAGTTAGAGGTTATCTTTCAGTGGTAGTATATCAAATGCTGTTTTTCTTCCCCAAACTGGAGACTAAATTGCCAGCTTAGACTCAGCAGTAATGGTGAGTTGCTGCCTCTCAGTCAGCTGGTACCAACCACCACCAGAAGGCCTGCATTGCGGAGGTACTGGCATAAGTTTATTTGCATTTCAAAAGTGCTAGGTAACCCCTCAAATAAAAGTGAGGGCAAATTATGTTAGTAACTTTTCCCCTTCATATAGGAAAAACAATGTGTCAAATATTCATTTAACCAAATAGGAAGAACTTAACGTAGCCTATTAGGGTGGTGTTTTGGTTTTCCCCCCAAGAACACCCAAAACTCCCACAAAAATCAACCTGTCTGGGCAAGTGAGACAAGAGGAACTATTAGTTCCCATTAATTCTCTGGCGATGCTTTTTACTTACCTAAATTATCATCCTAATCATTTTGTACAAGGAGAAATTAGTTTGAGCAAAGTGCTCTAGTGTTCTTCACTTCTATATATATATGACTGGCACTGTGAGAATGAAAGCCTGCAAAATTTTTGGTGTCCCCTTAAACACCAGTTTGATATAAGTGATATATTTAGGCGTTTACTTTTAAGTTGTAGGAATAAGTTGACTCACAAATATTGACCTGAATGATAATTTAAATATAGAATTACATTATACATGTTCTATTTTCTTTATTTTGATACCGTACTGAAGATATATTTGCTAAATCACTCGAATAGTTAATATGTTTCCCTAGACTTCAAAACATTATTTGTCTTTGAGTAATTTAATTTTTAAATGGTTTTCTTTATATTTACATAAAAAATGTAATATAAATTTAAATTATAATATATTAGCAATCAAGCGTATTCATGGGAACAGAGAAACAGAAACGGATTTTGCCTTCTGGTTGAATACACAGTCCTATTTATACTCTTAGTCCTTGTTTTCACAAATTCAAGCTAAGTAGCTATGAGCTGAAGCTCAGGAGGGTTGAGGAATATGTGATAAGACTTAGGGCAACCTGTTTCCTTGCCTCCTACCCCCACAGAAGGTGGAGGTTTTTAAAGCTTCTCTTTCTCTCAGTCTGCATTTTATGGACCTGTCCCAGCCTGGTTTTACATTTCTAATCATACCTTTTCAGTCTTATGGAAGAGATCAGATTATTTTGGGTTCTTTGGTTGCTTCTAATGCTAATCTGAAGAAAGGCAAATCAAATTAGATTCTTTCCCAAACTGTGCAATTCATTCCTTTTGCAGCTAACAAAGGACTACTTATGTTTGAGGATTGCCTTGAAAAATAGTCTTAATGAAATTAATCTGGCATGGCTCTTATTACGTATTGGGACTTGTAGACAAAGAAATTAAGAAATCGATATTGCAGGTAGAAGCAATTGAAAAAGAAACCCTTTTTTTTTTTTTTTTTTCCCTCAGATGAGAGGAAGGGTATTTGTCTTTTTAGTGTTGGAAAAGGAGTCAACCTACAGGAAGGGTATCATGTTTTTTCCTCAGCCTGGTGCATGTTCTCTGTATTGGCTTGATCCTCTCAACTCTGGTCTGCAGCAGAACAGTATTTTAATGTAACTTTTTTTTTTTAATTCTGCAGAAATGGAATCTTAAAACTGTGAGAACAAGCTTGGGGTTGGCCTGCTTTGGTTAAATTGGCCCTTAAATTGCCAAACTATTCTTAACAAAAAAGTATTGTTAAGTATGCTTAGTTTTAATTGATCCTCAGGTATATTTTTGCTCCATGCAGGGTCAAAACCACAAATTGCCCTGGGTTTTCGATTCATAATACTTATTAACAGATGGCATTTTTAGGTTTCTCCTGCTTGCTTGTGACAAGCTTCACCTTTTTTCTACTGACTTTGAGGCAAGTAGGAAGACCACATCTACACATACTTATCTGTATATTGAACGAAAAAAAGTGGGCGCATTTAAATAAGCAGGAACTAAATCAGCCTTATTCATGGATGGATGCTATCTTCAGATAAAAACTTCTGTATGACCAAGACTTACTCATTCTGAGACATTTGAAACCACAGGAGCATGCATGATTGAAAGTGCAAATATACAATCACATCTAAAAGGTTTTATAAACATTATAGTACTAGTTAGGAGACTGTATACAATCAAACACGTATGCAAGAACAAAAACCATGATGTTTTTACAGAAGTGGTACTGATACATGGAATTGAATGTAAAGAAGGGTGAGGAGCAGCTGGACTCAATGATCTTAAAGGCCTTTTCCAACCTAAACAGTTCTATGAATCTACATCACTAAGAGCAGGAATAGGACATTTAATTTAAATAATGTTACTCAAAATAATAACCTTTTCTTGTTTTGAATAAGACTTCCTTTTTTTCCCTAAAATAACGCAAGTATTGCAGCATGAGCAAAGCAATCAAGTATCTTTGTGTGTTCTGTTTCACTTTACTGTGCTTAAGCTAGTACATGCTTAAACTCCTTAGGGGAGAGAGATCTCACTCCAGTGTGTGACCATCAAGCTGGGACAATGTGGAGTAGTGGGAAGGACAGTCAGGTGTGCAGATGTTACTTAAGAATAAAGATAGTAACTCTATTTTCCATAAAAAATATTTTTAGATGCTACTGACAATATTAAAAGCGCCAACATTAGCTTAAGCTTTGAATTGTTAAAAAAATAATTAAAAAATCGCCGTAAGAGGTTTCAACAAGCTTCCAAACACTGTCATGCAACTTTCACTGTCTTCCAGTTTAGATTCATAGCTGATGTAGGTATTGATTGTGTGGCTTTTTACTGAAAGGAATGAGTATTTATTTGAACTGTTGACTTTATTATGTTTTGATAGGTGCTCATGGCACTAGAGCAGTTGCACAGAAAACTTTATGGCTCTGGCATTCATCCTGTTACATAACTGTCACCACAAAATTAACTCAAACGTGTTTGTAAGGTAATACTGTAGCTACAGGTATACAGAGATAAAAGCAAGATAAGGTAGAAATGATCTTTTTTTTGGAGGAAATGAGCAAGTTTCTTGCTCTAATTTTGTGAGGTGCTAAGGATGGTACAGAATTCTCACCGGTTACCTAGTTGTTCAAGTAACTAGCATCTCTTTAATACTGATTTCCTTATATATCAATCAACACTGTTGATCATCTGCCATCAGTTGCCTCCTGTCTCTGTTGAAAAAGGGGTTACAACTAGGTGAGCTTGTCTTTCAGTTTTGCTTCAATTTTTTCCTTTCTAAAATTGGCACCTGCAGCTAGAAAATGGAGGCAGTTGTGAGGTTGGTCCCCATGCAGGTCAGTGTACTGTTGAAAAATAAATCTGTCGCGCCTCTCTGCCCAGCAAGTATGGCCTCTCTCAGCTTGAGGATATTGTGCTTTATGTCAGAGTAAGGTACTGCAGGCTTGTCTGTTAAGCAGGTAGTGTAGTAACGTGGGAACTTCTGGTCAAGATGACCTATGTATTTTTTGGTCTTACATACTTAATCCTCGGTTTATACTGTAACTAGATATCAGTGTATCTGTTTCCTTTGTTTAGACATAGACTGTTTTAGTGGTGTAAAAGAAATTGGTTGAATTTCAGCATAAATGTTGAAATGTGTGCCTGAGCAAGCGAGTCATAGCCCTTGTAATAACACTTTGAAGGGTCAGTTGTGCAACTTCTGAATCTTTGAAGCTGTGAGTCTACACAGTTTTAGTGATCCTTACATATTGAAAATTGTAAACACTCATTTTCAGAATATCCATAAATTTTAAATAGGTTCACGTTATTTAAACTGGAAGAATAAAAACAGAAGTTTGACTCATTTGACTTGTTTCCAGTTGAGATGTAGACTGCTAGAGTGGATTGTGGCTAGAATGCGTCTTGATAGTGTTAAAGATTATGGAGGGTGAAGATGAAGAAAATGGAATCAAGTAAAGGGAAATCTCTTTTTCAGTGTTGCTTGTAATAAGTTAAAACTAATTAGTTTCTAAAGTATTTGTTTCAAAGTGATTAATTTTGAAATAAGAACAAAACTGAGGGGAAAAAACCTGACTGGCAGAAAAAACTAATACAGCTAATGGTTGTAGACATGAACAGCTAATGATGCATTAAACATTTCTCCTTCTTACGAAGTTCTGCATTTGTGAAACAAAATTATCTACTTGTGTATGAAGGATGATAAAGTACTTGTCAATTTGCTCCTAACTTCTGTAGCAGCGAAAGAAAAGCAACAAGCTGATACAGAAGTAAGAAAAATTAACCTATGGCGCTACTTCAGTCTGATTAGCTGTCAGTGACAGGATTGAATTTCCATGGAGCTAATGGAGAGGCTTTTAAAAGATGCATCTCTCTATACTCTATACACAGTATGCTTAGACTTCTTAAAGTGTTTGTATTGTACTGCTTGCCATAATGATAGAAAAGATTGGCAGTACAGAGTATCAGTCTACACTCTAAGAAACAGAACTCTATTAGGAAGAATCCCAGCTCAGAGGTGGTTTATATTCAGTGTGATGCTGTAAGGCTGTGTGGCTAAAACATAAAGACTGCAAGAATCAGAGGAATGACAACAGGGAGGAAATCCAGAATAATCTAATGAGTGAAAACAGACCATAGTGATCTGCTGCTCCTGTGTCCGTCAAAGGAGACTGGTGAGGTGGGTCAAGGAAATTGATTCTCCCCCAGGAACTCCGGGCAAGTAATTGTATACTAGGCAGTGGGACTTATGGGAGGTAAAGAGAAAAGAATTTGGGGGTAGGGCAGAGAATATTGTATGAAGTTTATTATGGGATGTATAGGTGACAGACCAAAAGTAGGGAAATTGAGGAGTCTCAGTGGATTGAGATGGAACAAGTATGAGGAAGTAGGGGGGAAGGGGATAAAAAGGGACAGTCACATACATGCGGGTTGCCGGGCAGTATGCTTCTCTGAGCCCTGCGCTTGATCGCTGCAGGCTGTCCTATAATCTTGCCAAATTCTATTTGCAACCACGTTGTATGTGAGTATGTTGTCTCTTCTCCGTGTGTGTGTGAACACTAGCAAACTTCAAACTGGACTACCAGATAAGTAGGATAACAGACTGGTGTTGACCATAGCCAAAAAGGCTGCAGGTTTGGGGAAACTAAGAGTCAGCAGGGTCAGCAACTGCATATACCAGCATCTAGAAGCCAACTATTGCAAAGGCAGCATGTCTAAGACTGGAGACACCCATGTTGTGCTCGTGCACATGTGTAATAGCAAATCTGCTGTACTAGCCAGCGAGTAGGATATCTGCATTTGGAAAAATCCAAGGTCTGAGCTGGTCACTGGCTAAGGATGTAGGGTCTTGATAATGGATGAACTTAGTTTTCATACAAAAAGCATTTTTGAGCAAAATTCCACTTTGTTACAGTTCAGGAAAAGATTACAAAGCATACCTCCACAAACAGGGATGGAAAACAGTGCTTGGATTGTTTTTTCACTGTGAACTCGGTCAGTTGCCATGCCTGAAACAGCTCATTCTTATCTGGATTTGTATGAAGAATGAACTACAAATACATAGCCCTTAATTCTGATTGGGTACACTAATGTTGCTCTGTCTATGACTCAAAAGGTTTTTAGAAGGAAAATTGTAAAAGAAAACAGCTTGATGAGGAACTAGAATTCAGCATTATTGTTATCTTGCCCAGGCCAATGAGCTCAATAGAAATGAAGTAGAAATATGTAAGCTGAGTTCATATAACCATAGAACTGAAGATGTATTTAAAACGGCTTATAAAAATACAAATCATGTTTATTTCATTTCACACTTTGACCCTAATCCAATTTATAGCTGTCATAGTGGGATGCTGGATCGCTACAGCTTTAAGATGCATCTGTCTAGATTTTCTACTTCATAATGATTTCTTCTAAAAGATTTAAAAAACAGGTTTTATCAGATTAAAAGTAATCTAAATCAAGTTCCATCACAAGATAATACAAAGTAGGAAAAGGGTTGATAAACAGCTTTTCCCTCTGCCTTTTGTGTCCTTGTAAACAGGTCCTTGCTTCAGGGCTCGAATGCAGTCATTCCACAGATACAGAGCGGCACCAAACTCTGCTCAGATCCTTACCCCCAGAATCCCTAGAAGACTTTGATAGCTCTGCACTCAGACTACACCACCTATCGTTCTGTGCAGTCTTGCCATCTCTAGTTTGGCTTCAGGTTCCTACATCTTGTGACTGTTACGTAGCATTCATCTTGCAACCTTTTGATGCCTTTCTTCAGGAGCCCAACTTAGGGAGAAGGAGCTTGCCCTCTTTTTTTTCAGACTCTGTTCTGAACTTGTCAGCTTTAAGAACAAAATATATTTGAAAATTAATGCATACAAATAGTATTTCAAATATGGTTGATATTATGTAGATTTAATACGTTAATATAAGAATTTAAACAGAAAGATTTAATATTTTCTATTTTGCCATAGTCTCAGCAGTAAGTATAAAAAGAAAGACAACTTCATTTTACTAAGTTTTCTCTTCTACAGTTGCATACTTTGTTTTGAGCAAGGTAAAAGGGCCTCAGAGAATGTCTGATACATTAGAAAGGAGCTAAACTGGTTCAGCTAAGTGTGCGACCTGAAAGGCTTTAAGCCTTCTTAGAATACATAGACTAAGGTAAATGAAATCTGAGCCAACATTTTAAATTCAGTTAAAATAAAATGGTGCTGCGGGGTGATCAGTAAGTAATAACAAAGGAATAGTTTTAATCCACTTTCTGTAGAAATCATTAGCGTATTAGCCTAGACCCAGATAAAATCTTACTAATGGAGCAAGATTATGGTGCAGCTGTCTGTCAGTTCTGCCATGAAGTTTTTAATTCAAATGACTGAAAGATATAACACATTTTACATAATGTACACATACCTTGCCCTAACTGTGAAAATCTAATGAAATCTGTATACATAGGTTTTTAAAGTGGAGATGTAGGTCAAGAACCACTTAACAATGTTTTCCTTCAGGACTGTGTTTTGACTGAATGACCTTTATGTGTACAGAATCCTATTTAAGAACGACAATAAAAGGCAATTCAGTTCTGTTGGGTTTTTGGTATAAATGCCTTAAATTAACTTACCTGCATCAGTATGAGTAGTTCAGTGTCTAGAGTGTGATTCACTAGAATAATTGTAATAGACTCCTAAGTAATAAACTTACATTTTCCCTTTGAGTTAGCTTTTTGAGGTAATTCCAGTTTTTTAAAAAATTGGCAGCTTTTTTTTGCTTGGCATGCAGTTTTTTCTCTTGATTAGTAATGCGTCAGAGTTTGCTTGCAGAGTCACTGTAGTCTGTACAACTTCACAATGATACCGTTGTAGTGTATCTTGTGATTCAGTATTATTTGTATTATATATGTATGACTTGTATGCTTGTTTTCTGGCTTTTTTGCTAGTTAAGCAAAATAGAAGTTCATCGCTTGGTAAAAGCATCCTAAGTTTTGAAGAGTTAGTCTGATCTCTAAGTTTCTTCATATTTAGTTGCAAGTTTCAAAAAAAATGCTGGTATCTTTTAGGACGGTAAACAGAAAACATTTCATTTTTAATGTGATTTAAATTGAATATTATGAAGGGATTAGTTTTTACTTATTTACGTCAGATGCAAAAGCTGTAAAAATGTTCTTTAAGAATTCTAGAATACCTACATAAGTATTGCTTAAATAGATACGGACTAAACTAACTTGTATAGTAGAAGTATATGAGCTGTCAGGAAAAACCATACCTACAATCCTATTGCAAGCTTATAGTAAATTACTAACATTATTTTCTCATAATGGAATTCTCAAATGTTTATGCTGTCTGGCAAGTTTTATTGCAAGCAGGTAATGAAGAGGGAAGGAATCCAATTACTTCATGCACAAGACATACAATTCCTACCTAATAAAAGCAAAGGAAGGCTTTTGTTCAGTAGCCATAGAAGCGTCTATGAGCTCTAGTGAGTAAACTGGAAATTGCTTTTAAGTAAGTTAGAAGTGCTTTTCACTAAATTATTTGATGGATCTTCAGCTTTCATAAAGCTTCTTGCAGTTAAGGTAGAGTATAGAAATAAGAAATGCATGGGTAGTCAGATGTGTATGAAACAGACTGAATTGTAGATTCATATGAATTTTTCATTGAAGTAGAAAATTGAGGAAAGTGTGCAGAGAAGTATTTTTTGTGTGTAATATTAAAGTATGAAAACAGGAGCAGATAACTGGAGTGGACAGCTGATGGATCAGATTTTTGACAGTAACTGATATTTTGCTTCAGAGTAGGAGAGAGATTTACTTACGACTGCTCTGACTGGAGAGTTTTTCTACTTCAGAGGTAGTCATGTGGCTTGTGTCTTGCACCATGTATGCTACCACTTCTGTGTTCTCAGGTAATGTAAATGAGAATAAGGTCAATGTTAATAATAATAAGTGTTTCTGAATTATTCACATTAATGTCTTGTGGTAGTGAATTCAGAAAAAGTTCCACTTGGTTTTAAAGTATTTTTTGGGGTGGTTACATTTCTATTGGGTGTGATAAGCCTTTCAGACCTGTTAAAACCTTCACGTTAGTACATACGAAGATAATTGGCATAACTTTGCAGAAGCAGAAAATGGAAACTTGAATTACCTAACATTATTCTCTTTTTCTCCCAAAGTCACTCGTTTACAATAAATAACCACAGTATTTTCACTGTGTGCTGGCACTTTTGAACCAGGCCTTACCAAACAAGTTTGTTTCACCATTGTCAGTTCCAGTGCAAAATGCCCTCAGCTGCCTCTGTCAGAGGAGGGTGATGTTCTGAACAGGGATGTGCAGAAGAGTAGACCATGAATGCAGAGTTTAGACTGACCATAGGTTCTGGAGTGTATGGTCATACTAAAAAACGTTGTGAAAGGATTGCAGTGTCCTTAATAATTTCACAAATGTGGATTATTTTCCTATTTTGCTACAATAGTAATTAAAAAAAGAGAATGGGGTTAACTGCAGAGCCACGTGGTTGCTGCTAAATCTGAAAATTCCTTTTTTTTTTTTCTCCTTCTTATTAGAAGACCTCACGTACGTTGTCTGTTTTGTCAAACAGACAAGTTGGTGTAAAGCTTTCCACTACCCATCTTCTACACCTAGTAGCCAGATGTGTATAGGCACAGTGCTGAGCATCGGGAAAGGACAAGCTGTTGTTTCGCAGAAAGGGAGAATCAGTAACACCAGCGACAGACCTCACAGAATGCTGTTATGTACGTGAATTTAATATGTGTGTGTCTGTCAGTCGTGGTGGCAGTGACCCTCCTTTTTGTCCTGCCCATGAGATAACCTTATCCTTTGTATGTGCTATACTGTAATCTTTGTACAGAGGGAGGAGGAGGATTGACTTGGCAATGCTTTCATTATACTTCTTTTCTCTGAGGCAGAATCAGTTACTCATTTAATGGTTACGTCCAAAAATAGCTGGCTGAACAAAATCTGATGAAATGCCCGACTGAGACATTGTACATCCTACAGTACGCATTTTGTGCTTGAGGTGTTACTTAGTGTTTTTCACAATCCCATCTTCTGCAGACTTGCTGTCTGCAAGAAAACATAGCGCCCATTCCAAGGAGTGGGAGTTCACCTTTGGATGAGTCTACTGCAAAACTGTAATGCTCAGATTCAGGGCTCTGAGGGTTATGTATGCTAAGCTTTGGTGGGAAAACGGGACTTGGGAATTCACTATGCTTTGTAGGGTGAGTTCTGTATATAGGTTGATTCACTTGACTAATGTGCTCCTTGTATCTGCTTGGTGAACTCTGTAGAATGTTAGAGAAAGTGAAGAGAAGGCAGTTATGAAGAAAATGAACCGACAGTGGTGAAGTATTACTGGCTGTATGTGTATATGTACGTGTGCACATATATAGTCCTTGAATTTATTAAACAAGGTGCTTAGAGGTTGGCTTGCTTTAGTTGGCAAAACAAGAAACATGATTGTGCAAAAATAGCAAAACTAAAATGATAGTTATCAAAAGCATTACATCAATATGGCATGTGTTGATAGGGCAAAGTTCAGCGGGCACAATGTCACACGGTACTGAATATCCCTTCCGTCAGTTCAGGTCAGCTGTCCTGGCTGTGTCTCCTCCCAGCTTACTTGCCCCCAGCCTGCTTGCTGCAGAGACAGAGTGGGGGAACACAAAAAAGCCTCGATGCTGTGCCAGCACTACTTGGCAGTTTTTTAGCCACAAATCCAAAACATAGCACCATACCAGCTGCTATGAAGAAAGCTAACTCCATCCCAGCCAGACCGATACAGGCAACTAGCGTGCAAAATGTATGGTATAAAGTAGGTATCAGTCCTCTTGTCCTTGTCAAAGAAGGGTCCTTATTTACTAGATAACTTGCTTTACAGTGACATAAGAGAAAAACAAGTCTGTAAAATCAACTCTAGAACTTAATGTGTGGATAGGGTAATTAACACTGTTACTTGCTGATTTAGTTGGTTTCATTTAATTCAGGAGGTGTTTCACATAAGTTGAACTAGAATGGTGTTACTAGTGGTATATCGAGAGCAATGCATTGTGAGAGTTCAGTAAAAGGTAATATTGGTTGGTATAAAGCTGAGCTTTGCTGTTTAAATTGAGACCCATTAGGGACAAATAAATTTGGAGGTTTTTTGCTCTCCTAGTGTTCTTAACCTATTTATCAAATTAAACCCTCAAATAACTTTTATTGCTGCACAAAATGAGTAAAGAATACAGGAGAGGGCCCAGCAATGCAACATAAAATGTGGGTTGCTGAATTAAAAGATACTCTTTCATGATGGAATGGAAAACTTTCTTCTTTTAAGTAAATTGGGAAGTTTTTTTTTAATGATGCTCTTTGGTCCTTAAGGATGTAGTCAGAATTTGAGCAAAATAAATCTCAAACCTTTGGTACAGATTTTTGTAACTTTTCCACTGGACTGGAAACTACTTTAAAATCTCGGAGATGAACTGGTAGGAAAATTAATAGGATCGATAAGTGATTAACCCTACTGTTTCCTAATGGTAGGAAAACTAACAAGATTGATTAAAACATAGGCAGTATCTCTATGAGTTACAAACAGACTGGCTGGTGCAGCCTCCACTAATGAAGGCATCGGCTCAATGCGAGTCTAAGAGGCTTACATTACATAACAATATTAAAGCAGGAGTATGCACTTGCTTGCTTTAAAATTGTAATAAATTATAGATGGCCTGGTCCTCTCCACAGTTGCCTGCTTTTGAATTTGTGATGGTTTCTTAGCACAAAACATTAGTTGAACAAGGTGCAATGTGGAGGTATATGCAGATTGCCAGCATATATAGTTCTGTCCACTAATTTCAAGCCAATTGACTTTCAGTGAAAGTGTGTAGAAATTAAATGAAGATCCAAATATTCAGCAAAGTATTTTCATTTTATTTGAATAGGAAAGAGACGCAGCTTCTCATCTGTGGACATAATTTTGCAGCTGTTAATTTTGTTATAGGAAAAGTTTAAAATAGGAACTTCCCATAAATATTTGTTCTTTAGATACTGAAAGGTGATTAATCTTGTTACCTAAGGAATACTTACAGATAAGGTATTAGCACCATGCTGTCACATTATGTTTTTATTGTATTGTAGATGTACAGCAGGCAGGATTTAGATGTAGATTGATTTGGGTATAAAATTGGAAATTTGTCATCACTGGATACTAAATGGTGAATTGAATGAGAGCAGAAATTTAAAGAGGGAATTTTCCATGATAGCACCTTTATCAGTTTTTAGCACACAGCCACGTACACTTGTTTTATATACTTCTAATAAAATACAGTCAACGTAGGACTTAGGGAAATGTTATCCATGTGATTATCTAATATTTTGATAATTAGTCTACCTTCTAAATATTAAGCCAAAATGCAGATACTTTATAAAGGAGTAGCACATGTGTTAGTCTACCACACAGCCTTTTCAGGAGAACAAAAAACAGAAGTTCTGATCAGACAGTAGAAGAAAAAGCTACTCTTGATCTTAGTCCATTCTTTCTTGACTCCTTTAAAGTACTCACCTTCCCATACTGTCAGCATGGCATGTCTCTCAGAGGGTCCTCATAGCAACTGTTACTTCTCCTGCAGTAGTACTTGATTTTTTTTTCCCCAGATTCTGTTTATTAAGTATGGTGTATTAATATTGCATAATATTCCTGCAGAAGATGCTTGCGCTTAATTGCTGAAGCAATCTAAAAAGCTGCTACAAAAATGGTCTCTGAGAGCAAGCTTCAGGAAGAGGCTATGATAGATACAGATGAGACAAAATCCAGTAAGGAATGGTTACTCATAGGAGAAAGGGCTTGTTGCTACAAGACACAATGTACAAGAAACACACACAATAAACAGTGTTTCTGTGCATTAGGCATTGCACCAGACAAGATCACAGTATTCCCGAGAAGGTTGCTTTAGCCCCTTCCAGTGAGAAAATTAAGAGATTGTTAGGGTGCCAGAAAGCTTGAAAGTCCTTCAGCCTTGGCAAAAATGCCTACCAAGAGCAAATAAAATAGCTGACAATTTCTGTGTGCTCTGTCACTTGAGTGAATCACAGAATCGCAAAATGCTTGAGGTTGGAGGTCATCTGGTCCAACTCCCTGCTCAAGCAGGGGTCACCTAAAGCAAGTTGCCCAGGCCTGTAACTGGGCAGCTTTTGAGTAACTCCAAGGAGGGAGACTCTACAACCTCCCTGGGTGACCTGTGCCAGTGCTCAGTCATCCTCACAGAGAAAAAAGTGTTTCCTGATGTTCAGAGGGGACCTCTTGTGTTTCAATTTGTGCCCATTGCCTCTGGTCCTGTCACTGGGCACCACTGAAAAGAGCCTGGCTGCAGCCTCTGCACACCCTGTCTTCACATACCTATACATGTTGCAACTCCCTTGAGCCTTCCCTTCTCTGGGCTGGACAGTACCAGAGCTCTCAGCTCATATGAGAGATGCTCCAGTCCCTTCATTATCTTTATGGCCCACCACTGGACTTCTCCATTGTGTCTGTCTCTCTCCTGCTGCAAAACTCAGAACTGGACAGAGCACTCCAGGTGTGCCTTCACCAGTGCTGAGTATGGGGAAAGGATCACCTTCCTCAACCTGCTGGCAATAAATAATTGTTCTAGTGCAGCCCAGGTGAGATACCATTAGCCTTCATGGCCGCAAGGGCAAATTACTGGTTCATGATCAACTTGGTGTCCACCAGAACCTCCAGATCCATTTTTGCAAAGCTACTTTCCAGCTGGTGGTTCCCTAGCATGTACTGGTGCCTGGGGTTGCTCCTGCCCAGGAGCAGGACTTTGTACGTCCCCTTGCTGAACTGCATGAGGTTCCTCAGACCATTTCTCCACTTGCTCAGGTCGCTGGATAGCAGCACAACCTTCTGGCATGTCAGCCACTCCTCTGTTTTGTGTCACCTGCCAACTTGCTGAGGGTACGCTCTGCCCTATCAGCCAGCTCATTAATGATGTTGAACAGGACGGGACCCAGTACTGACCCCTGGCATACAGCACTAGTGACTGGTCTCCAGCTAGACTAATCACTACTCTCTGGATCTGGCTGTTCAGTTAATTTTTCAATCCACCGCACTGTCTGCTCATCTAGGCCCTGCTTCATCAGCTTCTCTATGAGGGTCTTATGGGAGACAGTGTCAGAAGCCTACTGAAGTCAGGGTAGACAAAGTGCACTGCTGTCCCCTTGTCTACCAAGCCAGTCATGACGTAGAAAGTTACTGGAGTGGCCAAGCATGGCTTCCTCTTGGTGAAGCCACCATGCTGATTCCTCCCAGTCACCTTCTTGTGCTTCATGTGCCTGGAAATGGTTTCCAGGATTCATTGTTCCATCACCTTCTTAGGTACCGAGGTGAGGGTGAGCAGCAGGTAGTTCCCTGGGTCTTCCTTCTTGCCCTTGAAGATAGGAGTGACAGAAGGACATACTTAAGTGAAAGGTTAAAAGGACAGCACTGGGAGGAAAAAAAACCCCAACAGTAAAGTATTACTGTATCCCAGTTACCTGTCATCGACGTGACTGCAAAAATTTACGATGCCCATACTGGATCTGAATAATGAGCATGTCCCCGCTTCTCCACCGGAGATGCGCTTTATAGGTGAAAATATTTGTTAGATGTTGCAAAGTTAATTCTTTATTTGCCTCCTTAAGTTGGTAGAAGTACCTAGTACCTGTTGAACTGGGATAACTCTAATGGGTTATTGTGGCTTTTTTTCAAAACAGTGACTCAGTTTTTCTTAAGGCAAAAAAAAAAAAAAAAAATCCAAGTTGTGCTAGATAATAAGCTGATCAATGTGGAGGATGCAAAAGAATTTACTCCCTAGAAGCTTGTTCTGGCTTCGGGGTTTTTTTTAGTGATATTTGTAAATAAACAGTTTTCAGTAATCTCAGAATAACTTAAGGCAGAGAGCATCGCTTGCTTTCAATAGATACTCCAATGTGAGAACAACCTTGAAGAATAGCATAGTGGCCATTAGTGACAACTGTGAAAAATGGAAATGTAAGGCCTGCATATCAAAGATGTTTTGATGCTCTGCTGTTTGCAAGAACGGTGTTTCACAAGAATGTACTACTACCATAAAACTGATTTTGAATGAGAAGCTGTTAATATATGAGCTGAACTAAATACATCTAGGAGTTGCTATAACCTCATACTTCATAAAACCTCACGTGTTGCTAAGCCAACCTTGAATGTTGTAAAAAAAAAAAAAAAAAAAAAAATAGTAGCCCCAGTAACCTTGAAGGCTCCAGTTGAAAATAAATGCACAATATTGTGTACCTGTTCCCTTCATAGCAGATTTTTAATGCTATATTTAGTTTATTTAATGCTGCTTAGTCTCTTACTATCATGCAGCCTTTTCCCAAAGGACTTGACAAATAATAGTTTATCTAGTACTGATGTCAGTACTTAAAAATAATTGCTGTGGGATTCAAGCAGACTAGTATTAGAAACTGAGGTGAGTCGTAGCGCAGCAAGATTCCCAGGCATTTTTCATGCTATATTGCACCTCTGCAAAATGCGGTAGTCTTTAGATAAAGCACAGCACTAAATGAAACATTAATTTTAAGAAATGTCACTGCCTTGTTATACAGTTTTTTGCTGTTGCACACTTGTGCTCACTCTGTGCAATATTTAGCTTTAACATCTCTAAAGATCACTCGCTACATAAAGCTTAGTCATGTACTAGTCCTGCTGGGGCAAAAGTACTAAAAAGAAATTAAACATCACATTTCTCTTTATGATTTGGAATAAAATTTTCAAGTAGCACCAGTCTGACTGACTTTTTTGTTCTTCTCTGAAAGTTTCAATACCTTGTTTATGCCAGAATTATATAGACTGGAAGGGACCTCTGGAGGTCCTCTGTACTGGAGCCAGAAATACGGCATGATCTCTACTATAGAATGCTTCAGTCAGGCGTTGCTTTCCTTTATACCTTCAGCCAGTGGACCACAGTACAGTCAGGTAGCCCAAGATCCATGAGGCCAAAGAGAGAGCTAGAGCGTCTTAAGAAACGCCACGGTAAAGGTGTGTTATTTGGATATTCTCAAATCAAGAATAATTGCATGCATGCAAGCTTCATGTTCTAACTTATCCTATTAGTGCTAACCTTACTTAATTTATTCCTAAGTGTAGGTGACTTTAGAGAAGCCCCTGTCCATCTACGAATCATGGCAGGCCTTAAGCACCAAAAGTATCTTCTGATACTTTTGCACAAAAGCCCTTGTATGTGATGTGAAACATCTCAACCAGAAATAAAGGCATATGGAAGTTTAAAGCTGTTTTAAATCTCAGACAGGAGGATAGGAAATTCCAGCAACTGGTGTTTGTCATGGTGAGAGAAGGAGGAGGGGGGGATCCACACAGTATTGCAGGTAAAAATAAGGGTAAGAGGAAGGAATTTTTTTCTAGATAGCTGCTGAACATTGCTTTGTGTGACCACTATTGTACAGATGAAGTACTGGTAAATTGTTAGGAGACGAATAGCTTTTTTTCATTTTCCAGACAGAAGGTTAGTGGTTGGTAAAAACCATGTAGCTGTAAAGGAGCTGAATAGTGCTTTCAGGAGAAAAACTCCATCAAGGAAATGAATGCAGTATTAATGTCTAGAAATATCTGCTGCACTAACATGCTTGAAAATAATTTTGCAGTCTTTCTTAAAGTAACTAACTGTGAAGTGACCTTAAAACCCTATTAGTTTAAGTACTGGCAAGGGAGCAAAATGGGAAAGAAACTGCTGATCAAAAAATATAGCAATGATATTGGGAAAGGGTATCTTAAAGGATCTTATTTTTGTAGAAATTTGTATTTTTGTAACTTGTATCTTCATTGACTGCCTTTCTTATTTAGAGTGTGATGAAACAAATATGCATTTAATAATTATTGAAAATGTTATTTGACAGAGCAGAGAACCTAAGTAGATTATTCCCAATACATTTTTAAATATTTAGTTTAGGTGATGAAATTTATTTGCTACAATAATAAGTACTAAATAAGAGAGTGCTATTTGAACTCTGTTTAGTTCTTACTAATGTGTGCAGAAGTGTTTGGATTTCTCTGAAAGGTTTGCATTCTGAACCCACCCTGTCAAGTTTTAATTTATTTCAAACTTTTGCTTTTATGTAGTTATCATAAATCTGATCTGGAGTAATGAAAATTTGCGCATTTAATATAATTCTTACAGTTTTGCTTTTCAGTTTAAAAACGTTTTTATTCAATGTTCACAATTGTTAAGCAGTTTAAGCAGAAAATATCGGTTTCATGAAATCAAGCAAAGTGTCAGAAATGCTTCTTTTTACAGCCTCTGTGACCGTGATGTTCCTTAAAGAGTTGGAGAAGAACCAAACATGCAAAGCTTTATTATATTCTTTTCTGAAATACTGGTAATTCTGAAAGATGTTCATAATAATTTAAATTATATGGTATGTTTACTGAGGTATGGTCAGTTGTAGAAAACTTTGTTTTGAAGGGTCACTTCTAAAAAATTCTTTATATATAAAAATTTACTTTCAGAAAACATATTTTTTTCTCATAACAAATATAATTTCTTTTCTCTGCAATACTGAGTAGCATTTGGAATCAGTCTGCTATTCGTCAGATCCCATACTCAAAGGTGAAAGTTGTAATACAGTACAGAATCAGGGAATCCATGGAATATTTTTCTAGCGGGTGGTTTTCTAAACAATTTTGGTCTTGAACAAGGTATGTTCTGATATGCAGTGGTTCAGTTTAAGATTTCAGCTTATTTTTAACCTATCCTGGAACTCAGATTTATTTTAAAAATGACTGCATACCAGTAAAGGTGTAAGGGTATTTTTTTACAGTCATGTGCCGTGTCCTTTATGACCATAACTGCAACTTATTCCATTGCGATAAACAAATGTAAAAAAGGGCTTTTACTTCTGATACTGGAGCAGCATGTTTAATGAGAATTTTTGAAGCGCTGTATCTTTTTCAGAAAGGTTACTTGTGTGGTTTGTTTTTTTTTTTCCTTTAAAGCCACAGAAGAAAGAGGATCAGCAATCAGAAGCTAAAGCAAGTCCAAAAAAGTCATCAGAAGCCACTATTGACCTCTTAGGACTTGGTAAGCAATACATAATTACCTGTTTTTAAATCAAACACAGGTATGTTGTTTTGTATTTTAATAGAGATACTTCTGTTTTATCTGTGTTTTACTGATAGGTGAATTTGAAAACCATAAGATTGAGCTTATGAATTTGTAACTATAAAGGAAAATGCCGTAGGGATCTGGGTATATCAATACTTGTGTTTTGCTAAGGAGAGTAATGAGCTCCTGTGGGAAGGGGAAGTTATCAAAGTGATCTTCAAAAGGCTTATGGATTGTGGTATTTCAATGTTTATGGTACAAGTGTACTTTTTAATGAAAACACTGAGGTCATCTGAATTGTATATCTATAAAATAACTGATATCATAAAATACCTATACTAGTTAAAAAAACAGTAAACTGTCTGACCGCAGCTGACTATTATCTCATAAAACTAAATATATCGGGCATTTCAGTGTTGTACACTGACTGTGACCATCATTCTTTTTTTATCTAATAGACCTTTTTGTTTTCTGACTGGCAGGTAACTGTGTATTTGTCTTGTAAATAAACTGTTGGACCCAAATAATGTAATTTGCACTGTCTGTCTATACCATGCTTTTATGCTTTTTTCTGCTTGTTGAAGGTCATATTCATAAAATCTGTCTTTCATTTACCTAGTGTTACTGAAAGTGTGTTTTTTCATTTCATAGCATCTTAAAATGGAACTCGTAGAATGAAATATTGCAGTAACTACTTTATTTCCTTTTGTTGTTCACTGTTAGGGAAGGTTTCTAAGAGTTGTGAGTGGATATTAAGCGTATTCAATATGTATCAATGTCATGGTTATTCTTAAATAGCTACGTAATTTCTACAGGATATTGGGAGAGGCTGGTAAACTTTTAAATGTATTTATTCTAGAAAATTGGCTTCATAGAAAAATGTTTTGTTGGTTTTTAAGTTTTGGTTTTAAGATATGAATAATGTTGCAAGAAAACAATAAATATCTTCTCTGTTTTAGAATTCACACTATCATTCAAAATGCATGTTATTTTCCCTTTGGGTGTAGAAGAGCTGTGAAATACTACTTTTGTACCGGTTATGTGTGTGTTGCGGTCCATATCTCATTCCAAGTAATCTGCCGCCATAGGCAAGCAAATCTTAATTAACACAGTAGAAGTTAGATTATGGATATAGAATGAACCTATTAAAAAAAAGAAAAAGGGTAATTTAGACTTGATGGAAAACTGCTTTTCCTTTATTTTCCTTTACCAGACCAACAACCTAATTAAGAGCTAAAATTTGCTAGGATTCTCTATCCTTTTAGTCATGTTTTGGAACGAAACTTGGTAACGCTGTTTTATGATATGATAATAAACTCAGATTACATAGCCTAAATTGAGATGTAATATGCAATAGAAAGAGTGTTATAATTGGTGTTCAACAGCTGTGCTTCTTCAGTGAGATATACAAAGGGCAAAGTTTATAATTTGTATGTTAAAACCCAATAATTTTAGAGGAGGGAGTGTTTAAAGATCTTTTAAATAACAAATTGAAATGCAGTGTAATAAGCTAGTAGCACTTGGAATCCACTGAGCTGCAAATGAGATACGTGTTAATGCAAGCAGACCTGCGTGTTTCATTTGGAGTGTTGTCTTTTAATTAATGCCGGCAGTAGACTCCTTCAGATAGTATTAAAATGAAGATCACTTCAACCCAATATATCATAGAACTGTACAATAGCCCAGGTTGGAAGGGACCTTGAAAAGCCATCTATTCCAGCCTGTGGGAAGGGGAGCCCAGGTGAGATTATCTAGCGTCCTGTCTGATTGCATCGTGAAAACCTCAGGTGATGGAGACTCTACCACGTCTGTGGGGAGGTTATTCCAGTAATTGATCTCACGGTAAAAAATGTCTTTCTTATGTCGAGATAAAACCTCTCCTGGTGCGGTTTGTACACTTTGCCCCTTGTTAAAAAGATTGTGTGGCTCCTGGTGAATAGAGAGTCTCTGTCCTCTTTTGTAGCTGCCTTTTAAGTACTGGCATACTGGGATAAGATCTCTCCCGAGCTTTCTCTTCTCCAGGGAGAAAAGACCTAATTCAAGCAGGTTTTCCTCATCGGACAGGTTCTCCAGCCCTTTGACCATCTGTGTGGCCCTCCTTTGGACCCTCTGCAGTCTCTCTGCATCTTTCTTGAATTGTGGGGACCAGAACTGGGCACAGATGTGGCCTGGCAAGCGATAAATAGAGCGGGATGATCTCTGTCTCGGCTAGTAATGCCGCTGCGGATGCAGCCCGGAATCCCGTTTGTTGTTGCAGCGGCACACTGCTGATTAAAATGTTTGATATGTCATATCAAGCAATATTAAAATGTCTGTGATAGCATAGCTCATTCTTCGTACTGAGCAGACATGTTTCTAATGAGGATTCGTTCTCTTAGGACTTCATTTCTGCAAATGAAGAACAGTAGCAGCTTTTACTAGGGCAGACCAGTATCACTTATGATAGCAGATTAAGTAATTTGAATGGATCACAATTCCTGCTAGAATAAATTTGGCTTTCAAAACAGCCCAACTTCTTGCAAAGTATTTTCTTGAGTAGGTTCAATGCTGGCTTTGGGTGTAGTGTTAAGCTTTGGGTTATTGCTCTTTTCGTTTGTTGGGTTTGTAATAGTGACCTCATCAGAAGGTAAACATCCTGTGAGATAGGATTTATCCAGTGAAGATTGTAGCCAGACAAGATAATTTTCTAAAAATAGATTGTTTTTTGTTTTTCTTTAGAAATTGCAAAATTTTCAAGATAATATGCTTAGGCAAATTGTATCTTTAAATCTTGTAACAGCACAGAAGGCATAATATCCTCAGTGCCTGTACTATCATGTTTGTGTTTCTTCTGAGCCTTTTGAGATACAGATTCATGTGGTTCCCTTGAGTTCCTTCCTGTTCAGGGGGTTTATTATTGAGATGCTGCTTGGATATTCACTTTTTGATGATCCAGCAACCTTTGTGGGTTTTGGCCTTTTGATTCAGAGTAGATTTTAGTTCAGTATTCCATACGCAGAAAGGTGGGAAAACAGACATGTACAAGCTATATAGTCTTCTACATATATATATATAGCTCTTCACAAGCAATAGAGTTGGTGTTCTTGCTGTGGAACCCCAAATTGCTTCCCTCTCTTCCCAAGCTGTAAGAAATCGCAGCCTATTTCTGTAGGCTAAATCTGAAGCTGCTTTTTTAGGGATCGCTACAATTAGTTGCATCTTGTCCATGCTGAAAGAGTGCCTATTGAAGTTGTGGGGACTTAAAATTGATGCTAAAATCAATAATATGGGATTTCATAACATTGATTTTTAATAGGGGAATTACAGGAAACATTTTCCAGTGTGAAAGTCCCAGCACGTAAACCATAGTTCTTAAGCACTTACATCATTGACAGTGCTGAATTTTCATCTCTCTGGTGTTAACCTTGCGCTCTGTGCTTCTTTTAGGGGTTTTGTCTTACAACGTAGATGTCTCCGCTTACTCCAGATTGATGTAAATCCAGTTTTTAAAAATACTCGTAAAAAAATTATATTATAGCTGTGTATGATAGTGGTAATCTTTTCTTGGAATATCACACAGGCAATTTTGGATATTCTGTTTGTCAAGGTATGTCACTTAGAAATTATTTCAACATTCAGAAAAAAGATAAATTACTATTTTTAAACTACATTATCTTGGAGAATTATCAGAAAGAAGGAAAGTGCGTTTTACATATTCTGCATCATTTACTGGTTAGATGTGCCCTTCATAAAACAGGCAGTTGCACATTCTGGAATAACCATTGTAGTAAGTCACAATGAATGACCAGAAGAAAAGAGATGTATTATGTTGTTGTGGTTAACTGAATGTGATGTGTGGGGCCTTCATCCAGCATGGCTGGAGGTCAAGTATGATCTGCTAAAAGCTGCTTGTCTGCTTGTGTGGGGGAAATACTCTCTGAAGGAATTCTGTGAAGTTTTGAGAGCTTAATCACGGTATGAAGTGTAGCTGGATGTTGCATAACAGAGAAATGTGCTTTTGTTGGTACTGTTTGGTAAGGACCGAAGCAGCATGGTTGGTCATAAGTTGGAAACCTGCATTTAAGATATAATAAAGTTACGTTTATAAGTACATAAGTGTCATATATGTATATATAGATCATAGACTCATAGAACCATAGAATAGCTTGGGTCAGAAGGCGCCTTGAAAGGTCAGCTAGTCCAACCCCCCTGCAATGAGCAGGGACATCTTCAACTAGACCAGGTTTCTCCAAGCACCATCCAACCTGGCCTTGAACGCTCCCAGGGATGGGGCAGCTTCTCTGAGCAACCTGTTCCAGTGCCTCGCCACCCTCATAGCAAAGAATTTCTTCCTTATATCTAACCTAAATCTACCCTCTTTCAGTTTAAAGCCATTCCCCCCTGTCCTGTCACTACAGACCCTGCTGAAGAGCCCCTCTCCAGCGTCCTCGTAGGCCTCCCTGAGGTACTGGAAGGGGGCTGTAAGGTCTCCCTGGGGCCTTCTCTTCTCCAGGCTGAACCACCCCAGCTCTCTCCTGTCTTCATAGGAGAGGTGCTCCAGCCCTCTGATCTTTTTTGTGGCCCTTCTCTGGACCTGCTCCGCAGCTCCATGTCTTTTCTGTACTGAGGACTGCAGCATGGTCTCACCAGCACAGAGGGGCAGAATCACCTCCCTCGACCTGCTGGCCGTGCTTCTTTTGATGCAGCCCAGCACGCAGTTGGCTTTCTGGGCTCCAAATGCACACTGCCAGCTCATGTCCAGCTTTTCATCCACCAGTATCCCCAAGTCCTTCCCTGTAGGGCTGCTCTCAATCCTTTCATCTCCCAGTCTGTATGGATACTGGCGGTTGGCCTGACCCAGGTGCAGGACCTTGCACATGGCCTTGTTGAACCTCATGAAGTTTGTGTGACCCCACTACCTGAGCTTCTGAGCATGTTAACATTTGTAGTATTGCTGCTATGTTAAGATTATGGTTAGGTAAGGAATGTGCATACCCAAAATAAAAACATTTATAACAACTTGAGGCGTACAGCATTGTTAGCTTTCTGGCTTTCCACCTTTTGTTCTAAGAAGCATTATATAGACGTGGCCTCCCCATGAATGCTTTTTCAGTTCTGTGAAGGTTTTAGCAGTGAATAAAATTTTACTAATGCAGTTAAATAATTCCACAGTAATTTTGGACAGACAAACTTTGTTTGTACTTTTGCCCCAGATTTTGTTTCAAGTATTTAACTATTTCTCTCAGATTTACCTTTTTAGTAATTTGGGGTAATAAATAATCATATGCATATTCTCCCTCTGTTGCAGGTATTGGTATGGCTGTCACGAGCAATTGTATATATAAAAAACACGTGGCAGCTTACAAACTTCTTGTGAATAGTTTGTCCCATAGAAAATTAGTTTCAGAAACGTTACACAAAGTTTTAGAGCAGATATTTCTTGTTGTTTCCTTTTCTTGCTATCCCTTTGAAGCTTTTCTGCTGGTCACATGGTACAGATGGATACAGACAGATATACCAAAGATTAATGGTGTGTATGGAAGCTTTCATAACAAAAGGCAGCACTGAACTGGAAATTGTCGTGTCAGGCACTGATAAAATATATACCGAGAAACACTGTAAAGGTAAACTTCACTGGAACCCAAGTAAATAGCTTTTGTTTCTGATGTCAAATTTGAACAAGACTTCTTAATCTGAAATCAGAAGCAGCATCTGCTGTTGCGCAGTATGGCAGGCAGCAGGTGGATATTACCTGTCATGTTGTCAGACATTGTAAGAAGTGAAGATTTGGGACCACAGCTAGGAGCAACAGTGAAGAACAGCATCTATTGACTTGTCATGTTGCCTTCTCTGACCGAGCGTGGAAGCTCTGCCTTGCCAGCACTCTGGTTGCAATGGCTTCTGCCACATCTCCATTCCTTGCTACAGATGCATTCTCTGGAAAAGTGGTGGAAGTAGTGTTGATTAAAAGTTAGTTGTTTCAAAGTAATTCTGTGATGGCTGAAGCTATAAATTTCTCAGTATGTTCAGGGAGGCCTATATAGCTTAGTCTGATTATGACCTGTTTCCTGGAAAGACTGTAGCTGTGTTCCCTTCTGTTAAATACACATCACCCCTTCTAATTAGTTTTTAATGGTAGGCAGCACAAGTTGAATGAAAAGTAATATACTTAGAATAATTTAGAACTCAGAAGTCTGCTGGAATATCTTTCTTATGCTACAGAAATATTTTAAAATTAGGAGGGAAAGGAGGAAGTGCTTCCTAATCAGTGACCTGGTGCTTTGAAGTTGAGAATATCTGTAATCTCTGTGTAATTAGTGTGAACTATTGTGTTGGAATACAAGTATGTGTATGCCTGCATGGGCATATATATATATATAAAAATTTAAGATACTAATATTGCTACAAGTAATAAACTGAAGTGAAAACAGTTAGGATTTTCTATATTCTAAAATTTAGTTCTTTATGGAATCTTTTAGTTTCAAGGGGGAATGTTTTCAAAGTCGCTTTTTAATAGATATCAATGTTCCAAGTATTACATTTTTGAGAAATCAGTAAGACAGGATTATTTGTTAGTACTATTCATACAGCCTTAAAACTGTGTTGTAAATGCTAATTAAAAATGTCTGGTTTCTGTACTGATACAGACAGGGAAATATGTATCTGTAGTGTAAAATTCAGTAAGAGATGAAGGAGGTATGTATACTACCAAGTAACACATATACAGAAGTGATCTAGCAAAAACCTGTGGTTTTGTAGTATTAATTTGTAAGCAGCATATTAAAAGCTTGAAAAATACTATGTTCTTGCAAATGTGTTCTCTTGTGAATGTTCTAAATATGTGAAATGCTTGTTTTAGTAAATGATTGCATTTAAATTTTCAGTCTTATATATTAAACTTTTTTACATTCAGGGAAACTGAACCACTTTGGTATATGACAAGAGAGAGACTTTTTAAATGCATGTGCTTCACTGAGAAAATGAAAACATTAAATTATTAATTCCAGACAATCCTTTTGCATGAAAATTATGCATCGTTCGTTCCTAAATTTATCTGAAATGGTGATCCTTTGGGGAGATGTTTTTGGAACTGCCTGTCTGCAGAACTGACCTCAGAAGAAGCTTGCTACTTAAACTGCCAGTTTATTTATTTACACACATCTTAAAGCACTGCTGTGGGTGGAATGGTGGAGCAGATTATACATCTGGTCATTATACTGTCCACTGACTTCCATTCATCAGAACAGAAATAAGGGAAGGAGGAGACCTTTGCACTAAGGTGTAAGTAGCTTTGTCATAATCATAGATGAGTTTGTAACTTTGCTTTTCAGAATTGGTGGAACAGCAGTTCTCCTGGCAAAATCAAATCATGATGTAGTAATAGAATTGGCTGAGGTGGCTACTTCATCCCTATGGTTATTGTCAAGCCACTCACCATTTACTCCGCATAGAAGAGCTAATATTGCCAAGCCATTCCCATGGCCTTTGTGCAGTTGTTGGGTCTTAGCTCTTCCAGATAGCACAGTTATCTTCATGAAATTTGCACAAGTTTGGGCAATAAATATGCTTGCTGAGCTTCAGTTTCTTGCAAATGCCACTCACTTGTCCTTCTCATATCCCTGCCTTCAAGGTATTTTGGTTCTCGTTATTGGATCCGCTTGCCATTGCTAACGTGCAGAATTTGGTCTCTTTCCCGTTCACATGAAGTGGTTTTGAGAATTAGCAAATACAAAGCTATTAATGTTCAAGTTTGATACATAAATTATTTTATACTCTAATTAAATATCTGAAGTAGTCACAAAAGCAAGCATCTAGCTCCCAAAGAATTGCAAATCAGCACCCTTCCACTTGGATGTTTCATAATTCCCTGTATGAAGAAGATGCAGTAAGTGCTTAAAAAATATGCTGTGGATTTTACATATGCTAAACTCAGTTCAGAGTTGTGGTTTCTGCAGCAGCTATAGCTTTGCCAAATTTTCTGTATATACTAAGGCACGCAGATTAGCAAAGACTGAATTCAGATATGCATGGATGGTGGCAGGTTCTGACGTCTTGTACATTGTTGGATTTTGGTATTCGTGACTTCTGTGTCAGGTTTTCAGATATACAGCAGTGACATTCTTTATCTTTAAAATAAATACTTTCATATAAGGCAGCTAAAAGGGGGCCACCATCCATTGGAGTTGGGAGGCAGACAGAAATGAGAAGGCATCTGAGTGGCGATCTTCTGAATGGATCGTTTCAGCATGCATGTTATGTCCTTTTATGAGCTAACAGCCAAAAGTCATGTCGGTCTTCTGCGATGGTTTCCTCACTCAAGTGGTTTCCAGATTGATCAACTGACTGGTGCTTTTTACTGCTTCTGCTATTTTGTTCCAGCTTGTCGATACTCTGGGCTGCCAGACAGGTAGTCTCCAACTGCAGTGAGCTTGCATGTGGCAGAACAAAGTAATGAAAAATTATGATATTCAGCCTGTAGGGAGACAAATCTTGCTGTAGTCTGCCAGTTATTTGTGTTCTTAAATAAAAAGTAGAGGAGAGCAAAGAGAGACCTTTCTAAGTAATAACTTACTCTTTTCTTCTATTATATCTTTTTTTCTTAGAAAAAACAAAATACTGATTCTTACGTGACTGTTCTTTAGCAGATGGGAAAGAATGTTGCAATTATGTGAGAGATGCCATTGTAATATTTTAAATAAATGTAGGAAGCTTCCTATGATTTGGTCTTAATTAAATACTGCATCTCAGCTGTGCTCTTTATTAATCAGACCACTTGTCTGTCTGCGTTAGAGTTCTAGAAACTTTAAAGTGCCTAAATCTCACACCTGCCTTCAGCCTTACATGTTTCTCTGGGGTAGTAAGACATACGTTTCATATGTTACAACTAAACTGTTAATGCTGATACTCCAGTGATTGACCTCTGCTCTTGAAATGGATCTTTTCACTCAGGTAGGTAACTGTTGCAGGTGTAGGGCACTGGAAAATAACTTCTTAAAGTTCAGCAGAAGGAGGAAGTTGACACCTTTTCTGAAATACATAGCAGCTATTTTTTTTGGTCTTTGATGCTTTTTAAAGTTTAAAGGTGGCCATCTGTATTCTGTTGTGTTTAAAATTGGGAATATATTGCTGTGTTAGTTTGTAAATGTACATCTGAAGTTGCTGATGGATATATTTGAAGTTAGCTACCTATGTGTAATTGTGTGACTTTAATAGCAAACAAAACAACCCACATCGTTTAATTAGGGTGCTAGGTAAGGTAACATTTGCTTTACAGAAACTTAGTGTGAATAAAGAGAACAGTGGATACAACACATACAGTGAGAAGGAAGTTTATTTAAACATGCTAAAGCATCAGGTAGAAATTGTTTTATGATGTTAATGGTAGTTTTTTCAGTGTACTGTAATCTGGGGATTTTAGAATATTGATCCTCCTGTGATATATAAACAGCCATGCTAGTTGTCATGGTGGTTCTGTTTGGAGAGAAAATTTTGACTTAATTCAGCCAGTTTGTTCTGCCAGAGAAGTCTGACTTCTGCCGTGAGTATTGGATACATTGAGACTGAAGTTCTTATTTTGCTTAAAAAAAAGCTTTCTTAAGTTTGCTGTTAACACTATGCAATATTCATAGCATTCAGCATAATCTAGACTTAACTTTATATTTGTCGAGCTCTGTGTGACGGCAACCCACTTGTGATATGATTAGGTACAAAACTTAATAGGCAATTCTTGCCACTTGTTCTTGGACAGCTTAATATCAAATGGGAAGTAGTTGCTCTATTCCTTAAAACCATGTCGTGGTATTTTTGTCCCTACATCTTTTTAAGTATTTTCTTGCAGTTCTTCTCAAAGCGTCCTGCACATACCCACTTTCACCTAGATCGCTAAATGTATTCATGTGTTAAAGTGGTTACAAGCACCAAGGCTGTAGAAGGTTAACTATATAGAGTAAGAGCCATAGATTCTTACGGATAATTAGCCCAGTGTGCCTGGCAGGGCTGTTCGTGTGGAGCTGTGGAATAAAGTCAGTGCAAAGTATGTTTGAAAGAAGAGGAAGGATAAACTTTTTTCCTAATGCAAAGTTTAATTATGTACCCTTGAGTAAATTAGCATATCAAGAATAACTTTATGGATTTTAAAATACAAATTTTAATTCAAGAACACAGATCAGTGTATTTTGTCAGAGACTGGCTTGCCTACTAAGTTTGGGCCTTCTCAGTAAGACATCTGTTTAAATTCTCACTAAAATGTTGGTGTGCTTGAAAAAGAGACTTGAAAAAGAGTAATGTGTACTGGTAAGCTGGCATGCCTGTCCTTAGGGGAGTCTTTTAAGTGTTTTGATGTTGACTGTGTTTTTTCTGAAGCACACTAGTATACCAGCTTCTTAGGGAAAGAAGTTCTTTCAAAATCTGAACGATATCACAGTCTGCAAAATGTCTTATCTCAGAAATTGTATACATCTTTGAGGGCAGGGTAGGATGGAATGGGCAGCTTTAATTATTCTCATGCTGTTAAAATATTAACAATTTTCACTTTAAATGTGATTCTGTTGTCTTTTTAAGATGGTCCAGCTGAAGCATCTGTTACAAATGGGGGCACTGCTGCTGTTGCAGCGCTGAATGATGACCTGGATATCTTCGGTCCGATGATCTCTAATCCTTTACCAGCAGCTGCTGTACCTCCCGCTCAGGTATAATTTATTTAGTTATATGTGTGCATAAATACGTGTGTGCATGTGCGTATTTTTCTTCAGCGAACTCACATGCAAAGAATGCGTACTTCTCAACAGTCATGGCTGGAGACTCTTCAGCTGTAATGGCTACGGGTTTTTTTCACCTTTTCAAGCTTTTGCACTGCTTAAATACAGAATTAAGAGATAGTGCGGTCTTCCCTTCTGGTTCCTGGTTATCCAGCTAAACTGGATTCTGTCTTACCCTGGTGATGGTAGTCATGTTTTCTTTTAATTTATAGCCTCTTATCTTGTTCTTTTTTTAATAGGTATTGCTGAATATATTTTTACTTTATGCTCTCAGGTTATTGAGCTTTAAGTCATACTTTTCAAGACCTCTTACTGCTTTGTGATGCTGATATTTAGGAAAGGCTACAGCAGGTGCTTCTGTCATAGAGCTGCTAAAAGTTTGGGGTCTCAAGCTTCATATTCAAGTAGATGTCAAGAAAAACTACTACTGGGCTGATCTGTCTTTTGCCTCATCTCAGAACTTGCATGCCTGCCTTCCTTCAAAGAAGGGTAGCGTAACCCCTGCACCTGGCCTGTTCCTGCTCTCACAGCGATGATAGTTTGGAAGCGACCCCGTTGCCGTGCCTGTTGTAGCTGAGAGGGGCAGCTTTGGGGCACACAAAGAAACTGCATAAACCTGCAGCTCTCTTAAAGTAGCTATCAGCCCCGAAGAACGAGGTGTTGGTGATGAGTGTGGCTGGTGTGCAGATCAGAATGCACACGTGCATGCTGCCTTACCCAGCCTGGCTTCTGAGAGGGAGGCTTCCCAGGAGCCCCCAGCTAACCTCCCCATCTGTGGGGCCGTTTAAGGTAATTTAGAAGCTTATTTTTGGAGCAGGAGAAGAGCCTTCTTCTCTTGTTTCAGTTCCTTGAACAAATGATGTGACCCACTGATTAAGCGAGTGATTTACCTGTAGAATACAGGAAATCCAAAAGAAGGCTAAATATTCAAGAGTAAGAAGCAGCAAAGAGAAGGGTGATTCTCTGGCTGGTGATTATTGGTGATGGGGTAAATAATGCAGTGGCTGCTAAAACATATTGAATTATATCTATTAGCAATTAACTTAGATAATTCAAGGTGTATGTCTATGATAAAGATTTAGTCACTGGACATTCTGTGAGAGAAATGTTTTGAAACGTAGTTTATTTTTATTGTGCTAGTTTCTAGACCAAGTGTGGTACTTACTAGATGGATTACAAAGTGGTAAAAAGGATAGTATTATTCTTAATATCTGGTAAGTGTCACCTTGTTTGTATACTAGAAAGCATGAATACATTTACTTGCTGTTAACAAACGCTCCAGATTTTTAATGGTATTTTGCTTTTTTCTGAGTGCCATAATCAGGAGCGGCAAACAGAACTTCTATCAAACTCCTGGTCCTTATGGCGTATTACAAGATTTAATTCTTGATTATCTTCCATGTTTAGTTGGTAATCTGAAAGAAAAAGTAATATAATCAGATAATTTCCCTAGATAAGAAACAGGGACGTGGGTAAATGGCAGAAGATGGGGTTTCTGATGCTGATTACATGGGTTGCTTGGTAAACTGGTGCAAAGGGAACATTCTGTTTTGCTTTAGGATTAACAGGGCATTGTAGGCCTTGTGTTTCAGGATGGTAGTGTCTAGTGTGGGAACTGATGCTGGGCAAAAGTTGAGAGTACCTCTCATTTAGCAGTGGTATGAGTTTTGTAACATCTTTCACCTTGTAATATGGATAAAAGTTGTATGGGATTCAGAGAAGAGTCAGGAGAATACTGGAGACTGGAAAGGGTGCTTCAAAATGTGAGATTTTTAAGAGCTCAGTCTGTTTAATTCCTTGAAGTAAAAAAAAGGGGTGTGATTCTGTTGTGTAATTATTTTGTGTGAGATTGCAAATGGGAAAGTGGGCATAAACTAGCACTCAGTCCAGCAGTTGAGTAACCCTAACATTCAGTTCTTGCGTTTGGAATGAGCAAATGTAGAGTAGAAATTCATGGCCAATTCTTAAGTCGAGTTGAGTAGTACTTGTTGAAATATCTATTAATAGAATGCATTGAAATAAAAAAAAAAAAAGTTGAAGAATGGATCAAATGTGGAATAGTGTGGCTTGCTTTCTCGCTCAGAGATATTTATCATGATGTTCTGCATAGCAGGTGCTTCTGAAAGGTCACAGTGGGATTTGTCAGCATCGAAAGAGAAGGGAGTTTAATGGTGCTCCTCAGACTGATTTGTAGAAGCAATGTATGACTGTGGATTTCTCACAAGATTGCTTTTCTTTTCTAGCTTAACTTGAAAGGCAGCCATTTAGTGCTAAACGCACGTGTTTTTATGGCACTGTGGAGTACAGAAATGTCTGTTTGAATGTTTTGTTATGAGACTGGAACAAGGTGATGTCTGCAAACCTTAGGATTTATGACCATTGAAATAGCCAGGACATGATTTTCAAATGAAAACAAAAGCATTTGTTTTTCCTTTTTCAAATGTCTTGAGCATTTAGGATTGTATGTACTTGCACTGTGCTTTCGGGATATATGACTTTATTACAGTTTTCAAAAACACAGTATTTCTTCCTATTATTCTGTATAGCTGGATAAAAAACTTGAAAAGGGCTGGTAAAAAACAATATGTGAATGAGTAACTTTTTTTTTCTAGAATTTGGCCTATTGGCAAACTCAAGGGGTTTAAGAAGAGTTACCTTACCCAGCTCCTGCTATAAAGCTTGATAAAAGGCGTACGCTATAAATTTACCCACTGTACAATATTCATGGACAGAAAAAAGGGAAGACATTTGTGTGTTTAATGATATTTTTTCATGTGAAGTGAGCATAGCTAAATCACAGCTATTAGAACAGGTTTTTTGTTGCCAAACAAAGTACAGGAACTGAGCAGAGCTCTATCATTCTTAGCTATACTTTTAGCCAGATTTTAATTTCAGACTTTGTGAGGGTATGTCTTCCAGCAAAAGCGTGATCTTCATTCTTCACTGAAACTTACAGGGAAGGGGAGAACGGGAGAACTGTGAGGTATTAACTTTGAAAGTATTAACTCACTGAAACATCTAATGTAAGTTTTTCTCCAAGCAGGATACTAAAATCCAGTCAAACTTTTTTGGATTTTGTGTGTGTGAGTGTGTGCACGCAATTTGAAGGGTATTGCATTGGGAGCTGAGAATTTGTTCAGTGGCTGAGAAATCTATAGAGATGGTATGTTCTTCACGATTCAAATCTGATAAGCTTTCATGTAAAATAGTAGTATGTTTTAGATGTTCTTAAACCCTGATTTTCCCCTGAGGCCAGGTGGTGTACCTGGTATGGTCGCCACAGATCAGCAGACAAGCTTCAACTCGTTCACAAGTTGTGGTGATGATAAAGTGTCCAAGTCCTCAGTTTTTATGTAGAAATGTGTTATTTCAAGAGTGCGCTTTATTGTGAACGTTACTTAAGCAGGGTCTTACCGGGGAGCTATTTAGTCCTTGTAATATGATGAACTGAATTGCTTGTGGCTTCTGCTTATGTTTATTTTACCACTGTCTGAATTCTGAAGGATCTGAAAGCTGAAGTTCAGTTCCTTCATTTGGATCAGGGCAATTTGCTCAGCCTGTATTTATGCTTCAATGAGTGGATTGAGAGCAGACCTGCCGGGAAGGATCTGGGGGTACTGGTGGATGAAAAATACAAGCCGTCAGTGTGTGCTCACAGCCCAGAAAGCCAACTGCCTGCTGGGCTGCATCAAAAGCAGCGTGGCCAGCAGGTCGAAGGAGGTGATTCTGCCCCTCTCCTCTGCTCTCGTGAGACCCCCCCCGGAGTGCTGCATTCAGCTCTGAAGCCCTCACTACAAGGCAGACATGGGCGTCGTTAAGAGTGTGTCCAGAGGGCCACGAAGATGCTCAGGGGGCTGGAGCACCTCCTGTATGAGGACAGGTCAAGAGAGTTGGGGTGGCTCAGCCTGGAGGGAAGGCTCCAGGGAGACCTTACAGCCGCCTTCCAGTACCTCAGGGGGCTTATAAGAAAGATGGGGGTGGACAGGGACACACAGGACTTTTTATCAGGTAATGTAGTGATAGAACAAGGGGTAACAGTTGTAAACTGAAAGAGGGTGGATTTAGATACGAGGAAGAAGCTCTTTACTGTGAGGATGACGAGGCACTGGCACGGGTTGCCCAGAGCAGCTGTGGCTGCCCCATCCCTGGGAGTGCTCAGGGCCAGGCTGGATGGGGCTCTGAGCAACCTGGTCCGGTGGGAGGTGTCCCTGCCCATGGCAGGGGGCTGGAACTGGGTGATCTTTAAGGTCCCTTCCAACACAACCCACTCAGTGATTCTGTGAGGACAGGCTGAAAGAGCTGGCCCTGTTCAGCCTGGAGGCTCAGAGTGATCTCAGCAATGTGTAGAAATACCTGAGGGGATGGTGCAAGAGCATGGAGCCAGGCTTTTTCCAGTGGTGCCCAGTGACAGGACCACAGGCAATGGACAGAAGCCATCTGGACTGCTGCAACTGTCAGACCAACTTAAAATATTGAGGATGTCAAGATCTTTATGTGCTGCTTTGCAGTCTTTTAGGAATTAAAAGCCAAAATGGAAATACTTCTTTTCAGTCTCATGCATTAATTTAAACTTCTTGCTAGCCACATGCTATTCGTGTTGTCAGATGGCACATGTGAAGTGATGGATTCAGCTACCATGTTTGTGGTCCTGACACATCTGAGTAATGTTTCACAGTAAAAACTCCTTTTGAATACGTATTATCTTTTACAGGTAATACATAAGCTATTGATGGCAAAAATTACTTATTTTTAAACATGAAGCATATTGGAGTTGACTTTGAGTAGTTTTGAAAAATACTGTTACACTAACATCATGAAGCTGCCTGGCAGCATGCTCCCTAACCACCTGATGAGCATTCTGGTTTGGTACAGTGACTGTTTGAGGGCACTGCATGTAGCCTTTCTTAAAGGAAAACTATTATATGTATGCCAGGTGTGTTTCTACAGAGGTCTCGGGTAGCAGAAGAATGTTAGATGTGTGAAAATCATGTCAGTGTTGTGCATTTTTTTTTACCTGAATATCACCTGCTATTTTCTGGCCATGTGTTCTGCATTACTTGCCATTTATTTAGCTGAGGAACGCTTTGAGGAGCGCTTGTTCCATGCTTTGGCTCCTCTCAAAATCTTCCATAAACAAATGGAATGAAGAGACCTTAAATGAACATTTAATCTCATGATGTAAACGTAATAGATGATCAGTCCTCCAGGTCTTCAGGTCTCCCTTCTCTTCTGTGCGCACATGTAGTGATTTGCTTTATTTCGTTAAAACTCCTGTAGTAACAGTGTTTCATAGATCTGGAGACACTGCAAACCCGTGGGTCATCCCAGGTGAGATGATGTTTCTCTGGTTCTATTATTTGTTTAAAAAAACTGAACACCACCAAACCCAGACGTGTCTGCTCTTCTCCTTTCTAGAGAAAAGCAAACCCCTTCCTTACTGCCATGCAAAGCAGCGAGGAGGAAGCTGCCCGTTAACTCGCTTCCACAACTTGCATGTTCTTCTCCAGCCTGCTGAGCACAGCTCTTGTGCAGAGGCTGTCTTAGGCAGATGCTGTGGTAGAACCATGCCAGTATGGAATAATCCAATACTGGGACTCCCTGGCTACATGCACGGTTAAACAAATACTGCTATTTAGGATGGGCTTTTACCTGAATGTACTCTTAAACCCGACTCTGGTGTTTTCAAAGACTGGTTATGCCACACTGATACAGAACAGTCTCCAATGGAGAGGGGCTTCCTACTACCCATTAAAAAAAAAGAAAAACTGTCGTTGATTTTACTTTGCAGGTAGAAAATTTTGGCAGTAATACACAAGAGGCAGTGGCTTTTTTATATGTACAGAAGAAAATTGATAGTTTTAAGTGTAGATGGGCCAGAGAGAAGGTTTCACAGGAGCTGAACAATTCCTGGTCTCTTTCTGGCTGCTTTCCCTTTGTAGTGCCATCACCTGTGGTCTGGTGACCTGGGCCCAAATTGGCTGTTGTATAAATGTGGGGTTTCAATTGCCAGAGAGTTCCCATTTCTTGTTCTTTTACTCTTCCCTTTCCACAGCAGTTTTGGAGATTTTTAATCACCAGCCACGTGAATCTGCGCTCTTTTCTGTTGACGGTTTCTGGCCAATGTAGCTGGTACCAGAACTTTTTGTAGTTATTCTTTCCCTAACTTATAGTGCTGCCTTCTGCTAGAGCTTTTTAGCAGTTCGGGTGTCAGATGTGCTTTCTGAAGCTGTATATTGAATGTCTGTGTAAGTGTGTGTGACCATAGTGGACCTCTCGGGGCCCAGTCAGCAGCCTGCCAGCAGCACCCGAAGTTTGGAGGTGGTTGCTTTAAGCATGAATATAGGTGTGTTCTGTATCTGCCTATTTTGTGGTGGCTTCTTGTCTGCTAAACTTGGGTATGTGATGAGAGTAAATAGATGGACCCAGTTGCAGATCCAGTCTGGTCATGGTGGTAGCACACAGAGAGCTGAAACTCGCACATGCTGTGGGATCAGGTATTTAGCTGGACTAAAATAAGGCCATAATTTAAGTACACATTGCAATCCTGGCTCTTTTTCAGTGCACATACAGTTGATTTGCGTTAAAAGTTCCCACTGGTAACAGGATGAATCGTGTACTTTAAGAAATAAGAAGAACACAGTATATTGCCTAGTTACCTAAGCAAGCCCCCATATGGAACTGCATGTGTAGGAGCAGCAAAATAACAGCACCGAAAGACACCTGGATCTAATTTGTTTACAAAACATTTTGGTGCAAGGGCAATAAAACCCCTGACAGCCTGCGCATATTTTAGTTTTTTGGTTGTAGACTGCGGTGTTAGATAATTATGCTTTCTCAATAAATGAAACGTGCTTAAAGAACTCTAAGTCAATTATAAACAATGTATTTAAAAATTCTATTACTTTGAAGTAGACCGACCAAAATTTTACTTTTGCCTTTTCTCCAAAAATACCGTTCATCTTGGTTGTGGATCTTAGTTGTAGCAGTACATTTCAAAGCACTTAATCTTTTGTTTTAGCTGTAATCTATTCTGCCTGTGAGAGGATTAATGAGATATGAATTGTAATCTCCTTATTGATTTCCTAATTATTTTTCATAATCTAACTACAGCTCATGATTTATGCTTCTGACTGATGCAAAATGTAGGAGCAACAGGAATGAATGATCTGTATGTGTACGCCTTGGAGCTGGCCAGGGATTTAGTGTTCCTTGTTTTGTAACCTCCGTCCGGTCTGGTGGTCTTTCCGTATTGTATACACTGCTTTTTCACCTTTGGTCATGCTACATCTGTCTAAATCCTCATTTACTTAAAGTTAATTTCTGTAAAAGAACTGGGTTTTCTTTGGTTCAGGAGTGAGGATGTGCAGTAAAAATTTAACGTTCACATCTTTTACCAGTTTCATTCAGTAGTCTGTCTTGACCTTTATTTCCCAGAGCGCTTCCACTAAACCAGCAGTTGCCACCTTGTCTGCGGCATCTGGGGATCTTGATCTGTTCACTGAGCAAACAACAAAATCTGAAGAGTCAACAAAGAAACAACTTTCCAAAGACTCCATCTTATCACTGTATGGCACAGGAACCATGCAGCAGCAAAATGCTCCAGGTAAATAATTTCGTGAAGGTTTCTATTCAGTCCCATTTTAAGCTTTACTGAGAACAGTTACCTCCTACAAGTGTAAAACTAAGGTTGGCTACCCTTCTACCTATACTCAAAACAAATATTTTTATTTTTACCTTTTATAAAAATGGGAAAATGACTGAAATGTAATACAGAAGCTGAAGAAAAAAATAGGGATTTTAATTTATTTATAGCTGTTCAAATTCCCCAGTATACAGTTCACTGAAAGATCTGTGAATTCCATCTGATCTAATCCATCTGCCATCCAATTCATCACTTAAGGTCTGAGTCTCCATTGTGCAAACACCAGGCTGCCAGGATCAGCACAGAGCTGTCGTATCTTGGTTTTGGCTATGTTTGTATGGAAAACAAAGAGCTCCAATACAATGATTAAAAGATTCTGGCTCATCACAGCGATTTGCCAGACTCTGTTTGGCTTCTAACCTCTGGTGGCGAGTCCTTTTCCCTTGAGCATTTTTAAGCAATTTTCTACTTCTACCAGAAACTAAATTAACCTCACTGATGTGCAACTCGATTAAGTTATCCTTTCAGATTATTTTGGTGCACTTCTGACTTAGGGGAACCGGGGAGAAAATCACAAAACACACTTGCTGAAATTTTCCCTTCTCTGGTGCAGGTATGTTCATGGGGTCGTCTTCTATGCCATTTACCACACAACCATCAACTCATTTTCAAGGCTTTCCAGCCATGGGAGTTCCTGTGCCTGCAGCACCTGGGATGATGGGAAACATGATGGGACAGTCAGTGCCAGTCATGGGACAGAGCACAGGTGTGATGGTAGGAATGGGAATGCCCAATGGATTTACTGGTACTACACAAACTGGTGTGATGGGACTTCCTCAAAATGTCATTGGACCTCAAGGTGGAATGGTGGGACAGATGGTCACGCCACAAAACAAGTATGGATTGCAACAAAGCCAACAAGCTCAATGGAACCTCTCTCAGGTAAAGGCTATTCCCAGGCAAGGGTGCTTTCGAAAACAGGCTGCGTTTCAGATACAGACTGGCTGTAGGAGGAAAGTTGCAGTGTAGCCAAGTTACAGACTGCTGGACTGTGAACTGCTCAGAGGCACACGTTAAAAAAATCAGTGAATAACTCAATTAAAGATAACTAATACATAAGCTGAGAATAAATTTTGCCAAGGTAAACCAAACTCCATTCTCTGCTCTGTAGCTACTGTCATCCAGGCATCTGAACTAGCCAGGTAAAAAGCTAGCTCAGCTATTGTTACAAAATATTGAAATGTAAACGCAGCCTTAAAGGCAGAATTTAATTGCATGAGAGTAGCCATTAACAATTAATACTTTAATTTACAGACTTTAGGATAAACCTCAGTAAATGTGCAGTGCTTTGCACTCTAACATTCTCCTGCAGGTTATTTGTTTAGGCCAATAATCTATTATTTATCTGTAGCATTTTCATGCTATTTGTTAAAATTTTTTAAACGTGTTTAAAAGGTTCTCTAAAAGCGGTAGTGTGCACTTAGTACTATATTTGTACGATATCCAGTGAAACATTTTGAAGTCGGGTATTTGAGAGGTTATTGGGGGAGGCGGAACAAACCTAAAGGATTCCCTTGGAGTTTGGTATGGATGATGGCAACTATTTTTTTCATACTATTGTTTGCATTAAAAGAACAGTGTAATAATTCCACGCTGCTTACTCTAGTAATTCAGGAAGTGAACCGTAGTGTCTTACTGAGATTGGATTATATTAATTTTTACTGTTCTGCTCAGTCCTGTGGTGTGAATGTTTCTGAAGGTAAGCAGCATTTCTTACATGTACACAACAGTCCCTATTTGAAAACACAGGCTGTCATTCTGCTTTGAAAAGTAATTTTTAAAAGGCAATAATTTCAAAATGTCAAAGTAAAAAAATCTGCGGATTTACTGCTAACAGTTTTTTGCTAGGTATCCAAGTTTCAAAAGACCCATATCAGCTCTGAAATGAAAATCATGCTTTTTATCAAATCAGTATTACAAGTTGGCTCATGGAACAAGCTCTTAACGTGTTTCTGTAGTCCTTGCACGTCAGATGGTATCAGCATGCTGACGTTCCACAGTTTGTAGGGGACCTGGGAACTGATCTCTGGCTCCAGTTGAAAGGGGGAGAGCTTGCTTGACGTAGCAGAACAGCGTGCTCTGTATAGTCTACTTCTTAAGAACTTTGCTCCAGGAGAGATTAACAACTAGGTAAAGCATGTTTCCATCAGCTTTTTTTAAACTTCCATGTTCAGTGATGGGTTGGTTTTGTAAATATCTGTGTGAAAGCACACAGTACTGAATTTTACCTTGAAACATTAGTTTGTGATTTACTTAACAGTTTTTTTTCACCAGTATTCTGGTTCAGTTTTGCAACCTGGTATTGTTTGTTTGTGTTTACATAAACTCTGATTTTTACCTAATGCTGTCTCTAACCTGAATCCCATGTTGCTTATGCAACATCTCTGTTCATCAGCTCTGATTATTAATTGCTCCAAATGCTTTTTTTGCTCTCAAACTCATGAGAGGGGACATCCTTTACTCTGTTTATACAGCTGGATTTTTGGCTTCTCAGTAAGCAGAAAGCGTTCATTTTTTAGAAGGTGAGGGAGAGTAACCTGAAGAATGTCATTACATTGAGCACTGACTATTACAGTGACTAGATAGTATTTGTAGAGAGTGGAAATATTTTTGCACCATCTCTGAAGAGAATGTGCTGAATTTTGAACTCTTTCCCACCTTTACTAAATGTTGTTAATTTCATGTGAATGATTTCACTTGTCTTTAAGAAATTATAGTTAAACCATGACACTTCAGTAGATTCTTTAGCAAGAATGGCTAGATTTAGATAATACTCAAGTTTATAAATGCACCTCAGTCTTTGTTGATGGCTACCTAAATGGACAATTTATGTAAAAATTTGTGTATTCAAGACTATGAGGTCTCCAAAGAAAAACTGGTGAAACAAAAAACATCTGGAGTTGCAAATGTAGACAAGGTTCTCTTACTTGCTTTGGTGTTGCTTCATCACAGTTGCCACAGTTTTGTTGGTTAGCTTTGAAACTTTGAAAGCAAGCTCTTCTCAACCCAGATGCATCGGACTCCTCTGTCACACACTCTGTAAATTCACTAGTGGAGCGTTCATAGAGACTTGACATATACACCAAGCGCTGCAGCCAGTCAGCTGGTGACTGAATGGTTCCCAAAAAGCCGCTCTCTTTTAAAATGCTTAGAAACTGAGTCCATATTTTTATTTAATGAGGAATATTAATTTTAGGGAAACATACTTTAACTGGGTGGCTAGTTGGAGGTACAACTGTGTTCTGGCTAGCCGTGTGCTGTGTTTCAGCACCAGTGCTAACTGGGCTTGTGTGTGTGCTTCACAGATGAATCAGCAAATGGCTGGAATGAATCTCAGCAGCTCCAGCAACGTGATGGGCTTTGGCCAGCCCCCCAGCACAGTGGCAGGATGGACTGGAAGCTCCTCTGGTCAGACTCTCAGCACACAACTGTGGAAATGATGGTTGCAATAGAAGTCTCACCCAGAACAGCCACCTAACATTCCTTGTTCAGATGCATTTACTTTCGCTGTTCCTTCCATGTACATATTCTTTTTCTTTTTCCCCAGCTGTTCAGATTAAGAATATAACTGACTGACCGTGTTGTGGTCTATATTGATTTGAATTTGATGTAGTAAAAAGCAGATCAAGAATACATTTATACATCATTGGCAGCATTTTCATACAATGCGTATGATTTCATAGACCATGTATTTAAGAAGCTGCTTAACCACATACTGATTTTTTTCCCTCAAAATTCTAGATCAAATGTTTGCATATAAGGGATGTAGCTATCATGTTAGTAATATCCAAAAATATGAACCCTGACCCCCCCAAAATTACCCAGTAATCCTGTAGAAGGTACTGTATGAACAAATGTTTAATCATATATAAATAGAATGTAAATGTATCACTGAGCAATGTTTTCTAGTGTATCAAACAAATTTTGTTTCATCATACATTTCACTGTGATGTTATTATGGTGTGCATAACAGGGAATATGGTTATTGAAAGAAAGATAAACCTGGATGTTACTGTAGTTCTACAAATCAGTGCTATATTCTTTTAAAAATGAGCATTTGATCCATTTGAATTTCCTGTGATAAAGTATCTGATCTGGCTCCCAAGGCATGTACACAGAGAGAACTAGCGGCACAATGTGTGTACAAAGTAACTCCGTGTGAACAGATATATTTTTCCTCGCAGAGATATCCAGGTTTATGACAGTGATTGTGTTTACATTTTATGGTGCCTCGTAATGATAAAATGTTATTTCCCTATATTAAAAGGATAAATCCATAAATGGTTGTGGGTTTTTATTTCATTATTGTATGGCCTGCTTGACCACTCTTTCTTCAAGAAGCCTACTTTCAATGAAGGAAAACATGCTCAATTTGAAGGATCCATTTATGCAATTTAAATCAACAGTTTGTGAGTTAAAATCAGTTTGTAATTACACCATTAAGCTGGATAAATACAAAAAGTATGTACATAAATTATGATTTTGAAAATACTCCATTGCAGCCATGTTTCTCTGATTCTTTTTACTATGTGGAAACAGCCTTAAAACAAAGGTAAGTGTCAGTTTATTAAGACGAGTTCAGAAATGCATGCAAACAAGTTAGAACAAAGCACACCCACTTGATTTGCTTATTAGAGTATCTGACAGCTTCCTTTTGTTTCCACAGAAGTCCGTCAGGGGACTATTAAAAAGTCTCACGCAGATCTAGACCCTTTTAACTGGCTGGATTTGAACACCGCCTGACACATCCACCGTACTCTACTTCCTGTGTAACTGTCTCCACATCATACCTCAATATTGACTGTGTCCAGATGGTATTTTGGCTCATTAGCTAGATTGACTTTTTCTGTTCGTGTGTGCCATACAAGAACCTATAAAATAACATTTGTGTTAGTACAGTCATCTACAGAGATGATACCAAAGCTTTTTAGTAAGTGTGGAAATCGGTACCTTTGTGCAGTTGTTTGCTTTTGGCTCCAGTTCCTCCACTGTTGTTATCTGTTTCAGAAAATCGGATTCTTGCATTCCTGGTTGAGAACCACGACGCTTGAATACGGCCTTCGGATGTGACAGAATCACTTGAAGACTCACAGCAAATCCTTGGAGAGAGGCGGGTGGGGAAAAAAGGTCAAGAAAAACGTTTAGGCTTTACATTTCATACTTAAAACTAGAAATCCCCCATGTTCTTTTTATAAATGTGTAAATGTGGATAGACAATATTTGGTAGGTTTGTACACCCCACATTGTTTGGCTTTGCCCTGAAGGTGCGATCAGATTTTTGTTAATTGCACCATGTTTTCAACATGTTTAATGAATTTCCTATCATGTAGAGAACATGCTTTTTTTGCCTGAAAAGTCAGGTATTGCTAAGATCTCGGACTATCCTTCCTTTCTGCTTCTAATTAACAAAGAAGACTAAATTTTAAGTAAAATGTATGAAATTTGTACTGTACAAACACTTCCACATTTAAAGGTGAGAGTCGGGGGAAAAAAGGTTAAAATGTTACTTACAACTGTGATCTTTAGAGATTTTTAACATTACTGTTGATGAAAGACAAGTCGTATTAACATTTTGCCTTGCACACCATGTCATTGTTGTGGACATGTGAATAATTTTCATCAACGGTGGCCTGCAAGACAGTTTGCAGCTGATCTGTGCGTTGCACAGCACAACTGAGAGGACTTCATCAGCGCACGTGCCTCTCTTTGCAGTGTTCCTCTAATAACATACATCAGGTCCCTCAAAGGGAGATTACAAGCTGACACATCACCAATTCGAACAAACTTGCCCTCTCTGAAGCAGCTCGCATGAATCTCCAATTAGCCATTATTTATAGAACTCTCCAGCTTTCATCCAGCAATGTTCAGTCAAGTGTATGCTGCTTTAAGTATGACTCAAAACTCAACTTACAAAGTATTGCATTTGTAACTCCTTATGTCTAATGGCCAAGCCTACCAAAGAAATCCTTTTTTTGGCAGTTCAGAGTGGTTCCAGCTGTCCCTTTATGACAGAAGTAGTAACAATTTTGACATCTGCTCTGGAAAACTGCAAGAACACTTAATTCTAAAGCCCATATTACAATTTTCTCAATTTAATAATGAGCGTAACTTTCTCTAATAGAATATAAATCTGTCTCCTTTTCTTACCAGCACTGTCTTGCTACTGTATCTTCCTTGAAAATACCTGTGGCTTTTATAGGAGCCTTTTAAAAAGGAAAATACAAGGAAGTAATTATTATGTCGCATGTAATAAAGGCACACTGAAACCACTTTTGTCATGCTCTTGCTTGTAGCAAAGCACAGGAAGACACCAGAAATTGAAGTCTGTTGGTTGTTTTGGGGTGTTGGGGTTTTTTTTAAATAAAGATTTGGACACTGCAGATGAAGACTATGGGCTGGATGTAACTGACGGACACAGTTGCAGAAAACACATTTAAGTTTATACGTTATATCCTGCCTAAGATGAAGACTAATAGGTGCCTAGATAAGAAGGGCTTATGCACACCTTGCAGAGTACTCTAGCAAATAAAAGACTTGCAGGAGGTGCGCGACTTCGGCTGTAGTCTGTCCTCACCCTGTGCTGTTAAGCTCTGCAGACCGCGCCACCTGCTACCAGCAGTGCTGGGATCCAGCTGTTCTCTGCTGCAGCTGCTCGGTTTAGGTAAGCAGTACCAGGCAAAAGAACAGCAGTTTGGAATTCTCTTCCTAGGGCTTTTTCTTCAGCAGACTACAGGGCTTTCTTGCTTCCTACAACTTGTAGCCTGGCTGTGAGGGAGCACAAGGTGGGCTCCGCACCAGTGCTGTCTGTAGCCAAGCACAGTCATTTGTGAAGAGCTGAAGCTGAGAGCTTAAACTCAGTCAGCAAGAGCGCTGCAGTGCATACAGCCAGCTTTCTGCACCGTGAAACGTGACTGTAGGCTTATTGCTGATGAACAAACTGGTCTAGTTTAGTTCAGTATTTTTGTTTAAGGTGGGCTTTTCCCCCTCAATTAGAACAGACCATAAAGTCATGGTGCTTTAGTGTGGTTGGTATTTTGGGCACACACAAAAAAAAGCTTGCTTTGTAAGGGGAGCTGCCGTTTCTTTCAAAAAAAGATTTAAGATTTAAATTTTAAAGATTTAAGCTGGTCATCCAGAAAGGAGAAGATGAAGTAATTAACTTCATTAACATAATTACTTATTAATAAATTAACTTCATTAATAAACAGTCATTAGCACCAAAGTTAATGACTGTCCTAGTTTTTAGAGTGGAGAAGTGCACTCTAAGCAGAAGAGACAGGCAGATTGTCTGCTGGTTATCTTTGCACATCTCAGCTTGGCTCCCTAGGCCCTGTAGCCTATACTTAACCATGTGTTAATTTCTCCTAGGTTCTCTTGTTGCAAAGCTTGCTCTCCTGTTGAGAAAACTGGATTCAGTTCTGAGGGTGGGCTTTTCCTACACACAGGTGTTCAGCTGGGCCGTGCCCCCTGCTACCATGCTATTGCAAACCACTGTTTTAGGGTGCTATCAAAAATCCCCCAGGTTTTCAGGCATCAAATAAAAGTCAAAATTATTGAACTGAGTGTTGTATGTGGCAAGGACGTGGACCTCTGTGCGCTGACTGGCCTGTGGCCCGAGGTTTGTTTCCTTGACCAGTGGTCATAAAGTCTTTGTTTCTTAAAAGAATCCAATAAAGGAACCTGAAGAGAGGAAATAATTCAAGGAGACTTGTCTCCTGGCTCTCTGGCTGTGCTTTAGAACTGCTTTAATTTCACATGTATGACATTTTGACTTGAATTTTCTAGTGAACACTTTCAGTTGACTTTTTATCGCAGATGGATCATTTTGGGATCAAAAAAAGAGGTTTTGACCAGACTGGCACTAGGTTACTTCTCAGTAGATAATGATCCTGTGGCAATAGATGAAAAGACACTATTATTTTGAATGCTACCCCCAAACAGGGGTTAACCTGGGGTTACTGTCTCCAGCATAGCGCAACTGAACAGTGCTACATGCATACAATTCTTTTACTTGATCATTACTCCTACAAGGTCATATTGGGCTTAAGTTCACGTGAAGTGCCACAGGACAATTTCAGAGCTGGAATGTAAGGAGGTGTTCTGTATTTAAATGCAAGGCTGCAAATTAAATCTAATTGGCTGAAGAGACACGTAGAGAAGAATTAATTTGTTAGAGGACAAGATACCAGGGAGACAGGGCAAAGACTACATCTGTGCTCATTTCTATGGAAGCTGTTTCTGTTAATTCACACCTTCACTTGCGGTAGATCAATGGCTTCTGTTAAAAGGCAGAACCATTTTTCTTCATCCAGTTAGACTGAAGCCAGTCTTAAAAGATTTTGTTGCTGTAATTAATGCCCTTGCTTCCTGAATGCTCTAGATCGGATAGTAGCAGAAGGCAAGCTAGAAACTGAAAGTGTTTATCATTTCTGCAGTATATAAATGCTAATACTCAGTGCTGGTGTTGAAACAGACCTACTGGTTTCCACACAGTTCAAGGTACTACCTTTGGCTTGTTGAACATGCCACGGCTTGGGGTCTGCTTCTTACAAGTTACCTGCTCCCTGTGACACACTGTTTGGGTTGCAGTAAGGCAGAGATGCTCAACCAGGAGTTTCTGTAGTTCAGAACAAAGGCATCTGCTGACAGTTAATTCACCATGAAAGAGGCTCTCAATTTTGAACTCGGCATTTAAAATACTTGGTAGCCTTTGATGGAGGGGTGGCAGGGTCATTAATAGACTAGCTGTTTTCTCAGAAAAACATCAGATAGATGTACTAAAGATCTCATAACTACAGAAAAATAAAAATTAAAAAAAAATAGGTGGTTGCTCAGGCCCTAGCAGAGGGACTTAGGGTGCAGTGGATGACCTCTGGACAAGTCCAAAATCTGCCTGCCCAGAGATTCACAGGCGTGGATTAATCTCTACAACTGAAGTAGCTCTTGGAATGCTAACCTATGTTAGCATTGTATGTATGCATCTGTTCTCCTTGAACAATCTTGACAGGATAATCATGATCGTGGGTGCTCAAAAACTCTGGCACTGGGAACAAGCCAAAAGCAAACCACTAACAGCATTATTTAATATAGAAGATTTTAAATCAGGACTATCATAAACAACAGTGCCCACCTCTGAATCAATGTCACGCTTCACTTACAACACCCAATTCTCTCTTGCTTTTTCCTTACCTGAGGGTAAGGAGGTCTGCATGAAACTCTGGAACACACCTACAGTTAAAATTGAGGTGTAACTTTAAAAACACATGAACTAATTCACATGGTGTGTTGGTTGCCAAACAAGAAGCAACACAGGAAACAGCTACTCTGCTTTGTGAATGCAATGTAGCATTCAAGAACAGCAGCATCAACGACAAACTTCTCTTAAGTAGTAACCAGTTGTTACTGATCTAATGCAATTGTTGTCGGTGAGTGTATTTCAAAGGGGAATCTAGGGAAGTTGGCTGGCTAGGGTCTTTGAGGTGACCCTAATGAAATCAGCAGGACCTGTCTCCACTTACAGTAGATTTGAATTTGGCCCTGTATTCTGAAGTCTAGAATAAGAAGTTTATGTGCTTAAAAGAAAGGATGTGCTTCCTCTGAACAGCCACAAGTTAAACTAGTGGTCCTAAACCTTTCAAGCAGTTGCTCTTTTCACACCCAGCCTCATGATGAAATTCTTATGAAAATCAAATATGAAAAGGTAGTTCTGTAAACCAAAGAGTCTCCTTTGTCCTGGGAATCAGAACATTAGTTATATAAACAGGTGTAGACAGCTGAGCTGTTTAATGTATGCACCTTTTTTATTTCATGGTAATATTTTTCAAAAGAGATCCTTGATCTTCCTTATATGTGGTATAATCCAATTTGCTTGTATATTCAGTGCTAGCAGATGGAGGAATGCCACTGATGTACCACTTAGGTTTGTTAGCAAGTCTTCCAAGTCCCCAGGGGTATGTTGGAGAGTCAGGGGGGCAAGGGTGGAAATCTGAGTGTTGCCACACATCCTACAGACTGCACCTGCTGAGACACCTATGCACTTCTAGATTTGCAGGTTCTGTTCTGTTTGTCTGTGCCCTTCCGTTATATTCCCGAGGGGAACGAAAATGCAGTCTTAACATTACTTTTTACCAGCCTGCACAGGATCCATTTCAATCCTTGCTGAAATTAAAAATGTAATTTAATTTCTTCAGTTATTTTTTTGAAGACTAATAAAAGTTCTCTCACAAAGTAATAACTCCTCATCTGTGGATCTGCAGTAACTTCCTATCCTCTCAGTTCGCCTCTGTAACCCTCCCTTCTGTCAGTTTGGTAAAAGTATGAGCAGGTAATGCTCCTAATGGAGCTGCTTTTCCCTCACACCAGTTTGCAGCCAGCAACTGCAAAGTGTAAACAACTTCAGAACTTCGTGTCTATGTTAGACTCCCTTGGCCAGTGTTGTGTAATGGCTTTTTGTCTGCTGCTAACGAACCATGTTATCATCTATAATGCCCACAAGTAACCACTTCTGCAGCATGGTATCAGTATGTATCTACAAATCCACAGGCAGAAACTATTAAAATGCACAGCTGCAGTCCTCAACAGGCGGCATGGGTGTGGGGATTGACATATCTACTTCTCCTCTGAGGAATGCCTCTACCTGGACACTCAAATAGTTATTTTCATGCCAGGTGATACTATTAACTTGAAATGCTTCTACATTGCAGAAAAATTCACCTGTTGATGTTTCTGTCTTTGAGGTGTTAACAATGATTAGTTCTCCTTTAGTCTTTCTAACCAATTGTACTGTAAATACTGTACACATTTTTCATCAGACATTTCAATCCATATACAAATATTCTGTTGAGATGGGAAAGCACTGTCCTTTTCCCTTTCCCAAAACATAAGTTGTTTTTTTAAAAAAAAAACAAACAACAAAATTAAGAAAAAATAAAACGGCTGTCTATTTCTACTCCATTCTTGCTCTTGTATTTTAACTTTTCCCTTCCCTCTCTTTCCTGAATACAGGAGATGCTTAAGTGCAAATATCATATCATTTGCTGGGAAACCAGCTGCTGCTACATCAGAAATCAGACTTCTGCACAGCGGTGATTCTTGTAGCAGTTGTGAATATATACAAAAGATTGTCTAAGCATGGACTGACAGCGAGACAGAGCTACGTGGTGTGCTAACTTCACAGCAGAAGATTGATTAGATCCATTTTGAAGTTTTTCTACCTTCATCCACTAGGCTACAGCTGTCAATGATTCTTCCCCTAAGCCCAGTGTTTCAAACTATATCCATCTACAGTTATCACCATCATTCCAAATAACCAATAAAAATAAATAATTTCATGATCAAGTAGCATTTTACAACATGAGGTCTAAGAAGGGTCTGCATTTATACTGTCTGGTGTAGACTGACGACAATGAAAGGCAGGGGCTCCTTGCAAAAATTAACTGGATGAATTAATTTACAATGAACTTGTTTCAGACAAACAATTTATACAACATAAAAGCCAAGTTGTCTCATAAAATTAAAAACAAGTGAAAGTAAGTTCAAATATCACCAAGCAGCAACTTAATTAGATGTGATGTGCAAGCTAAGACTTCCAGGATATTTAGTGCCAAAAGGCTACACACAGCAGCTGCACTTCAGAAGTTTTAAAAGCTGCTTACACTGAGAAATCACTGTCTTTCCCACTCATAAAAATGTAGTAGTTACTATGACATGTATCATGAGACTTGGTACTTACCTGCCATGTCAATAGCAAAGGGCCTGTCAGCTCTCCAGCCAGTGTACCAGCCAACAACTTTGCCATTTTCCACGACTGGGCGCTCGTACCGTCGTCCTCCTACCAGTCCCACGGGCCATACTGATACTTTGCGGGTTGTACGCATCTGCAAGAGGCAGGCATGGTGTGACTGCATGCACCTTTTCCTAGTAGGCTTTTTTGGGAAGTGTTGGTGGAAAGCCTACACATTAATCATCAAGACTAAGTATTTAAAAGCAATTCTAGCTCACAGATTTCGGACCAACAGAGTAAGCATTTGAAAGCTGTGTGTGCCCACTCATTTTCCGTGAACTCTCCAGCTCTCTAGCCCATAGGCACCTCAATTCTACTGAAAATATCCTATTTATATTACTTGTTTATACCAAAACATTTAAAAGCCATAAAAACCCCAGCATTTGTTTTCTTGTTTGTTTGGGCTTTCAAAGGTGTAGTAGATCTTTTTTATCTGTGAGACTATAGCTACTGGACTTATTTCTATAGATTGCTGACGTATTGTACAAGCCCAGCGAGAAGAGAATGTTATAATAATGATTAACAAATACAGACTTCATTAAGACAAGTACAATTAGTTTGAGACTCGTAAAAAATACACTGAGCATAGGAAATTGTGACACAGAACTCTTTCCCTACCTGCAACATACTACATTTGTACAATTGATGCAGCTCAGATCCATTAAAGACTCACAAAAAATGAAGCTTGGACTAAGTCTTTTTAACTTCTACATTTTTCTCTTGCAAAGCTCTGCTAAGTTTCCAAGAAGGACAGAAAGCAAGTCAGGCAGGGTGCTTCTGCTACTTTTCTATCAGTAATAAGTGTTTTTCCCAATGGTGTAAATGTAATTAAATACAATTCTAGAAATGTGGTCCTCATCTCACCTTGAGGAATCAATAGATACTAAAATATTACTCTTTCTTTAGCAAAAAGCACGCATGACTGGGAGTCAGAGAATTCAGTCCACTGGTTAGTAGACCATTTTCTTCAGTAAACAGGAGATAACATGACATGAACCCTGACGCCCTGCTCCCCATGGGAAAATCACTGACAGTCTGGTGTGAGAACTTGAGAAGATGAGTGCACAGGTGCTGCAGCTCGCACAGTTTAACCACACTGATTCAGAAGCCACTGTTTTAACTACTGTACTTAAAAATGGTCCTATTTAAGCAAGTATTAAACTATTTCAGTGTAACATGGGCTTAATTTGATAGATTTTTAAAACAATCTCTTGTCTTCTGTTGTAATTGAGGCCTGTTCCTTAGGGGAAAATTATCCCTTTCTCCTCCCAAGCACTCCTCTCGGCAAAAACACACACAGTTTTATGTATTTGTAACTGCAGTCCCCTATTGATAGACTTTACTTCAGTAAAAGAGAACCTTGGTTAAATATTAAACATGTTCTTTCTGCCAAGGTGAAAGATTTATCATGCATATCATCTAGACTCCCAGGAGATGCACCGGAAAAAACAAAGATGTCGCATCACTCTGGTTCACATTGCTAAGCTAGAAACATTAGCAGATTCTTAGGGTAACTTTCACATAGGGAAGGCATAAAATATGTTATTTTAAAATCCACAAATACGTATGTACACACAGAAGAGAGGCATGCACCTTCTTTCCCTCCGATTCTTTGTGTATCTTTAAATTTGTTTAGCAAAATTATCTTACTTCCACCCTAATAACTGCTGCAGCAAGTCAGATCATCTCACTCAGAAGCAGAAGTCTGTATTGTGTAAGAACAGGGTATATACACAATTGCCAATATGGGGACTTCTCACAAGGATCCTATCCAAACCATTGACTATTTACTTGCCAGTGAAAGACCCCCATGAATCTCTCCACAGGTTATTTTTAAATGTGTTTGTCTGTAACCGTTCTCCCTGCTTAAGATCATTTTTCCTATCTCTCCTACTCCTCCGTTCAGGAAATGCAGAGTTTGCAATTATTAATTTGGATACAGAAATCAGACAAACCTTCTAATGAAGATCATCTAGCTCTGGTGTGAATGATACATTCATTCTGCAAATTTTGATAACACTATATTTATAGCAACATCCAAACACATCAGACATGGGCACAGGACATCATCCTGTTGGGCTTGTCTACACAGGCAAGTTGCCAATAGGTTTCCAAGGGCATGATCAAGCCACACACACCCAACTGTGCTACACCAGCATCAACTGCAGGACCAACACAGACACCCACTAACTTTTTTGCACTGCCATTAACACCTTCTGGAGGGTATGGATACCTGAAAAAATTACTAGTGTACTGATAGGCAGCATTTTAGCTACCCTGTGCCAACCACCTGTACTCATGGTAAACACAAAATGCCGCAAGAGAGGGCAGGCACCTTGTAGCTACAAGGGCATAGCTGAAGCATGGTAAGCTGTCGTGGTTTAACCCTGGCCAGCGACCAAGCCCCACGCAGCCGCTCGTTCGCTCCACCCTCACCCAGAGGGATGGGGAGGAGAATGAGAAAGGAATGTAAAACTTAAGGGTTGAGATAAGAACAATTTAATAGGTAAAGCAAAAGCCGCGCACGCAAGCAAAGCAAACCAAGGGATTCATTCACCACTTCCCACGGGCAGGCAGGGGTTCAGCCAGCCCCAGGACAGGAGGGCTCCGTCACGCCTAACAGTTACTTGGGAAGACAAACACCATAACGCCAGATGTCCGTCCCCCCCTTCTTCCTTCTTGCCCCAGTTTATATACCCAGCGTGACGTCAGTCATATGGTATGGAACACCCCTTTGGCCAGTTTGGGTCAGCTGTCCTGGCTGTGTCCCCTCCCAGTTTCCCGTGCCCCTCCAGCCCTCTCACTGGCAGGGCCCAAGAAACTGCAAAGTCCTTGACTTAGTACAAACATCCCCCAGTAACAACTGAAAACGTCAGTATCCTGTCAGCGTTGTTCTCACACCGAATCCAAAACACACACTGCACCAGCTACTAAGAAGAAAATTAACTCTATCCCAGCTGAAACCAGGACATAGCCCATACATACCCTGCCTTTTCTCACAGTAAGCATTTGGACAGCTGTACTGCAAAATGAGCCAGATCACATGAGACTTCTGAATTGGGTCAATAGTAGCCACTTCATTTATGCTAGCAGAACCAGACTCATGTACATTAATACTTCGCCATACACAGTGTGTAGGAAAAACTTGTCAGTAAAAAGTATCTCACTGACCTCATGAAACCAGCATGAAATGACCCAAGAAGTTTTAATTATGACAGTCTTGGGTCCATCTCGGTGTCTATGAGTTAAGTCAGTAAAGCCACCACACTTCAGAAGGAAGTAAGTAACACTCTGCAGAGCTCTTGATTTTGTCCTTGGGTTACTTTCTTTATTCTCACAGGTTACATTTTTGGAAAATGAAATAAGCAGGTGTCAAGAATACAGCAATACCTTTAAATAAAAACTGAAAGAGCACATCTAGACCAGTATTTATGCTAATTCTGAAACACCTCACAGCCTGAGGATATGCTAGGCAAATGAAAGTAGGAATATTTCTTTTAATCTTCTGAGAATAGCATTACCGCAGTTAACATACTGATGTGTTAAGGCTGTATTTATGTATGATGGGGAGAAAGCTATTATTTGGATTAAAAGGCCAACTTGCATCTTTAATTTGATGCTGCTAATCACTGGGACACAAAAAGGCAATTCAAACACATGGTCATTCTAAATAGCTTTATTACTGTGGGTTAAACAACTGCCAAAATCCTGTAACTTACAAACAGCTTCCCAAATTACTCTTCTGTCATTTTAATGTGTGGTAGCACATGCTGTCTTAATATGCAGCTTTTTAAGTCCTTGTAGCTTACATAAATGGTATTCAACTTACTCACACTTAACTCTTTGTAAGTTAGGCATCTGGTCTATCCTAGTTAGACTTCTATAGTTAATGAACAGGTAGGAGCCTACTGATGTGATTCATCCTGCCTGGCTTCAGCAGCTATCTTAAGTTAGGGTGAATCTCCCTCCTGGAAATGCTTCTGACTTTTGGTTATTTGAAAGGGGGTCTTGGGCATAGGAGGAAAGTGATGTGCTGGATAGGGGAAGATGAGGAAAGCATTCTGTAACATGGTAGAACAAACCCAAATGAAGCAGGGAGGACACAACTGGGAAAGAGTGGGCAAGGAAATGACAGGAGAGCAGTAACAACTGACCAAAGAACCCCCAGTGCAAGGCATATAACAGTAAATACAGTAGCAATAGAGGAACCACTAAAGAATAACAAGTGAAAATGCAGAAAATGTAGCTGAGCAATAATAGACAGTGATAAAAGCATTGCCAAAAATAGCATCTCATTAGTCAATCAAGAAAAACTGCTTAATGGAATGCGCCAGACTGATGGCTAGAGAAGATACCAAGCCAGTAATAAAATATAAAAGCCCAAAGGGAATGAAGGCAAATGACAGACAGAAGGCAACGTGGCCATACTTCGTACAGTGAAAAGGCTTCCAGGCTAGAACAACCACCCTATGTTTTTGCAGCATGATGTTGATGCGTTTCTATTCAGAATTCAAAGCTCTCAGCAAATGCAAACCTGGCTGCCACACACAGTAAGCTTTTTTCCCCACCCCTCTGTTCTCATTTCAACCCCTATGTAATTTGTGATCGTACTGGTCGGGCTACATGTTATCATCCAGGCTCACACACCTGCCTCGCCCCACCCCAGCAAAGACTCCAGCAGATTTCTATGCAAAATTCTGATTTATTACCACCAAAGACGGGATCTAGAGCTCCTTCACTACAACTTTTCCACAGAGGAAAATGCTATGTGTTAAAGCACAAGCACAGCCAGGTTCCGTATCAGTTCTCACACAGACATCCTGCATTACTCACAGGTCAGTTGAAGCCGAATTCTGCTTCAACAACGCTTACGTGACTGCACTACAAGTCAGAGGGATAGCTCCGCTGCAGTGATGCTACGCCCGTTTCCCCAGGCATTAAACGGAGCTTCTGCCCCTACTCACCGTTACTTCAAAGGAGGTACTGAGTCACAGGAAATCTGTGCCAGTGGTTTTTGTGGTTCAGGGACTGTGACGCTTAGGGGACAGTAACTTTAAAAAGTAAGTTTGTTGTCAGTAAACTTGACTCTAAAGGCTATGTCTCCATGGGAAAACTTATAGAAAGGGTCTACAAATAAAAAAAAAATGCCAATCATTGATCTAGCCTACTCTGCAACCCTCACAGGTGATCTGATTTAGTGCTTCACCATCCCCACCATTAGAAAGCTTTTTTTCCAAACATCTGCTTTAAACCTCCTCTGCTGATTCGTACCCAATCCACACTGCAGAGGGAAGGACAGATTAATTCCCTCTTCTCTCAAGCAACATTTTACATATCAGATACAATGAGTAATGCTTCTAAATTATACCAGCATCCTTGGGCACAAATGTCAATATTGCTTCCCTACAGGAGAAAACTGTACTAAATTTAACTGAAGCAGTTAGAAGCCAATTTCTCTGTACTGGGAAGACTTCCAAAACATTTGCTGTTCATGTTTCCTTTTGGTCCTTCTACTCACTACATCTTTTTCTCATCCTACTTTCTGTTACTCTACTTGGTTGTGTTCACTGTACTACTGAAGAGCCGCTGACCATGTGTAATTACTTTCATAGTAACAGTATCAGTTTCACAGGTAAGAAAAAGATTGCTGTTAAAGTACAGAAACAGACAGTGCTTGGTACTTTGTAACCCAGAGCCCCTCACTCGGATCAATGTGCTTCAAATAGCTTTTTTTTGTCACTGTTTCCTCTCATTTTTAAGCCACTTCATTGTTCCTTCCCCAGTCTTTTCTAATCCAGCCTCTTTAGCAGAGGTACTACATGTCTACATGCAAGGGGAATGTCAGTGTGCATTTAAAATGTCATGTTCTTAAATCATTTTTATACTAGAAAGGTATTTAATGCACTGCTAACTCATATTTAGATCCTTTTTTTTTAATGAAGAAAACAACTAATGACTGACAGCTAATATATAATTCTGTCTAGAATACTGAATGTTATTTTTAAGACTATAACAAAAATTGGATTTTTTCCAACCAGCTCCAAGAGATCTTCATGTTTTCAAAGATAAACAGATTCACTTATGCTACTTTTCAATCTTTTGCATAAATATATCAATTAAAAAATACATAGAAATTAGCTTAATACAGTGTATAAAGATTAGGACAGTTATGTAAAAGTTATCTAAGGAGCATTTACCCTTCCCTAGTCAGAGTTGGAATAAACAGTAAATATTCACCTCTTCTGTAACGTCTTTTTTGAGTCGCTCTCAAAATGTTTTACAAAGGTGATCATGGGAAAACTGAACCTGTGTGACATGCAATGCCTGCATTTCTGACCTATTCTTAATAACAAGGATTTATTTTTTGGGCTATAAACTGTTAAGAGCTGTTAGAACATCCACTACCTTCACACATACTTTTTGGGGGAGTGAAGGGCAGAGGCGTAAGAAAATGTTTTCAGTCCAAATCTCTCGTACAACATGCCCTCTGCTCTACAGTGCCACTATGAAAATCACCACAGCTGGACAGCCCTAACCTTCAATAAGAAGGTCACGTCCATTAGCCAAGACAAAATGTTTCCTGTTTCCCCCCTGTTCTTCATGAACCTTTGCTCCCATCTGGTCGATTTGAGGATGATCCTACCTGAGCAATTTAGACCATGACATCAGCAATAGCATACCTTCAAAATGTTAGTCAATTTTTGTTTAATTTGATGTTTAAGTTACTTCTACAAAGAGCAATCCAGCTGACTGTCCTCTTCACCAATCATATTCTCACCTTCTCTGTGGCTCCACGAATCTTGAGTTACCTGTAAAGACTACCTCAACTTCAGGAGAAAGGGCTGAGCTCTACCATCATTGTCAGGGTGTTCTTACACAGGCAACAGCTACAGCCAATTGAATTCTGGTCCCCAACTCAGTGGGCAAACGGGGCTAACTGCTAAGCTATTAAATACAAGTTTGGGGCTTTTCCCTTAGAAATGACAATTAATGTGTAATTTACTTTGAACTCCATGCTGCAAGACTGTATTCCCATCACGCCTTATAGCGTGGGACAAGGTAAGTGGTACATGCCATAGCAGCATGCTCTAGGCACCTGGCAAATCTTGCTACAGAAGTTTAAGACATCAGTGACTAAAGGGCTAGGGCTGGCAGTGAGGGAGATCACAGTTTTAGATATGAGCATTTTAATTTCACATGCATCTCAGTTTAGGTGTCTGAGCAAAATACAAAATTGACAGATATAACCCAGACAGGAATCTCTAAAAATCAATGCATTTCTGAATGCAGCAAGCTCACTTTCTCACACATGCTGGACCTTTACTCCTGTTCTTTGTACTCCATAAGCACCTCATCCCTCACCCAAGGTTTCAGAGGAGTCTGCACAATCAACAGCAGAGTGGTCCTCTGACACTGACTCCTCCGACCTGCATACGTACCCACACATGGACCAAGGAAGTGGTGGCTTTTGCCCAACTACACAAAATACAAAATACAGAGAACATGCCTGAGACACAGAAACACATGAATGATGCAAAGAGTTAAGGGAAACTAAACTTAGCTATGTGTCTGGTTTCCAGTACTTAGGCTAATCTTGTTTTTAAAATCTCTCTATGAATGTGGAATGCCAGCTTTACCTAACGTTTTCTTTCTGGAATTTTAAAAAATATGAAATTGGCAGTTGCTAGGCATCAGTCACAATATTACAATAACTTGCATTCAGGAATAAGACGCAGCACAAACGCAACAGAAATAATAACAGAGTCACTCCAAAAAGAACAGCCTACAGTAAAAAATAGAAGTTATGACGATTGACGTAGAAACATCTGTAGAGCGTATCACATATGGCAGGTGGGATATCAGGCCTCTCAGTGGCTTTGTTATGAACACAGACTGACATGCAACTGATAAAAACATATTTTCAGAAAGTGGACTGTTGTTTTTGATGGAGAGATGCAGATGGACACCTCCAGGTGAACAGTTCATACCTGAGCAGAAATGGTATAAATTATTCTCAAGGTCTGGATCCCAAAATAATAAGTGATAAAACACAATCTGCCAGAGCCACCAGCATTTAAGTAAAAGTGTGATTTTTTACCTGACCACCACTATACTCTCCAACGGAAGGAGTTGGGGATAACCCTAAGGCCACATCTCTGTTCCTGGATTTATTTCTTCATCACTGCTGCAGCCCCACTCAGTACTCCAAAGAATTTCACAATCAATGAACAAATTCATCCTTTGAAGCCTTTCCAGGGAAGGGGAGCTTTTCCTAACAAAATACTTAGCTGAGTCAGTGCTGAACACACTGTAGCAGCAGAAAGACAAACCAGGCTCTCCACCTGATGACAACTAAACCTGCCCAGACCCTGCTCAGTTTGACTTTGAGGACATAGTTTTTGACTGGCAAAACTAAGCAATACGCCCACATGCCATTGTACGTCTTCGAAAAAAGACAATTACAAACAGGACCAGGGGGTTCCATGTTTACTACAGATGGTGACATTTTCCAGCAAAACACTACTGTAAGCCTGAGGGGGTTTGTGGGTGTGGGGGTGTGTGTCCCGATTTCCATGAAATACATTTTGCCCAGGTGTAGACTCCATATCAAATATAAGGTACTCACTCCTGTAAGTACCAGACAGAAGTACTTTGGACAGAGATTAGAATTTCCTCATCAAAAGCTCTCAGAAGTATCCCATGGCGTTTCATGTCAAAGGATGCTCCTTTTTGATCATGCCCTTATGGTTTATACACCTCCACTCACAGTAAAGCCTTTGCTGATCCTGCTTTGTTAAAAAGGCTCCATCTTCTGTAAGGGCACTAGGGAAACCCACAGCAAAGGCCTTAAACATAATCCTTCACTGATGTGCAGTTCCCTGGCACAACTTCTGCTCCATAGTAATGCTTTTACGACTTCTGAGCAAAATGCACCCCTAACTCCAACACTGCTCTCATGTCAATTTCACGGTCCTAACTAGCCTTGGCTCCCACCCCCTCAAGCCCTCACTGCTGTTACTGAAACCGACTTTGACTCAGAAGAAAGCCATTACAAAGAAGACAGACCTACTGTTTCATAAGCCAGCAAATGTACATAACTGCTTGCCCGCAGATGCTAGCAGACATTACTGTTAGCAGTTTGGGAGCCACATGACCCTGGGCCCACGCCTGTGACATACGGAAGGTCACCTAGCCAGCACAGGATGGTGGTAGGACCAGAATTCAGAGCTCCAGTCTTGTCGCTCTACATTTATACTACTCTCTCCAGTGACCAGACTACAGTTTATCAGACCTCCTCTGGCATTACGCGACTGCAGATCTGGAGGATTGTTGCTTGCAGGGTAACAAACCAAAAAAAAAAACAAACAACCCTCCCTCTCAGGTGTTGTTACCACTGCTTTCATGACAGGAGTTACTACCAGATTTCATCTGCCCACAACACGTTCTGAAGCTGCTCTCTTCATGCTTGGAGAAGACAAGCACAGTTTACCCTCATAAATCAATCAATTCCTGAAGGAGAGATCAGGATTTACTACAGAGCTGTCAAGGCAGAATCCATAAAACCAGAGTTTTTTTAACAACAAAAAAACCCCACAAACAACCCTCAAGCGGTGCCTCGACTGAAAATAAGACTACTGGCTCTCTCCAAACACAACCTCCCACTCATCGTAAAGGCACATCCCGGTGGCAATGCCTGCCAAAAGACTTGTATCATCTTTGCCAGGCTGACAAGGCATTCCCTGCGTTACTACCAGCAGCATCCCAGAGACCTTGCATACAACTCATTAGCGAGCCCGGAAAACAGTCATGGGAACGTGCAGTGGTAACTGAAGCAAAAGCTCCTTCTCCACTCCTGTAACAGAGCCTTCCAACCACCACATTTCACAGGGAAAACTCATTCATGCATGTGTGGTTGCCTGCAAACACAAGGCTCAGAATAAACACCTCTTCCCCAGCAGCTGAACCCTGGTGAAAAAGAAGCCTTAGAACTGTGGAGCTGCATACTGGAGATTACCATTCTTGTTAGCACAAGGCAACACACTGCCTGTTGTGCTTGCAATTTTCAAGGTTAACCCTTCAGACAGGTTTATCCCCTTGCTTTCCTGCGTTTCCTAGCTGATCAGAGGTAATTTGTACCCTTTCATTTCATCAGTCACAGCAATTAGAATAAAAGAATAAACCTGACTGAACCTCTTTTCAGCAGCTGTGGGTCACATGTCATATGCCTGTCAAAACTGTTCCTTTAGCTTGTCCTCAATGTTGGTACTCAGGGGAACAAAAAAAAAAAAGATGAAGGAGGAAGAAAAAAGTAGAGATTTGTCTCCAAATATCTTTTGTTCCACACTACTCATTGTGGTGAAGTGTATTTTCTGTATCAATTTACAGACTCCCTAAGATTGAATGAAATTAGTTTTATATCCTGAACAGAGGTGGACACTCCCATCACATCAAAGATGGGTACGTGGAATCACTCTGCATTATAATGCGCTAAGCACAGCCATGAGATTTTAAGAAAATCAATTACAACAAAGGTTTAGCCTCCAGGCAAAGGTCTTGGAATTAGCAGCTTCGACGCTGAATGTCAAATGGGCAAAGGAAGCAGAGCATTCCTGCTGAATGGGGACCCTGCACCTGCCCACCTGCCCCACGGAAAGAGAAGCATTTTGCATCTAAACATAAAAGAACATAACCACTTCTAAAATAACTTGCTTTAGGAAATTTCACGTGCTTCACATTCCGTGCATCTTGCTCATTTCAACCTACCGCCTGCGAAGCATGTGAGGAAGCACAGTGCTTCCAAGCTGCAGAACATGGGTGTACAGCACTGCACAGAGCACTACCCACCAGCAGAAGACGTGGACTGCAGTGTGAAGTCCTGCACATTCCCTATCTGCTGCCAATCTACTTTTCCGTTTCCCTCCCTCATTTCACTGCCAAGATTACTCTTCCAGCTGTCACAGGAGACGCACATGATCTTTCTTCTGCTGTTTTATGTCCCCTTACTAAACACCCCTCCTTCCTGCCAAGGGGCACCCAGAAAGAAAGCTGGATACCCTCTCCCCCGAGCACTTGCCAATTCCCACCGAGAAGGAGCAAAGCCCTTCAGCAAGGGGCCGCAATAAAGACAAAACCAGGTCCCTTCACAAAAGAGACTCCTGAAAGGGTGTTTGGTCATTACACAAACGATTTGCTACTTTTGAGAGTGAAAGGCTTCAAAAGGACTGGGCAACTCCACGTGAAGGAGCCGGCTCCGGATTAACTCATCCGCGCCAAGAAAAAACGGCGAAGGACAGCGGCTCTCTCCGTGCGAGCTCGCCCTGCGGGGAGGGATGCAGCCCGAAAAAAACAAGTATCAAAGCGCGCTTTTCATCCCGGTTTTAACAAAAACGCGGGATCGCTAAGCCCTCAGCTTGCCTCGCTCAGCAGGAAAGCGAGAAAACAGCGGTAAAAAGTTGGGGGTGGGGTGCGGGGGCGCCGCGGAGGGGAGGAACAAGAAACTCAACATCAAGAGAGGGGCGGTCACACCCGGGCAGGGCTGGGGACCCCGGGGAAGGACGGGGCGCGGCGAGGGGTCCTCGCCGGGGGGCAGGCTTGCCTCACCCGCGCCCGGGCTGTGGGCGAGGGGCACCGGGCGCGCCGCAAAGCGGGGTCAGGGCTCGGCGAGGCGGGACGGGTGGCGGCGGGCACCCGAGGGGCGAGCAGGGGCGGGAGCGGCGAGCGCCTGAGGCGGGACGAGGCCGGCAGCGAGGGGGGGCGAGGCGGGAAACGGCGCGCGCCCCCCGCCCCGCACGCACCTCCTGGAAAAGCTCCAGACTGTAGGTGTTGTCGTCGTCGGCGAAGAAGAGCACCCCGGGCTGGGGGGGCGGCAGGTGCTGGTGCCGCTGCCGCAGCCAGGCCAGGCCGGCGTTGCGCTGCTCGGTGGCGCGGGGCAGCCCCGGCCGCTTGTAGCGGCGCGGCGTGGGGACGTGGAGGTGCGTGCAGGGCAGGCCGGCGCCCGCCACGAAGCGGCTCACCAGCTCGCTGCGCGCCGCCGCGTCCTCCACCAGGATCCAGTGGAGCCGCGCCACCTGCCGGAAGGTGTTGGCCAGGCGGGTGAGCTCGGCCTTCTGCACCGGGCGGCTGTACGTGGGCGTGATGGCATAGATGGTGGGCAGCGCCGCCTCCGGCCGCCGCTGGGGGGGCGCCCGCGCCGCCGCCGGCCGGGCCCCTCCGCTACCGCCCCCGCCCCCGCCGCGGGGGGCCAGGGCGGGCAGCGGCGCCCGGCTGCTGTCGATGTCCAGCACGATGATGACGATGAGCACCCAGGGCAGCAGCAGGAGGAACCGGCTGAAGAGCTGCGACTTCATCCTGCCCCCGGCGCCCTCCCGCCGCGCCGCCCCTCAGCGCCGCCCCATGGACGGGCGCGGCGGCGCTCAGCGCATGGCCGCGGGGCTGCCCCTGCGCCCGCCCGCGCTCCCCCGCGGGGCGGCCGAGCGGCCGGGGAGGGCGGCGCTCCCTCCGGCGGGGCGGCTCGGTGCCCGCGGTGCCCTGCGGCAGCCCGGCGGGGCAGGTGCCTGGCCCCGATCCGCCGCGCCTCTATTCCGTGCGCGGCCGCCCTGCCGCCGCCGCCGCCTCCTTCGCCCTCGGCATCGCCGGGCCGGGCCGGGGCGCCGCGCCGTCGCGGCCGGGGCTCGGCGGGAGGCTCTGGGGAGACGCTCCTTCGCCGCCGCTTCCCCGGGCGGCTCTGGCGGTGCGTGGGGGCGGGGAGGGGGAGGTAGGGCGGGCGGGGAGGCGGGAGGGAGGGTCCCCGCGGGCGGGGGCCGGGGGGGGGGGCTCCCGCCCCGCCCCGCTCCGCTCCGGCTGCCGCCCCCGGGCGCCGCGGGGAGGGGGGCGGCGGCTGCGGCCCGCGGAGCTTGTCGCCCTCGGGGGGCGGCACCGTGGCCCGGCTGGCGGCGGCGGGGGGCTCCTGCTCACCGCGGCGAGCGCCAACTTCGGCCGGCGGCCGGGCCACCTTCTCCGGGACGCCGCCGGCCGCCCGACGGGCCGCGCTGAGCCGGGCCGGGGGAGACGGGGGGTACGTGCCCGAGTACGCACCCCTCGGAGCGGCGGGCGGCCGCTCGCTTCACTTTTGTAGTTTGTTTTTTTTTAACGGGGGAATTACTGTTGAGCTCCGCAGAAGCCAGAAGTTGTAAATAAGGCGGCCGCTCCGTGCGGCTCCCCTCGGTGTCTGTCGCCGTCGGGCCCCCCGCCCCTGCCCCCGCCGCAGGGGGCCCGCGGCCGCGCCCGCCCTGGGCTGAGCCCTGTGCCCCTCGGTTTGCTGCCGTGCGGCTGCCCCATAGATCCTACGGGCGTGCGAACTGCTTTTTAAAAAGCATTCCTATATGAGAATTTCATAACAATCCACCTGTCTTTATTTTGAGACAAAGGCATTCATCAGGTGCCGCGACACACACGGAATGCACGATCTGAAACCTCTTACGGATCCTGTCCTGCCAGGGAAGTTTCTGATGCATTTTTCAACACTTCCTGCTGTCATAACTGAGCACACACTTTAACAGCTTGAATTACGCTTTTTAAACTTCGTGTTCCATAAAAACACAGAGCCATAGCATTAGTATTTACAAATGAATTCTCCGTAATTCTCTGATTCAAACGTTTGCCCTTGCATAGAACAAATGATGGCCTCACCGACTTGTGGACTATTTCAGATCAGAAAAAGAGTGATTCATCAGTGATACATTGATTTATTGGTAGGAATAGTGCAGATTAGAGAAATTGGTCATGTCTTCACAGCAGTCTCCTTGAATTGAACCACTTGCTTTCATTTCTATTTTATATGCATCCTTCACATTTGCATGGGTATAACAAACGCAGATAATGTGGACACCGTGTATATCTATCATTCATATCTATCTGCAATCAATTTGTTATCCAAAAGGACATATTAACCCAGAGGGCTCACACACAGAAAGGACGTTGAAGTGATGTAATGTAAGCTGAAATCCATAGGAAAGTGAGGGTGACACATGGCCAGACCCTGAACGTCTGAATGAGGAAACATCTGTGTAGCAGAGAGCTAATTAGAGTTAGCATGTTTAGTGGGGGAGTGGAAGGGTTGTTATATGATTATTGAAATAATACGGAAGAATGCAGAGAGCATAAATAGTTTGATATATCCAAATGGAAAACATCTCGGACATGAAATTACAGTTGCCCATTTTGTGCTGATGCAGTTCGCCTAGAGGACAATCATCTAAACAGCATCTCTCTCCAGTGACTGAACTTACTATTGTTTTTTCATTTACAGTACAATCCTATTTAGAGAGATAATTTGTTCAAATAATGCAAACATATGTATTAAAGAAATGTACCAAGAAGCTATCTCTTGTTCTTGTTTGAAAGTCAGTGGTCATTTGGAAAAGTTAATTCAAAGCTAGTCACTTCTAGATACTATATGACACAATGTCAGGACCCTAAAAACTTATTGGGGCAGAACCTAGAAACTGAGGGTTACAAATGGATGTGTTTAATTGACATTCTTTATAGCCAAAAATATGATAATGTTAAAAAATACTATTTTTTTCTTTATATTCTTTTTCACCCAAAAATATTATCTTTAGTGGACTTGCATGCTGTATTCAGAGATCAGTCTAGAGAGAATAATTCATTGTTTATGGCTATAAGACCTTAATAAAAGCAGCAATAAGAATCGCTAAATGTAATTGCAACAGTTTAGGAAGGAGCACAAACACTAACTCAGCACCAGGGAGGTACCCCGATGAACTGATTGGTGTTCTTCCACCTCTTCAATTGTGTTCCAGAAAGCTGGTAACTACGTGTTTCTGTACACTTGCTAACATAATATTTACTGCTTCTATCTGTACACAAGATCTGTAACATAATGATATGAGACACTTGGCTGTTTGAAAACAGATCGCAATAGCTATATTTTTACCCCAGCACCGCTCTAAGATGTTTTGACGTGCCACAGAACAGGCTCCGAGGTCATAAGTGAGGTACATCAGGTGTGACATCAAATAATGCAGCAGCGCTTCCTGTTAGCTTTAGGTGTAGATTATCTTAGATGGAAGGGTAAAAGATAACGAAGGCACTACATACAAGCCAAATACTATTTATTAAACTGTTGTTTCTTGATAGACAAAGCAAAATGCTCTTCCTTTGGAAACTGGAGGAACCCAGTCAAATAACCACTCCATTTGTGGGGACAAACTGTCTACAGAGATAGTTTTTTCTGCCAAACGCCTTAGCACTGGTTATTATAAAAATTGTCACATTTGATTTGAGGCCTCAGGTGCAACTCTGAAACAAAGGACGAGTTTCTGACTTGTGATGGATGGTACCAATCTTTGTGTGACTCAGGCTGTTCCTATGGTTTCACACACTATATGCAGTACAGTGCATATTCTGGGTTGTATCAGAGCGTGTGGGCAGGCATTTCTCTTCAGGATCTGGTCCAGAATTATTTGTTTGTGGTAGTTTATGGCTTGGATCATCTGTTATGGTATTGCTGATTGCTGCCCTCATTCTCCAAAGATTTTTGTCAGAGATGTGTCAGGATCTGGCACCCAATTTTTCATTTGTTTTAAAAAAACGTACTTCTATTTCAGTTTCTTGCACTTCTTACTAGCGGAGGATACCTGTCTCTGTCAGGAGAGTGCTTGACACAGTGCTAGAAAGCAGTGTGTGTGTGCAAGTGTGCATATGCACATACATGCAAAAGAAATCTCATCCCTGGGAACATTCTCAACAGGTCCACAGAGGCTTTTTTCAAACTGGAGCACACCGCACTCTCTTTGTCTTGCACTGGCTGGACACAGTTGTAAGAGATTGTAATGCTAGCCAGCAATTGTGTGACCTCGGTTTCTTTCTTCTTCATTGGTTTCCGTCTTTCCAACACCTGTGGAAAAGGATAGGCATGGCAGGAGAGTTGTTATAGCTGTGCCATAAATGTAGCATTCCACTTTCTCTAAAACATCTAAGTTCTTTTTTGTTTTCTCCTCCTTACCCCTCTGGGTCACTCACCCATCAGGCAGATCTGCCTAGAGGCTTCTGCTGAGACCCAGCCTACCCACACAGCCTCTCAGCTGGACCTGCCCAGGGCGGTGGGGCAGTGGGGCAGCGGGGCGGTGGGGGAGTGGTACGCAAACTGGCCAAGCCTTGTGTTTGCTCCATATGAATTTGCCCTCAGTTTCTGAACACCAGGATTTTCTCAAGCTAGGTACAACATTACAGACTGTTATTTTTCAGATATTGGAAAGATGGTCAGAGTTATAGATAGCATTTGAAATAAAGCTGTTAAAATGTATTGTTTCATAGGTTCTGTAGCTGATAGAACTATTACAGTCCTGTGGGAGGCAGAAGCAAAACCAGTTGGATAAACATAAAAAAATGTGCAATTATTTTTAGCTAGTGGATAAAACACTGCAGAGAAATAGTTTTCATGAATTATATGGCTGTAATTCAATAGATTCAACCCAAGGATGGTTCACTGCTTTGGTTTTCTTTCAACAGCATCAACTGGTGGTAACTGAAGGTGGGTAACCTCCTCTGGCATGCAAAGGTGGCACATCAGCCTAGTTTCTGTGATGGGTAAACCCAGATATCAGGTGACTCAGATCATAGCAGGCAAAAGACTAGCCTGCCTGTCTAGATTAAATATAAGCAGTGTAGTTGCTAGCATTTGGATTTACACCTTTCGGCATTGCTCAGTCAATCAAAATGTATGGCTAGCCAAAGAAAGAGAACTGGGGTTGCATCTCACAGGATTGTCAAAGAACATCCATTGTCTCCTGCACACTCAAAGGCATAAGCTCGATCTCAGTGGAGTCACTGTGTATCTAGGGATTCAAATGAAAACAGGTTTATTCTATGTCGTGAAGGCCCAAAAGACCAATGCTTAAGCTAGGCATCCTACAGAGAGTGTAACGTTCTGCCATCTGACAAGCACAGATCGCCACCGTAAGTGTCTGCATGGAGGTATCCTGGCATCAGCAAGGAGCAGAGAGAGGGGGGGAAAAAGGAAGCAGCAGCACAGCATACAGCAAAACCATAATTCCTTCTCTCCTCTTCTGCTCTTTTAGACTTATTTCAGCCTCATTAGGTCACCTAATACTTTTTTCCTACATGTTTTCCTACAGTATCCAGTTGTGGAAACCCCCAAGAAATTTAATCATCCAACTCGTAAGTGAAGCCCTGCAGGCGCTGTGTGCTGAAAAGACAGGCAGTGGAGACTGGGCTGGGCTTGCTAAAATAATGTATATAGGGCCTGCGCTGTTCCAGAAACAAGAAACCAGCTGCCCCAGCTGACAATGAAGAACGAGATTGCATGTTTATGTATGCACATAGGCCATTTGGAAGTAATTTTCTCTAGTGCTTTGTTCCTTTTCCTAATAAGCCAACTTGTTTATCACTATAGCAACCAGCGACAGATTCCTGGAAAGAAGAGCTGCAAATGTCCATTTGGACCTCTCTGGTCACAGGCAGTTGGTAGGAGCACAGTGTCATACCTGCCTCCCAGAGCTCAGAAATGCCATACAGGGACAGAGCAGGATGAGGCAGGCATGACACGCTGTGACATAGTGCGAGTGGGATGTACAGGGCTATCCATAGCTTGATGAAAACCATCACAAAATAACCACTGCTTTAACTGAAAATAAACGCATTTTTTTTAAGGCAAAATAAGTTTGAAATGCAGAGCTGAATCCTAAATGCTGAAGAGATTCAATTATCCCTCTGTGCCACGGGCTTTGATGATGAAATGTGAAGAGGTGGGAAATGGTTGTGCAGAGAACATGCTCAGGGGAGGTCCTGCAGGCATGGGTACAGATGGACATCAATGCTCTCACCAAGCATCTGCTGCCAGCAAACACCTCTGAAACCTGTGCCAGTGAGTATCCCGCTGGTGCTGAGCCACGTTCCAGGTGACGTCTTACAACTACAGCATTTGCACAAGTAACAAAAATGTTGGTGGCACAGAGCAAAAGATGTGGCCTCTGGAGATTACCTTCAGGGGTAACATAGTTACACAGAAGGGAGAGTGTTTGCTTTTTCGGCCCAGAAAAGGGCATGCACAAAAAAACCCTACATTACAAGAATATTAGCAGAAATGCAATCTTGGGCATTGGAGGACTGGAAGCACTACAATTAAGATTGCTTCTTGAACTGTAACAGTGATCCCTTCCAGCACTTGTCCTGTGATTCAGCCTTTGCACCTTTAGTCTTCTTTCAAATCTACCTTTTCAGATAATATGAAGAGGATCATTCTCACACTGTTTGGCTACCCCTCCCCTGCATTCATATGACTCTTAACAGAAACCCCTGAGCTCTCCCTGAGTCCCGGTACCTGGTCAGTTTGCTTGTATTTCGAGCAGGCTCTGGGAATGAAAACATGAAAGTTGAAAGCTGTATGGTTGAAAAAGGCTACTTGACCCTTGGTCCTGATAGAAAGAGGGTTGAATGTTTTATTCCATGTTTTGTTTGTAATGTAATGTTATATTAATGAGGTAATGTTGTTGTAGCACCAGTGTCCTAGCATATGTCAGGCAAGCTTGTAAGGAGACATATCTTCTAGCAGACTACACGATACAGTAAGAAAAATCCCAAACAGGCAATTGTTCAGGCATCCAAGCTTTTCTTCGGATCTGAAACAGCAATATACTGAAATGCCCTCAAAAGAGGAACAGCTCCAGGTTACTCCCTGGAGTTATTCCTCATAAAGAAAATGTTTTCTTTCACCATGTTGTGATTTTGTTTAAGAGCCTCAAGCTGATGATTTCTTCTCTTTTTTTTTTTTTTTTTTTTTGTCCTTGAGAAGTCAAAGGGTCTGTTCCATTTTCTCTTGAAATCATAAAGGAACCACCCACACCTTTATGTTTCAGACCTATATGAGGCCTTGTTGACAGAATAAATTGTTTTAGCATAACCAGATGTGGACCTAAACCAGCATTGCCAAATGCAATTAAACTTCTCGGCAAGCATGCTTTGCCCTACCTGAAGACTAAATCAGCCCTGTATGAAGCTATTATCTTTCATCTCAAAACCCCACCTGGGCTCACAGCAGTGACACTGAGACAGCTGGCAATCACTGTGGTAAGTGGGTATTGTATGACAAGGCTTGCAAACTGTCTTGTAAGGCAGCCGGGTGACACCTCATATTGTGAACCAGCAGATATGAAAGTAGGTTTGTTTTGGTCTGGGGACTTGATTTTGTAATATATTATTTGATTCTGCGTTGGCCCTTGCTGTACAGAAATAACTGGCTGACACTGCTCTGGTTTTTATAAAGATGATCAGAGGGCTGGAGCACCTCTCCTGTGAAGACAGGCTGAGGGAGTTGGGGTTGTTCAGCCTGGAGAAGAGAAGGCCCCAGGGAGACCTTATAGCAGCCTTCCAGTACCTCAGGGAGGCCTACAAGGAAGCTGGAGAGGGACTTTTTACAAGGACATGTAGTGATAGGACAAGGGATAGTGGTTTTAAACTGAAAGAGGGTAGATTTAGATTAGATATAAGGAAGAAATTCTTTACTGTGAGGGTGGTGAGGCACTGGCACAGGCTGCCCAGAGAAGCTGTGGATGCCCCATCCCTGGGAGTGCTCAAGGCCAGGCTGGATGGGGCTCTGAGCAGCCTGGTCTAGTGGAAGGTGTCCCTGCCCATGGCAGGGGGTTGGAACCGGATGATCTTTAAGATCCCTTCCAACCCAAACCAATCTATGATTCTATGAAAGACATATTTTGAAAACTGGTGTTAAGAGTGGATGTCTGATGTGATAAACGGCACCTCTGAGATGATGAATGTTTTATGGCACTGTAGTGTCTGAGCAGTTGGAGACTGGCGGATCACTTCAAAGACCTAGAGCATACACCTGTCTCCCTAAACCTCCAGGGAGTTTGGGGAGCTAGCTGGCCAAGTTGGGGACATTGCCTTACCGTATCCTATTATATGTGTTCCATACAGTAATTGCGTAAGATTTCAGGAGCATTAAGCAGGCAACATGAAAAGGCACATACCGGTCTCAGTCCAATAACCTTACAGTCCTGGAACAGCCGAGGATTTATAATGGCTAGGGGGAGAGCCGGCACCTTTTCAAACCACCTTCTTCCTAAGCTCATATTTTTCTCCTTGAGACAGGCTTGCCTGTACAGATCCAATACCAAAAACAAAGAGGAGTTTGCTGCATCCTGGTGCAGGCTGTGAATGGTGTTACTTCCAAGGCAGTGAAGATGGCATCTTTGTTATGGATAAGGCAGGCAGTGGGAAAAGGGTCACACTATATCAACACCAACCAGAAACTCATGCACTGGAAATGTTACTTGAAACTGCCTCTTTTTTTTCTCTCATATAGACTAGACCAGAGAGAGGGACAGCTGGGCTTGGTCAGCACCCAGTTGGCCTGCATGCCTCATCAATATGTCGGCGGATTACTGCTGCCTTTCCATCTGTTCATGTTGTCTCCTCCCACATTGAAATTCTCATTAAACCCTAGCAGTGGTCATGATACCGTAAATATACATGTTACACAGTACCCTTGTGCTGAGCTTGCGAAGTCAGCCTGTGATTAGCTGGGCTCAACAACACTGAGGAACTGGCTCTGCGTTGGTGGTATTTGTAACGGTGCCACCGAGCCGCTGAGCTAATATGTTCTTCCTTCCCTCTTCACTCACCTTCCCAGTATTTCTTTGCTTGTTCCAGCAGGATGTCCCTGGAGCTTCCAGCTTGTCAAGGGCAGCACACTCCTCTATGCTCGAAAGCGTATGACCAACAAAACAAAGAGCCTGCAGCTGGAATTTGAATGTGGCACAAACTGAATTGCTTTAAAAATCAAGGTATGTGCTAAGAAGAAACAAATTGTAGAAATGCCAGGCACAAAAGGTCATGTAGTCCAACCACTGATCTCAAGCCAGGAGACATTTGTCTAGACTTCCCATGATGATAACCCAGTCTTCTGATGTAGTACCTAACTGTCCTTATAGTACAAAAGTTCTCCTGATATTGAACATAAACCTTACTGTTACTGTATGTTCACAAGGTTACTGTCTCAGTGCAAATGGAGAGTAACTGACCACTTTCCCGTTTACAGCAACCTTTTACACAGCTAGCACCAATACCTTCCCTTCATCTCGGCTTTTCTACAAAAAGCAATTTTATCCTAGAAATTTTTGAATTAATAATAAATAAAAGTCTTCTCATTACATCTTTATCTTTCTTAAAATGTGGACTGCAATACAAGAAATATTGCATTGATCAGGATCTTACCAGTGCCCTGTAAAGGACAGTATTTACCACCCATGCCTTCCATATGATACTTGGAACAGTTAGATTCATTTTGTTATCTGTTGTAGGTCCATTTCTGTGGTACTGTTCCCTAGCCAGGTATTCTGTACATAATCCTAGTCCCTCCTTTCTAAAGTTGGTAATATGGCTGTCCTTCACAGGATTCTTTTTGTTCTTGTTCTTCAGGATTTTCCCCATTCCCCACAGATACTAAGTGCTCAGTGATTTCTGAGATTTTGTTACAGGAATGGTAATTCAAGTAATTCCAGCTCATCCAACTATTCCTTAAAATATACCTTTCCTATTCTAACCTGTTCTCTTGTTATTTATTTTAAAGATCATTAGGCAATAGATCATAGTTCATTTTTTAGGAAAGATTAAGTCATGAGAAAAGACATTGCATCTTTCAGTCTTTTCTAGGCTGTCATTTTTGACAATCTGTCTGTAATATTCATGTTAGTTTAATGGAATTATAAAAGTTTTCTAAAATAGCTTTTTCATTTCCTGAGAACAATGGACAACAAGTTCTGATTTTGAAAACTTGTAAGCTGACTGTCACTCTGAAATATGATCAGCCAAATGCCCCACAGGATTATTGCTGAAGGTGTGGTGGAACAAAGAGCACATTTTTCATGAACAGCTGGGATAAAATACAACAGCAGAGACACTTTCCTCAGACTGCTGGTGGGCTCATACACTCACTTGGCTGGCGATTTGATTTGCCTTGCAGTCAGTGCATGAGTGCAGGAGAAGGTGACGGTAAGATTTTGGGCAGGATGCAGGAATGCTCATTGGACAGAACAGCAGAACAGGGATGGAAGAGATATTGCAGCCTCCCAAATCTGTAGTACCCTGGCTGTAAGGTAGAAGGAATTCGCTGCATAGATCCCCAAAAATGAGCTGCTGAAGGTCTACAACAGATTAGGGGTGTAGACCCTGGCTCTCTAAGGGTGAGGGGGCATGTCTAAGCAGGTGTAGGCAAGCATGAGGCTCAGGCTAGCGTCATACCTTAGCGGGGGTGGGAATGGGAGGAAAATGCTCTCCTTCATCACAAGGCAAAGGATGAAGACACGCTATTATTCCCTGGAGTTATTTTTCAAGGACAATTTGCCCTCAGGCAGTGTTGTTTTGTTAATAAGGATGTGGCCAAGCTAAGCAATTTTCTCTAAGTCATTGTGTGCAATTCTTTCTCAAACCATGTCCATGGCAAATTATGTATAATTGGGCTGTAAGGCTCTCTGTGTCCTGCTTAATCTGCTGTTTACTGATATGCTCTTTATCAACACTGACAATTTTTTTCGTGATGATTTCGTCACCTCTAACAGAATGTAAACAGTGATTATGTAAACAGCTTACACTCCTATTCACCATGTTCAAACACTTTGATTTCTTATCTTTTTAAGGATGAGAGCTCGATACAGAAACATAGTAACACATACCACAATTTAATAATGAGGGCTGGATGAAAGCGCCATCCTGCATTAGGCATGGGCCACCCCTGCTGTGCTCTACTGAGGCTTGCACATAGGGCCATAACTTCAGATAGCGCCTGGGGCATATTGTCAGCTGGATCAGTCCCCTCCTTCAGAGAACAGGGCTGTGCCAGGCATTTGTATGCTAGGGGACTTCTCTGATAAGCACAAGTAGCAAGTCCCAAGTGAAAATACACCCTCATCCAACCCTATGTGCCAGTGTAACGGTACCATGGCTTCCACAGACGTCAAGTCCCAAAGCATGAAAATTAACGCTTTTCACAGCAGATTTCTTGCCCTGTGGCTTGAAATTCAGTACATATCAGTGAGATACCATATGCAGAAACTCATTTTCTTTCCCGGCAGGTGGAACTTTAAGGATTTGGGTTGATCATATTGTTTTAAGGAATATTATTCTTGCAACAATCCTCGGCCAGTTTTGGCATTTAAGAAGAATAAAGCATCTCATTCTGTCTGGAAAGACAAGGCGAGTAGTTACACCTGTCACAACCTTCCTCTCAAATTACACTATGTGTAATTCTCAAGTAATCCAGTTTAACATAGTGTAGCTATTTGCCAGAAGTTTTCACTAGAGATGAGAATATTGTATAATCCTCAAATGGCATCATTTAACAAACCAGCTCTTCCAAATATGCATTAATGTTCTATTATGTACAGTATAAAGAGAAAAGCCTCATGAACTTGCTTTACCAGTAGTGGATATTGGAACTATACCTTTTTTATCTACTATTTGTTCTTCCATTTTTGGTCCTGCTGTTATTCCAAAAATGAGTGAAATTATTCTACTACTTCACAGAAATCTCTGCAGTGCAAGGTTGAAAATGACCTCGAGGTCATTTCATTTAATGATTTCCACACATTTTCAACCAGTGGATCAGTGCCAAAGTTCAGATTTTTTCCCAGGCTACCATCCAGCTTTACTGGTGTGTCCTTAACGGGGAATAACTGCATCGTGATTCTGGTCAGTTATGGACCACTGAACCCCAGACTCATAGACCACCAGGTGTCCCAGGACCTCACTATGGATATCTTGAGACCAGGAACAGCTGTTCGGTCATCTCCTTCTGCCGCAGATTTGGGTGTATGCTGCTGCCACCCCCGCATTTCACACAACCTATACTTGGCTCCCCCATTTTCAAGGTAACCTTCAGACTTGAGCAGAGAGTGAGCTCTGAGCAGAGACATGGTGCTGGCAACAGCCTGTGCCCAACCACCATCTCCCCAAATGGCCCTGATCCTTCTCTGGTTGAGGAAGCTGACATACACCCACCATATGAGAGATTTTTCTATGAAACTGTGAGCTGGTTGGAGGCTGCTACCCCCAGACAGCTCAGCCAGGTCACGATGGCTTCTGACGGGCAGAAGGCTGGTCAAATTGTCCAAGCAATCTACGGATGGTCAGCAGAACAAGCAAACATGATTTAGTCTATCTCCATCCCTGAGACAATATCAAGCAGATTTACACCATCCTTATCTACTCTTAAAAACATTCAGTGTGGAGGATGCCGGTAGTCCCTGCAGTAACCAATGCTAAATTGCCCTTTCAATTAAAAGGACAATGTCTAATATAAATTACCTTTTCTCTCAGCAACTGAGATTACCTTTTTTTCCCTGCTGATTTTGGAGGAAGAGGACACATTTTGTGCACATGAAGATTCATATAATCCTTGTCCTCTTTCTAGAAAAGACAGGCTCAATTCTTTCAGCCATTCCCAAGAAGTCACATTTCTTAACCATTCATGTTGCTCACCTCTGAGCTGCATGATTCATAGAGCTACATTCTTCTAAAAATACCTAGCCCAAAAATGGACAGAGATTTCCAGCTGAGGTCACTAGCGCCAACCTAAGTAAAAGAACCGCTTCCTATATTTTATACCTGCTAATGCATCCCAGAAGGGCATTTGAATGTCTTGCAACAGCACTATATTTTGCACTTTCAACTGCAATCCACTGTCATCTTCTGGATCCTTTTCTGCAGCAGAACAAAACCAAAGAGCTCCAAACTTCTACAGACCCCCTCCTACCTTTTGTCTCATTGCATTTAAGAAACCCACTGAATGATAAATTCAAATAGTAGTTTGCAATCAGTTGTACATCCACCTTACAATTTTACCTGGGTCATTTTCCTTCACCTTGCTTATGAGAACTTTGTGTGGGATTGTCAAAAGCTGTGGTATGGTCAATATCAGTTCTGTCTGTCATTCCTTAAGTTTTTCTAGGTTTCTAACTATGTTAAGGAAGTTTGTTAGAAGGGTGTCATGTGATTTGCTCTTAACAAAACTGTATATTGTCTGTTTTGTTGGTTATTACGTGACTGTTCAGTGAGAGCATTTACAGGTACTGACATTAAACTCCTCCATCATTGTATGTCCTATAGATTTCATCCTAATCTTGCTCTTAAGATAGACTTTGCTTGCCTTTCTGCAGTCCTCTAGGACTCCCTGTCCACCTGCAATTTTCAGAAATTTCCATTAACAGTTCAGAGCTTACTCAGAGTAAGTCCTAAAATACTCTTGGAGAAATTTTATCAGAGCCAGCTGACATGAATACAGCTAGCCTGTCCAGGCTGTCCTCTGCCTCTGTGCTCTTGTTGAAATTGATTGCATGAAATACCTGGTCAAAATTATCTTTTTTTGTCATTAATAAAGGAGAAAAAGAACTTCATGGAAGGTCCATCATGCGTGTTGCTTTTGAAATGCTATGCATATTTGAGTAGACTTTTCACAAAACCTCACCTACGATGCAATATACAGACCCCCATGGATCAAGCTCAGCTCAGTGCTTTCAAATTCCACCCTGAGCTCCATATGGTAAGTATATTAGCTTCACTATTATAACAGCTCCTGGCTATACTGAAACGTAGAGATGGAATCACAGTCACCAAAGTCATTCCAGGAGAAGATCAGTCATTTATAAATCACTACTTATTGTAAACATTTCTCTTAGAATCTTTAAAGGATTAAGTGTTAAATTATGTATCATTTTAAGAGCTGGGTTTGCTAGTCCTTTCTGTCCTCATAATTCATTGTCTTCACCTCTACCTGTATTTATAGTGTGCATGAATGAAGTTTGCCCAGGCAGAACATAAGATAAAAATACTTTTGAATGATAGTTGATATCTGTACTTGGATGCATCACGTAGCAATGATCATCCTTCTTTCTTCAGATTCCTTTTGTTCTTCCAGCTTTCTGTGACTGATGTCAAATTTACATGTCTACTTTTTTTTATGCAGAATTTTTTTTATAACACAACTCCTTCTTCTTATGCTGGAGTATTTTTCTATGATAGATGTAAAACATTACCTGAAATCCTGTGTGTGCTCCTTTTAGTCACACACAGGCTCTTCATACCAATGCAGATTCACCCGTTTACAACTTCAGGTCAGATGTTAAGAGTTGTTAGAATTTCTAAATTAAATTTTTACTGTTTGGTAGCTTAGTGGTAGCTTTGCCACTGACTTTAACAGGGTCAGAGCATCAGTCACCGTTTGTCTAAAGCTTTCTGTAGAGCATTCCTATTGTGCGATTCATACGTTTGTACACTGCCTCTTTGCAGGGGAAGGCTAATCACACAGAATGCACCAGGATGAAGGTCTTGCAGCACTGGTTGCACATAAACACACTCCAGTCACGAAGAATTCTTAATATAATTTCAAAAAGAGACAACAAGTGACTATAGCACAGAGGTAGAAAACTAAAGGAAGCATGAGAAGTTTTTAAGCTCTTACAGAAAACTAAAATATTTCCTTCAATGCTAAATAGGCTTTTTTGTGATAAACAGACCTTTTCTCCTCAATAGGGAGCCACATGCTTTTTATACCTTCTAGATATTGCTGCTCTAGACAGCAATGCAATAAAACAGGCATTTTCATTATTAAAACTCTTTCTTCAACTGCTTATAGCTTTCTGGAAATAAAACTTGCTTGCCTGATTTCTTAACATTGCAACTGGGAGAAAACAACCAAGAAGCAGACACTGAAGTGATATAAGGAATATAAGGAACACGTACAATATTAAATAAGAACAAACAATAAATAAACGTTGTCCAGTCTTCTAGTTTTCCAAAACAGTTATTAGGTAAAGTAAGTATAAGGAGAATGATGTTACTTTTCTGACAGGAGCTGTTTGCAGAAGTTTGCATGGAATTAAACTACCTGAGCACTGGCCTAAGGCCCAGCCCAGAAACCCAGGATGCCCCACTGCTTTATCTACATCCCCTCGATGAGCAACTCTTTCCCAGTCACAGGAAAAAAAAAAAAAAAAAAAAGTATTCAAAGACAAAACCCAAAGCTTTGCAGGGCTCTGCCTGCACTTTGCCTCTTTCCTCCTTCAGTGAGCCTTGGCCAAAGGTGGGCTCTCGAGACACGGAGCCAGGTCCAGCTGTGCGGCCTCTTGCTTCATCGCTGCTGGTGATCCAGATGTGATGCCTGGGTACAGAGCGCTCAGACAGACGCACAGCACTGCCTGAGGGATACCTTCCTAAGGTGAAGCTTTTTCCTTTGCCATTTCCCATCCTTGTTTACCTGAGATGTCATTATCAAACCTGTTCAAAACAGAGCTGTGCTCAGTGCTCTTGTGTAATGCAGAGCATAAAGGGACAATAGAATTGTATTAAATGTGAAAATGTAAAATTTATCTGCACCTTACCTGGAGCAGTCCTACCAGTCTTAAAAATAAAAGGCAAATAGGTCCTGGGCAAACCCTGTTTTTTCTCCTCCAACTGCAGCAGAGGCTGGCAAAGAGCTCCTCATAGCTCTGCTCTTTCTTCCAGCTGAGGACTCTCAGAGGTAACTGACAGGCTCCCTGCATCAGCTCGCACAAGGCTTCACCTGACATGGATTTATTAGTCTGGCAATGCAGATAGACTTCTACACCTGCACAAGGTTCATTGCAAGGCTGGGGCCAAAATAATTCACATCTCTACTGTGTGCTGTAGTCAGACTCAGTTACTCATCCTAGACTCACACCAGAACAAGGTCTAAAGGAGAGGTGAAACCAGGAGGAAGAAAATCAAATCAAACATCCAGAATAATAGAATTTTCTTACATTATTTTCTCCATCAAATGAAATGTCTCTGTCTTCCCCAAACCACTTTTGTCAAATGCCCTGTCTGATGGTGCTACAGGATTGTTTGGCACGAGCATGGTCTGAAAAAAATGAACTTCACCCCCGGGAGAATTTTGCTGGGAATAATAGATCTGCGTGAAGGTCTAAATCGATAGAAGTCTTTCTGAATGCATTTCCAGGAAACCTGGACACATCACCAGTGACTTTGACTAAAATACAAGGTGCTAGCCACTGTTTGGAAAGCAATTTATAGTTAAGTAATTTAAATTTCATAGTGAAGAAGGCGATATAGTGAGAACCTCATCCACTGCAGGAGAGGGAAGCTAGAGGTGTTCAGGGACTGCAAAATGCTTGCACAATTTTGGGGTGAGGTTTGAGGGTTATTTTTTTTTTTCAACTATGATTTCTAGATCCCATTCCAATCCCAAAGTAAAACCCTCTTCTACCTCCCCTGAATCTCAGCGTATATTCAGTTTTGCCTGTTTTTTTCCCCTAAGGTTTATTTTCTGTCAGAGGATTATTTCCTCCTGTATTAAAAACTTTCTTTTAAGCTATTAGCATAGGCATTTAAGGTCTGTTGCTTCTTATTTACATGTTTCCAAGTGTTTCTCTTCAAGCTTAAGGTTAACTGGGAAAGAATTGATTGTAGAGGCTATACCACCATACCGCCAGTTGAAAAGCACACCAGGGATTCTTCCCTTTTTACCATCCACTTGTGATTTCTATACACTGGCTGAAGTAACACCAGCAGATGGAACAGCAGCAGGGGCAGGAACAACAGGGCCAGAGAGGGAGAAAAAAAAAAAAAGGGATTTCATATCACCTAGTGCTCCGACCTGGGGCCTGGGATGGCAACAGGTATTGCTTGGAGCCCCCCCAAGCTGTGGAAGTGCTGACTGTGCGTTTCTCTCTTTCTAAAAGGAAGGCATTCACTAATTGCAAGATATTAAATAAAATATGAAGTCTACTTTCTCCAGCCATTTTACTTTTGCCCCTCAGTTTATGAACCAATAGTTCTAGTGCTTCTCTTGAGAGATGGCCCATGTGTCCAGAGCCTGTCTAGAAGGAGCCATCCTCTTGCACCATGCCCCTTTGCAGCCCTGGCCATTCTTCTCTGACCAGAGGAATGGGCAGGGCTGGGGCCAGGAGCACAGTGGAGGAGAGGGGTGCACATGCCACCAGCTGCAAAGCCCACTGCAGGCACCAGGACCCTCATGGTCCACACAACTTGATGGCATCCACGTACTCTATGAGGGGGCTCAGTTAGGTCAGGCCCACAGCATAGCCCTGTGATGATCTGAGGATTAGAAATCTGTCTTTACCACCACGATGCTATGAGCTGGGTGTTGATGACTTTAAGTGTTAATTACACTTCCTTTTGTCCAGGTTTGCTTGATGCAAACTCAAATGCTTCCAGGGACACTGTGCTGGAGGCCATCGAAGCTTTGAAAGCCACAGAAAGAAACTCAAAGTGTGAAAACCCATTGCAGCGGCAGAGAAAACGATTTGCAGGAAAATAGAGAGCAGCAGCAATAAAGGCAGGGGAAAAGAAAGCAGCTCTCCAAGGCTCCCCCAGGGCACGGCAAGCTAGCAAAAATCAAAAGAGAAAACAGCATGCAAGTCCAAATCCTGCCAGTGGCAAGTCCAAAAAACAGCTGGAGCAAAAGGCAGCTCTCGGAAACGAAGCTGCCACTCACCCTCTCCCCTCCTTCAGAAGTATCCCCCACACGGAAAACAAGATACCATGAAACATTAGCCAGTTCTGCTCTCATAAATATTTCTCCGTGACTTTTCCCTTGGCTCTGCCTGTTTCTTTTACCCTTGGTGGCCTCCCCCCATGTCTACTGCACCGGGGCTGGGTGCCAGCGGGGTGTGCGTGGCCACGCTCCCTGGGCAGCCTGGTCAGGGACAAGGCTGCGAGCACTGCTGGGGGCCAGAGCTTCAACTGGCTTCCCATATCCTTATACCCGCCTTTTCTTTCATTTTTCAGGACAGGAGAGGAGACTGGAGAGAGAGTATTACACATCTGGTGTTCATAGAAACGTTTGAGTTGGAGGGACACCTTCCACCAGACCAGGTTGCTCAAAGCCCCATCCAGCCTGGCCTTGGGACACTCCCAGGGATGGGGCATCCACAGCTGCTCTGGGCAGCCTGTGCCAGTGTTCCATCACACTCGTCATACAAAATGTCTTCCTTATATCCAATCTAAATCTACCATCTTTCTGTTTAAAACCATTTTCCCTTGTCCTGTCACTGCAGTCCTTGGTAAAAAGTCTCTCTCTGTCTTTCTTATAAGTCGTCCCTCTGTATTGAAAGGCTGCTATAAAGTCTCCCCAGAGCCTTCTCTTCTCCAAGCTGAATCATAGAACAGTTTGGGATGGAAGGGGCCTCCACAGGTCATCTAGTCCAGCCCCCAAGCATCTATTACTGTATGAAAAGGAGAGAGGAACAAAAGAAAGAAATGCTGAAAAACTCCTTCCTGGGTACTTAACAAGTGAACAACTCCAACTCTCTCAGCCTTTCCTCATGGGAGAGGAGCTTAAGCCCTCTGATCATTTCCATGGCCCTCCTCTGGACCCACTCCAGCAAGCCCATGTCTTTCTTATACTAGGGACCCCAGAGCTGGATGCAGCACTCCAGGTGGGGTCCCATGAGAGCAGAGCAGAGCGGCAGAATCACCTCCCTTGACCTGCTGGCTAGGATACAATTGACTTTCTGGGTTGCAAGTGCCCATTGCAAGCTCAGGTCCAATTTTTCCTCCACCAGCATCCCCAAGTCCTTCTCTGCAGGGCTCCTCTCAATCAATTGATCCCCCAGTCTGTATTGGTATTGGGGCTTGCCCTCACCCAGGTGCAGGACCTTGCACTTGGCCTTGTTGAACTTAATGAGGTCCACACGGGCCCACTCCTCGAGCCTGTCAAGGTCCCTTTGAATGGCATGTTGAAATTCCCTGTAGTGAATCAGCTGCACCACTTGATACCATCTGCAAACTTGCTGAGGGTGCACTCAGTCCCACTGTCCATGTGTTGAAGTTACCGACTGTCATGTTGAATGCCATGTCCCATTTATACAGAAACACATACATATTTACATAAATAGGACCTCTTTTCGAAAGTATTTGCCATCTAAAAGTACAGAATGGTACAGTAAATAAACAAGAAGGCAGTAGGTTTCTACATCTAGAAAGCTCATAGAAAGTTTAAAATCTCCTACTCAAAACAGAGGCACTGTTCACAATGTTGAACAAGATTTTACAAAGGCTGTGAAGGTCACTGGGAATGGTGCATCCAGCCCCAACTGTGTCTTTGCAAGCCTCCCCGAGTGCTTAATATTTGTGTTTAAAGCAATTTCAACATGACTTTTAATTTGGCATTTTAACAGTATTGTTTTAAAATATTTTTTTGTAATAGAAAAGAAGAAAGAAAATTAATTGTAAAACGTTGCATTGGTATCCTTATCTTGAGATTTTCTAGCTGGAGAATTACAGCTAAGGATTACAAGCTCCCAATATGAATGCATGTTTCAATGTGTGCTTATAATATACCCACAGAGGAGTACAAGGAAACAACATCTATTTTGGCAACCCTTGCACTTTTCAAATTAGATGCAGAAAAGTTATTCTAATTATTTAAAGGTCTCTGAGCCTCAGCAAATTGTATTGACAGAGCTTTCACTTTCAATAAAAACAAAACCTGAAACGTTTGTGTAAATGTGTTGTTCTCATCAAGATTTTTCTTTTCCTGTTAATGTCCTTTTTACTGGGCAAAAATCATGCAGGCAGCCACATCATGCACATCCCCATCCCTAGTCCCCTTCTTCCCCACCATGAGGCTCCTGATTTCTCTAGTCTTTTTACATCCCCATCTCCTGACATACCATGACCCAGCTGCACACCGAGCCAGGGCGGTGGGTTCACTTCTAAGTAAAGGCAGAGGCAGGAAGGGAGAAGGGGAAAAAGGAATTTAAGGAGAGGATTTGAGAGTGCGAAGCATGAAGCTGGAAGGACAGGCAGCATGAAGAGAGCCGAGTTCTGGCGAAGCAAGAATAAGATGAGCCAGGATGACTGAAGCAGAGAGGAGCAAAGATTTTGCTACAGATTGTCCTGTCATGAAATTGAAATATGGGGCTTTAAATTGCAAGGTAGGTGAGGCAGAATGAGATAAAAGGAAGCCAAGGGAGTAGTAGTGAGCAATAAGCTGTGTTTGTGATGCACATGCACAGTAAGCGCATAAACCAATTAATGAAAATATTGCATTAGCATCTGCAGCGGGATCATCCTTCCTCTGCGCCCACACAGAGCTCTCCTGGATGTGGCTGCCTCTTTCCAGTTGGGTCCCGTTCGTGCCCATCCAAATTTTCCATTGGAAGAAGTGGTACTGCTGTGGATTTAATGAGTTCCCTAATAATAGATGATGACTGGCAGTGTAATTTCCCTTCTACACTTCGTGCTTTCATGACTGGAGCTTATTATTAACCTCACTACTACATTTTCTGTTATTTTACTCTGGTGGTTTAATTGTATTTCCACCTCAGTCACGTGCATTCGCTTTCTAATAGTCTCCTTTCCCAGATAGCTTTCATGTGAGCAGCAGGGTTTTTCTGTTAAGTACCCTGCAATGTTTTTACTATGCATTTCTTTCTGGTTTAATCTCTCTCTTTTTCCCTCTCTGCCCATGTATTAGTCATCCTTAATGGGGTACAGCACCTTGTGCTCTCTGACATGGAAAACAGGGACAATGTAAGCAAACATCAAGGACAAAGCATAAAAATAATGGAGGCAGTCTCTGTAAAAGGGGAATTAATGACTCAGGCAAGTAGATGCCACATGCAAGTAATTTTAAGGAAAGAAAGCATCAGCCATGCTTAGAAATGCAGATGTATTTATCGCCTTTCAGCCCCCCTATTTAGCTGTTACTAACTGCGTATTGAAAAGGAACAAAGGAAATTTCTAAATGCAGAAGCAGGATGTGGTAGCAAGGTAGTCTGGGGTAATGGAAATTTAGGGCACAAGCAGCAAGCCTGATTCTTGTTTCATTAGCGCTGACATAAATTGGGAGTGTGCATCCACTGAAGGAGTGAATGAAATTATGCCAAGGTAGGGTTGGAGGGAAGTTGGTCAGGTCTCCCATCTCCACTCCAACACGGAGCAGCATCCCCTCAGGAACCGCACTTCTGCTCTCACTAAATGAAAGAAGATGGAAATAAACCTTTGCACTCCACTATAAAATATAGGATGCATGCACAGCCTACTTGGGGCATGTGAGTGCTCATCAGTGTGTGCTTCTAATAATGCAAAAGAAGCAGAAAGTACAGTAATCCTAACAGTATGGTCTGTGGTTAGTATTAAGTCAATAAAAATAATTGAGACTCAACTCCTTATTTACAGTCTGGCCCCTTTCCAACACCAACATTTTAGGGGAGCTGTACATTGGATCTAAACAAAATGTAATTTGCCAGAGTTAGTTAAAGGTCTCTAATGTGAATGAGAATTGGGACCTTTGATTTTACACTGTGGTGCATGTTTCCATTTGACGTGTTACACACACACACTGTTTGTCTGTAAGGAGTAAGGGCGGTCACATCCATTTACTGAAAAATTGTAAGCAGTGCAAAAAGCCTCGTGAAGCTAAGGCAAGGCTCAGAGGGATTGCCTTGCAGCAAAGGACGAGCCTTCCTGCTGATGGGGTTATGAGAAAGATGCTGAGCTGCCTTGGTTATGATTATAAATACCTTAATGAGAAGAAAAATCTGGGCACTAAAGAGCTCTTCAAACTGCTGGGGAAAGGTATGATAAGAATCACAGGCAGGTGAATAAAATGGAACAAAATCAAATGGGAAATGAAGCGTGTCTGAGATGGCAAAGCCGAATAGTCTGTCGATACAGCAGAAGTGGGTGGTGAACTCTCCGTGTCTGGTTATCCGTGCTGCAAGAAGACAGGCACATATGGAGGATTCAGAAGAGGAGACCCTGAGTAAATTTAAGGGCTTGTATTAAATAAAGATTTGATTAGATGGTCTAACCGTCATGGCTTTAACCCCCGTGAACCGTTTGCTGTGGCTGTCCATCGTGGCGGTGCCCTTGGCCAGGTGCCCTGGCATGGAGCCAGCGGGCGAAGGCAAGGCACGGGCAGGGGAGCGGCTGTTCCTGCAGCGTTCGGTGTACTTGTACCTGGCCGTGTCGCAGTGGCAGGCTCTTCCGAAAGTGATGCTAATGAAATCCTGCTGCAGAGATTTGCAAAAGGCGGATGCTCCTTTGGGTTACCCGCCTGAGGAGTTCTCAGGCCTCTTGGCACAGGAGCAGCCCGCTGTGGTTTCATTTTGCTGGGGGAGGCTGGAGCGCTTTGCCAGCATCCTCGCAGGACCCATGGTGCTCCTGCGATGGAAGAGAAGTACCAGCCCCAGCTTTGCAGACAGTGCGGCGATGTACCAGAGCCAACATCGCCTGACCTGAGGTCTTCAGCGTTATCGGCCACATCGTCCTCTGTCCTTTGCTTCTCCGGGATGCCTGACCGGGACATGCCCTGCTGCCTACCCGGAGTTACCGGGAGCCCCTTCCTCACCCCTACCTCAAATGAAACCGGTGAGAAGATAAATCAAATGGCTCCAAAATAAACACCTACCCGCAAGTAAACTGTGGAGCCTGTTAGGAAGGCGTGCACCACGTGTATTAAACCCACTTTATTCGAGCAGAAGGTTAGTTAGCACTAACCGCGGGCACGGCCGCCCCCGCCGCGCAGCGGAGCCGCCAGGAGCGCGGCCCCAGGCCCCGCCCCCGGGCCGGGCCCGCCCGCGGGGCGGAGGCGGCGCGAAGGGCGGGCTGCAGCGCCACCTGGCGGCCAGCGGCGGCGCCGGGAGCGGGCTAGCGCCGCCGGTGGGGGGGTGTGCGCGCTTCCTGCGCTGCTCCCGCCGCTCTAACGCTGGAGGGGCTTTGCGAATTAAATAAATAAATTAAAATAATTGATTTTTTTTAAAAAAATAATTAAACGAATTAAAATAAAATAAAATAAAAAAAATAAAAATAAAAATTAAAAAAAGAGAAAAAAGAGGAGTTTTAGGCTCTGGTACAGCAAGAGCAGAGCTGCTGCCACGCATGCCCCGCCTGCCCGCTGTGCTGGGGCCAACGCTGAATTTTGGCCAGCGGAAAATCAGTTATTAATCAGCAAAGAACTATTGATTTTCCAGCTGCTATTTCCATAGGGTAGCAAGGTAGCCGTTGCAGTGAGCAAGCAGTGAACTGTGAAGTGCCACCCGGAGCAGCTCCAGCCCAAAGGAGTGAGTCAATCCGTGGCGGGAGATGCGGGATATTCTGGGGTCACTGCTCTAATAGAGCAGCTCCCGGTTTGCAGAACACAGGGAGGTACATTTCCTGTTTGTAATTAAGAAATTAGGGCAAATTCACTGTTGCATTGGGAAGCAGGATGGAAGGTGTGGCCCACTATTCAACTCCACTTAAAAGCATCGTTTTGATGGATGTAGGCTGGTCTCCAGTCAGTTCATAGGAACCTGAGAAATACATCATTTCCCTTTGTCAGAGTTCAGTCAGTACAGCGACATTCTCTTTTCTTTCTTTTTTTTTAATGCAGTGGAAATATTCATAAGGTGTCCAGCAAGATACAGTCTTCTGATCATTTTTCTTTTGCACATAGATCATTCGTGATGGTTCACCCAGGCAGATGTGTGTTGATCTGGGCCATACAGATTTGCCTATTTATTTTAGCTAGGTCTGTAATGGAGATTTTTATCACCAGCTGCTGGGATTTGGGTCCTTTCTATGAAACCTGCTCAAAACCAGAACATTCTGAGACCTGAAATTCTTTTGTAGTCTTTGTCCTAAAATCCCTCAGTAATATACTCAAGCACGTCATTGAAATATATCCACAATGCAGAGCTTATGCTGACATTTACCCAGGAGCGCGTCAGCATCAGCAGTGCGTAATGCTGCATAATAGGAACAGGCCAGTGTTCTTTCATACTTTTTGTATGAAAATTATAATTTCATGATATAGAAGATGCCCCAATTCAGATCTGAATTTTAACCATCCAAGTCAGCAGAGAATGAAGTTTGGCTTGGGTCTATTTTAGGTATCTTTTAAATATGCACATTGTCGGTGTTTTAACTGCATTTCTCTAACTGATCAAACTGTGGTTGTTTCTTCAGTCATGGTCCAGCAACACAATGACAGTAGCAAAGACGAGCTCTACAGCTTTCATTAAGAATCACAAGTTCATTCACCAAGTACTGAAACTTTTATCTGAACAATCCAGTACCACATAACCATTACAGGCAACTGGAAAGGGATTAAATGTTTGAAACTGGAACTATGAAAGAATTACCCCGGACCTTGATACGAAAAGCATGGTGCATATCTCTGTTCTGGTGATCGCCATCAGCAGAACATTGGAAAACAGGTTAGATACTAAAACTGCTTATGAAAGATAGTGTCCCCAGTGTCACAATTACTGCTGCCACTATGGAGAACACGGTCCTGGTTTCATACAGCATCACTGAAATGTGCAACCCGACTGCAAGAAAAACCCGGTCATTCACATGGTTTAAATCAAATCAGGAATAAAGCAATTTATTGATTTATTAGCAGTGCATATTTAACTTGCAATCAGTGAACTCTGTGTTCAGGACTCAAATCAACAACACATCAGATAAACAACAGTACTAGACACTTGCAAAATGCTAATAAATGCCTGCAGATTTCCAAGCTTGCTTTTATAGCCTCAACATTTAAGAGCCCCCCGCCCAGGCAGTGTGCATTAGACACCCCATGCTTTGTGCGTGGGTGCAGGTGCCCGCGTGCAGACCCTCTCCTGTGGGTGCACTTACCCATACTACTGCTGGCACCCTGCTAAGGCACTGCTATGGGCAGGTGCCCCACATGGCCCCACCTGCACCCTGAGGAAGGGTTTCCCCCCATACCACCCCTGTGCTGTGGTCACTGGGTGGGTGCCAGCTGTACATGTTTCCCCGCTGGGAAACTGCTGGGGATGTTGTGGAGCGATGCCTGGCAGCGCTTCAGCAGGGTCACTGCTCCTCCTCCTCCTGCTCCTTCCCTCTCTTTGTCATTTCCTAGTTATTGTTTAATTAGGATGGTCATCTTCCTTGTTAGCGCTGCCAGCCTTATTGCTCTTTACAGCTGCCTGAGAAGAGATTGTGGACAGGTAAGGGTAGGTTTCTTCTCCCAGATAACAAGTGACAGGACAAGAGGAAACCGCCTCATGTTACAGCAGGGGAGGTTTAGATTGGATATTAGGAAAAATTTCTTCATGGAAAGGGTGGTCACGCATTGGAACAGGAATCACCATCCCTGGAGGCATTTAAAAAATGCGTACATGTGGTGCTTGGTGACATGGTTTAGCGGTGGACTTGGCAGTCCTAGGTTAACGGTTGGACTTGATGATCTTAAAGGTCTTTTCCAACCTAAATCACCCTCTCATGCAGTTTCAGGTGTCCCATAAAACCACTTAGCTGAGGGGGCTGGGCACCCCAGCTGGGGATGTGCTCCTGTGTTTCCATTGCTGCCTTTCCCTGTGAAAGCTGGGCAAGCTGGCAGCTGGCACTGACTGCCCTTGTTTCTAAGCACTGAAGGTTTGTTAGCTGATGCTCCTCGTTTCCCTGACGTGCTGCCTTGCCCAGGAAGGGCCCTCACTGCTGGCAGGGGAGCTGAGCAGGAGCAATGCCCGTCTGCTCCTGGTCCGGTCCAGGGCTGTCCTGGGTGACTCCCCCAGAGTAAGACCTTCGGAGACATGAACGCTTTGCTTTGCTCTGCTAGTGGAGTTTGAAAAACAGCTGCAAAAGTCCAAGTTTACAGGTAGTTGGTTATATAGCCCTAGGTCTGCAAAGCTATTTACGTTTAAGATCCTCTCTGAATGCAGCTTCCTAGAAAACTGTGATTTTGTTACAGTGGTTTCTCTCTCTCCCCTCTACTGATGTCCTCCCTATCTAGATTGCAGTGTTTTGTATTTCTAGATATGCTTATTTGTTTTCAACCTAATATTTCTGCACCTTTCCTTCTTTTTGTTTTTAAAATTTTTTCCTTAACCATATTTTCAAAACAGTGTTCTTTTTTGTGACTCCTTCCTTTTCTGTGCCATTTCCCTGCAATGCTTTCCCCCTCTGCTACTTCCCCATCTGTGTCAGTCCCTCTCCAGCTGGATTTTACTTTTTTTTTTTTCCCCACTTCTTCCTTGGAGGTTTCAGCACCTTGGTCTCAGTCACTGTCCAAAAGCAACCAAATGTTCCTGGTGGTGCTGGGCTGACAGACCACCTTGCACAGACACGCTCTGGATGACGCCGAGCGAGCATCCTTGGGGCTACACTGGAGCTGATTTCAGCATCCCCTGTTAGCGTACAATAGTGCGCAATGATGTTGTGGCTTTCAGCTTGTAGCTGTTTGCATTTGACCAGGGCATAGAAAAATAAACAGCAATTTTGAGGACACATTTTTCTCCTTTTTTTTTCCCTATGATAATCTTTAAGTGGTCTGAATTTAGCCAGCTGTGCTGCTTCTCTCTGGTGGCTCTGTGGCAAAGCTTGAACAACTGTAAAACAGGGAAGTGTAAAGAAAAATAGGTAGCAGTAGCAATATTTTCAAATGTGAGAAGGTCTTTATGGCTGTAGGGGTTTCGTGTGCTCCAGCTCACACAATGCTGAATTGTCCTTTAGGGAAAAAAAGAAAAGAAAAAGACAAAGTAAGAATGGAAAACAATCTCTTTTGAGTCCCTTATATTTCACGTGCACTCACATCTCCAGTTTCATAGACCAAACCAGGCAGAATTGAGCCTCGTGTCAACTTCTTCCAGCCTTTGAAAGATGCAAAATGCAAAGTCCAAATAAGTCAACAAAAGTTTAGTTGACAGTCATATTTGCAAATCTACAATGCAGCTTCTTTACCTTGCTCCCTGCAGCCCTCCCGCTCCTACGTTTATGCACTATGTGAAACTTTTTAAAGCTGACATTTGGGATTTATTCCTGGAGGATTATCTTTGAAGCAACATATCACTTCTTAGTACTTAAGGTTTTTTTAGCATTCTGTGATCCAACATTCATAATTCTAAGACACAAATAATACTGTCAATATTAATGCATTGAAGACATTTTCTTCTGTACCCGAGGATATGTTACTACCCACAGAGATAAGTAGAATTTCATAAATGCATACAAAAATCTTAGCTTTTGTTATCATGATGTCTTCAGTGCTGTAATTGTAATAACGCTTCAGAGCATGACACTGTTACTAGCTGTAAAGGAGCCAGAAGCTACCTTTCAGGAAAAATTGACTCCGTTGAGTCAAGCATCTCTACTCACACTGAGAAATACTGCAAAATATAAAAATACACATACACACTTATCTGTATATAAATACATATATAAAAAATATGTATAAAAGTGTGGTTACTCATTGAAGTGAAAAGAATTTCCTCTTGTAAAAAAGTTTTAATCGATTTTCTGTGAATATTTACATAAAAAAAAAGCATTTGTTCATTCAGAAGAAAGAGTTAAATAGTTGTGTGAGTGTGTGCTTAGTTTTCTGTTGGCATAAAGACTACATAGACCCTCCTTCTGCATTTAAAAGGTGCCGTTTTCTCCTGTCCCTGCAGAAGAATATTGTCTTTGTTTTGTGTCTAGTCACCCCATGAAAGAGGTGAATCGCCACCTGCTGCCTGTCAGATTTCCTTGGGCTAAAACAGGTCTACTGAAATCACTAGAAAACTTTGAATAAAGGTAAGCCAATGACATTTTAATCCATTTGTGGATAACTCACATGAAGGAAATAGGCTTAATTTAATTATTTTCTGTTGTAAATAGTGGTTCTGGTTCTGTTCTCATTCTCGGCTGTAAACCTGTAGTATCTTCACCAATCCTGCTGAAATAGCTCTAGGTTTATAATGAATTATAATAAATAATAATTGCTAACAGAATTGGGTCAGTCGTGTTCACAATCTACAGAAGAAAAACGGTTTAGAGGGTCAGGAACGATCAGTGGTGATGAGCAGTTCTTAATTATTCCCGTACAAATGCACCTCACCTCTCTCTATCCAAGAAAGGTGGTCTGAAAGAAGAGTTGACAGTTTCAGGATAATTGCAGTGAACAATATTGGATGTAAGTGCACAGTGTTTATGTCTCACAGCCACAAGTTTATGGACTCAGTGTGCCTCAAATACAACAGCGATGTTGCATTATTATCCACATAGATAAAGAAATGGGTATGTTGCCCTAATTATTTCTCACTTTTCATGTTGAGGAAGACTCTAATGTTCCTTACAGCAGAGTGCTATTTATGTTTCATTTATCTCTCCATAATTTTTGTGTAATGTCTGCTGTGGGGGCCTCAAGATTTTCTTCAATGTAATTGTTAAATAATAAGTATAGTTGTTATTAATTACATAATTTTCTTTTAGAAATCACACAGAAATTAATAAACAGGGGCTCTTGCCAGAGATACTTTACATTTTTACTATAAAAGAGATAGAAATAATTGATGTAGTGATTATATATTTATATATTTCGAACAGGCAGCAACTCCCCCTAAAAATAGCACATTCAAGGTCTTTATTAAATGCCCTAGGCAAAGGATTTCTTCCTGTAGTGTATTTTAATATGTTAACTGATTTATGGATAATAAAACTGCATGAGATGTTTGAAATGGAATTGGGCTCACTTGAAGTTGATCTTGGTGTCGTCATCGTCACAGAATGAAGCACCCTTCACCCAAACATCACAAGCTATAGCTCTCTCACCACTAACTTACCTGCCCTGTGCTGCTCAGCCTGTGACATCCTCCATACCAGGCACTATTTAGCAAAACATCTATTGATAGGACATCTGGTAATGGTTTTAAACTGAAAGAGGGTAGATTTAGGTTAGATATTAGGAAGAAATTGTTTACTGTGAGGGTGGTGAGGCACTGGCACGGGTTGCCCAGAGCAGCTGTGGATGCCCCATCCCTGGGAGTGCTCAAGGCCAGGCTAGATGGTGTCCCTGCCCATGGCAGGAATTAGGTCACCTTTAAGATCCCTTCCAACACAAACCATTTTATGATTCTATGAAAGACATATACAAGTCCAGAAAGGATTATTGCATCTTTTGGTCCCCCAGCATACTGGGTCACAAATCCTGTCTGAGACTGCCTTGGCCTCACTTTGTGGCTTTTACTGGCTCCAGTGGTCAGAAACCACCTCCTGATTTCTAATCTTATTTTTTTCCTGGCTGATTTATGCCACTTTTTTGTTGTGCCAGTATTGTATTTTATCCAAAATAGCTTTCCCTTCCTAGAGTTTGCCCCCCTGATGTAGAGGAGCCTCATTCTTCCTGAGGGTTTTGCTCAGTGAAGCAAACCAAGCTGTCCTAGTCCTGTCTGCTAAGTACAGCAAATAGCTCTGCTCACTCTAAAAGTTCTCTTATATGTCTAGTCCAGGTAAAATTCTGCTTTCTTGTATGTGAGTGACTAGAACTGTACGAGAACCCAATGACAGTCCCATGTTTTGTTGGAGTCATTACAACACTTCACTTGCCTTTGTCATGGCTGCAAGGTGTGGAGACATCTGAATACACACATGTACTTGAGTACAAGTGTATGTATTTATGTAAGTACATGTGTACACACACATATATCCACACATTATTGTATGGTTTTTTTGCCAGCTGAGGAACTCCCAGATTACAGCATGTATTATTATTATTATTATTATTATTATTGTTGTTGTTGTTGTTATTCTTATTGCTGAAGTTTTACATGAAGAACATGGCCTTTTGTTTTACAGTACTCCATTGAGATTCCCTCTGTCCTCAGGACCGTCCCTCCCTGTATGACAGCCAGTCTTCCCCCTACTGAGGGTGGTATACCGGGCAAATTTTGTAAGCACTCATCCACTTTTTCCACTATTAATATTGCTAAAACAAAACCAGACCCAGTCCTTGAAAAACTTTGCTCATCATCTTCTTCCAGCCTGGTACCATCCCTTCCAGCCCATCCTGTTGATACTCTCCCTTCAAGCAACTTTAGTCATGCTATATGGCTTGTACTCATTCTTCTCAAAACAAAACAATTTCCTCTGTCGCTGTACAGCAGATGTTTCACAGATGTCTAGATAAATGAGATTTTGGTCTTGGTAATGCATAATAAGAATAGTTAAAAATATCAATAATAGTTTCCAAGAAAGATGTTAGGCTCATCTGACAGGTATGTTGCATTAATCTTCCATCCATCTTCACATTTAATTAGTTTTTCTTCAAAAATTAATCCAAGGCTGCACTTACAAATCAAGTCAGTCTCATATGCTCTGAATGGCACACTCAAGTCTTCTCCTCTTCTGCTTGTGTAAGATCTCCACTCACAGACTTGTGACCATATGAGCCCAGCCTAACATGGACTAACTCTGGTTCTGACTATTCTGCCGATACTGAGGTGACAGCTACTTCCCTCACTGTGTTTGAGTTTTAGTTACTGTGTGCAAGAGCATATCCCTGATACGACTGTTGCTCATTAAAGAACGAACACCTCTCTTGATGTGGTCAAAGACTTACATTTGTTTCAGAAGCAGTTGGAAAAAATTCCTGGGGAAGATAACTGTTCCTGCAGGCAGGCAAGGAAAGCTGGATGTAAGGGAAGGTGGAATGGACCAGCCACAGTGGCTATGTCATTTCTTTCATTAAGTTTTTCATATTAAACCTGGAATGAAAATACCTCTTTCCCATGGTCCTCATCCTGAAGCGGTTACCAGCTAGCACCGTTAGAGTTGCGTCTATGGTCGGGGTGGTTTGATGCAATCAGTGCTATGGCTCTGTCCATCATCCCTCTACTTCCCAGACATAGAGCCTGTGCATATGGCCTGGGAGAGGATGTGGGCTGGCATGATGGTGCAGTTGGGCTGACTACCACTGGTGCAGTAGCAAACATTGTTGCCGAAGCAGTAGAAGCCCTTAGACACAGAGCAGGACGGGAGAGATGCTAAGACTTTTTGTGGAAGGTCAGGAGAATGCATCCTTGCTTTGTATCCCTCCTGGACCTGGACTGAAAATCAAGGCCTTTGTTTCTAACAGGGATGGCAGCAGCCAGAATTGGGGGTGGGATCTGGGGTCTTGGTGCCCACTGGTCAGGGAGGATCACTGCAACCACAGCAAGCCGTGCGGGGCTTCTTTGAGAAAACTTCCCCAACAGTATCCCCAAAAAGGGAAATGAAAATTGCCTGAGGAATTTAAAGAGTACACAGCTGCTTCTGAAACCTTATACCTTACTTCCAGCACATCCCTCCAGTGTCAGTCATGGCAACAGGTCTACCTAAACCCTCTTTCATTTCCCCGTTGCAGTGTAATGATGGTTTGCTCCCCCACTTAGCTCATTTTTAATCCCTTTTTTGAGCTTGGCATGCCTTTTTTGTTTTTTGGTTGTTTTTTTTTTTTTTATGTAATGCTTAATAATCATGTATGTTCAGTCCCCTAGGTGGTATGTTAATTCTTTTCTTTCATCTACTTAATTAGAAGATTTTGTTCTGCATGAAATATATGAGGCAGCTGGGGCAGGGTCTTATGAACTGGTGAGCATCCAATAACTATATTAAGCAGTTTCTTAAGGCTTTGAAATTGTCTTCAGATGGTAGATGTTGACAAACCCTGAAGAGAAACACTACTTGAATATTCACATTAAAACCACCATTGCAGTTAAGTTAGCGATGCATGATTAATTGGTTTAAAAGCAATGGATTCATATGGAGTGAAATGTCTCTATGAAAATCAATAACATGACTGCAATTAGCAAGAGCATTACTTTGAAGATATTAAGGGCCACAAATCAAATTTGTCAGCTGAAGAGCAACAGTGGCTATATATACAAACAAACAGCAGTTGTGTCTGGAACACAGCACAAGGGGCTTATGGATCTTTCACATATTCTTTCACTTCTCTTAATAGCCCCAGCAATGAGCTAGCATGATAGTTACTCATGGCAAATTAGAGAGTCAAAGGTGCTACTTTGCTTCCATGCACCAGGTTTGGCCAGGACCTCTTGGTCCTGGGCATGGGTGAGTGTGCAGGACTTGATGCCATCACCCAGGACTGGCTCACCTCTCTTTACCACGCACATTCACCCCCATTTCAGCTGCTGCTGGCAGCCTCGGCCAGCCCCAGAACTGTCAGATGAGCAAGCCCAGGGTTTCACAGGGGTCTTGCTTCTCTATCTCAAACATTCAAAGGCTTTTTTTGGATTGTACAAGCATTAAAAATACTGCTCCTCTCTTGTTGTATCCCCACAAACTTCCTTTTATGCTGTTGCATAAAAGCTTCTCCAGGACTGAGAGTCTCTTGAGTCCATAGGCAAATGAAATAGTGTATTGTGGTCATGTTTACAGTGGTGCAGAGGGAAACAATACAGAATTCAGAGCCTCTCTAGGATATGTGCCCTGAATTTAAAAAAAACTAAAAATAAAAAATGCACCCCTTGGGTGCATGTTCATGTCTTTCACTCTCACAAATATGCTGAGTGGTTGAATCTGTGTATTATTGCAAAAATAGAAAGGTGTCTGTCAGCTGGGGCACATTCCTCTTGGCTTGAAGCTGACATAAATGTTGATAAGAATTTTAATTTGGAAAAGAAGGGAGATGGATGCAAGAGACTTCTTTAACCTCCATGACTAGAGATCTAATTAAAAAAATATGGAAAAAAATAAAATAAAGAAAAATATTACAATCTGTAGTGGAAGTACGGAAGATGAGAGGATGGGCAGAACAGAGAAGGGAAGTGTTAATACAGAGGACAATAGGGAGACTAGAACACTGCCATATTGACCTAAATATAAATTAGCCCCAGTTATAAAGCAATTGTCACTCTTTAAGGAACAGAATAAAATATTAACATGCTTCTTAAAAAAATTAGGGACTACCTAATTAAGCAGATAATAAACTAACATGGAAAACGTGTATTGTGGAGTTATTAAATTGGGATAGAAGTTCCTGAATGATTCTTACAACTAACAGCAAGAGGGTCCTTCTGAAATTTGCTGTGAAGATGGGAGGCATCATCAATATGGCAGAAGATGAAGTTGCCAGGCAGAAAAAATTACTATCCCAAAGGGGCAGACAGTGTGATAAACTTCAGTGGAATGAAGTGCAAGATCATTTAAAGACTGGTGTGGAGAATTTGCACTAAAACCTGGGAATTTATCAGCTGGAAATGGAAATGGGTAGAAAGTACCGGGTCACTGAGCCAGTCAGGATGAGTATTGTCATCCATGTGATCCAACCGTGAAGGGCAAATCCAAGCTGAGGGTAGCTCTTAGTACTGGTTTCCAGTGGAGCAAATGTAGCATTCAGGTGGTTTTGTAGAAGACCGTGCTGAGACCTTTCCTGGAGTATTGTGCATGCTGGTGGCACCCCCATTCATGAAGGATGGAGGAGCTGCAGAGGGCAGCCATTGGGATTGATGTGGGAGGGAAAGGCAGTGGCTGAGCTCTCTTAGTCTTTCTGAAGCTGAAAAGAAATTAAATTGTTCCCTGGAAACACCTGATGACACTAAATGCTGGAGAAACAGGAAAAGAAAAGCTGTTTAAGCCAAAGAATATAATTCACATAGAAACAACTGGAAATACATTTACACATTTCATTTACATTTCATAAGAAGATTTCATTATCATTTCATTTACATTTCATAAGAAGATTTCATTATCAGTGTACTGAGGATCTGGAATAGGATAGTGGTGGTGTAATGCCTGGTCATTGTTAAAACAATTTGGTCAGCTCATGAAATAATATGACCAGCATGTTTGGTAAGTGACTGGTATTAAAAGCCAGGCACTCCTTTTTAGTCTTCTATTCCTCCAGCTGGCACTGCTTAAAGCTAGGAATAGATAGGGAGTCTCATATTTTAGAAGAGTCGATGATGCTGGTCTGTAACACCAGGTCCAGGCTGTTACAATTGCTTACAACTCAGCTATCCTGGTCTTCTTCCATCAGAGCTGTGCTTGCTGTGGGAATTGGAGGAGAAGCAAAATTGGTTTAAGCTTTTTTACTGACAGTTCAGCTGCTGTTTATCCCTCTGAGACAAGTGTTCAGCACCTGTCCTTCTGTGCTGCATTAGTCTGGCACCTCTGTCCTCTGCTGTGTCCCCTCGCTGCAGGTAGCAAGCATGCTTTCTGTGGAGCACGTGCTGTGCAAAGCACGTCGGCATATCAGACATCCTAGAAGCCGCCCAATAAAATTATTCTGGAGCTAGGTGCAAGATAAAGATCTGTCTCCTCACTGCTGGACCTCCCCAGCCCACAGCTGGCTCCTTTGGCAGCCCTAGAGGTTAGTTAGCCCAACACTCAACTGCTGCAGCTTGGAGCTGCTGCAGGGGAGGGTGGGCGCAATCAGAGACCCCTGCAGGTGGCCTTTCCTCTGCAAGGCAGTGTCACCTCAGACTGCCATAATTCGTGTTCAGCTTCTTGTGTCTTGGGGGTACAGTGATGGCCATTTGCGCTGTGCTTCAGATACCCTTTCTTCTGCCTGTCCTTAAGGTTCCAGAGGGATGCTGTGGAGCATCTTCTGGCTCTGGCCCCCTTCAAGCCAGGCTGAAAAGCACTCCTCCCTCCAGCCCCAGCCCACACCACTGATGGTGGCTAACAAAACCTGTCCCACCATTTAGTGAAGCAGAAAACAGATGTCAGAGTTCAGAGGGGTGGTTTTTTGCCTCTTCGAAGTGAATAACCGCACCACAGGACACGGGAAGTGCAACCGTCAGGCTGGCAGAGATGTAGCTGGTTGTGTTTCTGAGCACCTTTTTTTTAAAAAAACCACAACTCTGCTGTTGTTGAATCCTGGGGAGGTGAGGAGGGGAGACATTTAATAATTTTTGCCTCCTAAAAAAAGTGTGATTTATTACCTGAAGACAATAATTCTAACTGGTGTTATTGGTATGCGGCACGCAGGGATCTCAGTGCTAGCATAAGATCTTTATTAATGTTGTTATAAAAGCTTCTACTGGGATCCTAGTTATCAAATGACTCTGACAGCAATTCATCCACAAAGCCTTGTGTTTTAATTTCTCACTATCTGAAAAGAAATGGGCTGGGTGGGTGGAAAGACTCCTATTTTCAGCTGCTTTGTCCTTTGCTTTAAAGCCTGGCACGTTGCAAGTGTAAAGGAGGAACATGTAGGATTACAGCAAAAGGAATACATCTTTGAAAAATAAATATCCTTCCATAAAAAGCACGTTACAAAGTGACAGGTACCATCTATTGAGATAATGGAGTCTTTGATTCCTATAGTGCTGGCCATTATAAGAAGCAGTACATAAAGATGTGAGCCAGAGCCTTGAAAATCCCTTTGAATAGCAGCAGAGCCACAAATAGCAGCAAGGGATTTAATGGTAAAACATTTTACAAAGATTTTGTCGTATGCACTGTGAAACAATAGAGAGTTAATGAATTACTGGAAACAGCAAATGTCTCCTTTGATACAAATCAGGGACTGATCAGGGAAGTAGCTAATTTCTAGGACTTTTTCCTTCTTCAGTTCACTCTCTAGCCATGGTTCTGCATGGTCACGCAGGAAGTCCAGACCAGAAGAATTTGTGAGCAAAAATGATCAGGTAACCCAAGTAAGCAGCTGAAAAATAATTCTTTTTTGTATTGGTTTCTCCTGACAAGGCTTGAAACTTTTCCAATTGCATGATATTAAAGTAGTGCATCATGTGAATGTAGCAAAGTGAGTGCTAAGTGAATGATGCATGAGCTGGAAGTGGAAATGGGGAATGATAGTGGTTCTCAAAAAACTGTAGACGCATGTATGTCTGAACTTTTTCCCCTCAGTTCATTGCTTAGCATTTATCCAGGCAAATCTGTCCTTGTACCTCTTTTATCAAACCCTGGAAGAACAATGCATTTGCTAGATTATAGCTTTGGGGGCCAAGTCTCTCCCACATGGATCTTTTTGTGTGCCTGGAAAATGCCATTTCAGCAACACTGTGGTGTGAAGGACCTTGTTTCCAAGGAAGACATATTATTGCTAGCCTGGAGAACCTGCAGCCTGGGAGGATAATTCCCTTTTATTAAAGATGCAGGAAAATGCAGCCTTTAAAATAGCCTTTAGCTTATTTAGAGGTGAAGGAGGTAGTAAGGTGTGGAATGTGTGAGACCGGCTCTTCTTGCATGACCAAGACATAACACACATGTGCAAGGATGTTTTCTCCAGACAGAATTTTATTTCTCACACTGTCGTGCCCCAAACCCTTCCAAGTTTTCTTATGTTCTAATGTTCTAATGAACGATGACTTTTTTTCTGGCTTTGGCTTGATAAGAACCAGGTGTAGGTCTCAAAACTGAGGCCAAGCTGGGGCTCTTTCACAGCATTCCTTGTCAATACAGCTGTGTCTGTGCTGGCATTTTGCCATTTAGGTCAGGAAGTCTTCTGCTAGCCATTGCACCAAGAGCCAGGGTTTTAATCCAAGCACTTTTCTGGCTTAACCCTGTAAACAGGCTTGCCAAAACTGCCTCAGGGTTGTACACAAACAGACCAAACTGTTCTGGAGTCACCACTCGGTTTTCCCTGGTCCTCTCTTCTCCTTTTACTTAGCTCGGTGTGGGAAACTGAGCTTTCTGCTGAGGTTTGGCACAGGCTGTGGGTGGCAGGGAGCTGGAGCATCCACAGGGTCCCTCGCCTGGGTACAGAGGAGAGCAGTGTGGGGTCCCCTCTGGCCCTCCTCTTCATGCTGGCTACCCAAGCGACCTACCCCTCTCCTAGACCCTTTACTTGGGTAGAACTTTATAATGAACGTGGCTTGAACTTCAGCTCAAGGCGATTGTAGGGGGAGTGAGAAGCTGGTGGGTGTGAGGGTTTGTGCTGGGGTGAGCCCAGCCCTGGGTGACCTCAGCCGTGCAGAGCCTCGAGAGCGGTGCGCCTTGGAGGAGGATTTTGTCTTGCGGGGCTGTGGCTCAGGTGTCCAGCGTAGGACTAAGCATATTCCTGGTGTTTAACAACCAACATAGTAATTACTAGCTGTCTGCAAACCACCACCAACTCTAAATGGCTGAGGAAGTAAAGAAAGACTTAGGGGCGGTAGCGCTGCAGTGTACAGAGGCCATACCTGGAGCAATACGAGCACCACTCAGACTTTAAAACCTTTTATCCTGGCAGCAAGTATGGTCATCTTGTCAACACACTTTCTGCTTTTAATTACATAACTGGAAAAGAGAAAGCTTAAAAGAATTTTTTATATATATGTATGTCTCAGACATGCACCGCCCAGCTTTTTGTAAGTAGCCTGCAGCTTGGGTGTCTGTTAGAGATGTGTATTGCTATGAGGTATATAAGCAACAGGAGCAAGCTGCTACGTGTGTTTTGATCTTGGCATTACTCTGTATCGTATAACTAACATTAAAGGAAATGAAACGAAAAGATCACCCATAGGAACGCAAGGCACTGTTCATGCACGGTCCTGTGTAGGCAGAGGCTGGGGAGGTGACATGTGGGAGCAGAGTCATTTGGAAGAGCTGCAGTGCCTCGTAGCAGGGCATGGGGAGGATGGAAACACAGGCTTGTTCAACAGCTCCATGCAATTAAATCCCCCCATACAGATGGAAAGCAAGACAACTGGAAATGAGGTAGTGAATGACAATCCCTGAAGCAAGCAGGGCTTTAGAAATCACAGCCAGCCAGTGACTATGGAAACGTTATACTATCTAAATGGGAATAAATAATTTAGGAAAGACCCATATTAAAGACTGAATTTCTCTCCCAGGTTCAGACAGATGGACTTCTTCCCTTGGGTAGATAATTTCTGTCTCTTTTAACAAAGTACAGCTCCACCCAGCATTTCAGCAAAAAGTAATACTAGACCCACAAAGATTTTTGTCTTTTCAGCAGCCAATGCTTCACCCATACAAAATAAAGACAATATTGAATTAACCTCATCTGCAGTAGAGCAGTAGTGCGAGCAAGCACACTTTAGCTGCCTAGCTAGAGAAAAACGGTGGCTTCTTTTCAGGATAAAAACCTATCTAGTAAGACAAGTGCACTGGCTTGTGTGTTGCTCTTAGTTCCGTGGCAGCCCAGGTGAAGTCCCTCCTGCCATCCCTGCTGCCTCCAGCTTAACTTGAGACAGATGAGGACAAGCACGGAGGTGTTGCTGCTGCCTGTGTGCCCGCACAGCTCCCTGTGCCTGGCCAGGGGGTCTGCCTCTGGCACTAGAGGGTAGTTATAATGGGGAAGGGGAGGAGAGGCTGCTGCTCTGGGCGAGATAACATTTCATCCTTTGTGGCAGATGTGCAAGGGCACAGGCTATCCCCTACCATGTGCTGTCACTAAGGGGTGACAGCACACGCTGGGTAGTGTGGTTTCTTTCCCAAAGTTCAGGTCTTTCTACAATATAATAGAGTTAAAAGCTACTTTTCTGCAGCTGAAATGTTTTTCCTGGGCTACACACATTAGTAGCTGCAGCATGTGCTGCCAAATGAAGAGATTGGGGAGAAAAATCTGTGAATGCCAAGCAATACATCTTGAAAAGCCACCTGCATGTAGAAAAGGAAAGAGAGCATCCGGGAGTACACGAAAATTAAATTTCACCAATGGGGAAGGCAACATGTAGAGTTTCAGCAGGCTCTTCCCTCTGCCCTGGTTCTCTTCTTTCCCTTTGTACTTGAATTGCCTTTTATATCCCTTTCCACCTGCCCTTTCATTTTCTTTCTTCCCTTTCAATTAGTGTTCTTAAAATAACAAATAGTGATGATAAAAGTGAGAACAAGGGGAAGAGAATTAGTTCTGGAAGGAAAGTAGCATTTGCCTCATCCTGGAGCTCACTGGCATGTTCAGCACTGGTCTGGGTTTCTCCAGATGGTTGGTTGCTGGGGCAGGACACCAGTAGCACTGGCCAGCTGCACAGTGTGATTCTATTTTCCAGGCTTTTAGGCACTGCTGTAGTAAGCACAAAGATTTTTTTTTTATATATATATATATTACTTCCTTCCCACTTCTAACACATCCCAGTCCAAAGGCTCTGCTCCCATTCTTCTGGGAAGTTGAACCCTGTGTTGTCTCCTGTCATTCACGTTGACTGTCATCTGACAATGAGTGGAAGCCACAGCGTTACTCAGATTCCTGGGAAAGCAAGGAGGGGTGCAGAGGCACTACAGGTTAAACAAATGAGGATACCCTGAAGGCAGTGGAAACAGGTACAGTGAAAGGCTGTTTGGCCTTGGGGAATGGTTTCTGCAGGACACTTTGAGGTATGGATCTCAGGCTTTTTAAAGGGGAGCGGCTGCCAGACGTTTCCTAATCACAGAGGTTTGCCTGCCATGCTGGACCGAACGCCCTGATTAGAAAGTCCACGGCTGGGAAAGGACTGTCTGTGGGAGCTTATATTGTGTTACTTGCAAATAGCTGTTAAAACATTTCCTACTGCAATTCCAATTCATTCAAAATTTTCAATATTCTCTCTTGAAGTATATTAAACTGCATGTAGAGTCCTTAAAAATCAAACCTTGGATAGTTGCCAAAGAGCCATAAAGCTAAGGTTGCAGGATGATAACAGTCATTTGTAAAAGTAAATATGATAAAATGAACAGCTGCTTACATGAAGTAGCACCACAGACTTCCTAATGACTAAAGCGGTTCATTTGGGGTTTCAAAATAATTTGAGATCTGCTTGTCTGAGTGCTGTTAATAGATCAGAAAGGAAAGCTGATCACTGCTTGCTTTTCCCATGACATATATGCTTTAATAAATTATTGCTTGCGACTCATGCAGTGTTACTCATTATCGACTTCAGATACATTAGCTGGACAGATGGAAAGGACTGTTCACCAGAACCATTAAGATCATACTGGGGTTTTCTGAGGTTTTAGCAGGACCTCTGCTCTCTGACACATTCGTGTCAATGACCCAGTGCTTTCCAGAAAACTGCCAAAGTATTTTTCTTAATACTATGTTCAAGCCAGCTCTTCTTACTAGGAGCATTTTTGTGTACTAAAAACATTTAGTTGGCCATAGGCAACAAATAAATATATATCCTCAGATTTCAGCTGCTGATAAAGTTTTATTACATGCTTTAAAATAAGGCACATTTGTATGCAGCACTGCTGGGTCTGAAACTGTAAACTGGTGATTTCTGGATTTTCTTAGAAACTCTGCTCGTGTGTCAGTCTCTGGAGAAAAGGTGCTTGACTTGGGAAACCCTCTCTCCTCTGAAAACAGTCTCATGCAAGTTTGGAAAACTTGTTTGAAAAGTTGTAGAAAACACCTTTTTCTAAACTTGTATGAGACTCAAGAAAATGCTGGATGGGAGACTGAGGGAGGATGGAATGAAAAAGGGGCAGGGAGAAAAAGAAAGCAAAAAAGGCACTCTAAAAAGAGAGGTGGGGGAAAGCTGCAGAAAATGAAATGAGATAAGGAAATATTAAAGGGAAGCAGAAGAAGATGAAAAAATAAGTAGCACATATGTTTATTTTATAGGAAGTTGGCTGACAGGCTGAATTTCTACTCTGGTCAGGGAATAGAAATTATGGTGGGCTCTAGATGAAAAGTGAACAGCAAATATCCTAAATTAAGAACTCAAGAGACTGAAATCTGTTTGTAAAACTGTTCTGGAACAACAAAACCACCATATTTTAAGATCGAAGCTTGTTGATGAATAATTTGCAAGCAGAAAATAGGCTAAATGTCTTGGGTAAGAAAGCACTAGAAAATGCTTGCTCAGAAACACTGATGAAATGGAAGACCATATTCTGTTATCAACGTTCCTTACTTTGAATTCCATTGAAAATAATGAGATAAGGAACCTTTTGACATTAACAATAATAATGGATTTTCCTCTCCTGCAAGCAACTATCCAGGTCACTTTGTGGCTGGTGCTGATTTACGTAATCCTTGTAAGCTTTTTGCATGACAAATGGTAAATTCATTTTTCAGGGGTGAATTCAGCTCCACTGGAGATGGAAATGTGAGGATGGGGAAGTAAGAGGAAGGTCTCTGTGGGAACATGAGCTTGTACCTGGTGGTCCTGGGCAGCAGTGCTGGGAGGCTCAGTAAGCTTATCCCTCTCTGGAAACATGACATCGTGGAGGCACCATACAACTACGGCAACATTTATCGAGGACATATGGTCTTCCCAAAATACATTAGCAGAACTATTGTGATTTTCCAATAAGAAAGGATGCTTGAAAAGAAGATGAGCATTTTGTATGAAAAGCAGCCATCTTTCAGTCTTAACAAATTAAAGAAGTGCTGGTTGTAAAACTGACTGTTTTTGTTATTCAATTCTTAACAGAGGTAAGGCTAAAGATCTTAAAAATGGGAGAACCTGCCAGGTCTCTAAATGCACACACTGATGGGTTTCTGGTGTGGTGGGTGGTGCTGCAGGGCGCTGGGGCTGGGGAGCCAGTGAGGCTGGGACCAAGCACCCGGTGGGACCGAGCCATGGGGTCACTGACCCCATGCCTGGGTGCAGCTCAGCCATGGCACCGTGGGGCAGCCCAGCCTGTTGGTACATGACAGTATCTGAGCTTGGGAGGGAATAAAACCCTCCTTGTGGGTCTCACTCAAAAGGCTATGCAACCCTATCACCTCAGCAACCCTTATCTATTGTTTATCTATTGTATCTTATCTCTTACCTGCTGGAGATCTGTAATGGCAAGAAAGTGCTGGGTTTGCCTGCACTGGTTGCAAGATTCAGCACGGCAGGGTGAAATTTCCACCCTCAAATTAATCTGGGATAACTCCTGGGCTTTCACTCTTTCACTAGTTTTAGCCATTTTTATTCGATCAGCTTCAAAGATGATTGACATCACTGTCACTAGAGCAGAAATGCACCCCTCATTTCTAACAGAGTGGTTTCCATATTTCATCATAAAGTCTTCTTCTAGGAAACTGTTTGCTTGCATGATAGCACTCTGAATTATAAAATCTGTGAGAAGGGGTATCTGTCAGAACATCTCTGTGCTTTTTTTTTTTTTTTTTTCTAATCCATAAATCAAGCAAAGCAGAAAATAGGAGGTGAGGAAAAACTTTAATTCAGTATTATGTTTCCACAGTAATAGAAAAATTCAACACTGTAGGACACAAACTGATCTAGTATGTGCAGTTTTCCAGACTTTCCTACATAATGGGTTAGATCACTTATCCATCTCTGGATCAAGCTGGAGGCATGTAACCACTCTGCCACACTTCAGAGAAGTTTGACATGCCAACAGGGAGAAGGTAGCTAAAATAACAGCAATCTCTGCTTTAAAGACAGGTCTGTGCTGCCATCCACATCAAAGGTATATGCAGAGCAAATGGGGGTGGAGTTGTTTATCCAGATACATTTTCTGAAGATCTTTGTGTGTTTGAGCGAAGCTTTAGGAAGAGCAGATGCACCCCAAGAGAAGGCAGCAGTATTGGCCCAGTAAGCTCTGACCCAAAAAATCTCAGGAAAATAAATGGGAAAACATCAGGGGGTGATCATTAATTGACAGGGCATTCCTTGCACTGCTTTTGAGCTCACAGAAATGGAATTTAGCTTAGTCTTGGTGACAAAACAAAGTTGCATTAAAGCCATCTGACGCTATTGCAGTATTTTCTCTGATGAAATTAAACTGCAGTCTGAAGTTTGGTCAACAGGTTCGTTGAGAAAGTGGTCAGAGCTCTAAAGATGAAAGTAAAAAGAGAGTGCAAAGTGAACAAGTAATGAGAAACAGATATCCTGGATTCACACCTTAACAGCTTCCAGTTTATTACAGTTCATGGATACCTAAAAGAACTGCTGGATTCATGGAAGAGTTGAAGTTGGAAAGGACTTCTCAAGGTCATCTGGTCCAATCCCCTGCTCAAGCAGGGCCACCTGGAGCCAGTTGCCCAGGAGTGTGTCCAGGTGGCTTTTGAGTATCTCCAAGGGTGGAGACTCAGCAACCTTCCAGGGCAACATCTGCCAGTGATCGGTCACCCTCATGGTGAAAAAGTGCTCCCCGAAGTTCAAGCAGCATCTCCTGTGTTCCAGTTTGTGCCCATTGCCTCACTGAATATCACTGAAAAGAACCTGCCTCGGACATCTTTGCACCTACCCTTCAGGTATTTATATACACTGGTGAGATCCCCTCTGAGCCTTGTCTTCTCCAGGCTGAGTAGTCCAAGCTCTCAGCCCTTCCTCATAAGAGACGTGTTCCAGTTCATTAATCATCTCAGTGGCCCCTTGTCTGACTCTCTCCAGCACATCCATGTCTTTCTTCTACTGCGCAGCCCGGAACTGGTCCCAGCACTCCAGGTGTGGCCTCCCCGGTGCTAAGCAGAGGGGAACACCTCCCTGGATCTCCTGGCAGGACTCCTTCTAATGCGGTCCAGGATACCTTTAATCCTCTTTGCAGCAAGGGCACATTGCTGTTCAACTGGGTGTCCACCAGGCACCCCAGGTCCTTTTCTGCAAAGCTGACTTTAGCCTAAAACCTGGCAAAGGCAACGCTGAATGGCTGAGACTACGGTAGTGGTGGCCACGTACTGCATGCAGCAGCACTGACGCTGCAGAACGGGCTAACCGTCATGGACAGGCTGCCGTCTGCTGTACTGAAGGTGGGGAACTAAATTTAACGTGTCTGAAAAATGAAGTAAAGTTCAAAAGTTGCATGTCACAGCAGCGTAACAGTGTGTGCACCGGTAAGAATTTCCTTTATGTCTCCTACAGTTGTTAATTTCGTGTATGGAAATTGTGTGCCTGCCAGAACTGGAGAAGAGCTGGAATTACGCTTCAGCCAGAGCTTGTGCTCTATTATTATCTTAATGCTCCATTATTATCTAAATGCAGAGCATGCTCTGGAATCAAAACTGTTTCTGTGCATCTGGAGATAAAAAGTCAGCTGAGAAAGAGTAGTTATATAGCTATTTTTTAAATTTGGTGAATACTGTTCTTTCAGACAGAATTCATAAACCAATAACTTCTTATCTTATATTCATGAAAAGATCACCACCAGCATGTAAATGAGATATTTAAAATCTTAATCACTCTATCACTTATGAATACAATCTGGGATTTTCATTTAATTACATAACAAGAAGTTCCATGAAATAAAGGTGAATAATTTATCACTTACATGATACAGCCAGAAATGGAGACTCCGAAGTGAATTGTAAAATCTATTTTTATTTGTACTTTTTAAGCAACAAAAAATAACATTTTAATATATGATACTGTAATATTGGCTCCTAGTAAGATCTTCCTGATACTCCAAAACAGACAAACTGAGCATGGACTAATTGGATTGGGACACACTAAAGCAGAGAGAGGAAAGGGAAAATGCTAGCATATGTAACAACATATGGATAATGAAAGAGCATATGCTTTTTATAATAAAACTGTGCTTCTGATATTTGGAAGTTCTGTGGTAAGGAATGAGTATGTGGAAGTCAAGGCCCCTGATGCAAAATCAAACCCTCGTATATGTTAAGTGTAAGAGTCTTCACAGCATATAGAAATGACCTTCAAATGACACAAAAACTGCAATCGTGTTTCTGTGAAGTCCAGTTTGTGGAGATGTAAGGATGCAGAGAGCAGCCTGCGCATGCAAGAACTGCAAGGAGGGATGCATCTGTCCAGTAAAGGGTGTGTTGTAATTGCATGAGCTTCTGGGACCAGACACTGGTAGTTTTGATTTGTCACTGTCTGTTCCCTGACAGACCTTCTACCAACTTATATTACAGCAACAATCTTCAGAGTCTCTTTAGAAGAGGCAACTCAACATCTTTCCTTCTCTTAACACTTCATCAAAGTGTTTGTTCTGATCTGGTTAGGCTTACAGGAGAGGGAAGTGTACGTTAGATGCCACTGAATTTTTTCTTGATAGTATGTGTGGTATAAACATTGACTTTACAACTTGTACATAGCACAGCCAGCGTATAAACCTTTAATGGTCTGAGTAGAACTTGATTACCAAAATAAAGTTTTTACCTAAAAAACCAAGGAAACAACTTTGCAATGGTCCTGTGTTTCATAAGTGCATGACTGGTTTATTTACACAGATTTTTAATCTGGTCGATAAATTTCTTGTTAAAATTGGTCACCCATGAAGAAAGTTGCTTGCAGACTGTGGTTTTGCTTTGTCGAAAGTATTTTGTAAGCCAGAAAATTGGAGCAACATCAGGAGAGAGCACTTGCAGCGATATCAGTCATTTCTATATGTCTATAAATGTTTTCTGCTTCTGACTTCTGAAATAAACCCATCTAATTGGCTTTATATAATCATACAGGAAGGTGATTTGAATCTTCTGCCATACGCAAAAGGTGTGCTGTGCTGTTTGTTTCAGTTGTTCCCAGAGTTGTGGTGTTGTCGTTTGGTGGGGCCGATGACTTCCTCCAGCTCAGCACTGACTCTCTTTTCTCTTTTAAGTTCAACAGAAAAAACATGGGCTTAGGTGAGAGCATCTCTAGAAATATCTAGTGATAATTAAAAGGACCATTAACCTGAGAGAGGTGTGTGAGAAAGAAGGCAGAGAGAGAGTACAGACACAAAATGAGCCAAGGCTTAATGTTAGGGGGGCAATTGATATGCAGCCATAGATGTGCAGCCTTTTTGCTCTCCAGGACATTTACTCTAAGAGGCTTTGAGCTCCCTCCTTCAGAGACACAAGGGGAGAGGAGCAGGGGCACTGGGTGCTGCTCCAGGCCATGGTGGGCCCTCACTAGCCGTTCCTGCAAAGGGGATGTGAGCTTCACGTGAAGTCTTCATCTCCTACCCAGGCAGAAAACGGAACAGTGACTATTGCACTGCTGGGCAGTTTGTAGGTGGAAGTTGGCCCTGGCTGAAGACTGAACCCCAGGAGTTACTGCCAGTACCAGACGCTCAGTAACCACAGATATTTATCTCCTCCCTTGTGTGTGTTATTGCCCTAGGTGTTACACCTCCTTGAATCTTGTATGCAGTGCTATAGATCGCATTTCACTGTCCTGCTCTTGACATCCTTCTGAAAGTCTATGACCCACATCCTCTAGAACACAGGAACTGTTTGATTTGTGACCTGCTTGCTGCTTCCCGTGAAGAAGGAGAAGTGCAAAGTGGTGTGCTCTGAAAAGAGGTCTTGAGCTTTCACATTTCAAAGGGATTCAAAGTGTCCAAATACCTGAAAGGATTTGGTTGACCGCATTTGCTGCAGCCCCCAGGGCAGAGGTGAGACCTCTCATCTGGGTAAGTGCCCGAGGTGCTGCAGAGAAAGAAGGGGAATCCCGCTCCAAGAGGAGAAAGAAATGTGTCTCTCTGAACAGTTTTTAATTTGCTTCCCTTAGGTCTTTCCAGTGTGAAAGGAAATGTTCATTTGGACCTGCAATAGGTGTAGGCAGATCTCAAAATCAATTAAATAGTTTCTGTGCTAAGTTAAGATGGAGTATGCATAGGACCAAAGTAAATACAGTGTCATGTTTTTTCTTTTTTTTTGTATAATGAACCCTTTATTTGTCTGTTTATTTAGGTTTGTTGAATGTTCACTGAGTACCTTAGTGAGCTATATGAAATGTAGTAACTGAAAACATCCATCTCTGACAAACTGATATCAGATCATTTCATAGCTTCCACTTGTACTGGAGTTGAGCCATCTTTTGTTTTCTTCCCCAAGTAATTTCATAATAAGAAAATAGGATTTAAAATTAAAGAAAATTTATAAGTGATCAAATTACATTTAATCTAGAGTCAGCTCTGCCAGACTACTCATATACCTAAAGTCAGGTGTATAGTCAAGCACACATCTGAACTTAGGTCTTGAAAATATTATGTGTGCTGCAAAAATCTCACTGCTTAAGTTGTTGCATTTTCCCAATTACAGTTCAAGATCTAGGCCAGAGAAATAAATTGTAACTCTGTAATCTTACTGATTGCAACACTCAGCTGAAAGCAGAGGATAGTGCAGGGACAATCGCTGCTAGGAAAATAAAAAATCTGCATTGTATCCAGTATAAATAAAATTCAGAAGTACCCCTTAGCACAGGTATTGAATCCAGAAGTTCTTATCCAGTGACCCTCAGTTAATTATATTGTTTGGTCCATGGTTATTGAATTAATCTTCTGCAACAAGAAGTTTGCGTGCAGGAGCAAAACACTCCCAATATACAAGTTTCCAACATGAGCACAACAGGGCTAGGACCTGCTGGAGCTGCTAATGGTACCTGCATCACAAGCGACCTCAGTTTGTTCAGCTCCACATGTGACAGCAGGTGTGTGAGGGTGGGGATCCATGCCTTTTCAGAAGCCCAGGTTCTCTCAGGAGAAATGCTTATCACAGCCAGTGGAGAGGTCGTGCTGGTCACAGTCCCCCACTGCAGGTTGCAAACATCCCTTTGGCAACACCTGAGGCTTCAAGAAATGTGAGCGGCTAGTGGACCCCTCACCCCCTTCCCCTTTCTGCAAGGTCAGAGGTCCTGAGACCCATCTCATTAATGGAGAAGATCAAACCCCTGCTAGCTCAGGTATGACTGCTCTTCAGTAACTTTGCATATAGCAGCACCAAAAGTTCCTCTTTAGGACTGGAATACTGTTGAGATATTTCCTTTGGAAGCACAAAGCAAGAGACCATCCCTGCCCTGAAATGCCCTCAGATGAACGAGTTAGAAACCCAGGAATCAGCTCAGCCTCTTTGTGGCTGTTGTCTGTTTGCGTTGGGTGAATGCTATCTCAAACCATTTCCTTCAGTATGATTCATCCATGTGTGCAATAGATTCAGTCATCGTGTGCAGCATTTCCTCTCTCAGGTATGATTAGCCAGGTAAAGAAGCAAGCATGAAATGGAGGGTTGCATTAAAAATTGGATACACTATTGCGGCAAACATAATTTCAAAAAGCTTTAGAGATTGGAAAGACCCCTAATATCTACTGCTGGGATGCCATCTGAATTGGAGGGAGCTCTCTCTTTAAAGTAGGAAACAGTGATGAACTGCACCTCTGTGAATGTTATTACTATATTTCCACACTGAGCTGCCACTTTGCCTCCCAACAAGAACAACTTATTAAATAAATGGGGGATTTATTTGTGCCTCCAGTTTTTAAACAACTCCGTTCTGGACCCATTCTTTTGTCAACTTCTGTTTGTGGACATGTTGTTCAAAAGAAGGTGAGTGGATTAAATTTGGCTCTTGGTTCCCATTTGTCATGCCTCCTATTTTGAGGAATGCTCTTTCCCTGTGGTTTTCAAAACACCCTCTCCAATCTACGGGGAGATGATTTTGTTTCTTTAGCTGGAGTTTCCTCTGACTCCTTTTCTCTTGTGACGTGCTGAAGCAGCATTTTGTAGGAGGGGATCAGCACTTCACATGATTAGGCACTGGCTTGGCCCTTCAAGAAGGTGGAGGTCCCAACCCTCTGTCCTTATGGTGATATATTTTTGAGTGTGTGACTTGTTCTGGTTGTGTATTTTATGCATAGTTCTTACTATGTGCATAATAAGAATATGCAAAAAATTATACGTTTAGAGGATCTGGACTTAAATATTAGCCCTTCCCTTGCTTCTCGTAAGCAGGCCTGATCAAATGCTAGTATTTGACATCTTCTGTTTCCTCCTTTCCTCCCTGTGGCTTTCATAATTAGAAGTATTTTTTGAAGTGAAATGTGCACTTTCAGACAATGTTTCTTGAATTATGTATGTATTGATGTTGTTTACGACCTCCTTTCCTGTTTCTTTCTGAATATTCAACTTAACTGCAAGTTCCCTTTTTCTCCTGTGCTTATGCTGGTTTTGCTTCCCAATCCATATTGTAAATTATGAGACCCTCAAAACCTTTTTTTTGAAGTATGTGCTGATATAAGGATCACAGATTTATAGATGGACCTATATCTACAAACTTTAAAGATGTTCATTAGTTTTGCTTCATGTGAGACATTTAAGTAGGTATTCTGAATCTCTGAATAACCCATATGACTTTGGTAAGTGCCCTGAGGATGCATATCCAAATAGCTGCGCTTTTGCTTATGCTTCCTGAAGCGAGCCACAGAAAGAAGCTTAATATTATTAATAAACCAAAGTTAGAAATCACAGCATCAGACCTCAGTGAGACCCTGCTTGTGCAGTGAAGCTCTGTCATGAGTTTCTCGAGAGCAAACAGTCTCCCGTGCAATGGCGGGGCAAGTGTGGCAGCTCCAGCTTTGGAGGATGTGAAGACGGGCCACTAAACTGAAGGCTGCTTGATGGCAGGAGTGTGGGGCTCTCTGCTGGCACCTCCTGCGTGCTGGGGCCAGTGCTGCTCTGCCACCAGGTTCGGGCTCTGGCTCTGCCCCAGCTGCCTCTGGCCCCTTGGTGCCTTGTTACAGGCAGCCCAGCACCCCTTTCCAGGGGAAGACCATGATGTGAGTTAGTGGGTTCCTGCCCTGGTTCAGGGTGCCCTGTGGGACAGGCAGAAAGGGGTTCAGGTGCTTTTCCCTGGGGGACCCTGTGCAAGCCTCCTGCAAATGCCAGCACTCAACAATTTCCAGGCAGCTGCCGTGGCTGGGTGCCCACAAACACCAGGTGCCCTACAAGCGCTATGGCCACGTGTGACCCCTTGCTACAGCTGGAGGTGGGAAAACCCACAGTCACCCCCTGTCTGCTGGGCAGGGATGGTGAAGCAGTGCTTTTCAAAATACTTTCTGCTTTTCCCTGGATCAGCAGGTTTCCTGGATGTGTGCAGCCAACAGCTCTTGTCAGCTGATGAAACACTGCTTGCAAACTGCAGTCTTCTTGGTATCTGGTGCCTCTGCCTTGGGTGTCCAGCTTGGGAATCCTCACCAAAAGAGCAGTATTTGTATGCATTAGTATGCCCCTCTGGAAAATCAGACCCATTCATGAAATCCCAAATTGGCTGCATATACAAACATTGCATCCAAACCAATGCCCACTTTATGTATAATTCATCCAGACTCAGTTTATGTATAATCCATCTGGACAGATCAGAAGGAGCCTTTTTGGCCAGGCAGTACTTCATCCGTGTAAAATACATTTCGAAGTATAAATGCAACGGAGGTCTTGCCAGTACTGCATTTATTGTCATAGACTTCGTAGTGTGCTGACCCTCTCTCTAGTTTTGAAAGGATCCCAAAAAGTAATCTTTAATCATTTCCCTTTCCACTCTTCTCTTTATCAGCTGTCTCCACACATCAATTCCTGCTGAACTTTTGTCCTCTATTTTTATCACGTACAATATTTGTCTTGACTTATTTAGATTGCAGGCTCTCTGAGGAAGGGAATGTGCTTTATCTGCTCGGAAGAAATGGCTGTGGAAATGTATGGCGCTATATAAATGCTTTGTAATACTAATAACACAAAATGTGTGTGAAGTTCGTGCGGTTTATGGTTAGTAGATTTTATGGTGACTAAGTCCTTTCTATGACTTGAGATGACAAACACCTTTTTCAATGCTTTCAAGGCATCTCAAACCCCTCCTTCTGCTTCTTGTATTATCATAGAAAGATAAGGCAATGCATCTTTTTTATTTTTCTTTTTTTTAATGTGGGAGGCCTGGGGGGAGGAGAGAGTGTTGCATGTGAGCTGAATGTATCAGCAGAAATCACCCAAGAGCATTTTTAAGTGTTAACAGTGAGAAAGATAGAAATATCAAGACAAAAAGCCTGAGGCCATGTTTTATTTACCCCACTGTAAAACAGGAGTCAATTTTCTAGAGAAATATTGTCCAGTGTGGAGTGGTATCAGTGAGGCCCATAAAGACCTGGAACTGTAGGCAAAGGTTGCAAGAGGCAATGACAGAGAAAAAAGAAAGGTAGGAGAAAGGAAAGAAATATGAAATATCTATTACGATAAATGTTGCTGGAAGCATATATAGTAACACTGACAGGTTGAAGGCATATCTGTTGCAGGAAGGGTGCTGTATCATTGATATTGCTGAAGCATAGCACAGCCGAGAAAATGACAGGCTTAGAAGTACGGAGGAGCAGAACTTACAGGAATGATAGACCAGGTGATGTGGAAGGCAGTGTGGCATTAACACCGAAGAATAATTTTATGTTTGATGAAAGAATATTAGGGCTTTATCTACCACAGAAGAACCTGACCGAAGCTGTGATGAGAAGGATGGCCACGTTAAATTGAGTTTTGATTGGTCCTTAATAGAAACTTAACGTGGAATTATCGCACCTCCCCAAGCTATTATCAAGTCACTGTCAGGGGTCATTCTTCAGTTATTTTCTGCATAATAATTTCTGCATAATGCAGTAGTAATTGAAGGAAGTTCCCTTTCTCTTCTGACTTAGATGGTACTTTAGTAACCGAAGTTTCTTTACTGTCATGTGTTTTTCACTATTAAAAGACAGTCTGCCTATGCCAATAGGCAGATGTCCTTTATAATGTAGTTTAGTTTTACTTAGATACCCCTGCAAAAGCTGATAACATAAAGCCAGTAACTCAGATAAACATTTCTTTCAGAAGATATCTTCTTTATGCCTTGATATCAAGACATATTCTTCTGGTATTTTGAACAAGAGTTCATCAACCTGATGTTTAAAAATACAATGAGTTTGAATTTTATGGTTTTTGCTTCCCAGTGATTAGTTCTTGCTATGTCCCTAGTTTTGTTAGTAATTGTCCAAGAGCTCTGAGTAACGGCACTAGAAATGTCTACTGTATATTTAAAATCATATTTAGTACATGTGGAAAACAAGATTTGCCTCCTAATCCTCAGCAGTTTGTTTCATACCTGTTCAGGCAAGTGTTTCTCTGGGGAGGTTTAGTTTTGGTTTTCCATCCATTGAGCCTTTGGCCTCTTATTGGAGTCAGCAGGCAACAGGGCCTGTGTTGGACATATGGCAAATGTTGGACATGCAAACTAATTTTGCATCAGATAGTAGTGATCTTTGCTATTTTTCACCCTGCCATTTTCAGAATCAGTGACTCGCTGGCAGGAGACTCTAAGCTCAAAATGCAGTCTTATTATCAGTCCCCTGAGCCGACCACTCCACTAACAGTTCTTAGTTAATTTATCTCTGTATTATGCTACTGTTGTTAATTATAGAGTCTACAAATAGTGGTTTTACTGTCAATTTACTCCCTTTACTACCTGAAATTTTCAGCCTGTCTGTAACTCTTCCTGACTCCTATTCTAAACCAGCTTTAACAGAGCACTCTCTTTCTTTTCAGGTATAGGCTCAAATTTTCCAGTTGTATAGGCAAAAGTTTCCAGGCATTTTTCCAATGTCAGATTTTTTTGCTTGTAGCACCTGATACATCAGATGCAGAGGAGGATTTACATGAACACGTACCTTTGCATGCTTCCAGCTAGTGTTTACAAACTAGGATTTTGCAAGACTAATTAGATATGGAATAAGACATACAGGCACTTGAAATCAAGGGTACGACCCAAATTGCACGAATCATCTGTGACTTCTTTTGGACCATGACTTTGAGAGATCATCATCCAAACTGATGCTTAGGAGTAAACAGAGGGTGTACCTCCAAGCAGCCAAACCTCGCTTCTGGATGTCTATCTGTAATAATTGAGTAGATAGTCTCACTTTCTCTGAATATGCACCCTGTAGATAGACACACACCGCTGCTCAAATAAATCAAGGGAAGGCAGCAAGCTGACAGGCTGTGAGAAAACACAGCATCAGTCTCCCAAAGGGCATATTTGTAACACAACTTTATCTCAGGTGCTCCTGTCTATTGGAAAAGCAAATGGGGAATTCTGCACATTCGCTGCCAGCTCAGAGGAAGACTTATCTTACTCTTTGGGAAAGTGTTTGTATACACCAGTCCAATCCATTCTTGTCTCTCTGCTCCTACAGTGCAGCTTGTATCAATAGATCATGCAGATTTTTCCTCCTACAGCTCTGAAAGCAAGCTTCTGTGCATGATGCACATTGATACGAGGGAATACCTGCTCCAGCAAGCTAGTACATTTTGAAAGGTTTTGGACTTGCCCCTATTGAGAGTAGTGGCAAAATGGCCTTTGATCCCTGGGGAGTTAAGGTAAAGCCCAAAACTTCTGGCAAAGAAGTTAACAATGTAGAAATCAAATGCATGATGAGCTGCAGAGTTTCCTCACTGGTAATTTTGTGGGGTGATGATGTACTATGTCTGGTCCATTCTTACATGTGTTTCAGATGAACAGAAATTGTCCACTATCCTCCCCAAAATTGTACAGGCAGATATCAGTGCATGTAACAGTCTTACTCCAAAAAGGGCAGATCATTACATGCTGATAGAAGGAGCATTAATGAGGGTTTTTTACCATAAATGCTGCAACCAGATCATGTTTTGCCCTAGACCTGAGCAGCATGCATGCATACAGGTACTCCAAACCAATGTCACCCATGGGTTTTGCTATGATCCTCTGCTGTTACTTTCTCCCCAGTTTTAGCTGCTTCTGGTTTCTCTCTCGGAGCCAGATTGCCTGCTCCCTGGGGCTGCAGCTGGCAGCAGTGACACCACATTTCTCTGCTGCTCTGGCATGGCAGTTCAAAGTCACTCTGTAGAGGAACCTGGCGTTCTGGTGCATGGCCCTAATTCTTATCGTTCTGTCACAGAACAATATTATCAAAGAAAGGATTTTCTGTGACTAACAAAAAAACCCCACGATCTGTGGTCATTAGCACTATCAATATACCGAAGCAAGCAAACCAGTGCAAAACTACAAAGAGTGTTTGTTTTTCTGTGTCTGAGCATTATGGTAAAATATGCTTCCTCAGTTATTAGGTAGCTCATGAATAAATATCTTATTATGTTAAGCATCGCACGCTTGCTATGTTAAACACAGTCTTCAAGTTATTGTTCTTAAAACCATGAGTTTCAACTCATGTGATGCTTTTATGCAGAATCAACTCAAACACAGAGGGAATTGCATGAGCAGCAAAATAGTTTGCTCTCTGCCAGCAGTGCTGATTTACATCAGTCCCTAAAGCAAAGCTGACCCCTGGGAAATAGGAATTTGCTTTTTGGTAAAATTCCTGCAAGAAGAATTGCCTTGCATGCCTTCTGGCTTTTTCTTCTCGAGATCAGGGATATGTGTAAATAAAATGAGTTAAACTATACCTACAGAGCAGTTTGCATTGTAATGTAGAGATACTTCAGTAAGCTTTAAAAAAAACTAGCTCGGCTCCTGAAAGCTGTCAGCTGCAGTTTAATCTGGTTTTCAACTCTGTAGAGGTCTGCTGTGGGTACCAAAAAGAGCTGGCCTGGAGCTGAAATGCAGATTAAGCTGGGGCAAGAGGGAATGCTTTCAGGACTCAGGGCAGCATCTCAGCGCTTATCCTTGAAGAAAACTCTGACACTGTGTCCCTGGCATCTTCTCTCCTGGGAGGTCACCTGCATTGTCTCTTTTGCTCAGAAGCAAAGACACAATGTCTCAGCACAAGTCCTGAGACTCAGGGAGAGATGGCTGCATGTTTAGGTTCAGCTCTGTTTATTGTGCCTTCCTCCTTCCAGGCTGAGAAGCACTGGCATTGAAATGAGAGGAGGCAAAGTATATGTAAATAAAGCAAGACAAACTGATTAACACAGAGAGAAGTAATTTATGAGCAATCAAAAGAAAAAAAAAGGTCTTGTGAAGCAGATTGTAATAAGCAAGAGGGCTTGCATGTTTGCAGTTTCCCTTCCATAGGAGGAGGAACATCCACTAACACCTCAAGAGTACCTTTCATCAGGGCTTGCTCTTTTCCATTTCTTAACACAATGTTATGCTTCCTCCCATGCTTTTGGAGGGACTGCAAAGTCACACTTTCATCTTTCCTGAAGTCCTGCTTAAAAATTCTCCTTTGCCTCTGTGTGGTAGCAGGGCAGCGATTGGTGTTGTTATTTTCTTGGACTGAGTTATGTGTTTGTTGTCTGTACTAGCCTGAAGAGGCTTTGTGAGTTATTTGCAACAAAATGTCTAATTTCATACCTCTTATTTCTTTCCCTTTAGGGCCTGAAGAAGCTATCAACCATTTCTCCACAATATGCATGAGTCTGGGCAGCAGCCTCATAGGTGACAGTAAGGCTGCTGCTGCCTGTGATGCCTAGTTCCCACAGCAGCTCTGCACAGCTTCATTCTGATGAGGAGAAGAAGGACTTTTCTGGGGTTCCAAGCCATACCCACATTTTTCTTTCACGTTGTGTTTCTTCAGGTTCCTTGTGGTTCTGGCATGGGTTTCCAGCCAGCAGACATTCTTGTTTTCAGTTTTCTGTTGACTGAAATTTCTTTATTTCTTCACTTACCGCACACCAAGAGAGGATGACTTGCACTTCCCCGGTGCAGCTCTGGTGTGTAGCTGTTAGCAGGCACCAGGCACTGTGCTCTTCTCCCTGAGGCTACCCCCTGGGAAAGGTTCCCCACCCAGCCTGAGGGAGTGCCAGTCCTGTTTCTTACTTTCCCTTGAATGGGGATGACATGGATTTCTTGGTATTTCTAAAAATTGCCATTAATCTGGGCTTTTTGTCCCTAACCTGAAGCCCAAGCAGCCAGTACTTTGTCAGCTAGGTCAGCCTTAACAGAAAAGGAGGGAAGCAGTTCTCAGACAACTGGGTTGTATTTTTCCAAAAGCACAAGCAAATTTACTTTGCACAAAGGGCTTGATTTTTTTCTGGTGTCACCAGATTTTATACATATCACCAGTCCAGGATTTTATACATATCTTGACCTCCTGTCTTTGGCACATGCAATAAACTTAACAATTCCTTCCATATTGCTGTTCATCTGAGGCCAATATAAAACGTGGCAATAATGACTTCCATATTTTCCTTAAAACAAGATTTTATCATACCGTAACATTTGCCTTTCTGTTGCCTTCAAATCAAATTCCGTCTCCTTTTGAAGGCTTCATTTTACATTCCTAAAGACTCTAGGAATATGCCACCCCAGTCACCTGCTAAGAGCCTTAATCACCCTCTGCAGTCTTATCCTGCAACAGCTCTGGCAGTCAGTGATCCACGTTTTGTCTGGGACCAGACAGTTTTTGGGGTTTTTTTGGAAATCAGATTGACATGAACATCATTTTTCTCAGGTCTTTGCTCTACTGCATTCCTGTCATGTGCTTTACAAGTGAGCCTGCCTCCCCCAAATCCTCCCTAATTTGTATTCTGTCTGCATAAGAATTTGCCTACCCTGGGAAGCTGGAGCAGCCACCGGCCAGCCCGCCCTGCCGCATCCAGCAGCACATTTTGCCAGGGTGTGCAGGGATGTTGCGTATTTTTTCACAGTGTGGTTTGGAGGGCCCCTCACTGTACGTATTTCAGCGACACGAAGAGCATCTTAACAGAGATAAATGCACTGAAGTGCAATTTCTCCAGAACATGGCCGCACCCTTCCCCTCCCCCCTTTGGTGTTCCTAGCCCTTTTTAAAGCCCTATGCAGTCAGCTGTACGAAGAAACAAAAAGATACAACCTGTACCTGTCAACCCTGGGTCTATTTTTGTGGCCCTGTATTTTCATGCTTTTAGACAAGCATCACTGAACACCTCCAAGGAGCGGTGGTGCTGTCAGACATGCTCCGTTCAGTGCTCTCCTCCTGTCACTTCGCACCGAACCTCTGATCCTTGCTGATACACCTGAGGTCTATTATTCTCCAACTCAACGAGACCTCACTGTTTTCAGGCTAGACGCTAGCTCATCCTTCCATGGCAATTCAGTAAGGACGATGAAATATAGCAATTACAAAGAGAAAAGGTAGAAGGGAGACGTACTCCTTCCCTCAGCATGCCCTCCCAGCTTCCCAGCTGGCAGCTTAGTGGCATCCTGGGCTGGAACTTGTGCCTGAATTATCATGTTTAATAGGCAACAATAGGCTCATGGTAACAAATCCGGTGGCTAATCCTTTTTTTTTTCAAACAAATTTATACTTTCAACTTCTAAAATACACTGCAGTGATTAGTCCCACAGTTACGCTGTGTGGCTTGTGAAAAAGAACTTACTTTAAGTAAGCATGACGACTGCAATGGTGCCCTCTGGGTCTTGTACCATGTGCAATAGTAGATACAGCAAACTCGCACGCTTTAACCAGGAATAAGCCAGCAGGTCAAGGGAGGGGTTCCTCCCCCTCTACTCAGCACTGGTGTTGTCACACCTGGAGTACTGTGTCCAGTTCTGGGCTCCCAGTACAAGAGAGACATGGACACACTGGAGAGAGTCCAACAAAGGGCCACTAAGATGTTTAAGGGACTGGAGCATCTGTGACACAAAGAAAGGCTGTGAGAGCTGGGGGTGTTCAGCCTGGAGAAGAAGGCTCAGGGGGGACCTCATCAAACCTGATGGAAGAGTAGAGAAGACAGAGACAGTCTTCTTGAGGGTTCATGGTAATGAGTCAGGAGGCAATGGACAGAAGCTGGAAAATGGAATGATCATCATGAGAGTGGTCAAACACCAGAGCACATTGCCCCGTGAAGCTGTGGAATCTTCATTCTTGGAGATTTCAACATTTAGCTGGGAAAGGCCCTGAGCAACTTTGTTTGGACCTGCTTTGAGCAAGGGGTTGGACTCGGTGACCTTGAGAGATCCCTTCTAACCTAAATTATTCCATTTCTATGAATCACTATTTTCTACTTAAGTCCTCAATCCTGTTCATGATTCTGGGAGTTCTTTCTTACTTAACCACTTCTCTTGTGGAAGCCACTTAGTACCTTGCTGCCCATCTTTGTGTAATTTCTAGTTTTCCTTTTTGAGATGGGGTGACATGTAGCCCTCAGTATAGTAGGCCTGAAAAAATGAATCTCTCTTTCCTCAGAACTTGAGCTGGTCTCTTCTTGGCATTGGCAGTAACTGTTTATGATCAGTTTCAGCAAGCACATGGCTCCCAAAAATAAAGACATGAAAATTTACAGCCACAGAACAAAGCCAAGGCCCCCTTCTTGAGTGTGCTAACAGCTTGTTTTTGCTAGAACCCACAGCGCATTAGCTATCAGTCTTCCGTTTTGACCTCACAACAGCAAGAGGGCATGCAAATATTCTGCACGGAGACATGCATGTACAACTTTTTTTTGTCCTTTTCAACTCTGAATACTTTCATCAGTGGGTTTCGCTTGTCATGGGAAGCTGCACTCCACAGCCATGCCATCACACCTCTTTGCACGCTGGCAGTTGGCAGTTGCCGGGTACTGGATTGGACTGGGTGTCCACACCTGTTTAGCCACTTGGAGGAACCATGGCACTCTTTCTGTTCTGTAAAGGCATCCTACTAGACACGGCCCTAAAACTTCTTATAGCTACCCATACACCTTAGTGTGTTTCCTTTTCTCCCACAGATGTTATATACAGAACTCCAAGAGCAGAATTTAACTCAAGGCTACTACATCTTAGTACAGATGTCTGCATGAATGTGTTCACAGGCACAGTAAAGAGCTAAGTAGCCAGTGGGACATTCAAGGACTTGGTACAGCTGCCCGTACATGAGTGTTAAATGGCATTTGGGATCCCCTAGCATAGCCTATCTGGTGTGCAGCAGCTAGTTCACTGGGGTGAGATGTCACCTCAGAACCTGTGTTATTTTGACCAGCCTCAGGCAGATGGCTCAGATGCCCTCAGGCATCTCAGATATTGCTCATTGCGTGTTGTGTTATCCACTATCTCTAGCCCTTGCTCAGGTAAATTGCTTTCTGGGCTCCACTGACTACTTTTACTAGTGGCTTCATTCAGTTTGTCCACACATAGGCACCAAGGGATTCTGGAGACACACCACCTTTGACTGCTAGTCCAGGATGCCTAGTGAGAAAATGACACTGTCCTGATGCATGAAGCACAGATAAGTATCAGCCATTTCTTCAAGCTGTTCAACAGTTATAACTGGAGGAAAGGTTTTGTTTACATATAGATTTAAGTCCTTCTGAAACCATGCGTCAGCAATGAAGAATTATGTCTTTTTACATATATTCAGCATTATATTTCTGAGTCTTCTGCTCTAAGGTCTCCAGAGTAAAGAAACCATCCTTTTTTCTTACGTTTCCCTTATGTGAGAAGAACTTTCTTAAATAGGAATCACAGGACAGATGTTCCTTCCAGCTCCATCCTGTACTCTGCTAGCAGCTCCCTCCTCCCCTGGAATATATCCTCACACCACCTCTTTCTGTCTCTGGTTCCCAGCTTCCCAAATGAGTGCACGCTCTTAATAAGACCAAAGGACAGACATGTTTCCAGCAGAGGAATGCAGACATCTCCCCTGTGTCTAAGTCTTTTTCCACCTGCAGCTCCCATCCCACTTCAGAAATGCTGCATTTCTCACCCTCTGTCCTAAAGTACAGCCGTTTACCTTCTGTTCCCTGTATTTCTTCTTTTAGCATTAGTATCACTGCTTTCAACGCCATCTTGGTTTATTCACCTTTGCTCAGTTAAAAAAGAATAAAAATCTGTTTGCTTTCAGGCTCCATCTCCCTGCATGGTATCCATTATAGAAAGGTTTTCAGTGAAATTGCTGGTGTGGTTTCGTCCATGTAGTGTGTGCACCCTTACAGAGGCTCTCTGTAAACTCTCACTGAGCCACGCACTCCACCGTAACTCTTGCATTAGTTCCCAGAGGTCAGACATTGTCATAGCTTGTGACGTTTGCCAAAAGACATATAGCTTCCGATTTTTGAAAGCTTCAGCTCCATGTTTTGCATCCTTTTTATTAACGTGTCTGACTCTTGACTGTCAAAGAGCTAGTCACATTCTGGAGGCTTCATACCAGACTGGATTTAGAAAAAGCTAAGTTTGTTTGCTTGAGGATTAATCCTGGGTCTTGCTGAAACTTCCTACTAAATCTTTTGTCCCAGTTCCCAGTCCCAATGTGGTCTCTGTCTCTGTTCAGAAGTATTAAAGGCTAAAATTGTAAGATGTGATCAGTTGCAAAGCCTGTTTTGTACTCTGGAAGCACATCTGACACTTGCTTCATTTCAACACTGTTCCTCATTTTTTATGCAGTAACACAATTTCATTATCAGTTTGAGTTAATTGCAAGCTATTAAAAATAGAAAATGCTTCAGAATCAGCAAAAGTCAGAACTATAGCTTAATATCTGTCTCTTTAGGCACCAGACACCAAACTCAAACCTTCTCCAGTCATTTTCTACATTTCTGGATAATTTAGCGGTTTTTTTTTTTCTTTTGTTTTTTTTTTTTTTTTTTTTTTAATCTGCTCCATTCTTCTTCTGGGAAATGTTCTTAGTTCATTTTATTTCTATACCTACTCAGTATTCATTTTGCTTTAAGCCGCAGGAGACAGCAGAACAGTTTCATTTGGTGTTTAAGCTTTGGCTGATTATGATTTCAACTTACGAACCTCTGCCCAGCAGAAGACCTGGTCCCAACCAGTGCTTGCCAGCATCTGCTGAAGTGCGGTTCCAGGCAGCCTTCCTCCCTGCCGCTCCAAGAAAGGTAATAATAACAGATGAATACAACCATGGATGCTTAGGAGACAGCAGGAGGACAATTTACAAACTTAATATGTTACCTCCAGGGTTACAGGGCATCACACATCTGCTTTGTGGCCATAATCATTACTCCTTCTGCCTTCCCTAAATGTAATGGATCTTTTCCACTAAATGGGTCCATCGGTTTATGCAAGGAGATGAATACCTTTCTCCCCTATGTCTGTGAGCACTGTGGAGCCCGAGAACTGGTACAAAGCAAGAAGTCAGCAGTGTATGGGGAAAGGTAAATAAGGTATGTGTACGGCATTAAGTGATGGGCAGCCTCCTTCACAGAAATCAGGCGGTATTGTTAGTTGCACTGGGGAAGTGAAAAGGGTAAGCGTGGAATTAAAATGAAACCCACCTTATGACACCATTTCTTCTTCAGTTATATGTTTTAGTTTAATATATCCCTGTTGGTGACCAAGTCAAGGAGCAAAGGCATGGTTTGCTCTCACTTCAAGCTGCAGACCTATTATTCTACCAGTGGGAAATAAGGCTTTTGCAGTCTATTATGGGAAGCAAAATTGCTTCATCCTCAGGAATCCAAGTATTTCACGAGCTAGCAATAGGGAGCCCATACAAAGCTATAATTTGCAATCTGAATCTAATTTCAAACTTCATCTCACCAAAAATGAAAATTAATGTATGAAGGGACTCCTTGTATCACAAGTACTCTCTTTCTGAATTCTATTACCTTCTGAGTTAACCCACAATTTAGCTTTTTTAAACAAATCAAATTGAAATTGATGGATGCTTTAAAGTTTGTAGTTTAATTTCTTTGTGTACCGTATCTTAACAAATTACAGTCAGTTTAGGGTAAAACCAAGTGTACATAATATGAAATAATCTTGTCAGGAAGCCTACTTGCTTAGGCTGCAGAGTTTTCAAATCTTAGCATAAAGGAGAACTTTTTATAGACCATATCCAAGTGGGTTGAGACTATGCAGTCCTGCACATCTCCTGGAAATAGACATTAAGGACAAATAATCAGCATCCCAGATGTGGCTTTAACCTCTAATTCCATACATACATAATGTATATCCTTCTGATCTGAATAACGCTACATTGGAGAAGACAGGCTAGACACGGCTTGTCTTAATGGAAGTGACAAGAATGATTTTGAGGCACCAGAAAGACAATGTTTCCCAAGCTGAGGTAGGACAGACAGCTATGCTTTTATGCAGGTGGGGTCTTTTGAGTGGCATGTTTACCCAAGACCTAAATACTAGATTGACTTCGATAGGTTCAATGAACCCGTGTACCAGGAGGAGGTGTCTGGGAGGCTTCTGTTACCAGCAGGAGCCTGCGTGAGCTGTGCCGAGCGGGAAGCCAGATAGGTCCACAGCCTGGGGTCACCTCACTTCAGCCCTGGAAACAGATCCAAGCAGAGGAAAGGATTGTGTGTCAGCACGCATGGGCAATGAGTGAAGGCATATCCTGCAGTAAGGGGAACCCCGAGCCACCTCTGGTTGCTAAAGGATCTGCTTGCACATCAGCCATGACATTTCCCATGCCAGCCAGCTGCACCACTCTACTTTTTAAACTTTTAAAAATAAAGTTGATACATGACAACTCTTTCTAACAACAAGCTTATGTAAAAGCTAAGAAAAGTAAATAAATGATGCTAACTAGTACCTTGATAAGTTCTTTTATGCTTTCAAGTACAGACTTGTGATCTGGCAACTCACCACACTCATGCTGGGGATATGCACCTTTCTGTCCCTGTGAAAGCTTCCTTGAATTTGGATCAAGTGTCAGGGACCACGGAAAGCTCTGCGCATGGGTGCTCAGGGAACGTGCTAGTAGCCACCTTCATTTCCTTATGGCCTGTTGCTTACTGCAAGAACACCTGCCACTGCAATGGGAAGAGTGTGCTGCCTCTGTGCTGCTGTGCCCTGCCTGCCAGGGGCTGCTGTGGAGCTGGCTTAGGGTGGGGGGCACTCACACCAGCTATGGTACCTGCCAGTACACTCCCTGGGGATGCTCACCTCTGAGCTACACAGGGAGGGCAGAAATACAAAGAAGTGCTCAGGTTAAATGTGTCCAGCAGCCTTAATTCAACCCCTGACACATAGGTATTCCATAACCTTAAGGACCTGGCTTTGAAATCTTAACATCGAGTGCAGTTTTTTACCTGCAATGAAGATAATGCAGTTTCTAGGTCTTACATTTCCATAGGAATTTAGTGAGCACTGATTTTCCCAGGTTTGTTTTGCATTGCTGTTATTTTTAATGGGCTTCCTACATTTCAGGTAGGCAACATTGAGAAATAGCCCATCTAACATGGGTTAATGTGGTTAGTTCTCTGTGGAGGAAGAGTAATCACATGAAACATGAGTGCTTGTTCTTGTGATTCCTTCCAAGGGTCGGGTAGTACTTTTTTTCTGACTTGCGTTAGCAATTGCTTTAGCTCTCAACTTGGAAGAACTGAAGAGCACAAAGAGTTCAATACCATGTTCTCACTCTTCATGCATTTCCGTAACTGAGCTCTCAGTCCTTTGCCCGCAGAATAAAAACACGATCCAGTATAAATCAGCAGAGACAAATGCAAACGGTATGTGCAAATAGTAGTACATATTTACGGTAAAGAAACTGATTATTGAGGAGTAAATCAAATTGATGTCACCTTCCAGAATCATTTAACACTGGACTGGACAACACACAATGTGCCTAAATACAGAGGGGAAGCTTGGGTGGGCAGACAGGAAGAATTTGTGGGGCAACAATTTTCTCTTGGAAAGCCAGGGAAACCCCAATTTTCATGACATATTTACCATGCCCTTCAGAGGCCTTTTATTTAGAACGATCCTAAGCAAGGTTGATCTATATGAACATCATGTTTTTATGTGCATGTGTAGACAATTGTGTAGTAGATTAGCCTTGTATATTTTCATGAACAACATTTCTTTTGTACTGCTAACAAATATGTTTCAGAAGAAAAGAAAGAAAGCACAAAGATACTGGGTGCACTTTGTTATTTATGCATGTGTTTTATTGCTAAATAATGTATGTTATTTGGCAAAAGAAAGTTATTCTTGTGCCTATTGACATTAGTATTGCTGTTTCTGCAAACATTAGATTTCTCATACATATGCAGTACCTTGCCTTTCTCGCTGCACACCCAGGTAAGCAATCATCATTCAGTATTTCATTGTGTGAAATGCCAATAAAGAGTCTTGCAGCACCCACTGCTTTTACAGCCTCTGGCTCCGTGCTTTAAACAGTGCTGTTTTAAACATTGTTTCCCAGAGGCGCAGAGGCTGGAGAAAGCAGGTCCAAATAGCAAAAGATCAGCTTTGGAGCTAGGGGTGAAGTGGTACAGGTCACTCGGAGCCCATCCATACTTGTTCCTTCCTTCCCCTGGAGGGCAGCAGAATATTGCTGTTAAGGTCAGTTCACTTGATGTTAAACCCTTGGGACTAACATAACATTGCTTCCTTAGCTCTGCTGAATTTTTCTGCCATGTTATCCCCCCCATCCTGGAAACAATCTGTGGTGCCGCTGGGTGGGAGGAACATTACTAGCTGAGGGGAATGGGTTGAAATGTGATGCTTCTATTGAAAGTGTTAAATGAGACAATTTTCTAATCTGTAGGTACCTTCAGGTTGCAATTTGCCTCTTGCCTCCCTCAAATTCCACATCAGCTCCAGGAAGGCTCACATCTGGGATACTGAATTGGTTCATTGAAGGTGTTACATTGGCAGGGCTGGAAAATAAGCTCTACCTTGTCACAAAATTGGGGCTTGTAGACCTGGACCTACAGACTGTCTGAGAAATCTCCGCATCCACTTTATGCTACAGAAACAGTTTGTCCTGTTATGGGCAGGCACATTGCAGATCATGTTACATATCTCACGACCCCCAAATCTTCAGATATTCCATCTGATTCACTTGGGGTTTTGGGAGCAATGTGAATGTCATTTTCAGAGCAGCTTTTCCACACAACCTTGCCAATGTCTTTGAGCATTCACCTGAGCTAGAAGCACCATCCTTAAAAGGGAAGGGTTCATAAGACATTTATCCTCCCATATTAAGTTTAAATGTTCAGAAGCAATGACAGTCTCCTAAAGTAGTGAGGCTGCCTTGCAAACCATTAAAATCTCTTTGCTATTCCTACTTTCTGGGACCATATTTTCAGTTTAATTTTCAGCTGTTTTGGTGATAATAAAGAGCCAACCAAAACAGAGGGTACTTTCATATATGCACTGTCATGAGTTCTACAACAGGCTGCAAGCATTGCCCTTCTCATCTTCACCTGCTGCCCCTTGCTCAGGCTGCAGCATAACTTTGCCCATTGCAGTGGCAGGCATTTATGCGGTAAGCAACAGGCCATAAGAAAATGAAGGTGGCTACAAGCACATAGGTTTTCCAATCAGAGCGACCTCAAGAGCACTAGTCGCAAGCTGGCAGCTTGGAAATATAAGATCCCATATCCCATTATCAGTCTCACCACATCCTCCCTTTCAAGCACTGTTTGAAGAACCCCAAGGCAATCGAGTAGCTATTGAATCATTTCTGTTAAAGCTGGACTTCCTAATGCTGGCTGTGGTTTATTAAAAAAAAATAGCACTGGAAGAAATTTAAAGAAAGCATAAATTGTATTACCTTGGAAAGTACTGGAAAGTGAGTGTTGAGGTCCAGCAAGGGCATATAGGGTAATGTATTAAATATGATATCCTACCACAAGCAGGACTTTCTTCAGCTGTAGGAGACGTGATGAAAAATAGGGTTAAAAGAAGGTTAAGAGGCTCTGGATTCTCAATTACTTTGTAACAAAAGTGTCTTGGGGTGATTTATGAGAGATTCAGGACTTTTATGTCTTCTGGGAAATGAAATTTTTTTTTTATGGGAAGCTATTCAGAATGCCATAAACCCCTAGTTTTTTTCCGACTAAATATATTTTGTACCTCCAGGTATCGTGTGGCAAAATAAACAATAATAATAATAAGGACAGGTCAGATGAAAAGCCTCATTTCTGTTGGATAAATGTCTGCAGGAGAGGCCTCTTAGCACTCTGCAGTGGATTAGGAAGGTAGCAGGATGCCTCTGCCTGTGGAGATGCTCCTCACCTGGAGGTCGCCCACATGCCCAAAGCCTACAGTGCCAGCCAGGCATCCAACAGGCAGGAGAGGGTCTCCACGCTAGAGCCGGGTGCTCGCCTACAGCTGACCCACAGGATGAAGGTAACTATCCATAACAGGTGCATGCCATAGCCAAGGAGGATGATACAGTAACTTGGCAGCCACTAGCCTTATACTGCTCTGAAAAGCAACTGTATACAACACCATGCTCTCCCATATACACAGCCTGTATATTAAGGTCATCGGTGCTTCCCAGAGTGGTAAAATTACATTTTTTACACAATTTCATTCCTGCTATCCCAGAACAGCCAACACCATGATGGGATATTAGTTGGATGCTTTTCATCGTGAAACATCAACTGAGTCATTTACTGAATTCTAACATTTTTGCATCTGGGTTGCAGGAAAACAGATGTACACAAGTGACTCTGAGGACTGAAATGACTCATGGCACTTTATGACTAGTGATGGCATGTGAGAAAGAAAGACAGCAGCTTGAACCACAGAGCCCAGTCTGAGCCCAGAGGACTGGTAACTAGAACATCTTTTATTTGTAATCAGAGCACATCTCTTATGGAAGCTGCTGAACGATGGTAAACTTGAATGCTGTGTGCCACTCTTTTACAGAGGCATTTCACAGTGTGTAAGGGCATTGTAAGAGCAATACCATTTCTCAGATGTGCAGCATGTATTCTGACTCTAATACTATCTTTTCTGTGTATCAGTGGGAATTCTCGGCGTATAAAATAACAGTACCAGAAACAAAATGACATTTGCAGGTTGGGAGAAAAAATTTTGCCCTAAGACTGATCAGAAATGAAATTTAAAAGATGCAGAGATTTACTGGTTCAGCCTGCAGTCAAGCTGCTCAATGCTGCAATGCCAAAGAGAGTCAACTACTATCAGCCATTAGCTTATCCTCCTAAAGCACCAAAATCAATCCCTGAAATGAAGTAAACATAGCTGCATTGATCTGGCAATGACCTAATTTTTGAAAGTCACTAAGAGGCTATAATGGTGTTTTATAATGGTATTTTAATAAAATACAGCATTTGTTGGAGTGTTGACATGCAGGCAATAAGAAGGTTACGTGATTGCTCCCATCAGTCTCAGGACTGGAGAGCAAATGGTGGCAGGAATCTTCCCCAGGGTGCAACCAAGAGACAAGAACATCATTAGAAAAACCAAGCACTGTTCAATTAAATGTGACTTTAGTCACATTTAGACATTTAATCACACTATAGTGGGGTGATTTTTCTGGATAACTCTGGCATAGGAACAAAAAGACGCATTGTTTTCCGCTTCGTGGGGAGAGCTTACAGAACCAGCATCCTCCTTGTTAGGGCAGCCTGTTAATTTGCCATGGGCAGCTCTCTTGAGCTGAGAATCACAGTGTCAGATGTGCACAAACCTAACTCAAGTGACTTTGCTGGTTATGCTCCATACCACGGGTGTACGCCCAACTGCTATACGATATTTCTATACCCCATGTTTCCATAGCCCTGTAGGTTGTTGCTTCCCATACTCTACATTAACTGTTTGCTGCAATCACCAATACATGAACAGCCTCACCAGACACCTTCCTTCCCCCTTCTTTCTCCCGGCATTACTGCAGCCAGGGCTAGCAGGGACATCGGGAAGGCAAGGGGCAGTAAAGCCTCTCTACAGGGCCTGCTTTTTGAGAGGTACAAGCCTGACTTTTATAGATGGTCCACAGTCTTAGCTTTTGCCTGAGTGCCCTTGGTGTCCTGGCCCACCCTGTTTGCACTGGTGAGCACTGGGATTGCTGGGCACTGATGCCTGCCCTTGGGGACAGGACAATCCCTGTGGCTCTTCAAATTTGAAACTGAAGTGTAAACTCCTGGTTCAACCAATGTTTTTTAGCATTAATTTTCTTTTTGTCAGCTTGAGTAACAACTTTTTTCCTTTCACACATATGGAAACCTGCTACAAACACTTTATTCTTTCTCTAGCTGTCCTGATTATATTAAAGATTCCTCTTAGCTGTTAGCTACAACATTGATTTCTCACTAACTACCACCTTACGGTACAAAAGGATTATGGTTCTGCCCCTATTAAGACTCTCTTACGGAGTGTCTCATCTTTCAGGTGGGGGAAGCCTTATGTGCCCTTTTCCTTCCTAACACGAGCTTTAGTGCACCTTTAGAACTTTCCGAGTGGTACCAGGAGATACTCCTCTGTTGCACACCCTGGAGCAATGTTGCCTGTTACCTCCCATCCAGGGCTATATGGTCCACTCCCCTGGGATGTGTATAGTCTAGTGCTTTAGGTCTATACCGACAGAGAGGTAGAGACATGCCAGATCAACGTAACCCTGCAGCCAGACAAATGTATGTCCTAAAATTGTCCATGTGGCTGCTACCTAAACCTGATGGTGACCAATGCCTTTTACTGGTGGAGGGTGGGATTCGGCTTCAGAGATACCTACATACGCTTACCCTGAAGCTCCTGCATGCAGATGTCTACACGAGGGCTGGTGTCAGCTCCCAGCAGTCACTGGAGATGGGATACAGGATTTGGTGGCCTGAGACCCCTTCAAGACATCTGCATGCAGGCAGCAGACGTACTATAGGACTGACAGGAGGTCTGTACTCCTCCAAAGGAGCAGGTGAGGGGAAGCTTAAGGCACTCATGTGGCACTAGATGTTTACACTTAAGCAACTGAAGTGAGCAGTAAATGTTCTTCAGCAAGTCCCTGGAGAGTCTTGCTGTCTGTTCCTGGGTGTTCATAGAAAAGATTGTGGGAAAAGTAAGTATTCGCGGCAAAGAGCAGGAATAACTCTGTAACATAGTGGCTAGGACACTTGCCCAAATGCCAGCCCCTGCTGCAATGTATGTTGTGCCAGATACTCATTTAAGTGAGGACAGAAACCTGCTGGTTCCAGGTAAGTTTCCAGATTGACGTTGATTCATATTTCCTCTGATTCTCCCCTGTTTTCTTCTTCCCTTTCTCTCAGCCTTTTCCCACCATGGTGCTCCTTTCACACAGCAGCTTTCAGCTGCTCTTGCTTGGAAAGGCTGGTTCAGGCAACCAGCACAAGAGTCTGAGCTGTGAATCCAGGTTGGAGACTACTCATAAGTCTCAGTGACAAAGCCAAAGACACACATGCTTCTCTCTTCAGCCACTTCCCTTCGGCTGACTCTGCTTGGCTTTTGGGCCTTTGCAGATTCACAGCCATGGATAAGGTGCCCAGAAGGCCCCCTCATGCCTGAGGGAAGCCCCATATGTGCCACTTGACGAGCTGTGCATGGGTGGAGATGCCCCTCATGAGGGTCCTTTTCAGCTTCACGCTGCTGCTGCTCCTGCACATGGCCCAAATGTGCCTATCCTCATTACAAGCCTTCAATCTTCAGCACAGTCCTTTTAGGTCACACTAAAGAATTTAGGGGGAACCATGAGAACTAAGTAGTTAAAGGGTGTGGGCTGATACAACTACTAATGAGGTTTTCTCGTAGTTGCCTGCAGAAGCAAAGTACTCAAGTTGATGCTTCAGCACGTCACTCCATTCCATATCCCTAATTAAACTCTGTTCAGTAGTTTATGTCCCTAGAAACCAGTAACAAGCTAAGATGCTCTTTTTTGCTTCCCTACAGTATCCATTATTCAGCTTTTTTAACTTCTGTTTCTAAGGCAAGCTCCCTGATCCTGTTAACTTCAGCCTTGTAAACAACCTCCTTCCAGTAATATAGGATATTATGTCCCTATTACTATAAAACCGTACTATCTTTTCTGTTTTACTTGGTTCCAGTGCCTCACCAAGGTTCCTTGGAAAATCATCCCCTCAGCTGCTTAAATAACTCCATTCCTAACAATCCCAGGGTTTAAAAAAAGTGGTTCTTCTTCAAAGGCTTGACTTCAGCTACCTGAAACATTTCCTGCTCTTCTGTCTGATGTTACCTTCTGGATACCTCACCCTGTCTCTTTGGAGTTGTTTTTTTGGTGCTGGGTTTGTACGTCCTGCATGAAGTTTATTTTATTTTGCCCTGGAGGCCATGGATCTACTTTGTAATTACAAGTCTTTGTTGCCTTTCTCTGAGTTCTTTCCAGTTTAGCAGCACCTATTTTTAATTGACTTGGCAGAGAAAGGATCTGAGCCTGAAATGCACCGCAGATTACAAGAACTCTTTTTTTTTAAGTTTTGCCTTGAGCAAGAACAAGGTAGATTTTTGCTTGATTGGCAAAAGCTTGGATCATCTTCCAAGTGTAACCGAGAGCACTGCCTGTGCTTTTTGCAATTTCTCTTAAACTCTTTGGAACGTGAGGAGTCCACAAGCTCTGTAATTCCTCTTGTAAGGATCAACATGGACTTCTGCAAGGCCTCTGAAGCCAAAGGGCTCTGTGCCTCTATAATCTTAGGATCATAGAATGGTTTGGGTTGGAAGGGACCTTAAAGATAGAATCATTTAGGTTGGAAAAGACCTTTGAGATCAAGTCCAACCGTCAGCCCAGGACTGCCAAGTCCATCACTAAACCACGCCACTAAGCACCACATCTATGCATTTTTCAAATGCCTCCAGGGATGGTGATTCCATCATTTCCCTGGGCAGCCTGTTCCAATGCATGACCACCCTTTCCATGAAGAATTTTTTCCTAATATCCAATCTAAACCTCGCCCGGCATAATTGGAGGCCATTTCCCCTGGTCCTGTGGCTTGTTATCTGGGAGAGGAGACTGATACCCACCTGCCTACAGCCTCATTTCAGGTAGTTGTAGAGAGCAATGAGGTTCCCCCTCAGCCTCCTCCAGCCTAAACAAACCCAGTTCCCACAGCCGCTTCTCGTAACACTTGTGCTCCAGACCCTTCACCAGCTCCATTGCCCTTCTCTGGACACGCTCCAGCACTTTGGTGTCTTTCTTGAAGTGAGGGGCCCAAACCTGAACCCAGGATTCAAGGTACAGCCTCACCAGTGCCAAGTACAGCGGGAAAATCACTTCCCTGGTCCTGCTGGCCACACTATTTCTGATACAAGCCAGGGTGCTATTTGCCTTCTTGGCCACCTGGGCACACTGCTGGCTCGTGTTCAGCCAGCCATCAACCGGCGCTTCTCCTCGCTGAACTTCATACAATTGGCCTTGGCCCATCGTTTCCAGCCTGTCCAGATGCCTCTGCAGAGCCTTCCTGCCCTCGAGCAGATCAACACTCCCACACAACGTGGTGTTGTCTTCAAACTTACCGAGTGTGCACTCGACCCCCTCATCCAGATCATCAATACAGATATTAAACAAAACTGGCCCCAGTACTGAGCCCTGCGGAACACCACTTGTGACCGGCCACCAAGTGGATGTAACCCCACTCACCACCACTCATTGGGCTCGGCCAGCCAGCCAGCTTGTTACCCAGTGTAAAGCACACCCATCCAAGCCACGAACAGCCAGTTTCTCCAGGAGAATGCTGTGAGAAATGCTGTCAAAGGCTTTACTAAAGTCCAAGTGGACAACATCCACAGCCTTTCCCTCATGCACTAGGCAGGTCACCTTGTCATAGAAGGAGATCAGGTTTGTCAAACAGGACCTGCCTTCCATAAACCCATGTTGGCTGGGCCTGACCCCCCAATCATCCTACACATGCCATGTGATGTCATTCATAGTGATCTGCTCCATAACCTTACCTGGCACCAAGGTCAGGCTGACAGGCCTGTAGTTTCCTGGATACTCCTTCTTGCCCTTCTTGTAGATGAGCATCACATTGGCTAACCTCCAGGCTTCTGGGACTTCACCAGTTAGCCAGAACTGTTGATAAATGATGGAAAGTGCCTTGATAAGCTCGTTTGCCAGCTCCCTCGGTATCCTTCGGTAGATGTCATCCAGCCTCATGACTTGTGTGAGTCTAAGTGGAGCAGCGGATCACTAGCTGTTTCCTCCTGGACTGTGGAGACTTCATTCTGTTCCTCCTCGTCCTTGTCTTTCAGCTCAGGGGGCTGATTACCCAGAGAGTAACTTGCTATCAAAGACTGAGGCAAAGAAAGCACTGGGTGCATCAGCCTTTTCCTCATCCCTTGTGGCAATGTTCCCCCCCACATCCAATAAAGGGTACACATTATCCTTGGCCCTCCTTTTCGTTTCTAATGTATCTGTAAAAACATTTTTTCTTATCTTTTATGGCAGTGGTCATCTTGAGTTCTAGCTGGCCTTTTGCCTCTCCAATCTTTGCCCTGCACAACTGTGCGACATCCTTGTAGTCCTCCTGAGTTGCCTGCCCCTTCTTCCAAAGGTGGTAAACTCTCCTTTTTTTCCCTGAGTTCCAGCCAAAGCTCTCTGTTCAGCCAGGCCAGTCTTCTCCCCTTCCATCTTGTCTTTCAGCACATGAGGATGGCTTGCCCCTGTGTCTAAGATTTCCTTCTTGAAGAATGTCCAGCCTTTCTGGACCCCTTGGTCCTTCAGAACTATCTCCCAAGGGGCTCTGTCAGCCTCAGCCACAGTTGTAAACAGGTCAGAGATGGCCCTCTGGAAGTCCAAGGTTGTGGTTCTGCTGACCACCCTCCTTACTCCTCCAAGAATCAAAAATAATCATCTCATGATCACTATGCCCAAGATGTCCTCTGACCACCGCATCGACCACTAGTCCTTCCCTGTTTGTAAACAGCAGTGTTTGTAAACAGTTTGTAAACAGATGTCCAGTGGGGCATCTCCCCTGGCTGGCTCACTCACCAGCTGTGTCAAGAAGTTATCCTCCACACAATCCAGGAACCTCCTAGACTGTTTCCTATCCACTGTGTTGTATTTCCAGTGGACATCTGGTAGGCTCAAGTCCCCCATGAGAACAAGGGCTAGTGACTGTGAGACTTCTCCCAGTTTCTTGTAGAATGTTTTGTCTGTCTCTTCATCCTGGTTGGGTGGTCTGTAACAGACTCCCACCAGGATATCCACCCTCCCTGATATGGCCCTCCCCTTATCTTTACCCATAAACATTCAACCTTGTTACCATCACTCAGCTTTAGACAGTCAAAACACTCCTTGACATACAGAGCTACCTCACCTCTCCTACTGCCTCTCCTTCCTTGCCTACCCATTCTGAAGGGTTTGTAGCCATCCGCTGCAGCACTCCAGTCATGCGAGTTATCCCACCATGTTTCCATGATGGCGATTATGTCATAGTCTTCCTGCTGCACGAGCTTCCAGCTCCTCCTGTGTGTTGCCCATGCTTCGGGCATTGGCATAGATGCACTTCAGCTGTGCTGTTGTTCTCACCTCCAACGCTGGCAAGCCATCCCCAGGCTCATCTCTGACTAGCCTGGTTTTATTCACTTCCCCCTTTCCCCAGCCACTTCCTTACGCACTGAGTGGTCCATCCATCAAACCCACATCTCTCCAATTTAAAGACAAGGATGTCATGCAGGACAGTGTCAAATGTTTTGCACAAGTCCAGGTAGATGATGACAGTTGCTCTTCCCTTACCTACCAATGCTATAACTCCATCATAGAAGGCCACAAGATTTGGCAGGCACAATTTGCCCTTAGTGAAGCCATGCTGGTTATCACCAATCACCTCCATATTTTCCATGTCTCTTGGCATAGTTTCCAGGAGGATCTGCCCCATGATCTTACTAAGCACAGAGGTGAGACTGACTGATGTGTCATTCCTTGGGTCTTCCTTTTTCCCCTTTTTAAAAATGGGGTTTATGTTTCCCTTTCTGCAGTCTGTGGGAATTTTGCTGGGCTGTCACAACTTCTCAAATATCATCAATAGTGGTTTAGCAACCTCACCCACTGGCTCCCTCAGGACCCACGGGTACATCCCATGGACTTGTGCACTTCAGGTTCCTTAGATGGTCTTGAACCTGACCTTCTACAGTGGGTGGTTTTTCATTGTCCCAGTCCCTTCCTTTGCCTTCTGTGACTTGGGCAATGTGGCAGGAGCACTTGCCGCTGAAGACTGAGGCAAAAACTTTGTTGAGTACCTCCTCCTTCTGCATGTCCCAGGTAACCAGGTCTTTTGTTTCCTTCCAGAGAGACCCCACATTTTTCCTAGGCTTCCTTTTATCACTGATGTACCTATAGAAGCTTTTCTTGCTGTCCTTGATGTCCCTGGCCAGTTTTAATACTATCAGGTATTTAATACAATACTAGCTTTCCTAACCTGGTCCCTGGTTGCTTGGAGTTTCTCTGTATTCCTCCCAGGCTACCTGTCCTTGCTTCCACCCTCTGCAGGCCTCTTTTTTGTGTTTGAGTTTGTCCAGGAGCTCCTTGTTCACCCATGCAGGCCTCCTGGGGCTTTTGCCTGACTTCCTCTTTGTCGGGAGGCATCGCTCCTGAGCTTGGAGGAGGGAATTCTCAAATACTAACCGGCTTCCTTGGGCCCCTCTTCACTCCAGGGCTTTATCCCATGGTACTCTACTAAACAGATCCCTGAAGAGGCCAAAGTCCGCTCTCCTGAAGTTCAAGGTAGTGAGTTTGTGATCCTTCCTGCCCTAAGGATCTTGAACTCCACCATTTCAAGGTCACCGCAGCCAAAGCTGCCCTTAAGCTTTACGTTCCCCACCAGCTCCTTCTCGGTGGTGAGAACAAAATCAAGCATAGCACCTCCCCTCGTTGGCTCCTTGCCACGTGGAAAGGAATTTATCATTAATGCATTCCAGGAACCTTCTGGACTGCCTATGCCCTGCTGTATTGTAACTCAAGCAGATATTATGGTGGCTGAGGTCCCCCGTGAGGACCAGGGCTTGTGAACAGGAGGCTGTTCCTCTCCGTCTATAAAGAGCCTTATCTGCTCAGTCTTCCTGGTCAGGTAACCTGTAGCAGACCTCCACTATAATGTCACCTGTCGCTGCCCTCCCTTCAGTCCTGACCCATAAACTCTCAGTCAGCTCCTTGTCCATCCCCAGGCAGAGCTGCGTGCACTCCAGCTGGTCACTGACATAGAGGGTGACACCCCCTCCTCATCTCCCTGCCTGTCCTTCCTAAAGCGCCCGTATCCTTCCATTCCAACACTCCAGCCTTAGGAGCCATCCCACCATGACTTTGCGATGCTGATAAGACCAGAGCCCTGCAGGCAGGTGCACATCTCTGACTCCTCCTGTTTGCTCCCCAGGCCACACGTGTTTGCATGGAGGACTTTAAGTTGGGCCCCCATGAAGCTGACCTGGCTGCAGTGGCTGGAATTGCTTTGTGCTGCTCTCCTGCCGACCCGTGATCCCGCTCCGGGCATCTGTTGCTGGCACTGGCATCAAACTGGTTGGAGTGGGATGGACTGAGGTTCCCCTGTGTTGTAGGGGAATATTATATGCCATATTTCTGCTGATATTAGATGGATTCAGAGAAAGAGTTTTTGTCTCAACTGGATACCTCACTGAGCCTGAAAATAATTAGAGTCTAGTAAGAAGCATATTACAAGCAGAAAAGTGAATTAAATTTAATAAATTAGATTTGAAGTAGAAAATATATTATTATTAGAATTTTTTTGTAAACTATTTTTCTCCTATGGATTATAATGCATCATATTCCTACATTTATAATTACTTGCTTTTGCTTTTACTTTAATCTTCGTAATTAAAGCTGAGAGGTATAAAAAGTGCATTAATATGGTTGCAATTTCTAGGAAGTAAATTGTAGTAAGAAATGCCAGATCATCCTAACAGTTTTACAGTGTAACATGGAAGCCACACCCACAGCCGGTTACTGTAAATCTTGTATTCAAATGGGGGTGAATGGATGAAATAGGTATAAAACTCCTATATACATTCATGCAGATGCATCTATAAGCATACATCCCCTCCTATAAAAACACAGCAGATCAGTATTGGATAGTCTGCCAAGCAGCGGTTACCTGAGTATATAGGTTTTGTACTTAATATAAATATTTAGGAATGATGTGATTTTTATCATTTATAAAACAATGCTGTTTCCACTTTGCGTGCAGGCTGAAGTAATGCATTCAAAATCCCAGACCACAATGCAACCTCGCTGCTACACTCATTTCTGCTCACATACACAGCCTGCACCCTTGTGGAACTGATCCTGCAAGGTGTTGAGTGATCTGCCATGAGCAATAACACTCTAAAATGCAAGCTTATGGCTTAACCACACAAGTTATTCATCTGAGCCTGAAGCACAATGTAAGTGCTTAAAGGTAGGCCAAGTACCTGGTGAGACTAGAAGTGTGGTGCCCAGCTGCTTGCAGGAACAAGCTTGCTCTGCAGTGGCAATCCCACACGTGACAGTAGACGTGTGCAGGGCTGGACCCTAGTTTTGCTTGACAACTGATCATGTTAGTGTTGGTGATAAGAGTCCACCCAGCAAAAGAGCAGGCTGGCTGCACGGGATGCAAATGTGTGTTACAACTTGACATAAGGAGCATTTGGGGAAGGTAAAAAGTTCTTCAGCCTACGTAGGCAAAAGGCCAAATGGAGAACTGAGCTTGTTAAATGAGCTGCTTTTCAGTTTGCACAGCCAGACAGAGTGGTACAACACTTCGAGGCACATGCCCTAATTTGCAATAGTTTGGATTATGGTAGTGCATTTAACAACATTTGATGATAGTCCAGAAAATCTTGGTGCCTCTAAGACTAATGCAAGATGGTGGCAGAGAAGGCTGCCAAGAGCATCCCTCCTACAGTTTGGTGCAGGAAGACCAGTATTCTGGAGATGGCACTCTTGTTGGAGCCAACAAAAGCTTTGTTTGGGATGGAGCGTGCTGGATTTTGGGTACTACAGACATATCCTGGGTGAAATACAAACCTTTCGAGGTTTTTTTTTCCTCACACCAGGGAACCTGGAAATAAGATGTTGAGATTGCAGTGGACCAGTAGCCTCTGGAGATGGCTGTGGGAAATGAAGCGCACAGAGCTTTACTGCACATATGCTTTCTTAATGACTGCAGGAGAGTTAACACAAAGCAGCTTTTAAAGAAAGAGCGACACAAATGAGTAAGCACTGGGAAGTTTACATTTGAAATAAAAATGTGTTCTTTACTTTAAAAAGGAGTTTACTTCTAAAGAAGGAATAGTTCTGATGGGTATCCTTTTTCTTCTGATTAAGTAGGAATTGTCATGATAAATAGCTTTATTGTAGAAAATTACATTTCTTAGAAGTCAATTATCTAATATACTCTAGACATAAGGGAAAAGGTATTTTTTTATTTTAGCTGATTTTAGCTGACCAAGGCAGCAGGTTGTCACCAACATGGAAAATGTTAACATGCTACCCCATAGATATACTACATTTATCAGTGTATTTCTAAGTGCCCAATCATTGTCATATCTCCCTGGGTACTTTACAAAATCAGATAAACCATGGCAACTGAATAATAATGTGACTTGAAGGAAAAGCCATTAACAAAAAGAAATGCATTCTCCCCACTAGTTCCTTAATTTAAAATTCACACCAGGCTTCAGCAATCTGAATATTAGAAGCAAAAAAATTTCAAAGAGAATATGCAATGAGTAAGTGGTTATATATTCCTATCTCCTCCCAGAAGAGTAAATGACAACTATGGTTGGCAGAAACCTGAGGAGTAGCACTATACCCAGTCAGACCAACTGTACCCAGTTTTTGCCTCCAGTGATGGCCTGCAGCAGACTGGTTTGGCACAGCATGTTTGGGTTTAAGCTTTGTAGCTCCAAAAAGGAGGCTAGCTACTACTGTATGTGTAGAGGAGTTCTGTTCTTCATTGCAAGCCATTGAAAGTAGGAAGGCATATAGGTCTTGTGCATTTTTCATTCTGGCCGGTCCAGCACCAGTTAATCTCATCAAGGCTGCTGGCAGCTGTGATGTGTGAGGGACTGTGGTACAGCTGCAGAGCCTCTCCCCATCATGTGGCAGTGCATCAGAGAGGGATACAGCCCACTTGCTCTGTTCCTCACAGAACTATCTAACTCCTTTTAAGAGTGGTTCGTGGCAGTGAATTCCACATGACAGTTGTATGGTATGTGGAAAATAATTGCCTTTCAGGAATTTCAGGTTTCTACAAGGGTGGTTGCTTTTATTAAGTTTGAAAGTGTCAGTACTAGACTTAAGTTTCTATCCTATTTTCTGCATTATATGCTTGCTCATTTGTCTGTCCTAACATTTAAAAGCTCTCCTCATGGGGGAATATATTCTATGCATATTTTTGGTATTATCTTTTTCTCTGGTTTCAGCTGTAATGTTTTTAGCTGAAGTATTTGAAACTGTGCACCCTAGAGACCTCCTTCTGTGTTAGTTAATGGGGCTTCAGTGACCTGCAGCAGAAACATTTGGTCTTCTTTTGGTTTGGTACTATTCTTTGTCACCTTCTTAATACAGCTCAACATTTATTTGATCTGCTTTCTTATTTCCTGTTGAAACTTCTTCAATGAGATATCCATGGTGATGTTCGTGTTCTCTCTTTTGATTTATTTGATTTCAAGTACTGTAGTACTGAGGTAGATGCAGCTGCTTTCTGCCTTGCATTTCTATCAGTTAATTTAACAACAACTATCTGTCCTACATTCATTTTCATCATTCATTACGTGACCTTTTTGGCAATGTTGTTAAATTCTTTGGAAATTTGGCACTGTCTTTTGTTTCTGTATTGTGAACTTGTCTCATCCTGAAATGATGTCACTTCATTCACTCCCATTTAGAGTCTTTTCTGGGTGATACAACTTATATCCATGGACGTTTCTTTGCTAACAGCCTTTCTTTTTATTGAAGATTGGTTATATAGCCTCTCTCTGTTGATAACTTTTCAGGTTCTTATAAAGCCAGAACAGAATGTTTCCCCTACATCTGGTTTTGACTCCATGAGTGCCTGGAGAAATATTCAGAAAATTTTGATGAATAAATGCTATTATTATAGTTTAATTGTATTTAAAAGGAAGAATAAAAAAAATGTATTGCACTATGGTCAGATTTATTCTGAAAAAAACCCTGAAATCTGCAAAATTGATATACTGTCATATAAGATCACCCTAAGTAATCAAAATAGTTAAGTCATCCACAAAAGTCATGGTTCTCTTCTACTTGCAGAGCACAGAATAGTACAGGGGTGGCTTCTTTGCCAGACTATACCTGCTAGCGTTGTCAGGGAGGAAACTAACAAATCAGGCTTTGGATACTCCAAATTATATAATTAGAGTCATTAGTAAGAATACCTGTGCATCAGGAGAAGCAAATATTAGATTAATGGAAAAAAAGCTTTTTCTTAATAGCTTCAGCCCCCAGTGAGAAGTTAATCCTGCATGTCAAACACACACCATAAACCGGTTCACTAATAGTCTCAGCCATCTGCTAAAAAAAAAATAAAGCGAGTCATTCATTTACAAGAACTTGTTAAGGTCAATAAACCCTCAAAGGTTAATGAAGTGTCCTGAGCATGGGTTTAGCTAGGTCTGTATGCACGGGAAGGCTCCTCCTGCAGCATAGATCCACCCCCCTGAGCAGTTTACAGAAGGCCTTTGACATTTTGGGAAACAGCTGGACATACGAGCAGACCTCTTCGTGGTTTGTGTGTCACACTGCCTGTGTAGCCGTGCCACCAACAAGCCTCACGGGGCTGCCCACAAACTATCCAGCCCAACAAGCTGCGGTGGGCTTTCCTGAACGCTGACATACAAACATAAAGAACAAGGGCTGTACAGCCTTGTATTTCTGCTGAACTGACAAACACAGGCAGACCAGATTTTACAAACCACTGACTTCAGCACACCCAACCAGTAATACACTTGTGCTGGTCTTGCAAGCACGTTTCCAGAGCACCCTGGATCCCAGAACTTTGAGAGCTACAGGGCACCCCAGGGGACAACCACTTCACCATCTCCTTTCAATCCAGCTGCAGCCTCACTATCCAAACCACTATGTTGGATCTACAATATTACTTATAAAACTTCCAGAGTTACCTATTCCATAGGTTAAAATAAACAGCAGAAGGGAGAAGTTCTCTTGAACAGGATACACACATGCACACAGAAATATATATATGTATATATAATGAATGATTTGATAAAAATTAAACCCAAAGCTTCAGCTATCAGGCTCAGCCTCAAGAAAAGACAGACTAGGCTGCATGCCCAGAGGACTAGCACATGTCTTTTCTGGCAAAGCAGAGAGGGAGATGTCATGTTCTACAGCCCAAAACCCCTTAAATGGAATGGGATTTCAGGTTGCCTGGAGAGCCATCTGAAACATAGCAAAGTAGCAGCTGCCCTTCCCCTCTCCCAGGGCAATGTGGCTTAGGGAAAGCAGTAAAATAAGGTTTTCAAACCTTTTAGGACTTAATATATTAGCATAGTTATGGCAAATTCCAGGCAGAAGTCTATCAGCTCCCTGGAAATTCCCAAGCGCTGCTACTAGCCCTGCCTGCCTGCCACCAAGACTGTGACAGGCAGGCACAAGTCTGCACCCATCTCTGGAAGGTGTCATGAGAAATGGTTACTGCAAGCCAGCTTGTGGCAGAGAAAATCACAGATTGATGTGGCCGAATGCATTTGAGGGAGGACAAGTTGCATTCTACTGAATGCATATAGATGAAGAATTCACATACTTTGCAGCTAAGTTTTACTTGATAGGTTGCAAGACTGTTGGTACATTCACCTTAGATTTCTTGCTGGGATCACCCACGTTATATTTTGAATTTTAGGCATGACCATGGATAAGGTTTGATGCTTCGTCACACTATGGGAGTTGTGTGGGGTCTCCTACTACTGTTTTGGATATTGTACATGATCCAGGTGCTCTTTGTGCCAGAGACAGCATTACTAGCAAGCCAATTATCTGCAAAACTGTGCAATGGACATTTGTACTTTGCTGGCTGCTTATGCAGTTTTTAATAACCTTGTAATCTCAGCCAAGACCATGCTTGGCAGGACAAACAGAGTTTTGTCCTGCCTCTGGACTTTCCCTTGCCAGAAGTGCCTCTGCCAAGATGCAGCTCTAACAGGATTAGTCTAGAGCAAGTGATTAACCCAAGGAGTTGGTGTAATGAAAAAATATGATTTTTTTTTATTTATTTAATGTGATTAGCAGCTGAAATACTACTGGTTAACGGCACCAGATAAATTGTCTGTAGCTCTCTTTAAATAATATAATGGACCATTAGCAGTTCAACAGGTGTTAGCTCAACCCAGCTTTGTCTGATACAAATACCAACACCTGCTCTCTAGCAGGAGCCAGGTAGCAGGGATCACATCATATATTTTCTGAAGAGAGCTCAAATTCTGGCCTTTCACAGTTACTAAAACAAAGACATTTTGAACTGGTCTCCTGAAAACCTTGTTCTGGGGCAGTAGTTAAGTCAGCAGGATTTCTGACACTGATTTCACTGAGAGACCTAAATCAAAGCATTTTTTGTTGGAAACATGGTGACAATCTAAAAAACAGCAGGCAGACTATCAGGACAAGCTTCCCAAAAAATCACACAATTGCAAGACTGGAAGAAACTTCAGGACAATTTTTGCGTGAAGCCCTTGCTTTACAGCAGAACCAAATATTTTCACACCACCCTGAGACATGTCTAACCTCTTCTTAAACCTCCAGTGAAGGTGATGTACAAGCTTTCTTTAAAAGTTTTTTTCCCAGTGTTTTACAAGCCCTTGAACTTGAAAACGCTTCCTAATATGTAACATAACATAATTTTGCATTCCTGCAAATGTAACTATTGTCTTGTTGTCAATAGATAATAAATTTAATCACTGTTCAATGAGAAGGTTTTTTTTTTTCATTTTAAGACCATTATTATATTCCACTCTATCTTTCACTTTTTGAAGAAAACAAACCATATATTCCAGCCTTTCCTTAGAAGTCAGGGTGCCTGAATTGTTGCATTTTAGCTCTTTTCCAGTGGACCCTCTTTTCTCAAAGGAGAGAACTAAAGTTGGACACAGTATTTTAGTAGCCCTGAGAAGAGCCAAATTATTTTCCATATCTTATCTGACACTCCTGCCAATACAGCTCATGACATTTTTGTTTTTGAGCAGAAGATTCCTACTTTTGACTCATGTCAAAATGGTGGTTTCTTGTAATCCTTGATCCTTTTCTGCAGAGCAATCCCAGACCCTTCTCTCTCAATACACCCAAACTTGTATTTGAGCATTTGGTTTTTTCCTTCCTAAGCGCGGTACTCTGTACTTGTCTTTATATCATTTCATCTTATTGATTTCAGACCATTTCTCCAATTTGTCAAGATCATTTCAAATTCTAAACTTGTCCTCCACAGAGCTTGCGACCCCTCCCAGCTTGGTGTCCTCACATTAGTATACATGCTATTCCATCATTTGAACTGCTAATGAAATTATTGAACAGAACTGGCCTAAGATAGCCCCCCACAAGAGTCAATATAAAATGCTTGTCTGGTTTGATACAGATCATTGATAAAAATGTGAACCATTCTGACTATACGTTTTCAAGGAACACATCCACTGTACAGTAATTTCAACCAGGCCATCTCCCAGCGTGCTGTGGAATGTTGGAGAATATTATACAGGACAGTGTCAAAAGCCTTACTGAAGACAAGACAGTGACTATTCTCTTATCCAGCAGACCTGTCAATAGAGGAAATCAGATAGGTTTGACGTGATTTGTTTTTCACAAATCCATGCTGGCTGTTTCTTATGACCTTATTATTCTCTAGGTGCTTATAAATCGACCATGTAATAATTTTTTCCAGGTTCTTCTCAGGTACTGACATTATGCTGACTTCTCCAAAATTCGCAAGAGCTTCCCCTTCTGAAGATAGAAATGATGTCTGTTGTTCTTTGTCCTTTGAAATCTCTTCTGCATTTCATGAGTTCTTGAAGAGACACTTTTCAGATTGCCTCTGTTGGCTTCTTCTGGCCCACAGTCCTCTATGGCTCTTGCAATTGCTCTCCCTGCCCTCCCCTTCTAGGTTGCCTGGGGTCTTCCTCACTGCAGCCTCCGACAACGCTGTGGAACAGCTCTTGCAGGCGAGGGAGTCATCCATGGCTTTCCCCCACCTCAACCGTTCCTCTCCCATAGCCCAGGGAGTCCTGCCCGTGCCAAGCTCTGCAGCTCTGCAGAGAGCAGCCGTTGCACAGCCCCGTGCTGCCTGTTGGGCGTATTACTGGGTCTCTTAGAGAGAATGTCCAGTAAATCCACTTCAAGGAAGTAATTTAATGTAAAGCAAGTGAATTATTACAGGCCCTAAATTCTGAGCTAGAAGCGCTTAGTAAGACATCTTGGATAGTCTTACTATATATTCAGCCTAGTGTGGTAGTCTGGAGAGTATTTCAACATGACATAAAAGCTTGAACTTGACTATTAATCAGAAGATTTTTCCTTTGGTTAATCTTGTAACTCTTTTTTTGCTAATATAAATATTGATAAGCTTCTGGAAACAATTGCATTTGTGAGAATCAGAGCCAAAAAAGGAAGAAAAAAGGCACTAATATATCAGCCTTCAATGTGTCATTTGTTACATGCTCTCCTTCTGTTAAGTACAGCTTTTCTTTCACCTCCATCTGCCTTCTAATGAATTTGAAAGCAAAAAACAAAAAAGAACAAACTCCAAACCTTTTTATTGCTTACTCCTTCAAAGTACAATCCATTCAGATGGAGATTATTTTCCTGGAAGAGCTGATAGAGTTTCTTGGGACAGTTACAACACTAGTAAGAAAAATATACCAGATGTGCTACAGGAAGCTAGCTATGTTAACAAAGAGAAGGTTATGATCTAACGTGATTTCTCCTCTCCCTTCCAGTCTGTAATATTATATGAGCAGAAGAATGACCATACCAATAAAAATCAGAATTTGGTTATTTATGTCCTTCTTCAGCTAAGCAACTTCATTCTGAGACACAAACATCTTCTTGCAGGGTTATTTCTGTCCTGAAATCCTGACGTAGTGTTTCTCCTGCAATCAAGAGCTGACAAGTGTGCGCATTTGCAGCACGCCAGCCAGAAAGTACTCCATTTCAGAAACGGGTGCTGGCTTAGCAGAGGGAAAATCACAGTGCTCACTGTGAGCCCTTCCCACTAGAAAGAAGAGGGAACAAGTGAGACAGGAAACTGAAATGATGTGTACCTTCCTCACATGTGGTATTGAGTAAAGCCAAATCAACAACTTCCTCTATCTGGCTCCAAGGTAGACATTGCATTTTCAAGATTTAACAAGTTAAATCCTCGCCAGTTCTGTTCTCATGCTGAGAAATTATCAGCATATTGATGCAAAGCACACAGCTCCATTTTTCCTCTAGCATTGCACTAGGTATTTGGAAAGGGGCAACCTGGAGTGATAGGTGCAGGGAGGTGTCACTTCTAGGAAGAGTGTAAGCACTTGGAAACTTTGACTGCAGATGTTTTTCTTCAGGAACTTTTCATTAATAGCCTTTTATATATACTTGCACATAGAGCATAAAGGGTTAGTCAATTCCCCAGGGAGTCTGCACTTGGCATAGTGCATGAATGCAATACCTTTAGCTTTTGACATGACCTTCGTTGCAGTGGAGCATGGAGAGACCTCCAGGAAGCCACAGTTCTTCCTCAGCCAGGACCTCCACTACATCTGCCACACAAAACTAAAAATAAACAGACTCTCTCTTCCACGAGGTTTCTGAAGTTTTTATCTTACACTGGGATAAACAGTTGAAGTTTTGTTTTTTTTTTTAATAGAACAAAATATATGTAATATACTGATATCATAATTTGTGAGTTAACATATCCTAAAGGCAAACTGAACTATTTTGATTTCACATAAATCTTATTAAAAAATTGCTTCCTTGCCTCAAAGTATTTCAGTGTGAGTGAGGGACTGGTTATGTAAATTTTAAACAAGTTCTCCCTCTAAATACTTGTGAACTTATTTTAACCACCCCGAATACCTCAGGAGTAGGTCATTACACCAGTGTCTGGCTACCTCACACTTTTTAATGAATTGACCTTCACAGATCCCATGTTTATTAAGGAAGTGGTATTATTGCCGCTATACATATAGGGGAAGTAATCACTCAGGGATAGAGAAAGAGAGTGTTTTTCAGGTCCAGGTATAATGTTCTCTCTCTGACGCATCCCATATACATTCTTAGCTCCAAATATCAAACCATAGACTCAGACAACTGCAGGCAACCTACATTTTGCTTGTTCCCCATCCTTTTTGCCTACTGAGAGCTGCCAACCTGATTCCTTAGCTACACCTGTGTGCAAAGCATAACCCAGGCACAACTTAATTCTCTTCTTTGTCAGTCTTTAAGACACTGCATCACCCAGCAACCAAGAACCCTGGAGATGTCTGAACTTGTGGCGGGTGTCAACAGTCCTTAAAGGCTCAGATGGCACCCTTGGGTCAGTATGGCTGAGCTGTAAACTCATCTCTCCCAGCTGTGCCTTATTGTTATTGGCAGGGAAGTGAGGCGATGGTGCTGGAAGATGCATGAACCCAGTCATACTGAGGTCCTTAGGGTCAAAATATCCTAGCACAGAATTGCAAACCAGAGGCGTTTCACTGAGGGAAATGGGTTGCAATATTTCATTAAAAACTGCAAAAATGCCATCTCTTAAGAACAATCATCTTGATATTGTCCTACATTGCACATGTAGCTATGCACTGTTTTCTTCTCAAACTAGTGCCTAAATGGCATAATTTATGTCATTTGTAGTGATTATGTAGTGATTTACTACTCTGTAGTACATATTTGTTGTTGGTGAACTCCAGGTCTTACAGTTTTGTTTATCACAAAACCAGTAAAGTTTTCATCATCAAATTGTCAAAATTTATAGGTTGTGACTCATGCCTGTGCCTTTCTTCTCCAATATGATCTCAACAGCTACGGGACAGAAAGATTCAGAAAAGTTTCCCTGTTCTATTCAAGTCTTACTTTTCTCCCTAGGAGAATCGATTTCTATTTAACAGGTGGAAACATTTAGAAAATCCCACAGTGAAGTAAAAATAACATCATTTCTGCTATCAACACAGAACCCCCTCACAGTTTTCACAGGAGGATTTGCCCTGAGAAAATACTGTTGCAAAAACTGTAATTACAGCTGGGTAGTACATACTGGAGAACCAAGTTAGAGCAGCTTTATCAGAGACTTTCTTAATCCACTAAATCTGTTTTACTAAAGATTTTCTTTAGAAACTGAGGAGAATGACAGGGCTTTTATCAATTAATGCTACTCCTATGGCAAGTTCAATAGATTAATATTGGCTGTACAGTTCTGATATGCTGGGAGATTTAAATGTGTTCTTTAATATTGTCCAGGCTTCCTTTCTTTCCCTGCTCATTTTTTGTAAGCCTCAACAGTCCTTCCATCCTATCATCCATTTGCTCATCCTTATCACACCGTGTTGTTTTGTGCAGATGGTGGAAGTGGAGGGTACTCTTTTGCTGTGAGCTGTGGTGTCCTTTCAGTCTTAGCTTTTTGCAGTTATATCTGGGGCTCTATTTCCCTTGTTGTCCTCCCAAGGACATGGTGGGGTCTTAAAATGGTAACTTGCACCTGCTCTGTTAAAGAAAATGTATTTTGAATTAAGAAATTTAGTGCTGAAGTTGCTAAATGGCAGAACCAGGCTTCAGCCCTTGCACAGCCCTAATCCAAGGCTGGTTTAAAACTTAATCAAGTTAATCAGTAGGAGAAAAGAGAAACAATAGATGATCAATTTGTATGCACAGGTGTTTTAAATAAAATTAGTATATGTGAATAGGAATTGCTTGTTCAAGGACTAAGTGTGCTTGAAGGACTGTGTGAGTTAAAGCAGCAGAAAAAAGATCATGATCCAAGGAGGATCTTGGAACCGGGGCAGAGATGGGAACCAAATAGATGAATCAAGTGGGACAGGGTCAGGTGATGGATTGGCAGAACTGACAAGATCAAAGGAAACTTCTAAAAACTTCAGACATTGACTAATGATTTGGTAAGTGTATATAAGATGTGCTGCATCCCTTTGTTCTCTGCCACTCACAGGTGGTGGCCCAACTCTGAGCTGTGATTAAAACAAGCCTAGTGGTATCCACATCTGTGTGATTTTTTTCTTTAACAGCTCTTCACCAAATGCTCTTCCAGTTTCTAGCACCTTCATTTTAACAAGGTCCTACAAGGACAATCCACCTTTTCTCAACTGCTTAAAGCAAAACTCTACATACTCCACAACAAAGTGGACCTGTGGTTTCTATCGCAGCCACTGGATTTTATTTATAAACATTTGGAGTAACAAGATGTAAATCTCTTCCCAGAGGAAGGTGGCCAGAGCCATGTTCTGCAGTCAGGTAGGTGCATGTGTGTGTGCGTGTAGCAGTGGCTGTTTCCCCACCGCTCCTCTCAGCCCCGCAGCAATGCCAGGGCACCTTCCTGGGCTGTGCCAAAGTGCAGCAGAAGACCTCTACTTTCCTTGTGCCACTCAGGGGCCAAAGTAGACTTCTGATAACTGGCTCCCAGTTTCATTGCACTGCAAACTGTTTGAAACCATGTAAGTGCATTGTAAGAGGCTTAACCAAAGGTTTTTCACAGGCAGGTATGGCATTGGGTGGGTTTCAGCTGAGCTGCTGGGTATTAAGGGCTGCTTCATTACATGAAAGAACAGAACAGCATCTTTCCTTCCCCCCAGGTGTACATTTGGGTGTCTAATGCCGTCCTTTGGCTGGCCCTGCTGCCTGCAGGGCTGGGGGAAGGGAGGCAGTGCAAGAGGGATGTTGAAGGTAGGTGAAGCAGCAGTGCCCTGAGCTCCCAGGAGATTCCTGCTCCTCCTGTCCTGCACCTTGCCTCTGCCGGGGGCTGCCATGGGCTGGATCCCATTGACAGCAGCTCCCAACGCTCCCTGGCAGGCCAGGGGACATGGATGCTGTGGAGGGAGCAAAGGAAGGTAAGCTGCATCCAACCAAACCTCTGGATAACAGCTTACGAAATATATTCTGTACTTTAACTCATAGCTCTGGTCTCAGAAAATCCCAGCTGAGCCTTGCAGCTGTAGAGACAAAGCATTTTTAAAGTATGCACATTTTGTCTAATTCCAAGTTGTTGCAGTAATTGGAATCCAAGTAGGAAAAAACAGTAATCACCTGTCCATTACTCTGTGAGGCACAGAATCAAACTCTAGGAGACAGCTGCCTTCTACACAGCACCCATCTGGCCATTGGCACAGAACATTGAAGAGTATTCCTAAAACCCCAAGTTACAGTCATCTAAGGTAATGAAAGGAGACTGGTGACGTGCAATACTGCTGAAGGTGACAAGAGAGAATAAAGAAGCACTGGTTACTATTGAATAATGCTTTGGGAACTGCTGCCTTTTCCTAAATATCTCTTTGGCTGGTGCAATAAAGGATATTAGTGTATTAAGCCTGATTCGGGTGACAACTTGTGCTGGCATCCTTTACTTTTTCCTGAAATTCAGCTGACCACAATAGATTAGGAAATGGGGCTTCTTTTTCTTTATTTTCTTCCTGCTATTTATGATGATCTGTGTAAAAGCACTGCCCAGTGAAAGATCACGATCCAGCTGTGCTAAAGCTTTGCAAAAAGATTTTTAAAATTTCTTTTCCTTCCAGTGGAGAGATTTTTTTTTTCTTCAGGTGCAATGGTTCATTATGATACAGATGATGGAAGAAAGGCTGGCTGTCTTGGAAAAGGAAAACAGGTATTTGGGTCCCTAATCATGTAGTTAATGAGAGGAAATGGATGGCCACTTGATACGTGGATTTTTTTTTTTTCAGGAGTCTTCTTCCGATTTTAAATCAGTGAGTGTATCCACTTTAACGAAAATCAGAATGACTGTTCATGGTGGAGATCAAGGGCTCGACTGGCCTAGTATCCTGTCTCCAGCTACAACTGAATGCCAGTGTAAGAGCAAGGACAGAAGAGGAGGATTTGGTATCTTGAGTAATCTCTTGTCCCCAACTATTTTCAACTTGGAGAATTTTCTGAGACTGATGTGTTTCCTGTATTGAGTGATCCAAAGTGAACCTTTCTTCCACGTATGTTTCTCCAGCCTCTCCTTAAACCTATGCAAACATTTTGCATTTACAACTTCCATTGACAGCAAGAGTCCCAAGCCTCCCATCACTGTGTGAACAACTACTTCTAGTTTTGTTTTGCACCAAGTTTCTCTTAGTTGTATTTGTAGTCTCCTAGTTATTGTATTGGAAGAAAAAGTTGCTCCTTCTTCGCTCTCTTTGTGCCATCAAGATTTTGCACATCCAGATTATTTCCCCTTATTCCTATATGTATTGTTTCAGAGGGCTGATCTTGGCCTGCGTGTTTCTTCAGCCAAAACTGTGATATCCTTCCCCAGATTTGATTCTCTGTGCTACTCTTCCCTGAACATCTCCCAACACCAAAGCATCTTTTGAGAGGTTAAGCAGTTTAGAACTGCACACAGTATTCAAGGAAAATTATGTATCTCTTTCCTCTGGGGTTGAACTAGAATATGACTGTCATTCTTTTGCTCATACATACAGTGAAAGCTGGCCCATTTATCTTCAAAGCAATTTGTATTTTACAGTGACATCTCTGCTTCAGTGCAACCCTGTGAGATGCTGAGAACTTCAAACTGCAAAGTGTCCTCCATTCCTTTTCAAGTCCTACAGCTCCAAGAAGTTTTTCTTCATGCTATGGGAAAAGTTTTGTTCCCTTCCCCTTTTCTTTTTACACTGTGGGATTTTATGCAGGGGTGTGCTGGTATGTTAGTTTTCTTCTTACTGAAATTTTGCTAACCCTGTAATGCATTATTTTAGTATCTTGCCCTGTGCACTGTTGATGCCTCTTTGTAGACTGCTGATCTTGCTGTGGTGACCTTAAGATAGGCAAAGGATGCCTTGGCAGATTGGGGAACAGCTAAGATGCTTAATTAAAAACAGTAAATCTAAGGTTTTAATGGTATATGGAATAAACGATTAAGTTTTACTAAATCTTCTCTCCAGACATTAACCTCATTTTTCATTTGAATTTATATGTTGCAACATCATTGAATGTAATTCTCATCTGTAATGTGCTTTATTAAACTATGCAAGCAGGTTTGTCCCAGTGGGCTAATCTGCTTGGTAAGAAAAAATGAGCTGATTAAATGATGCCCACTTCATCCTCATTAGAAAGCTCTTTCAGTATAATAAAGCATAGCCATGTCACGGCTCCTGGCTATTTGCAACACTCATTATTATCCTTATTACACCTATTTATAGTTTTTCCTCTAGTATTTACTAATGTTTATTAATGTATGTGTTCTGATTGCAAAGTGTCCAACTCGGGCTTTACAGCCAGCACGGTCTCAAGCAGGGCACCCAAACCCATACATCAGGCATCTACTAGCTGGCATTTCAACAATCCCTGTGCTCAAAGTGCCTTTCTGCTACAGGTATGCTGCCATACGTGCCAGCAAAACACTCCTGATGCAGGCACAGCCCTGTAATGGTAAAAAAAAAAAAACCAGCTTGGATATTTTTGCACATATAATTTTCTATGGTCATTCAGGGTGATATAAGCTGGTCTAAAACTACTTCAGACCACTTTTGCCAATTAACTGAGCCTACATTAAAATAAGTTGACATCCATGCTATTTTGTTGTTACTCAGAATCTGAAAAGCCTATAGCTATGCCTTAGGGGTCCTGAACATGCACATAGCCGTTAAGTCTCATTTCAGGTACTAAACCCTTTTTTCCCTTTTCAAGGGGTTGCATGTTTACAGTCGTGGTTTGGGTGGGGTGTTTTTTTTTTGTTGTTTTGTTTTGTTTAGTGTTATTTATTTCCAGGTTGACTGGAGCTTTCCTTGCCAAGTCATCTGCCTTGTGACAACTCTTCTCAACTACTTCTCTCCCTCCTTCTCTTTCTCACTGGCAAGCTGCTCACTTTATTGTAATTAGCAGGTTTTGTTCCTCACTTTAGAAGATCTGCTCCTGTCCCTTTCTCATGCCTGTTCTTCACCTCCGCTATGATATTTCTTCCCTTTAGGGTTTATTAATTGGCTTTGTAGTTGGACTACACAACGTGATTGTGAGGCACATTATCCAGAAGAAAGACCGTGAACAGAATGTGCAAGGTAATGGGGAGTTATTTGTGACTGATTATTAGTCCCAGAAAAAGCTACACTCAAACCCAGAAGGTTGACATGTTAGAAAATTAGCCTAGAAATAGGTGCAAGAAATTACTATGCACGTACACGTGTACATGCTCAGAGAAGAGGGCAACTGGATAGAAAGTAATGTAAATAGGAAATAAGAATTCTCAAAAATTAGTAAGAAAAGGAAAACCAAGCATGGATCAGTCAGTGGGCAGTTGAATTAAGGGCACAAGAGAGACTTTTTTTAAACATAGCAGGAACAAAAGGAACAATGATCTTGGTTCATTATTAACATTATTAAATTAGCATGAAACAAGTATCTTTTAAGTGAGGACCTAATAGGACTCAGGCCCTGGCCTTGTTCAGCTTAACTTTTTTATCAGTGATCTGGAAGAAAATATGCTCTTATTGCTGATAAAGCATTCAGATGACACATGATCTGGGTTACTTACAAAAAAGAGCAAAAATAACCTATATGTGTTTTGCTGTGGACAAGTAGAAGCGATATTTCAGCATAAAAAGAATGTAGGATTGTGAGATTTATATGGGGAAGCCACACAGGCTCTGAAAAATGGGTTGCAGCTGATAGCAAGTTGAGCGCAGGCCATGTCCATAGGTGTGGTACCAATACACACTTTGGGTGTAGGAAAAAAAGCATACGAAGCAGAACTAGAGAAAATATACCTAACAGCAGTGCAATTTTTGCTAGGCATATATATTTCAAGAGAAACACTGAGAAATTGGACATAACTCAGAGAAGAAAGCCCTGAGAATGATTAAAGGATTGAAAGATATGCCTTGTAGCAACGCACTCAAAATGTCAATATATTTGGATTATCAAAGAGGAGGTTAAGGTAAAGTCTGTTTTCAGTTTAGAAGTACCTATAAAGGGAAGAAAATGTTGCTAATGGATCCTCAGAGTAGAATACAAAAAACACAGCTGAAAGTTGAGGTAACAGAAATTCACACCAGAAATAAACTGGAAGCTTTATCGTGAAACACCACACAGAGAAATTAGATCAGCACTAGGCATTTCTTTCTAAAAAGTTTGATCTTTACCAACTGATAGCAGATGAAGAGAAGCAAGAAATAGTAACATATTTTTGGAAGTCCACTGTGTATTGTAGAAAGTCAGACTAGAGGGTCACAATGATCTCTGATGGCTTTTAAAAATAAGTAAAAGAGTTTTGAAAAATATATGTATTTTTTACATTGTTTATGAAAATATTACATTTTTAAATTTGATAACAACCTTCTGAAATTCTCAAAAAAAAGGGGCGTTTTATTTTTACAGTGTTTCCACCAGAGTCCCCCAAATTTCTCAGTCACTGACTTCCTAAAAATCCCAAAATCTTAATGATTACTCTCTTATTTTTTCCATTTCTTCTTCCCTTCTTATTCTAATATCCGATAGATTGTTTCAGGGAGAAGGGAGGTGAGTTAATACTGACACAAACCGTTGTCAAAAAAAAAAAGTCTCTGAATTGGAACATATTTTAACTGTGGGCTTTTGTTCAGGGTTTTTTTTTGTATTGAATGTAAGCCATTATCAAGTATGTCTACCAATTGCTGATCTGAAGAGCCTTGACCTGGAATTTTGCTGCAAGTGTTAAGGGATTTAATGAAACCACAAAACTGGTTCCAGGAATTAGCCACTACACAGAGGGGGAAAAATGTGGATAGTAGTGCAAGACTTTATAGCTCTCAGTATTACACTGCAGGAAAGTAATCTGGCTTTAGAATGATGGCTCAGCCATAGCGTAATTGTACTCTTTAACACACAGAAACACAATGCACCTTGCCTGGAAAGAAAAAAATTTATAACAGTTTAGTCATAGCTATTTTCAGTGACTCAGAGAGTTGCAATGGCATCCGTAAAAACTCTGGCAAACTTGGAATCAGCTGTGGGGTTGCCAAAGAAAAAAAGTTAGCAACAGATTTTGTGGCCCATTGCTATGTGTTTGTCTTGACATGCCATGAAAGTTCCTCTAGATGGGAAGAACACTAATATTGTGCTAATATTCATACTGTGGGCAAAGTGACCCAGGTAATTGTATGTGGGCTGTGTCTGACAAAAATCTGAAAGCTCTGCAGGATTCATTTGTTAATAAAGTACAAGTTGGAAGCATTACTAACACGAGTAAAGGATGGAAAATAGATCCCGTAAAACACAGAGAATTTCTTTATTTATTCCTTATATTATTCCTAATTCACAAATTTAGTTAATAAAGATAACCACGTAACTGTAATGCAATCAGACTCCTTAGTACAAGACACCATTTTGATAACACTAAAATACACCTTAGAATGGATTCAGTGTTGTCTAGCAGCCACATTTTAAACACTAATTTTCAGTAGAGAATCACTGGCAAACATTCTGCAAGCATTGCCACTAGGCTGAATCCTAGTGAAAGTTTTGCAGAGATCTGGAAATAATCCTGAGCTCATTTCTGACAGAAACTTTGGATGATACTGGTAAAGTGGTAAATATTGATAAAGGCTAGACAGTCTTTTGAGAATTCTGAATAATTCAATACGCCAGCCCATTCATACGGAAAATATTTTCATACAGGCAATATATCCCAATATACAGGAACAGAAACTTTAGCCCATAGCAAGAGAATGGGTATTTACTGGCAAATCACGGACTCATGAAAACCGTTAAGGGTTAGAAAAAATGAAAAGGTGAATGAAGGCCACTGTGAAGAAAAATGCAAGTCAGTAGCAAGAGAGGATGCTGAGCAGGCGCAAAGGGATGCTTTCACCCTAGGGACAGACAAGCCTGGTACAGAACTGTTCCATGTATTTTTAATAGCAATGTGTTTTGGAACAATCTTGAAATATTAGACAATGTGCATAAGAGATTCACAGAAATGATCTGAGAGTGGGAGCAACTGCTTCTTGGTTAAGAGATTTTCAGTATTTTTACACTCTAGTTACAGCGCTGAGCTTTGTGTCACTGTTCCCATTGCTTGACCTAATTCTTCAAAAGGTTGCTCTGTGTAGTGTATCAAAAGGGAGCTTGAGAGACAAATTAACTGCAAAATGTACATCCCTTAACAAGAAAAAATACTGGGAACTATGTCTTCAGCCATTCTGGGAAAATCATGCCAGGAACCAAGGCAGAAGAATTTAAATGGGAAACAAGACAGACTCTTAATGATGAGTGTGCTTTGCCATTGCTGAAAATCTGCAGTGGTGTTTTTTTCTCTCTCATTGTCTTCACATCAGGTATGAAGGCATTGAGGAAAGTCACTATATTAAAAATGAGCTTTTCGGCTTACTGTAAAGAGCAGTGGGGAGACAGCATTCAGCCTGGTTATACAGGAGGCCACTTTCTAACAATGTAATTTTGTCTGGCCGCAGTTCTGTACAGTACAGCCACGGGTTTAAGCGATTTGAAAAAAGAGTGATCTGGATGCAGTATCAGAGAAACTGTGTTTTCTATGATTGGCTAATGAGGATATAAAATTCCCCTGATCATTGCCTTCCGTTGTCAGACTGTTATGTCTAGCAGTTATTTTTGAACTCTTGCTAATAGACAAGGAAAATATATGGGATTAATCAGAGGAAATTCAGGAGGCTCTTACTATTTTCCCTTCTCTTTATTCCCATAGCAGTGACAAAGATGAAGCATCCTCTATAAAAATGCCAGAACTGCTAATTCCGGACTCACATGAACACATTTGCTGCTGCCCTTGTGATTCTCCTGCTGTTTATGTGGCTTTTATAATTGAAGTGATATTGTTGGAATCATATCTAGCACAAGAGCTCCATATTTATTCTTCCTCCCCATGACTTTGGTCTCAGATTTCTCTAATAAATGATGTGTAGCAGTACATTATCTTCCAGCTATGCAAACATTCATTCTTCCACACCTCCGCAGACACAGCCATTCACACCATCCACAGAGCTCTGATCTTCTGTCTTCACTTGTCTGTGTCGTTAAAAGAAGAGGCAGACGCAGCCCCCAAATCAATGGGAGGAGCTTTGCAAGTACAAGTACATCAAATGACACCAAACATTTTACAACAAAGCAGAAAGCGCTAATAGAGATGTTGCAGCCCCTACCATGCTCTTCTTCTCCATCTGCACCTCTGGAAATCTGTGACTGGTTAAAAGGAACTTTCTCAGCTCTGCAGGATCTTGGCTACCAAGATATAAATGTGTTCAGTCCATTTATTTTAGGTATGACTTCATAGGTTGCATAACATAAAAATGCATTGAACTTGTGGAACACTTTCCTCAAAATATGTCTCCGTAATTTCATATACAATTTCTACACTTTCTCCTACTTAGTAGGTATGTGGGAATGCACTTCTAGCATCACTCAACCTTCCCATCCACCTGACATTTTGCAGATTTTTACAGCAAGGAAAATTAAAATTACTTACTCATGGTCACCCACCATGTCCATGCCAGGTTCAGTCAGGTAACCCCGAACTCGTGACTCGTGTCAGGCATGACAGGCATACAGTCTACCATACACTTTTTCTATTCTTACATTCCCACTCAAGTATTGCACAGAGCTCAGCTGGTGAGAAGCTTTATTTTGAAATTTAAATGAACTTCAGCACTAGTGTGTCTTTTTTGGATTTTTGTCATCTTCTTTTTATGTTTGATTTTAACTTCAGATCTGAGATGACACAAGGTTTGATGGACTGGTCTAAACACGGGTATGATAGCAAGAACTGAAGGTTCCATAGTGAGTCCAAATGCCCTCAATTTTCATTGAAATCAGTGACTCTCAGTCTCTCACAAGAGTGGGTTCTGTTTTCACACTAGATGCCATAGAATATTGTCAAAAATGTAAATTTAATCTTGGGGCAGCAATGAATGACAGCTCAGAACTGACATTTCATGCAGCACTAAAGTGACACTTTCATTTACTAGATAATGGAGAAAAGCAAACATTAAAAAATTCTAACTTTCTGACATAAATAGAGGTTTGTAAAAAGGCTGTAAGGAGGAGGTTTCACTATGTTTTTGTTAATACACAATCTGTTTTGCTTCCTTTGTTCCACACTTGCTTTTTTGTTTGAATCATATTTTGTTAAAGTGGTGCAGAAATATGAACTGCAGAGGATATTAAACAGACCTGATAACTGAAGTTGCAGCATTGGAATTAATGACGAGACTGGAAAAAAAATTACAGTGCTTTATCAGGACCACAAATTGCCAAATGTTGGTAGCATTTTCCTGTCCAGAACCCCTCTCAGATGGAAGTGGCATGCTGAGCTGATTTTTCTTGGCACAACAGTTTCCATTTCAGAGAAAAGAAGTTTGATCTTTGGGTCTTGGACCCATTGTACCACTGGCAATTAATGATATTTTGAAAAAAGCTGTACATCTCAAAATCTACCAGAATATGTCTGACCTGTAGCACAGCAGGAAAGGAAAATATAACCATTGTAAAAATGTGTCTTCATTATTCTTAATAACAGAAATGCAGCAATACCTTGAACACTTTTAGTGTATGAAATAAATAACTAATGGTTCCTGAGCAGTGCTTGTCACAAAAAGTGTAAAGTGCTTGCAAGGAAAAAACTAGAAAAACAGATTTATCTTGGTCTTTCCCCATAAGCCCACCACTTACCAGTGCTCTGTAGCTGTGATGGGGACATGGTGCTTTTGTAAGCCTTGCCTTTCAGATGAGAAATGTGAGTTTTGATCAGCTGTATACAGGACCCAGCAGAGAAGTCAGAGGGAGAGTTATTATTCAGAAAACCAGGACAAATCCCTTCTTGGGTAATTTATCTGCATTTAGCAATACCTTCAGGAAATGAAGTTGCTGTTCTTCACTTTCTGTCCTAAAATAATAAGATGCCTTTACAAATTTTTCAGTGTGGAGCTGGATTGTCTTCCCCCAGGATATGATTACTTTCCAACAGGTCCCTTGTACAAAGACAGCCCTTAATTTAATTCATTTTCCATTTGCCAGGGAGTTTGTTACTGCTATGGCAGCCAGGCTGTGTTAATCGCAAGTGCTATGGTGTGCTGTGGATCAATCAGCAATGTGCCTGCCTAGTCCTAGGGTTTTGCTCAGCATGGAGCAGTGGGCTGCCTCGTCTCCCTGCATTTACACACTCCCTGGGAAAAGGTGACACTGAATGTAGGAATGAACACGGAAAGCAAACTCTGTGCGGAAGGAAATGTCATATTAGATATGTACAAGGCCTGGGTTTTGATAGGAAGGGACCATGAAAAATCACTCGAGAAATAATGGATGAGTGACACTGAAGGAAAGGGGAGTGAGGACTTGGGAGTGGGAGAGAGTAAGGAAAAGCAGTGAAGCTGAAGCAATTGGGAGACATGAGATGAAGAGGTTGCACTAAAAGCTGAGCAAAATTGCACTGTGTTCTCTGAATGGCCATTGATTTCTCTTCTGCTCATGAAGGCAATTTTGCAAGTACTGTTACTACTTTGTCCAACTGTAAAAAGCTCAAAATGAAACTCTTAAAAGCATATATTTAAAAGATAGTCTTTAAGACATTTTGGGAGCTTTTAAATTGAAAAGTGTTACATTAAAACTAGGTTGTTAGCAATAATTACATGTTACAATCTTGCAAACCTCTGGTTCCTTCATTCCCGTCATCAAAGCTTTTTATATCACAAGGGTTTTATTCATTTAATTGTAGCCTTACATTAAACTTGTCCTGCATTTTATCTAGCTTTGGTTTCTGGAACAATAGCTTATCCTTTCAACTATGTAACTTTTGAGTCCCTTTGTAGCATGAGAGAAAGATGAAGATGCTGAGTTGATTCACAATAATTACATCGTTCCATTGTAAAGGATCACAGAGCACTCTCCTTGAGTTCCTTAATACAGACCTTGCTGTAATTAAGCATTAGTAAGACCTATTAAAACATTAGTCTACCTGGAAAGTTGCTATCCTCACAAAAATTCACATCTTTGTTCTCCACTTTGATTATCGTTATATCAGATGCTCTCTGCTCCAATTAACTATTTTTTTTCCTGAAATATTATACTCCTTTAACCTTTCCATGATTACCTACAACTTCAGCTTTCCCGTTGAATTTGGTTTAGCCTTTTCTCTCTGCAGCTCACTGCAATTCATAACTGCCTCTTCACTTACCCACTTTCACTGAGCTCTGAAATTTGGCCAGTAATTGACATCTCCCCTTGGATATCTAATCATGGGCTTAACTAAGGAAAATGAAAACTCCCCGTCTCCCCTGTCAAATTCTCACTCTCTCACTCTCTGCTACTGCTGCCACTGCCACTGTCCCTGTGTCGCCCTGGACACTATGTGGAGTTTATTGTTCTCCTGTCTCCAAACATCCAGGCCCCCTTAAATCCAGCAGAAACTCCTTCTAAAGTGTATTATCACTGGTGCTTTGTACACTGCCGTTCAGACTCTCCTCACCTCTCATAGCAGCGATGCCTATTGTAACACATTTGGTTCCTTTTGCCTGTACTACTCCTTTCAAACTATAAAAGATGAGACAAAAGCTGATGTGTTCCTGAGCCAGCAGCCCAGCTCTCCCACCCTGCTGAAAGTCCTCACAGGTTCACCCATTCCACTGCTAGTTCTGAGATGTTACACCTCATGGCCGAAGCTTCATAGTTTCACCTTATCCTACTTTTCTGATTTCATTTCAGACCATGTCGCCCTTCCACCTCTCATTATCATGCTAGCAGTTTTGAAGGTTCCCTTCTCTGCCTCGCTCACTAAAGACTGTAAGCTTCTTCACACATTGCTCCTTGTACATGCTGCACTCTCCCCGTGGTGAGGCCACGAACCCGTTTAAAACCCTCCTCAAGACATTGCTGCCTTCCGCCGCCTACATGTGTATCCTCCAAGAAGTTAGTCATCTATCAATAGCCAAGACACACTGAGGCAGATATTCTTGGGGTTCTCTTATATTATACTTACAGAATCAGACTTAGTGACTCTTTAGAAGCACAGAGCTGTGTTTTATGTAACCACAGCACCATGATTATTCATCTCACCACTGTGCTCATCTTCCACCTTGTTCTTCATTCTTACAACTTGTTTTGAATTCCATTTTAAATCCTTTGGGGCACAGATGATATCTTCCCATGTATCCATAGTCTTTCCAATTCCAGGGGACCTTGTTCCCAATTGAAGTCACTCTTTGGGTGCCATCACATTTCAAACTATATTGAAGAACAACAGTAACAGCGATTATGTTCCAGAGTAACAGAAGAAAGCAAAATTAATAGTAGCAAACAGGACTGAGGTCTGAAGCATGTTTCTGGACAAAAAGAAATAAAGCCAGTTCCTAGTTTTCTTACCAATACTTAATAAAAAGATTCCAGGATAAGTGACATGCATTCTTACCGGTGGTCAAAGCAGTGCCTGGGACAGACAGATACATGACTGTACAGTGGTCCTAAGGCCAAGCACATTTTAGAAGTGCATTTCCAAGTGAATTTCTCCAATTATGATCATATTTTCACACTTGTCAAGTTACTTGAAATAATTTTAGGCAGCTGACCTTTAGGAGACCAAGCAATACTGAAACTACACTATATTATGTTTAAAGAGTTAGCATTTTTATGTGTTTTTAAAAAACAAAATTGCTCTGACTAGATTCTGTGTAGAGCTGTTCACAAGAGCAGAATGCTGAGCCCAGTGTGGAGCTTGGCATCCCCTAGGAGAGGGCATGCTGTGAGCCGGTGGGCTGTCCTGCAGCATGTGCTGAGCATCTCTTGCAGCCTTGTCTGCTGGATATTTCAGGGATTAAAATAGTACCCAAAAAGCACAAGTGGGATCTAAAACTGACTTTTTGGCCTAGGCTGTAGCACAGCTGTAGAAGGCTGGAAGGGTAGGCTAGAGTCATACCACCATAACCAGATGGACAGACACTTGGTGATACAGGAAAGCCCATGCTGTCAAATAGCAATGACTGCTATAAAGAGCCACAGATAATCAAATGTGTCACTGAATGTGAGATACCAGCCTGCTTTTCTTTCAGGAGAGGTGGTGATGTCTGATGGTTCTAGCTTCTGAAGACTCAGGTACCTTGGTTGCTGCTAGAAGCTGGGGCAGAAGTCACATGCATTTCACATGTGGTCCCCTGAACTGAGAGCTTCTCTGCCCTTAAATTGAAGTCTTAGAGTCACACTGTATTTAAACCATACTTTTCAAGATGTTGTAAGAGGAAATGAAAGGTTTTAGGTGGACTTTTGGCAAGAGGGACTCTCTGAATGGGCACCAAAATTAGGATTTAGAGACCACATGGTTAGCCAGGATGGGCCTGTTACATGTGCTAAAGGCTGCAAGGAGGAGAAACACACTCTGAAACATTGTGGTTCAGGGATTCAAAACAGACCCTTGAGGGACAGCAAAGTGGGGATGCTGGGAGGCTGCAGCATCACATCGCTGCTTCTGGCATGGGGAATACAGCAGATCTGACACATCATCATAACAGTCTGTATGCTCTTACCACTGATTTCATTTCACAAGGTTTTCTGTTGTCTTCTGTGCCATTTCCCAGAAAAGCAAACTCTATTCCACCAGAGGAACATTATCTGGGCCAATACAGCTTTTAGCCCCCTTCCTAGTCTAATCAACTCTTTAATTGTGACAGGAACATTTTGAGTTGAAGTCCTATTGAAAGAATGGACAATTCCCACCACTTACTCTTCCCGGTATCTGTTTTAAAGCAATGGTCTCTAACCACTTATTAATCCCTATCCATACAAATAACCCCAGAGGCATCAAAGCTCACCACTTTGTTTAGGTAAAAATACAAAACACAACTGGGGTTTGTCTGCAAAACTTTTTCTTTACTTTGTACTTTAACAGGTAGCAGCTCTTTTTGTGATGGCAACATAAAATGGTAGGAACAGCAGATGCAGTTAAGACTGAGAGGTCTCAAGAGGATTTTTTACCACTCAGGCCAAATGGCAGGCTGACTTCCTAACCTTGTTGAAGGCTTAGCACTAATCAAATTATATCAAAACAACAATGCATTATCGAACATATAAATAAATATCAAACACAAGAATTTTGGCAAAGCTCCTGTACAATTTATTTATTTTAAATATTTTTAGTTTCTTTAATTTTGCCTTTTTACAGGGCTGCACTGGTCACTGGATGAACAGTTGTGAATAATTTCCCAGGCACATTATGCCTTATTCTTAAAACTAATCCCTGTGCTTTTTCTTCCAATGACTTTGCATGTAAATGGCAAACAGGGATTTGCAACCACTGCCTGTGATTAAGCAAAGCACAATTTACAGGGGAAGTTGTCTTTTATTAGAGAAACTGATATAGCTGAAGAAAAATTAGTTGGACAAGCTGTTGTGTTTGTAAGTCCTTCTTCAGGTGATTAGGGGTTAGAGGATTCAGGGAGCCCTGAAAGGAGAACTTGCCTAGCAAACAGCTTGAAGAGGGTTTAGCAAAGGAGAAGACTCTGGAGGTGTTATGGAAAGGAGCTGATGTTTGTTCTTCCCATCCACACAATGAGCTCCTAAACCTCCCTAATCTCCCCAGCGTGCAGATGCTGCTTTGTGAGCTTTCTATTTTAACTATAGCCCAGTGACAATTTGACTTTTTCTGGCAGATGAAAGCAGTAGTCAATGTAATTTTAAAATCCTAGGGCAACTTAGTGCTACAGCACGCACCAGAAAATAACATCCTAACTAACCAAATGTCAACAGAATGCAATTATTTAGGAACTGAAATTATATCCTGAAGAAAGTCCAGAGTACAGTCTTAGTGGATTCTTCTTCATGAAAAAAAAGTCTTAGTGGGTCCTGTTCATGAATGCATAATTTGTTCAACCATGTCCCATCACTTGTTATCAAGTGAGATATTTAATAGAAGTGGTAACTGTAAAAAGACAGCAAAATTATTAGCCTATCATAACTTCCAAGTAACAATATTTTTTTTTACAAGACTGTGCATACTGAGTGAAAATATATTGCTCAAGAGCAGTGGGAGCTAAGGAGCAACTATTTTATAGTATTACCTTTAAAATTCTCCTTACTCAACATTTGCTGACATTGCGTTATCTCCCATAAATGTATTGCATGTATTCGTAATGAAAGCAAAATTTAAAGAAGAAAATAAATCACTGGTGTCCATTTTAAGAAGGAGGGTTTTTTGGCATCATCAGAAAAAGTAGTAGTGATACCAGTACCCCCTTTTATATAGATGTGTGGGCTAGAATTTGCCTTTAAATGCTGGCAACTGTGATACCTCAGCTGGGATGCAGTACTTGGGTCCCTTTGGATGCAGTAAGCGAAGAGAAGCATGGAGCCCAGTGAGCAAGCTGGGCCCTGGCTGAGGCAGAGCTGCCCACCTGGGCCACCACGTCCCTCCATACCAACATGGACAGAGGTGCCCATTCCCACACACAAGCATTGCCCAGCATTTCACACCCTCCTCTGTTGAGAGCTATTCACATCCCCTTTCTTCCAAGAAAATTCCTATAGTTCTCAACACACAGCTGTCAGGGAAGATCGTGCTGTTTATTGCTGGTTGCTATATGATAGATGCAGTGAGAGGCCTCAGCTAAAACTGGGATCTATTGTGCAAAAATAGCAAACGTGCTTGCCTTCTCTAGCCTGACACTCTCACAGCCTAACTAGCAAAACAGGACACATTTGCATTTCCCCAAAGAAATCCCTTTGCTCCTTGTGTCAGAGGCTATTTCATCTTAGCCATGGAAGGATTTCAGGCTCAGCTGGGGAGAGAGGTACGAAAACCTGTCCTGCAAGTCCAAACTATTTGAAGAGCTCCCTGTCCTTGCTGCATAGCAGGACTGGTGGCCAACCTCGGGCAGAGTACAGGAGCCATCCACAGGACTCCTACCTGTTTTCCAGGGGGGTGTACCAAAGGAAACTCCATGTTTTACTCCTGTACAGGTGTAGATATAATTTAGATAGGAAGATTTCTCTCCAGAGATACCTTTGTTCCAACATTGATTATTTAGCTGCATGCTGTTAATCCTGCTGCTGTTGCCTCCGCCAAACCCCTGCTGTACAACGAAGAAAGATGATGCTTTCTGTTCTCTAGCCCTGGTGGACAATACTAAATTACCCTGTCCAGCATTTGCCTCTGCTACATTTTCTTGTAGCTGAATGGTGCAGATAAACCCTGCAAAATGCATGGAGTTACTCTGAGAGGAATAAACATGGTGTCGAGAATTTTTACTTACCCTACACACTCCCTTTAGAGAAAATAGCAGAAGCTGATGAAGAGACACGTGTGGGTTTGGGTCTCTTTGTACATTCCATTTATAATGGGAAGAAAAAGGGTGAGGAACAAGCCTGTGGAAGCTGCCAGGGCTGCTAAACCGTGCAGCGGGTGAGGCAGCGCAGGGCTGCCCAGCTGCAGAGCTGCTGCATGTACCCTGCCCAAACCCGTGTTGGATGGCTGGGCCATGGCGGGGGCAGCAGGCATGCGGTCTTATTTTCCTGCATCCCAACCGTGACAGTGGGTATATCTCTTAGCCATGTGCCTCTCAATTTCTTTCTTATTACTTCTTTGGCACTGGGAATGTTTATGACCCTGTGTTTGTGCAGTGCCTCTCTTTGTATGGGGCATTTTCTCCTTTTAGCTGTCCCTAGAGATGTTGTACTTTTAATACATACCATAAGGAGACAGAAATAGTTTTTTTCACATAGAAGGAAAAAATGGCCAACATTAAATACTAAGAGTAAAGCAGAAGGCTGCTCATCACTCTTACTATGTATTTCATTTTAGACTAGAATTTGTAATTTATAATAAAGCAGTAAAGTTTTATGAATTCTGGTATTTTTGTTTCACTCTACTAAAACCTTTGAAATGGAGTTAGTAAAAAGAAAAACAAAGAAGACAATGATCTATACAAGTGCTAGACATGGGAGCGCAGGGGAGCAGTTTGAAGCTGTACATCCAGCTGTGCAAAAATGTTGTGGTTTCTGCTACTGACTCAAATTGTTCCTGGTTGTAGGGCTCAATTCACAGACTAGACCTGGATGCCAGTCCTGGTTTTCTGAGCAATTTAAATTTAACTCTTTGTTTCCTCTGCTCTTTCATCTTTCACTAATGTCAGTCAACCTTGCTGTCTCCTATTGTCTTCCCCTCCTACCCATCTAGGACTGTCTGTCCTGTTGCCCAAAACCATTCTGTAAGTGCTTTCAGGTCTTCCAAATTGCTTTGGAAAATCCCTTTCCACAGGCTGCCAAACAACTGTCTTAGCTGCAGCTGTTGTCCTTCCCATCTCCTCCACCCTTTTATTTCATCATCACCATCACTCACTTGGCAGGATCTCTGTCCTTACATGTTTGTTTGAGGTGTGTAGCCCATACCTGATAACCTGAAAAATAAAGCAGGCAAACTGTATTAAACTATTAAACCATGATTTTTAGAGAACTGAGGGTGGAAATTTCCCAAAAGCTATGTGGATTTTCGTGGGTGACTCCCAACCGTAAATCTCATGCAGATATCACATGGGTCTTAGTCTGGGTCTGGGGCAGAACTGAGGAGTAGTCCACAGGAAATCTACATTAAGGACAGGAGACTATAGCTCTGAGTGCTGGGATGAAGACCCTCCCATATTAGGGAGTTAATTTTGAAAAAAGCAACTCTTGAAAACTACTTTTGAGATAGCCAAGGGCATGGGATTTCCTTCAGATAGTGAACCAGCAAGGCAGAGCACTTCCAGCCAAGACTCTCATTGCTGTAAGTCATCCCTCAAGTATAATCACAGAGCTTTGGCAAATCTGGAATAGGGTCTATTCTGGTAGAAACAAAGCATTGACCTTGTAAAAGAAGTCTTGTTTATACAACAAGTATCAAGATGGAGCCTTGCTGAATACAGGAGCAAAGAAAAGGATGACGTGCTGGATGGCAGCAGTGGGTGTACCTATGTTGATGAAGCAGCTAAAGAATGCTTAAAGGCTTGGCAACAAAAAGGTGAAAAAGTTTAATTAACAGACCCAAACCATTAAGTGACACAGACCCAAACACAGGGCTTTGTTTGTTTGTTACAAAGATGTTTAACATTACCCTCCTGGTGAAGTCACATTTTATGTTTACTGTGCAGATCTAAATGATGACACAGATCTTGAGGCAGTGGCGAGTTAGTGCATGTTTGATAATCAAAAAGAGAAAAGTGTTCTAGCTTCTCATGTACTTTGTTTCCATACCGAAGAATGTTTTAGTGTTTCCATTACCCGTTTTGTCCGTTAGGCCAAAAACCTCAGTGGGTTTTGGTTCAAGGAAGCTGCAAGAATGAAAGATCAGTTACAGCATCAACATTTTGGTCCAAAACCTAAACTTTACTCCTTTGTAACATCTGTGTGCCAAATGCAGCAGTTTGATGTTCGCTCAATTCTGCTAACCATGCTCAGACACTTTCAGATTTAAAAAATTACTTGTTTCTAATTTCTGTCAGTCTTTGGATAAGCTCTGATAGATCCAAAGTGATTTCAAATTACAAAGATGATTTGAACTCTAAAAGTATTCTAAAATACACCGAAATAAATTGTTCCATTTCCTCTCCTGATACCCTAAGCCCCCAGGGCCTTTGAGATAACCACTCCTTTCTCCAGTCTGCTTCATCCTTCAATGAAGCAGATTAATTTAATAACCTTAACATAGGGAATTTTGTATCTCTTTAATCCCTGCAAGTTGGAGCCCTCAATACATATACCCTAGACACTGACAAATTGAAAGTTCATTCAGAACCGGAGCGATACAACGACCAAGGGAGATCGTGACACCCGTCAGTTCCTGTGGCAGCTCTGCTGCTGGCTGCGCTCAGCGGAGCTGACAGGGGGTCGGATCCAAAGGCATCACTCTCTGAGATGGACTGAAATGTGCAGGGGAGCTGAAGACATTGAAGCACTGTGAACGCTTCCTTTGGACATCGTACTGTAAAGGGAAAATAATTGAATTAGTCTGAGGCTTGGGTGATGTTGACATTTTCAGTGAGAAGAGTCAACTTGCAAGCTTTTGCAGCCTTCAGTCCTTGCTGACATTAAGTAATAGTTTGCTCTTTGCAGTATCTTATTCACTTAACATTTAAGATATGCTGCCTGAAGTACCTTAGTATCAAAACCACTCCCTAGATAAACATAAGCTGCTAATACAGAAGGAGACTATTTACTTCTTTGTGATGCCCTTTCCTCCACTCTTACTTTCAAATGAGTTTTCTGTTAGTAAAAACCCACCAGACTGACAGCTTTATGGACTGCAGCTCTTAGCCACATAACAAGTATATCGCAAATAGCAGGACCCTAGCCATCCTCCTTGCCACACTATCCAAGCAAGTGCTTACCAAGAAGGAGCTGCCTCACAGGAGAGGAGTTCACTCACTACAATGCTCATTCAATGTATAATTACTTTATAAAGGGTCTTAATTGGTATTCTAAAGTAAGCAGTAAGTTACCTTGAGACTGGAGTTAGAGCATAAAAATGTTGAAGAAGGGAGCACCAGCACAGTGTTAATCTCACCTAACTTTAAATATCTTCATCATAGAGATTAACTACTTGTCCAAAAATTCTGCATAGTTCAGGGCAAGAAACAGGACCATTGAGAAGGATTTGTCTCAGGTAAATTGGCTCTTACAGGCCTTGTTTATTTGCAGATACTTACATTGCGAGCACCTGAATTTGGATTGATGAATCCCATCCCAAATGACATTTAGATGGCCAGAAATTTTTTTAGTTTTGCTGGTCTAGATCAAATTCAAAGTTATGATTTCAAAGGAAAAAAAAAAATGTATGCTGTGATTAAACTCTGATTTTGAAAGATGCTTTTAGTCCTCTTGAAGTACTAAACTGCCACTTCAGAATGTATACTAATAATAATACTAATAAAAAAGCAGGGCAGATAGAGTACACTGTTTTCAGAATCTTAAACTGCCCCCAGATAGTTGGTATTGGTATTATTTACTATTTTAATTTTACCAGCAGAGCACCAGAAACATTCATGCAGCTTCACAGAGAAATGAAGGTGACAGGCCCTGACTTAAGAGCTTAAAATGTTATTGAGAATAAATATAGGAAATGATGACAACAAATGAGTGGGAAAAGTGGGGCATGGAAGAAACAGTTCACAGCAGCGTAAATAGCATGAGATAAACGCTTTGGGGTGGCTATACCTTTTCAAGTCTTCTTTGGCTCCTCCAGTTACTATTTTGTATGTGTGAAGGGGGTGATAGAAAAAAGTCAAAGGACTTGCCCAGGAAGAAAAAATGCCAGAATTGGAACTATAAACTACAGGAGTTCACCAGACCTACCTCAAGTCACTGTACCAAATTACTCTCTGAAGAACTCACATCAGTGGAACAAGTAAAAGTCTGAAAACATAGTAAGGTAAATGGTTCATTGTTCCTCTCCTTATTGAAAGAGGTTAAAGCAACTTAAATAGAACTTCACTCAAACATTCCCATCCTGATGGACAAATTTCAGTCCAATGTAATTGGAAATGGCAGTTGAAAAACCTTGATAGAAGAGTTTTAGATGAGAACACTAACAAAGAACAGTAAAAACTGGCAAGGCAATGTAAGAATGTTTTTCCTCCTCTATCCACAGTAATTTTCTAACCCAGCTATTGAATCTCTCATAATATTCATTAAGTATCTCCTGAGGGATGCTGTGAGAGTTGCCATTCAGCTGCTCTAAAGGAATCCTTATTGTCTGACTCAAGGAGACACATTCAGCTCATGAACCCCCACCAAGTTTCTTTTTTTACTTCCAAGACGTTTTGGACAATGTTTTTCTCGTATTATTCCAAATTATGGACCCGGTTCACCTCAGGCTACAATCAGCTATGGTTTCAGTATGTTCTGGGAGAAGATGATTGATTAGGTGCCTGACAACACATGCTGAATTAAGCAGGATCATCTAACCCCTTCCCAGTTAATTAAGAAGTCTTCTGGGATGACCGGTCCTTAGCACCCCTCACACAGCAAGACAACCTTCTCCTTGAGTCTTTAAGAAGATCATCAGCATTTGTGACCCTTCTATAGTGATACCCCTTGAAGTGACCTAAGGTCATTGTTAAGGAAATACACATATGACCTTCAGCCAGGGGTGACAGCATAGGATTATGTGTATGGCTTCAATCAAAGATGCACAAGAGACTGTGTGATAAGCCAGAATATTTTTCTATAACTTTATTAGCAAGACAGCCACGGCAAGCGGCAAAGAGGGTAACGGTCATGTATGAACCGGCCATGTGCAAACTGGGGATATCAAACGAAAGAAGCCCTGCACCTTAAACCAGTGGTGCAACTATCAGAATTATTATCAGGTAGGTCTATAACTTCAGGTTCTTTCTGGTTTGCATCTAGGGCAATTGATCTTTCATTAACGGCACTAGAGGAAGGACTCAGTGACATTTTATTTTGCTATTTAGAGTGATATTTCTGAGTGCCACCGAACATTGCAGGAGAACCTGTGTTTATCTGACAGAACACTCAGGAGGAAAAGGCACACTGTGCATGTGAGAAATTATGTCTTGGAGTGTCTAAATGATGGCACAGCACAATGAATGAGGGGGGAATTGATGTAGTGTGAAGATAGGTGACAGGAGAAATGCAGCTGATGTGAATAAGGTATAGAGCATGTGTACGTACTATGCTTCCATAAACCACATAGAAAACTGATTATTTCTATGAAGTAGCAGAAATAATCACATCTACATCTTTTAAAGAGTGGGTGAACTGGAATAATACATTGCTCTGTAGAATGAGGTCTTACAGCATATTGCAGAGAGATTGTGAATAATGTTGTACCATCTGGAATTCTATTTCTCCATATATTATATGTTAAAATAAAACTAATCAGTGAAATCTGAAATCAAAGCAGTCCACATTGCACTGAATTTCCTGTTGCTAGGCATCACTTTTTCACACTGCGATGCGAGGTGTTGTTTTGTTTCTAGCATGAACAACGGTGGTAAGATTTTCCCACCTTGTAAACATTTCATCAGGCAGTGAAACAGATAAGCAGGTGCCAAAAAGAAGACTAGCTAGATCCATCATCCTTTTAAACTGCAGGAGAATACAATAACCCAATCCAGGGAAATGGACAGTTCCCCATGAACATGGTCATGCCTTTATGCTATTGGTTTTGTTCTCAGACTGGCAAGCTGGCTCCTATCCACTTAACCTTGGTTTGAGCCCAGCAGCTTGGATTTCACTGCAACATGTGCTGCAGGAAATCATTGAGTTCCAACCTGAAAGTGCCAAGAAATGGAGAAGCCACCCTTTCCCTGAAAGTTGTTCCCAAATTATTCACCCAGATTGCTTTCAAACTGAACGTGACTGGCTCTAGGTTCCACCTACCAGTTCCTTCTACCTCCTTTTTCTTATCAGTAAGGGATCTTTCAGTACCTTATCTTTTCTCTCAGATAATTACACCATAATCAAGTCTTCTCTTGAGTGTCTGTTGGATAAACTAAACTCATCAAGCACTGTATGAAAATCACTGAAAGGCTTCTCCTGTTGCTGCAAAATATATAGTATCTAGCATTTCAGCATCCTTGAAAACTCATGGCCGTTGAAAGTAGAATTAAAATAATCTCAATTTTGTTGTCTAAAACACAGGTGTCTAGTCTCATGTAACAGTTGTGGCTCTCTCTCCAGTCAATGAAGAGAGACAGTGCCAAGAGGCGATTTATCCTACCTCTCTCAGGCACCTAGGAAAAGGGCTGGATGCCCCATGAAGGCGTCTAGTTGAATGCACAGGATGTCTGAACAGCTAGTTTAGACTAGATGCCTGTCTTTTAAATGGTGGATGCTAGCAGAGATGTGTAGCACCACAGAACTGTACAAATTCACATATCAATCAAAGAAGAAGAAATCACCTCCCACTCATTCCTTACTTCTACTAGGAATACACCCATCAACAGAAGTATTTTTTTCCACTTGGAATTTATATTCAATTGCTCCTCTGCTACAAGCACTAAATCCATTTTTAGAGGGACGTTTACAACATACATTCACTCATTCTGTAAATAGGCCTATGCACTCCCAGCTTCTGGATGTGGGTTGTTTGGGGTTTTTTATTCAGTTGTTATAAAACTTCACGCCGTGTGAAGAAGATCAGTTTATCAGACAACTCCATCAAGACGCCCTTAGCGCTGTGTCCTTCTTGTTGTCATATATATGTAGCAACGCTTCATGCTGGTGTGGGCTCTAGAAATGCATTATACACTAGGACCCGGGGTGCTGTCAATAAAATTCACAGCGATGTCCCTGCTTTGGAGAGATTGCAAAGTAAAACAGCACATCTGTTCATCGTTCATTGCAAATGGTGTAGTATCCTGTATTTACTTCTGAGGAGAAAGGAGGAAAGAAACACACCTCACCAAGTGAGTTTGAAGCTTGTATTACACAAGCACAGTACTTTAAAAGGGACCATTATCACAAACCTGTAAGAGGATTTGATGGAAAAGGGGATGCAGTAGTCTCATATCAGTTTGAATGAAGACCACAGTAGGATGGCTTTTCTTAATCCAAAGTTTTGTACAGCAATATTGCAGTTGTTACAGTCTTGTCCAGACAAAGCAGCTGCTGAGATAACTCCAGCTTCTTTCACATAATCCCAGCAGTTTAAGCAGAAAGTACTAGAAGCTGCTGCTGTTAAAAATATGCTCTGTGTACAAATAAGCTGGCTTGCAGAACTGTGGCTCCTTTTAAATGGTATGAGGACTAATGTTAATCTGACTGCAGCTCTTCATGAACAATACTGGAAAAGCTCCTGCATTACCACACCAAACTGAAGCTCATTTTGATGGAAGAAACATCACAAAAAGGTGCAGAAATGTCACTTCTTAAGTCAGCATTCTCAGATATCTTTGTTGGACATCACCACACTCAGTGGTGACATTGTCAAAGCTCAAAAGAACACTGCTGAATCATCTTACGTGATTTTCAAAAGCAGTTTCCTCCTCACTGGAAGGTTTAATACTGTTCAGATAAGCCATCTCTGCTGCAGCAACAGAAAGGTCGATAATATCAGATTTTTATTTACCAGAGAGAGGACAGTTTTGTAGTATAACTTTTTGACAGTAGCTCCTTTTAGCATGTTATAGGATCACTTTTAAGAAAACAGCTTGTCTTTTGAAATCAAATTTGACACTGGGGGACTGTTTTGCTGTTGATTGGAAAGCTACTGCTGTATAATTCAACTGAAACTGAATTTAACTGAAAAGAATTCAGTTCCTGTGTCTTTTTAAATGGGGTCAGAAATACTATTACTTGCATAAACCAGCAAATTGCTAACATGAATAACTAGATGTCTAAGCTAGAAAGGTTTAATCCACAGTTTAATGTTGGGTTCAATTTTAGGACTCGGGATTTTAACAGACACTGCACTGGAAATAGCTGACATTATTTCAGGTCTTAGTACCACGAGCAATACGGTAACTGCTTCCACCCCCATGGCAGAAATGGTTGAAAGAGGATATGAGCAGCCTTCACCCATTCCTGTGAAAATGCTCCATTTTAAGTTACATGGCAGATCAATTTCATTTGGGATAATCTAGCTGATTTTATTTTAAAGTGAATTAGGCTAGGAGAGTGACCTGTTTGTAGAAATAATGTAATTTCTTACAGATTTTAAGTGGCTCAGTGTGCCCTGGGAAAAATACAATGGCCAAAGGAAGCAATCACAGGTTTTGTTGTGATACACAGGTAAAATCAGTACTTCCAGCCAAATTTTTGAGTGCCATAAGTGGAAACAGCCCTACTGAGCACCATGTAACCTACCCAGCGATTCTGTGTCCATGCCTGTGCAAGACACCAATTGTTTTAACTTGATGTTGGTCTTCATGTCAGTGTCAGTGCTAGTAAATAATATGGGCAAAGGGCTGTTCTCTGAAAAATGCTTTTTTCCTCCCAAAGCAGGGTAACCTTGCCGTGTGGTGGGTTGACCCTGGCTGGATGCCAGGTGCCCACCAAAACTACTCTATTACTCCCCTCCTCAGCTCGACATGGGAGAGAAAATATAAAAAAGGCTTGTGGGTTGAAATAAGGGCAGGAAGAGATCATTTACCGATTATTACCATTATGGGTAAAACAGACGACTTGGGAAAAAATAATTTAATTAATTGCCAATCACATCAGAGTAGGGTAATAAGAAAATAAAAACAAATCTTAAAACACCTTCCCCCACCCCTCCCTCCTTTCCGGGCTGAACTTCACTCCCGATTTCTCTGCATCCTCCCTGGGGCTGGGGTCAGTGCATCACACGCTGTCTCTGCTGCCCCTTGCCCCTCAGGGGGAGGGTCCTCACACCCTGCTCCAGCCTGGGTCCCCACAGGGTCACAAGGCCTGCCAGGGGCCTGCTCCAGCGTGAGATTCCCAGAGTCACAGCCTCCTTTGGGCATCCACCTGTTCCAGTGTGGGGTCTTCCTCCCACTGCCAGTGGATGTCTGCTCCACCATTAATGTCCATGGGCTGCAGGGGTGTCCTGGTTTCAACTGGGATGGAGTTACTTTTCCTCTTAGGAGCTGGTATGGTGCTGTGTTTTGGTTCTGACGTGAGACTTTTCAGTTCCTCTGGCCTTGTTAGTGAGAAGGCTGGAGGGACACAACAAATTGGGAGAAGACACAGACAGGGCAGCTGACCGAAACTAGCCGAAGAGGTATTCCATACCATGGGACATCATGCCTGGTATATATACCTGGGGGGTTGCCTGGAGCGGGCAGATCATTGCTCGGTTGGCGGGCAGTGAGCAGTTGCATTGTGTATCATGTGTTTCTTTCGTCCTTTCCCTCTGGATTATATTTTTTCCCTCCCCCTTCTCATTATAAGTGTTATTGGCATAATTGTTATCATTGTTCTTTCATTTTTACTCTGTTTCAATTATTAAATTGTTCTTATCTCAACCCTTGAGTTTTACATCCCTTTCCAACTGTTCTGCCCATCCCTCTGGGTGAAGGGGGAGTGAGCGAGCGGCTGTGTGGTGCTTAATTATCAGCTGGGGTTAAACCACAAGAAGGGCACAGCCCGCCTCACCACGGGCTTCACCACGGGCTGCAGGGGAATCTCTGCTCCGGCACCTGGAGCAGCTGCTCCCCCTCCTTCTGCACTGGGCTGGGGGTCTGCAGAGCTGCTGCTCTCACGTGTTCTCAGTCCGCTCTTCAGCAAAACTTTTCCCCCTTCTTAAATATGTCATCCCAGAGGCACTACCACCCTCACTGATGGGCTCCGTCTCGGAGCCAGCTGGTTTCGGCTGTATCAGACATGAGGGAAGCTTCTAGCAGCTTCTCACAGAAGCCATCCCTGTAAGTCCTCCCACTACCAAAACTTTGCCATGCAAACCCAATACACACAGGGTGCCCTTTGGGAATTTCCCGTGGAATGTGTTCTTTGACATGGGCCCAAGCTGTTCCATGACACATGTAACAACAGCAGAGACAGTCAGTCCCCCATGGGTGTTCAGGCCCCTTGTGTCTGATGTCTGGCAGTGTAGGTGTAGCCCAGAGAACGTGAAAAACAATTTTTTTCCCTCCTGAGCAAAACTGCATGAAAGACTAAATATATAGCCAGTGTTTGTAAGATGGCTTGACACCTGCACCCTGAGCAAATTTGCGTTCTAATTCTACTTCGATTAGCACCTGTTCAGACTTACAGAGGATGTTTTTCATTGTCAGTTACTAATATTAGTGATTTTAAAGTTCTTAGCTGCTTGTAAGTACTGTCTTAGTCTGTTCACAGCTAACAATGATGTACAGTGCGAGTTTTATATTGAAACTTTATAGTGAGAGTACAGAGACTTCCAGGTTATGCAAATGGAGCTTTGAGGATGCTGAATAATGTTATTAGACAATATCCTATCATCTCCCTTGTTCTGTGCTCTAGCTGTGGAGCACCAAATTTATATTTAATATTGATAAAGTGGTATTACAAAGACTGGTTTTAGTGGCTTTAACATGTGTTTCTTAAAAATCAAATTCTGTCTATTTCAAAGAAACAACAAGGAAATAACAGTGTGCTGTCTTTGGCTGAAGTAGAGTTAATTTTCTTCACAGTAGGTAGTATGGGGCTATGTTTTGGATTTCTGCTGGAAACAGTGTGAATAATGCAGAGATGTTTTCAATATTGCTGAGCAGTGCTTACACAGAGCCAAGGCCTTTTCTGCTCCTCACCCCATCCCACCAGCGAGGAGCCTGGGGGTGCACAAGCAGTTGGGAGGGGACACAGCTGGGACAGCTGACCCCAACTGACCAAAGGGATATTCCATACCATAGGAGGTCATGCTCAACGTATAAAACTGGGGGGAAAAGGAGGAAGGGGGAGATGTTCAGAGTGATTGCATTTGTCTTCCTGAGTAACCATTACGCATTAAGGGAGCCCTGATTTCCTGGAGATGGCTGAACATCTGCCTGCTGATGGGAAGTGGTGAATGAACTCCTTGTTTTGCTTTGCTTGCCTGCATGGCTTTTGCTTTGCCTATTAAACTGTCTTTATCTCAATCCATGACTTCTCTCAATTTCACCCTTCCCATTCTCTCCCCCATCCCACCAGCTGGGGTTAAACCATGACACACCAGCAAAGAAAATATCCCTAGGGAAGTTATCTGCTTGAAGTTCCAGACAAAACTGAGAAAGGCAAAATGCAGCTGTCCCAATCTCAGACGAAGGGCCCTGCTATGAGGAGATGTTCTCGTCTTTGCAGATATTTCCAGATTTCATGTTTTTCAGGTATTCTTGTTCCCCTATACAGTTTGTTTCTCCTAGAAAGCTCAGGCATGAAGCAGAGCAGCTATTGTACCAACACATAATGGAAAGATGGTGCTCATCCCAAGAGGCTGAGGATGAGATCTAAAATATATGCATTATTTATTTAGGCAGAATGTAAGGAGACAAATCACAGGCACCTACTTCTCCTTGCAAACACCATTATTACGTGCTTTTACAAACAGGTTGATAGATATCAGCCATAGACACTCCAGCACTTCTTGCTAGACCTCCACCCCAAGATAAATTTTTTTCTGCTGTTAGCCAGCTAAGATATATTCTTTTTTTTTCCCTCTGATTTTTTTTTTTTTACTCTATTAGTTACTTTCTTCATGAAAAGCTAAGGATGGTATTTTTTTCATGTTAAATCTACATATTCACTTGTCAGGTAGATCAACAACAAAAAAAGGCTATGTAAAATAATTGGTTTACACAGGTGAGTCATGTCTCTGATCTGCTTCTGAATCTAGATTTTACTTCAACTATTTCACTTAGGTTCCTTTGTGCTTTTTTCTGCTACCTGCTGTAAGAGTTAAACACTCAAATTCCCTGTGATTTAAGCTATGAACAGGTGGGTTAGAATAAAGGAAAGCATTGGGAAACATGGAATGAGCCAGCTTTCTGTCACTCCCTTCAGGCTGATTACAAGTCTCATACTGTGATATGCTCCCTTGGAGTATTTTCCGAAAGATTTAAAATCTGTTGAACAAGTAAATGAAATTCCTCAAAAAAAAAAAAAAAAAAAGGAAAAAAAAAAGAAAAAAGAAATATTATTCTGACAGTCTTTGTTTTACCCAGATAAGGGACTGCTTATGTATCATTTACAGTCTTCATGGGCAGCAAAGCTTGTTGACATTTAGAATGGCTTTAATACAGTGTCGCTGTACTTGGGAGACATCCTGGCCCACACCACGCTTTTGTCATGTTGGAGTTGCCCTCCTCTCCAAATGTTTTTTGCTGCTTTGTGAAAAAACATGGTTTTTCAGCCTTCCCACAAAGCATGTATATTACTTTATGAAAAAACTCATTAAAAAATAGGAATTTAACCATCTTTCACTTGCCAGAGTTTAAGACTGGCAAATAACAGGAGTGATACAAACTGTATTAATATTATTTTAATCACTGGTTTATTTTAATCTTCCGCACATCAGAGGTAGATTAGCTTTTGCTGAAGAACAAAGCATTCAAATACATGTTTGGTATTTCTCCCCGCTGTGTTAATGAAAGTGGGCAGGTTTTAGGGAAATCAAATTAGTCTCCTCTTTAAATATTCATTAATTAAAACAGGAGGACTGGAAAATTGGTCACTAGCTATTCAGTAAATAGCACTCAGATTGGCTACGTCCCTACGATTGCTATGATTTTTTTTAACAACAGTGATTTCTTTATGCACTGAAATAACATATTGATACCAGGACATGCAGAGCCATTAGTACGGTTATTGTTCAGCTGTTTTCTGTAGGGTTCCTGCTTAACAAATTATACCATGGTATGACCTTGTACATACTTTGTGAAGGTACTAAGTAGTATTTCTCTGACTGTCAAACAAGTAGCAAACCTCAGGGAGCCCACAGCCATAAACACTGTAAAACTCAAAACCAAGAAAGATGTAAGTACTGTGGGAAAATGTACACTAAATCCTATTTTTGATGAAACAGATTCTTGAATGTGGAACTTACACTGTTGTTTAGCTGCTTTTTAAAATGCTACTTATATTGCATATACCTATATTACAGACCTGCCATATCTCTTGTCCCAGATTTCCTAGACAGAAGTTTATGAATATGCCCATGGAGTCTGCAGTGACCAGGGTGTACCCAGCCTGTCACGCCTCTACTGCTCAAATGATGAGTATTTGCAGAGTAAGACTGAGGTCTCCTGCATGCGGTGGTCTTGCTAGGGAAGCACTGACCATCTGTCCGACACTTGAGCAGTACATTTGACCACCATTCAAGTGTATCCACCAAAGAGCTGAGCTGTGTATGCATGCATAAAGGGCTTTTATGAGGAATCTGGGGAGGACTGGAGAGGCTCCTGTCCTTAACTGACTGCTGGAGATCTGGAAATCCAGGACTAGTGTCTGGAGTCTTCTTTTCCCACCCATACTAAATCTCCTGCTTGGAAAAAGTAAACCCTGTGGAGAACCTTGATAACATCACTTTTATGTACTGTTGGTGAAGTCAAGGAAGCATTTGAGCTAACAATGCAAGAATCATTGATATTCACCTTCACATCACATAATGCCCAGTCAGGAAAGATGCCGAGATTAGCAGGAATCCCATCCTTGATGTACAATTAGCCTGCAACTTAACCACTTTGCCAGTTCTTCATTTGTTGATCACTGGCTGCTTTTGCACAATAACGAATGAAACTGCCCAGTATGTTAAAGGGAAATTTCAGAAGACAAATGAGAAACACAGATATAGGTCACAAAAATAATCCTACTTCCTAATCTTTACAGGAATACACTTCTTTACTCATAAAAGGAAATGAAACAGGAATGTATATTTACATTATTACAAAGTTTTCTGTTCTATGTACTGTACATATTATAGCCAATTGCATTTATATACATCAGCTGCTCCGAGCTACTGCACAGGAATGTGAACCTTCTTCAACAACAACTTTGAACAACTCTCCTGTTTCCGAAAACCAAAAATAACAATTTTTCTCACATCTTCTGAGCACTGAAGTTATTCATGACCTGTGGCAGTAAAACAGGGGCTACATTTTTTTTCTTTTGATTCCATATATGTTATTTTAACTGATGTCTGTGCTGTAGTAAATGATTGGTTCAGGACAGAAAAAAGATGCAATCTGAACTCCTGAATTACAATTTTTGAAGGAAATAAGCGAGCTGCGCCAAGGAGACAGGGTACATAACACATCAGGTGGGGCTTATGCCCTTGACTCACCCTTCTGTCGTTCTCATCAGGGCTTGGAAATCCTGCCTTGGCTCCAGGGGAGGAGGCTGGTGGCTGGTGACCTCAGCCCTGTGCCTGATGCGTGCACCAGGCAGCCGCTGTGGAGACCCCAGTGCCTGTGTAGCCCCTCCACCAGCCACCAGCAGAAGCCAAACGTAGTCATAAGCAAAAAGCTCCTGGTTCGAGTTTTACTGTTTTGTTGTTGGTTTGGGTTTGGTGTTTTTTTCCCCCCCCCAAAGTTAATAAATAAATAATTATTTTAAAATAATATATGAACCCAAACGTAATTTACTAAGAGGAAAAGAGAATATGGGGCTGTGCGGGTGCAGGTGCTCGGGCACCGGTGGGAGCTGCAGGGCCCCTGTGAGGAGCGGCTGGGGCTGCCCCGGGTCGGGCACAGCCGGTTCCAGCCGGCTCCAAGCGGCCCCCACAGGGCACAGCCGGGCAGCAGCCCTGGTGGTGGGACCTCGGGGAAAGTGTATATAAAGGGCAAAAATGCCAAATTGCAGAGAGGAGTGAGGAAAAAGGAGTGAGAAACAGCCCTGCAGGCACCAAGGGGAGAGAAGAAGGAGGGCCAGAAGGCACTCCAGGCACTGGAGCCTAGATTTCCCCTCAGTCCATGGAGACCACCATACTGGAGCAGGTTCTCCCAAAGGACTGCAGCCCATGGACAATCCGCAGTGGAGCAAGGGAGCAAGGTGAGGAGGAAAGAGTGGCAGAGAGGAGCCGTTATGGACCGACCACGGCCCCCATTCCCCTGCAGCACTGGGGGTGGGCGAGGCAGAGGAGTCCACGACGGAGGAGTGAAGCTGAGGCTGGGAAGAAGGGGGTGGGGGGAAGCGTTTTAGGTTTTCTCCTTGTTTCTCACCATCCAACTCTATTTTAGTTGGCAGTAAATTAGATTAATCTTCCTCAAGCTGAGTCTGTTTTGCCTCTGATGGTAATTAGTGAGTGATCTCCCTGTCCTTAGCTTGAACCATGACCTCTTTCATCTTATTTTCTCTGCCTGTCCTGTTGAGGAGGGGGAGTGGGAGAGGGGCTGGCTGGGTATCTAGCAGCCAGCCAAGGTCAACCCACCCAGAGGGGAATGTGGAGAAAATACAGCATCGTCACTCAGCTAGGTACTTACCCTGGGGTGCCAGGGGCGGGGGGGGGGGGAACACTCAGACCCCACTTCTCTCCATCTAATTCTACTAATCCTTTGCCTCGCTTTCCCTACATGTTTGTTTATGTTTATAGAGGCAGTGGATCTATGAATATTCATTTCCTCCCTCTCTAACGTTATCTGTGCTTACTATTTTCTTGCTAAAGACACATAGCCTGGCAATGCTTTGAGCCTCGACCGTCTGCCTCGCCTGTGGTGTACTGTGGCAAAGCAATGAGTAACCTGAAGGCAAAAGAAAGCTTCACATGAAACAGGCAAACCAGGGGGACAATTCATTGTCACAAGCAAAAGGCAGTTACCCAGGGCTGGAATTCGGGTAAATATAGCAGGTTATGGTATTTTCATTCCTTTCGCTTCAGTGGGTCAAAACACTTACCAAAAACTCTTTTCTGGGTACTAGGTGTTTTCCATGTGATAGGCTGTCCGCATGGCTGTAGACAACAGGCTAATGTTTTAGGAGTCTGTGAAGATTTAGGATACTGCATTTTTGTCATATTCAGCACAAGCATAAAGAAGGTGATTTCTTTCCTCTTTGGAACTGTACAAGGATAGTTTGAGGCATTTGCAGGCTCCTGTGATGCTTCTCATTCAATTTGTCTTCTTTAGAGTAACAGTATGAGTCTGATCGGTATTTCTTTACAGGTCATATTTTTTAGCTATCTCAGCATTCTTGTTGCTCCACATCATCCTGAAAGCTGTGGTACAAAACCTTGTATTGAAACCTCTAGGTTACACCTTCAGCATTATTCAGCTTTATTAAGGCTGAATTATCATAGCTCTACAAATCAATTCTTACCACATATCACTAAATTACCCATGCTCAGAGTTTCCCTTCATGCTCCTATTAAGAAATATCTGCTTACATTTATTTGTCCTCATATCACAGAATCGTGGAATAATTCTATTTGGAAGGGACCCTGGGGGCTGTTCAGCCTCTGCAAAAAGCCCGTCGATCTCTTGTTTATTCTCCCTGACAGTGTACAGATGCTCACCTCCTCTGCAACTCCTTTGCCTGCCAACTGCTCCTCACCCAGTGCACATATCCCATCACAAGGACACCATCACTGTCCCCTGCCCCAACCTTGAGGCAGCAGCTAGGCACTGCCTGCTGCCTGTGACCGAGATGGTGGCATCCTTCCCCAGAACTATGTCTGGGTTGAGGTCTCTGATACATTCCCAGGTTGGAGACCATGTCCCGTGGTGCCTCACCACCATCTCAAGTTTATGTATATAAAACCTTTCTGGTTTTAGGTATATATACACACTATTTCTATATTTTGGTTCTTCCAGTTGTCTGAAGAAGGCTTTATCTACTTCTTCCTGATCAAGTGGTCTGTAGCAGACACCCATCACAATGGCATCCATACCGATCTACCCTATAACCCTGACCCATAAACTCTCAGCTGGCTCATCATCCCTCCCAAAGCAGAGCCAGCTGCATCCCCGCTGCTGTCTCACATAAGGGCAACTCCCAGTTGTGCTGATTTCCCAGAAAAGGTATGAGGACTTCCCCCACCATGCTGTCATGTAGGCTCACTCTTATTTGCGTGTTTACCCTTAGGACAGGTCCCTTTCTTCCTGAAGTTGATTATAAGGCGTCTTGTCCACATCACCCCACACCCTTTGCTTGCCAACCACTTCCTCACTTGATTATAGGTCATCATCTCTCTGCCCCATCACTTCTAGTTTAAAACTTCTCCTCACCAGGTGGGCCAGCATGTTGTCAAAGACATTTTTACTATACTAGGTCCCAGGGATCCCATCTCTTTGAAGTTCTCAATCATCAGAAAGGCTTCCGAGGTCTTGAAGACAAATCTTTGTTGTTGAAAACAGCTGTGCAATCCCTTGTTAACCTGTAGGATCCATCCACTCTGCCTCAAGACCTTGCCCTCACTGGAAGGACTGAGAAGACACTGCTTTGGTCCCCATGCCCTTGGCCACCACCCCGGATCCATGCAGTCATGCTTGATATGCTCCAGGTCTCCCGTGATATCGTTAGTACCCCCATGGAAGAGTAGCAGGGGGTAACAGTCCCAGAGCTGAGGCCTGGCACCCTCTCCACAACATCCCAGATCAAAGCCCCTAGCAATCAGCAAGCCTTTCCACAAACCTCCCCAAATGAACTTGTTTGCAGCTTTAGCTCCAAAGGGCTCCCAGCAGTCCCCCTAAGATCCCAGAAGTTCCCAGATTTTGAAGCTGAGCCCAGCACCTGCTGTTGGCTGCCTTTGTTAGCTGTGCTGTCAGGTATCTCCTGCTTTGCATCCCTGGCAAGGCTGCGCACAAGGACGAAGGCAGGGTATTCTCACCTCCATCTTTGGGGCATTAGGACCTCTCTCCCACCTCTGGCTGTCCCACCAGGTGGGATTGGCAGTGCTGTGAGGGCCTGTGTCTTCACAATGTGGCTCAGGCTTGGCTCCTCAGCTGGGCTGGCCCCATCTCTTCCCTACACCAGATGAAAAGACAGGCCTCATATGAAAGGAGAAGAGATGGGCTTTTTTTTGCTAGCCTCTTCCTTCATTTTTTATGACCCTTTTTGAACATAAAGGGTTTTTTTTCCCCACTGACATTTTTGGTTTTAACACTTGGCAAGCTTTGATGGTACTTGCCTAAAGGAAAAAGATACAACAATGGGGAGCGGGGGTGCTTCAACAGTAACCTCAAATGCCATCATGCCCAGTGTTGCTTTCTATCTTGAACAGACGTAGGTGAGAAGCTGCTGCTTTCAAGGTCTGACTGAAACGAGACAAGAAAACCAACAAACTGTGAAGTCCGTGGCCTTTTTCCATGACAGAATTGAAAGGACAGTTGAAGAAAAAACACACAACATAGTTCAGAGTTCTGAAAAGAAGAAAACAAACTGGAAAAGTATGGAGGAGAAAGTTCTGTACTGAAAGCACTTATGTACAGGCTCAATTTTGGATGTGTCAGTATCCCACTGATCTCAGAAGGTCTGTTTAGTGAACTGAAACACATGTAGTCAAGTAGTTGGCTTAGCCTGTGTACGTCTCAGAACACCAGGAGGTACCTCAAGCAAGCAAAAATTTAATTAGTGGCTTTCTTACAGCCCAGACAAAGGCTTTTAAAAGGTGATGATTTTGAAAACCTGGTTGCAGAAGGCCCCAGGCTGGCTGGGAAGAGTGAGGTGTTGTCTTGCAAATGAGTTATCATAGTGTCTCCTAATTTAGACACATGCAGTTGAGGAGATGACCTTATTTTTACATTGAAAAAATGTTATCAGATGTGGCTAATTGGAGACTGGAGGCAGGGGAGAGCTTAGAGGCACAGTAATTGTTCTTGTCTAATCAGAAGGATCAAAAGAGAATCCTTCAGAGACCTAAATTAAAAAATGAGATTCTTGTGTCATGTTGATCGTAAGATTGATTTTTTCTGGACATGCCTGGACAAAGAGAAAAGAGCTGAGTATGATTAAATACAATTTTGCTGCCAAGGTGCTGAAGAATTTGTTCTCTTTACTACACACCTTGTTGTATATAATGGTCACATTTCCATTTGTCTGCCTAACACCTACACTTTCAAAAAGAAGATATAACTTCTATTCTTTCAGGAATAGAGAATGTATTATCTGACTGTGAAATATCTGTGTTTATAGAAATTTCAGTGTTAGGAATCTGAGTGAATGATTGCTAACAATGATTTTCAATTGAAGAATTTTGTTTCAAGACCACGCTGACCTCTGTCTTATGGCTAAGGACGCATAAAGACCACTGACTTGACCACTGAGTCTCCTGTGGCATTGCTACATGCAGGCAGTAAGCCCAGAGTACTGAGGCCAAGGAGTAAGAGACCTTTGGGAAGCTCGGCACAGCCAGCTGCCCCCACCAGCCTGCCCAGTTCATCCTCTGAAGCCTGTCACCAGTCAGGACTTGGCCTGGGCATGTCTGAGCCATTGTGGCAGTTGGTGCTCTGGGTGAGTACATCTGACTAGGAAAAAAAAGATGCTGCTGCCGTCCACTTTATGTTCACCCCTGTCTGCATTTTTTAACGTTTCCAAAATAAGACTTTTTTTCCCCCGTAAATATTTCAAAACTTAATGCCAACAAATGCAACACAAAGTGAATGAATTTACAACTTTGTGATGGATCATTGTACAAAATGCCCATGGGAAACTCACCGTAAGGGAACTTCAGTATTATACAGCCTCATTCAGGAAAAGCCTCTGGGAGGGGCAGATTCTGATGCACACACAGGGGGCATTCGGGGCAGGAGGTGTCCCGTGCCCAGCAACCACAGCTGTGATTTGCCTCTTCAGGTTGTGCTTCAGGGTCTCCTATTTTTTTCAGCTACAGTGAAGGCTCACCAGGCAGAGAAATAAAAACTGGTAAAATGGATGAAGTCAATAACGGGCTGAAAAATTCCCAGTCCTTTCTCTTGCAGTAGAAGAGCAGTATCACTTGATAAGGGAAGAAGAGGGAGTTGAAGGGGTGTTGCCTCTACAAGGTTTCCTAACCAGCACTCCTGCTCTGCCAGGGCTCTTCCACCACTCTGAGGAAGGGATGCAGGACACATACCTACATGAAGCACTTCAACACAGCATTTCTCTCTCACTGTTTTTCTAATCCTCTAACGTGCAGGCAGTTGCTTTGAGTGGCTGAACTGATCTGCACCTTGCTCAGAATCCACTCTTTGTTTGCTTTCACAGCTGCACAGACATTTTTCAGAGGCAAACGCTGTTCCTAGAGAGTGGGACAGGGCACTCCAGAGCAAGGCCATCCCAGGCACACATCTGCTTTGCTCTGGGGCTATTTGGAGAAATGAGCATATTTCACATAGGTTGTGCCTTCTGTCCCTCTTGTTTCTCTAGCTGAATTCTTCCATTTTGGTAGATACACAGCCAGCTCACAGCACGCTGCCCACAGAAATGGCTGAGTTTCTTTATTTATCTTCACCACAGTACATGAGATAGACACACATAAGCTGGTCTCCTTCTCAGTGTTCTCTTGACACGCTAGTTACAGAGTAGTCTTCAGCATTAAAGATATTTCTGTCACCATTGCAGGCTTTTCTAGAGGGGTGTCATGTTAATGTCAGTGCCGGATCTTTGCATTTCTTTCTGCTGTTGCTTTTAGTACCCATTTCTGCTAGCTAGGGACAGAAGAGCCAGCGCTGCACTCTGTGACTGCCTTTTACCTTTTGAGGCACTGCACTCAGTGCAAGCTGGACATAAGATGCATTTTTGTGTGCTTCTTAGCTAGGCACTTAACCTTCTCTGGCATTCATGTCTCACTACATTTTTCTTCAGCTTAACTAACAGGTTTTGTAAATAGATGTACTAGAAATACTAGTTTTTTCAGCTCTGGAGTGAATCCCAGAACAGAGAAACAGTATTTTTCCATTAAGAAAAAAAAAAAAAAAAAAAAGCACTAATTAAACCCCAACTTTCAAAGATTTAGAAAATGTAGTAATCTACTAGAATAAATTGCTAATTTTTGTTTCATATTTTATGGCATGCATTTCTGTTGTTTCAGTACTACAGTCAATGATCAAAAATAGGTCAGTTTCCAAACCACAAAGGACTGAAATGTGTAAGAGAAAGAAAGAAAGAAAAGAAAAGAAAGAAAGAAGAAAGAAAAGAGGGAGGGAGGAAGGAAGGAAGGAAAAAAAGAAAAAAAGAAAGAAAAAGAAAGAAAGAAAGAAAAGAAAGATACCACTATCTGTCTTCCGTTGTTAGTTTGACTAAACTCAGACTAAAAGTTTAAAGTTTACTAATGTCTCGTGAGAAGTAAAAACATTTAAAAATAAGACAAGTTGAACTTTTATGTAATTACCAAACTGGAGTATTAGAAGAAGAGCAATTTATCCTGTGGCTGATCTTCAGGAAGAAAAAAAATCATGTTATCCCATTTTACAGATGAGGAACAGAAACATAAAAGCCTAAACTCTTCCTGTCCCACTTCGAGCTTCTAACCAGGGCCGCTGTTTTAGGAGCAGCAGTGTTCCCTTCAGTGTTCATGGAGCGAAAGGGGCACTTCCAGAGAACAGTTTCCTAAGGCAGCAATCACACTACCTACCTGAATATGCTCAACACTGACAACTCACTGCTTTCACAATCACACATGAGAATCCCTAAACTACAAACTGGCTGAAATCAGAAGATTTAAGAAAATGCACCTGCGGGGTGTGTGTGTGTGTGTGTGTGTGTGTGTGTTCCATTTTCTGTGGCTGTTAGGTAGAGGTGGGTCACAGTTTTTCTTAACCATAAGACCCCAAACCACTTTTTTAAAATGTAAGTGTAAGATTCTTGAGTAATCCCACACCCATTGATGCTAAGGTTTTAAGGAAAATTGATGTGGCTCTCATACGCTTCAGACTAAAGATGGAGAGCTGGCAACCTTCTATCTCCCCTCTGCAAATGATAGATTTGAAATGCCATTTTGTCAGCAGGGCTTCCCTTGCCTGACAAGGGAAATTTTTTGAAAAAAAAGTATCTGTTGTTGTTTCATGTAGCCAGCCTGACCAATGAAGTGGTAATTCATGGCTGGCCGGCTGGTATCAGATGCTTAACCTGCTGTGTGTCCCTGCCAAGGCTCTGCACACAATTCATTCTATTGAAAAGCCAGCTCATTTCCACTTGCAGCCAGCTCTATTCATATTCCTCTCAGAGTTAGTGACAATAAATATTATAAAATCACACAAATCCAGATGGTGTGGGTTGGAGTTGCCAGCTGTTCTACCACTTGCGAATTGCCTCTCTTGTCCTGCAGCTTGGCTTCCACAGAAAGCATCTCATCAATTTCCTATGGTCTCATTGCATTTCTTTACAAGCCATCCTCATCCTGAGGTATTTTCAACTTTCACTGTAGATACGTAAGAGAGATAGAGGCTAAGCAAACTGGAGGCAGAAAATCAAAGAATTTTTCATCTGAGAAACTGAGGATTATTTTTCAAATAGTGACCTTAACCTCTCAACAGCATCCTAGTTTTCATGAATGAACTTCAGGGGTTCCGCTGATTTTTACTAATTCTCTTTTATAGAAGACTTACAGCTAAAAGAGAAGCAAATGTTCTCTAATCTTGCCGGTAGTTATCGTTCCAAAATCAGGAGGAAACCAGTGCCAAATGAACACAGAAACTGAAATACTGTCATGACCTGTGTGAATAGCATTGTGTAAATTCTAAACATTGGTGATGGTTACCTTGGTTTAGCTTTGTGTGTTTGCTCTGAGTTTTGACTCTTTCAGCCTGGGGTGGCATCTATCTGCAGGCCAGAGGCAGTCTCCAGTCCAGTGGAGTTACCATCCAAATGACCACCAGGGTTCGGAGAAAGACTATGGTTAGTAGTGCTGTCATCAATGAAGATGTGAATACTGATATGACTAACAACTGTGCAACTGCCAGCAGTTTTGGTCCTCATATTGGCTGTCTTCTGAGTTTTTTTTGTTGAAAAGAGATGCAGAGAAGAGTAAGCAAGAGGCAAGGGAGGCAGGACCAGCACAGAGCACGGATAGGAAGAGCACAGGAAGAACAAGCCTGAGACCAGAAGAGCAAGCAAAGCCACCATCTGTGGGGACATGCTGTAAGTCAGCACGCTCTTGGACTGTGGTGCCAGAAGGGAGCAGGCACTGACAGTGATGCAGATGCTCACAGCTGCTGCTCTGGTTAGTGCCATGGTTTGGGCCTGTGGTGGTGGGACAAAGGTGTTTGAGGAGGGAAGAAGACCCTCAGCGGCCCTCCAGGCAGGTGTCTGAGGCACCAAAATGTCTTACCAGCAGTCTGTCTCATTACATTTGCAGCAGAGACTATTCAATTACATTGTCTAATCTACTCTTTGCCTTGTCTAGCTGCAAAACTGAAAAATAACAATAATGATGAGGCAGGTCCAGTCAAACCATGAAAGTCCAGCTGGGTTGAGTGAGGAGCGTGGCTGGGCAGAGACATGGCTGCAGCATAGCTCAGCAAAGCCCAGGGATCAGGGACAGAGCTTAACCCCAGCTCCCATGCAAAACAGGGGAAGCCCCCAGTTAAGGTGTCTCACAGTTCTTTCTCCCACAGCTCTTTTAACAGCAGTCTGATCCCAGGTTACTGGGCTGCACTGGATCAGGGCTGCCCTTAAGCGCTGGCAGCCAAACCTCCTGTGGGATATGGCAGAGCCTGTTGGTGCACTTATGACCAAAAAAATTACTAATTGTAAGGACAGTTGCTCCACTGGGGTCTACAAGAGTGATCACTGGCCATTGAGGAAGTACTGCTCAGGGTAGGCTCAGGGCTTTTGATTAAAGATTTTAGCTTATGTTGCAGAAAGGTGAAATTAGATTTGCAGATCCATATATGCATCAGGATTTTGAATACAACATAAAGTCTCTTTTGGAACATTCATCATTTCTCCTTACCTCCAAGTCAGTGACATCCATTCAATTTTGGCTGAGAAAGCAAGTAGGAGAGGAAGTGAGCGCCCACCTCCAGTCTAATCACAGCTCACCTCACAGTGGCATAAAAGCTCCTCTTTCCATCCCCAAGCCATTCTTTCAATAGTACCCTTGGGTCAGAAACCCTCCAATTCAATAGACACCTTTCTGTGCCTTTTCTCTCAGCATCCCTCCATGCAGATCCCTGTAACATTTCATTAACTCCCATCTGCCTCCTGGTGCTGGAATTTTACCATCAGAGACTGCCCAGACGTGGGACATCAGGCATCTAGGAAACATTTGACTTAATTGATAAGACAATTAAGGGCTAGACAGTCACTGAACTGGACTTGTCTGAGCCCAAATTTCACATTTCCCATGATATTTTTTAGATTTTATATTTTTATTTCATACCAAAGGATTCAGTCACCAAAGTCCTACCTTCAACTTTGCTCTTAGGCTGCTCACACCAGAAGACTGGGATTTATATTATCTTCCAGATTATTTCTGATAAAGTGGATGACGCTTGCTGGGACTTACTCAGGTGTCAATGGAGGAACAGTCTCTGGCACAGCTTTCATCCTACTGCTAATTTCAACAAACAGGTCCCAGAGGAGTCAGGTTCTCTCCAGCAAAGATCCTTGAACTATAATGTGACCCTTATCATATAAATTTATTATCCTTCTGAGTCTATATGAAAAGACCTTTGTAACGTCCTGGCCAAACTTTACCTCCTATTATCTCAGTAGCACTGCAGCAAATGAGTCAGCAGAGAATGTGCCACTGGGTATGTTACTCAGTCATTCACATCTGCTGCGTCTGGGGACACATCTGAAATAGGCATTGGTGTTCCCAGCCGTGCCCCAGGGAGGCACTTACCCTATGCGAGTGTGACTCAGCAACATTTCTTAATTATCTGATGGTTGCAGGAGATTGCAAGACTGAAATTTTGTCAGCAGCATTTTATCCAAAGTGGTGAAAAGCTTCTAAAAAGCACTACTGGGGGATATTCTTCCTAGTTTTATGGCACTGGGCCTTCACTACCATAAACAAACTCTGATACCCTACTGCAGTCTTTCGGGAAATTTCGTATAAAGCCACAGGAAGGCTCATTGCAATCACGCACGCGTCCTTAAAAGCAATGGTTCTCCCCACGTAGGCTGGACCTGAGCTGAACTCTCCATTTCCCAAGAGATGGTGGCCTTTCCTCACTGCTCCTCACTGTTGCGCTGCCTTGGCACAGTGGCCACAGGTTTGTTGTCATCTTTGTGGGTGAACCGAGCTTGGTATCAGGCGTCTGCATGGTTTAAGGGTGGGATAACAGCAAAGGCACTGAAAATAGGGGCAACGGTTGAGGAAAGAGGCCCCAGAACAAGTAACAGTGCACTTCCTGGGCACTAATGGGCCATTGCCTATCACTGAAAGTGCAGCCTCGAAAGATGGGAAAAGACTTCTTCTGTTTTAGGAAAGGGAGCAGCAGCTGAGCAAGGAAAGAAACTGAGCAGCAGGGTGAGGCACTTGCTGCAGCCTTGAAAGTAATGTCCCCTCCAGGACTGGGCACTGTGTAGCCTGGGGTGGAAGTCAAAGGCTGAGAATTGCCTCAAAATTCAACCACCTTATAAAAGGACCAGATTTGGGGAGGAGGAGGAGAAAGCAAATGCCTACTTCAGATCCAGGTTTCCTCACTGAAGAGCTGGGTGTGCTCATCTTCACCACAGTGACTGAGGCCATGAAGGGCCGTGATGACCAGTGCTAGTTACACAGGTCAACTCCATGGTGTTGGCACCCAAAGCTCATGTTGGGCATGATCACCAAGAAGTGATTGCTTTGAGTGTGCAATGGTGGTGACTCAGGATAAGAAGTGACCACCAACATGGGGGGTGCTGTTGATGCATGTCAGCATAACAAAGGTTTGTTTTACAATTTAAACGGTAAAAAAAAGGTGCCATTATCACTGTGTCCCTTTTAAGTGAAGAGTTAAAGCGTGGGATTTCATGATAACCCTTTCAAAACTGACTGAAGAACTAGAACTGCTCCTGAGTGTCTTCTAGATGCAGAGAAACCCTTCATAGACTTGCTGAGAGCACTCTCATTAATTATCAGCTTTAGGTGCCTTGTAGTTTTGGAAAATTCTACTACACTTCTGCACTTTTAGCAAACCAAGTACTACAGATTTGCCTCCAAGTGACTGAGGGTCCCATGTAGGCTGCAGATCCCAAGCCCTAGTTCTTAGAAGTAATTCAAGGCCCTAATTTCAGCTGCCAGTTTGGAAGCTGAAAATTGGAGAAGTGAAAATGTGAGGTTTCTTTTTTTTTCTTTTCCTATTTCTATGCTGAAATTTGAAACAGCTACCACAAAATGTTTATAACCATACATAGTGCTCAATAAATGTCTACAAATGGAAGGAACTGTGTATGAATTATGTCTGATTTATACATTAAATAAAAATAGCAAGAGCCAGTTGAATTTTAAATGTTCTTCCCACATACGGTAAGCCTTGAAATTACAATGTCTATAGAATATTGCCAGCAAAAAAGTCTAATGCATTGCATATACTACATCAAAATACTTAAAAAGCATTCCAAGAGTTTATCAGATAAAGCAAATACTTGGGCCTATTTAAACCTTCTTAAATTGGGTTTTTATAGGGGGAATTCTTGGCAAATAAATTTCTTTTTAAGCTCACCCCACAACATGCAGACCAACATTAACCATAGGGACTGAGCTGCCAGTAACTGCTGAAAATAATTGCCCTTGTGTGGGTCAATAAACCCACCGGGCACATAACAGCCTGCAGGAACCAGACCCTAGCGGTGAGGCAGAACAACCTCCTGCCCAGCCCTGTACCCTGGCCACGAGTGGCAGATCCCAGCCCAGATCCCAGAAAGGCAGATCTTCGGCTCATCTCCTTATGGGGAAACAAAGCGTGTTTGATTACAGCATCTTTGGAGAGGTGGGAGCAGGGTCGTGTTATGATCCTGACCCCAGACCCTGCTTGACTGGCTCTCTGTGCCAGCCAGGAGCAACAGCCTTCCAAAGTGGGCACAAAACTGGGGAGTTTGGTGTTTAGCGCTAAACATCCACCCTTCCTGCCCCCGCTGAAGAGAGCCAAGCCTTAAAGAACAGGCTTCAAGGAGCTAAGGGCAACTTTCACATTGGGTACAAATAGGTCAATAAATTCATACTAGAGTTTTGCCTACAGTGTAATCCACCTCAGAAGATATGTGAAGCTAACATTTAAAAAGCAGTGTCATTACATAACCTTATTTAGTCGCAGCATACTTTGTAGATACTTTTGCTGCTTCTTTGGAGGACTATTTTTAAACTACAGATACTCTCCACTCACCCCTACCGATTTAACTTTGAAGTGACGATACTTGGCCCGTTTGACCCCAGGGAGTAGAGACATTTAATATTTTGTCTTCCAGTTGATTACCCAGCCCAGACAAACAAAGGAAAAATAAATCCATTAAAATGTAATTTCAAGAAGAGTATTCCCAGGTTTTGCTAGCTAAATCACATTTTGCAATTAATGTGATTGTTATAAACATTTTAGGTCTAGCTCAAGATCATCCACGTATATCAAAATAAAATATTCTCATCCCAGTTTTATGGCACAGCTCTGTTAGAAAAATATTTCAGCAAAACAACAAAATCAAAACAAAACCTTGCAGTTTAATTCCCTAAACAACAGAGGTAGTTTATATTTATTCCAGCCATCTCTGCCACTGCTCTATGCATAATAAAGGTGCTTCCCAATTCTCCTTGCACAAACACAAGCACTATCATCTCAGTCCTTCCTCACCGTATGCTCTTCCCATCAGTGCTGAAGCATGCTCTGTGCCCACTGTCACCCAGCCAGTTGAAAAGTTCCTGGATTCTATACCCCCAAAATAAAGCAAAGTAGGGGAATGCATGCCTTGAGAGATGAGCATGTATTTCCCTTCACCATCATATTTTTGTGACGGTGGGGACAGCGCAGTTGGCTCCCGTACGGTCTCAAAGGCACGGACAGATGGCATATTGCTGCATTCCCAAGTGGGTGCCTGCCCCTTTGGCTGGGGGAGGCAGCAGGCAAGGCGCAGGGTGCTGGGCCCATCACCCCCTTGTTGCACCTCCTCCAGAAGCTCGTTTGTCTTAATTAACTAGGGCCAGTTAGATTTGGGATATCAGTTTATGCTCTTACCCTTGCAATCAGCCCCAAGAAGACCCTTCAGAAGTGGCTCTGGCACCCACGAGGGCCCGTGCTCACACAGGAACAACATTTTTACTGCAGACATGAAAAAGTCTGGAGTTGCTGGTACAACAGCCAGCAACGTAACTAAACATCTCCATGCAGGCCATAGCCCTTCAGTTGTGAAGTTTATACTCCAAGGGTAGAAGAGTGTAACAGCCTTGCAGCCAGTCTTTGTCAACAAGAAGATGAACCATCACAGTTGCCTCAGGAAGCTGCAACTGAATTTTCTGGGGAAACCAACACACTGACACATTGTGTTACTGCCTACCAGTTTAACTCCATCCCTGGGTGGCCTGACGACATGGAAGTTAGTTACCACAGCCACGTTAACGCCGAGCACAGACCTCATATGAAGCCCTCCTGCTTCTCCTTGCTCTGAGAAGAAATGTGTGAGCCTACAAAACCCTCTCCAAATGTGTTGGGTCCTATGTAGAGCTACATATATCTGCAGTCCCACCACGTGAGTAACAGCTTACTGCAGAACTGAGAGGAAGAGGAGCTGAAGCCATCCAGTTCTAAGCTTCAGCACAAGATAAATACAACCAGCAGGTTAAATGTTTCCCTGCTAAGTTTAAGCAGTAGTAGCCAGGTGCTGGCACCGCTCAAGAAGGTTTCTGCTTGCACAATCATAATGGATATTTTACCCTTTAATGGCACCAGTCTTTTCATAGTATATATATTTTAAATTAAAAAATAAAGACACCGAACTTTTAGTAAAGCTCGCTCTGGGCCTTCCCTTGTTCCTCAGCTATCCGTGGTGGTTTTGCCATTGACAACAAAAAAGGAGGACCAGAGCCTTTAATGCCCTACTTTTAAGTGTTAATACATTTACAGAAGACTATACAAACAAGCGCTGAACAGCAATTATACATTATTAGAGCTTCACAATATTTGTACATGTTGCTAAAATAAAGCTGCTAAATGAAGAAGCTTTATTAGCTTAGAGTTTTTGGCTGCTGTTATTAAAAAATATATTTACCTGAAAGGAAATCCAAGTATTTAATTTTACAAACAATTTAAAATATAGCAGTAAGCAACATAAACTATTGCTTTTTATGTTTATACAATTTTTTTGGCATAACACTGCCATACAGTTACAGAAATATAAAATATATCTTTATAGTGCATTACAAATCCAGAAACTGGTTACCACTCCTACCACATACATATGGTATTGGTACTACCAAACATGCACAGCATTCTGTAATTAAACACTGCAAAGGAATACAGAGAAGAGAGCAGGATCATTCATAAAAACTGACATGTAGCTGTTCCATTTTGCAAGTAAAAATTACTGGGGTTTGGTTTTTTTCTTTTTACTGCATTTTTTTCTTAGAATACATTTTAACAATGAAGTCTACAATATTTCCAAGTTTTATCAGTGCAAAACTATACCTAATCATCTGTTGCTGAACTCAAACTGCATAAAGGGCAAACAACCATGGAATAGGTTAAAACACAGAAAAAAGAGCAAACAATGATTTGCAAACATGCTTCAGCAGATCCCAAAAATATAAGTGCCATAACCTTTTTTTTACTGCAAAACAATAATTTTCACATAGTTAGCCACAGTACTAAATACATTCAGTATATTTCACAATTAACTTTAATTGATGAATATGCCACTTGACTTGTAAGCGTGGTAGAATTAAAGTGCCAAGTTTCTAAGTAGGAGATTTCTTTCAGAACAATTTGCCAATTCTCACATTTGTTATTTTATAGCAAACAGCTTAATGCTTTTGAAAATAAATACAAAGGTGATTATAAGTGTAAAGCCACAGGAGGTATCTATTTAATTGATCTCTATAGCTTTTGAACTATATTTTAGGAGTCCATTAGGTATAGCATGTATTAAATATATTCTTTAAAATAAACTCTTGCTTTCCCCAATGGTCTTAAGTAAGAATACTTAAGAATGTGGGCTGTAAAAAGGAACAAAGCTTTCAGGAAAACAAATAGTTCATAGGCAATACAGAGCACAGAGTTGTTACAGAGAGACAATTTACATTCCTCTTGAACTGCATCTAAGTATCTATTAGTAGTGAATCTATGCTGTTGACCATGATGTGAATGGTGCGTGGGTTGCCCATACTTGAAGCCTTTTTGACACAGTCTTCATTTTCAGGCTCAGATGGCCATCAAAAACACCTTTTGAGCAGTTACTCCAATTGCAACTGGAACTGGGGACACGTACCAAAATAAGTTAGCAAAATGTGGACTGAGAAGTATGGTTCTCAGCAATCCTCAGATAGTACTTCCATCTTCTACATGATCGCAACATTACGCACATTGATGCTGGTGTATCCAAACCCAGAGGTACCTCACTAGATGTGGGCTAGGAATAGGTTTTGCCTTTGACTGATCTTGCTTTTTACACTGACAGAGAATAAATAAATAAATCAATCTGTTCTGCAGTTGGAATGTGACTTTTAATACTTCATACAAAAGGATTTTATGTGTAAATATTTATCCAGATGGGATAAGTAAGATAATATTGTCATCAACATAAGACAAGTTTTCTGCCTAAGCAGACATCTGCCTAAGGACAAAAACACAGGGCATTTTCTGCCTAAGCAGGTATTTTATCATTAGAATCTCCCACAGCTTTTAAAAAGTCTCTTGAAGTGGATTACTGTTCATCTTACAGTACTGTTAGTAACTGTGTCCAAATGCACTAACAATTCTTGAATAAAAGATCTGAGACAAACAAGAGAGTAGTTTTTCCACACAAAACATAATTAACACATGGAACTCACAGCCACAAGGGATTGTAGAGGCTGAAAGAAACCACGACTTCAAAAATGGAAAAATTCCTGGAGAAAAATGGGGTCACCTTATCTGTTCTTTGTTTCACACCACCTGTTGGTAGCCACTGCTGGAGCCACAAGGCTAGAAACTTTTTTGGTTCTGATCCACACTGGTAGTTCTTGGGACAATGTATATCATTAGCATGATATTCTTACACTTTCAGTGGCAAAATTTACCTCACATACTTGCATCTTATTTATAAATACAGCTTTTGTCAAGGAAATTCAATAAGATATGTTACCTACAATTATGGCACAGTAAGAATTTACTATAATTTGTAATCAATACCATCACAACTGTCAGGAAAAGTGCAAAAAAAATAAATTAAACATATATATATAAATTTAATTTAAAAACAAACTACAGCTGTTTTCCATTTAAATGTAGTAAATCTCCCCTGACTTACCTTACTACATCATCCATCAATATTACACAAAGCTTCCAAGGTCTGTAAACTTTCTGGTTATAGCACAGGTATATGCAACTGCAGATTATTAGAATTATCCTGGAATAATTCAAGGAGGCTTACACACTAGGTTACATGAAATACAAACTATGATTATACAAATACCTAACACATCAGACTGCTGCAATCTTAGAGCAGGAAACTGAGGAGCTGACCAAGCCAGGGAGCAGCTCTCAAAGGTTTACTGCAAATATTTTTATTATCATAATCCTTCAGGATTATGCCTTTAAATACAAGCAATATGGACACCAAGGACTCAGTTCTGCTCCTAGGTATGTGCACACACGTAACTGCTCTTCTTACCTGAATGATCTGTGGTGCACACCTCATGTACCTAAGCTTTCAGGCTCTACGCCAACACAGTATCAGGTACAGAGGCACAGCTATGTCCTGGACAGCAGGGCACAGAGCTGTAGCTCAGCTGAAACTGCTGCACTTTTGCATGACTTGTACCATTGCCTTCACCGAGGTGTGTGCACTCAGTAACGTTCTGTCAAGTTGTGCATTCATATCCTCTCAACATAGGATACTTGGTATCAAATTCACAGGTGTGTGCATATAGGCACTACTCCCACTTAACAGTACCAGAGGCTACTCAGATGTACTTACTAGGAATTAACCCCTGTATGGGAGGTTCTGTTCAATTAATAAATTATTAGCTCAGATTCCAGTAAAACGCTGGGCCAAATCCCTTTATTGCGGTAAGAACGCAGAAACCCCCGAACACTTAAGTGTGTGTAGAGTAAAACAAAAGCAAGTCTAACAGTGAGCAAATGTCCTGACTTTCTTTGCACATCCTCAGTTCCTGAAGTAATGAGTAAATAACTACGTACTGGCATTTATGAGAATACAATCATTTCAACATAGATTGTACTGTAAACCTGAAAGCCAATACTCGGAACCTTCAAGCACGGGGTTGCCAGGGCTACGATTCCGTGATAAAATGCATACAGTAGACCCACTTGATCCTCACAAATCTCAATGGGGTGCTACGTTGTAAGACTGCCCTGTAATGAATCCTTCTTTTAAACAATTGCGAAATCAGAAGAAACAACTCCCCCATGAACAGAGTGGTAAACTGTTACATTTTACATAGAGCATAATTTGTTAGTTAAAGCTGAAGTGTCCCATGGGAGTAATTCTGTTGATAAAGCTGTAAAACAAGATTACAGGGTGCAGGAGCTCACCTGACACAAAAACCCCTCACTTATCTAATCCCCATAGTTCTTTGTAGGCAACTGGTATGCCACTGCTCTTCTCACTTCCATGAAAATTGACAGAAATATACTGAGTTGTGGATTTAAAATAAATTAAAATATAATAATGCAGATGTAATAAGGACATGAGTCCCAAAGTTTTTGACTGTATTTTCAGATATACTAGGCCCTTAATGCAGAGAGTCCTGCCAGATTAAAAGTACATTAAGTACTTAATTATGACTGGAGAACCAGCAAGCATGTATAGGTGAAAGTTCTGACATAATAACAGAATACCATACTGCAGGGAAATCCCTTGGATGCACATCCCAAGAGCTTTCTGGTTTAAAATTAGAGCAAGATTTCTCTTTTTTTTTGTTGTTGTTCAGTAGACAAAAGATGAAATATCACCCAAGGTCATTCATGTTCAAACTACAGTATAAATATAACAACATCCGCAGCATCCCTTATTTCACTTGAACACTATGCATTACTTTTTTTTTTTTTTTAAGTGTTTAACCTTAACGCCAAAGTCCATAGACTGAAGTCTCTGTATAACTACGTATCTTATAGTTATGTTCCTTATACATGGGGTATAAATTTACGCTATGCCATTAAAGAAATTACTATGTAAAAACGCTATGAGGTTGGCATGATTAGGCACTCAAGAATTAAAACGTCATAGGCTGAACATAAAGTTGTCCTCCCTGTGTGTACGTGTGGAGTCAGCATCCTTCACTGCACGGACCAATTTTATCTCAGCATTTCCTGTCACCTTCTAAAGGTCAGAGGCAAACATGAACAAGGGGATCAGAGTTCAAGTCCAGGGTATTGTGAAAGGCTTCTCAGCACTACTCCAGCTTTAAAGAGGTGGTGTCTGCAGGAGGAATTCTCTGGGGCATTTCTGCTCAGGCAGACTTAAAGCCTCCTTCAGCCATCTGGGTTACCCTTAAAAAAATCCACTTGTTCCTTTCCTTACAAGTCAGAACAGGAGAAGGAGGGATACCTCTTCCCTCTTCCCTGCCTCTTTAGGATGGAAAGAGCCTAATCTTTGTCCACGGGTACCAAGATCTCCAACTGCCACTCTATTTGATCCCAAGAAAGAGTGCTACCTAGGAAAAGCAATGTACAATGCATTGCCATGATGGGAATTAGTGAAACAGAAAGATACAAGACATTTTGTCTATGCTCTGAAACCCCTGAAGACTTTGTCATTTTGAGTTATAAGACTTGGATAAAGTCCTGTAGCACTCTGACACTCAAACTGTAGTCAGCCACTTGCCTCATAACATTTAATCAAAAATACATTAAAGGCAGTGGATAATATATACACTTTAAATAGAAAATACATACAGAAGTTTTAGACTATTTGACGACCATAGAAAGCATGAGTTCTACCTGCATTATTTTTGAATTCATATTCTACACAATTAACTTTCTGGGTACTATCTTGTTTGACTGAATGGCATGAAGTCAGAAGAGGCTAACTGGGGAAAGCAGGCAGTCCTTCAGTGAAGAAAGTTGGGGAAGATCTTAATTGGCAAATGCTTACCTGCTGGGCTCCAGCCAGGCCACAGAGTGGCCTGCCTCAGGTTTCAGCCAATGAACAAAATAACATTAAAGCATGAAAGACCTCTGATAAAGAGCAAAGAGAGGAAACAGCTGGAAGGAAGCATCAGAACTGCCTTTCTCTCCCAGACCAGCAACAGGGGGTTCAGAAGATCCTGCCTGACAGGCCCAGTGACATTTTCTCTGATGACTTTGGTACTTTGTGATGAAGACACTGCTTTTCAACTGTCCCGAGGCTTTCCAGGTGCTGAACCCAGCCGGAGGAGTTGTTTGATTGCAGCTGATCAACAGAGAGCTTTCACACCGAGACCAAATCTGAGTGATCACACAGATCCCTCCCCTCAAGTTAGTAGCAGTAACAACTGAGTCAAGAAAGAGAGAACTAACAGGGACTAAAAGTAGTCTAAAGTGCAACTTCCCTTGTACCCAAAAGCTGTGGATATAGTTTCATTGTAAGTTAAACTTTTATTCAATGTGCAATGATACCCAGCTGCATAGGACATGTTGATATCTGTTACTAAGTGTCTCCGACAAGGACGCTAATCTAAGGTAAAAGATGCTGTGCGAATATTGCCATTAAACATGAACGTAGTTCCTAAAAAAACATAGCCACTAGGGAGAAAACTGTGCTCTTGGAGTAATTTCTAGTTGTTTCATAAAAGGAAATCAACACAAAGTACATTAAAAGAAACTTAAAAATTCTGATGTTCCAAGGCTTCTAGTAAGTCACACTTTTTTTTTTTCTAAATACTGGATGAATTTAATGGAAAAAAATAGATAAGCTTTTCTATGCAATCTGTCTGGGAAAGATAATGAATTTCTTAGCTTTGAATATACACGATTGTTTTAGAAAGCCACACCTGGCTGACTGCTGATAAGCTGAGGTTGAAAAAAATAAAACTAATCAACCTAAAAGAAGCCTAATCTGATGCATTTGCAATAAGCATAGCGTCATGAACATTTTATTCTACACTAGATGGAAATTTCACCCAAAATGAAGGAGCAATGAATAATTTGCTTAATTCAATATGAAACATAATGACTTCTAACCTCAGACTCATGATTTGAGCTCATCCTTGTTTTTTGTGGTGGTCCCCCCTAAAAGTGTATCCTTATCAGGGTTATCTTGTAGATCTGATGACATGTTATTTGAAGAATTTTCAGTGTCACATAAATCCTTCTCTATAGTGCCTGTGTGATTTCCACAGTCATTGTTCAGGTTTTCATCATCTTTTTTGGAATGAGAAGCATCCACCTTTCTGTCTGAAGTATCATGAATTTCCTCTGATTTTGAAAGCTGACCGGTGTCAGTATCACTGTTCTTTTCACTGTTGTTCTGCCTAACAGCATCACAGTTCATTTCTTGTTCATCTTGGTCATTTTCTTCCCTGTTTTTAGTGAGTTCTACCTTTCTTTCTTCAGTTGTTTTACCAACTGAGCTTCCACTTGCCAGTGTATTCTTAGGCTCTTTTGGTTTCTTGTGTTTTGTAATATTGTGAATAGAAATTGGAGATGCTGGCTTTTTATTTGTTTTGCTTCCCTCTGACTTCTGTTTTCTTGGGGGTCCCCAGATAAAATGCTCTGAGGGTGTATAATGTTGCTGGGCAAATCTCAGGAGTTTCCTCCTTTCTCTTCGGTCTCTAATAGTGTACACAAAATATTCTAGAGCACTTTGCTTAATGTTGGGAATGGTATCTTCCACAAGAGCTTCATGGAGAATAAATTTTACCAGGGGAGATTTGAAACTCTCATATCCAAGCTCACCAAGACTTTTCAGAATTCGAGTGATTCTCAGGTAGTTGTGTTGAGACCTTTGGAAGAAAAGGGTGAAAAAAATCCATTGAATCAGAAAAAGAAACACCTTACAGATACAGAACTGGAACTGCAATTCCTCACTCCTTTTTATCACTCCAGGTGTGTACTTCAGACTTCTTGTACTTTTAACTTCTCACAGCTGCTGAAGCTTGCTAGCACCTCCTTTGCTAGGATGTTGTGAGTGAAAATAGTGTCTGTAAAACGCACTGAGGCAACGGGCTAAAAAAAAAGGTAAAATCAAAGTGTGTACTGATTTTGATTCCTTCTGCTATACGTATTCTTTCTGAGGAGAAGACCCAGTCGCTTTATAAAATATGGGTTTTGTAGTGTATTGTAGCTACAGAATAGGATTCATTGCACTATTTAAAAGCTGGGTCTCTAGGCTAGACTAGCTACCTGCACTTCTCCCAGTCAGTCCTGGGACAAAAACAGGTACCTCTGGAGAGCAAGTCCCACTGTCTTAAGATAAATGGAACAAACTATCTTCTGGAAGTGCTTGTGAAGAGCTCTCTCCCTCATAAAGTATGCCCAAGTAAACAGTACAACTTAAATGACTCAATTTTAGATGGCTAAGGTTAGGTAAAAAAAGTCCCAATTCCTGACTTAAAACTGGGTAGCTACTCACTGGTATTACAGGAATTACAGTGTAAAAATGTGCAGTGAGTAACATTTGGGCTTCCTGAAACACTGTTTTATCTGTGGCCTGAGTCTGAGCCCACACTCATACAACATTTCAGTAAAATGAACAAATTACTCCCATTATTCACCAAAAATTATCCATCAGCAATTCTACCTACAAGCTTTCATTAGGATGGGAGAACAAAATACTGCAAGACAATGATCTTCAGCTCTAAGGTCAGAGGTATTAGGAAAGTAATCACAAGATCTGAAAAGAGGTTTTGATACAACTCATCTGCATGGGACAAAATTCAGTGCAAACTTATGCACCACAAAATGCCAATGAAAAGCAACTAGTGTAATTTGCTGAAAGCTGGGCTAAAGTTTGACTTAACGTATGTCTAACCCTCTCCAGTTAAGCACTGCAGTTAAAAAGCATTAAATATATAATATTTCATGTTTTGAGGAGGGAGAGAAATCTTGTTATTTAGCTTCCATACAGGTGTGGAGAATTCTATTTTTCTCAAAAAGAAATGTGAATTCAAAGATAAGCCACTCATTCTTTCCATCTGAGAAGCAACACTTTGGGATCAGGTGAAAATGCATTCAGCATTGATAAACAAATTATTTTGGAACTCTGATCTTTTTCAGCACCATCTGAAGTTGTATTTTCAGGGAACTCAACATCAGTTAGACTGGTAATGGGTGAGAAGCACGATCAAAGAAGAAGGAGGAATGTACATATACAGACACAAACCAGGCATTAACTATTTCTTTTTCTCTTCCTCCTGGCAATCTTTGGAAAATATATCTTCCCTTTCTCTAGAAAACAAAAGGCTAAACAGATTCTATGGCAATTCTAAAGAGCGGAGTGCATGTCATTACTTACTCATTCAAATGTTGAAATCTTTCTTGCCAGTTTGCTGCTCGTGCTACGTTTCCAGTTTTATCAATTAGTTTTATTCCAAAAAACTCCAACATCATTTTGTATGCCAAAAGGAATCTTCTAATTGCTTCTTTTGTTTTCTTGAATTCCTAATATACAAAGAATACATCCAAAATTCTAAGTGGCACTAAAGCAAGTACTTCTGCATTGTATAAATCAACTCTACATAACAAAACACAGTTATGTATCAAAATTAATATAATGGTTTGTATTGAGTTCAATTTGTATTACCTCAATTTCATATGTAGTTAATTCTTTAGCATAGAAGTTCAGACCTTGTTCTCTCAGTGGGAAAAGCCTGTTAAAAGAAAGAGCACATTACAGCTCACAGTATATGAACACTTCATCAAATTAATGCTTTGAAACAGAAATAGGTAATAAGCAACCAACCACTGTATGTAAGTGTGGTTATGCTCCAGTTTTTCATAGTCTCCTTTCCATTTATTTAGGACCTCTTCAATATAAACCCCTGCATAAAAGTAATTTGGAAACTGTTAGGTAGCCATCAAAACCAGCATTCAGCTACATAAAGTACATGTCACGTTAACATAATAATAGCACACACACTTTAATTCTCTTTCACATACTACGTGAAATAAGGTCTATTACAGCCATAAACAAACACATTTTAATTCAACATTAATTTAGTTACTAAAACTTAATTAAAAATAAGAGATTTATCAAATTTCAGTATAAACAAAACCAAATGACATACTGAGCTATTTACCAGCAGAGGGTATGTGACAATAACGTCTGTAAAATATACTTCCCCAAAAGTTATCGTGTCGTAGATGCCTTCATCACACTGACTGGTAATTAACAAACCACTTACAGAAAATATTGCGTGGTGAATCATCTGTCACTGCTTTAACATGACAAAACTCCACATGCATGCGCGCATGTGTGTACAGACACACATATTCTTAGTGGAATAAAAGCCTCAACAAATTACAAAATCTCCCGTTCCAGGAATCTCTCCAGTTGCAAATAATATTAAGATTGGGAAAATCCTTCTCTGTTAGCTGTAGCCAAGATTCTTGCTGCCATTGCTATAAGTTTGACCTTCGGTTCTCAGGTCATGCTCAACAAATGAGAATTTCAGCTTTCAGTGGTCTCAAACCAGTTGTTGAGTTCAGTCAGTTCCTCTTGGAAAGTCACAGTGATAGAAAAAGGGGACAAAGTACATGTGAAAGGAAATTAATTACTCTTCACACTGTGACCGTGCTCATGAAATTCAATCATGGGCCAGGGCACTTGTCCAGGCACTGCACAAAGTACGTAACAGGATGTTCCTTGTTCCAAAACCTGTACAGTCCCTTCCCATGAAGGAACTCTCAGTGTTAGCCTATTTCTACTCTGTAACCAACAGTTTTACCACTACCGCACAGCTTCTCCTAAAGTAAAATAGTCTGGGAACGGCCTAAAAAGCCCAAAGCCACAGGTAGATAGTCTCCTATTATACATCTGAGATCTCTCTCCCTGCAGTGAAAATTTCCACTTAGGTCTCAATGACAAAGGAGAACTCATTTGGTACTTTTCTTCAAGAAACGGAGAAAGCAGCCAGAGGGGCTGCTAAGGACATGGTGGCTTCCAGTGCAGGCAAGGCTGGAGAACGACCTTGCAAAGAGGATCTCCTGCCATCGCTGCACTGTATCCAACCTACATTTGAAGCATGGGAAAACACGTTGTTCAATTCCAGGGCAGAGACACAAACAGGCCAGCTCTAAGTCAGAACCACAAGCTAAACCTGTAGGTCACGGAATTAAGCTTCAGATCTAGTATTGCACTAGAAATGTCTTTGGTTTTTTTATTAACATTCCCCAGAAGTTTAGTCCCTAACATGGTAGCTTAAGACTCCTACTGTACACTCTCACAGACCCACAGACTTAGGTCAAGGTGGTGGCTAATCTTTCCCATTCTCAAGAAAAACTTCTGCACAACCAGAGGTCACAGCTATCAACACTTCAGCCTGCACAGTCTATCAGTTACTGCTGACACTACCAACTGTGGGTTTCTCCTAAAAAAATAGAAATTTTATTCTTTACAAATTTTAGGAGGGAAGCCCTCCTCTAGCTTTCACGACTGTCTCTTCTCATGGCTAATCCTCTTGAATTGCTCTTCCATTTTGCACTTTATAAGATGCCTCCCAACGTGGGAGGTTCAGGTGGACCTCAGTGCCCCTCTCTTTCTTTCTGTGTATGTTCTCTGTGCAATGTCTCCTGAATGTGCTACTTCTATACTGGTAATTCACAGATCTAACTCTTCCGGTCAAGCTAAAAACACAGCATCTGCCTGTGGGTATCTAGATACAACTCAAGATGATTAAAAGGAGGTCTTATCTTTCTTTCACATAACCCAACTTGTTTTCCCACTTTCTGAGGGTATTATGATATGTATTTTGCCTATAAACAGCTCTCATCTTCAACCTTTCGATATGTACGTCTTTTACATCCTTCTGTATAACACCCCTTCCTATCCAGCTTCCTATTAGAACTTTTGACATTTTGCATCTCAGCATCCTTTTTCCTGACCTTGAAAAGTGCCACCTTGTCACACTTACATCGACCCTGAATGGTGCTGGTAAGACCATGTTTCTAGACCACAGCTATTTTATATTGCCTCTTTTTTTGCTTTGCATTGTTCCATTGTGAAGCCCTTTTCTGCAACATCAAACAAAAACTGTACGCCTTCAACTTTCAAAGCCTTTTGTGACCTGTCTCTTCCTACCTTATCAGAACCCACTTGTTACTGTGAGACTAGTCCTGCCTCTGACAGGATCATGCCTCAATGGCAGCCTCCACGTCTTACTTCTGTACTCCAATCTGCACTTCGGTATTTCTTTCCAAGCTGCTCTCATGCTGAGAGGATCTTTTTGCAAACACCTTCAAAGTAACCTCCTCATGATTCTTTTAAAGCTCTCAAAAGCTTATTTTTGGCCTGCAAATTTTTTATTTTTTTTTTTTTGCTAATGGCTAAGCTCTCGTGCCAAGACTCCTGTCTATCACTCTAACCAAGACTGTTTTATTGCCTCCTTCTGCTTCCCCATCTGTTTGCTACCCTCTTGTCTCTCATACTTTGACTGCAAACTATCTAGGGCAGGGCTTGTCATCTTTCAGCTCATCCTGTGTTTGTGCAGAACACTTCATATGAGGTTCCTGCTCCACTACCAGAACCACTAGGGACTTTGAGAAATGATTTTATTATTGTTATTATAATAATCTCATATGAGGTAGTTACAACACATTCTTTTTCCCTTACATAGTGCCAGGGATAACAACCTGATACCTGCCGCTCCTATTCAAGCAGAACAGCTTGTGCAGCACAGGGGAACAACTTCAACTTTGTTTAATAAAAGGTAGCACCACTACCGTAAAACAGTGGTACAAACAATGTTCCGTAACTACATTATGCTGAAAATGAATGAGAAAAGCACCACCTCCTGAGAGCAAAAGCCGACTGGTTTAAGCATAACCTGCTCCTGGGTTAACAACGTGCTACTCCAGCATGGAACGTTTCAAGTTGTACAATATATAACTATACATCTTTAATTTGTCAGCACCACAATTATCACTACAGTTTCACTTTGTTACTATTATTAGTATTATTCTTTCATTACCACTATTATTGCCACAGATTACTCACCATCAGGTTTAAATGGGATTTTATTTTTGTAAAAGCGGAGATTGCACAAGTCATTTTGATATCGAAGATCTTTAAAGTTCTGCTAAAAAAAAAGGAAATAGGACATTATCAGCCTACAAAATCCTATTAAGAGTATCCAGAAAGTGATACTGTGCTCTTGATAATGTGACGACAAAAACATTTCAGAGTTTTAGGAACCACAGTTTTACTCATGCCCTTAAAGACTCAGTTTAAGGATCTGCAAGTTCCTTCTGGCTGGTACCTTCTCCTACCAAGGCAGAGGTGAGAGCAGCAAGCATAGCAGTACCTTGACTTCAGCCCCAAGGAACTGGAGTGACAAATAACAGTAAGACCACAGTCTGTAGCCTACCGTTTTTGATGTTCAAGGCATAAGCCTGTTTCTGGGCTCCTACCACCATTCCCAGGCTTACACATCTCCCGTGTTTGCAGTTACACCTAGGATGAAAAGATGTTGCGCTAGTTTCACTCCTCTCCCAGTGGCATACGTTGGGCCTCTGCATCAGCTTTTTAATTCATTCCTTATACTTATCAGATACCACAAATGTTTAGGAACATCTAGGTTGTGTGTTGTCATCTACCAAAAAGGCAATTTTAACCACAAAATGTTCTTACTGGATACTGATGTCGGTACTTGTATAAATCCCTTGCTGCATAGAAGCTTCTCTTTGGCTTGGCTGTCAGCTCAGTTCCATCACCACTCTGAAACAGTTAGAAAGTAGATAACCACACACAAAACCAGCAAATTACATATTTGTGTAATAGTAAAATGATTATTTTTCATGATGGATTTCAGCACGTAAACAAACACAAGCCCACATATTTGCCTACCGCTTGGTCAAGCACTGAAAATCTCCCTGCTGAATACTTAACACCACACACTTCAAACCTAAATTAAAAAATAAAATAAAATAAAATACAAATGCAAGACTACAAAATGCCCTTCCACTGAGACTGAATCTGATTTAAATCAACAGGTGTATTGTAATTTCCAAATGTAAAACTTCAAAGTAACTTAGGAAGTGATGGCACAAGACAAAATAAGTAATCGAACATGAAGATGCAGAGATACTACTAATTTCAAACAGGAAATCATACTATTCGCAAAGGCTATTCGTCATGTGCACATTGACTAAATTGCTATCATTGCATCCTGTGGAAGAAAATGAATAGTCATGAACAAGCCAAACTGCAGTTCTAACACTTTCCTGAACCATTTTCTATTATTTGTTCCTCCAAACTTAAATTTAAAGCCTAGCAAGAAGAACCACTAAACCCCAAAACAAAATCCTGCTTAGGGAAAACACCTATGTACAAGAAATCGTACTGGCCCCGAGCTGTTTGGAAGCTGTGACCTGAAACAACCAGAGCTCATCAAGGTCAAAGGAAATAATCCCACTGACTTCAGAGAACACTTGAAAAAGCTGCATGCATTGAAGAACAAGAGAATGAAGTATTAGTTTACAGAGACTTCAACCTGCTATCAACAACTTTATTTTCTTTGTAATTTCTTTTAACCTTACTGCAACAAAGGGTTTTGCATTCCTCAATCTTGTAAAACGAGTCTCTACACTAAAACCAAAGGCCAAATGAGAATGAAAAAAATCATTCTGCTCCTTGCATGTAACAGGTTAAAGTCAAGCCTAAAAAGGGAAGTTCCCTGTGAATGCACTGGACGAATGCCTGTATCACTGCCCATCCAGTGGCTTGTCAATAGCACATTAATGATGAACAAGCAGCTGTTTTCATTTTTCCTATTGCAAGACCAGCTTTGACCGTACCTATGGCCAAAACCATGCTTACTTGAACAAGCAACACGCCTTGACACTCAGTTACCGGGCATCGGTACCACTGTGTATCCAGCAGAAGAGGGATGAACACTTATGCTTATTTAATTTCGCACTGTTTCTGAATCAAGTATAAATGTCATACAGCCAACAGGCTAAAAATCAGATCCAGCTGGTCCACCCCGCATTCAATTCGAAATCCAATAAAATTATCGGCAAAGCAACCCTGTATTTCTTTGGGGTCGGCATTTTCAAAGGTTCCCAAAAGACAGAAACTTGCTCTGAAAATTCCTCACCTCGGAGCCGCGAATCCAGCACTCAGACCTTTAGCCCGTGTCATTAAGAGGCCAAGTGCAGGCTACATGTAATTGAAAGCAGCACCTTCCCTAGAAACGGCAGCAGCGGGACTGACAGCGGCCCCAAGGCCGCAGTTTTACCCCGAGAGCAGGCACGGCGGCGCCGGGGCTCACCCGCGCTCCAGCCGCAGGGCGCGCTCACCCCCGGCCGCGCTGCGCCGCCCCGGCCCGCCAGCGCCGCGGGAGCAGCGGAGCGGGGCGGCCCCGGCCCGGCCCGGCTCTGCCTGTTCTCCGGCGCCGGGGAGCGCGGCCGGGCACCGGCAGGAGCGCCCGGCCCGGCCCGGCGCCGCACGGCGCAGCCGCCAGCGCGCAGTGCCCGCCGCCCCGCCGCCCCGCGCCTGCCCCCCGGCCCGCCGCGGCACGGCCGCGCCCGGCGCTGGCGGTACCTGCTCGGGGCCGGCGGCGTCCGCCTCTGCCCGCTCGCCTTCCTCCGGCGGCGGGGACGGGGGCGGCGGGGGCTCCGGAGGCCGGCAGTCTGCGGCGGGCAGCTCGGCCGGCTCTTCCCCGCCTCCCGCGGCGGTGCACACCCCCTCCTGCCGCCTCGGCTCCCCGCCGGGCTCCGCCGCCTCGGGCTCCGAGTCGGTCTCCCAGGTGGAGTCGCAGTCCTCCACCGTGGTGGGCTCCTTGAGCTGACCCCGCTCAGCAGGCTGCCCATCGGGCAGGGCCGGGCCGGGCCGGGCCCGCCGCCGCCGCCGCCGCGCCGCCCGGAGGCCGCGGAGGCCGAGGGCTGGGAGCGGCCGCGGGCTGCCTACGGCTGCGGCATGGCGGGGCGGGGCGGCGGCCGGGGCTGCTCCCCCCCCGGCCCCGGCCCACGGACACGCGCGGGGCGGAGCTGGAGGCTCCGGGATTTCCACAGGAGACAGGCGCGCACGCCCCGTCCCCCTCCCGCCCGCAGCGCCCGGCGCGCCCAGCCCCGGCGGCGGGCACGGCCCCGGCGGTACCGGGGCGGGGGGCACGGCCCCGGCGGAACGGGCCGCCGGCACCGCGGGGAGGTGCGGGGCGTCCCAGCGCCACCCGCCGCCGCCGCCGCCCCGGCCACCGCGGGACGGTGCCGTGGGGCTGGGGCGGCCCCGTGGAAACCCATGCCCCGCAGGGAAACGGCGGGCATGTCCCCTCCGAGGAGGTGCACCCCGCGGGGGTCTCTCCTCTTGCAGGAGACCTGGGTGTCCCCTGAAGGGTTCCGAGACAAGCGAGGGAGTGCGGCTGTCACGGAGAGGAGCGGGTGCAGCTGCCCGGGGCAGCGCGCTGTGCAGCAGGTGCTTGTCTGCTGACAGAAGCAGCCGTGTTACCGGCAGCGTGCAAGCACAGGCTGGCCACTAGACACGGAAAGGGCGGCGGTGAGGTGGACCTCAAGGAATATACAGGTGCCAGAGGAGACAGGAATGGAGGGGGCAGCAGTGTGGTAACCAGCCAGTTTCAGCTGCTCCTAAAACGCCTGAGAGTTTGGGGATAACACTGAGGTGACATTCAACGGTCCATTTGGCAGGGGCGTTAGCAGTGCATTTTGCGTTTGGCTAGAGCATGCCTTTTGGACAGAAACGCTGCCTAGAGCAAAGACCCAATGAGCTGAAGGCTTAGCACATTGTTCCAGTGGCTGCTCTCACCCTCATGACTGAAAATGCATTCTTCATTTCTAACCTGGATCGTCAGGCTTCAGTTCACACGCACAAATTTCTGCCTTTTCCTTAAAGACAGTTCTGTGCTGTCTGGTATGTTGCTGCTCCTAAAGATGGGCACTATCATCAAATCACCTCAGTCATTGTCTTGGCAAACCAAACAGGTCGAGCTTCTTCAACCTCTCACCGTAATTTACCTTCCCCATTCCATCACTCATTTCTGTGCCTTTTTTTCTGCTGCTGCTTCCATGTTCTAGCATCCTCTTGAAGTGCAGGTACCAACCTTTCAACTGGATGTCAGGAATCATCAGTGTGGAGGTGGCATCATCTGTATATTCTTGTTTCCCAATCCACTCTATAAACTTAAAGATCGTTTTAACTCAAGTTTACCACAGCATCATGCTTAGCTGCATTCGTGTCACCCTTGCACAGAACCCTCCTCCAGGTTCATTTGAAGTGTGTGGGCTGCACACACACGGACACCACGGGTGGGGAATGGCTGGGCACACCCTGGTTGTCAGGCCGTGTTTCAGGGAAGCTTATTTGTAGTTGCAGCTCACCTAGATGCAGCCACAGCTGCACGGCTGAGCTATGAGCCTGTCCTACAGCTCCATCTGCCTCAGGCGCCCGTGCCTCTGCCTCCGCGCACCATCGTCACCTGCCTTGGCCAAGACAGTTCTCCTCTGCTCCTCGTGGAGACTAATGAAGCCTGCTCAGCCTTTCCAACACCCCGTAGCCACCATCGTGCCCACTGCTGCCCTCCTCAGGACCCAGCTACTTGCACTGGGTCCAAGATCAAACCTGGTGGTCCCAGCCAACACCCCAACCCCAACGTTCAGTTCACCCCCACCCACCCACCCCCTCCTCCTATTTTAGCCCCAGTACCGGAGGTGGTCCCTGTTCCACAGTAATGGTTGGGGCAACAGGATGGTCATACACAAATCGGTCAATCTTGCTCACTCTTCCAGTTTGGAAATGTCATTCAGGGATACTTGCTGAAGGATTTAAGAAACAGGACATTTACTTAACAGTCTTTACCCTGACATATCTTCCCAGCTTTATGAAAAATCAAAGCTTTAGAAACCTCCAGTACAAGAGGTTGCATCTGATCCTTGATTTCAACAGCTATCAATGGACCTGTTCCTATACCATTTACATATGCTTTTCACCTCTGTTACATGGCGAAACAATGCTACAGTCTAAATACACGTTTGTGGTCTGACCTTTGGAGGAAGGAGAAACAGCACGGACAGTAGAATATGACCAACCGAAAAGCCTTGTTGCGGCCTACTAGTTTGTGCTGCAACAATTGGTGCCCCGTGTGAGGCTAACTGAGTTGGGCTCCCACTACAACGTCCTGGACTTCCCCACTGGTGTGGTCCGGTCACGATGGTGACAGATGAGGATGACAATGAGCTGAAGGGCTACCAGGGGTACTTTCAGGACTGGTGGGACTGGACCCTGGCAAAGGCTTTTCAGGGCAGTGTGGGGCTGCCAGTGGCCTGTGTATACATTGAATTATTTGACTGTGCCAGCCGGGAAAGTGTCCTGTGATTATCTCGCATTTCTTGTCTTTGCAGGGAGGAGATCCTCCTACTCGAGCAAAGGTCTTAGTGCGAGACCTTCAAATGGGAAAATGGACAGGCCTGTGGGATTAATTACCTGGGGATGTGGGTGTGCTTGTATCTCCACAGATGCAGGGCCACGGTGGCTTCCCGCTAGGTGTGTTAAGCCTGTTTTAGATCCTAGAATTGACAAGAGAACATCAGATACCGGCTGTTCCACAGACCCCTTGAGAGGGGAGTCACAACATCTGGGTGACCCTGATGTGGAGCCTGCATGAGATGCAGCTTTGTGCCTTCTTAACTCAGCCTGAACAGCCTTTCCACACATCCTGCCAAGGGCCCTACAACGGATGTGAGACACAGCCTTTTCGGTTAAAAACAAAAAGGGGGAATTGTAGAGGAGTGAAGGCAGTGGGTTGATCGACATGGACGATGTGCAGCTGTAGCTCATTCCTCCTAAGTAGTTAAATAGCCCTGAGGAGGGTGGGAGAGGGGGTTGGATGGAGAAGAGGCAGTGTGGCCTGGTTACTGGAGGAAGAAGAAACAGCATGGACAGTAGAATCTGGCCAACAGTAAGTGTCTTGTTGCAGCTTACTAGTTTGTGCTGCAACACATGTTATCTAGTATATATTTTAGAATATAAAGTGTAGCTTCATTTAGTGCCGGTTAGTTCTTTTTTTAATGAGAACCAGAGTATGATCCATGTTTACCTTCATGCTACTCACAATTTTATATAACTCTGTCACTTCAATACCTATTGTTTTTCTTCCAAGATGCAAAGGCCTACCCTATTCAGCCTTACCTAGCATGAAAGCCATTTCATCCCTCTGTCATGCTTGTGACCTTTTCCTGTAGGTTTTCCAGCTCTACTGGAACTCTTTGAAATGTGATATCCAGGAATGCATGTAGTATACAGGAAGGTTCAGCCTTATTCTTGCCAGTGGACAGTGTTTTAATAGGGAATAAAAAAATCCACATCAAGAAGGTACAAGAAAGGTTATAAGAGGGCAAGCAGTGAGGCTGGATGCTAGAGCTGCTGGGAGAACACAGTCTTTGATAAAAGTCATGCTTATGTCTTCCCAGGTTTGGAGTTATTCCCTCTTTTTTGGCCTTATCTCTTCCCATAGTTTGAAGGAACTGAGGAAATTCTGATGCCTGGAACCCATTTGTCTTGATTGCCTGCTGACTAGCTACTTCCATTGACCAAAATCAACTGGTCCCAGTATAGACCTCCACTGCTACAGCTTTTGTCAATGCTCCCTCACGTTGACTGTGTTTATACTAAGGACAGCGGAGCCTCAAAAAACATGCCTTGTGCATGCATCAAAAATCATGTGAAGGTTTTGAGGGTATTTACTTTGCATGGCAATTAATCCTACAAACAAAAGATCTTTTTCTAAGAAAGGTCTGTCTCTTGTGCAAATAACTGCACCTTATTATAGAAAGTTCAGTTCTACCTGAAGAGCAAAACTGTCAGCTGAATCTCATCGCAGAGCTTTAGCAGGATTTTTAAAGGATCTGGATCTCAGACTGCTGATGAGAACTAGGAGTCAAATTAATTGACTTGGTGTTGCTATGGGAAGCCAGTGCCAAGAGCAGAATGCTGCTTTGACATACAGTAATCCATGCTACCAAGATGATGTGGTGGACTTTCCTGAAGTACTGGGGTGTATTTTTGAAGTTTCTTAAGTGTTGTCAGGAGCTAGGAATACCATATTGCTTGCAGTCTACGGAAGAAGTGACAGAAATGAGGCTAGCTGAAGCCTAATTGACCAGTGATGGCCTGCCGGGGTGGTGGAGGTTTTCCTAGCCAAGTAGAAATGCAAGGCATTATTCACTGCTATAAAGGAGCTTATCAACAGGTAGGCTAGAAGAACTCTCAAATTAGAAACTGAATTGACTGATTGTTGGTATGGCACTATAAAAAAAGGCAGTAGCACCAATGATGCAAGTCTTCAAAACGTTTCAAATACCCATAAAAATAATTTCAGTTTTAGCTGGAGTCAGCTCTCATGCAATTGGTTTTCATCCTTTAGCTTATCATTGGGCAGTGGCTAATTTCTAAGTGAGTTTGTGCAGGAAAGGAAGATTAAACACCTCTTATGATCAACATCCAGCAAGAATCACTAGTTAGACAGCTATGGGACATCCATTTTGTACCTATTGAGACCTGGGTGCACTGCTGTGCAGCTGAATGAGGAACAAAGAGTTCCTCCCCTTGAAAGAGTCATCTGATGTTTTTGTCACCAGTTGCTGACAACTGTCTCTTAGCTGCCCAGAAGGATGTGGGTTGGATCTTTTGAAATAAGAATACTCCAAGCTTTGGATGTGGTGGGGCAGGTCGGCACTTTGCTAGGTGTGTGCATTTTCCCCATAAACAATGTCTTCTTTCACAGCTGCAGCTTGCTGCTGGCTTTGGTTGTGAACTAGAGGCAGTCAGGATTCATGGAGAGGCTCTACCTACCACCTTACATGGCCTCTTAGGGTGGTATTTGAGAGCTTGAACAGATCCCCACAAGACATATTTTAATAGAAAAATTAAATAATTTCAATTATCTCACAGTTGTAACTGGTAGTCTTTGTTGAGAAGGTGGTGAATTTTTTTGCACTTGAGTTCACCGAAGTATTCCAGTACCACAGAAGATAACTAAGTGCTAAAGATATAAAGATAGGAGGACCTGTTTCGATCAAATAGTCTGACTTCTGCCTAACACACCAGAGGTGTTCTTACCATACCTATTTTTGAAGAACAATAGAAGACCTAGGGAACTGCAAACCACTATATATCAAATGCAGACTTCCATAAAGTTTATAAAAAAAAAAAAAATCAGCATCTGACTTCTGGTTATATAACTTTATATACATTTTAAACAGCATGGATTAGTCGATATTATTTTTTTTTCCTTCTTTCATGAGGACCTGATTTTAGAAAGACTTCAAAAGGGAAACCACATCACTTGCTGGAAGCTAATGCTGCATGTATATCAGTGTAATAACTGTAAGATTTTATTAAAAAGTAAATATGAGGTAATTGTAATACTTCATTATCTTGGGAGGATATTTTGAATAGAATACTGGAGAGGTCAATTAACAACTGTGGAGAGCCTTACCAACCCAATATTAAGGTGATATAAAGCTGGCAGGGGTTATGACTCCTTAGAGGATATGAGTAGACTACAAAACTGCTTTGATAAATGGCAGAAGGTAGCAAAATAAATAACGCTGGTAAAATGAAGTTTAGTTGAGGTAATGTGAAATGATTAGTAATGGATACTTAAACATACAAGGTGTAGATTTTAGAAATGCAGAAAGGCAGCAATACAGGAGAAATATCTGGGAGTTACAGTATTATTTACATACGCAGAGACAAAGGTCTGAATAAATTTAGACACCAACGTATATTTGGGCAAGTGTCTGAAGTCAGACAGGTATGACAACGTTTTGTATGCAATAGCTGCAGTTGGCTGGTATTTTAATGGGGTTTGTTACCTTGTTGGCTTATTTTTGCAAGGCACTGGCATTGTCAATGAAAATCTGACTATGGTGAACCTTAATTCTCTTCTTTAGTTCAGTAATGCCCCAGATTGCTAAATGCCAAGCTTGATGTAGTGTCTGTGGAAGGTGAATCTAATTTATAAAGTTCTCCATAATTTTCCTCTAGTGAATGTCATTGGAAATGATTAAGTAACTGAAACTCAGAAGTCAGGTTGTATATTTGCCTAAATTTGTTTCTACTGAAATCTAAAGTTAATTTGCAGAGAAGAAAAGACTGCATATAGACCATGCTAGGCATTACAGATCAGTGTATTAAGCTCACTAAAGCCAGTGGAAGTTCTTCCATTTTTTGCTGGGTTACGATTACAACCCTAAAGACATTAACTAAAACCCTGTTTATTGGAGTGTCTTGTACTATAGGGCTCTGTAAAACATCACCACCAAGGTAAGCCCAGAATAAAAGTGTATTACCTTAAAATGGTCTGTCAAGGTGGCCAGAGAAGTAGTCTCAGTCTAGTCCTTAAGCCTCTAGGGTTCCACTCAATCTGTTCCAAGACTGGCCTTTCAAACACAGCACAAGACTGCAGCCAGTTTCTTGAGAGGAAATTAATCCAGTTGTAGGACACTGACAGTTGCTTGTTTAGGCCACGTCGCACCCTACATCACCCTTGTGAGGCACGGAAACTGGCTGCCTGGGTTTGCATGCTCAGCTTTCCTGCAGTGGGGCTTGACAATGGTGCATCAGCGAGTCAGCTGCCTGACACCACTGATAAATAGTATTTACTTGCCAGAAATTCACACAGGGTTAGGTGATGCCATTAATTTTGCTGAAGGGATCCTGGACTGCACCAGGCAAGCTAGTAATTTTGGCAGTGGAACCTAGAAAGAGATTCTTCCTGAAAGACAAACTGAGAGTGTGATTCAGGAGCTCAAATGTAGGCATCCAAGCGCCCTCGGACATGCCTTCATGTATCCATCTTCTGCTGCAGGAGGGTACTGGTGCTCCGTAGGTCCTGCAGTGTAGCTGCCAGGCCCATGCAGATGTCTTGGCTACTCTAGACCTTCTCAAAGGGAACAATACACCTACTAGATGTATGCTTATCACATATAGGTACAGGCCAACTGTGCCTGTAGATGACTGGTTGGTTCACTGAATCACTTGGAAAGCATGGACTGTATTAACCAGAGTTCCATTTATCTAATGGAGGTTTACACCTGTAGTTAGCTTGTAAGCATACATCTATGTGTAAACAACTGAATTTAGATGTTTTATTACGAACTCGATCCTGCCCCTAATCTCCCTGAGCATCCATATTTCTGTTGGAAAGGTGTGCTACAGACTGTCTTGCCATTGGATGTGTAAATGGACATTCCTGATCTGACAGCACACAGTATCTCCTGTCTTGAACTTCCAGAATTCCGAAGCCAGGCACTTTCTACCTGTGCCAGATGTAGGACCTGACTTACCAGTACACCCAGAGTAGGCCCAGCCTCCCCTAAAACTGTGTAATTGTCTTCTCTGGGGCATTAACCAGAGACAGACTGACACCCTTCTTGAGCTGAGCAGGCTTCTCACTGGGGGGATCTGTATGTCCTGAGGCATCTAACGTGTAGATGCCCTGGCCTGAGCTAATCACACAGCACTCCTTGTGTAGTGAAGAGAGAAAAAACAGGCACCTGCAGCGGATGATCCATATCATCCTAAGACAGGCATTTTAAATATGTAAGCTAAATCACTAAAGAGTTGTTTGTACCTACTGATTATAAAGGAAGCCAAGGTCTACCCAAACTCAGGTTTAGACATCAGACTTTAAAATTGCAAAAATTACATGACATGACCCACTCCCACACTCTTGAGGTTTTCTGAAGCTACTGAATTTTTAATAGAATACCCAACTTTCCATAGAAACAGGAGGGGGAACCCAACCAAACAGGTGGTGAGCATCCCTTTCCCTAGCATGAGGAATACCTGCAATCAGGTCATACCAGATGTGAGGTGTAACTGAGTACACCTCAGTCACACCTCAGTTCCAGGGAGAGACTGAGAGGACCCTTGTTTCAGAGTACCTGTTGCCAGGTGTGAACTCAGAGTTCAAATATTTTTAGGAAGAGACAGGGCTTTAATCTTCCTGCCACATTCTATTGAATTTTTCATGCATAAGATCACAAAGATGAGACTAACAAGAAAATTGCCTCCTCCTTGGTCTTTGAATAGAGCCAGTCTTTGGCTCTATGACCAACAGAGAAGTACTAAAGGGTATAAGGAGATCATAGCATCATGCAGCCCTGATACGTCATTATACTGTGCTTTATTTCCTAAACACTGCAAAAGTTGTGCAGAGCCCTTCCCCATCCATAATGAGGTGACAATAATGAACCTTGTTCTGCTCTGCTTGGGTTAAAGGGCCTGACTTTATTCCAGGTCATTCCCTGGTGGTACAGTGCAGCAGTACCAACATACAGCTATCACAGATCTGGCCCACCTCTGCCAGCTGAAAGAGTAGTATGCACAAGCAGTAATACTTCAGTTTGACTAGACTAGGAGCTCACGCTGTCCCTGTAAAAGATATTGCCAATAAACCATTATCTCAAGGCCACAGACTCTGCTTGTTCTTTCTTAACTGAGTTTTTGTGTGTGACTGTGTGAATTTATGTAGTCAGGATGGTGCAGCATCGCTATTTCAAAAATCTAATTGACGTCAAGATCGATGTGACTCATGGAACTCATAGGATCCAAGTAAAAAAAGTCCATGTTGAACGATATGCACTTGTGCAGTTTAGCAGTCTGCTTTTCGGTATACAATTGTGGATTTTATACAGTACATCAAGGATAATTTGACAATGCCTAAAATCACTGATCTTTGACAAACTCCTCAGTAGTTAGTTTCAGTCAGAGGCTGGCACAAGGCTATTCAAATAACACAAGTGGGACAACTGCAGGTAGTGACTCTGCCACCACCTGCTTTTCATCCTTTTCTATATCATGCTTTGTATGTCATCTGTAGAAAACCAATATATATACATAAACTGGAAGAAGTTCACCAGGAAAGCCATTTTTAATTAGGTCACTGATGCTCCACAGGGCTTTTAGCTTGTGATTAAGGCAAACATGCATAGACTGAGATATAAAAACAAGCAAACACAACAAGAGACAGAATCCACCAGCAATACTGACTTTCATTTGCTTATCACAGGCTCAGCAATTTTTACAACCATTTGGGTGAATTCACTTAGTTAAAACTATTCAGCACAGCATTAAAACACAGGTCCAGCTCCCCAGCTGCACTGGGGCAGAGCTGTCTTCTGCATCAGCCCTTCCTGTTACTCTTTGACGGTATCTCAGAGTGTCCTTTCCCATTGCCTGCCAATCTCTGGGTAACTTCAGGATGGGCAGGCTGGAGGGAGAAGACTGCACAGTTGAAGAATTCAGGCACTTTGGAGTGATGAGAACCAATAAATGGCCCATAGTTTGTGACAGAAACCTGATTTGAGATGGGACTGAAGCATGTTATACTTCACTTAACGTGAGCTTCAGAGAAAACTCTGTAAGCAGTTGGTGCACATAGATTCTGGAATGAAAGGAGTGATTTTTTTAATCTTACTTGTTGCCCCTGTAATATTCACGATCACAGCCTTCCTTAAATCGCCACAGGACACCCTCGTCATAGTACTATTGTGTTCTTCTGTTCTGAAGAAAACATGTTAGCAGAGCCTGTAAAAGCCTCTCCCCCTTTATCTCCACAATGCCATCAATACATTGTGTACTTGCCATCTCAACAGAGCATGCAAGATGGTAAGTTTAAAGAGATGAAATTCTGCTGCTAGTGACGCTGGAGAGCTAACAAGGCATAGGAAAGATCTTTTCCTGATACAGAGAATCTGAGTTATGTGTGAACAAATAATGGTAAAAAATGTTCACTTTAGGAATCTGATCTGGTGAACAAAATTATCTGAACACAGTGAGCACATGCAATATTTCAGAATTAGCCCATTTCATTTTGTAGCATGCCATGTTACAGTGTGAAGCCACCTGGCAGCTGGAGTTCAAGCAGCCTTTGATGTGCTTGGGAAAGACATCACTATTCTTTCACATCGCTGTTTGACCAGGCTGAATTAACCCAGTGGCATTCAAATGAGCTCACTTCTGTCTTGAATAAAGAGATGAATGCATAAGCACATCATTGTCCTTTTGTATGTGGCAAAATGGGCCAGCAAAATATTGGTGATAAAGTGCTAAAATATGAGTGCATTGTCCTCCAGTACATCGTATCCAGGAGTTTGTTTGCAGCTGGACTTGGGAAGAGTCAATTTGTCAAAAATTAAACCTAGGTGAGCTGGGAAATTCCAGGATTTGGGCATGAACAAGAGAGTGCAAATTACATGTATTAATCAATGGCAGTTTTTAAAAAAACACTAAAAGCAAAACTAAAAAAAACCACCCCACAATGTCATCATAATTACAGATAAAATCAGAATTAACAGTGGATAAAGCTGTTAAAATACATTATCAAACAAAGGTCATTTGTGTAGTGGGTTTGTGTGGCAAAGTTTTGGTAGTGGGAGGGCTACAGGGGTGGCTTTTGTGAGAAGCTGCCAGACACTTCCCCTATGTCCAATGGAACCAATGCCAGCCGGCTCCAAGACGGATCTGCTGCTGGCCAAGGCCAAGCCCATCAGTGACAGTGGTAGCACCTGTGGAATAACATTTAAGAAGGAGGAAAAAACCCTGCACATTTTGAAGCCAGAGAGAGGAGTGAGAACATGTGAGAGCCGCAGCTCTGCAGACCCCCAGGCCACTGCAGAAGGAGGGGGAGCAACAAAATACGGAGATTCCCCTGCAGCCCGTGGAGGTTAACGGTGGAACAGGTATCCACCTGCAGCCCTTCACGCCAGAGCAGGTGGATGCCTGAAGGAGACTGACCCTGTGGAAAGCCCAGGCAGGAGCAGGTTTGCTGGCAGAACTTGCAACCCTGTGGTGGACCCACGCTGGAGCAGTCTGTTCCTGAGGGACTGCACCCCATGGAAGGGACCCATGCTGGAGCAGTTCATGAAGAACTGCAGCCCATGGGAAGGACTCATGTTGGAAAAGTTCATGGAGAACTGTCTCCCATGGGAGGGACCCCATGCTGGAGCAGGTGAAGAGCATGAGGAGGAAGGAGCAGCAGAAACAACATGTGATGAACTGACTGAAACCCCCATTCCCCATCCCCCTGCACTGCCTGGGGGGAGGAAGTAATGAAATGGAGAGTGAAGTTGAGCCCGGGAAGAAGGGAGGGGTGGGGGGAAGGTGTTTTTAAGTTTTGATTTTAGTTCTCATTAACCTACTCTGTTTGGAATAGTAATAAATTTAACTAATTTCCCCAAGCTGAGTCTGTTTTGCCCATGATGGTAATTACTGAGTGATCTCCCTGTCCTGATCTTGACCCACAAACTTTTTGTTATATTTTTTCTCCCCTGTCTGGTTGACGAGGGGAGTGATAGAGCAGCTTTGATGGGCACCTCATGTCCAGCCAGGGTCAACCCACCACAGTCCTTCATTACAAAGCAAAACACAAACTAGGACACGGGCAAAAGAGCACAGACAAATCCAGACTCAGCAGGTAGAGCTGAGGACAGCCAAAAAAAGAAAAGGACTGATCTAGACCAGGGACAGGAATGAAGAAGCAGCTTCCTTGCTGGGTAAACACAGCTTATTCAGAGAACAGGAGGATCCTTACCAAGAGGATAACAGCAACTAAACAATACAATAGCTTCATCATTGTCATAACCTAAAAAAAATCCCCATACTATCCTACAACAGGAATGTATGGCTAACAAACCAGAAGCAATTTTTATTCTTGAAATTGATGTTAAAAAGGACAAACCCCAATTGTTTTTTCTTAAGAACATTAAAGCAATGGCATTTCCTGGCTTGCAGTGCTTTGTGGTGGTGTTTCTTTGTAGTGGGAGGCTACAAGTTAAGATCAGGAGAGAACGTTAACATTGCAAGGAACACAAGAGAAAAAACCCATGATGCTTGTCTGTACTCATTAAATGACTTCTTCAAAGGAATCAGGATGAAAACAAAATAAAGATTGCCAGCCATGCATGAGTAACAATATTGAGCGCTCTGGATGTTTTTCAAGGGAGCTGGGTTAAACTCTGACACAAGCAGTTCACTCTCATGCAGCTGTTTTCATTCTCTAGAATGCATCTCCCTGTTCTGCTCCAGATGAAAACAATGATTAATTTTTGCATTACATTTCTAAGAAATTTGTCACCCCCTAACACCACTCACAGCTGTCCTTAGGCAGGGAAATACTTGACAGGTCTGAGGGCATGCCAGAGAAAAAACCAAAACATCCGTGGTAGTGTAAGCATCACGTTAGGACTAAAAAGACAGAAAATGAACAGTCCTTTTCAGCACCGTCAGTCTGAGCAGGCACAGCAGTGGGACAGTATCTAACCCCTTTGGTGTGCTCTTTCATTTACATTACAAAGGAATGTTTTTGGCAGAAAGTCGGTGTAAGCAGCATTCATTATTCCTTTAAGGGGCTTGATAATTCAGTATGTTAATATGCTGCAGGCTATCATGACGTGCGGAATTAGACTCTCTAACTCGAAAGTTATAAAGTAGGTATGTTTATTGCGCGCAGATGCACGGGGGATCGCTCCTCCACAAGCGTGCATGCCCGAAGTGAGGAACCATCTCACATTTATACAATAAAACAAATGAATATTCAATTAACGCCTATCCATATTCGTTACCTAAACCCGGTTCGTATGTTAATTAGCTTATCAGTCCTTTGCCTGGAATGTGGTGGTCTTGCAGGTTTGTAGGTGATTCATGTTCTTGTGACCATCCGTGACCATCCGGATCTTCTCCAGCAAGGAGCGGTGATTCATGTCCTTGTGACCATCCGATCGTCTCCTTGCGTCTCCAGCAAGGAGCGGTCTTCTCCAGCAAGAAGACTTAGCACTCCCTCCCTCTAGATAGCATTGGAATATCTCTCATCCTTTTCTCATCCTTTTTTAAATAGCCCCTTTGTTAGAGGAGGAAGGGCAGGCGTCTCCCCTTTGTTAGAGGAAGAAGGGCAGGCGTCTCCTCAAAAATGTAGGCGTCTCCTCAAAGCTGTGTGCCTATGTGACCAGACATCGCACCCATGACTAGTCACCATACCCACATTCCTGGGCAGACGTATACAATCACAATCGATGTCCATTGTCCCCATTTCACACTATTTCTCCATATCAATCAATGCTGCCAAACATCCAGGAAGATATAAATGAAACCTTCTTCCAGCATCAGTATTTCTGTATGCAACCCTGAGATTTAATGGGATTGGAGCTCGGATCACAGGGTGAAAACTAGTGATGATTGATATGTTTGTGAGACATTTTGGGCCAGGCAGAGAACACCAGGAACTGAATAAAACTTGTGAAAAAAAGTCACCATTAGCACACTGGATATGAAAACAACAGAAAATGAGACAAGTGATTCAATGTGACATAAAAAACCACAAACCCAGCCCTCAAGAGCAATCCTCAAGTACATCTCTGAAGTCTGATCAGATATGGAAAATAGCAGTAGGCTTCTCATGCAGCTTTGGACATCTAAGGCATGGGTGTCTCAGAATAGTTGCCAGGAGTCCCCTTACAGTCAGTGGAGAAAAACTGGAACTTTTAGGTCATTTAATCCTGATACAGACATTTAAACTATGCCTGATGAAGTGCCTCTTTGTCTTCTTTATAAAGGGAGAGCAACTGACTTAGCTGCATGTAGACATCTACGCTGCAGATACCTAAGTTACCCAGAAAAGATTAGTCTTCAGTACTTAGACACATTTTAATTTACTAGGCAGAGCTTGTTCTGCTTGGCCATCTGATGAACGACTGACAAACTCAGCTGGCTTAAAGGACTGTTGCAGAGCTTGGTCCTCCCAGGAGGGCAGCTCCACACTGCAGCGGTGTCACATAGGAGTCACAGCACAACTCTCAGCACCCAACTTTGCTGCAATGAAGTAGCTGGCAAGTCTCCACAGACTTGCGCTATGGAGAACGAAGAAAGAAGGAGACCTGCCACAGCAAGAGATTAAGAACTGGAATCTGATTTTGGTGCTTTGATGCTGCATCTATATTAGTGTTTCAGTCTGGATCAGAAGACAGCTTTTAAGGCTAAGTTCCCAGTCCTTCCACCTACTGGGCTTTGGTTCACATTATTCATTCACAAAGTCTCAGAGAACCTGAACTTCATTTTTTTAGATCAAACCAGAAGATGAAGTACCGGAGCCTACCCAATAGACTCCAGGTGCAATGGGCATTCACCCACAATTTTATAGTGTGGGTGTCAGGTCCTCAGCACTGACTGTTTTGCTCTTCAGGTCTGCTATTGGTTTGCACTACAAGCTAATGTAACATAAAATGAATAGGGCTCTGGAAGAGTCCCTCACTCCATTAATCATTGGAGGAGTTTAGGAAGATGAGCTAGATAAGTTAGCATACTCCGAAGTGAATGAAATCAATAACCACCAAAGGGACTGTTGGCTACTTTCCCAAAATCCAGCATTTAAACAAAGGAAACATCCATTAAACAAAGACAGAAACAAGTCCTGCACAAGGCATGAGGTAATGAATTTACCGAGGTTGCAAAATACCTGCTGATTACTGATATCTGTCTGAGATGGCTAGTAAATTCAAAATACAGCTACTCATGAGATTTGTTTATGGCAGTACAGCTTCAGGACTTCATCCAAGCATAAACTGCAGTAAACTAACTATGACATTATTACATATCAGTTAACATGGCTGGAAAAGAACAATAAAAACTGCTAAACAAAGCACAAAGACCATTTCTAGCACTACTGACCTAGCTGAATTCACCAGTTATTCCAGTGTTGTGGTTTAACCCCAGCCAGCAACTAAGCACCACACAGCCACTTGCTCACTCCTCACCTGTGGCACAGGGGAGAGAACTGGAAGAGTAAATCTAAGAAAACTCCTGAGTTGAGATAAAGACAGTTTAACAGGTAAAGCAAAAGCCACACAGAAGTAAAGCAAAACAAGGAATTCATTCACCACTTCCCATGGGCAGGCAGGTGTTCAGCCAGCCCCAGGAAATCCAGGCTCCATCGCACGTAACGGTTACTTGGGACGACAAACGCCATCACTCCAAACGTCCTCCCCTTCCTTCTTCTTCCTCCAGCTTTATATGTTGAGCATGACCTCCTATGGTATGGAATATCCCTTTGGTCAGTTGGGGTCAGCTGTCCCAGCTGTGTCCCCTCCCAACTGCTTGTGCACCCCCAGCCTCCTTGCTGGTGGGATGGGGTGAGGAGCAGAAAAGGCCTTGGCTCTGTGTAAGCACTGCTCAGCAATATTGAAAACATCTCTGCATTATCGACACGGTTTCCAGCACAAATCCAAAACATAGCCCCATACTAGCTACTGTGAAGAAAATTAACCCTGCCCCAGCCAAAATGAGCACACACAGCGAGAAGTGATATTGCACACCTCATAATAAAGTAGTATTATCTCTACTGGCTTCCCAATGCAAAAGAAAATACTTCAGGCTAAATCTTTTAATTATGAGATGGCATTACAGAGATGTTCAAGAAACTGACTGGTCATTGCAATAAGGCTGGAAACATCTACCTTGGAGAAGTGGGGTACCATTCTTCGCTCTCCCCACAAAGCAGCTCCTTGAGAAGAGGACAAAGGCGTAACTGCTGCTGTCTCCATAAAATGGTTCTCCAGCCACTGGGAGGACAGTGATGCAAGGGCCAAGTACCAGACTGAGATCAAGGCCAGTACTTTTATCAGAGGTCCCAGGCAAGGCAAAACAAAGTGATAAACAACACAAAAAACAGAAAAAGGTGAAAGAAGCCATTAACAAGCCCTGGAATTCAATATACAGCGAGAAAGGAAGCAAATAAGGGAACTAAGGGAGCGAATAAGCCATCACTGGGACCAGCAACAGCAAGTACTGGCCTGCCAAGTAACAGCTGTAAACTCAGTCTAGCACACTCTGATCAATCTGTCATTATCTTGAACCCCTTCAGCCCTATGTTGGATGCCAAACAGGACTGCAGTGGGTTGACCCTGGCCAGCAGCCGAGCACCCGCATAGCTGCTTACTCACTCTGCCACTCCAGTGGAACAGAGGGAGAAAATAGGAAGAACAAAACTGAGACAATCTGTGGGTTGAGATAAAGACAGTCTAAAGGTAAAGGAAAAATTAAAAAACGCACGTGAACCAAAGGAAGTCTCTCACCGCTTGCCATGGGGAGATTGATGCCCACCCAGTCTCTGAATGCTGGCCACCTAGGAAGCCACCCCCTGTCATTTCTTCTTCCTCTACCTCAGTTTTTATTGCTGAGAATGGTGTTATATGGTATGGAACATCCCTTTGGCCAATTTGTGTCAGCTGTCCTGGCTGTGTCCCCTTCCAACAGGCTGTGCACCGCCAGCTTACTTGCTGGGGACAGAATGGGAAAAAGAAATCCTTGACGCTGCATAAGCACTGCTTATCAATGGCCCATTGGTGTGTTACCAACATTCCTTTAGCCACAAATCCAAAACATAGCACCATGTGGGGTGCTATGAATTAAATTATTTCCATCCCAGCCAGATCACCACACCTTGGAGCTACTGCTCCAAGTGATCATAACAGGAATTGCTTCATATTACATTATCTATGAGTGCCTTCATTGCTTCATAAGCTTTAAGGTCTTCCTCATGCAATGTATTTGCATACTGTCAGGGAAGTTACAAAACCTTTTATATTTCCTGCAAATGGACACTTCGATTCTCAGGAAGAAAAAAATTACATACTTTGCATATTTTGTTCTTCAAGCATCTTTGTTCAAGCATTGGACAGGCTGTCCAGGAAGGTGGTTGAGACACCATCCCTGGAGATATTTAAAAGATGTGTAGATGTGGCACTTAGGGACATGGTTTAGTGGCAAACTTAGCAATGCTAGGTTAATGGTTGGACTCAATGTTCTTAAAGGTCTAAATAATTACATGATTCTATGATTATAATAATTATGACTAAAAAAAATAGATTTGGCAGGTTTCCATAGTTACTTTTTTTAAAGACTAGTAAACTGTTTCAACCCTTCATAGCTTAATCTGAGCATGTGGTTAAAATTGAGTTTTCCAGAGAAGGCTACTCCAAGTTAAATTTTAGCAAAGCTGCTACAAAAGTATCAAAATATATTTTACTTTGAAAAAAACCCTACACCAACCTTTTTGAAGTATATTGGAACAAGGATATGTCATCAGTTGCTTACTCTGTAAAATAGATGTATTAAGGAAAAAATATCTATAGAACTACTTTAACTCTACATCTGTAAAATTCAAACTTTGTTGCACTGACTTTCTAAGATAGCATAAAAAAACCCCAGAAAGGCTAAATGTAATGTTCTACAAGGAACCACATCATTATAATTTTTGCATACTATATACAATACTAAAGGGACACAATTCAATACATCTCCTAACAGCTAGTGGTCTTTAAAAACAAAAATTTAAAATCAATCTTCGTGATCTTTGTTCAAAAGTATTCTACTTCCACTCAAATGAAAGCAGCTTCTCTGCATGGCAACAAAACACAGGTAACTCTAGTTCCCTGTGGGTATTTCTGCGTATAACACAGTTTCACACACTGATATAATGCTGCTCCTTCACTCTCTAACCCTTCCCATTCTTTTGCAAAGGAGGTGTACTTTAAAATAACCAATAATTCTTCTATTGAAAGCATTTACTTCCTCCAGGAATGAACACAGTTAGGAAAGCTAAGTGATAAAACAATTTAGAAGAAATCACACAGCTTCAGCTGTGAACGAAAGGTTACATCCTTCCTTATGCCTGCCTTTCATAACAGCAGCATCACTCCTTTTCTCCTTGTAAATGAACCTCTTATTGCTTGTATTAAACTAACATCCTGTGGCCCTAATCAAGGGCTTATTGTGCCATGCTCCTGTACAAAGCCATAGCAAGCTACTCCCCTGACCCTGAGTAGCTCACTGGAGGATCTCAGCTCATGTAAGCACTGCTGCAAAAGTCATATAGCATGTGGCAGTACAGCAGCACTGTTCACCTGCAAAACTAGCTCTAAATTAAGATAAAACGCAACCAAGTCATGCGAAAATTGAACACAGAGAGCATGGGAGGGTGGAAGAGACAGGTAACACTGAGGAAGTGGTGTGTCTTCACTTTGGGGGGCTATAAGCAAAAGGTGCAGGACCTGGGGATGGATCACTTGGTTTCTTGGCCCTGGGGTTTACCTTGGGCTCCTGCCAGGCATCAGCAAATGTGAGATGCCATTGCCCAGGCTATGCAGTGCTATTCCCCTACAACACGTGAAGCACACATCAGCACCAGAGCCCTGCCCTGAGGGCACAGACCATGGAGTCTGGCAACAGAGATGATTTCTGCTTCTCCAGGTGCAAGCAGGTTTGCTTGCTGCCAAGGTAGGCTGGTTGCACCCAGGCTGACACCAGCACAGGCTGCAGAAATGCTCACACCACTGTCCCCTGATGGGTAGCTCCTGCTGTACTCATTCCCTGCAAAGCCGAGTCACCGAGTACAAAGTGCAAAGACACTGTTCGGTTGATGTGACATGCGTGACAAGGCATTCAAAACAAGAATACAGCATTGACAAGGTATTGTGGTAAACGGTAACCTAACAAATTTAACTGAGAACATGCTGTGTAGGATCAGTAACCCAGCTAGTGAAAATCAGCTTTCTTCCACTCCCATACTGAATCCTTTGTCCCTAGTGCAATGTAACTCTGCATATACCTAGGCTGAGCATTCCTCCAATCCTAGGCAAAAGCTAGTTATCAAGACATGCTTTCAGCTGCTGTTCTTACACCAACACTTGAGGTCACCCAAATGAAGATGTACACCATGTTCACGGGCCCTGAGCAGACTCCCCCAGTGTTATGTGTGTAAGATACTTAGTTGCCCAAGCACAGGTGCCTGGTAACATCTGAGATGTCCAGAAATCAGAGATGACCAGTATAGCAAGATATGACACAGGGCTTCTGACAGACTTACACCCTAAAAGCAACATCTGTTGGCCAAGCAGGACACCTGAGGACATCTCAGTTGGCAGACACATTTGCATGGACAATTTAAGAGACAGCACAGCATAGGACTGTGGTTGGAAATTTAGATGTTAAGTGTTTGTTTACTTCTGTGCTGTGTCTCCAAGCTCCGGAACAGTTAGTGGGAAATCTAACCAACAAGGTCTACTGTAGTCAACGACAACATAACCAACACAGCTCAGGAAGCCTAAAAATGATTTGCCTCATTGCTGAGTAGACATGTGATGGCTAGTTAGCTGAGGTGCTCTGCTGTCACTGAAATCAGAGTATACAGCAGTAGCAAGGCTGTAGAAACCTGCACCAAGGCATCAGTCTCAAGTAGGATCCTTCTCGCCTAGCCAGAGCATTTTTGACAACTATGTTCTGTAAGACAAAAAAGCAAAAAGCTTCATTACCTACTTTTTACTTTCATGGCAGTGCACTGGTTTGGTGGTGGCTTGTGGCAACTACAGCAGCGAGTTGTTCACACAAGAACATTACAAACAGGTATCACAAAAAAACAAACAAACAAACAAAAAAGGATAAAGAAAAAAGAAGCCTTTCCTTACTTACTAGAAATGTTACAAAATATGTTCCTCCTTTTCTTTTATGACAGTACAATGACAGTCATGTTTATGCCTTATCTCTCCATTGAAATGGTCCAAAGTCATAAAGCCTCAAAAATTCAACTGAAGTTAGACAGTTGCTAAGCTAAGACTGGCATCATCCTGACCCAGGCTGACTGTATTCCCCCATGCATCTATATCCATCTGCTATTTTCCTTCTGTTATGCCAAGATTATCCATCATTTGGGGCAGGGGAATGCCTTTTATTTTGTGGCTGTTCAAGACTAAGGAATAGGTGCTACAAGAATACAAATCAGCAGTACCACAGTGCCTGTGATGATTTATTGTCCCCTGCTAGCTTTCATCTTCTGCAGGAGACCTGAAATCCTTGCATGCTTTTTATGAAGAGCATTTTTTTAACACTTGCACCTCCAATAGCTGGTGAAAACAATTCAGGATAATCAATCTTTTAAGATTTACTGCTGAGCATCAACATAGGCAGCAGAAGCCAGGACCACTGGTTATTTATTCTTTAGATTAGCAGCAGGTGGTGTCAGGTCCTCCTGTCAACCAAAACCAGTAAGGGGGTGACAGGTATTCAAAGGGAGAGCTGAGCACGGAGAAAACCAGGGGCAGATTTTGTTCATGGGTTGAGCAGTTAGGCCAGGAAACAGGCTGAAGCCAGTGGAAGAGACTAGACTTCCACTGCAGAAGTTTTCTGCTGGCATTTGTAAAGTAATTGCATTAGTAATTTTACAAGAAGGAATCTCTGAGAAATCTGCTGCCACTAAGGGAAGTGCAGTAGCTATGGTTACCAAGCAAACAGGGAGAGGAAGCAAAGCTGAACCACCGCTCTGGGCACTGTGCACCATTTTTAACAGAAAAAGCCACTTTTAGCTTTCCAAAATACAGCTATAAGAACAGCCACCCACGCCACGCTCCCCATTACAGTACGTCTATGTGTATATATGTCTGTAGGATACAGTAGGATAAGGGCATGACAAAGAGAACAAAAAAAGTCGTCAGCTTTTAGACCATTGCACAACCGATGAAGTTCATCATGTACTCACAGGCAACAATCTTGTATGCTTGGTTACGCAGCCTAGGGCCAGCACCACGGGACTTTCCCCAGGGAACTTCTGCTGCCACGAAGAGGAAATGGGTGTCTTCATTTGCCTATGAGGATTTCTCAAGAGGTACAAGCAGTTTCCTGCCAAGAAACTATGTCTACACTGCAGGCTTGGCGCAACCCTTACAGGAAAGCTCCAACTAGCCTTAAGGCGAGCGAGCGAGTGTAATACTGTAGTGTAGCAGCAGCACTATGGAACTTGGCATGTGCCATAAACCCTCCTGAGAAACTGAGTAAATATTTAGGCAATTAATCCACATTGAGTTTCACATAAAATGGTTTCACATAGTCACCAAGCTCATTAACTGCTGTTTTTGAAACAGGATGGGGATAGTTTAGTGGGCTGTAGCCCTGCCCATATGGTGGTTTCCCCAGGAAGGAATCTGGACCCGGGTATACCTGCATAGCTACCTTCACGTCTTTGATGGCAATGTCTTAAAGCCATACCTATGCTCCCAATATGAGTCCTCTCCCAAGGGGCCATGAGCACGTCCTGTTCCAGCTCCTTCCTGCACTGCTGTCTCACAGACAGTCCCAGATGCTTGCTGCAGCACAGTGCCTAGCACATGGCCACACAAAGCACCCTGCACACTTGAGTTCCTGGGCTATCTGGACAGTGCGCCTGGCTGTGCCTTAGCGCACACCTGCAGTCTAATCACGGTTTATTTAGCATACCATGTAGACATACACTGAGGCTGCAGTTCAAATTAGTCATCTAGGTTTCCTCTTCAGTCACAAGGAAGAAGCAGGCACCATCATCTTACTCACCTCCTCAGCACAAAACCCTTTCAAGGTGTTGATATCACCAAGCTAGTTATCTAGACTCCCTCTGGAGAAAGAGTTCGGTCTCTAAAGTTAGGTGAAATGAATCCCATCCCTTACCAGACACAGTTTCCTGAAGGTGGAGTGGGCTGCTACCAGTATGTCCCTTTGAATTTCTTCTCCAAAAGGACAATAGGACAACAGTGGCTGACACCAACTTCTAGATGAAACACTGTCTAGTACCACTAAGACACTCTCAAGTATCTGAGATGCGCAGGCAGGGCTGGCAGATACGACGTGAGACTTTTGTGAGACTGGCGTCCTCTTGGAGCAGTAGCTAGGAATCAGGAGGATGGCACAAGGGCATGTTGGCTCCACAGGACGCCTAATCATGTCTGCCTGAGGGCTGGGTGTGTGACTTACCTGTAAAGCCAAGGCAGACATAGTCAAAACCCCCCGAAAATTGATTCAGCTTGACCCAACCAGAACACCCCCACACGGTTGGTAGATAGGACACAGGATTTAACAGAAACTCACAGACTTCTGGAGCAGCTGCTGGAGGCCAGGAAGGATATTTAGTAAATAACTGTAGATGCCTGTGCTTGGGGTGTACAGGCAATGAACTCAGTTCATTGATTGTTGTTGCTTCTGTGGATTGTCACTGGAAAGTCAAAGCATTTTACAAGAAATAAAATGAGAAGATGTATCAGTTTTCATCTGCCTGTCCCCAAGAAACGGCAAAATTTAGTCTTCTGGTTTTTTTTCTTCTAGAAAACGTCTTTCTAGACATCAGAAATGGTCTTCAGTGTAGTTACAACTACACAGGGCTGGCGCGTGTGACGCTAGAGTCATGAGATACCATTGCCCTTTTGGACCAGAAGCAAGGAGCCAGACAGATCAAGGGCAGCAGTTGCCTGTACTGGACAAGCAAACCACATTTATGTCATGGGCAAGATGCACATAGTTTTAGTATTTATTTTAAAGACATATGGATTAAATCACTTGATTTAGTCTTGAAAATGAAGATAAAAACCCATACATTTAGTTTTACAGCAGTAGGTTTTCATGGAGGCCTTCAGTTTCTAGCTTCTTTCAGTGTGATCACAGGCTGAACTCAGTTGTAATACAAACAAAATTACGGGAATTCAAATCCAATTTCTTTCCAACAACGAAAAGAATAAGGCTTCTTTTATTCAAACCACTATACAGACCTCCTGCACTCATACAGAAAGGAAACTGTTTTTTATGCTAGAGTATTAAATCAAATTCAAGATTTAAGAAAAGAATTCAGAGTAAAAACGACACTACAGACAGTGGTAAAGAGTTTCATCTTAACCAACAGAGCCCAAGAAAAATGAATCACAGCAACTCTCTCATCTTGAGAAATTTATGCATCCTATAATTCCCAAAGGGAACAATTGCATCTGATAAAAATCTTTAGACCAAAATTAAAAAGTAACAATAAAGCTGACAGAACTGCCCGAAATACATATTTTAGCAGAGAGTTATTAGAAAGTCAGCATAAAGTGCCTCTTAATCATACTCATCATGTATCTATTGGCAGTAAATCCAAGCAACTCTAGTTTTATATACCTCTGTAGACTTTATTTTATTGCTTACTTTCTTAGTCAATTTAAACTAGGTATATTGGCAATGTGTCTATAGTGTCACCTGGAAAAGGTAAATTTCCATCACTCATTATAAGCCTGTTTCAAAATATTCCAGTGCTTGGAGCCAAAGGCATGAGTTTGCAAAGCTCAAATTATTGGTCAACCCATTAAAAAGATCCATCTTCAGAGTATTTTTTAGTCTTGGTGCAGTCGTCTGAGTAACTGCCTTGAAGTGCACTTGGAAGTTTTAACCAGTAGTAGTCAAGATTTTAGAGAGGAAGCAGTGATAAACCTCCAATCCTCGTCATTTCCACATTTCATTTCAACAGAGTATCTACAAATCTGAGCTAAACAGAAGTTCTATGACTTAGCAATATTGTCTGTAAAAATTATAGTTAACAAATCAAATAGGCAGTGATGTATAATTGAGCGAAGAGCTAATTTCTGTCAAATTCTAGTCTTTACATCTTTGTTAACTTACACATGACTTTTCCAGGAGAGAGTGCCTACTAAAAAGCTTACTGCAGGATACCATTTGGTATACAAATCGTAATTAAGAGGCTCTGCAAATATATTTAGTATCTTAAACTTTTCAGTTACTAGCAATTCAAACAAATGCTGCAGAAGTTAAGAATCTCCGAATCCCATAATCTCCTGGATCTTCCGGTTCCCCCAGGAAAAGACAGATAAACCTGAACTTCTTCCCAGTCCCACTTGCTAACGAATGAATAGCATTAACATTGCCAGAGCAGGATGTAAGGAAAACATGCAGTGCTTTCCATCAGGCACCATGAAGTCCCATGTCAGATATCACAAGAGTTTCCAAGGTATTTCACAGTGTTTTAACAAGCAAAAGGAAAAATTAATTCAGTGTTTAAAAATTAAACATTCAAGTTCTCATTGTAATTGGGATTAAAACAGGATGGAACATTTATGTAAAGTCTGACAATAGGCTTTTACATGCCAGTAACATGCAGTAAATTATTTTTAAAAGCCAGTTATTATTTCAAATGTTAAAAAACTTCCGACAAGGGACTGATTAATAATATTGGATTATTGGTCTCAGCAAGATGGACGCTGTTGTCTCCAAAAGCCTAAATGATTGTGAAATCTTGTATGCATTACATTTCTGCTTTCAACTACATTTAACACTGCTTTATTATTGAAAAATAAAATTTTGAAAGTAAGATAACAGCTAAATTTATTTGCCCTAAAGGGAGAAGAACTAAAGGAAACAGCTAGATAACTATATAAATATTCACAGAAAAAAACAGTGAAAGGAAGAGAAATATTTCCACTGGGATTAGCTGTAACAGTGTAAAGCGTTAAAGCTGGAAAAAAAATACCAATTTAAGCTCTGTGTCAGGCAAAGGTGTTTTTGAAGACACTAAGGTTGGCTGGACAAAGAGGAAACTGACTGCTTTTCAAGTGAATCAACTGATCTCTTTCCTTTCCTCCCTCTTAGGCAACCAGAAGGGTTCTTTGGCCCTTTCAGGCCTAATTTGTTGGGTTTTGCCATCTGATTCCCAAAGTCAAAGAGAAACACTTGGCACTTATCTTTTCATGAGTCACTAGAATTGTTTGAATTGTTGAAAGATTACAGAATTACAAACTCTCAGGAGCTGCTCTCCTCCACTTTCACTCACTTCATGGATACCACTAACCAATGGAGACAACACCTTAGCTTCTAGATAACTTGCAGGAAGGTGTGCAGACGGATGAGGAAGGTAAGGAAAACACTGTGGTACCTACCAACATACTTGGGCAGTGCAGGAGTCTGAACCTACATGAGAGGAGGTATATGGTATCCTGCACTTCATGGGTGTTAAGGTACTTCTGTAGGAGGCTTTGAGAAAACAGATAAACACTGAACATGACTATCAACTCAGCCCCTAGGTTATGGGTATTCAAGATGGCATGATATCCTAAAGAATTATGCTTTAGCTTATACAGAAACATCTGCAGTTAGTTCTCACGGCATTTGTTTTCATTTTGTGAGATGAACAGAATTGTACCTGCATATATGGCTAAAAATCAATAATTCGGTCATTCTCTCCTAAAAACAACACAGCAAAATCTGTTGTTCTGTTATTAACCTCAGAAAAAGCAATGTAATTCCCTTCCCCAACACAACTGCCACAAGTATAGTGCCCCCTCTACTGCATTTATGAATAAAAAGATGTCATGCAATGAACTACAAGCACAAAGGCTTGGCTTCTTTGGTTAGATAAATCTGTAACATCCATATACCTCCCTCCAAAAACCACATGAAGAGATCAATGCTGCCCTGTAAAAGACAAAGTGAGAGGTCATGTACAGTTCCTATTGAAATGAATGGAAAAATTCTCAGACTCATGAAAGGAAAAATAGTTCATGTTTGTTGGAAAGAAATAAAACCTATACATATATTTTTAAAAAAGCAAAAATACATTAATCTAGACAATAGTCACCAGGCTTTACAGTAGGACAGACTGTTTCTGACATGGATAAAATTCATGTCTTTGTTTTGACTGAATATCAGATTACTAGAATGTCCATGGAAAAACAAGAAAATCCTGTATACATAATTGTTTGACTTTTTCCTCTCTTTTCTGAGAGTCTCCTGATTTCAGGTTGAAAAAGAGAATGGAAAAGAGAAACTGCAACTCCATGAAAACATGGCCTCTAACTTGCACCTTTTGGCACAATTTTGTTAAAACGTTATGTTAGCTCTTAGGTAGACTTTAGGTCTTCCCTTAAGTCTGGCTTCAGCTGTGGTCAGATGCCTGCTGCAGAGCAACTGGCACACATTTTGTTGCTGCTGTTGGTAGTGTTTGGGATATTATTTTTTGAAAAAGTTGTTATGGTGACACTGGCCTCACCCTGGCTGGAGGTTAGCACCTGGCACCAGTGGCCTGGCAGCACACTCCCGAGCACCCATTATTCTTGCATTCCCTTCACTGCCTTGCACAAGCATTCAGATCTATCGTAAATACCATTGAAGGCTGCTTAAAAGTAGAGGGTGCCTTATAAAATCTGCTGTGCTGGCCGAGTGACTGGCAGTAGTAACCTCCAGCAGCAAACTAGTAACAACTGACAAGTAGGCAAGGTGAATCTCAGCATCACAGCAATTTTCATGTTGATTTAGATCACCAGAGTCCCCATGTCTGGAGGTCTGTACTGCTTTCAGAAATCAGACTTGGAGCCTCATGCAATTAATTAGCCAAGCTTCTGTGCATGGGCAGAGACCAAATCCACAATGAGTGTCTGGGGATTTTATGCTCTTCTTCTCCTGCTTAACTACTCTAGTATGGCTTTTTGCTTGGTATTTTTGTTTGTTTCTTAAATAGCTTGTGCTTGCCAGTAAGCAGAGATGAGGTCAGTGCAGCAAGTTGTTGCCTGCTCACAGGACAGAACATCAAGGCCTTTTCAATAAAAAGTGAAATTTAAACCCAATTCCGTTTCTCTACCACAGTTACTTAGTAAAATATTTGTTCTGAACTGTGACCTCTGACAATGGAGGAATAAAAACATCTTTCTTAATGGAAACAGCTAAAACACAGTTAAATGGGGGTTGAGATACAACAGTAAACATATATTAAAGCAGTAAACCAGTTTGCATTAAAAATTCATCCCAGCTCTCTGTCCTGCCTCTTATAACAGCTAGATCCCAACTGCACACTGAAATCAGTGTGCATTTTACATATTCTCTGAAGACTCTGGAAGCCAAAAATCTAATCACCACCAAGCTTCCTTCATAACGAATATGCTTTTTGGGGGCATGCTTGGAAGCTGGTTAGAATCACCAGAAATTCACTAATTTCCATGGACTGTGGATCAGGCCAAGAATACCTTGGCCAACATGTAACACCAAATGACTTGTCTCCCAACACAGCCTTACAGTGAGTACCAGCAACAAGAATTTGCATCTAAACCCACACAGATTTCTGCAGCATGTGATGTGAATTGCTCCCGCAGGAAGATGCTACTTCCAAGTTGCGTTATCAAGAAATATTCCCTGCCTTTGGCATAATTGTTCAGAAATATGCATTTTGTGTATGGAATAAAACAGAAATGCTGACAGGCCAGCTTTTATGGCTGCTGACACAAACTTTTCTGAGCATAGCTGCGTAAGATCTGCTGACACAAACCTTCTCCTTGAGAACAGCTGCGATTGCCTGCTGCTTTGGGGAGGGTATGAGGGGGTGTCTTTTCCTCCTTTTTCTGCCTCCTGCAGAGAACTCCAAAGTGCTGGCTGCACTGGTAGGGCTGAAGTATCTGCCAGCGTCTGGTTATGATACAGATGTGAACATATAAAAACCAAAATCTGTTCCCCTCCTGGCTTCATCCTCCATTTGTCTTTCAGATTATTTAATAATCCCACTCTCAGCAGTATTTGGATAAGATGGACAGCTATCAAAAGTGCTCCAGTTAAAGCTGAGTACAGCATTATGCCTGTTCTTCTAAACGGATAAGCACTTGGGACAGGCAAAATTCCCACAAAGAATCAGATGTAAGGCACTATCTACTTGAAGGTTAGTAAGCATATTCACAGAAAGCAAGTACAGCTAGAGGGTAAGGCAGCAGTTTCTTGGGTTCTGCATTTCAGGGCACAGCTAGCATTTAAGTGTTCTAAAAGATATTCAAGGAGCCTCCCAGCTTTCTGTTCAGCACAGATAATTAAAAGCTTATGTCTCCCCTTCATCAACAACAAAGTGCTTAAGGATATGCTTAAAAGTGTTTTGCTGATTTAGGGCCTCAGTAATTTGCCTGCAAGGATGTGAATGCCCACAACTCCTGCTTGAAAGGAAAAGTGCATTTGCGTCCTGGAGGAATTGATGCGCACTGCAGTCTTTCCTAACAGTTGCCACAATAGAAACTTAATTGCTTAATTTAGATACCCTACAGCAATTACTGCCAAGTCATGCCTGGGTTGACACAGTAGGCATCTTAAAATTCCAGATTTTCTTGAACTGTGAATGCTCATTTTATTGGTCCTACAGTTGCCTTAACATAGCACAAGGTTAATCTTCTGACTTTCTAACCACCACGTTACTTGCAAGTATCTCAACCTCACAGATTTTGTCATCAGAGCTGGTCACTTCCTCAATATGACCATACTCAGGTGTGAAGGCTTAAAGTGCAGCACTTACCAGAAATGTGTGATTATTTATCCAGAGCAAAAGCTTAGAGCTACTCAAAGAGCAATTGATAAAAGTCAAACTAACAGCTTTGCACAATTACAAGTTTCAATTTTTAAAAAAATTTAAATATCGGTATTTGTGCTGTAGGATGCAGTATGACCAGGGTGCTAAGCCTAAGTCAAGCATGCTTTCCCACTGGTTGCAGCCGAAGTTGTGTGTCAGCAGATGTCAGGCACACACTCAGAATTACACTTCCCACCCCACCTCCCCCTTCAGGTCATAAAGATGATTAGACCTTGAATAGTGTAACATCTGTCCAGTGAACACCCCTGTGTTGCAGAGAGAAATCAAACACAGCGATGTTGCTCAACTCAGTCAGATGCAGAGAGAAAGCCTGGGCAGAAGGATGAAATAACTGCAGTGACAGACAAGCCAGTACACTGGGCTTTCTTGTAATGGAAATTAACAAACCTCGCTGTTCTTGATCTTAACATTTCCCTTTCCTGCACCAAAGGAATGATTTGGACTTGCACACCATCCTTAAAAAGCCATCTCAGATGGTATAATGTTACCATCTTGTCCTTTGCTGTCCTTCCTCAAAGATTTGTTCCAGAATATAGCAGGACAGAGAAGATAGTACTCAGGGGTGACAAACGTATATTGAAAAGAGCCAGCAAGATGTAAGATGCAATCATAGCTGGTCTCTGTCAACTGTGCAGCTTGGAGCTGGAGCTTCATCTGAAAATGCAAACAAAGAGTTTTATGCTTCTGATAGGCTTGAAGGTCTTACTTCTCTCCACCTCCAGAAACAGGGGACATGACAAGCAAGCAAAAAAAAAAGTTTCTGAAACCTACAGACTGGTTAGCAGTGAGACTGAGGTACCCAGATGCTGGCACATTAAAGAGAACTTTACAAAAGTCCTGCTGTCCTTTCTGCAAGCTGTTGTCAACATCTCTGCCTCAAAACCCTTCAAAAATAGGCCTGAACTGCTAGAACTCATGGACTAGCTAGCTGCAAAAATATTTCAGACTGTCTTAACTACCTGTTGCCTAAATCCTAAATGAGCAGGGAGACAAAGCAGAGTACAGCATTCACCTGGAGTTAAAGCAGAAAAATCACATTCCCTGTCCTGCAACAGAAAACAGGAGTTAGTAAGCTAGGCTATGTCCTCAGTCATTAAGATCCGACCTTTATTACTACTTCATTGCCTCAAATTATTCCCAGTTTCTCCTCGAGGCAGTGTGAGACAGTCACCCCACGTACCTGAGGCGGAGGCCGCGGCCCCGGCACAGCCAGGCCGGCCGCAGCAGGGGAGGCTGCCCGGCCCAGCCACCCCCACCCAGCATGGCTCCGGCCAGCGGGCCCCACGGACGGCTGAGGAAATTATTTTATTTCTTTTAATTCTGCCGGAAAAAAAACAATTCTTCGGTTGTTTTTTTGGCTGGACGGAAAACAGTGCTGAGAAGAACAGCAAATTTGTGTTGTGCCAAACCAGCAGCAATGCTGATGACATGATTTATTACTTTTTCTTAACGTTTCAGAGGCAGCAGGGGCAGCAACACCCCCCCCACCGCCCACCCCCATCAGCCTCACAGCCTTCAGCGACAAAAAAGTGCCCAAACATAAATCCCAATTATCAAACTTATTTTCTACTCCGTTCTCGCAGCCCTGCATCTGCTCCCCTTGCACAGCCACCCCAGGGACCGGCAGAGAACGGGCAGCTCCCATTTTGTACCGCAGTGCTTCTTGCAACTTACAGACATGGCAGAGCTGCCTCCAAAACGCTGCTTCGGACGAGGACAACATTTAAAGGAGGCATTCCAACATTCCAAAATCACTTGTTGATAGGAGACAAGCTCTCAGAGTAGCTTGATTTGGTGCAGGTGGTTTGGGTAACATAAATTTAAATCTTTGGCTGCTTTATACGTTGCTTTTTGTTCAGGCTGCTGAAGAATATAATTTTGTCGTGAATTAACTCTCTCTCTCAATACAGCCTAACAGGATCAGGCTGTATTCCCTGCTGCCCCCATCATCTTCCTTTGATGGTGCAGAGGCTTGGGCTACAGGTGACTGGAGCAAAAGCCTTCCCCTTCCAGGGGGACATGACACCACAGACCAGGCTCTTAGTAGATGACCTTGCCCTTTCAAGGCTGAGCAACAGCTGGTTATCACTGGACTGGTGTGGGAGGACCAGTCCTTCCTTCATTAAAGGAGAAGCTCACGTAATAGGGCTTGCAACAGTATAGATGGTCTTTTCCAAACAATTACAAGTCCTCCCTGCATCAGCTGGACACAAGCCTGTTTCAGGCTAAAGGTCTATCAAGTCTCCCCCTCAAGAAAAGGTTCAATGTGCTCTCCTGGTACAGTATTGCCAGTTTCTCCCTCGCAAGCCTGCACAGGCAGAGTGGTCTTATTTTGCTGCTTTTTTATGTTATACACACACATTGCCCACCTTTTGCGTTTTATGCCCTCTTGTGCAGGATTCCATGCCATCTCCTCTCCTGTAAAATCAGTGCTGAGGCTCTGTATCAAGTACCAAGCTCTGTCCTTCCCCAGGTTTGCTCTTCTCTTTGTTTCCCAAGACTTCTCTCTACTCAAGACATCCTCAGGTCGCTTCTGCTAAGCCTTTCTGCAGCCCTGTTTCTAGGTCTCTTTCTGCTGGCAATCATACTAACTTCAGCCCCTCTTGAACCTTCATGGGCAGCTCCCTCTTCTCAGCCCAATTTCTCTCAGTTTCTTAGCTATGAAACGCAAAATGTGGGAGACAGATCAGGTGAGAGTAGGTCCTCAATCCCCAGTAGGGGGATCAGGCAAGTTCCACGGAGCAGACAGGTGAGCGGGAGCGATGCTGAGCAGGAGGTATGGTAAAAGGCAAGGCACAATCTCAGAAGGGTACAGCCCCATTTGCTGAATGTTGATGTCCACAGGACTGTCAGCATCAACAAAGATTAAGTCAGACCATTTGGCCCTTTGAAAAATGCTTCTCTACTTTCTTCTGTGTGCACAATCAGTTCTCAATTGACTGTCTCTTTCCTCCACCTCCTTTCTCCACAATAAAATTATATCCCAAGTGTAAATGGATGCTTCTGAATTTAAGAAACGAGAAATTAAAATGACTTAATTTGGAAAATATACTCTCAAGTAGGCTGCATGTCAAGGTCTTCAGAGTATATTCCATGTTTTCCATAAACAAACAGTGGAGTAAAGTTGGTCAGAATATGAGAACATGGGAAGTTGCGGGGGACATATGCAGGCTAGGGTGCTTTTTTGGTTTTGCAAGTGTTGTCAAGACTTCAATACTTGCTTTCATTTTTTAATTGGGTAGAAAAGAGGTGTGTGTTTCAGTCTCCCACATCGCACTTGAGTCACAGTGCCTCTGTTGCAGGTTTGCCCTCACTGTTCACACACAAACCACACGCTGGATCCAAGCACATTTCTCAGAAATTTTTTCGAAGCAGAGAATTGTGGAAATACGGAAAACAAAAAGGTTTTGTTTTCAATGAATTGTCAAAAACTTGTCTATGCCCAAAACCTGCCTGTTACTATTAAAGCACAGTGTGCATTTCAAATGCAATGCGTGATTCAAAACCCAAATTATTTCTGGAAGCTCCTGTTCTATTCACAGAGGCATCAGGGAGATCTGTTCAGAACAAGTCCATGTATAGGCAAATCCCCAGAGCCAGGTAACAAAAATGCCAATGTTCCTGCTTGAAAAAAGTGAAGCTTTCTCCCCCTACCCATATCTTTTGGTGTCTTTGGTCAAATTATCTTCAGAAGAGCAGACATTAAAAAAACCCTTCGATTGCTAAGTCATGTGAACAAGCCCTACTGGTGACACCCATATGCATTTCTCCCCCTTTCAGGTTAATCTGAAGAGAAATTAAAGTCGACAGACCTGTGAAGTTTCTTTGAAGTTCAGCAGGGAAGTTGGAGGGGATGTCTCCAAGGGCACAGAGGCCCAGGCTGCTGCCCCTGCTCTTCTAGGATCTTGCACTGTACAAGCCTCAGAGCACACAGTCCGTGACTCACTCTCTCACATCCCTACAGAACTAATGGATGGTACAAAACCAGCAATATGAAAAAGCCTGTGAAGGCCTCACCAAAAATCTTTGCACAGCACAGGAATCTTAACCCAAATGGACCAAAGCAAAATACTTACTTCTCCCTCCTTTACTACATACAAATACAGATTAGAGAAAGAACAAGGAAAGGGAGTAAAACCAGCTTAATGCTGCCTCAGACAGTTCCAGCAACATCAAATAGATCAAAAGAACAGCATGATCTACTAAAAAACCCAGAAACTCCCAAACAACACCTCCAAGAGCAATTAAGAACTCATTGTGAACTTTTATTCAGCTAAAATCCATATGTATTCTTCAGACTGCTCAGGCTGGGAGATGATGACAGAATGAACTACCTTACCTTTCCTTTCCTTTCATATTAAAATGTGAAATAGAAATCACATTTTTGTTAAAATACTCAGGGTAAGCCTTCTTTTAAAATTAAGTGACAGACCACAATCTGAAGCAGGTACTTCTATATTCCTTTATAGGTAATCACCTTACTTGCTGTAAACAATGCATTTGGCAGATGTTCAGACATCATTCCATCCCACAAATATACTCGAAGAAACAAATTAGAGGCATCCGTATTTTCAAGCCCTAACCAATACTTTTCATTTCCCACCTCTGCATTTCCACAAATTTTTTCTATTGTAAACATAAAAACCTTGTATTTTTCCCTGAAAGACCTTAAATCAACTCATTTCAAATCTTTAAACCAAATCTCTTTCTTTTCCTGCCAAGAAACGAGAGTTTCTTTTCTGGTTGCCAATAATTATTCTGTTCCTGTAGACAAAGACGTAAATCTGTACTGTTCTCCATTTAGATTTGTCTTTAACAATTCCATGGGGACTTCAGGGGAAAAATTTCCATTCAGTTTGTCCCTGGAGTTTTCTGAACTGACAGTTCAGACATCAATTTGTCTTTACTATTCTTCATTTTCAATCCTTTTCCTCCCCCACTTGGACGAGCTCAGCAGTTCATAGAAAAATCTTACCAGCTATTTTCCATTCAACCTCTTTTGTCCTCCAAGTTTCAGTCCGGCTCCTTTCTTAGCCTAACCAAGCCATATGTGGTGAGCTCACACAGCTCCAACCAAATCTCTGAGCTAAAGAGCAGCCAAGCCCCACTGAGGAGCATTTGGGCTGACACACACACTTCTCTGCAGAGAAGAAAAACATTAAGTACAGGTGAACACATACTGTCAGAATAAAATTTGCCACTGGAAGTATCAGAAAATAGATCTTAGTTAGCATAGAGCTGGTCTCCCAAGGTGTAGTATCACCAAGCACCCCTCAGTCTGGGTAGTTGCTGAAACTTTTAGAGCATGCAAACTTCAGCAAGGCTGACCAAAAAAGGCAGCTGATACTTTTCACTTCCGACAGGGAAAGTAGGTGATAAATATCCACAGGAGAGCCCTTCCCTGGGGTCAGAAGGGTGGCACTGCAATGGTGATCAGAAGGCCCAGGGTCCCCATAAGTCAACGTGACAGACTTCTAGCCATGAATATGAGTGGCTGTGGAACTTTTCATGAGTGTCAGGACTTTTCAGCGAGAAGTAGACAAGTTTGGTCACTCCTGTTTTTGCAAACCTATATGTTATGACACACACCTAATCTGAGTGGCAACAGAGACAACTGGTTTTGTCACTTCTAATTTCAAAGGCTGTATGCTGCGCACAATTACCCCAAGGCAATAAAACATGATCTATTTCAATTTAGATTTGATCTGCTCTTCCATGCAGGCAGCACAAAGCATATTGTAGCATTTCATCAATTAGAATAATAGAATTAATGAATCGTTTAGGTTGGAAAAGACTTCTAAGATCATCGAGTACAACCGTAAATGTAACACCGCGAAGTCTACCACTAAACCATATCCCTAAGTGCCACATCTACATGGCTTTTAAACACCTCACATTAAATCACACAGTCAGGCTGCAGTATCTTAATTAGCAGTTCCATTAATATCTATGCAGTGAGTACGGCTACTGCTAAGAAAAAAAATCTACCACTGTACATATTTCATCTGTACTTTGTGAACTAAAGCATAATCTAGTGCCAACTCAACATCCTTACCAAAACTGTTTCTAAGCTAAGCAAGTTGCACAAAGTTCAACTACTTACAAAGTTCATAGCTATACAGGGCCATCTATTTCTAGCCAAGAAACAGAACATTAATTTTAGAGATCCTGGAACCATTTCATTTGTCAACATTAACCTATCCCTTGCCCACCACGGCTGAGTTATTTTAGCAGCAGTTTTTTAGAACACCTGAGCCAGCAAGTGCTTTAGGCTATGCAGAAACAACTGGAGAAAGGCAGCTTTCAAATGATGCAAAGCCCAGAAGTCCTTAGTTGATGGCAACGGTCATTGTATTTCTCCTGAACTCAAGTAATGAAACAGTCAGCTGGACCCTCCCATAGCCTAAGAATATACCCAGCAGCTCAGAAAGGGGGTGAGACTGGCTTGGAGCCGATTTCCGTGCTGCCACAGCTGGGCAGCTCTCAATACCCCAGCTGCCTGGGTATGCCTGTACAAACTGTGGGCTCCCTGTAAGTGCACACCTGAAACCACCATTAGCAGAGGTGCTGTATGCCCACTTGGCACCCGTGGGAGGATGGCATCACAACAAAAGCACGAGAAGGAGCTCTTAGCAGCCTTTACGATAACCCTGCACTAGGTCTTGTAATAAGCACATCCTTTCTGCTTCCCCAGCAGCGCAAGCAAGCAGTGTAATCTATCTAAATCATAGTGAAAGGCTGGAACACAATGAGACAAACTAGCTTGTGATGGTATGATTTTGAGAAACATGCTTCACTGCAAAGAGAGACACACCTAAACAACACGGGGTTCTGTGTTTACAAAGGAAGTGTCATCTTTCACGAAGGAGAAAATGAAGCACAGAGAGTCTGTCCAAAGCTAGGATTACAGCCCGTCTTTCTGTGGTATTTTTTTAACAGCTTAATAGCAGGACCAAGGCAGCAACAAAAATCCCCTATTAACTGTAGCACGAACAAAACCGAATCCTCTTTTGGAGTGGAGTCAGTGTTGCAAATGTAAGGCTTACACAAGCCAGCCTCACTCTACTCTCCTTTTTGGAGAGTTAAATAAGGTGTAATTTAGTGATCACATTACACTAATTAAAATAAGCAAGCCCTCAGCTTCTCTTCTGAGGTGCTCTGTAGTTATAGGCTGCAATGCTTAGTTGAAGTTTGCTTATTGTATAAAATGGTTGTGTCCTGCTTCCAGCTGGGATAGAGTTGATTTTCTTCTTGGTAGCTGGTGCAGTGCTATGTTTTGGATTTAGTATGAAAACAATGTTGATAACACACTGATGTTTTAGTTGTTGCTAAGTAGTGCTTGCTCTAAATCAAGGACTTTTCCAGTTTCCCATGCTCTGCCAGTGAGCAGGTGCACAGGCAGCTGTGGGGGGAGCACAGCCAAGACAGCTGACCTGAACTAGTCAAATGGATATTCCATACCATAGAATGTCATGCTCAGCATATAAAGCTGGGGGAAGGAGGAACATTTGGAGTGATGTCCTTTGTCTTTCCATTTGTGACCATTACACCTGATGGAGCCCTGCTTTCCTGGAGATGGCTGAACACCTGCCTGCCGATGGAAAATGGTAAACGAGTTCCTTGTTTTGCTTTGCTTGTACACGTGGCTTTTACTTTACCTATTAAACTGTTTATTTCAACCCACAATTTTGTCTCACTTTTCTAATTTTCTCCCCCATCCCACCACGGGGGAGCAAGCAAGTGGCTGTGTGTGGTGCTTAGTTGCCAGCCAGCGTTAAACCATGACAGGTTGCTACAAAAGCTTATTTCCATCTAATTCACATTAACATCCTTAAAACCAAAGGTCAAAAATAAGGAGACAAAAGCCTAACTGTAGCTAAGTAGGTCTGGGATGGAGCCCAGAGCTGACAAGGACCAGAAGTTTCACACAAGAACAAAAGAAGGTTCAGCTTTTGCATTCTATTTAATCAAATGTACTTTTTAAGAGAATTAGTTTACAAAAAAAAAGTTTTTTTTAAACAATAGAACCTGATTTTGAAGAAAACCTGAATCAAACAAAGAAGCGTTAGTTCAGATTTTAAGTTAATGTGTTTTTAAGCTTTTAAAAATAATATTTGTATATGAATGTACATTTGCATTGCAGATGCTTCACACCTGTTTGAAGGACAGTTGCTTTTATGTGTTTATCTCAATCATAGCAGAGAAAATTCAAATCTAGAATCCTCCCTCTCATTTCAGGGGCAGTTATGACTGAAGTCCATATAACATGTTTTCTTCTCTTTCATTCAGACCAAACTCTTTTTTGCTTCTTCAATTTAGGTACAGGTCTTCAAAGCAGAACAGCTTGTCATAGACCTTTAAATTCTCCAGCACTCAATTAAAATCAGTGACAGTGAGATTTACTGCATAAAAAAAGAACTCTTCTTTATTGCATAAGCATCAAGGACAATTGCTGCTCTCTTCCACTGTATTTGCATTTATGTGTTTGCATTTAAAATCAGCGGTATTTTTTTTCCCCCCTTTGGAGGACAAGTCACTTCTCTTTCCCCTTCACCTCTCCCTTCCCTTGTTAGCAGCTCTTTGAAACTTTTAATACTATGTTTTTCTAATATTTCACTTGTAAACCTCAAGGTCTAGTTGCAGCCTCCAAACAAGCAACAGCTCTGCCCAAGGACTCCCACACATTCTTCCCACAGTTGCTCACTGCATTACCAAAACTGGATGTTAGGCAATTACCTAGAGGGACTATGTAATCAAAAATGTAGCAGGGGGGAGGAAAAAAATACTGCTTCATATCTGTGTTAAGCATTTAGAGGAAGAAAATTCTAATACCTACACTTAAGTTTACCAGGTTTCCTTATTTTTAATAAGACCTATCCTCTTCTTCCTCATTCAAAAATTAAAACATAATCAATGCCACATGTTGGTCCTAACATGCAAGAATGATAGTGTCCCAGGTGGTGCCAAAACATACTTGGAGCAAGACACTTTTGCATCTTGGCAGAACTGCCCTTCAAAAATAAATAAAAAAACCACCCATGCCTACAATCAGCAATTTCCCACAGATGACTTGCTGTGGTAGCTATTCAGATTACCTCTTCATGGACCCAATCCAAAGCTCATTACTGGCAAGAGCTTTTGAAACAGCCCTGTTGTTGGTTGTTTTTTTTTTTTTTTTCCACAATGGGAAAGCTCTATATTTAATTGATAGACTGGAAAGAATCTTAAACTCTTTGAAGCCTGAGATTAACAAAAGAAAAGGACATAACATTTGCCTTTGGCTTGGCAAGTGATACCTGGGGGGGGAGGAACAACCCTCTGTGATCTAGAAATAATGCAATTTATACAGTGCTCAGTATGGTGCAAATACATCAGAGGATACCTTTACAATTTACAAAACTACTGGTTGCTCCCTATTACCAACACAATTTAGTTATTAGACTTCATAAAAAAAATCTTTCAAAGAGAAGCATGAATGGCATTCAAAAAATGAGAAATTTTAATCCAATTTTACCTGAATTTATTTTAGGACCATGCTTGCAACTGTGCTCAAACAGCATTAACAGAAGAATTTAATATCAAATGAAATACAAAAATATAAAAAATCCTGTAATTTCACCATTTTATTGGTTTAGGATTTCATAATCTATTTAGAATAAACTCTGTTCTAGCTCTTCAGAAAAGTGACCATATCTGAAGGAATCAGCATTTTCAGTAGCATTTTAGGCCACAGCACAGTGGTGGAGTAAGCTGATCCACATAAAAGCTGTTTTGCTTATTTAGTTTTCAGCAGCGTCAAGCCACTGAATTAGCTCATGTCAGCACAAGTGAAAGGGCAGGAAACTGTGGCCAAAGAAGAATGTACAAGAAAGACTCCAACAGTCCTAACTTACAATAATGAAACTGAAGATGGAATTTCACTATTAAATGCACAATAGAGAAGTTTTCCAATTCACATAAAATAACGATTCCAAACCTTAATCAAATCTAGGTAAGAATAATATAAAAAACCCACAGCCCACCAATTCAGGGTGTTGTATCCTTTCAGAGGTTGTCTTTCCTTGACAACATAGCGTACAATCAATATTGTCATGCAGCGGAGGATATAACTGTGTGTTCCATCACCCTCAAATAGCTCTCTGCCAAGGGAACCATGTGTATTAGCAAATGCTACCCTCTAGCTGTTCAGACTAGTCAAACAATAATGTCTCCTTAAAACAATCATTTCAGGAGGCTAACTCTGATTTTCTTAGAAATTAACACCACAAAACGTGAGTTACAGCTCCACAAACCTGAAGCACTGGTGTTTGTTACCGCACAACCAGACCTCAATCTGCTTTTTACTCATCAACTTACTCCTTGGCTACAGCACTAACAGCCCCTGTGACTCTGGCTTCCCCTCCAATTCCTTTTTCCAAAAGGAAGACAAGCCAGAGACTGAAAAGTAATCATTGCTTCAAATAACTGACTTTTAGCTCTGCCTAACAGTTTGAATTCTTTTTTGTCCATTTCGTAGAAGTACTACTACTGATCCTTACACAATCTTTTACCATTCTCCCATGTTCTTCCCACTCCCATCACTTTCCAGACTCTGTTATTTAAATGCTTAGAACAGCCCCTGTTTCAAAGATTTTACATTTAAATGTCTTTGCTAAAAAGCTGAACCAGCAGGAAGACATAAGAATGGTATTGCAAAAGAAGCTAGAAGGTGATCTTTGAATTCAACTGTATTGGGAAAAGTTTCTTAGCACAAAAGGTATCCCCTCCCAGAACTAAGAAAAGAGAGGGAACAATATTCTTTCTGCCAAAGTCACTGCTTTAGAAGAGCTGCAAAAGTACATTTCATGAGGATTTAGACATGCCAGCAGGACATCAGATTTTAAAGGAAAAATATTTTTTTCAGCTTATTTTACATTTGAAATGAGACGCTCTACTTGGGTTACAGCAAATAGAATGAAAGAAACATAAGGAGGAAGAGGAAGATTGCCAGGACAAAGCACAAAGAATAATACAGTCTGGGAGGCAAGTGACAGGGAACACTAAGCTGAAAACATAAAAGGTAAATACCTCTGTATCTTTAATTCAGTTACTTCAGAGATAGAGTTAATCAGGGTTGACACCTCTGAATTTCTTTGAAAAGAAACTGAAATTTGAAGTCCCCTAGAACCTTTTCTGCCTTGTGACCTCTGTTTCTAGCCCTATTGGGTAGGAAATGAGAACTGAGTGAATCTTAGAAAACAAGAACCTAACATTTAGGGATGATTTGATTAAATATACTACTGATTTGCCAACCTGAGGATGTCTACGCTGTAACTTGTATATACCACCACCTATAAATAAACAGCGTGACAACTCCACTTTAGTTACTGATTAAAGATGAAAGTATTGTAATGTATTATTGCTACTATTTAAGTTTCCCTCAAGCCAGCAGTGCAGCTAAAAGCATACTGTAAGGCCCTCCTGACCTCGGTCAGAACATGAGACACTGATGACATGATATAATGCTATTATTTGTTTACTGACACCATGACGTAAAATATGAAATACAGGTTGTCAGAAATACAATAAACACAGACCTCACAATATTCCGTCCTTGTCCTCTGGGTGATTTCTAAGGCAGGGAGAGTAAACAGCCTTCTCCCAGCTTTCTTAGTTTCCACAGCTGAGAGTGTAGGATGTTTACAGTACCTGTCACTCAGAGCTCTTGAAAACAGACCCAAGTGTCAGCAGACCCAGTACAGACTTCATCATTGATTGCTGGAAACATGCAGGTGTCAAGTGAAGGGAGAAAGAACCCCCATACTCATGACTGTTTTACACCATATGAATCCCAATCAATGTTAAGTCCTTTGTGCACAAGTTGGGAGGTATAAGAAAGAAGTTCAAAACAGCAGAGCTTCAGCATCTCCAGAGGACAGCCATGTTATTGCCACCACGGTACTGCAAGGCTTACTGTCAGTTCACTCCAAAGTACTCCTTACTATCTTCAAGCTGTGCCTGCAGAAAAGAGAGAATTCACCATTTTAATAAGTGAACATAAATACAGTAACAATCCTGCAGAACAATTGTATTTGCATTCCACAAGTAAAAGCTGTCATGTAATTTTTCCAAAGGACTGGAAGCTTTTAATACAATTTAAAAGCAATATCCTAGAGTGCTGGCTTAGAGGAATGCCTACAATATCTGGCTTATTTTTAATTATCAGAGGAATGATGGTTCTAAGACACCTTTGAATACTGTGAGGAAAAGCATACTTTTAAACGCATGACTTGGTAAATTTAAGAGTTCAGTTAGCAGCAGTCTAGGTACATTTGAGATTATATTTTCCTCTCAGAAATAGATTATGCATTCAGTTTCCTTAAATGTATCACCTCTAAGGAAAAAACAAAATAAAAAGCAATCTATTAATGAAAACCAGAAAGTTTTTCTCGTGTAGACTAAAAGACAAAACCCTCAAAAGAGAAAATAATAAAAAAAATGCATGTACAAAAAAACCCAACCCTGTGCAAGTGACTGGGAGCCTGAGTCATCTTACAGAATCACAGCAACCTACTTTTAAGAAAACTTATTTTGCTATTGAAAAGTCAGAGGAGCTTTATCCGAGAGCTTAACACATAAAAGGGCTGCTCCAATACTGGTAACTGTTCTCACTGTTACATGAACACCGTTTATTGCAGAGAATATTCACCAGCTTTCTGAAGAAACAGCTTTCCTTTGGTAATAAAGTATGTTTCAGTTGGACCAAAGTGTACAATTTTCTCCTCTACCACTACCTGCATTTCATTCCAGTACTTCTGAAAAAATCAAACCACCTATCTAAAAGCCCAGTTCTTGCAGTCACAAAAATCCCCTGGTGGGGATCCCTTAGGTCAACACAAAGAACTACAGCAGCAGGAGAGGGAAAGAGGGGGACTATGCCCCACTTCACCATTCATAAGAAGGCCTAGAGAGCCTGAAAAATTGAAATAAATCTGAAGGTACAGCTTACCTTCACCTTCCAGTCTGCTACACAGTAACATGAACTGCAAGGGCAAAGGTAAAACTTGCAAGAATTAAGAGGTTTCCTTCTCCAGCTGTCTGTCCTGAATAAATGAGCTCTCTGGTCAGCAACTAAACCACCTATGCTAGTTCTGCCCTCAGAAAATGCATTTCTCCTGAAAAACTCCACCAGTTTTTACATTTTGACTGTGGCTATGGTTTGTACTTCCAAGACATATAGTAGAAGAGGGAAATCCCTGTCCTTTAATCAAGGAACCAAGCCAGTCTGTGCCAGCTGATCCTCCAAGAAACAGAATATCCTGGTGCTGGCTCAACAATGAATCCAGCAGTAGAAATAAAAGCATAAAGTGCAGAAAGAAAATCATGGAGCTGCACCCTCAGAGCATGAAAAAGCAGTAGATCTTAGAATGATGCAGGTGTGAATGTATCTCAGGACAACACCTAGTCCCAGCCCCTGTTGGAGGCAGGGCCAGCTTCAAAGACCCACAAGAATAGCTGCTTAACACCTGGTATTTCTCATTCAAGGTTTTCCAGATTAAGCACAAATTTGCAGAATGCACTTCAACCCTTTAAGAGAGAGAGCAGAAAAATAATATTGTGGCAGTCTGACTGAATTTACCACAGTACTCTCAACCTTTGGCAGACAGGCATCTGATATTTCTATTGTTAACAGAACCTATTTTGATTCTCTACGAGCTACGATGAATTTTTTTTTAATATTCAAGTTATTGATATCAAAATCATGATATCTTCTTGATTTGCACCTTTTATTACTGTTGGTTAGAACTTCTATTTACTATTATTTTATTTTCCCTGTGTAATTCAGACTTCAGGGCTTAAAATCAGACAGTTTGAAAATGTTAACCTATGTTAGACCCTCTAACATTAAAAGAGTTTTCCCAAGTTTAATATATGGAAAAATAAACAGAAGTTAAAAAATTACTTCTCACCCAGTAATCCAGTATGTCCCTAAGGCACACCCACCCCCCCAACTATGTAGCTTCAGAGGGTATACTATATTTGCTAAAAAGTAAGTAGCAGGAGAAAATAGATATGTCTGCTTTGGCTTTTTTCTGTAGCAAGAGAGAATTCTGCTTTCAAAATAAGCCTATGAACTATTGGTGCTGTTGGCCTCATATCTAAGAAAATTTATGAGAGCTAGCGTAGTAACAGGCAACATATTGTCAGCACACAAAAGAAGTGAACTTGTCAAGGCAAATGATGCAGCGACAAGGAAAACTCAAACAGATGAAGGAAAAACAATCCAGAAATTCAGAACAAGAAAAATCAGAACGAAAACTAAGCACTATATTATTGTCTCATACTATTACAGAATCACAAACACGTTTTGAGATTTACCATATATTCTTTGGCTTCAGCATTTCAACGAATGACACAAGTGACTCAGGACTTTAGTCAGGTTTGCACATATATTACATGTATGCTTCCCATCAGATAGTCATAACAACTTCAGGAAATCTTCTGTTAAGAACTACATTTATACTCATAGTAATTCCTATTCTGAAGGGCCTGCCCAACTGAAGCACTGCCCTGCCGTCACCTGGAAGGAAGAGATTCTGAATTGCACAATACAAGCCAATAAAAAGACTGCAGTCGTTCACTCACTTTCATTTCAAAATGAAGCATAAAAGGGAAGGACTGAAAAGAAAACATTTTATCTTCCCTTTTTAGCAACTTAAGGATTTCTTGTGATGACAAGAAGTTGGGTACCAACATATGCAAATCACTAGCTGCTCACTTTACAGAGTATCTGTTATAGTCAAGAAGCACTTGATTATATCACCCAACAGCAGATGACTGGAAAATAAAGGAAAATGACTCCCAGTTTGTAAACACGGAGAAAATTATTCATAGTGTGAGGTGTAACTCCTTTACAGCCTGGTCAGATGAATTGACATCCTGCTACTTTCCTTGTACTTGTGGCCCTCTAAAAAAGCTTATCTTTTTGCTACTTCTACAACAGACACCATTTATATGGAGGAACGTACCACTGAACATTATGGATATTATGGCGCTAGCTAAACTAATCGGGCACTATTTACATGGTAAGCCCTCTTAGACTGCCTTTTACAAATGAAAAAAGTTCAAAACCATCTCCAAAACCTTCCTCAAAATTAATCTATAATGCACAGAGGGAAGGCTAATCTGCCTACAGAGCGGCTCCCTGATCCACCTGGAGCGACCCACTTGAGGGGCAAAATACTTGTGCTGTATCCCCGTCCTGAATACAGACTGCTTACGAAGCAACAGGCCCAGGGAAGACTTCAGGGTATTTAAAACACTTCCTTTCTTGCCTGGTGGAATCCTGGAGTAAAGGCTGTGCGTTCTTTACATGTGGAAAGATATACCAAATTACCTCTTTCACTGACCTGCCACCCCTCAAAAAGCAACTAGTAACATCTAAAGTACAACAGCCACGTCAATTTGAAGTGAGAACTGAGATCTGGATTTGGGAAGGAGCATGCAACGTGGCTGGCGTCCTTAGAGCTTAGGTAGAGTCTGGTGGATCCCCCTTCATATGTCTCCACCCTTATGTGGCAGCTGCAAAGACCACAAACCATTCACTTCTGCTGTTCTCCTACTGCAGTGGAGCAGCATTTCCCTCAAAATTACCAAGTTTTTCTTCTCACCTGTCTGCTCCGGGAAGAGCACCCAGCTTCAGCGAAAAAATTCTTGTCCTGGTAACAATGATTTGTTACCAATTTTCTCCAAAAAACCCTGGCACGATTATAAGACGACTTCAAGCCCATACCAATGAATTCTATGCTTCTTCCTGTCCTGCTCATTCCGTGTTACATTTTTGATACATGCACTTATGTATCTGGGTATGTGAGGACGAGCCCCAGGGTCTCCATCTGATGGGGAAGACCTAAAAATGGAGGTGGATCTCGGGGCTCTCCTTTAACAACTGTATGTGCCTTCATTTTGAAAAAAAGAAGAACACCCCATTCATTTCCTTCTTGAGCCCTGCAGCTCTTTGAAGGGAGGGGAAAAAAACCAAACTAACAAAAATGTTTCCTTTTCCATGTAACTGCTGTAAGACACACACAGAATAAAAAAATTAAATAAATCTGAAATTAAAGTCCTTAGAACATTTTTAAATTTAAAAAAATATTAAACTAGCTAAAAGACACATTAGTTTCAGCAGTTTTAAACTTTCCTCCCCCTGTGAGTCAGAAGCAAAACAGTGGGAGAAGAAAGGCTACCACATAGAAGCCACAAAATACAGTGAAACAGCCCAAAATACAGAAGCAGGCAGACTATAGATAACTCATTGTCCCACGTTTGAACGAAAAACATTTCAAAAACTATATAAACTGCCACCAGATGTCAGTACAGCCTAGAGAATTGCTAGTTCAACCCTCCACTCCAGGCTGATAACGGTTATTTAACACCCCCCTCCACCCCCCCCCCCCCCAACTATCCAGGCACACAAATCCAGCCCTGCCATCAGTCCCGAGTGGGAAGAGTCACACAAAACAGGATGTCTCGCTTTCATATAGAGAAACAGCCCTTGGGGTCTGCCATAGGATCTCAACTGCTTGTTATAAACATGACAGGAAAAAAAAAAAAAAAGCCGAACACATAGGGACAAGTTTTTACTGCCACAGGACATCAAGAACCAGCTTGACATTAAATAATCTCTAATTAAGGTTCTACGCCCTCCTTCCTCACACTTGAATTCAACTCCCCACCTATGGCACGCATCTTTACCCCACGTTTGCATTCCCTCCATTCCTAAATAGCTTTGGTCTCCTCAGATTATGCTGCAAAGTGCTGGGGAACATTTAGCTACAAGGTTGCTAAACTAAACAAAGCTTTTCTGCAAAACAAGCACTACCATGATTGTCCTTGTACTACAGCAGAGGCTCCCTCCACCTTCTCCCCGTATCTTTGATTTTTGACGAGAGCTGTTAAGTCAAGTGTCTCCAGACCATCTCCAGCTGAGGTGATTTTACTTAGAAAATTCTAACAGCAACATTTATCTCATTTTCTTCACGCAAATAAATATCAAAATTTACTACGTCTCAGAGGTAGAAATTAGTTTCAGCAAGATAGACACGGCACAGAAACATTTTTGCTGGTCACATACAGTTACACGCTTTGTTACTAAAGCTATTAACTAGAAAAGTTTCAAAGGCTACATAAAGGGCAGGACTACCTTTAGACAATTAGTGCATAGGCTAAAAACAATCAAGCAAGGAATGAAACACACACACACACACACCCCCAACATAACCTATACCATTTAGTCTTAGCAAGAATTTTCAGCTTTGCTAGTTTAGAGACCAAGATTTCTATCCTACCACAATCAACAAGTCTTACTCTGAGACGTAATGTATTAAAAGGCCATATTAAGCAAACACCAGAATTTGTAGAAACCAAGAAAAGAAGCATCAAGTGATTAAGAAATCCAACTATGTAATTTTTGCTTGGCACAGAAGCACTGGATGTTGGTGACATCCTGATTGCTATTTTGTGAGAAATTTGCGGGTAAGCAAAGCAACAAACATCCATTGACCTACAGAATTTTACATTAGAGACCTTTGTTATTAATTAATTTCTTAAGTATAACAGTAACATAAGAAAGCAGGTTTACTGTTTTAATACTGGCTTCTTGCACAACCTTAAAAAACCTCTTCAATTTTCTTACCAAATGCAGTCAACTCAGCGCACATGAATTCTTACAGTCCAATGGAAAGAACTTTGAAAACTGTGTAATTAAAGGAAACTTTATGTTAAGTTAAAAACCACGAACAGAAAATGAACTTTTGGCTGACGGTTAAGAAGAGAATTTACCAAAACATCTCTGTCATGCCTTACAGGGTGATTTTAGCAGTTTTGAGGTTTAAACTTAAGTATTAAGCCCACCTCACTCTCAGACTTCCTTTGCATGAATTTCATATCTCCAGTTGAGTAAAACTGGAAAAGCAGCAAAAATACAGACACACCGAGGCTTTTTTGTAGCATTTATGTTTTCTCAGTATAGATGCTGGACAACTTGGATATTAATATGAGAAAGAGAAACAAAAAGCAGACAGACAGACGGCATCCCATAAGATTTACCTTGTATAATTCTGAAGAGATGATGGAGTACAAACTACCTAGTAGTTGAACCGAAGCAACTGTAAAAAGTGAATCTGAAGTAAATTGCTTCACAGGAAACCCCCAAGCCACTGAACATGGTATCAAAATTATGTCCAAAGACAGAGCGCCTCTAATTTTATACCTAAACTAGGCCCTGAAACCTCCCTCCAATTCAGTTGACCTACATAGTCTCATACATTTCTCTTGGAGGAGTTTGATCACAGACTCAAGAGGGAAGGCAAGTTTTGCTGCAAAACTGACTAAGTGCTTAATTAAAAACCTACAAACACGTTTCACCTTGCTTTTGAGTTTCATCAGGAAACCTTTGCACAATTCCTATTTTGTTTCATAACCTGACAAAGACTTGCCGTTTTAAAACAAGAGGTAATTTATGTGCACTCTCTAAACCGGAATTCTTAATTCATGAGTCTTGGCTCTAGTTGTAACAAAGACCCTTGAGGCTCATAGTTTCTCTCTGTTAACTTATCTCCCTCAAATTCTCTACACGTAAACACTTGTTTCTGCAAGTCATTTTTTGCACAGTCAAAACACACAAAACCCAACCCCAAGTGCCTCAGCTTTACGTGTGCCACTTGCTTGGTCCGAGTTCGATACGGTCAGGTAGCAAGTACTATTCCAGTCACTCTCTTCAGGAAATCTCAAGAACATTACTAGCATCAAAAGTACATGACTCAACAGCCAGCTTGCACACTATGCCAGAATAATAGAGTAGCTGGCCCCTTTTCCCCAGGAAATCTAACTTCTTTAAAATCAGAGTTTTAAGGTAAAGAAGAATTTCAGACTCTGCTGGAGCAATACTGCAAAGCTGCACTTAATTTAAGATTTCACATCAGCAGCAAAATTTGAATAGAAAGAAGCTTACAGTTACTATTCAGCACAACTTAGTTTCCTAACATCTTTAAATTAAAAGTTCACCACTGAGCGTCAAAGGGGTTTAATAAGGGTTTTCGCATCCTTCTCTAAATTACCTAAACTGTGTTCAGCTAGCCTCTAACATTTCCTCTACACCCACCAGAGAGCTAGCTCAGCTGCTGAATGAACTGCGGCAAATGGCATTCAAGCTGTGAGACTCTGATAGAGGCTGGCATTTCAATAGTTACAAGACAGTATTTGCATGACCAAGCAGATGGAGTATCGTGGATGCATGTTTTATCCTCTATTGAAGAAAGTTCTAGATAAAGATCCTTTCAAGAAAGGGAAATTGCCAACCTAAAATGTCATTTTTACGCAGACAAGTAGGAATGGGGTTTGGCACAATGCTTGAAAGACTTGTACAGTCAATTTTTCTTGCTGCTGTTGGGTTTAAGAGTGCTATTAAATTCACAGAGCAAGAATTAAGCAACGCAGGAAGCATTTCCTATTGCTAATGCTTATGGTTACTATAACCATGTTAAAATAGTTTAGTTGGTTCATTTGTTTCTAATTATATCCCTTTCTTATGGATTTACAAATAAGTTTTCTGTAGAAGTGTGCATTATTAGGGTATTTCTGTCCTTCAGCAATTTTCCCCATCTTAGATCCTTCAATCTCCTCACCTCTTCATTCACTACACAGATTCTCATTTAATCTCTAAGCATAGTACTTGCCTCAAGTTTCACTTTTCTATTTCCATCCTAGACCTCTTTCAGGTTAACTTAGCTAACAGTGTTCTTGCCAAAGTCCAAAGATATTTGCACTATTCCATACCCATGCATTTTGAGTTGTCAATCATTTCTGTGACAGTCCAGACCTAGCTCTCTTATTCAGCTACCTTCCCCCTCCACCCACAGAAAGATCTTCCACTTGTTTATAAAGTGGAGATCCTGAAAAGCTCTTCTGGGCATCACGTCTCTGGATGATCTACTTTGCAATTTTAAAATAAATTGCCACTTTACTGAATGTGGTCAGGAAAGCTGCCTCTACTCCAGGTCTGTGTCCAGTGGTACATATGAAGTCTTTCTTCATCCGTCCATCACTTCAAGAAAAATACGCCTGCCAACTCAAAACACATCATTAATGCTTGCAACTCCACAAACCCAGCCAAACACACAGTCTTGCAGATTCTTTATGCATAAAATCTAAATTGCAGTCCTTTCAACTGATCCTTACATTCCTCCCCCATCAGGGACTCTTCCAGGTTTACTTTTAGACAACATTCTTCATTGAAGTAAAGGCAAAAAAAATCTTGCTGTGACTGTAACAGTCACATTCTGTGACTACTGCCAGAAAGACGAATCTAAGTCATCATCCCCTTACATCCTCTTATAGCTACCCCTTCTCAAAGGGGCTGAATCAAACAGCAACTACTGTCATAGTCTAGGCTTATCAAAGTCAACAAACACCTTTCTTCTCCCCGTTAAACCACCTTCTCTACCTCCAGTTACCACACAATGGCAGCCTCTGTGCCCCACATCACAGTTTCTAATAAGCCTCATTTGTGCTTTCCTCTAAGTTGCATCTTAAGAGAAATGCAATTTCCAGCTCCACAGTCTCCCTAACAGTCCTCCTTCCTCCTCTCTTCTTCACACTGCCTACAAAAAAAGATTTAACCAACTGACTGGTGTAACTGGCTTACCAGCCCCACCAGTGAGTGCTGCCTTGCCTCACGCTCCCTCCAGTGCATTCACCCGTTGCGATCCAGAACTACATCAGGGATCTCACAGAAACCACTGTGCTCAGCACCACTGTGTGCTGCAGTCACACCAAACATCTAACTGACAACTTATAAAGTAATTTAATCCATTTTAGGCTCAGGCTGCCAAATTAGCAACACCAAAGAAAAAAACTGAGAGCAGTAATAGTTATTACTTGAAGCAGCAACCCTCAAACCAAAAAAAGGATTTAAACTCACCATGAAGATAGCAACAAAACTCACCTGAACATACTTTCTTTTCTCCTAAATAGGCAGTAAACTTAAAACTTCTTTATTAGTATTTTGGTGAGGCTCATCACTATGGTATGTGAGCAACCCAAGAAGATCAAGTTGCTCATCTGTATTAAACAACAGTTGCTTCGGGATGAAAACAAGCAGGGCTTCAGTTTTAAAGAAACTCGGATGAGGTTTCTGTTTGGCAAAGATGATGTATTTGAAACAAGGCATGGATCCAGATCCCACTTGATCTGGTTCCTCCCGATGCATAGATTTCAGGTAAACTCAATAGCTCCCCTCCCTACCCTCCACAAAACACAAAGCTTTTCCCTCTGTGTGCTAACAGGATTAAGTGTCACATTTAATTTCATCGAACTCCACTTTGTTTTCTCACCCCTTCCCCGAATTAGCAGATTACTGCTCAAGCAGGCAACAAACACACTGTTTCTCCCACTCGTTAACATCACGGACACGCTGTGGCAGGAATCCAAGCCCTGTTTTTCTGCAGAGGATATAGCTTCTGTGGATGTGAACAATCTCCAGCGAAAGCTTAATGCATCAGCCCATTTCCTCCGTTGGAAGGGAGTCTCCCAACTCACGCTCTGAACAAACAGAGTCCTGGAGCCAGCCCATGGACAGTGTTTACAGAAACAGCCATGTCACTATAGGAGAGTTTTGGGTACTTTGGAACAAAAATAGTTCAAAGAAAAAAATAAAAGACAGCAGTATTTTTCATGAAAAAGTATTAAATTAAGCATTAGTCAAATGTTGATATATTTTGTTAGCTCTTTTATACAGAGGCTTCTTGGAAAACCAGGTTTATTTTACCGTGGTTAAAGTAAACCTAAAGTAAATCTCATGCTGAACAAAGGAACTGAAAGGTAACAATTCAGCAACAGTTCTGTATTTCAATTCCCACCTCTCCTCTTGCTGCCCAACTTACACATGCACGAATGAGGGGCCCAAGTAGTGCCAATATAAAAGGAACACTTTTTTGTCTTGTTCTTTAATTTTGCTTTATAATGCACTGAAAAACTTTGTATTTTCACAGCATTTGGACAGCCTAAAGGCAGGGGTAGCTGAAGTATTTACAAAGGTTCTGCACCATCCCTAATTCTTCATACATGCACTTTAACAGTCCTATTTAATTAACATCAACCTTTCACCACTCAGCATGCTGCTAAGTATTAGTCTATTTTTATTTTATTTATTTTAAGGAAGTGGAACAATACAGTGATCATCAAAAATAGTACATCAAAATAGTACATGCTGTACCCCATACTTACACAAATAAACACACACAACTATAATCCAAGAGTAAGATATACAATATAAACTCTAAGCTTCCAAGTTCATGAGAATTAACACTCAGCCCATCTGGTAATTGAAGTGTTTTCAATCTCTCAGTTACTAATACAGGAATGAAGCAGAAAGCTATTCTCTACATGTATATTGCCTACAAATCAAACTTGTAACATCATATAGTCCATGTGTAAGACACGGCAAACAGGCATAAGACAAAAACACATCGGGTTTTTTCTTGTTTCCACCTCGCTTCCAGCCCTATAACCTGCCTGATGAATATGACAGACACAGCTGGTAGGAAGCAGGAGGCAAAGAAGCATCAGTCAGAGGCAACGTGAAAATCCAGGCTCCATCTGAGAAGCAGGAAGGAAGAAACTTGAGGGTCAGCAGCAGAAGATAAGGGCAGAGACAGGCTCCAGCATAAGAATTTTCGTAAGTAAATGGCCTGGCAATGGAAATAGTATTTTAAAAAATTTCCGTGCCTCCTCCCCCATTGAGGCTGCTAAATTGCATCCTGTTGCCCTGCTCAGGGCTGTGAATCATTGTGCTAACCTGGAATGGTGCCACTTACCTTCAGAGCTTCTCCCTGCTACAAAAATTAGCAGGCTACTTCTCACAAAAAGTAATTTGCAAGAAACTCCTTTTAGACACAACCATCAAACAGTGGATAGAGGTTTCATTTTCTTTGCCAAGTCTTGCACCACCAGGACATCTTAGAAGCAGCACAGGAAAAAAGTAAAATAAAATTTAAAATAAATAAATAAATCAAGAAAGAAATCAAGTGACTGCCTGTGCCCTTCCTGGCTAAAGATGAGAGCAGGCAGCTAGCATTTCAGATTGCTCGATGCAAGTGACCTCTCCAACTACCACCCGGTATTAACTTCCTGACCAAGCTACGTGAAAGCCTGCCAAGTATTAAAGGGAGAAGAAAGCGATGTAAGCAGCTCGGGTACTTCCTTTCTGGAGGTATTTTTGACCAGCCCTGCAATTCTATGGGTCTTATTTGAAGAACTGACATGTTAGATAGGATTCAACAATGTCCCCATTTTACCTTCCATACTAAACACAAACCCGAAGAGAGGGCTGATGGCAAGTGCCACACAGGCTGTTTGTTAGGAGGCTATGCAAAATAATCACAGCGCCTTGTGATGAGATGAAAAAGCCACTGTGTCTACCTTCTTTCCTATCCTGACTTAATGCTTCCAGCTAGAAATTCCCTACTCTTTCCTTGAAGTTGCAGCAAATGCCATCTGCCTGCTCAGAGCCCCAGCAGGCTGCACACACTGCACTGAAGCTACTGTAGGACAGTATCAGAAAATTCTGCCGTCACCGTTAGCCACTTCAGCAGAGGTCAAAGAACAGATTTAAGAAGCATGGTAACATATAAACCTTCTTCACAGCAGAAAATCTGCCCTGGTGCTGTTCAAGCCAGTGCCAGTAAACCTTTTTCTCAAAAGCCCAGCAATATGACACCTCCCGCCAACACAACAGTAATGTCAAGAGATGCTAAAACGGGAACCAAAGAGGAAGTTGAAAATCAAGTTAGGTTCAGATTTTATTTTTTTAAACAGTAAAATCCTTCATTCTGAAGTGATAAATGTGGAACTGAAGATTGAATGATGTTCAGTTTTACATCATGTGTCTTCTGATTCTGTAGACAGAGAGTTGACACAAATTTTCTGCAACAGAATTTACTGCAACAATTGTAGTTTCTCTGGCCAGATTTGGAAGCATATACTCTGTTTTCTAAAATGCAAATAGTTTACTCTTACTAAGTTTTAAGTGACTGGAAACTTAAGATGAAGTCTGACACAAATCATAGTAGAAAAACGTAACACATACTAGCCTACAAGAATTACTGCATTAGTTAATTTTCTGGTCAGCTCAAAGATACTTTCTTCCCACCAGCTGATAGCTCTCTCCTAAAAGGAAAAACCTGTTACCAGAAAATCGTTCCAGCCAACTAAAGCAGAATATTAGCAACATAAGACAAACCACAATTAAATCTGAGAGATGATTTATTGCTTACAATGAAAACTAAAGGATTAATACATTCGGTCATCCTTTGCAGTAAGCAACAAATTCAATGCAAACTATTTCTCAATATATGATGTATGTCACAACCCTGATTTAGTTCATGATGCAATTTTTAGCACATGCTGTTTCCACTCACATACTTCACACGACAGAACAGATTTGCTGCAGCCGTGGAAACATCTTTAGAAAGTTAAAACTGACTTCCTTTTAAAGCAAAAATGTTGTATCTGTACATTAGAACTTGAAATATGAAAGTTTTATTAGGAGCTACTGAATCTCTAGGAACAAAGATACTTCACCAGCACCTAAACCAGACAGCAGATGCGCTACGGATATGGTTTGTGGAGCATTTGCTTGTTTTGTAGCTTTCATGGAGAATGCATATCTGCATATAACGCTGTCTTGTAATTCAGTACACCTATCAAGTGCCTGAACACTGGTTTAGAAAACTCTGCGAGAGCAGCACTGACAATTAGATGATCAAGTCTAGTCACCTATGTCCCAAGACATCAGATAACAAGCACCAGAAGTCTGAGGGACTTAAAGCATTGATACCCTTCCTAGAAACATTTTAAATCTATTTTTGCTACACTGAATGAGTACACTTAAACAGTCAAGAGAAGTTATGAGCAATAAGCACTTTTGAACACAAAGTAGCCAGGCAGGAATAAGTAAGCTTCAGCCACACTGTGCAAGCACCTTCACGAACATCAAACAGTTGGCAGTGGACAAAAACCATATATAACCACAGAAAAACAGTAGACAAGCTTAGAGCTGGGTCCAACTGATGCTACTGCAAGGAAGATGCTTTCCATACCTTTATTTTATGCTTGCAGCTTTTTGTCTGTGTCCTAATAAGAAACAGTTGCCCCTTCTTCCCCTCAACATACATCCACTTGGCAGTATAAGGGCTAAACCAGTCTCAAATCAGCGATATTGACAAAAGACCCAAACCATTCCAAAATTACACCGTCCTCATAAGTTGCAACTGCAAAATGCCTGAGGCAAAAATGTGTTCAGTTCCAAACTGAAGCAAAAATGCGTTCAGTTCCAAATTTTAATTATTCACACTCTGTACTGAAACAATCACATTCTCCTTTTCCTAAAGCTACCAATTTCATTCTATTGAACTAACATGTGAAAAACCTGCAGATCTTCCTGTTGAGGAGAAGAAATGGTCTGATTAGAAAACTTGAATGTTATTTTCCAGTATGAGCACACAGCTCCTTCACAATTGGATTCCCAACTCAGCACACTGACATGGAAGGAAGCATAACAGAAAAGATCTTCTGTCAAAGCTGGTATCCGCAGTCAGTTCCTCCCAGGAATGAAACACCCAGCTTTCCAAGACAGTACCAGATATGTTCATATGATAACACATCTTTGTGATAGAAATGCAAAGAACAACAAACAAGGCTTCTCTACAGATTTCCTCATATAAGACATGGATGGAATCCTTCTGTGTAGATAGTTGCTACGGTGCAGACTTAAAGGGAAAAAGAGGGGAGATCAGAATTCTTGTTTACAGGTTTCCAATATGCTCCCTTGATCCATCTTGAAATTGAAACCCTTTAGCTTCCTGTCTTTAGGCTGTCAAGATGGTAGAGGACAAACACGGCGTTTTACAAAGCTCCCACATGTTCTGCATAGATCTAGAGAAAAACATCCATGTGGATTAGACGACAGACAGGAGGGACAATATCGTTTCAAAAAGAATAAAAGCCATACTAAATCCTGGGAGACTTAGTCAGGGGAAATGAGACTTACTCTGGGAATGAAATGCCAGATTATCTTTGAACACTGACAATGCTTCACCACAGTGTAATACTGCATGAGCCTATAAAAATACGCTGTTCTGACATTCTCAGGCAAAATCCTAATTATTCTGAGAACGTGTTACGCAGGTTTTTACCCAAACAGGTATGCCTGGCTATTTACAGATTTAAGAAGAATAGGACAAAGACATGTAGGGTAGGATTCAACTCGTTATAAGACATCTAAAGCATATAAAGACACATAAACTTCCCCTACAGTCAAAAAAGCTTGCAGAAAGATCCAGCTTACCCTACAGCAGATACTTTGGGTGTAATTCAGGTACCTAGACAGAAGTGTCTGCTGTCAGTTTAAGCATCCTGGGAGTTACATCTCACTTCCAGTTGCCTCTGTTGTAAACCTTGCGGGTCCCAGGTTGTATCCATCAGCATTACACAATCTTCATCAATGCTTCAGAGATCCTGATAGCACTAGGTTTAGGCAGGTGACCAGAGGGCTGCCATCCAGGCTCCAATGACTCTACCAACTAAATTTTCACTGACTACGAAGACAGCAAGCAAGTATAGAAACTTGGTGAAGAAGTACAGAACTTAAATGCTTTTCAACAGCCACGAACATAACACATTCCTTATTCTTTCATCCATTGACAAGACAACTATCACTTGTATAGTAGTCTTAGTCTATTCATTATTGGGGTTTTGGTGCTATATAAGAGACTGGGCCTTTGCAGTCACTTCTTTAGGATCTCATCCTCCCAAGAAGCAACAAAATGTAATTTCTTTCATAGAGCCATTATTCACGTGCCAGAAGATTAGACTAGAAGCTTTCTGCCAAAGTCTACATAACCTGCCTGCACGAACTGCCTTAAATCAACTTTAATATAGTACGTAAAACCCACTCATAAAGAACAGGTTAGTTCTCAGTGGCCAGTCTGGTTCTGCCATATATTGTGTTTTTACTAAACATGCAGGGTGGGACAGAAGCAACTAGAGTATCCACGATAATTGCAAGGTTTAGAAATTTAATGATGCACTCTTCCTCAAGTACAAAGTTCTTTGCACAGAGATGCCTTTAAAGACCTCCAGAGGGAGATGCTGTCTAATTTTTGGCATCTAAATTTCTTCGAACATCCATCTTAGGCACCATTATTTGGCACACCAGCATCTTGCCACAGCCTGAATACTCCACTCTGTCAGGTCAGGAATCCAAAAATAAAAAGATACGAGACCTATGACAGTTTTCAAATTCCATGGCAGTCTTCTTGCGCTCTTTAGACTGCAATTTATTCCTATCTCCCCCCTGCCCCGCTATTGTTTGCCATCATCTATTTCTGTTTCTTTACCTGCTTACTGTTTGAACCAAGTGTAAAAATGCTATTTTCCATATTGTCACATATGCCTGGAAAGCTTAACTAATGTCCCAAGCCATTTGCTCCCTACTGCTAGTAAACAGCCTAAACTGAAACAGCAGCATCTAATCTGTATTTGTGCTACTACAAGCACCACAAGAAATTTGAAGGAGAAAACCCAAACAAACAAAAAACACACTGGAGGGTATTAGCATAGACTCCTTTCCATTATTATTTGGTTCTTCCATCTCCTGGGATTTTTTTCCAAGAGAAGATCATTAATCTCCTGGCTGTTAATCCAGAAGCCCTCCTGACGGCATTCTGTCTACAGAAATCAGACCTTCACCAAGACCAGACTTGGACAGAACAACTACTAACTTTTAAACACTGGAGACACTATTGTCCCTTCACTGTAAGGTTTACAAGCACACATGGCTCTCCTTTCCCATTTATTTAACAAGCATCTGAATGATTGTGATAATGCAGCCATAACCCAGCTCTCACAGCTTAGAGACAAGCAATGCTGTGCAAGGAAGCCACTCGGCTCAGTGCTTCTGTAGCTATACTCATTACACACAATCCACCTCGTAGTAGGAATATTTAAGAGAGTCACAAGGTTCCCATAGAGAGCTGAGATCTTGTCTGATTTCATTCCAAATCTACTAAAAACAGAGAAGAGCTTTTGCCAAGGCAATTTTGGCAAGTATTTCCAGCAGCACCCTGCCTTGCCAAACTGCATTTGGATTTTGCTGGACTTCCTTACTTGTTCAGTATGCTCCGAGAAGTAGAAACATTTGTTGCTGTAGAGAATTTGGCTTACTTTGAAGACCTGGAACAACACTTAAAAGATGAATCACAGACTGACTGACTTGGGAATTTGATCTATTAACCTCAGCTCATAGTGATAATGTACCCTGAAGTGTTACAAGTAATCCATGGCTCAGCTACTTCAGGTCTGAGACTAGATCACTCTCTGAAGTCTTAAAGGACACTTTAAGCATGTTATTTTTATATAGCCAAGTTCTACCCCCCCTTCAAAAATACCATCCAACGCATGCTGTAAGATGACCCTGAAGATCCTCTTTAGGAGTCAAAACATCACAACCCTGTTTTACGACAAAACCAGCATCCTATGCTGACTGTGTGGAGATAGATCCCAAAGTCCTGATTTTCAGAAGACATTAAGCATCCAGTGTCTCTCTCAAAAACAAAGTTACAGGCCTTTAGGACACCTTCAGTTAAAGGCTCATCTCTCCCTCACTGGTGTCCCCACCCTCACTCCCCACAGGGCTGGTAAGTGCTCTGCTTCCACCCTGTCACTGGGGCACGCAGGAATGCTTTTGATCAGATGCGTCAGAGGCACAAGGGTGACATATTTTGCTTGTCAGAGTCATGCTCAACTGCTCGACTCAAAACCTGGAGAAAAAAAAATATCAATACTATTTGAAAAGCATTATCTGCAGTGCTTGTTCTCAAAGTTTCAACTGTTTCTCCTATGTTTGTCCATTCCACATTTTCAGCTTTACTAGCTTGCTTTTTCTCATTTTCCCTTTTTTTGCTGAGCAAGACATTCCTTCTTCATGCCTCCCTCTATTCTCCTATCTCCTAACACCACCCACTGCCTTGCAATAGGCCAACAACCTTGCCTTCCCTTTTCTAACACAGAAGCTACTTACAAGGTCATAGCCACAGTCCAGCTACTCTCAAAGCTCATACTGCTACAGAAAAGTACAAAATACTACCCAGGCTTACATACTGTAATTTTTGTAACTCCTCACTGTTATAATATATATTCATCCTGGAGGCATGGCATTTCATATAATTATTTCTTTTGCCTTTTAAAATCACATATTCTTACAACTGCTTCAATCCATTATCGAGTAGGCACCTAAAATGCATTTTTCACAAACAGAAAAACCAAGTATAAACATACCCTAAATTTCCATTTTCTAAATGTGTATCTCTATATTTCTGTTACATTCAAGATGAACAGAACCAACTTGCTTCCTAAGAGATACAAACAGACTGCTATGTGACCTGTTCCATCTTCATTGTACCTTTCCAGTATTTAATTCACTTGTAAGCTACCAAGAATACCACTGTTTTCTTCTAGATAAGCCACACCACCAACAACAAAAAACAAGATCAAAAGAAGATATAGAATGAATGCCTACCCCTCTCCATCCCAGGGAAACATACCACTCAATGACAATTCTTCATTGATGATTATAGTTTTAAATCTGTTCACCAATTTTTAATCTCTCTGATACATCATATCCAGACTTTTTGCTATTTCAATTTTTTCCATCAGTATGTTTGGGTTACCAAATCCAATGTCCTGAAATACATCCTAAAGGCTAGTGTTTGTGAAACTACTAACCTGCCTGACTTAAGATGAAACAAAATAAAAAGGTGACACAGTAGATGCGTTCCATTTCCCATTACGATTTACTCTACATACCTACTTTGGTCCATGTCCTATTCCAGTACTTCTGTCCAAAACCACGTCAGGCTGACAGTCTATAAGCAGTCATGTACCTTACCTACTCAGTTAAGCCTCAGTACAATTATCTGTAAATCTGGAGTATTATGATTTTAGATTAGCAGTCCACCGCATTTCTCATATTACTCGTCTCTAACTCCTTGATGAAGTTATTGGCATCTTGTAAATTATGTCATATTTTAATAGCTGTTGTTAAACATCCTTCTGGCTTGCTGAAGTGGCAAGAATGCCATCAACATTTGTATCTGACTAAAATCTAGCTGTTTAACCAGATACTTGACAAATCTATCTAGTATTGTTTTCTTTAGGCACTGCTCCATGACTTTGACTTCTACCTGGTCACGGAGCACCAACATTAAAGTTACTTTTGTTTCTAATAAAAATCTCTCTTTCTCTGACCGTCCAGCTATACTCCCTCCCTCCAATATTTTTTTTAACTAATTTTATATATTCCTTCATTATCTTCTAATTTATATTCATGGAATAAAAGCTAGCAGCCATCTATTTAGGAATTTCTGGTAGCAGGAAGAAGGGAAAGTATTTTTAAGATCCATTTCCACCTCTATTCTTAGACATTTTATCTTTGCTGTCTCCCTTGACTGTGGATTCTTCCACAACTAGTAAGATTTTTTTTGTAAGCCATTCCAAAGCGCTCCGCTTTGTGTTCATATTTCATCTTTCACCTTGTGTTATTCAAGTTTCCTACCTTTTGAATTTCCTCCTTTGAGAGAAAAAGATTGTATTCATCTGACCACATACGGACTTCTATAAGCCAGAATACCCACACCTGAGCTAGTTATCTTGACTTTGAAGATAAAGGAGAGAAATAAGCAGGGCAACTGGGGACAAGTTATCCCACTCCTAAAAACATATCTAAAAGAAATCATATAAATTGTCCTGTAAAAGGGCCTCTCCTTCTTCATTAACGTAAGCCTAAAACGGTCCAGCTCAGACATATTTAACTGCAGCACAGCTGTAGTAAGTTCAGCAAAATGAATCCTTTTCATAGGCATTTCCTCCTGACTTTCATGTTCATAAAAGATCCTCACAGAGTATTCAAAGGTAGTGATAACCCACTGTGGGACAGAGAAGTCACATTTTTAGTGTTTCTTCCACCTTGAGACAACACCACATTTAGTTTTAGAATGTTAATTCCCATTTGTTTCTTTATGAAGAAGCTTAACTGCTCAGAAAACAAGCAAGTAACCATGTCTGAGGTACTTAGCTGATTCACAGATACCTGTATTTATGTGACCTGCCAAACGACTGCTATGCCATTTCCAGGGCCATCTTTGGTCAGAGCTGTACATCCGCAGGGTCACAGCCCTGGCTCTCATCCAACAAGCTCTGCAGAATATGTATAGCCATCTCAAACGGGTCTGACCTGTGCCTGAGATATTTGCGAAGGTGCTGCTATGTGGGCAAACTTCTTAGAGAAGAGCTAGAGAAGGTTTAGCAGACAGGACAATGCGCCAGCCCTGAAGAGCCATTCGAGCGTTGCTTTATACTCTTTTCACCACTGCTCCTAGTTGGGTCTTGCCCTGTAAGTCTAGGACCTAAGCTAGTTGCCTTCCTTTCACTGCTTTCTATGCACTACATAGAAGCTCCAATTACTGGCTAGAGTGTCTCAAGGCACATCACTATTCATACAAAATACCAAAAATCCTCATAGCAGGTAGTTTCAAGGAGATGAGTACTGTTGCAAATGCGTCTCGCACAAGCCTTCTGTCATTTCACCACTGTTTAAGCTGTTAAAAACGCCACCATGTTTTGAAAACATTTCATGACGTAGATGACGAGCATTTATAGCTATAGAATTAATCACTGCTATGAATCCCAGAATCACATCAGATACGCAGAAAGGCTTTAAGGTTACATAGCTTTCAACAATTAAAACAGAGGAACCCCACAGCTATTCTAGCCTCCATACATTAAATTGCTGACACACTAATAAGATCTTTGCTCTAAAGGAAAAGCAGCATTTTTTCCTTAATGTAAACAGACTAATATTCAGTTGTTTTATTTTTTTTTTTAAAAAATACATTTCAAGCAAGAACTTCAGATTCTTCAGATTCAGATTCACATTTCATGGAATAACGTCATAAATAAAACACAGCTAGAATGTTTGAAATTAATTATATTAAGACATTCTAGAACACAAGCCTGGTTTACTCTGCTCAGCATGCACATCTAAGGCAATGGGTGGTAAAAGCTAACTGCACAGAGTCCTCTTTCTTCTCCTTCTTCCCCAGTACATGTATGCATGTATGTATTTGTTCACACACAAATAAAAATACAAGGCAGAATATATCAGTGTTGCATAGTAGAATTGCTTAATACAATTAGTTTCAAGCTTATATACATACATAAAGCAATTTATATAAAAGGAACATAAAGGATATACACGTTGCTATGCAGAATGGTGAAAAACTTCCCAGAGAAAATAAAATGGTTTCACCGCTCGGCACAGGATGAAGCAGACAGTTTCCCCAGAAATGGCAGCACACATCAGAAATGCAGCTGTCAACTCTGCAAAGTCAACACTACAATAAGAAAATATTAATCCTAGTCTCAAAGTATACAGAAGGTGATGAGGGCAAGGGGAAAAGAAAAAAAAAGTACTATAAACATTATTGTAAGAAGATCTCTTAACAGCCTATGGCCTTCAGAAGAGCACACAAACTCTTCCCAAAGCTTTTACTACAACAAAGTAGTTAGAAAGGTTGTTGACTGATTAGCCTTTTATTTGTGAAATGGAGCAAAAAAGTTTGAAAAGTTTGAAAAAGGTAGAAAAAGTTCAAGCCAGTAATGGAGAATAGCATTACAGGACAACTGGATGTGGGAGTTAATACATGTATAGGCTGTGATGGCCTTGAAGACAAAAGCAAGCAGTTTAAGTTGCATCTAATGAATAAAGGTGTCAGGGGAAGGCAAAGAGATAAGTGATCTGGTGAAAGCAAAAAGACAAGAGATCTCTGCACAGCAACACAGAAAGCTAAAAGCAAATCCTCTGCCCTTACACAGACAAGAATTTAAAAAAAAATAAAATTAAATGAAGAGGACAGAACAGCTCAGAGCCCCTTCAGACAGGTGCTGAAAGACCAGCTATTGACTGAAATACTCCTGGATGCCCAGGAGAGACTGGGGGGTGGGGTGGGGGGTGGAATGCTCTGAGCAATATCCCTCTCTTCCACTGATATTCTTGTCTTGCTATAGGCAGAAGCTCTGTAGTTAATTTTCTGTGCTCTGCATTATCAGAGGTGGTATGTATTTAATCAAACGGCATACAAGGGAGGGAGGGAAGAAAAAAAATCTTCAAACAAGACAAAGTTACTAAAAATATCTCCGATTTACTCACAAGAAAAATCAAGAGCCAATGACAGGAAGTCTGAATCAGAGCAAAATGCTGGCTATCCATATTAAATCAAGAGAAGCATTGTTAAATAAAAGAAGCTACATTTACATCCACAGCTAAAAAGATGCCTCAAGCCATCATATGGAAAACCACTATGTCACTGCATGGCACGTGGCTTCCTTCTCATATCCTTTGTTCATTTACTTGTTTCACAATAACTGTTTGAAGCTTTAGGAAAGGAAGAGAACAGTCTGTCTACATCAGTACAAAAAAAAAAAAAAAAAAGGAGAGATTTCATGCATCTTGGTCTATAAATTACTGCTTAAAGGAAAAAAAAAAGTTATATGCCCAATTCAAGTCAAAAGAATCATCCTCTCCAGATATGCTGTAGAGTTATATTAGTTCATTATCTTTTACTGTGTTTTTAAATAAAACTAGCACATTGCGTAACGCCTATTTCACATACCATTAACACAGAAAACTCCCCAAGAAGCGTGGCTACTAAACACTGTCGCTTTTCAAGCAAAGAGTTAAAGCACATATCTGAACTATTTACAGTTTTGAGTGTGGCTTGAGTAGGAACAGCAGCTTAGTACTGAAAGCTTTCCATTCACATCATCAACTGTATTCTCTTCATAACAAGTGCATATGTAGGCAGATGGATTGTGCCTTACCCAACAGCTGCCCCGTCATTTAAAAAATGTTTTCCATAAACAGCACATGTGGGTAAGTAGCACTGGTTGTCTTTCCTCTTTTCCTTCCCTCCTTCCTGGTCAGCAGACGGAACTTCTGTAGAGTCAAACCCAGGACCCCTCAGACAAGAACTGCTCTTCCCTTTAAAACAAGGCCAGGGAGGGAAGCAGCTTTTTTAAGAATACATCCATTAATTCAGTAGAGGGATGAAGAGAGCTTGACTTGACCTACCCAAACCTGGAAGCCAGGGCCTGAAAGCAAGGCCTTGCCTTCCAAGTGAGACCGTGACCTCAACAAGTACCAGGTAGGGCAACACAGACCAGCATTTGGGGTAACACAAAGCTAGCACCCAGCTTCCACCGCAGACAGAAATTAAGGACCACTGCCTTAATACTCGTGTGAAGTTTAGCCCTAGCAGGTTTTTAGAGGTAGCTGGCAGAAGAGCATGTTACGTGTCTGAAGCCATTTTTCTGGAAGACAACTCCTTGTGTGCACGTACTGAGATTAGAGGCTGAAGAAAACAGTCCCAACATACTATTACATTTTCCAAGAGGAAACACGCTGAACTTTGAGACAGTACGTAATTCAGGAAGAAGAGTAATAGAATGGGTATTGAAAGAATTTCCTGCCAAAGCACAAATATTATCAATATGTAAATCTTCACAGGAGGTACTTAATGCTTTTGATATTAAATACTCTGCCTATGCAAGTCCTCTCCTATTGCTCAGTCCTCTTCTTCAAATATATAGTGAAGCTTTCCAGATGAGGAGATTATGTCAAGAATCCTCTGCCTAGATGGTGTTTCTCAAGTGCATCCAAGTTTCATGAATTTCATTACAAGGTCACTTAGGAAGTTCTCTAGGGTGCCAATAAAGCCAGTTTTAAGCCCAAAAGGCTGCAGAAGCACTCACCTAAAAACTCATTATTTGTGTAACCACAGCTCTCTTCATTACTGTCCTGCTTCGTCAACAGAAATACCCATCTCTATCATTCATATAACTGTTATATATATGTTATATATAACAGTATACCAACTGTTGTCAGTAATTCCCACTTCTCTTTTGCCAGATACTCAAAGAAAATTCAGCTACTTCTACAATGAATGTAAGCCCTACCTCTGACATCTACCTTGGCCCTGAACTTGGTCAGTATGTCGCTAAGTTGGCAATACTTTCAAGTCAAATGTTGTATTCATATTGATGACTTCTTCTGAGTTCACTACGAGTTTTCCAAAGTTCCTTAGATTTGCAAGAAAAGGCTTTTGGAAACTTCTACCCATTTCACCGGCTCTCTCTGCTGTACTTATAAAAAAAGATCAACCTAAAAACACAGCTTCACCAGTGTCTGTCCTAACTTCAAATCCACACACCACCCAAACAAACCATCATCTTTTCAAGGTATTTATAGCCAGACAAAAAAATTGGCTAAAAAGATATGTCTTGTCTCTTCCTCGATTTTAATTAAGCAAACAGCTCAAAGCCACCTGTGCACACAGAGACAGCTACTCCTAAGCCCATCGCTATGTCTCCCTGGTTTTCCTCTCACTCTTCCTGTTTGCCCCCTGCCCACATCACCTAGATTCCACTTCGATGCCACTGATCTTGAATTAGATTGTAATGCCTTGTTGGAAGACCTTGTACCTTACTACTGACAGTGAAGCATGCAGGATGATGATAGCGCTAATCCTAACAGGAGCCTTCAAGCACTACTGAAATTCAATATAATCTGAATTTACGGCAAGTGTAAGAATCTACACCGAAAGCTATTTGCAAAGCATGGATTAGTGAAGTATCCTCAAATACAGAGCATGTTTTATTGAAACTGCAGATACCGCTTTCGCTACCTACATGTCAATACTGTTTTATAAGAATTAGCTCCTTTAAAAAACCAAACAAACCAGCCCAGAAACTCCAGTGTCTTAGGTTACCTGTATCTATGTGAAATGTAAAGGGAAAGACTAATGTTTAGATTATGCCCCCTCATACTTTTATATGAACATGGCTACATAGCTGAGAAACAAGGATACTGATGACAAGAAAAATAACCAAGTTAACAACAAAACTCTCTTTACCAAAGGCGCAGATATTTTACATACATAGCAATAAGATATATATCTTCTCTCAAGGGTGAATACACTAGTGCTTTCAGTATCAGCCTCAGTTAACGTGCTACAAACTTGCCACTCTTTCTGGTCTGATAGCAATCATGAAATACCATCCAATCACATAAACTGCTCTCTATGTCCTGGGGTCATATTTAAGCACAGGGGTCCACCCACACATAAAACTCGTTGGCAGGACCACAGTATTGAAGTTGTCTCAGATTTCTAGAAAAGTATGAATCAGCTTTCAGTACTTCCCTGTCTTTTCTTCTTCTTTTTTTTTTTTTTTTTTTTTTTTGGAAAGGGAGGAGGGAAGGAGAATGAACGGAAAGGGAGAAGGGGGAGGATCACTAAACCTCAAACAGCTGAGATGCCGTGATACGTCATAAGTGAACTTGGTCACACAAAATCTCGCTGACCTTCCCATCATTTTGCAGGGTTGGGCCTCTTCCAGGAAAATATTTTTTTTTTAATATACTTTTTTTTCCACGGTTGCGCTAATTGGTTCATTTCTAGTTTCTAGAACTCCTGCAAATGACTGCTTCCTACAGGGCTTAGGATTCCATATTCTAAATGAACCACTGCAGAGATGCTAAACATGCAAAATAATCTTGTAAAATTTGCAGTGGAGTCTAGAAACGAAGCCAAGCAACCTGTACAGCCAAGCAAGCTGCACAAACACCTCTAAAAACTTACAACTGAGTTTGCAGATAAAAATATAAGCAAAATGATTTCATTTTTTCTTTTTTTCCTACCACAGACTGAATTACTTTAGATATTCAGATACAGACATCACAAGAAAGATTAAGCAGTACATGGAAAAGTTTGGCCTAAATTCATATGTCTGTGATAAACCAAATAGAATAGAAGTTTTAAACAGACAACTATGTTTTAGGTGTCAAACATTTCTTGACGTCTGTGGCAGTTGGCAGCTGCAAACATCCGACTGAAAGCCCCATCTGCTGCTTCACAGCTTCCAGTCGAGGATGTTTACAGTCGCTCACTGTCAACAGCAATACACATTCCTCAGCTGTTTACTTTACATTATTAACATGCAGAGACCTCCAAGCAGGTTAGTTAAGATCACTACAACTTCTGTTGCTGTGTTGCTACCTGCAGACGCACACAGGACTGTTTTTGTAAGTATTTACAAATGAAATAGAAGTATGACTTCCAAAGGAACATTTGCCAACAGCCTGGCATATTTTCTGTTCAAGCGTTACACTTCCAGAATTATGTTGCCTAGTTTACATCCCGTAAGAATTAAAATAAAGATGTATGAAAGAGCAACTTGCTTTACACTATTATATTTGTTTTGTCCTCCGTCACATTCATTACAAGAACTGCACTACTCTACAACTTGAGTTCGCTTATCAGCACAGTGACTAAAGATAGCAACCAACACGAAAATAGAACCAAACCCTTTCTAAGGGTGTTTCACTGCAGTGTCTGGGATGGCTTCCTTCCCCGCGGAACAGTGGATGCAAGGGAATTACGTGATACTAGAAGTTAGTTCATGCAACATTTGCTTCCAAATACAACTGTGGAAAAAACCCACCCAACCCACAGGGGACTGTGCGGAAGAGGGAGGAAGTGGTGTAGCAAGCTCTGCAAAGGCTTCAATAAAGTTCAAACCTGCTAGAAGATTTCTACAAATTATCTGAGCTAACCAGTTGCTGCTGTACTTCACATAGTTGGCAGAATGGCATTTCTCACCAAATGAAAAAGCCAAAAAAATCTGGCATAATAATGTCCTGGTTGTACAGTTCTGCTGTTTGTTTTTCATTCTATCTGCCATTTCTTTATTAAGTTAATGATGGGGAAAATTAAAGATTAATCACTCAACTATTTTCCTGAAGTCATATGAAACCACAGCAGGCAAGCAGAGTGATTATATCACTCTAATTAGAAGGGTTTTTTTCCTTGAAACTTTCTTGCCCCCAAATGAAATTATCGCACTGTAAACCGAGTAGGTTATGAAAAGACCGTAGCTGGAACGCAGAAGCCTGTGGTGTATTTACTCAAACTGATAAGTGTGAAGGATCTCTATAAATCACTTTCAAAACTCAGGGTTATATTTTCTATACTAAGGTTAAGAAAATTAATCTTTCAGGCAGCAGGTGAAAACAAGCAGAATTATATTGGGGCCTTTCCTTTTATTCAATACCAACTTTGAGCTATTAAAGCTTCCTAGGGAACCACATTTTCTCAATGGGTCAAGTCACTAAGGAAACAAAGCAAACTTTATCAGTGCTGCACAACTCTACATTCCAGAAATTCCTAGCATTTGGCATCTATATACCATGCCAGAGCCACAGGATCCACTCGCCTTCTCCTTAGCAGAACTCCATGAAACTCTCAGTAAGGTGCCCAACTTGACAAAGTTGCCAATACAAGGAAGTACTGACGTCCCTGCGTGAGCTCTACTGAAGGACAAGAGGGTAAGGGAATATATTTCCTATAACAATACCTTTGGGGAGGGGAAGAAAAAAAAAAGAAAAGAAAAAAAAAAAAGTGTTCCTCTTCCAGCAAGTTTCATCTTATTTATCACAAGCCAGCTAAGAAAAACACAAATAATCACCTTGCAAAACAATATATATGGACTGTAAAAACAAAGGCTAAAAAAAAATAAAAATCTTTATATGCAAATCACTGATTGCAGAATGAAAAGATTTCAGCTTCATTACACCTAGTCATGAAACAGATTAGCCTTTCATTTGTAAATGTATCCGCCTAATATCTACAACTTAAAGGGGGAAAAAGTAGGGAGACTATAAAATGCCGCTACTTTGAATTAATTAGATGAAGGACATTATGTCAGCCACAACGTGCAATTCCACTCCATGTATGGCTTCCTTTCCACTTTTAAAAGACATCAAACAGATTTATATCTGTACGAAAGTCAAGGCAAGGTCAACCTAAAACTGTGAGGCATTTTATCAGTATGGACTGTTAGGCAAGAGAATGCAATCAGTTATCTTTACTGCTCTGTTTTTTAATTTGTACAGTATTCTTATAAAGGTGTTTAGGCAGAAAGTGTCCAAGACTCAACAATCAAGAGGGCTTGATACATGCTGGTCTTGACAAGGTTTTGAACAAACATAAGTTAAGACAAAAGGAGCAACATTCTAACTTTTCAATGTCTTCATGAATTTACACTCCATGTCACAGAAGGAGAAAGGGGCACACTAGTCGCACTTAAGCACCTTTCAGTTCAAAAACAGTGGAACTGTTTTTCTCTCACCCCCCTGAAATTTCCAAGCCAGAAGAATGCATTATTGGTGATAAAGGGAGAAAAAACCCCAAACTAACAAAGAAAAACCAACCAATACCCCCCACCCCCTCCCCATAAAAAAGCAACTAAACCAAAATTTTCCAAGTGCTGCTAGAATCCAAACACAGGACCTCTACATTTCCCATCACCCTCCATACAGATGAGATAATACGCAAACTCAGACAGGCAAATTAGTTTTTAATCATATCAGACCTTACACTGGAATACTAACAGATAAAAATGCAAATTCAAAGTGGCATAGAGCTTGAAAAAAACCTTAACTTGTGACAATTGTTTTCTAACTTGCTTTGTAGGACACATTCTCAAACTTCCTGGTCAAAAACCTGAAGATCATCATTAAATATGGGAAAAAAATTATTCCTCCTCTTCCTGTCACTGACAGCACAGGAAGATTAAGCACACATTACTTACATTAACTCAAGTTCACAGCTGATATAATACAGCACGAGTATATCCAACTGTTGCTGATGAATCCAATTCTCCCAACTGCATTTGAACTCACTCTAAAATGCCTCAAGAAGCAGGCTTCCCCTGTGCTGAGCATGCAGTTGCAGACAAGTAGTTGAAATTACGCACCAAATGAGATACAGAACATCCAAACACTGGGAAAGAGATGCTAAAGCTATTGGTAAAAGTATGCACAACACTTAGCGCATTTTCTTGAGCCTCTTCCCAAGACTCTCTCCTCAATGTGTCTAATAATTTGGAATTTTAACCATCTTTTAATCCATCCAGGCGAATGAATGCTATGGTGCACCTCAGTAGAAAAAGTGGAGAAAAAGAACTTACTTCTTGGATACCAGCTGATCCTACTTCAGTTCGCTTCATGCAAGATACCCACAACTCCAGGGAGAATTGCATTCTTTGGCCACTGAAAACTTCTCCTCAGATTTCCAGTAATCTGTATCACACACATGAACAGAAGTTATTGTCATTCCAGAAGTTCAGCAGTTCAGATCACATAGTTCTCATTATTAGGACTGTCTGCAAGAAGCCAGATCGTCTTTAACAACCATTATTAAAACCCTGTCCTTTTCTGGTATAGGCATTTAAAACTTAGAATGTGTCTAAAGTGACACATTACTCCTGAATGCAGCTGTGTCTCAATTAGGGGAGATAAAGGTTAACCGCTAAGGCAGCATAAGTACTCAGAACCTATATTGAAGTAGTTAAATTTCCCACCAGAGATAGGCATAATGACTTGTCTTATTTATTATCTTAAGAAACGTACAGATTACACAACCAAAACCAATCACACAATAAATCTGAGATCGAGCATCACTTCAGAAAGGCAAAATCCCCGGAGTCCTCCTAGTTAAGCCTTTAAGGTGGAGAAGGGAATTTATTCACACAATCATTCTGGAGGAAAAGGGACATACAGAACCCCTTGCAGATGGATGGATGGACAGATACACAAGACAGAATCAGATTATCAGGAGAAAACCAAAGAAATACAGAAATAGAGACTGAGAAGAGCATGGAAAGAACACAATAAGGGGGACTCAAGTAAACCAGCCTGTAGATGGAGAAGAATACACATGAGACTTCTGAAACCTCAGTTATGAGCACACAACAAAAGCAAAAGAAATGCAGTAAAGTAGGGCTTATTAATGGAAAGGTATATACTCAAAATATATTATTTATCAATTTGCACTCCTGACACCTTTTGAAGGTACCTGAACCAGTTCTGTATGTGACTGCATGAAACGAGGATGGCCTTTGATAAACACATCGTCTGTGCCAATCAACCAACTCCAGCAACAAGTGAGGACAAAGGAGGGATATCAGCGCTATTTATGCTCTGCTAGAGAATCAGCGAACAGTACAGTGTTCTCCACACTTCAGTGTCACAAGGGCATCACTGTGAAGCCCACAAACCTTAAGTATTGTCCAGAAAAGAAGGTGCAATAGGCTCAACTGTCCTTTTGTATCAGCTGGCAGAAGCAGACGATACCTAGATGGTTCAGAGCACTACCCTACTTATTGGCAGAGCGAAGCATCGTACCAATCGCTGTTCTACTGTGGAGCAGAGCAGGCAACCAGCCTGAAGCTGTGCGTAAGTGTGCACTACTGTGTCAGTTCCCAATGCAGAACGCTTGAGCTGGCGGTTTTCTATTTCAGATAAATACAAAAACCACGTACTGGGTCAATACAAGAATATAAAGAGTGCATACTGGACAAGAAAACAGCCCCTAATGGCAATAACTTTTTCCTCATGGTTATCTGGGAAAAGCATTACCCAAGAGAGCGTAACATATCAGATCCCAAGCTTAGCAAAGAACATTTACTTAGATTTAACAGCATGAACAAACTACCTATAGCACACAACATATTCAGCCTCATTGTCCATATTCAAAGGGAAGGTGAAATACAGCTGCAGTGAGAACAAGCACAGGGGACATGCTATAGGCAGCAGGTGGTCCATATCAGAGATCCCTGCACACAGGAGCAAACATGCATTTGGGCTGACCAGAACCATCTTCAAACACAAAACTTTGCCCCAACATCCTCCAACAATTTTTAGAATGCTTTTGTCCTCTATTTTGCAAACTGAACTGTCTCCTAACTTAGATCTCATGTCCTTTATTCAGGTAATTTGCTCTAAAGTCACCTCTCTGGGGAAATGTATTTTATAACCTGCTGTACTCGAAGAAAAGCAAAGACTTGAACTCTGATCCTTGCACTGGTCCAGTGACCCACAGCTCATACGCTACAAGTTTACCCTCATATTTCTGACTTCAGCACCAGGAAATTAATGCAGGAATCTGTTCTGCTTGCCCATAGCCAGGACACAGCACCCATCCCAACTCCCTCGCAAATACGGCAAAGGCAATTTTTCCTCCTCCCATCACTCCCTCACTCATACAGAGCTCAAACAAGCAACTGGGACATAAAGACTCTTAGAATAATTAGCACAATCATCATGTTTGTCCTTCATCTCAGTAGATCAAAACAAATACAGCCTCCGACCACAAGACAAATTTAATTAACATGCTCCATAGTGAACTGCACAAGCCCCAGGTGCTGCAAAGGAGTCTGCAAGGCTTCAGCTTACACTTTTTTACCTACAAGTTTATGCAATGCATTGATTACTCTTGTCCCAGAGGTACTTAAACATTACCAGAAATTAGTGCTAGATGCAAGAGAACTTCTGGGTACTATGTTAAGTAATACATCCACTAAAAGTGTATATAATGTGACTTTGTTACCACCACCGTGTGCTAACGTAATTTAGAAAACTCTTTGTTTATTCATAGCACTATGCAAGTAAAATATAACAGCAACATTTAAGAACAAAAATAGAGTTCATGTGCAGCAAATGCATTAACCTTTGCACACACACAGACGGGGCAATACACCTACTCAAGTCCCATTCTTCATTCATTTCCAACAGCCTCCCCTTTCCCTGGGTACGACCAGGCTTGTGGCATGAGGAAACAGAATGAGGCCTCAAGGTAGTTAAACACTTGCTTGTTCCCACAGTTTGTAATTAAATACTCTGACCTATGGGATAAAATGGTTACATCATACTGACAGGGCCATGGACATGAACCCTGTTAATGTTACACTTTCAAATTTCTCTTAAACTGTATTCTCACCAGTGTGAAAAGGTCTTTCCTCCCAGCCTTCCAGAAGCAGAAGCTACAAGAGACTAAATGTGCACATGGAAAAAAACATCCATGAAGTTGAAGAGAGAAACAATCCAGTCCTACAAAGAGAAGAGAGAGGAGAAAGCATTAGATTGACCATCTAAGGAAGAGGCAAGGGCTTACCAGTGTAAGTGTCCTAACTAAGCCACTGTGGAAGCATCAAACTGCTCGAGAAACAACTACGCAGAAATCAACACTGACATGCCAAAAGGCACACACACTACGAAGTCCCACAAGAGGAAAAGTCAGAGCAAGCCTCCTCTTGGAACAGCTAAAACAGAGCTGCATGCAAGAGACGGAGACAGGTAGGAAGACGGCACAAAGAGAGAAGAAATCCTACTGTTAGCTTCAAGTGTTGGGAGCTTAAAATTATCCTCCTTCCTCACCTTCACCCAAAAATTTCCAGTATGTCACAGAAAGTTACTCTAAGCGCTACCCCCACTCAACACAGATCCAAACAGGTGACATAACTGCATTTTGCTCCTGATAGCAGAAATAATTGCACAGAAGTTACAGAAAAGGAACAGAAAAGGGGACAGAAGGACACCTATAAAACAGTTTCCTATCCAAAAAAATTGTCTGATATTTATTATCAAAGAAAACCCCCAGGGATAAATGTAGCTTTTGTAGTCAGCTAAAAATTACAGCAATTAGAACGTACCTTGACAGCTCCAAGAACAGCTCAGTTGCTTAGACTTATAGAAAGTTTATAATCAACTTGCCACAAAAGCTTTAATTTAGAACACGTGACATTGAAGGGAAGAAAAAAAAAAAACCCAACAAACAACTACACTGAAGCAAGACCAGACTTTATTTTTCAAATGTATTAATAACTAATCCTCTTGGGATTATGTCAAGCATGTCACATTAGGATGGCTTGGGCTCACCTTGACCGGCAAGTATGTTAAAATGCGACTAAACCCATCTACATTTGCACTCCAGCTCGTGCTTCTTTTAAATTTCAAATGGTTACAAAGGAAAGGCATCTGTGGGACGAACGCTAATCAAGACCACACTATCATCCTGTTTTATTCAACATTAAGTGTCACAGGAAAAAGTAGTCTTAGAGAATAATGTCAAACTTATCTTCTACACACCTGAATTTAAGAGAGAAGGGGGAACTTTTCTCTGCCAAATCTACTTGCTGTGGTAGGTTCTGTTATTACAAAAGGTACATTTATACAGCACAAATTTTAGGTGCTAGAGGTTATATATGTAAATGGTTGGATTAACAAACCAGAGCTGAGAATGAGCTTTGCCTGTTTCTGTTCACGTGTGGCTGATGTTACATTCCTTTCATGCAATGCCATAATCTTCAGTAAATGACTTCACATTATCCTCCTCAGAGTAATCTAGGAATGCAGATAGGAAGAACACCAACCACCACCCTCATATGACTCTCCCTCTTAACCCTCAAGGGTTTAGCCGCCTGACAGAGTTTTAGATACAAGTAAAACTTTATAGACATCTGTGCTCAGCTGCTACCACCCTCCAAGCACACAACCTTCTGCCAGCCGGTACATGTACCAACACCGAAGCCTTCGTAACATCGCTTTAACCAGTACTGCATGGCCAAGCCTTCACGTGGCCTTCAAATCCCCTGCTTGCCCTGTCACTCCTAACCACCAAAATGCAGGAATGTACTTTTCAAAGTGCAACTTCCAGATCTGTCCTTTAATCCAAGAATAAGATCAGGAGTTTGGGAACGGACCGGCTGCACCAGAAAACTTTTTGTACAATACAAACACTAGGACAAGAAGCATTCTGGTTTAAATCCCCCCTACGTCTGTCTCAGCCACAAACCAAACTGTGGCTTTCATCACCCCGCTGAATGTGCTTATGTCTCTGTGGTGATGCCATCCATGCTTTGTCCAGCGATTTCAACGGGAGAGGCTCAGCCCAGGAGGTGCTCCTGCCACCCAGGAGAGCAACACATTCAAATTACTCCTCCAAATCAGCAAGATGACCTAAAGAAGAGCCTTTGGAAAAGGGGACCTTGCTCAGGCATCTCATTCCAGGACAGTGTTTCCAACTGCAAATAACACAAATGGATCTACACCTTCACCCAGCTAGACTCAAGACCCAAGCCTCTACAAAAGCTGACCTGCATGGTGGATCTCTATCCACACATCCACTGGCCAGCTGAGGCACTCCGCTTGTCCTCCAAGGTGGCCAGAAGACACCTTGCATGGCCTTTCCCTGCAGCTCCTACAGACCGAACAGGTGCCAACTCTGGGCTACTGGGCATCAGAGCAGCTGCAACTCAGGCATCTGCACACTCCAGCCCTTAAGCTACCTTGGATTTTTTTGCCTCCTCTGTCTGTCAACTCCACAGAAAGTACAGACATGCTGTTGGCATATTTATCTTCACTCAGCTTTCTGAAGATTCAGTGAAATGAGTCACGTGCAGCGCTTGTATCTATTGTACTAAAATAAACAAAACTCAACCACAGGATCTCTTCTTAGTATTCAAAGCACTTGCACATTGGTGGACACAGCCCTGATGAAAACGCTCCCTCAGATGCTCCCCCCCCAGCTCTGGATTTAACAGCTCCTAACCCTACAGAGTGGCAGGGCAGTTACTGGGCTGCAAATGCAGCTTCAACATCATATCTGACTGCACGGTTAGGGAAGAGGATTTCAGCTACATAACCAGCATTGAAAAAATAGCTTAGAAAAGTACAGGAGCACTGCCAGGGCTCTAACTTTATAAGTAGATTTATAATTAAGAGTAAGAGCTATTAATAAGTTTTCAATGGTAACAGCAAGGAGCTAATAACCTATTAGGAATCACAGACACTGCATTTAACATTTAGTATTTCCCTCACTTCCCACGAGAAAATTGATCGACTTATAAATTCAACATATGACACGAGGTCTCAACACATGAAAAATATTGCTGGCAACATTAACCTCACTGGGAAACCCATCCTTCAGAAAGTGAACACAGTAGAAATTAATCTTTACCCAGATCTTTTGACAGCAACCTCGTAAGTAATGCTTCCACTCTCAGTATCTACATGAGTTTTGGTATCTATACAAGCTATGGACAACAGCCCTAAAGCAGGTAGTACGCATTTTAACATAGATGTACTAGGTTTGACTTTAAGAGCCAAAGTTGGGGTCTTTTTTTTTTTTTTTTTTGGGGGGGGGGGGGGAGGGGGACATGTTATCTTCTGTGATCAACCCATTTCAATTGAGCCTTCTCCATCCAAACAGCTGGAGTTTAGAAGAGCTTAAAACAAAAAAAAGTGAGCCATTGCATTTTGACTCGCAGGAGACGCAGAGGTAACCTTCAAGGTTACCTTGCCTTATGCAGGGCCTCAGGAAGGAGAAAAAACACAGTTTCAGCAAAGGAATTTCTTGCCTGGCTGGGGGCCACACCCGCCACAACACTGATGGCAGGAAAGCATTTGGATTCACAGTTCTACCCCTAGCACCCGGCCGGAGGCGAATCAAAACTTTCTCGTTTTTGGAGAAGAAAAGAAACTCTTGCTCAATAAGTAGCAATTATGCTGCAGAATTTATATGCTGAGCACGGCTGAACGTAGGAACACCAGATCAGTCAACCATAGCTTTAGCGCTTTGAGTATGATTAACAGAATGAACTTTCAAAGGTCAATTAAATGTCAACACATTTTAAAGAGATATTCTTCTTAAGTTGGGGCGATGTGTAACAGTACCTTCCAAAGCTACTGTGCCACTTTCACCTTGAAATTCTACCTATCCTATACGTACATGTGCAGATATAAAGATGATACCTAATTAACCTTTGATAAAAAATAATAGGTATTTATGCTCCCAGCTTTCCTATCGCTGTCTCACTTGTGTCTCACCAAGTACAGGGAGACACTCTCCTCTCCCCTAAATTTCATTTCAACTGTTCAGGGTGTGAGTGAAGGGAGAAGAAAAAGAGCAAGAACACTTTGAAAGCCTAATAATTTACTACATGAAAATGAGAAAAGGCTTTTGATACGCAGCTGAGCTCTTCTGCCTGGATGTAAATCTGGAGGGGGGGGGGGTGCGGTGGACAGCAACACACAGAGTGTAGCATAATTCATTATGAACACATTAATCATTGTTTTAGTCAGCCCAAAGATATATCTTTTCACTTCTAAACATTTCTGGAAATCCAAATTTCAGGTAACTAGCTCAAGCCATCCTAAAACTAACACTGAAAAGCTGGCACTCTGTACAGATCCATTTAAATCACCTCTCGAACTGGACACTCAAATCACTAGCGCATTTAAAAAAATATAAGAATCTCCATCTGGGTACAAAGTGAAAGGACCAAAATCCTGACCAAGGCCCGACAACACTGCTATAACCACTCTGACACGGGCGAGATGTGCTCAAGAGCAGAGCTGAAGAATTACGTAGGAGTTGAGAGAAAACAGCGGAGAGTCGCACTTTGTGCGGATGCGAGTAAAAAACCGGGCTGGAGAGTTCTCCGCCTGCCAGGGCAGCGGTGCCCGCCCCGCCCCGCAGGTGTCTCGGCCGCCCCGCGCAGCGGGGAGCGGAGTGCGGGGAGGTGCCCGGCCCGGCAGCCGGGGCAGTGCCCGCCGGCCTGAGGCCGGTGCCCCGGGCAGCAGCACGCCGCCGGCCGCCCCGCAGGCGGGACCAGGGCAGGCAACCTGCAAACTTTGCGGGAAGTTCCCGGCCGCGGGGACCGCTTAACGCCCGCCGGGCTGCCCGCGGCCCGCCAGGCACGGCCGCCCGCCCAGCGCTGCCGCGGCTCCGTCCCGTCCCGTCGCACCTGCGGCCCCGGCCAGCGCCCGCCTCGCCCACGACAGCCGCCCGGCAGCGCAGCCCGGCCCGGCCCGGCGCGGCGCGGCTCCCGCAGGTGCCCCGGCCCGTCCGCGCTGCCCCGGCCCGCCGCCCCCGCTCCTCACCTGGCCGGGTCCCGCCGGGCCGCGGCGCCGCGCCCAACTTTGCCGCTCTGGGCGAAACTTGCAGCAGGCAGCGGCCCCGCTCCCGGCCGCCGCCTACCAGCCCGTCCCGTCCCGCGGGGCGGGGGCCGGGCCCGGTCCCCCGCCGGGCCCTGCCACAGGGGCGGGGAAGGGGGCGGAGGGAGGCGAGCCGCCCCCAGGCGCCGACGCGGCCGGGGCGGGCCGGGCCGGGCATTGTACGCCCCCGGGGCGCCCTTCCCGGCGGGGGAGGGGGCGCAGGCTCCTCCTCCCCTCGCCATGTTCTTTGTTTCTCCCGCCTTTCCCGGCCGTTCCCCCTCACGGCCGCGAGCCCCGCGGCGCCGCCGGCCCCCGGTGCCCCCCCCCGCTCCCACTGCTGCGGGGCCGGAGGAGCGGGGCCGCCCCGGCCGCAGGTGACCGCCCGGCTGCCCCCGCCCAGCGCCCGAGCGCCGCCCCTCCCGCCGGAGGGGATCCCGTACCGCTCCGCCAATTAGCTCAGGGGGAAAGGGGCAGCCCCGGCCAATGAGGCGCCGGGGATCTCGGAGTGTCCCCCAGGGTGAGCCAATGGGGCGGGGAGCAGCGGGCAGGCGGCCCGCCTCCCAGCGCGCGGCGCGCAGACCCGGGGCGGCCGCCGGCCGGCAGCGTAGCGGGGTGGGCGCAGCAGCCGCGGGCCTGGCTTGCGGCTCCGGTGCCGGGAGGGGCGGAGGCGGCTCGCTGGGCTCGGGCGTGCGGAGCAGAAAGAAGCGGGGGCCGCCGCGGCGCGTCCCTGCCAGGCCCCGCCGGCCCGCGGCGCGCCTCGGCCGATGGCCCCTCAGCGGCGCGGCCGGGCGGTGGGTGCCCGGGCCCGCGGGGCCTGCTGGCCCCTTGCCAGCACCCCGGCCTGCAGCGGCGCCTCGCCTGTCTCCCCGGGTGCCTTCTTAGTGAGGAGGGAGGGTAGGCGGCAAAAAGGGCTTGGGGGAAAGCGGAGTGACATCCCTCCCGGGGTGCAGAGAGAAGCTGGCGCGGCCCGGAGCAGCCCCCACCGCGCACTCAGCGGTGTCTGCCACGGACACAGGCCTCCTCTGACGAGCACCTTCCGTCGGCTTCGGACTGTAAGGAACTCAACGTCCCTTACATACCCAGGGAGTGAGCAGAAGAAATAACGGTAATTCGGTGATGAATCCACCATCTTGGCATCTCGTTGCCTTTCCCATGCCGATGTTACACTCCTTTGGTGACCCAAAAATACACTCCACTCAATCCTACCCAGTAAGTCACAGTTACACACCCCAAAACTGTATTTATTGTTTAATCTCAAAATATGTAACCTTGTTGCTTGGACTTCTGTTGTGTAATTCCAGTCCTCAAGTTCTGGCAAATTTTTCTGGGGCGATCATCCTTTTTTCTCCTGGCTGTCCTGCCCAGACCCACCATCAGGAAATGTAACCAGTATACCTCATAATTTAGTGCCAAGATCAGGGATGAGCCTGTTAAACTTTAGAGACATGTAATGCCAGCTCCTGGATCTTCCTTCTGCGGGGGAGCGTTCCCTTGTGGCACCTCCCTTTAGCCAGCATCTCACCCACCCTGCAGCACCTCACCAACTTTCCATGAAATCATGTACCAAATGCTGACTGAGGTCTAGTGATGCTGGATCTTCTGTCTTCTCTTCATTCAAGAACATCACTTCTCAGAGAAGGTGATGTGATTGCCTGACAAAATTTAGCTTTGGCAAAGCCCTGTTGCATTTTATTCCACTTTCCACTTAACCTCCACCAGTTTCATTACATTTTCCTTAAATGTTTCCTCTCAATCCTTAGTGTCTTGACAGTGGCAGACAAGTAGTCTGCGGTTGCTTGTCGCTAGTTTGAACACTGGCAGTAAGAGCACTCTGGTGGCTAGCCCATGTGTGCTTCCTCCTGCCTGGAAAGAACATCTCTGACTCTTGCCTTTTAATGGGAATTGCCATAGGAGGAGTCCCATGCCATAGATATAAGAGTAACAGAGGCTAATTCCAGCTTGTATGCCATATACTGTGTCTTGTGGCTGTGGGAGAGTCATCAGTATTACAATGAACAAAACCAGATTTGGCTGAACTTGGATTTTTCTCCCGTACATGGCATGGAGGTCCTTCTTCCTCAGCCTTTTCTCTTGAGAGCTGGGTATTACTGCATAAGCACATGGTACCAGCATCCTCTCCTGTGTATCTCAAAACATCGCCTTAACTTTTTTGCTGCATTTCTGTTTCTCAATTAAGATCTGACCCACTGAGCCAACGTGGTATGGTGTGGGGGGCTTTTAGCCCCGAAGTTCAGGCGTTATTATTGTCTGCAAGGCTTGTATTGCTGTCACAGCCAGGTACAAGTCTGGAGATGGAGCCTGGGCACACCATTTTGGTACAAACATCTTGCTCAGGACAGTCCTGCTCCCACCAACCGACAACTCAAGTTGGACAAATTGTAAAAGGTGCTGAAGGAACAATGACATCTAGTATTTATACCTGGAATAGTTATCTAAGGATTCAGCCACATCTGAGCAGCAGAGCAGAGCAAAAGTTTTGGAGTCACTCAGATCCATACCCCAGAAATCAACCCCTCCTGCAAAAGCTAGGTCCCACTTCCCAATATGTGAGTCATATAAGATGTCCATTGGTCACAGGAGATACATATGTGATTTGCAATGCCTTTATGAGCTGCCACTCATTGGCCACATTCCTGCTCATAAACTGTTTCAAAAATGAGAAAGAGCGTTACCTAAGCTGCTTTCACAGGCAGAGCATTACATCTCACATTTGCCACAGGCCTAAAAGCAGGGATGGGACCGCTGGCTCAGCTGACATCTGTTAACTCCATCCATGGTGAGCTCTCAGCAGGCTTTAACACCCAGATGGATCAATCAGGAGGCTGGGTTTAGCCCAATGTTGCTGACCTTTGAAGAGCTGAACATTACTGTTTTACACTTAAAATAGCTTGGTAAACATGTAAAGTTCAATCGTATATTTAAGATGTGTCGGGTTATATTTACTAACTTTTTTTCAGTCACAGTTTATTACTGTAATACCTGTGAGGCAAAGCTATTAGACTCTGCCAAATGAAATGGTCTTTGAGTTAGAAAAAAAATTGTGTCTACTTTGTTACAGGCATGTTTCTCACAAACACAGTAAGTCAATGGTGTCCTTGTAGTGATTAATAGAGAAGCTATTCAGAGTCCTTGGGGTGGTTTGGGTTTTTTTTTTAATTACCAGGATAACTTCCTCATCAAATCCATTACTCAAAGACAAAACAACTGTGTTTTACTCACTTTCACTGCTGTAGTGAGATGAAAAAGTGTTGATATATTCTCCCCAGACGTCATCAGAACTACAAACAAGGTTGTGGACCTAGTGTATACACACAGACTGGTGGACAAAGCCTGGGGTTTATTGTACTGTAAGAGAAGCTGAACAGAAGGGAAGGAGGAGATTAAACAAGTCATTTGGAAAGAAGAGGTACCTACCCTACATGGCATCCGATTTCCAGCAGAGCTGCTGTGTGGGAGGTTGGGAGGAAGAAAAAGCACAGTCATTTTAATTTAGTTTTTAAGGAAGGACAAACACACTACAATATTAAGGGCAAAACCAGTGATATTTTCTTGCCTCTTCTGATCCAAACTCAAGAAATGTGGTTCAAATCCCTTTTGAGCGAGTGCTTATGGCCTCACAGAAAACATTACAAAACAAAAAAAAGTCAAGGGTAGAGTTGGGAGTGTCACTGAAAAAGCTTTGCTTCCTTGTAGAAGAACATAGCTTCTTCAGTACTTATTCAGTACTCCTAGCTTACTTCCAGTCTGTTTTCTACCAGAAAGATTAATCATGTTTCTTTCAGGCAGTATTTTCCACCCTTCCCTTGCAGCTGCGGCTGCTTGTCTCTGCCTCTTTTCTGGCTCTTTCCAGTCCCAGACAAGCAACACGTTCTCGCTGATGTTCTTTTTCTGAGTAGCGTGGACCTATATAGTCTGAGCTTTTGGGTGAAATTAATATTAGGCTATTTTTCTTACTGCAAAATTGTTTGTACTAAAAAAGTTACAAAGTTAGGCACTCCTCCAAGCAACACATTTCAGCGGTACAAAATGATTTTCTGCATAGTCCAACTTTCAGAACAGCTCTTGGTTTTATCATGTCTAGCACAAGAGGATCTGATGTGGTTTGGCTGATAGATAGAACCATAATGAACCTGCTTAATGAATAATACTAAGATGGGGCAGTTCTGCGACTTCATTTCTGACGGAAACAATAATTCAGAAAAATACACTGTTCCAAAATTCATTTTCTTCTTAATTGTAATGATGGTTTCTCATCTGCAGGAGATGTAATGTGAATATGTAACATTTGGGCAAGAGAGATTATATCTTTTCCCTCCCCTATTGTCTTCAGTGCTGGAACATAGTGATGGGTTTCTCTGAAAGCACAGCAGACAGCTTTATAAAGTGGCCTCACTGTTAAAGAGGAGAGCAGCAGATGTCCAGTATGGTACTTCTACCATGTACACAGTGAGTTACAGTTAGGGAGCAGTATGTAATGTTTAACCTTCAAAGAAAATGATCAGAGTAACTGGAATATTGTCTTGCATTTTTGCTGCACTGAATTTCAAAGTAAAATTAACACATCTTAGAAAATACTATTTTGCAATTTACTCAAAAGTGATTTTTAGACTTCAGATCTCAACTATAACAAAATATTCTTCTTGACTGATATGGTTCGATTTATTGTCTCACAGGGATGCCCATAATATCCCCGGTATTACTAGTTATCCTCTTCCCTCTCCATAATTAGTAATACCATAGTTTAACTCTGTACAGCATAGTAAAAGGAGTATATGCAAACAAAAAAAGACCTGAGCTCCCTAACAAAATGACTAGTTATAATGTATTGACCAGGACAGCATATGCTTACTATCTGTGGTGAGCTTCACTGGACAGTACAACAGTTAATTCCAGAGAAATACTGTGGTTGTAAAAATAAAAATTAAAAAATAATAAAAAAAAGACCCTAGCCTATTCTCAAAAGATGCAGAAGCTCTGTTTGTTTTCAGGTAATGTTATCAAACAATTTGCAACTTACATTTGAAACAACAAACCCCTAAATGAGTAGTGAGCAAACTGATGTATGAGTATAGGCCTGATAGCTTCAATGCCTGCGTTTGCTTCACAGAGGGTATTACAGCTCTTCTTTTGTCCCAACCTAGCAGCTTTTGAAGAGGCTAGGGATTTTTCCAGTGGTTGTTTTGAATTGCTTTCTGCTATTGTCTGATAGCATCATTAGCTGAAACCTTAGCCATGAAGTCAAAGTGAAGCCAGGCATGAGGAAAATCTTTAGTACTGAAGGCCAATAAGGGCAATGTGACTTTGAATCATTGTTTAAAGAACGAAGGGCCTAATTTTGCCAATCTGGTATCAGAGGAATTTTTTCCTTAAGTTGTCTTGCTAAAGGCAACAGGACAATTAAGTTAGTACCCCTCGATATTAGTAAAAAACAAATCTAATATTCAGAGGCAAACAATTAGGTTATAACTACAAATATTTCTAATTAATGTCTTTGAAGACACAGCAGTTCTCCTGGTACAAGATCTTACATATTTATTTAAATTTAAAACATGTTTGTAATATTGTAATAGAATAGTAAATGTCTGTAGCTCTTTGCACCTTCTACCAGAACAGAGCAGAAAATATTTAACATATAATGTCCTAACAAATTAAAATTGGGATTAGGGGTGAATACAGAAACAAAAGAGGGGAGAACATGGGATACCGTACTGCAAGAACTGGGATTTACTCATATTTGTATGGTCTTGTGCTGGTAAATGTATATAATGTTAACAGACACGCTGTGCATGAGCTTTTAAGAATTGGGGCCCTGTGTATGTTGCGGAGGTGCCATCAAACAGCGTGAAGTAACAATTCTGGTTTGCAATACAAGCTGCTTAGTTCACACTTACCATAGGGTTTCAGAAAGCTTCTCTTCTCTAGCTGAATATCTGGGACAAGAAAGCAAAGTAAATAGTCCACAGCCTTTGCTTCTCTCTGAGATAACTTCTCTCATCAACTAGAAGTCTTTTTTTTTTTTTTTTGCCAAAAGATGCTTTCAAGCTCCAGGCTTTCCATGCTGTTCACTAAAATGTTTGTACAGTAAGTACAGTATGAGGAGCAAATAAATAACACTGCACTATTTTATCACTTTATTAGTTTGGTACTATTAAATCACTGAACATGTAATTCATGTTTAGCGTATTATTTTCTGTAGTAAATTACCAGTAAAAGTAAGCAGTAACATTTTTCTTACAAGTTTAGCTCGTGGAGTGTGATTAAAGATTGTATCACGCACAGACAAAAAAGCGTTGAATTAAAGAGTGTAACTAATTCTTGTATTTCATAAAATGTGAGCGCTTGATTTTGTGGCTTTCTTTTAATGTAGCTTTTACAAGTAATTTTCTTTACAAATTGGAGAAGGAAACCCCAAAGCATTGTAGCAATACCCATATGACATTGGCAGATCCAGCTTGAAATGTTTTGGTTCCCCATAGAAACCACAGCCACCTGAAGCACCGTGTGTTTGCTTGTAGCAGTAGCTTATTCTCTGTAGGTGGACCAGCACAAGAACAGGTCTGCTTGATGGGTTTCAGCAGTAGTGTCAGCTACAGAGGATACAGGGGGCTTGAGTATCACTTCAGGACCTGCATCACTGTGTTGTCACATGACAGCTCTTCCACCTGCTCCTCCCAAGGATGATCCATTGATCCACAGTGCTTCCCTAACTTCCCACCCCTGCCAACTGCCCCAAATCTGCCTCATTCCTTCCATTTATTTTCATTTTGTGAAGTTCTTGGGAGATCTGGTGTTGCAAAGTGGTGCTGGAGAGGCAGTTGCTCTTCCCAAACACTGCCTGTGGGACAGATCGGAACAAAGGAAGAATGAACCAGAAATGGGAATGAACCTGCCTGATCAAGCGATGAGTACCAAGAACAAGTGAAACCAAAGATACGAGATCTATAATCCTCTTGTTACAGCTGTAGAACTGGTATTGAACCTGTTTTTCAGGTGTCAGTAGTTGCAGTAGCAGAGATGCTGAATTTCTGTGTCCTTCAGCTGTTCACAACAGAAAATATGTTTTATGGGCAATTGCATGTTTTCAGGTTATCATCAGGAAAGTTCTGGAGCACGCTGTTGTTTTCCTGCAGAGATGTCTCTCAGACACTAAAGGGCCTAGAGGTCCCCTGTGAAGAGGCAAGGTTGCGTCTCTGTGCCGAGAGGAAGGATGCGGCCGGTGTCTGGTGAAAGACCTCCTTCACCTGAGCTGTGTGTCTGCACCGGCCCTTATCCCACCTTCACCTTTGCCATCCCACCCTAGTCTCTGCATCCCACCCTCACCTCTGCATCCTGCCCTTGTTCTCAGCCATGGAATGTTTCCTTTTGCAGGGGGTTTCACCTAAAGCAGCTGCTCCAAATCCAGAACAATCTGCTTGGTTCTCATTACTTTCACAGTGGGTTTCAAAAGTGCACTAAACTGACAGCACTGTTGTACTGGAATAGCTGGAAAATTTCTGTATGAAGGCATATAGCACTGCCTTAGCTTGCACAATAAGGCAGAGTTTTGTTAAAACACACTATGCAAAAGCTGAAGTCTAGAAACATCATAGTATATCGATTTGAACAGAATCTGCATTTTTTTCCATCATCTGAATGATTTAGTACCTGTGTTCATTCAGCAAGGCTGGGAACGAGCTGCTGTGGCAGTAACTTAACGATGACAAGCTAACTGCCAGGCAGTGCTGTTTATAGTAGGTCATTGCTCTCCTCAGTGCTTGAGACAAATATTGGATTCATTGTGGGATCTTTCAGCAGAAGGATAATATGTTGAAAAGCAGCTCTGTCAAAGTGACTTTGCTGTTGGACATTTTCTAGGAGTCACAGAATCTGCAATCTGATTTATTAATTAAGTCCTATCAGGACATGCTCTGAAGAAACCAGCATGGCTAAACTATGTCCCTGTTAAGAGAGATTAAAGGACACGACAAAAGTTTGTATAGTATGCCTTAACCCACATTTCCTGTAAAGGATACAGCTTGTTATTTTTCAAAATATGCTGAATATATTCTCTTTATGTCTTGGTTTATTATGACCCATGGGAGCAATTGTAAAACTGAATCATGCAAGAACTAACGAAAAAAAATGACTGGACTATGCAGAAGGAGATGGCATATCCTGACTGTCTTATCTCTCCTATGAAGGAACAGGTCGGAAGATACTTGGCCAGATTTTCTCCAAAAGGAGCACATGCTTGGAAAGAATCTTTGCTTAAACATTTGTCAAGTAATTTTTCAAATTGATTTATCAACCTAAATGACACATAATAATAATTTTAAGAAAGAAATTTATAAAAGAATAAAACAAGAAATAAAGCCTGTCTTCACATGAACAAAGGAAAATGGAATTAAAAAAATATTAATTAGCAACATGTGGCTGAGGGTGTCATCCTATGACACTTCTGTGGCATTGCTGGAAATAGTGCCTAGTCCCACAGCACGTGACACACATCTTGCAGTCTGCTCTGTGTTGGGCAATTATAATGCACTGAGCCTGTACATTAATATTAGTCCTTGATATGAAAACGATTCCCTGAGCCCCAGCAATTAATGCTGTAGCCAGACGTGGAGAGCTTGGTGCCAGTCCCCCTTGCCAGCTCTGCTCCTCCAAGACTCCTAGCCCCCGGCATACCCCTCTTGTCTTTCACATTTTGTTGCTGCTGTTGGTTTTTGCACCGGTGTGTGCTTCCTTCTGGAATGTGGGTTCATCAGCGCCCAGTGCTGCCTCCCCACCGGGAACTGGTCCCCATGGCCAGCCCACTGCAGACCCCTAGCCTTTGAAATGCATTTGAACGCTTCATGCTCTAGGAGAACCTGCTTTAGCAGGGATTTGATCAGGTGATCTCCAGAGATCCTTCCAACCCTGACCATTCTGTGGTTCTGTGATGTGCTGACATCAAGACACATGGATGGTAGTGGGCCAGCAGTGTCTGAGGGAGCTGGAGCGTTGGCCAAAGCTGCTTTTTCCCCTTGCTGATGTGTACCTCCCTAAATCACCAGCCTGGCCCCAGAGACATCCTCCAGTGTGGAGCAGGCTGGGAGCTGGAGGACCTCTGCTTTGCTCTGATCCTGCTGGGAGGGGGACACCTTTCCTGAGCCCCATGCTGTCCCACGGCTCCCAGGAACCCTGTCCCCAGGAACCTCACCTTGCGCACCTCCATCCCAGCACCCCCAGTACCTTTCCGGTCTCTCAGAGCCAGTGGCAGCCCTGGCCCCCTGGCCTCCCACAGGCCCCACGCACGATGGGGGGATTGGAAAGTGCTGCCCACAGAGCAGCAACATGGAGATAGCTGAACAAATCCTGAATTACTCATTCAGGCGCTGGCATATAATAAAACCAGCATTGCTCGGTACTGCAGTAGTTCACTAGTTATTGCTCTGGTGCCAGGTGCTGCCTCGCTCGACTCTGATCCAGCCTATATAGCTACTGTCGGAGGGGGAGTTGTGGGCAGCCTGTTGCCATCTCTTGTCTGCTGGAGAGCATTTTCTGGGCTGCTCCTACACCTTTTTGATCCTTTTTTGCCCCCCCCCCCCCCCTCCAAAAAAAAGGCAGGAGCCTTTTTCCGAGTCCTTTCTTATGCCAAGTCACTGTATAAAGAGCACTCCGTTATCTTTGGCTTCACAGCCGTTCCAGGTCTGTACTTCACACAGCCTGTGTAATGTGGTACTTGAGGCTTACGGAATCACTTCCTAAGCTTCCTGATGGCAGAAAGCCCACCTCCACGTTGCGCCATGCAAAAGAAGTGGTGCTGCTGCAGCCGTGACCTGGCCACTGCTCACTCGCTCCTCCAGAGGAAGCACGGTCCTGATTCTCCGACTCCTCATTCCCTGTGCAGGGCGGATGTCTTGTGTCTGGGCAATTGTTCACTGTTGTGTCTGGTTTACTTCACCTTCCCTGTTTCAAAAGCCTGCCTTTTGGCTTTGAGAGTGTAATGAGAAAGTGGTTTGAATGCCATCCCCTTGGGCACTGAGTTAGCGGCAGAGGCTGCTACTGCGCACCAAGTCTCCCGGCCACAAGAACAGCCCATCCACATCCTTCCCCAAGCATCCTCGTGGCAGTCCACTTTCAGAAGTCACATGAATATTGCACCGCGACCACGTAGCTCCTGGCATTAAACGTGAACATGCTTGGTATGACATTTTGCCAAGAGTGGGCTGGGATTTCTTACAACAACTCACCGCAGGTACTTACACACTCTGTTGGACATGAATGCTTGGCTAGACAATAACTTTTGCCTTGGTGTAACTGGCACAAAGCACTGATGCCCAGCACCTGTGGGAGCAGATGGCTTGCCTATTTTCCTCCAGACGTCAAGGCTCCGAACCCATGCCACATCCCTTCCCTGGATTCACAGAAAGCTGCAGAGGAACTGTCTCCTGTCAGATTTCTTCTCCTGCTTGATGGGACTGGCTCCAAACTCAGCTACCCGCATTGCACCGTTTATTTCTGAAAATTTCTGCTCCTCTAGAGTTTAAAACTAAATGCTGAAACTGGGGGGAAAAAACCCCAAAGCAAACGACAGCATGTGTGACTAAAAGCATGATAATCAGTGGTCCCTGAGAACTGGAGAATCCCTTCTCTGTTAATTACCGGGTATTTGAGTGGAGGCCCCACGGGTGGGCAGGAAGGCAGGTAGCAAGGGGCTGTGTGCAGGTGGCCCAGAAACAATGAGGCTGGGGAGAACTGTAACACCAGACCTTTCCTTGAGCTTCTGGAATCCAAGCCTGTTTCTCACGTGCTGCAATACAGGAAGGATGCTGAACAACCGTTTCCAGCTTCAACAGGAATTTTCTCTGCGCTTTTTGACAACTACCTGCTGTATCGCCTCCCCAGCTGGAGAAATGGAAAGAATATTTCCCTAACTCAATAGAAAGCTCAGGTTTAAATTTAGTAGCTGCTTTTAGAAAATACTTCAGCATTCTTGGACAGGCAGCTTTGTGTAAGTACTTCTGGCTATCATTGCTGTCTCATTAGGGATGAGGAAAGGCTGTACCAAATATTCAGGATAAGAATAGTAACAGAGGACTGATACTGCACTAGTGCACAGGATGGGTGAGATGAATGTCATCTTCCTCTTATTTGCCTTCATAAAGCATCTCCCTCTCTCTCTCTCTCTTTTTTTTTTTTTTGTTTTTTCCCCCTTAAGAGTTTTCGTAAGGAGTGGTGATTTTCATCTTCTATGCAATGGGCAAAATGTCATCAGGGAGGTCAAGCTGGTAAGAGTTTTCATGCCCTTATTTCCTCTGGACAGAAAGGACTTTGGATTTTATGCATAACAAAAGTTTTGGTGCACAATGGCAAGAAAATTACTCAGCAAGAAAATTACTTATCTTCTATATATTTGTTTCTATGGCATCAGGCAATTTTGCTTTCAGGAAACACCGTGTTGCACACATAAACGCACCAAATTCCTAGTGAAGAACATCTAAAGAGAAATATAATTTTACCTTAACAAAAAGGTAAGATATGTTGGCCCTTTGGCAGATCTTTGCCCAGCGGTGCAGGGACACTGCGGGTGCTTGGAATTCACTCCTATTGTCCCCAGGCTGAATTGCTTTGAAAAAGGTCACATGAGGAGGAAAGGAAGTTTTGACTTTCACATGCCTGTTATTGCTAAGGAAACCACTTCCTTGGTATTCACATATTCAGCATGTCTCCAGTTTTGGTGCTCTGACAAATGACATCGTGCTCCTACACCGAGTAACAAAGAAGGGTGGAGAAGGCTGTTAAGATAACTTGATGTATCTGAAACACCAGTACAGCTTTTGCAGGACTGCCAAACTTCAGGTAGGTTCTACAAGAGTGAGGGGGGTCCTTCGTTACCCGGAGTTCAGAAATGTGGAAGAAAGGTTCTGGTCCACACCTCAGCAAGCTCAGGTAGTTTGGAGGTTTCCTGGGTTGTAGCAATGGCAGTACTCTCACACCACTGTAGATATGGGGAGACAAGTTTTCTAATACAAATATACCTGAACTATTCTGTGTAGAATTTATTTCAGCTTTCAAGTACATACTTCCCTTTTCTTTGGCATTTGGGTATCAGAAACCAAGTATCCTCAGGTGATATTCGGTGATTTCATTAAAAGCACTTGGATTTGAACTTGGGGTCTGTGGGACTTTTTCCGTTTTTCTGACTTCTTACTCAAATAAGAAATCAGAAAGACTGACAAGCTACGGTTGGTTAGGACTGAGAATCTCCACCAATATGTTTTGGGTTTTTTTTAAAGCAGATTGAAGCAGAATTTCTTTGAAGTAATGTATTTGCAGATCTTAATCTGGCAAGAAGAAAATGTATCATAATTAGGCTTATTTCTACACTAAAAGGCTAGAACAAGTCTAGTATGCTTCAGGATACAAGTGGGTTTCATTGTAAATATAGAATAGCTACTGAGATTACTGGGACCAAGTGTGAGGCACGCACAAATCACAGGAATTGAACAGTTAAAGCCCTGCTCAATTTACTGAGAGGCTACTGAGCTTTTGATATGTCAAGATCTATTTGTCTAAATGTTATCTGTAAAAACAACATAATGTAGTGAACTGAGCCTGGGACTGTGGAGGCCAGAAATCAATATTCTAATCTTGGTCCTGCCTCCGATGCATTTGGTGGCTCCAGAGTAGTTGTTTAATCTCCCTGCGTGCTCGCCAGAGATAAAACGGTTCAAATATAATAAGCTCCACTGAAGAGCTGCGCAGATCAGTTCACAGCTTCTGTATACTTCTCTGAAGACCTGAATTATTATATAAATATTACCATTATAGGCAGGACTTCTGGAGGTTTGTCTCCAGGAAAATATATACTGTGTATCTTTGGATCTGAAATTTCAGGTCTATTTTCTAGCAGATACCCTTACCCCATAGAGACTTCAAGCACAGCCTGGTGGCAGCACAGAAGCCACCAGGGTATCTGCCATGATAACATTTTTTTTTTTCTTAAATGTGTTAAAACAGAATTATTTAAAAAGTAGTTCTCGTGTTTTCTCCCAGACAGCATCCTCATTTTCATTCTGCCTGTGGCAAGAGTAGACCATACTTCAAGAGAAATTATTTGCTTAATGGAGAAATAACAGAGAGAAGGACCTATGGCCTGTTTATTTAGGAAGTAAGACTAGATAATAATTGTGATTCCTTCTGGGTTAAAATACTTGAAAACGTGCTGAGTTTCATGTTCCACTCATTTTCCCTAATATTATAATTTCTGAGTGATTATCTTACTAGAGGCTTAGCTGAGCCACGCTCACTCCCAAGGATCTCAGAAGAGCTACCTGAGGTAAGACAAAAGATAGATAAAAACGCCTCAGTAAAGCCACAAGAGCCTTTTTCGGCTTTTAAAAGACAAAATCAATGGGGGGAAAAAAATAACCAACCAATACCACCACAAATTATCTTCTGTAATACAGGGAAGGAGAAAAATACTGGCTGTATCCTTCTTCCAATGCAGCAAAGGAGTTCCACATATAGAGGATGAGAGTACCCACGTCCCAGCAAACTGTGCACTTTTCCAGCTGGAAAGAGAAGCAGTTTGTGAATTCTTCTAGAAGCTGCTAATAAGTGAACATTTAGAAATTGCTTAGAAAAAGCAAGTGCTAAAACAACAGGATTTACACTTGCTGGTATGTGTATTTGCTTGCCAGTCATTAGTATTTGCAGAAATGAGTCCAGCACCTCTGACTGCCCTGGGTTTTGTCTCCCGTATTAGCCAGCATGGCGCTCTCGTAGTACAGTCGTTAGCACAGGCTGCGATTGGCAGGTGGCAACTACACCTGGACTCAGACAAGGCTTCGTACACCATCAGAAAAAGCTGGAAATATTTGCTACATTCAGCAGGGAGGGTGGTTAATGGGGGCGATGCACTCCCGGCAGCCTGGGTTGCTAAGCGTGCAGCCTGCTATGCCGCTAAGCAGGCAGGACTGGGCAGACCCATTAAGGCTGGAAGCAGCTGAGTATTTAATAAGCTGCACGCTACCATGCATTTACATAGCTTAAGTTTTAGTAAAGCCCTAGCAGTAAAGGGGCAAAAGTGCAGGGCTGGAGGGCTAAAGCCCACGCAGACCACATCATAACCCATCCTGTCCTCAGCAGAAAAGGACTTGGGGAAGAACCGCGAGAAAACAAGTTATTGCTCCAACCAAGGAGAATTTTAAAGGCCAAAGGGCAAGAACATTCCAAATAACTGAAATTAAAGCACATGTGACCAGGTCTGGCAAAGCTCGTTTACACAATGTTGCAGGGTATCTATCTGCCCCCAGTAAACCAAGCGTAAGGAGCACAGTAGAAAGGAAAATTATTCCCCTCCTTTGTGGTTTACATGTCTAAAACAAAATGACTTTTAGCTCGCCTTGTCTGTGTGATCTTAAGATTCTTTTATGTGACTCACTTGAGACTTAATAATTTCCCAGTGTGCATATTTAACTATTTCCCTGGGCATCATCTTTACCCCGACGCTGCCGGAGACTGGAGTCCTGCCTCACGCAGTGCCCCCCCGCAGCAGGCTCGCCGTCCTCTCTCTTTTCTACTCCCTCATTAGCAAAAGCTGTTTCAATACTCACAGAGCTACCAGCTTTGGACAGGCGAGCCTGTGTCTCATTTCACTTTCTCTAGCGCAATCATGGACTTCAGTGACTGTGCTTTTCATTTATACTGATGTAACCAAGACTGAAATCTGTCCCACAGCAAATATTTATCAGAGCATATCAAAGGAAAAGCACACCAGAAGAGAAAGCAAAGCAGCAAGTGCCATTAAAGTTTGCCAAGATAGATTTCAAAGTCAATGAAAAACACCCCGGAGACACAGAGCTAAAATGTAGGACAAAGTAGAACACTGAAAAAAATAACCCCAAATTTCCAAAGACTGATGTCCTACAGAACAATTTTAAATTACTTGTAACGTGCAAAGATTAAGAAGGAAAAGTTGCACAGAATGAACAATATATGAGCAACATCAATGCCACTCTGCTGCTTTTGTTAACGTCTTGGCTTTGATATGTATGCCCTGCTCCGGTCAGGGACCCTTTCTACAGAGTAGTAAAAAAGAAACAGGACAACATTCACAACTGGCTTTCTAAATGATAGAAAATAATGGGATGCCACACTTTAATTAGATAATTAAAACTCTTGTTGCTGCTTTGCTACATGCCAAGGACACTCAGTTTCTTGGCAACGGACCTCTAACTTTCCTCCTTTGATATCCAGGTCACAGCCATTTGGGTTAGAGGCTCATTTCCAGCAGCAGCACATGGCAGCGGCACACAACTGCGCAATCCTGCTGTTGGTATCCCCCTAAAGTTCAGCGTCTTTCAACTACATCTATAAAAGCTGTTAAAACACTTATAAAGGGTAGTTTTCCAACGTTCACAATGGTCAGAGGACATGCATGCATATTAAAAAGAGGTAGCCCTGCACAACATCGGCAGCTTCTTACATCATCAGCAACAAAATCTCATCCTGTTCCAGCTGAAGAACACGACTGAAAGAGTAGAGAGAGAAAACAACTGTTCCACCCTCAGCTCTCCAGCTCCCTTGAAAGTTAGGTCTACCCCACCCCCGACCATTTGCTGTCATCCCCCTTGTCCTGGTTTCAGCTGGGATAAGAGTTAATTTTCTTCTCGGTAGCTGGTGCAGTGCTGGGTTTTGGCTCTGATGTGAAAGCAATGTTGACAGCACAGGGACGGTTTTGGTTGTTGCTGGGTGATGTTTATACTGAGTCAAGGACTTTGCAGTTTCTTGGGCCCTGCCAGCGAGAGGGCTGGAGGGGCACGGGAAACTGGGAGGGGACACAGCCAGGACAGCTGACCCAAACTGGCCAAAGGGGTGTTCCATACCATGGGATGTCATGCTGGGTATATATGAACTGGGGCAAAAAGGAAGCGGGGGAGACAGCCGGCGTTATGGCGTTTGTCTTCCCAAGTAACCGTTACGTGTGATGGAGCCCTGCCGTCCTGGGGCTGGCTGAACCCCTGCCTGCCCGTGGGAAGTGGTGAATGAATCCCTTGTTTCGCTTTGCTTGCGTGCGGGGCTTTTGCTTTCCCCTTTCCCCCCATCTTTCTATTTTGTTATTATTATTATTATTGTTGTTCTTACCTCTTTATTCTGTTTAAATTATTAAATTGTTCCTATCTCAACCCTTGACTTTTACATTCCTTTCAGATTCTCCTCCCCGTTCCTCTGAGTGAGGGGGAGTGAGTAACTGGCTGCGTGGCGCTTGGCTGCCGGCCGGGGTCAAACCACGACACCCCTCTCGTAAGAATGGGGAACACTGTCCTAGAAGAGGTCTACCTGCTGTCCAGATTAGATGGGGAAATCACGTACATTTCTGAGGAGCACCGACGCAGCCAGCTAGCTGGAATAAAAGCACGTGGGCCTGACTGCTGGTACCAGCGCTTTGTCTGAGCGGCCAGCATTTGAACTGTGGAGCAAGCTCCAGCCTAAGGATGATCAAATGTCATCAATCCATATGCAAGGCACACTTCTTCATTCCCAGCTCCACAGGAACTGGAAAGGCGTAGCAGCACATGCATATTTTTGAAAACCAGATACTTTTTCATGAGAACGGAATACAAAGCACACTACCAAGGAGCGGGTGAAACAGAACAAATCATACAGACCAGATGGTAGTCGCAGTGCTTAATGCACTGTTGGAAGGTGCCCAGCTAGTCTGGTGATGAGCGATATAAGAACCTATATAGGATAAAGCTCCTTGTAAGTGCCAGCTATTTATTACATTATATTCCTGAGAACAGCTGAGGTGAATTAAGCACAGTAACCATTTACTATTCCTTCTGACAGCCCCGAGATCCTATCTGTACTGCTGCTATGGTTGATGGTACTTTCTGGGCAGCTGTGAACTTGTTCAAAGCTAACCAAAAGCCAACTATCCAGGTTAGTGGCGTGCCAAACCCTGGCCAATAAACCACCCACTGGGGGCATCAGCTTGTGCTTGCTGCCATACTAACCATCACTTGGGTTTTGGTCAACTTGGAGCATGACAAGAACAGGCTTACAAGCACTCAGAAAACATAACAAAAACAAGAGCTTGACAAAGATGATACACCAGGTGTTGTGGTAGCAGTGGGTTAAATGCTCCTCCCTCCTGCTACTGCAAGCGAAGGAATGGTTACTAGCAACATGCCCTCTACCAGTCTTTAATCTGATAAAACAGATACAAGACACGATATTTGTATTCTTCTTCTCTTGTTTGCAGCCTGCATCCATTCCTATGTATCACCATCTAGCTCTAAGAAACATCCTTCAAATGTGATTCTTTTTCATTAGTAAAACTGAGTAATTTCATGAAAACAATGCTGCAAAGTGAAATTTGGTGGAACTTACGGAGATCACATTTTCTATTGCCTGTCCTGAATCTGATCTCGCACTAGGGACAGGTGACATGATCAAAGCAGATCCTTGACCGCAAAAATCTCATAGCCTTGATATTCTGGAAATGAAGCTAAGACAATACCGCTTTCCCTGCCCCCCCACCCCCACCCCCCACCCCTTCCCCATCCCAAGAACAGCCTGGCCCTGTAAGACTGGTATCTCATGCACAGAAAGGGAAATTAATTAATTCTTACTCAGAAGAAGACCACGTCTCTCTACAGATCAGTGCATCTTACATACTGTTACTGTTCCATGAACTTTTGATGATCAGATAGTAGCCATTTTCTACATGATCTCCTGTGGAACAAAGTACACAGTTATCCTCTGCATGAGCCGTCTACTCCTGAACCGTTGCTGCCCACACCCCGTCAGCTGCAATGTCTTAATAAACCATGGATCAAACTAGAGAGCAGGTTAGACAGCTTTGACAACCTCACCGCTCTGTATGAGCCAAGTCAGCAACATGGCTTATTGTAGTTGAGACACAGGTATGGTTCGTTTCAAACTATGATTTAAGATTTTTGCTGTTTATTTGTGTTATCTTGTAAAGGGAACATTATGATGACAGGCAATTGTAACATACAAATCTGTCCACAGAGGAAACCTAGTGACCAGCTAAAATCCATAAAATTATCACACATGTTTAGCCCCAAAAGTTATGTAGTCAAGTCAGAAAAAAGGAAAAAGAAATTTTGCTTTCTTTTAAAAATACGAAATCTTAATGAAGAAACTGTATTAGAGGTAATGCAGAACAGCAATTATTTTTTAACAAGAAAACCTCTCCAGAAAATGATTGACTTCACACAAGAAGCTTGTTAAGGGGCAGTTTTGTTCTAGTATAGCTTGCTTTTATCACTTGATTGTAGATAATTATTTTTTCCAGTTAATCATCATCTGTCTCACGTTTAGACTTAAAAGGCGCTTATCACCTTTGTATTTGAGTAGCAAAAATTGCTGGTTTATTTATATTTATTGAAATCATGACCTTCTTTATTATTACCCTAGATATCAAGTCAGTAATATCTTTGCTGTTCACTATTGTAGCCTACTTCGTTGCGACCTGTTTTTTAATTGTAAGTCTCACGTCAATGAATGGAATAAAAAGAACTCCTTTGAAAGCATCACGTTTCCCATCTCTGGAGACAAGTTATTTTCTTTACTTCATTACTATTTCCCCTGACGGTTATCTCAAGCCTGTGACAGTGATGTAGCCTTAACTCTTCACTGCCGCTCGGTGGTATTTCACTGACAGTTAGCACTCATTATCATGGGTGACCGCTCAGAAGACTCTGGAGGGTGATGCAATTTTCAAAATTCAGTTTTTAGTTAATAGGTATTTATGTCTCAAATCATCCTGGCAGCAGTCTCTGAGAATGGGCACAGAAAGGAGTTCATCTAATACTGAAACTCAGGCTCCCTTTAATGTAGGACAAAGGCGTGCTAACCAAGAAACCTACTGACCATTCTCTCTTATCTAGAAAGAGAAGCTCTCCTGACTTCCTGAAGGTCTTAAACACTATACATGTATCCATGACCACTGGAGATCTATGTCCATATTTCATTTTGACTGTAAATGTGGCAATGCCTGTGAACCAATCAAAAGTAGATTTTTCAGAAAGATGAAATCAACTGTCACTGTCCTCCAGCAAAAAATGGAGATCACTTTTCCTCAGTTGATGTTTCTTCATTCTCAGAATCCCTCACTTTCAGACGTAAGTGCTTCGTCAACAGATTTTGTATGCCTCTCTCCAGCATAAATCCCGTAATGCAGCTGGTCATCCTTTACAGTAGCCCAGGACATCTGCTTAGTGGAGAACCTTGCTGCCCACTCTCCTGAACTGTTAACAACAATGACACCTCCTAGTCCCCCAACTCGCATCTTCATGTAGTCTAAGGCAGTGTCAGCAGCCATCTCTGGTGACATTCCTGAAAAGAAGAACAAGATAACTTCATGGTACCTGTCTTGAAATAAGTTTTAAAACTCCCTTCAAGTTTCACCCTTCCCCACGGAGCCAGCCAAATCTAATTCCTCCTTCAACTAAACTAGCAAGAAACTTCCAGCGTAGCAAAGGAACTGTTTACAGGAAGGCTCTGGACAGTTGCTAGTAGTTGCTATGATATGATGCTGCTACAAAGACAGGATTTAAATAGATTTAGATTGTAATTCAGTTTCAGTGTTTGATATAGACTAACTCATCAACCCTATGCTAAAGGCACAACATTTCTCATGCCATCATTTGAAGTGAAAAATGCCAACCTGCAAGATTCCATCAAAGGTTTATCGGAAGGCAGGTCTAAAGCATTTACAATTTGAAAAAAAACCAACACAAAACCCCACATGAAAACAATCAAAAATCTCAGTCATCTTCTACGTTCCAAATCCAGTGGCTGCAGTGGAGCTCAAAGCACGTACTTCACATTGTCATAATTTATCAAAAGCAGACAGTGGCATTACCCTTCCTGAAACTTTTGAAACTATCAGGCAAGATGAGGACTCAACATACTAGACATCAGAGAACCGACCAGCAAAGCAACCTGATCTTTTCATTACACTTAATCTGTATTAAAGGAATATTTTCTAAATAAATCAAAGTTAATGCGTACATCATACACACATGCCTGTAATAGCTGCAGAATGTTTGTTCACTACAAGTAGGAATATATATTCAGGAATGCAGTGGGCTCAGCCTAATTGTTCTAAGACATATACCATTGGTAACATCATGCAGCTTAGGTGGCAGAACAAAAACTGACCTTCATGCCTTCATTGCCTCCCTGCAAATTTTTAGTTAAAACCAAACAAAACCAGCAGAGTCAGAGTTATTCACAGCACTGGTGACTGACAGGATAAAGCTCCTTTCTCTGACGTTACGGGTGACACTGTGACTATTCAAGTCAGTGGCACTAACTTCAAAGGGTCAGTATTTCACTGTTTGATTTTTCATCAAGACAACAGCTGCCACCATAAGACAGAGATTCCAACAGCTGTTAAGACTGGCAAAGCAATTCACTCCTGAAATATGACAGTAAATTTTGCAGCATTGGTCCAAAAGAAGATATTTACTATGTGAATTACTGAAGAGCTAAACAGCATTATGAAAGAGCTCTATAGCTGTTCTTAAATACGCAACTGTTCAAAGACTCAAAAAGTTGTTATAACTTGAGGGTTTGTTTTCAGCGCCTTCATGGAAACATGGGGTGGGGGTGGAAGTCTATTGCTGACGCATTTTCCTGGCATCTGAGTTATACTTCTGGGTAGGATGAATGAAGGTAGAGCAAGCACAGGCAGGGTGAACAAGTGCAAACCAATTAAACATGCATACACGTTCATTTTCTTTTTTCTTTTTCTCTTTTTTTTTATTAAAAAAACCCACTTTTTGAGACTCATTTGCCTTTCATGCTCATTTATGACAAGCCAGATAACAGTTATCAATGCATCAGTTTTGCAATGCAGTTAACTTCAAGCCAGAGAAGAAACTGGCTTACACAGTTTAGACTAAATAGAGCTTAGAAGGCTATTCACAAATTTAATAGCTAGGGACATAATATACAGAGTAAGGGGGGATCATAATGTCTTAGAGCTTTGGGGAATAATCTGTAGGTTGTATTTTATGCGGAAACTATCACATTAGCCAAGAGATTTACGGAGAAATGCACCCATTATATGCCAACAGCTCTGTAAAGCACAACAAAAGTATTCTCAGCTGTTACTTGTCTCTCTACTTACTGCCCCTCCAGTGAAAATGTAAATTGAAAGTTTTCCAACTATTTCCAGTTCAGTTGATCTCAAAGCAAGTTACTGTACTGTCCAAAAGCTATGGCTTTCTAAAAATAATGGTGATACGTATATTAATGGTTCTTCAACTGCATGCAATACAAGTGTGTGTCTGGCTATGTTTACAGGCTGTAATATAATCAAGGGTTTAGATGACAAACTAACTCATGAAGATAAAGCTCCAAAGGGTCATCCCACAGTCAGATTATATTACAGTCACATAAGACATACTGTGTCAGCTGTTTATCACATACTCACCCAGTCAATTTAGTATATTTTCCAAAACAAAATGAAAATTTAAATCACACTTAAAACATCTTTAAAGCATTTCTGTTGCTATAATCAGAGTTGTTAAAATAAAGACCTTTACAGTTTATTAGAAAGGTGATACCCTATGCTTTCTCATTTGAGCTCTGATTATCTGTCTCTAGCCCTTCCCTATTGCTTCCCTAAATATATCTTGCTTTTACTTGTTTTCTATTTCTTTGTTCACAAAATTTTAGTTCAAAATTGGGAAAAAATTATTCAAGAAAACTTCAGTTAAATTAGACAAGAATGTCTTTCAATGTACGTTGATCTAAAGCATGATTAAGCATCAAACAGCATAGGTATTTCTGTCCACTATTTTTTAAGGCTATTTTAACTTTATTAATACTTCAGTGCTTTGTTTTGTTTTAAAGAGAGGTGATTCATCCACATACCCCTGGGAGCAACTCTTCTGACAACTGCTCTAGGATAATAGTACATAAACTGAAACCCATCATTAGGCAACGTTTCCTATCCTCATTATTTCAGCTTACAGGAAGTTTGGAATTTACCTTGCTCCATGTGATAGAGGATCAGTCGGGCTAAGACCACTTTCATAATGCTCTCCCCATGTCCTGTGGTCGAAGTGGCACCAGAACGGTTATCAGCATAACCTCCACTTCCTTTTCCGAGGGGGAAAAAGAAAAAAACAACCAAAAGGCAATAATCTGTAATACAATTTACAAGCTTTGTATTGTTTAAAATAGGTACCAAACATTTCTTCCTAAAGTTTTGGCAGTTCTGTGCACTTCTGGGAGCAAAGTGTCAGTAACAAACTTTTTTCTCCTTTCTGCCTCAGTTTCAAAAGTAAAATATATGAAAGAGATCAACAACAGCTGGATGAAATCAGTTGCCAAGTTGAGAGAGCCAGAAGACTAGTGATCTGCTTGTGGTACAAGAAGCAGAAGCAGGCCAACAATTCACAGGGATGGGCAAAAATATTTTCCAGAACAGCAAGGGACAGCATACTGAGGATCAGCAACATAGTGATGGGATGCAGAATGCCAGGTCACACAACATTATGAACTGAGAAGATAGGAAAGATGATGTTATGAGGACATTAGTCAATTAAGCAAAGTACGAGGGCAACTTATCTACAAGAGCAAAAGCAGGTAAGAGATTTGAAGAGCCTGGGCTCTAGTGAAACATTACTATGCGCCCCTGCAGAATCCTGTAAGTCCTCACCACAAGCAGAGTGTTTCTACTCTTGAACTCCCACCCCCACCTTTATTTTTTCCTCCCATCCTTTTTTTTTGCAGGCGCATTCCACACCCTGTTCTCCACCAAGCTTCCTCTTGCTCAACACCCATGTTTCTAGCACATCACCTAAGAAAAATATTTCCCAGGAGCTAGGAAGGAGCATACCACAGCATTGTAAACAAGGTACTGGAGGAGGGGAAAAATGCACAGAAGAGCAATGAAAGTTTCTTCCCTTCTGTACTTCCCTGATCAGATCAGACTCTTTCAATGGACCCTGATTTACACAGGGAAAAACACTGCCACGATCTGTCTGTAAAGGTCCCCTTTCAATAGGCTATAATATTTAAAAGGACAGCTAGCATTTCTGTATCCAATCCCGCAGATGTTTAGTAAGAGCAAAAGCTGCAAGCAAAACGCACAACAGTGCTCGGTTTCACTTGTCCTGCACAGACCTGCGTCCCGTACCACAGGAGCCCTGAACATGACTTACATAAAAGAAGGGTATTTGCAGTCAGAAATGAAGCTGAAAACCACAGTCAGAATGCAGAGGGTACCAAAGTATTAGCAACTTAGGGTGCAAGACCAAGTTAGTATTAGTTTTATGATAATCATATACTGCCAACAGCAGTGCTATTTGATTTTGGAACATGTTTTACTAAAAGTAATTATTTTCTAAACCCCAATTGAATGGTAGAACCCTGAAGCAATCAAATGGCAAGTTTGTCCCATGAGAGGAAGAAGTCTGGGGAAAGGATTTCAAGGGTCTCTTTATACTTGGATAAGAGATCTCTTAAAACATTTCCTTTATTCCAACTGCATCTATTAGGCTCTCATGCAGTCTTGTCAGGGCTCTCTAAGAACAGGATTTTACTCAAAATTACCAGTCATTTTCCAATTCTGGCTCACTGATATAACAAACAGTAATTACACCTACTTCCTTAAGTATCAAGCAAACAGCATCTTAGTATGGAACAGGCTACATTTTTTAACTTAGCTGTAATCATGGATGTACAAAAGCAGAGATTCATCACAAAGAACAGAAAGGAAACAGAAAAAAAAAAAAGTCAGCATTCAGGAAAGGACAGAAAAAAAGAAATTCCCATCCCCATTTTCCAGACAGAAAAGTGCTGGATGATGATAATGACAGCACCATACCTCTACTCCCAATCCTTACTGGCAATCTCCATGTTGTGTTAAGGAGCTTGAGCTTTGATACACTTGAATGTTAGACCTCCATTTCAGCTGTACCGGAATGTGTAGTATTTATTTTTTTTTTCTTTAAATGAGATACCTCCAAAAAATGAGAAGCAAGACCCTGTACCTATACATGCTGTGTCACCAACACGGCCAATCAGCTTATTAGAGAGTCCTCCAGTGGATGTTGCACAAGCTACATTTCCTTCACTGTCTACAGCAACGGCTCCAACTGTTCCAAGGTCTCTGCCAAGAAAAACAGTTCACAAAATTAGGTAGAATTAAAGCGTACCTGTCAAAGCATGTTGCATTTATTCTCCAGATAGCCTTAAAAAAAAAGATTACTGCAAAAACATTGCTGCTCATCATAAAACTACTTTTAACATGCTTCTCATTACAAAAGTAACAAGCAATATGCAACAATTCTCATAGCTTTATATTTTAATAGAATAGAAAACACTCAATTATTTTTTTTATTCCCCCCCCCCCATGACTTGTTTACCTTCATAGCACTGAAACTTTGACTTGGGGAGGAAAAACCCAGCAAAGCAAAAGCACACAGGGCAGAAATATTTCTAGCCATCTCAATTCTGGAGTAGTTTTTTTGGCTGTGACACACCTGACACAACTTTCCCCTAAACAGAACTCAAAGATGCAAGAATTGTCTCCACTGTCTTAACAGGAGGTTAACCGGAATTCTTAATGACAATGCACATAAACAAGCAAATACAAAAAGGACAGTAATGTTGTGTATGCACTGAATCATTTCCTTCCTGTTCCTCCTCTTTCCTCTTCCTTATTCCCCTAAATGTTTGAATGCTACACACACAACAACAGAAAGTTATTTATATGCCTTTCAACTAGTATTGTTCACAACACATCATTAATACATATTTTCATCTTTGTACTCTGCAGCTATGCAATCTTGAGATTTAAATCACTTGGCCAGTTGAATCTGTTGAAACCACACATCAGCTTAAAAATCTTCATGCGCTGAAGAATACAGAGGTCTCAACTACTGCTTTATTTTTTCAGCACAGCAAAGTCATATATAATAGGCTGCTTAAAATATACATGTGTATTCATACCCAGAGAAAAAAAAAGGCTGTTGTAACTTACTGTAATAGTTGCTGCACTGAGAAGCAACACATTACTGACAAGCAACAGTTTAGAGTGTCCACATATTCTGATCTTGGCAGTTCATGTAGAAACATGAAACAGTATCTGGCTAGAAGAGGCATACCAAAAAAATCTACATCCCTCCACAGAGGAAAAGAATTTTTGACAAACCTTCAAGGAACTGCCCAACAGGTGGCTGGAACAGGAATACCTTTGGAAGTTGCCTGCGCACTGATGAGGGTCTCTCTATAGCCCCACAAAAATCTAAGCTAATTAAGTCAGACAGCCTTTGTGTACCCTGAAACCCACAGCCAACTTCTCAGAGAACCAACTTCCTGTTCCCTCCTGCTTATGTAAAATATCAGACTGTCAGTCCCTACACTTCATTCACAGCAATTCAAAGTTGACTGATGAATCACAGGCCTTACAAACTGCTCTGACATTTATGTGGAGACGGACCTCATCTCAAACTGATATGACGGTGCAGATGGGCTTCCCACCCATCCATCTGTTACAAATGGTTCGCTGAAAAGAATATTAGTAAATTCAGTACTCCTTTGCAGACTTATGTGGCACCCTTCAACCAACTGAAGTTAGATCCTCCTGAGAAATTAAGAAAGGTCCATCCACATGTACATTTTCCTAGGTATGTATCTACCTTAAGCAACTGTGAGAATAATGAAAGTACACAGATCACATACGCAGCAGCTACCTGTTTTGGTGCAAGAGCTCAACTGGCAATAAATAACAAAGTGAATGTGTCTGACATACCTTATCTGCGGTGGAGCAAACGGACAACTACACTCTATTTCCTACTGTCCCTTTAAACTTCTTTATTGCTTCAGCGACACGTTTCCTTTGTTCAACTTCAGAACAAAGGCAAAGAAGATACAAACAACCTGTTGCATAGCTAGGTGACCCAGAAACATTACTAAGGCAGGCAAAACTGTCCAAGTAGAGATAACATATTACAATCACCTCTCTGTTGTTAGTCAGTGACAGCAGCAAGAACCGCAATGAGTACCTGTAGTATACCAAGGATGCTACTAGTAGTAATGATTTTGTTCAATCAAGACTTATTCTTATGTACTGCATACACTGTGATACAGAATGGATGTGGGATTTGTTCATTCCATTTTGTCTCTTTCATTATCCAGTACTCATGAAGCTACTTGCAGTTATTCTATCCCCATTCAACTAATGAGGCATCTGCTATTTTGTCTCTTAGCCCTACATCAGTAGTAGGAGTTTCTGTGAATTGCTGTCAGGGTCCTCATTAATTCATACCTCCTCGAGTTACGCTTGCACTGTGATTCACAGGGGGGCTAGTAGCCCCTCTGCTGCCTTTCTCTGGTGTTCTCAGGAAATCTCCAGCAATTCTTGACAAAGGTATGGTCAGAATCTTTGGAGTGAGACACTGAAGATTAAACAAACCACATCTTACTTCTCAGCAAAAGGCATACAAGATGCCATGTTGTACATGCAATGGCATCATAAGCTTTTAGCATAAACAAATGCAGGCTTCTAACAGCAGGAGTGAAAGGTCTCTCTTGTGGAGACACAAAGCTTCGCTCAGAAAGCTGGAAACCCCCAAGGTTTCCAACACTGTTAGGACCAGAGGACTGGAAGTAAATTACACACCAACCTTCCAATTCCCAGTATGATCTGGTATTATGTTGCCAGTGACTAATACTCCTTTGCCTTCTGTCTGTCTGCCTCAGGCAAGTTTCTGCATAATCACTGCAGACATAACATGGAAAAAGAACATTCCACATGTGATACAGGAACAAATGGGCTTGCATAAAAAAAAAAAAAAAAAAGACCTGTTTTCAGCTTTGTGAAGTCGTGCTGATGTTTTGGGCACTGGCTGTCAGAAAAGGAATAGTGTGGCTAAGAAAACAAGAAGTCTTGAGTCCTCCAGAAACACACAAGCCTTCTATTATGAGATATTCCAGAACAAGACAATGCTGAAACTGAAGATGCCTAACACTGTTGTAAAGGAAAAAAATATATCATTAATCTGTTAGAAAGAAGGAATGGAGACTCAGATGCCATGCCATTCCAACTTACATAGTCAGGAGACCAACTGGCAGTAGGAGCTACGCCATCCTCAAAATTCTTCAGAATTAATTATAATACCACACAGTCCTTGGACAGACCAGAGAACAAAAGAAAACTTCTGTTGGATATAAGATGAACTACAATTGAGACTTTATGGTCAAGGAACAACTTCACTTTGTTTACAAGACCATATTTACACTTGCCTCATGAATTTGTTTTTCCCTCTAGCAATTTACTGAAAGTAACATATAGCTTGTAGTTTATAGCCTCATTTCATGGACTTTAATTAACGTGCCCACAGAAGAAACTTCCTCCTTCTGATCTACAATTCCTTCAGCTCTGCTTCTCCTGTTACTACTTTTCACTGAACAGAGAAACAACATATAATAAAGCACTTATGTAATACAGTGTTTTCCTATGTCACAACCATTGACATACAAATGGTAGCTCAAAACAATTTAGTATTTATGCCTACCTCACAGGCATAAAAAACATTTCTGACATCTGATGATTCTAATTCCTTTCTTATCCACCTCATCTACTTCTCTCTATGAGACTTGCTTATTTTTCCAGTGACTTCCATTTTGCTGTTATGCAATACCATCCAGTAGCATCTCTTTTCACACCCACCACCACACTGAAATTCTTCATCAATTTTTTCATTCCTATCTACAATAACCAACAGACACAGTCAACGCAGAAAGACTTATGGTCAAAATCTGATGTTTAACTACCTAATCCAGTTTAAAGACAAACCTGATCATCTACCTAACCAAGATCAACTTTTTTTTTTTTTTTCATGGACTTGTTTAAAAACGTGAACTGGAGATTTTTTACAATCACAGTTCTTCCATGGAAAAGAACTAAGCGATACCTGCTGTTTGTAAAAGCTGCTCTATGTACTTCTATAACCAGTAATTTCAAGACCAATAACAAGTCCTAGCTTTGGGCTCCATTAAAGCCACAAAACCTATACTATGGCAAAGTGACTGACTATCTTCTTAAGCATCAACATGTTTGTTGAAGTTTGTTCCAGTCACCTACACTTAAGCAAATTCACTGAAAGCTTCATTTTTTCATTACTTTCACTGAGGACATACTGTGAAGACTGTATCAGACCATCTTTGGTTTGTTTGGTTGGTTGTTTTTTTCCTGTGGTTTTGTTTTTGTTGTTGCTTTGTGTGTTTGTTTTTTTAACTGACAGCACAAATTAAATTACCTGAATTTAAAAAGAAAAAATATTTCACAAAAATCCTACTTCTGAAACTCTTCAGGGTTGGAATCTGGCTCAAGGTTCTTCTTCCATCTATCCCGGGATCTCTCAGTTATGAGTTTCTCCCCTGGAGTCTCAGGAATACCCATGGCCTGAGCAAACAGGTGTGCACCATGGTCAGTCAGGAGCATGTGCTTCGTCTGCAGAAGACAGACAAGAGATTCATTGACAGTTCTTGTTTTGCCTTCTACTGAGCAGCTTTGTATAATCACTTTTTTATTTTTAGAAGTATCCACACAGAGAAAATTCCAAATTTTGTTCTATTTCTAAACTTTCTAGATTTTTATGCCTATACCCTCTTCCACTAGTTGAAAAATTTTTCAGCTGTCCAAAACACAGATACAAATTTCATCATTAGTAGAAAAGAACTGCATTTATCTATTTAATGCTTATTATAACAGGGGAAGATTTCCTCTTTTGCTAGATTACATGCAACTTCTTTGTACTGTTTCTAGTCAATCATCAAATCACAACTGTTTTGTCCAGCTAACTGGAAGATCTACAAGGATTTTACTCACAAGGAAAGAATGGTAAATAAATTCCTGTTCTATTTGAGTCTTACACCTTGTAAAAAAAAAAAAAAAAGCTGAATATCATATGCTAAGGTGTTTCTTAACATCAGCTGAACCATTTTATTTTAAATATTTCTTTCAGCTAGCTGGTACTCTTACAGACCCAGATGTTTAAATTTAAGAACAGAATACTGTTCTAACAGGTTTGACTAAAAAATGTTTGCCCTCGTCTAACAACATTTGCAGAAGCTCTATTTTGATTCCTTTATTTAGCAAAACACTTAGATCAGATTTTAAGTCAACAACCTTAGTTAAATCCATGCTGCAAAGCCTGTACAGCTTGGTTAATTCATATTTTAGCAAAAATTGCCAAATAAATTTGTTTCATTAATCCTTATACTTTATTAGGAGCTCTAAAATCTCATTTTTCTTTTTTAAAATATCTATCTAAAAACAAGCATCAACTTCTTGGACCACTACACAGCTGTTAATTGCTTATCAGGGGACAGGAAGGATTTAGAGGAACGGTGGTCTGAGTATACAGTATTGGAGTAATTTCAGAGCACAGAACTTAACTTCAAACAAGCTTTTAAGTCCATGCACCAGCACAGCACACAGATACCACCTAAGGTCCAAAAAGTAGAACCACATGATGCTAGAGGCAGCAGGCCTGTAGAGCCTTGCACAGCACTGAAGTGACACATACTCTGCTACTCTCTGTGTTAGGCCAGAGGCTGGGCATTTCTGTGCCATGCTGCATTCCACAGGACACTTACAGTCTCAAAGCTTCGAACTTTCAAGATGTGGCAGCCCATCAACTTCTGTTGATTTCTAAAGCAACAACAAGGTATCACTACCATGACCAACCCATAGCACTGCATTGTTTTAAAGGATTCCAGTCGAACACCTTCCCAAGCCACAGACACCATTCTCTGCTTAAGCCTATTACGGCCTCTGCACTAACCCCTTCAGATAGTTACAGAAGCAGGAACTGTGACTAGCCTTTAGAAACATTCCTGATGTTGTGGCCCTAACATCAAACCTTTTTGAAAACTAAATGCCTTTTTATCAACAAATTAAGTCCTCAATTCACAAGGGCATTGCTTTAGGTTACAAGAATAAGGGTACAAGGAAGAAGTCCTTTGTATATGTGGAACAGCGGGCAACAGGCTTACATGCCGAGTGATGTTACCAGACGATAAAAAACCCGCATTCCTAACAAAGCTGGTGTTCTTCGACTTGGAAGCCAACTTCTTTGTGCTACACTGCCCCCCTCTGCCGCTGCCACTAAACCACCAGAAGCACAGCATCCAACAATTCAAACTGGTTTGGGGCAGGGGGGTAGGTGGGTGCGGGGGGTGGGTGTTGGTGGGCTTTTTTGTGTGTGGGCTTTTTGGGGGGTTTTGTTGCGGTTGTTGTTAGGAAATACATCGAACTTTTCTTTTGATGTTATCTGTATCAGAAGGTTATGTGCTCCATCACTTGCTTTTCTTCAGCAATTAAGACTCTATCCTTTAAATAAGTTTAAAATAAAAAATGAAGTTTTATTGTAGAAATGGAAGTTATTTCTTAAAACCTTTTCAAAGGTTTCTCTCCCATATGCAGATTCTGATAATATACCCACCTTCCTGAGCTGCATAAACAAATCCTTGCATATAGAGGAATAAGCTTCTAAAATAGGGTGGGGTTTTTTTGCAGTCCACTCTGAAACGAAGGTATTTCAAGGATAATTTGTTATTTCTCTTAAAAATACCTTGTCAATCAGAAGAGCTGGGAGAACATTGCCAAATAACCCAAAAGCACATTTTGCTGTCTCATCCTTCTTCTACAGTTTCACGAATATGTTTGCTTAAAGTGCCTAATTTATCTGGGACACATTTATACAAACTAATCCAAAATGACAAATAAATTAAAAAAAGGGGGTAGGGTGGGGGTGTTCCAGAGATCTTGGTAACAAATAACAAATTTTGACAAGTTTAGTTAATTTTATGCGAAACAGGGCATCCCCCAAATTTCTGCAGCTGGCCTGAAATTCAGACCATCACTGTTTGTTATTTAACAATCCTGCCAGTGTGCAGAGCACAGAAACAATCTGTACCTTTGCCTTGAGAAGTCTATGTTCTAACCTAAATTCTCCTTTCTCTCAGGTAAAGGGCTGTATGATATAGTAGGGAAAAACATATACACAGTTCACATACACCAATGAATCAGTGCTCTAACGTTCGCGAGATGCACATCTAATGATGTGCTGGAGCTGAGGGGGATTACATGCCTCATCTAAAAAACACAAAACCAAAAAACCCCACAAAAAATCCCCCAACCATTTCGATGTATCATTTTATTTTTGTTCACTACAAACAGGAATATTCAACAGGACTTCAACTGCTTTCTCAAGGATTTGTTGAATTAGTTAACATGCTGAAAGCCTTCCATGTCTAGAGGCTGCCATGTTCAATGGCGTATCACAAATGGAAGTTATTCTGGTGCCCTCCTTTCTTCTACCCCATGAATTTGGGCAAGTTTGAGCGCGGTGAGAATATGACAGCACACAGGATGTGTGCAACAACCTAGAAGAGCTACTCTGGCCACCAGATGGAGCCCATATTGTTCCATAATAGTAATGGAAATAAACTACAAGCAGGTGGGGAGGGTTTTATTTGTTTGGTTTTGGGAGCTGTGTGTTTCAAAATTCCTTAAGGCAGTGAGGCATCTCAAAACCACGGGGAAATAAGCATCCTAACATGCTTAGGATCCCAAGAAAACTATAGTCTTATTACCCATGGGTTACAGAGTTAAAAACATTTTTAATTTTGCACAGTAAACCAAAAAAAAATGCTCTGAATGTATTGTGAAATAGCATGGGTTGGTGTCCCAAAATTCCTGCCCAAGATGAACAGGAGAGTAACATCAGTTGCCTACAGGAAAGCTGTAGAGGGACTTTTTACAAGGACATGTAGTGATAGGACAAGGGGGAATGGCTTTAAACTGAAAGAGGGTAGATTTAAATTAGATATTAGTAAGAAATTCTTCACTGTGAGGGTGGTGAGGCACTGGCACGGGTTGCCCAGAGCAGCTGTGGATGCCCCATCCCTGGGAGTGCTCAAGGCCAGGCTGGATGGGGCTTGGAGCAACCTGGTCTGGTGGGAGGTGTCCCTGCCCATGGCAGGGGGCTGGAACTAGATGATCTTTAGGGTGCCTCCTGACCCAAAGCATTCTACGATCAGTTGGTATTCCCATTTAAAATACTGGACAGAGAAGCAGCAGAAACTCACCTCAAGATATATCAAGTAATTGAGGCCAACATTTACATTTGAACTCTGTCCAAATTCAAAAACTTCTGTGTAGATGACAAACAGTAATATACTTTACCACAAAATTTCATAATTTAGGGCTACACAATTATACTTTGTCCTGCACAGTTTAACTTTTTGATTTCCTTTCAAATTTAGCCTAAATATTTTTGAACACCAGAAGCACCACACAATGACGAGAAAGACCTTGTAATAGACAGACAGACAGACAAAGGAGAGGTTTTTTGTTTTGCAGAGGGGTGGGTTTTTTTGTTTTAAAAAAACACTTTGGAAAGTTATGCTCTGAACAACCAACCGTGTTGTTTTGACTTTACTCTTGTGGACTTAAATGGGATTTTGTCATGGAGAAGACAACAAGAACAAAAAAAAAAAAATAATAATCAGTGATTCTGGAATACGAACTGGGCATTAAAAGAAGTTATCTACACAAAAAAATAACAATAAAAAACCCCAGTAAACTAAACCTACAACAATTCCCCCAACATGCCAGAAGATGTCTTCACCCCAACCCTCCCACCTACATTCTCAAACTTTGAAAAATCTGGTCTTGTGAAGCTACAGGTATTTATTTGTTCTAGCTAAATGACAGGATAAAACCCATATGAAGGAACAAAAAGCTTATCCATCACAAGTTTTAAGATTGTCTTCTGGTAGACATACATTTCACTGAAGTATTTATATTAAATATCTCAGTGATATCACTTTAAAAGTGATAATTTAAAAGCAGAACTACCCTCCAGTTAAAGGCAAAAATAATTCTTATTTTCTTTGGAGGCTGTTGAGGACAAATTACATTTCAATCATCTTTATAGATCACCAAAAGCACTTTCATTTCCTCAGAAGTCACTTTGAAAGGTCAAAGAAACATAAATCCTCTTTGTTAATAAGTGTTTTTGCAAATATGAACCCTTTTCAACAATGGGGCAGCTACACTAGTGGGACAAAAAATGTAAACTCCAAACACAGTGCAAACTTTTTGAATGGTAAAACAGATAAAACATATCACACAAATGACCTGAACCATACCAGTTGCACCATTTCTGAAAGACCAGAGTGGTCTGCTGTGGCAGATATTAGAGGGACTTAGTGCAGAAAGGTAGATCGATTTTCCTGCCCTGGTAAGTTTAACTCTCTTGGAAAAATCTGTCACCATCACACGGTGCTAAAGTTATCTTCCATGCATGGAAGACCACAGCTTTGCACTAAGGCTACCATCTGATCAGGGCACAAAGGAAAAGGCTACCTAGAACAATGTAAGACTGTGTTACATGGCCAAACATGTTATTAGGCCACTTAATTCGGCTCCATATAGTTGCAAAGTCAACAGTATACTGTCCAGCTTTAATCTTGCAAGATCAAGCAGAAGACACAGTGATAGAAAAAGCAAATGAACAAATAGCCCTCTAAAATCTTTTAACATCAGCAGTGCAGCTACAGGAGATTGACATGCATAGGTCAATTACTCCTTGAGCTTCCAATTACATGGCAGAACTTATTTATTAAAAATAGCATTCTAAGGAAACATATCTCTCAAAACCACTTGAAATAAAAGTTCTTCTTGGTCATGACCATAGTTTCCAAACACTACCATTCATTTCTCCCTTCTTTCCTGCTTTAAAGCACTACACAAAATTAATCATTGAGGTCTATCAGTATACCAGATGAAGTTCTAAGGGAAAAAATGCTTCACCCTGAAGTGCATACTCAGCATACCTTTTCCATGACAAGTCGAGCAAGTTTTATTGGGTTTGCTATGCATTTAACTGCAGATACTGCTCCAGAGTCTAAATTTTTTCCATCCATGATAATGGCATCCATTTCTACTTCACCTTTTTCATTTAGAACAGATCCACAGCCTAAAAACAAAAACACAAAAGAGCAAACAACAACAACAAAAAATAATCGGAGGAAGGGAAAAAGAAGAATGTCATTAAGAGCTAAACATCCAGTGATTCAGTTACTAGATCTCATCAAGCAAGCTTTCTCTTTCCCAGTTTGTTCTCTGACTTATTGAAAGTATCTCCGGAAGACTAACAAAACAGCAGAAACAATGCTGAGTATAACCACAAAATCCAACCGTTAACAGAGATCTCACAGGGTACAACATCTACTTTAAAACTTATTTTCGTAAGATTAAAACCACACTTCCAATCCCACCCAAATTGACATAATAGCTATGAAAGTTAAAACGACAATCATGAATAGAATACTTTATCCCTCAGATAACTTCAAGTACACATAGAACTATTTTATTCTTACAATCCTTCCAAAGGAGGACACAACATAGCCCAACAAAATAGTATAGTGCTTGATTCTATCAACAGATTAACATCACACAGTGCTCCAAGAAACTGCCAAAATTGATGGAGCAGAATAAAAGTGTGCACTCATTACTGTAACAAAAGCTTGAAATAAGAAGTTCTTCCTTACCAAATAAACACACTAGATGAAGGAATTAAAAAAAATAAAAATTAAGTAATAAAATGTTGGGTAGTTTCCTTCTATAATTATCAGTGCTATCACTAACCTAATTGAAAATTAATGACATACAAAATGAGACAATGCAAATAGGTTGTTTTTTTTTAAAAAAAATAAAGCTGCTAACTGTATCACAAGGGAATAATCTGTTGTAAGACATCAAGTGCACAAGCCTTGCTAATAAGGATGGAGAAGATTAAACCCAGAAAGAAGTAAAAATAACCAAAACAAAACATGGCAGACTTGCACAGTAGCTCAGGTAGAAAGACCTGCATTGTGCAGAACTAAAACATGGGGGTTTTTATTTCTGTTAAACCAACACTAAACCAGGTCAGAAACCACTGTTAGCAACTGTTGACATAAGACTTCCATACCAGTGTACTTCAGACCTGAATATATGAAGTTAAATTCCCTGTTACAGGAAGTATCAAAACCCTGTAATCCTCCTCCTGTAATCTCCAAAGCCCTTCCTGCCACACAGACACACCCCCAAAAAGTTATTTTTCATCCCTCTTGATCGCATAAATTATTCCAGAGTTCAGTCCTGCATCATACATGACATTATTATTTCTAGACTATACTGACTATAAAAAGTTTACAGGTAACTGCCTTATGCCACCTGTGTTAACACATTCTTCCAGCTTTTCATTTAACTGGTGTAAGAAGTCTTTTTTTTTTTTTTTTTTTCTTAAATAAACCCTGCCATACTCTTTTAACTTCCTTTGACAAGGCTGGCTCTCTAGCCCATGATCATAACATTCCCATTGGAACTAGGGTAACCCCTTCTCAAGTATCAATGATCAGAATCATGGTTCCAGGGGAAGCTCTACCAGTCCCCTTCATCACTGCCTTAATAATATCCTATGTCTACTGGACATCTCTCATGGGATACATTTTAGGATTTCCTAGAATTTCCCGAGCAGAAAACCTGCTTCCTACAAAAGCCTCCTTTCACAGCTGGTGAAAAGAGACAGGTGCCCTCTTAAGAGCATCCCACTTGCCTTAGAGAGCTCTATAGCCACTCCTTCTCATACTGCTGACCGCCATCAGTCTGTACACCATGGCAAGCAAGACACTAAACTGAACTTCAGGTTATCTGAGGTAGGATGAATCCTTCCTTCTGTGGTTACAGGCTGCCTTTTCACCTGCCTTCCAGCACAACGGGTATGGACTACCTGCCTCCGAGACTGAAAAAGCAAGAAAGCTTGGCTCACTTGTGGAGCAAAGGGCAGGGGGAAAAAAACCAAAGAGACAACAGAAGACAGAAAATCTAAGAGACACAAATAACAACCATGTCTGACATTAGGCAAATCACAGTAGGGGTACTGAAAAGAATACTCTGATTTCCTCTATCTACAGATAGATAAATCTGTCCTCTGTCCTGCAAAGGCTGAGGAGGAAAGAGCATGAAAGGATCACTATAATGACAGTTCCTAGATCTGGAGCACTCATACCAAGCCAGTTAATACTGCTAGCCAAAGATATGCCATAAAGGAAATATAACCAAGGCTGCTTCCTTATCACAAGAGCAGAACTTGATGACTTCATTGTGCTGCACAACCACTAAAATGGTAGTTTTAGGCAAGAGTATAGCTTCTGACCCCCTCCACCAAGCCTACATTAAGATGCATCTCCACAGCATGGCTAAACCTCACTCAAAAAAGGACACGATTTAATCTTTAGGCCCATTCTTCCCATTCTTTATTGCTGCGTCTTAACAATGTCTGTGTTTTCCTAGAAAGTACTACAGTAAAACTGATGTATCTTTTACAAAGCTAAATACCACACAGCGAGTTTTAAACCGCCACTCCAATCAGGGCTCCCTCCTCATTTTTGCTAGCTACTGAGAGTAGCTGTATGTAATGAGATATGTGTATGTATCTAACTAGATATATCTGTAAGCGATTACCAGGCTACTTGCCATTTAGATCAGCATAGTCAAACCTGAACAAGGGTGTTAGGCTCAAGCCAAGTTAAGTAAAAGTTAAATGAGAGAATGCCACTCTGATGTTAATTATATAATAGTACACACCATACTGCTAAGTCTGCTTCATGATTTCAGCATGAATCCTCTAAGAAAACAAACAACCATGTTCAACCCAAGTCAGTAATAAAGCAACGAAAGTTCCAGGTGAAGTACAAGCTCCCCCCTGCTTTCAACTACAAGGTGAGAAGGAACAACAGAATCTCTGCAAACTAAGTGTGCACATAACTAATAGCTACATTATCTAAAACACTGAACACTAACAAGTCAGACTTTCCGTGGTCATTCCTGACATACCTTGGTGGGGGCAGGTAAATATTGTCACTGAAATTCATCAAGATAATAAAATTGAGGTCATACAAAGAGAAGAAAAATATTCTACTGTTGACATTAACTATAATCATTAGGAAATCCAGTTATGAACCCTTACTGTATAAATTCATGACTCATATACCATTACTGCATTAATCTGTAATGTTATTTACAAATGCACTAATTGCAAGCATTAAGAGAAATCCACCTAAAATCCCCAAGAACAGTATTCCTCTGGCAACAGGTACACATTAAGGCTTAAACATTGCTGCAAGCTGTATTCAAGGGCCTTAAACATGAACATTAACTAAGCATATATGCCAATAAAGAGTCCATGTCTTACAACTGAACATGTGGCACAGTAATGGGAGAAGATTTACAGAAGATATGGCACCACAAGAATGAAACGGCAGGTATAAAACACTGAAAAATGAGAAAAGAGTAACTCATCTACCTAAGTGTAGTCATCAGAAACCATAGTACATACTATGCTATTTTATTACAGAGAAATAAACTATTTTGTGACATCAGCATTTACCCCATGCAACGTGCAAAAATAAAAAAAAAAATGCAAGCCGGCATTTTTAGAGGCATGAAGGCAAAACACTTGAAAGAAATGATGATTCTAAACCTACTTCATTCTTGAATAATTACCTGCATTAAAATGAGGATCATCTTCCATTGATCGTACTGCCTCCTCAACAGCATCTAAGGCACTGCCTCCCTGTTTCAGGACGCCATAACCTCGCAGTGCAGCCCTGACAACACCGGCACGACTTCCCTCTTCTCGTTCTTTAAAAATCCGGCCAGCTCCACCATGCACCACAATGACAGGCTTCATCCTGCCAAATTCGTCCCAAGGCTTTCAGCTGTGCACACAGATTACTGGTAATTAGCCTGTTTTGGAAAGAAGAGTCTTTAGCATGTGATCCCTTCTACATGGAGAGGGACTTGCAGTTTAGTTAACAGATAACGCGCAGTCTGACTGCAACCATTTTACCTTTCAGGAAGCTCAGTACTCACGTGATGAAACTCCCAATTCAAGTCTGGACTGGAGGATGCCCCAGGCAACTTGATGCAACTTTGCAGCCAGCCAGGCTTTGAGTAGGGAGCTGGGCCTGGTGGCCTCTGAAGGCCCCTGAGTTACTCTACAGCCCGAGTTACTCAACAATCTGACGATTTAGTGTGATCCCTGTCCGGTATTCCAAGTTACACAGAGACGAGCACCTGAGTAACCCTTGATCCTGCTAACTGCGCTTCACGTTTGACAGACAGCCCCACTGTTTGAGTACAGCAATATAACCAGCAATAATAAAAAAAAAAAAAAGCACCTGACCTGACCTACATTAACAGCTTAACCAGCCCTTCTGCCTGGACTTCAAACCTCTGACCTCTTGCAAGATTTTGTACTTCACACAGGAGAACAAGGCATTCAAACCTGGCAGTCAACAGTCTGTTACTGTTTGCAGCCTCCCATGAGCAAAAGAACGTCGCCACACACCTGCGGCAGCGGCAAATGTGCTTCTGCTTCCAGAAAAAGGCAAAGGAGAAGGAGCCTCATCTCCCACCAAAATCTAGGGCACCCCACAGAGGAAACTCTCCATGTGAAAACAGCTTCTCAGGGCCAGATATTTTTGGAGGCTGTAAAGAACAAAATCCAACAGCCTTTCCCTCATCCCTCACACAAGCCCTTCAAGCAGCGACCCCCTGCAGCCCGGCCGCGGGCACCCTGTTGTCAGGAGCGGCGACCGCTCCCCGGGCAGGCGGCAGCGGGAACGCACCGGCGGCACCACCAGCCCGGGCCGTTCGGGCGTTGCGGCCTGCGGGGGGTAGAAACGTCTCCATTTTCACCGAGGATCCCGTAAGCGACGCCTTCCAAGTTTTTATGTCAATCGGTTGCAACGCTCTTCCCTCCGCAAGGGGCAAGGGAGAAGGGACCAGCAGGGGCTCTCCTCAACCGCGGATAACCCCTACCGGGGCACCGCGGCGGCTCCTCAGCTCGGGTCGGGCCTGGACCGCGCCCCGCCGGGCCGCCTGCCTGTCTGTCTTATCTGTCGGCCTGCCCGCCCGCCTGCCGGCCTGCCTGCCCGCCGGGCCGCCTGCTCCCGGCGCTCCCGCGCTCATTCAGCCTCGCCCGCCCTCACGGAGAGCGAGAGCGCGGACGCGGAGCCCACCTGCAGCGCCCCGTCCCCCACGACAGCCCGCGGCAGCCGAGCGCTGGGCGCGCTCCCGGGCGGGTACCGGCGGCAGCACCGAACGGCCCCAGCCGCAGGGGACGCGCAGCGCGGCGAGGGGCTGGCAGCCTTTTCCCCAGCGGCGCCGCTACGGGCAGCCGCCCTCAGCAGGCATGGCGCCACCCGCCCGCGCTGAGAGATGCCCACAGTTAAGATGGCGGACTCCGACCATTCCTACCTCGGCAGGGGGCCGGGCGCCGCGGCTTCGGGGCTGGCGGGGGCGGGCCGACGCCCGGCTGCTTGGCTGAGGGCGCCGCCGCGTCGTGCCCTGCCTCCCTCAGCCGCAGGCTCCCTCAGGGCGGGAGGGAGTTGCCGGGCTGCTGCCACCATGCTGTGGAGAGCAGTATCTGCGACGTGACACCACCTTGTCACCCACCACCACGCCATCTCCCCTCGCGTTTAAGTAGAAAAATGGCACCGACACCGCATGGCCTGTCCCGTGTGCCCACCCTTCCCCTCCTCTCACCGGGGCGGGAGGCTGCGGGGTGCCGGCCGGGGCGTGCGGCCGCGGGCAGCGGGGGCTGGGGGGGCCTGGCCCGCCCCGGGGGCACGGCCCCGCCGGGGGTGAGCTCGAGGTGGACACTTAGATCAATGCCAAACTGACAGTAACAGCAAGAAAACAAGCTTGCTGTTCATTAGTATTTTTTTAAATTGTAGGCTGCTGGTGGAACAAATGTTCACTATAAAAAGAGCTACAAAAAACCAACGTTCTTCCTGAACAGGAAAAATACTTGTAAAACAGAGCTCATTTTTTTTAAAAAAAAAATATTCAAAGTTTCTTACCATTGTAGTAAAAAATACCAACAAAAATTTCTCAAAACTTACACCACCTCTACCCCGCAAGCAGCCAGCCTTCTTCCTCGACCATTCCTACTTGGCTCACCGCTGCTTCCCATCTTTTTCTGCCGTTTTGCCGCTCTAGGCCACAGGGAGACCAGCAGATGCCATCTGCCATGGCTGCCCGGAGAGCCATGGTGACACAGCTGTGCAAAAAGACAAGGATTTATGGCAATGTGCAGTCACTCAATTTTAAGATCTGTTTTAATCCTGAAGGTTGGTTTAAAATGAATTAGTGTGTTTTAATTAAAAGGAACTACCCTGGATGGTTTTTCATGGTCACTGATAGGATTAGCAAAGAGGAATTTAAATTTTGTATGTGAGTTATTTGAGAGTATCGCTTGCTTTTATAGAGTATTTATCTTGCTTTGAAAGGTAGTATCGAAACAGCAAATGGATACTGGTTAGATTAAATAGTTTAGAATAATTATTTCAATTGTTTGCATCGACAGCTGAACACTAGATTTATATAGTAACCTTAAGTTGAAATGTTACTATTAGTCTAACATTGTTAAGATTCAACAAAGCGTGTCTCTTGACAGAACCGGAACAATCTGTTGCTATATCAGTTTTCCACTGTAAGCCCTCTTTGGCTGCTGCCTTTGCCTTTGTGGTCAAATCATTTAATATTCTTTTAAAAATGCTGTAAAGCTTTTCAGAACTTACTGGGAAGTATTATTTTTAGGTTTATAACTGTTATGTAGTGTGGGAAAATTACTTGGGGGGGAATTGGAGAAAACCGGGACCTAACAGAAGCATAGTATTACAGAAAGCTTTTTAGGGTAAAATGCAGTTATCGCTTTCAGGATGGCTGACATACACGAAATCTGCTTTACCACAGGTCCTTAAGCAACACACCCTGCCATCTCAGCACCTGCAGACAGGAGTAACATAGGGTGGAGCAGAGTGGAGACACCACAGCCATGCTCTTTTGTACTCCCTGTAAGAATGGGAACTTGGTGGTACCACACAGCTGATAAGATGAAAAGATGTCTGCTGCTGAGCAAGTAATTGTGGCAAAATTGCTTTCCTCAGATGAGATGATCTCATTGTAATACTAATGCACACCTCCGTCCCAAAGTTATCTGCCTCCGAGGTACTACCACACCTCACTGGGCACCCGATACCAATCAGTAACAAAAATATGTTTGACTAGAGTCACTGAAGCTCCACCTAAATGTAAAGAAAATGAACTGTTCTTGAACTGAAATAAGTCCAAAAGGGGGGGAATTGTTATCTACACTTCTGAATTACCAAACTGATTTAGTGTTTAACTGTATGTTAAATATTTATGCGCACAAAGTTTAGGTTGAGCTGACCCACCCTCTAAACTTGTCAAAATTGATGAACAAAAGGACTTCTTTATCAAGGGAGTCAACCTTGGGGGACAAAGAACAGATGGGGAAAAGGACACTGTTACATAAATTGTGCAGAGAGAAGCCTCCAAGTGAGAAAGTTCTGGCCAAGCTGATAAGGCGAAAGGACAAAAGTAACTGTGGTAGAAGATCATGACCTCCAACTCAAATAGCCCTCCCGAAAGAGGGCAAAACCCTGCTAGGAGAGCATGTGTAGTTAGTGAAAAACTTCAATAGTGCTATCTGAGGTTGTGTACTAATTTGCATGAAAAGTGAGAAACTTTTAACCAGTCCTGTGTTTGATAATATGAAGTAAAAAAGTAAGCAAAGTAGGGAAAAAGTTAGGGAAGACTCCATTGTAACTTCTGGGATCAGTTGACGGACTGAACCTGTCTTCCCCTTAGGGACACCTACTGGGTAAGAACTTTATGACTAACTCATGGTAGCTGTTATTAAGTGTGTTGTTTTAAGCTTGCTTTGCAGTCAGTTTATTATCACCGGCAATCTTTGAACCTTATTGTGTCACAAACTTGTATTTTGTGTAACAAAAATCTTCAGCTGAAGTTCATTTTGTATAGATCTCCAGAGATTTGAGTAGTTGTTATAAGGGATTTGAGCAGTAGTTATTAGGGATTTGAGGAGTTGTTATAAAGGATTTGACTCAGTGACGCTGTCAGTGGGGGTCCCTGAATAGGAATCAAATCACCCTTGAATACAGTGGGCTGTCAAAACCCAGCTAGCAGACAGGCTGGTCAGACACGAGGGTTTCATCTTTCTTGGAGGCTGATCGAATATAAAGGGTCTGAGGAACCCCCCCTTCTTAACATGACTTGTATTTTTTTTAAATCAAAAAATTGAATTGCATATCAAGAGTCTGTCCTAAAGCTATGTAAACAGGCTAAGTTTTAAATAATTACTGTAGAAACCTATTGATTTAATTCTTGTTAATTTTCTTAAGACACCTTTGCATATTTTAATTGCCAGAGAAGCAAATCTAAAAATATATGGAATAAATTAGTTCTTCTGCATGTGCAGCATCGTGGAGATTAGCTTTCCTGCTTGTAAACTGAATGTGCTATACTTGAAAGAGGTGGGAATGTGTTACCATAGGTGGGCAAGGGCTAGAGGGCTGAAGCGGGGGAGTAAGCATTCTCACCAGGTGTGGTTAGGGAACATGAGTGTGAGAATAGCCTGATTTCATACAGTGTATTCTGTATCTCAGATGACTAAAATACACTATGATTTTGCCTTGTATTTTGCTGCAGAACCCCTATAATTAAGGGCATGCCCTCCTGCTTCTACAGAAAGAATTCCCCTAGAATCTTCTTGAAAATTTAATTTTAGGAACCAGCAAAGAAAGTAAAATACATTGTAAAAGTAACTCTTCTAATGCATATGCATAATAAATATTTTCTTTTTTATTGATTTTTTTTCTGCTATCCATAAACTGTTTCAAAATCTTCCAAACAATGTAGAACAGAAAGCAGCGTTTTGTATTTTATTACTTGGATTGCAGGAGCATGCAGAGTTGATCAAGGCTAAGGCTGCTTGAGAAAGTGTCATAAGCTTGCAAAAACACAATGGTAATTAAAAAAGTCTGCAAACTTGGATCTTTTTATATATATCAGGCAGAACTGTCATGTGGAGATAACTGTGGCATTAGGATGCTCAGGTCATGCTCTGCAAAAACTTGTGCATATTGAATAACTTTGTGTGCATGATTAAGTCTGTAAACCACTTCTTACCATATTCTTGTTGCAAAGAGTATGCTATTATTTAGATAAGATGGAAAACCCAGTTCCTCTGAGAATCACTTTAATTTTTTAATGTAAATTGCAAAATTTCTTAGCTTTCAGGTAAGATCAGCAGTTAAATCTGTAGCAGCAAGACAGAAAATGGTAGGTGTGGTATTCACTAAAATACAAATGTGACTAACTCAAATTCAGTAACTAGTTGTGTGGTGAATAGGTAGCTGGAAGTATCTTCTTGGGTGGAGGGTCTAGATCACCAACGGCAATGATGTTTTCTCTCCTTCTGTCCAGAAGTGAGATTAAATTTGAGATGGGTTCATTTTCCTGCTTTGAGATTTTAACCCTCGAACTCAGATGTTCTTCACACAGCGGATTGTCCCAGACAAGAAGTTAACAGCATCTTATTGCTCCCAGTGTTGAAGTATTTCGTACGCAGTGGCATGGTCCTACCAGGGACAAGGAGGTGGCTCTCTGAGAAACCTGTGTGCTGGGGGAGATGGTGGAGCAGCATATGATGCAGTACTGGTCATGGGGAATCCCAGTTCAGATCCTAGTTTCAACTTGAGCTCAGAGTGGGTTTAGACCAGTTTTCAAAGCTAAAGTTTAAAAATGGCCCTCGTGGTTCCTGTCTCTGTCCTGTCTATTTACTGATAATTTATCAGTATTTATCAGCCTTGTGCTCTGCTGAAGGTGCATTCGAGGTGAGTGCCCTAAGCACAAGGCAATGAAACTGCAACAGACTGGCAGAGGCTAAAATTTGAACTTTTTGTTTTCCTTTTCTTTTCTCCCTGTTGTTATAAGAGCCCTGAAACCATGTTGCATTTTTATCACTGCACATCTGAAAAAACATGTTCATCTGTCACCTCTGTGCTTTTGAAGTCCCTCCCACAGCCTGTGAAATCTATAAATCCCAGCCTGCTCCATTCTAATCACTTTAACTTCAAAGAAGGCAGATCAAGTTCAGTTTTCTGAGATTGTTTTCAATTCGCTGTTTATTCCAAGCTTTACATTCCCTCTGTAAAACTCTTTCAGACATTCTTGTTTTGGCTAATCTGCATAGTACATGTGTGCATCATGTCTGTATGTCTGACAGAAGCTTACAGCTTCCCAGCAAGTACAGGGAACTCCTGGATCACTGTGTTCAGAGAAGATGGCAGCCTCAGAGCTGGCAAGAGTTGTACTTGCTTTGGTTCAACCCCACGACCGTAGCCAACAACACTGCAAACTTCGGAGCTATCACAACAACTGCAGCACTTAAACCCCCCAAGATTTAGGAAGTACTTCTCTCACATGCTTCTCACATTTATTTTGTCTTTACATTTTGATTACATTAGGAAAAAATGCAGTTCTCTTTGTTCTTAATGATATACAATTAACATGCTAAAGGGTATAATTAAAGGAGCTTTTAGCTTGGCCCATGTTTTAGGCAAGACCATCACTACTTTTAAAAATACATTAGAACATGTTTGCGTAAATATTGCTTGAGATAAGGCCTCAAACTTGCTGTGGTGCTGTGCTCGCCGGCCCCTGCCTAAGCCGTAACTACCAGTGGGGTTGTGATGGCTTCGTCCAGCTTACTCTGGACTTCAGGAGACAGGTGGCAACGTGGTAGCCAAGGGCTGTCTGGAACACTGACGCAGACCTCTTGCTGGTATGTCAATGTGACTACAAGTCAATCATCTTACTTTAGAAATAGTGGACAGCCAGGGCGTGTTGAGCTGTCGTGCACAGCAGCAGGCTGCACACCAGGATCTCTCCTCGAGGCTGAGAGATTCCTTGCCCCAACAGATCCTCGGTAAGTGATTAATAGCATGCTAAACTTTGAAATCTTAGCTAGGTGGTATAAAGGATTGATTCTGCACGTATAATCCTTTAGACGTAAACTGCTGACCAAGTCTGGGACTAGGATTGGATCCAGCTGCACCTAGGCTCCCCTCTGAGAAGGAGTTTAGAAAGCAAGGGGATTCTTTCTGAACCTCATGACTCAACAGGAGGGTCTGCCTGTCAGTTTTGTCTGACCCTGTCCTCCATGCAGTAAATAGCAAGGGTACCTTGCCACTGAATCTTGTTAAGCTGCTGTTGCATTTACCATTGAACTTTGTTAACTCACTGTTTTATATCAATAAAGTATGTTGTTGCTTCTCTCTTAGGAATGAAGTGCATGACTCCATTTCCAGGGAAATTTATAATACATCTTAGCTGTAACTAAGGCTCAGTTCTAAGTATTTTGTCATGTTTATAGTCTTACTGAGGGTGATAGAAGTTTCCACGGTAAAGATTTTAGGTGGCCTTGTCGATACATAAATCACCTTCAGGAGAAAAGTTAGGACACGATGGTTCAAAATAATTCATAGAGGATTTTCCTGTCTCTCAGTTGGAGCAAAATAAAAATTAATAAAATTACTAATGCAAATCTGTTGAAGTTCTTTTTTTCTGTGCAACTTTTTGTTACTCAAATGTATGGACGTGTAGTGACATTAAACACAGTATATCACAGAATGCAGGAAATGAAAGAGCATCAGCATAGCAGATACGTACCAAGTCTACATATGATAGTTGAGATACTCCTCATACTTGAGAGGTGAAATGGGAATAAAAAGAAACTAAATTGAGGCACAGTCATGGAAGAAAATAATTCATTTTTAGCAATTTAAAGGCTTAACCAAATTGCCAAGCATTGGAGAAAATCATGGGGCTCCTGTATGAGTTTGAAGATTCACTCTCATAATTTGAAATGGGGTTCAAACCATAAAAACTTAGTAAATGCAGCTCCAGGGGATCATCATCCTTACCTGCAGCTGACCCTGTGGAGATGGTTTAATTTTGCAGAAAGGTGGGTAGGGAAAAATTAAGCTTTAGAAGTTTGCTGGGCGTAAGTGCGTTACATCGCAGGTAGGCTTATATATAGCACCTACTCTGTTACCTGGAGGATTGTAATGACCATGTGTGGCCAATAGAAAGGAAAATAAAGGCCTGATAGTTCAAATGTTTGTCGTATTTGTTAGAATTTTTTTTGGTGTGTAATTAATTACAAAGCTGTGATGTAACAGTAGCAGAATCATGAAAATTTAAGTGATTAAGTTAAATGAAAATTATTTATGTAGCCAATAAAAGTATATCTTAATGTAGTAATTAATGTTAAGAAATGCTTAGAAAATATATATGCAATGTACATAAAACAATATTCAAAAGGCATGTTTAAAAAGGTGATTTTCCAGTTTTTCTCCAGTTTATTTCTTAAGAAAATATCAGTTTTTTCCATATGCCTTTGCTGCTGCCAGGCTGTTTTTGAGCAAACACCGGGTTTTGTTTTTTAATAATAAGGAATTACATTTCTCCCTCTTCATTTCCATCTAAGTATAAACTAATACAGTATCTGTAATACTGTAATAACAATTGATCAAAAATAAACCTGGAAAAACTTACCGTTAAGACATTGTTGTAGTTGTACTTTTTAATGTGGAAAATAACTACAAGGGAAACATCAGGAACTAAGGGGTTTTATTTTGGCAACTTGACCTTTTATTTTTCTTCTATCCCTGTGTCAGAACCCCAATTCTAGTGAAGTAACTAAAGACCATGTTGTTGCATATCAATCTAAAAGTCTGATTTAAGGTTGGATTTTTTAGGATGTTGACTAAGTTATTTATAAAATGCAAGAATTACTATACAAAGTAGGCCATGAATAGTATGCTAACAGAAAATTCTCCAGTATAAATCAAAGAAGTCAGTCATAAGGCTGGTGGCGGGGAAAACAAATCAAGTGGGGAAAAGAGAACAGGTATATTTTATAATAAGAATGCTAAATGAGATAGCTAATTGATGTCTGCCTTGTAGGCACAGATTTCTTACAGAGAGGATGTCAGATTGCGGAAAGATGATGCTGTAAATGCAGTGTAACAGGTGATGAGATTTGTAGGACACCTTGGAGTAAGCCATGTAATGATTCTAGAATCAAAAAGCACTTTTAAATTGATTGTGATATGAACGGGGGACCAGTGGAATTGGCTGAAAGCGGGAGCAGTACGGTGACCTTCTCCTCAATCATGGGAATAAAGCAGCAATGTTTGCTCCCAACTGCCATACAGAAAGTGATTGTTTCATGACAGCTTGGAGAACACTTCCATGTCCAGAGAATTCCATAGTGCTGATCATAGGTAGGGAATATTGTTTATTTTAGTACCATTATCTGGGCAGCTTCCTAAAGTTGCTGAAGGAGCAGACTTCATTTGCCTTCTAGTAAGCAAAAATCCAGCTTACACATGCACGCTAGACTGCTACATGCCTGCAAATCTAGATGTCTTCCTGAAGATTTGATGATGTTGCTGGTGGTAGCAAATTTCTAAATAAGCTCATGTGAAAAGAAAACTCAGGGTTAAATGTTATTCTAAAGTTCCAAAAGGAGGCAATTCATCAACTGATCTTTAAGGAAAGATAAATGAATGGGAGCAGATTCATGGTCTGTTTTACTGAAGAGGCTAAAGCTATTGCAGTACTAACAACACGTGAACAAGTGAATGACCAAATATAATTAGGACTGGTTTAAAAGTGTAGGACTCATATTGAGTATAGAAAAGAGCATTTCTAAGGATCAAAATGTTGGTGCTGTTCTACTATTTTCAGCACTGAAATACATGTTAAGAAATGTGGTGAACACAAACATGATACCTTGGCTTAAAGCTTTTTTGGCTGGATTTGGGTGGAGTTATAAACTGCAGATCAAATCTTTTATGAACGACAAATTCTCCTTTTTCCTTATTTCACACACTTGTGAACAGTCTTGGATATTATCTGCTAAGTCCCTATTTTAATACTATTTCATAATATAGTCTCAATTTAAAATGTTATTATAGGAAATTTTGAGATAAATAATATGCATATCTTTATATTCAGTAGCCACCTTCGGTTGGGTATTAATCGGCCCATCTGAAACAGATCTGTCAAGGGCATTCACATGTTGAAGTTATATTGAGGGTTTTGCTGGTTTATGTAGGAAAGAAAGATTTATTTCTTCATCCAAATGTTTGCACATCTAATAAACAACTTACTTGGCTTGGCATGTGTTTGTGAAAACAGCAAAACTTTGGAGACTATCAGATGATATTTTTTCAAGGTTTCAACATGAAACTAAAAACTTGATTCTGAGTGTCATGTTTGTCCAGAGAACTGGAACAGGCTTTGTGATCAATGTGCCGAGGCAAGACAAAACAAAACTGATCTGATTTTGAGTATCAGATAGTTTCTGGTGTTACAGGCAAGGAGAGGAGACTCCTACAAAATGCGGTCTTCTGCCGCTACTGGATGTTTTGTACAGGGGAGCTGAAGTCAGACCATTATATGGAAAGGATGAGATTTGTGGCAAGGACCTAAGAGAGCACAGTGGTGAGCCTTGAGAGTGCATGGGAATCTCAGTAATGGTGATGGAGGTTATTTTCCTTCTTTAAGGTGCCACGGGTAGATTGTGATCTATATTTTTGTAACTAAACTTTCTGTTTGGTAATGAAAAGTTGTCTTCCGCTGTAATCAGAAGGCATCGGCAATTCCAAGACAACTGCCATCCCTGCCTTTTTCCTTCTACCTTTTTTACCTTTCTCTTACATCCCTTCCCTCCCCCTCCAAGTTTCCTTTTTTGTACAGTGGGCTTCATGAAGAAACTAGCAATGAAAAATTAGTATTTCAAGTTGATGGTAAATTCAAGAACATAAGATGATACTGATTTCATCATGTTTGGTGAGCTATTTCTGCAGAGGAATTCCTTAGACAAACCCTACTGAAGACAGAATTTGAAGGAAAATTAATTAACATCTGGACATCAGTATTCCTAAAATTTTGAGGGCATGTACTAAGATTTATTCTCTCTCTGCTGTTTCTGTTCCTTCTCTATCTTTTGCATTTTTAAAGAAAATATATACAATACCATTTATTCATAAGTCATTGGAAGTTCCATTGTTTCCCACTTCAAAAAAAGCTAAAGGTTTTATGGTTACAATATTGTGGATGAATGATGTCTATAACCAGTAGAAATGCTTCAAAGCAGGTTAAAAGGAGGACAATAATCTTTCTGCAATGCTTTCGGATTGAATATGAGATATGGGAGCATCCAACTTGTTTTAACAATGAAACCTTTTTTTTTTTTTCCCCCTCCTGTGTAAAAATAGATCGCAGTGCAGTGACCCCAGAGGGAGAGAAAGAATGAAAAAGATGTGTGTTTCTCTAAAACTCCTGACTGTATTGTTACAACCTGTGTCAAAGGATGAAAAAACCGAATTGCACTGCTTCCTGTGTTCTTTGAATCAGAGCTTGGTGTGTGTTACACTATTTTGACCTCTTCAAAATGTAATTTAATTAGCAGATTTCTTTTTCCCTATCCAGCCCATTTTGAAGGGGAAAAAAGAATAGACATATACCACTGTGATACCGCTTCATTCTTTTCTGAACCTAATTGCATATTTTTAATGCAATTTGTATGAAAGCATTCTTGTATGAATATAAATCAGAAGGATATAAACCCAATAAGCAGTATTAACCAATGGGAATTAAAGACTACCTGAACTGGCTAGAAAAAATTTACTCCCTAGTCACTAATTTATGGGCTTGGTGCTTGCTAGGGTATTTGCCCAGCTGCACCTGCCTTATCAACATGTTCAAATGTGAATTAGTTAGCACAAAAAGTTGGCAGAGAAATAGGGAATTTTTCACCTCAAGGTCAGAAACAAGGCAGGTTTGATTTAATGCTGTTATGGTCTGAGAGTTTGGCATGAACATTCTATATTGCCATCAGTTGACACGTGTCTACGTTCGAAGAAACACTCTTTTCTAACTGACATCCTTTCTGCAAGAACACTGAGTAGCAGGCACCTGCCTTAGCTGGCAAAAAGTTAGGTGTCCTGGCTAAGCTAGTTGTCTGGGCTTCCTCTGTAAGCCGTGGGGAGCGGGATTTTCAGAGTGATTCATACTGTTCTAAGACATGTGTCTAAAATAGATGAGATGACTCATCCTCTGGAAGTACCTGCCACTGTATTGACGACAGAGGGAGACCTAGATGACTAACTTACCCTAGATAGCTAAATTCTGGACTGTTAAGTAATATGAGAGAGAGCTTAGCACCAATGTCTTTCAATGAAAAGAGGCTCAAGTATGCAGTCACTATGAAAAAGTCTGTTAAGACCATTGGTCATGCAGTATATGCTGAAAAAGAGGTGGACCTGCATTGCTGGCCTGCTGTATCTTCCATAAATACGTTGATTTTATTTTTTGCTGAAATAATCTGTATCAAGGTGAGGAAAAGAACATGTTTCTTCACCTTAAAAATCCCACTGGAAAGGGGTAAGTGTTATTTACATTACACAGACATATGAAGCAATGGGCATGGTATTTATTCTGCATCAGTTTCCATTACTGAAATCACTTTGTATTGAAATTGCTTTGTATTTATGCTGATGGAATTAGATGTAAAATCCATTATGCTTGGTGTAAGGTTGTTACCATGTGTCTGCTTAAGTACAGCATGAACTTTGAAGACCATGAGGACTTTGCAGTCTGTGGGGGAGTGTGTATGACATGAACTTCACTGCCCACTGGTTATGTTTCAGGTATGCTTTTTTGCAGAATTTACAAAATTTAAGCCTCAAATTCATCAACAAAACCCCGTCACTTGGCCAATTTGAAAACTGTGAGGTCTCAGTGAATATTCAGGAAGTATTCATCACATCTGATTTTAGATACCAAATTAGGTTTCTAAACGAGGAGCCTAGGCACCTTCTGTAATCGGCAAAGAAGAGTTGGCACCTCCAGGGAGCAATTCAGAGCAACTAAGGTAAGCAGGACGTTGGTGCTCTGGTTGCCCTCCAGAGGACTTAGGTTGCTGCCTGGCTTGGATCCTCTGAAATAACCTCTGAGATACCTACCCTCTATATCTACTGTGGAGGAAGCCTAGCTGCGTTTTGTAGGCTGTTAGCGGGCAACACAAATACTTCCCTTATTGTTTCCTGTCATAATTTTTAGATCAGTAACAAGCTGTCAACTCAGAGCAGAATATTTTTCTGAATATATTTTGAATATATTTCTGAATGTCAGGCTTAGCTTTCATTAGAAGTGGCTGCGGCATGGTTAATGTATGTTATATGCTCAGTATGTAGTGCAATGTAGTAGTAGTAGTAGTAGTATGTGTATATGTAATGTAATTTATGTAATTTATGTAGTATGCTCAGTTTAAAACTTTTTTTTCCTCTTGTAAGTCAATTAACTGAGCACCCCCACATGCCCAGTATAGTCAGCAAAATCCGTTTGGTTTTCTCAGAAAGCTTGCCTTCATTTTTGGGTGCTCTCTGGTTGAATCATAACAATTCTAATCTCTCCTGTGTCTGTGAGGCCTTGATTACTGAGCTGCTGGCTGGCACAGATGCTGTGAGGCCCTCTTCATTTACCATTGCATTCAGAGCTTTAGAATTCAATGCTCTGGATCAAACACCCTCTGATTTTTTGTATTCTTCTGGTGGTCAACAGCTGCTTTACCTAAAGCATTACACTTCTACTGCAGCTCTGAAAGTACCGTAACTGGCTATATATTGCTTTATGCAGATTGTGCAGAGCTTAGAAATTCAGAGAATTGAACCAATTTGCTGTGGTTTGAAGAATCGTCTACAGAGTTTAGGAACACATTGTCATGGTAAGTTGAGATCTATGGATTTTCCTTTGCTTTAGTAGGGAAGTCCAAATTTATAGGTAAAACACAAAATCAGGGAAGGGTGAAGAGAAGTCACGAACAAAGACCAGCTGTGATCAATCTTCATTGCACACGGAGAGAAAACAGCACGATATAGGATATTACGTTATCACATGGGGGAGGAGGAGTTTCCAGACTTGCAGGGAGGAAAGGAGGCATGTTACAAAAGAAACAACTATAAGTGTTGTATACCAGGCATTGTCTTACAGAGAAGGAGTTTAGATGACAAAATTACTTTATTATGGTAACCATAAGATATATTGAATGTGTTCAATAAAGACAATAAACAACCTTGAATCTGCTGGGTGAGTTCAAATTCTACTCTTCGATAATTCTTGTTTTAAAGACAAAGGAAGGTAAAATTTCAAAGGACACAAGAGTGTATCCAGGGGAACAAGAACATTATTTATAGTCACCAGAATTGTTTGATGAGGCTCACTTGCTAGATACCTGATAACAGGGAAGACCAATCTGTCATTGTATGGTTCCATAAAGAAGATTTGTCTGTAACAGGGAGCAGTGAACAGGGTAATGGAAATTACTTGAGCAGCTACTGAATTAATTTTCATTTTAAACATACTCTTATTTAAAGATAACAGCTGGCTGGACAGCCTGGTAAGTTTTGTATCAGATTGCATCTGTTGAAAAAGGACTCTGAGAAGTTTGCTGTTTTTGACTGTGCTGTCAGCTAACATCTCCCTTACCTAGGGCAAGACTTTATGTGATGCATAGTACAGGTAGGACTCTGTTGTAGCCTTCTGAAATTATTACCTTATACAAACAGCTGTTATTTAATAGAGAAGTGTAATTGTTTCTCCAGAGGGTGCTGAATGTGATTTGTTATATTTGATCTTTTTTGTACCAGCTGTTGCTAGCTCTGAATACTTTTCCACAAATCAAAAGGAGACTGCTAGTTTGGAGCATTTCTCTGTCAGTTTGAAATCTCCAAGCTGTAGCTTCAAGCTCGGCAGTGAGTGCTCCGCAGTAGTACCAAGAGAGCTGAAATAATCAACAACAGAAACCTTTTATCTCATGTCTGAAATCCATAGATAGAAAGAGAATGTATATATAAATATTTCTCTTTAATATTTCACATCATGCTTCCACTTAAGAAGTTTGAAGTTCTTTCACTGAGTGGACATAAGCCAAACCAAAGCCACAGGATTAATCATAAATAATTTACATGAAATCCCTCTACTAAGATACCCCACAATTTCATAAAGAATGAACACATGTTCTGAGAATACATAAAGATTGCTAAAATTAGCTTGCTGTAACACGCCTGGGAACAACACATGAAGCTGCTGTTGCAGTTTTTCTGACATAGCTGATCATGTTTCTCACTGTTCACAACAATTATATGCTCTTTTTCTGGTTTGGGGTTTGGTGGTTTTTTTTTTTCCTTCCCTTTTTCTTAGAACTGCTTCCAGATTAAGAAAAAAAAAATCTGCTAAAAATTCTGAACAATGTTGACTGGTAAAGGCTGTAGAACAACTATTGCTGCAATAAACGGGATTAGTTTTGGATTACTTTCTCTACAAAGGCTCTGCAGCAGTGCCTTACTCCTCCTTGCTGAGAAACGTCAACCCTTTCAGGTCTCCATGGTTATCTCACAGAATGAAAAATAAAAGCATTCTGGGATGATTATATAAAAACTTGTAAAGGGTGAGTGCAAACTGAAAAACAGTGTTTGAGGACTAAACAGTGCATTTTCAGATGGCTGAGTCTGAGTGTCTGTATGGTTGGAGAGATGGATACAAGTCTTAAGCTGTGCAGCATGGGATGGACCTTGGTTTGGGGAAGATACAGAACAGGCCTTAGTGATTTATTAGTGTATCTCTTGAACTGGTACCTACCAATTCGATTAAGCAACAAGAAATTATAATTATCTGGATTGTATTTGGAAACTACACCACTGGCTTAATTATTAAATTTAAACATCAATAAAGTACAAAGTATTCAATATCCCTAAAACACCTGCACAAAAGAGATTTAAGAACATAATTAAGGCTAGGCTTGCATATGGATGTGCATACCATTAAATCTGGGTAAGTGTGGATTTCTGCCGTGTTCTGTAAATGTAAGATACATAAATTAGAATTGCTTAGGGATAGTGTTCCTTACATGAATTGCTTCTCCAGTGTTTTTCATTTATGAGTAAATGTGCTTGGTGTGACTACTCCTGTCTCACAGTAATCTCAAACATCAGAAAATATGCTGTATGCAATGGCTTGCAGATATATGATGTCTGTAAGCTATGTTTCTCAATATTGATTAAGGTGCTTTAAGTTTACAGACAATTCAAAGCTGGGAGGACTGAAATACTTTGTGGAGATCTAGTCTAAGAAGAAAGCCGCTTGGTGGAAAAGGAGCTGGGGATGCTGATAGACAGCCAGCTGAACATGAGCCAGCAGTGTGCCCAGGTGGCCAAGAAGGCCAACAGCATCCTGGCTTGTATCAGAAACAGCGTGGCCACCAGGACTAGGGAAGGGATTGTCCCCCTGTACTGGGCACTGGTGAGGCCGCACCTCGAATCCTGGGTTCAGGTTTGGGCCTTTTACTTCAAGAAAGACACTGAGGTGCTGGAGTGTGTCCAAAGAGGGGCAGCGGGGCTGGTAAAGGGTCGGGAGCACAAGTCTTACAAGGAGCAGCTGTGGGAACTGGGGTTATTTAGGCTGGAGAAAGGGAGACTCAGGGGAGACCTTATCGCTCTCTACAACTGCCTGAAAGGAGGCTGTAGGCAGGTGTGTGTCAGTCTCTTCTGCCAGATAACAAGCAACAGGACCAGAGAAATTGCCCTCAGATTATGCCAGGGGAGGTTTAGATTGGATATTAGGAAAAAATTCTTTGTGGAGAGGGTGGTCATGCATTGGAACAGGCTGCCCAGGGAGGTGATGGAATCACCATCCCAGGAGGTGTCTAAAAAATGTGTAGGTGCTTAGTGGCGTGGTTTAGTGATGGACTTGGTAGTGCCGGGTTAATGTTGGACTTGATTTCAAATGTCTTTTCAAACCCAAATGATTTTATGATTCTATGACTCAAAGTACTGCTCTATTTAGATGGTGTTTCTTATCTAAAATGTAGTATGAGGAACGGATAGTGGTGCTTAGGTTAAACATGAGTCAACAGTGCTGTGTTACTATGAAAAAGTAAACATGCTGGGGAGACATGACAAATATCAAATATTTAAAATACTTGCATATGGAAAGAGAATAAGCTGTCCTGTGGGCTGATGGGAGTAGGAAAATATAGAATGAGCTTAAATCATTGGAAAATTTCAGGCTAAATACTATCGCCACATTGGTTTTGCTAGGCATATTGAAAGCTCTGGGACTGTGGAGGCTTCTCTGCCTGCTTGTTTATGAGCTGGTCAGACAAATATCTGTCAGATATAATAGATACTGCCTTGGGACTAGATATGTCTTTTGGTTCCTACCGGCTCTGGACTCTATTATTCAATATGGTAATAAAACTTCCAAAGTAGTTTCATGCAAATATGCATAGAGATACAATTCATAAGGGAGTATAAAGCCTTCAACACTAAGCACTGTATGGATATGCAATTTTCCTCCAACATAAAATTTACTTCTTTTTTGGTGAAGTAAATGGTCAAGCTTCTAATTTAGCTTTGATTTCATATTGTTATCTCAGTGGCACTCCTCCTTCACAATATCCCATCCAACCCACAGATCCCTGTATCAGAATAATACCTTGGCTGCCTTCTTCCTCTGTAGGTTGAGACAACACAGAAAAGGAAACAGAAACCACTGTGGATGGCAAACTCAATTCAAGCTGACAATATGATGCTGCTGTTGAAAAGGCAAAGCTTATTCTGTGGTGTATTAAATAAACATCATACATAAAGTGCTAGGTGTAGTTGATCTACTCTATTTGTCATCAGCTGGGGTACCACAGGGCAACACACTATTAGAGAGAATCCAGAGGACAACAACAAATACAAACATCTTAGAAAATATGACCTGTAAGAGACAGCAGAATGCAGAGTACAAATGGGGAGTGGGGAACTCTCCCTTTTGTTTAGGTGTCTGACTCACACTTTAACTATATGTGTCTAGTGAAGAGCATTGTTTAATGAGATGTATATGTATATATCTGTGTATATAAGGAACGTTCTTAAGGGAAGCACGTTCACTCTTCCAGTCTGTAAAAGGCTCTTGCAAAGGCAGGAGCTGTCACTTGAGCAAGAAGATAGCAATTTAGTATTTTATCAAAGCCTATATTCAAGCAGAGCTTCTGTCTAAAGCGAGACAAACTCTATTATGTCGCTGCTTCTTTAACATTTATGTGGGAAAATTTTAGAAATAGGTTACCAAAATATCGTTCAGGGTTGGTCTTGATATGATAAATTTTGTTCTCAACAGGTCCATCCCCATTTTGGGGACATTTCCAAACCTAAAATTCTGTGATTCTGTTATTTGATAGAGTTTGCTCCTGGTATTTCTAATCATCATTTTTCCCTGCCCTGTTATTATTCTGTCATTGTGCCCAGAATATCTAAGGCAGTGGAAGAGAGAAGCCTCCAGAAGGTCAGTGCTGATGCTGCTGTGTAGTGCTCTTGTACCTGATTGCTATCAGAAAACATAGCAGAGTACCACACAGACAAGTTCTGTGGAAGAGTTTTCCTGACAGAACACCACATGCTGGTATGGTTAGGTCTGGTTGGACACATACAGCGTTTTCTTTAAGTGGGACTCGGTGAAGGGTGGTTGCCCCCGCTACACACAAACCAGCAGGTTTCATAAAGCAGTTCATGCTTTGCATTCTTCCATTTATGGCCCCAAAGTCCCTATGATTAGACTGCAAAATGAGAGTATGCATAAAATATTTTTACACTGGCTCACTGATCCAGAGTACTTCTACCAATCCACAGTCTAGATGAAAAAGAACCTAAGAGACAATATAAAGAGAGACTGTTTAAGGAAGATCAAATGTGGTGAATTTTATACATATATATATATGTATATATTTTATATTGATGAACCTTTGATCAGGATAGGCTGCATTTTGCTGGGTGTCATACAAACACATAAGTCTTAATTTCCATCTCATAGTGCTTGAGTTTAACTCCAGCCTCTACTTACCTGATGATAATGTTTTGCTAAAATGAAAGACACGGAGAAATGCCTATTTCATGTCATACACCTATATAAATCTGGAGGTGTCACAGCGTAGAAGATGTCTCCAAACAAAAAGGAATAGAACTGATCTCATGTGATGGCTCTCAGATGTAATGTTTTCAGATACCTCACACCACTAATATTACCTTAATCCACTGGGTAAAGATCTTTCCAGACTGAAATGACTCAGGATTTTGCAGAGCTATGCAGTGAAATCAAAGGACTCTTGAGCGCGTTGTAAACCACTGCAGAAAGGAAGTTTTAGGTAATCAGCATTATATAGTTTGGGGAGGAAGTTTTGAGGGTTGCTTTTTCCTGGTTTTTTTGTTTGTTTGTTTGTTTTCCCCTGATAAGCTCTATTTTCTAACACCTACTAATTTTTTTAAAGTTCATTTTGCCAGCATATATGTAATATAGGCTATTAAAAGGGTTGAAAATGAATAGCAACCTTTATTGAGAAAGGACTTTGACTTACAAACTGTTACCATTTAAGTGACCCTTGTCTATTTTAAACAGTGCAGAGATTGTTTCTGTTTGCCCAGCAGTATCCCAAGTAACTCTTTTGTACAAGGAATAAATATCTGAATTAAAAGCCAAAGTATGTGCAGTCAGTAATGTCTATGAAGCAGTATTGGAAACCTGTAATTAGTAAAAAGTTTTCAAATTTGAGAAATTTCATTGCTTTTCTCAATTTCCTGTGAGACAAAAAGAAAAATCTAAATGACAGCAGACTCATCTGTTAAAATAATCATCAATTTCCTCATTAGAAGTTCTTACCTGGATTCTTATAGAATTCTTCTAAAATATCATTTATCTTTTATTGAACAGTACATTCCTCAAAATAATTACATTCTGCTAGAACATATTTGCATCTTTCTTACCTAATCTATCAAGAAGCATATTTCCGTTCTTCTTCTTACTCTCAATTTCATCTGGCTTTTAGTTTCAGGGGGGAAAAAAATCACTCTTATTGTTAACTTTAAGTAACTGTTTTCTAATACCTGAAGATACAACAAAACATCTGCAGGTAAATTTGTAAATCTGGTTTCTGGAATTTATTCCTTTTTATTTTATGGCCCATCAATGGCTATGTTTAAAAGAACATAAAGAGCATAGAAATGTTAAATATCTATTACAGTCCATTACCTTAACTTAAATTTTAATTTGGAAAGCTTAGTATGATTAACTATTGGTGAAGAAATATCGGCAATCTCACTAAGATGTGGTTTAAAGCAACTTATTTTGTGCAGAATGCTTGCTAATACTTGAGAGACCAAGTAAGGGAAGCTGTAGAGGATCTAGTTATAATCTGTGATTTGTAAACTGTGAGGAAATTAAGCTTTGATTGCGCATAGCTTTATAAACCTCTATTCAAGATGCTTTCCGAAGGAAAATGAGTTTTATGTTTTTTCTGTGTCCTTCTCTCAGCATTCTTTTTCTGTTCTCTGCCTCATGCCTACTCCTTCAGAAACTTTTGAACCTAGTCCCCCACTTCAGCCAAATTTGAGAAGGAAGAATACTTTGAGGTAATTTTCTACAAGTTTCAGGAATGAAGATGTTCAGGGAGGGGAGGTGCCTTGAGCAGCTTTGGAAGAAGGACTGTGTGTAAGAGTATCCTTTATTGAAAAGCTGCCAGAGAAGCCATATTGGAACTCAAACCTGAGATACCGGGTACAGGATACTGGACTTCATGGATTCCAATGAATTTCATGGTATGGTTATTTATTTCAGTGGAATTATTCAAATGTTTGAAAGTCAAAACTCCAATTAATATACAAGTGAGAACAGTGTAAAATATTACGAAACTATGGAAAGGTCTTTGACAAAGATTTTGATGCAAGTTGTAAGTCATCTATCATTTATGTATTATATTGAACTAGTGTACTAATACTAAAAGGACAGTAGCAGTAAATAAGGATAATGTCATCAGTGGCTTACAGAGGTGGAAATTTAATGGAAATGTGAAGTGCTGAGTCATAGTTAAAATCTGCAATAGTGGAATATGGGATCCTATCATTCTCGCAATTTTTAAGTGTATCTGGTGAGTTCTGAAAGAGATATTACAATAGTCTCATTAATTCTTTTAATGGATAAGAAAAAATATGTCAATTATTCTAAGTGCATTCACCTACAGAGCACCTTTAAATACCAGATTTTAGGAGTTCCTTATTCGTGGCCTGGAGCCACAAAATTTAATGTAAATATTTTATCTCTTCATTTATGAGGATGGGAGTATTGATCCAAGATGGAAATCCTTGTGACATACAGCCAGATTTGGTGAAAGTTGTTGCAGGGAATTGGAAATTTCCTGCTGTATATGAAGAAACAACACGGAGCAGCAGAGGAGTTCCATAGGGCTGGTGATACAGCTGGACATTATATAGTGTGTTTAGGTCTGAGTGAGTCAGTTTCCTGAAGGTCTGACAAGTTGGAGCATTCACAACAAGTGCAATAGAAATGGCGTGGAAATGGAAGAGACAAAGTAGAAGACTAAAGTGGTACAGCTTGGTTACATGACAGCCAAAACTCTACAAGGGAATGATAACAATTTATAAATACTCAATGGTGTACAGAAAAAGAGGAGAATTATCTAGTTCAATGAACAGGATATAGAATTGAAGACGAAATGAAGAAAAATTAAATTGATCAGTTCTAGGATTCAGTTCTTGTGACATTAGATTTCCTCCTTGCAACAGTTGCCTTCAAGGGAAGAGCAAGAAGCCTCCTTTTTTTGGAAAAACACTAGTAAATAGCCATTAGTGAACAATCCTATACAGATGTAAGGTGTAACTCATAACAAATTCCTAGTGTTAACAACATATAACCCTGACAGAACTAATGTGACCATACTGTTTGACCTACCCTGTAGTGGACAGGACAATCTTGAAGAAGCTCCTGACTGTATGATATCTCCTTCTTGTCCATTACATACAGTTGCAGCCTCGGTGTCTGGGTCATTAGGCAATTTCTTTTTTCCAGTTCTTCACCTGAAATATTCTTTAAGCAGTGAACAAAAGCTCGAAGATAGATGTCTGAGAGCATGGATGTGAGCCCTGTACTTGTAAGGGAGGAAAGGGAGGGGGAGCACAAGAATTTGGAAGATTACATGTTCAACATATCTTTTCTTTCTGCTTGTTTGCTCTCTCTGTACAGTTTGTTTTGGTGCTGAAGACATCGTATAAGAAAAATCAATATGTATTTTTATCTTAGGACTAGTGGAAGATGGGTATTCTCTCACCACTGGACAGAAAGAGCTTAAAGGATTTCCATACATCTTGATGTATACATTTTCAGAATGAAAAAATTAAGGAAAGATTTCTAATTTCTATGTAGTCAAAAGAAAACAAGGAATTTAATGAGAATTCTCTGTTGATAAATGCTTAGCATAACAAGTCAACCAGGTGAATTCCCTAGTAGAATTACTTGGAGAGTACAATGAGCTTTCTGGCCCTGTGGTCCTGGGGCACCCAGCTAATGCGAACAAGTGGTGAGGATGGAGCACTGGATGGTAATCTGCCTCCTTCTAGTCAGTCTGTGGTACACATTTAAAGAATACATGAATCTCACAGTCTGGCAAATATGAGGCGCAGGACTGTCCCTTCTGTAGACTATTGCTTGGTATGTTGAAAAGAAGCATTCATAGTCAAGAAAGTTTCCCTACTGTCTCTGATGGCCATGGTAGCAGCTGAATGAGAAGCAAACCCAGAGCAGACCTTCTGTGATACAGAACTCAGATTTCTTCTATGATGTGAATTTTTTGTGAAGAGTGAACTCACAGACAGGTTAACGTGGTGTTTTCTCTCCAAATATGTTCTCTCCATCCTAACAGTAATTCACTTTCATGTCTCAGTAACCTAATGTGGAGCTGCATCTGCCTAGACCTTGGTGCTCGATTCCACTGTATTTGTGACACATACATTTTCTTGAACCCAGACTGCATCTTTCCCTCCTTTACAGAAGACTCTGAAGAGGAACACCACTGTAGTACCTATGAAAAATTGTTCAAGTGATAATAACTATGTTGTGTAACAATAGATGCAGATGCACCCTTTAAAAATCTTTCAAACTGTTCACAAACTGTCCACTTGATATACATGTATTATTTTAGCCATTTTCACCCCATGTCAATTTACTGATCACACACACCTGTGGCTCCTGTTTCAAACTAGGCTCCATCATTGAAGTTTACATGCATAAAGATACAAAGCCCTGCAGCAGTGCTTACACGTAGACTGTGTGAATGCTGAGGCCTGACTGGGAAGCTTTCTCAAGTTCCAGGAGAAAACTGTAAAAAAAGATTTCAGGATTGAAAACAGAGATAATAAATTATTTGAAGCAAAGTCTCCAAGCGCCATGTGTTTGTGCAGCATCCAGCATGATATTGCCTTGATTATGCTCAGAGCTCTTGAGTCCTGTTATTGTACGTGAGAACCCCAGGTTGTATTATTTTAGTTATAAACTAAATAATTTTTCCCTTTTTCCTTTTCTTGCCATCAACATTTTTATCTTCCCTCAACCTAGGTAAAGATTTTTTCCCCTTTTATGAATATTTATCTTCCTTTCTATCATATATTAATTTGGAAAGCAAAAAGATCATTTTGAAGAGTTAAATAAACAATAGGCCCTACTTTAAACCCACAAAGTCATAATACTCAGCATTCCAGGGCTGAACCCAACAATTCATCCTCTGTGGCTCACAGGACTTACACCAGCTCTAAAATAAATGGGCACAGTCCCAAATACTGAGGCTGACTTGTTATCTCTATATGTACTTCTCAGATAACAGACATTAAATAATTAACTATACAAAGTCTTATTTCAATTAAAATGGTAAAACTGATAAAGAAGTTTTCTTTACTTTTGGGAACAGATCTCTGGCTTGTAATTGCATTAATTACAAATACACACAGTTGAAAAGTTATTCAAATGCAAATTTTCTTAATGAGAAGAAAGCAACTGGGAGTATAATTTTTAGTTGTTGCAGTTAATGAAAGTATTTGATTTTGGTTTAATTCCACTTTTAATAAAATAAAGTGCTCTCACAGTGATGAGATTTCACTAATACAGCAGCATCTAACAGCAGATGCTGGAACTTCCAAAGGCTGCTGATGGTGAATAGATCAGCCAGCACTGGGCCCTCAGTGGTGGCAGGTGAAGCAAACACCACCCCTGTGCAGAGCTGTACATGGTCAGATGCTGATCTCTGGCTAACAGCAGCGTACTAAAGGATGTCGCCAAAGTAAAGCACTGGGCAGACAATTTCTGCCTTACAAGTACAAGGGGAGGAGTAGGGTGATGTCTGGGCCCCACTGTTTTCATAACTTTGAATCACGGAGGACGGAGTTGGGAGAGCCCTCTGGAGAATGTCTGGTCCACTGTGTCTCCACTGTTTTTGGTGCAAGAACACAAGCTCCTGCAAGTGTGCCCAAGTTTTAATTAAAAACCAAATGTAAATGAAGTTTAAGTTGGAATAAACTATTTATTTCGTTTTGTTTGCTTGCTTGTTTTGAACTGTGTTTGTGCATTGCAAGGAAATAATTTCACAGAGAGCGGCGAGCTCTCTTATGAGCAGCTAGTGTTTACAGATCACGTGTTGAATACTGACCTGGTCCACCCATCTGTGCATGGGCAGGGTCAGCTACACCTAAGCCCTTCCTTACAGAAGTTTGTCTCACCTTATTTTTAGAAACCTTCAGTGATGGTGGCTTTCCAGGCATGGGATGAAGCTTGGTGCACTCCGATTCTCAAATGAAGTCACCATGGTGCAAGAAACAAGGAAAATGAATACCTTCTAAAATTCTTTTCAACCTTATGGAAAAAATACATGTCTTGTAGGCTATGTTAACTGAAGCCAAAGACTTTTTCTTTTTTAAAAAATGTTGTTTTGATTTTTGTTTTAACCTTCAAGTAGTTCATATTACAAAAAGGCTTGGACTTCCCTAAAGATTCCCTAGTGTTTTATTGAACACTGGTAAGGAATTGCAGTAACTTCTCTTCAAACTTACTTCCTTCAATTTTGTTTCTATTCAAAATTATTATTAAAAATAACCAAGTATATACATATTAGTGGATTACTCTTATACCCTTCAATCTTGCATGTGAGATGGTATCTCTGAGAGAGAGCAATCACCTGGGAAAACAGGAAGCAACAGCCTGGTGACTCAGAGTGTCCTGCCCCTCTTCACCCTTCAGTCCAGGAGGGATGGAGGAAAAAGGATGGCTTGTGTCTGGTAAGTCCCGTCACTGGACAAGCATCCAAGTACCATAAGGGGCTGTATCTAAACTCCAGTGGGTTGCATTTCCTCACCTGTGAATCCAGGATGCCAAGCTTTCAAACTGTTTTTGCAATTTAAAGCAAGAGTGAGTTCCAGAAAGGCTTGGTCTATTTGCAGACAATTTAGGAACAGCAAAAAGGTAAAATGAATCAAATAAATAGGAATGTTTTCATTTAACTCTAATTAACAAAGTTGAAGGTGTGATAAAAGAGTCCCATAGTAAATCTTAGCTGTTTGCATCATATATAATGAAAAGATCTAGTTATTTTTAACATTTTAACAGAATATAATTTGGTATAGAGACAGAGTGTTAATTTTACAATTATTCTTCTTCAAGGAAGCAAGTATTTCAGTGGTACATACATGGCAAATTAATTTTTCATAGATACTACGCATAAATGAAATTTAGAGAAAAATATGCATATCTGAAATTGAATAGATTCACCATAGAATCCTGATAAGCTTTCACCTGCTGTTAATTCTCCTCTCAGATGAAAACACTACAGAGCAACACAAACAGATATCTAAGCACATCTTCTCAGGGTGGAAAAGAGTTTTAAGATTAAAACTTCTAAGAGATTTTGACCCCAGGCAACAGCCTATAGAAGCCCATGGGGAGATCTCAGATAAATTTAACAGAATTCAACATATAAGGCCACTGACACGACAATCTCCATGTTTTACAAAGGAAAGATAAGAGTTACAGGAGTGAAGTAAAGGGTGAGGCAAGAGGAGGAAGGAAAGGACTCCATTCTGGGAAAGGACAGAGTATATTGGAGTTCGGGTCAGAGAGGAATGAAAGGCTAGAGCAGCAAGAGGTATAGGGCACAGTAGGTGTGGGGTCTTTCCCAGTTTTCCTTTTCCCTTGTGTGGAATGGGGGACATCTCCTAGTCAGCTCTAAGCATTTCACCCTTCTCCCACAGAAGTTAAGGGGCGAACTGTGACCTCCTCCACCCACCTTGGGGGACACGGCCATGGTAGGGTTTTTCAGGTTGTTTCTGCTTCAGGTGTACCTACACTGATTTGAAAGTATTTGGATGAATGACCTAGAGAAACTTTTCATGTGCAAAAGATAGCTAGTCTAAGTGCTGTAAAATCTGCATCTTTACTAATTTGGAGTGCATTGTAATGATGAGGTGCAGAGATATGCTTTGGGGAATTTGTGATCTGGGGTTCTCCAGAGGCAGCCTTTGAAAGAAGCAATAGCAAGCTTACTTTACAACTGTCAGATTCCATGAATGTTTTTTGCTTCTTGAATACTATTGTGGTAATGGGATGAAAAAAAGGAACAGGATTTGGATGGCCAGGATGGTGGGAGTAGCTTGTACACTGTGAAATGGGGAAGGAGATAATGACAGAGGGAGACATCAATTTGCTTTTAAATGCTTACTATTACTGTAACTGTCATGTCATGAAATGTCATTGGCATCTTGAGCCATAGAGCCAAGTTTCTTTTCTCTTTTTAAATACAATATTTTGGACACAACCATGATGTCCATTGTGCTATAAAAAAGCAGAAGCTTAGGGATGGGAACTGGGTATTTCTAGCATTCCTGCAGCTAGTGGAGAGAATAGTGATGTGGGATGCTGTGGTCTTGGAGGGACACTTGTGACCATGCCCTTTGAGCTGACCCTTTCCTTCTCTGTACAATATTGACAGTGGTGTTTCCCCCTCCAGTATAGTGCTAAGGAAAAACATTGTCTGGTTTTGCATACTTGAATTACATCACTATAGCTACATCTTCAATGGATGTCTGCAACTGCTAAAAAGCCCATTCGCATGTACAAAGCCAAATGTAAACGCATTCTCTTCAGGAAAGAAAGAAACTCACTACTGGAAAACTCTGCTAAGACAGTAAACACATCCCAGGCATATCTTGTGCCCTTTTAGAATGGGAAAGTCAACAAATATTAGGCTTCTAGAAAACAATTAAATGATGGGTTATTTTAAGTTCTCAGATAACCTTAATTCTACCTTATTTGAACAATTTCCCAATAAACACACAACTTCTCATTTTCTGTCTCAAAGACCGTACTGAAAGAGAAGCTGCTTATGTTTTCTCTGTGCTCGGACTTGCCCTAGTCCAGAAAAGTACACCCCACCTGCTAAATTTTACAGGTACCTCACCCCACTCTTCCCACCCCTTTATTCTGATGCAAATGTGCAATGTAACACTTTTTTTTCTTAATTTTTCCATTAGTCAACAAATTGTGTTAATTTCTGGCTTCAGCACTGACAGGCTCTACAACAAAAAGACCTGTAAGGTGACCCTTCTCCATGCAAGTGCTAAAATGTAGTATATTGTATCTCTTAAGACACTAGCACATCTCTTTTCTCTTTGATCACATGCAAGGTCTGATAGAGAGGCTCCTGTTCCTCCTGTGCAGAACATCCCCTGTTGCCTCCCCTTGGACCCACAGCTCAGCCATGCTGCTCTTGTTACGTGCTGCAGTTACTCCAACTAAGAGCAGGACACTGGGAATTCTCCCAGCTTTCCCAGGACTACTGTCCCCAAGGGAAGAGGAGGCAGGACAGAGTTCAACTTGTCTGTATTTCTTAAGCTTTCTTACAAGTCTGTGTTCTGCTGAATTTGAAATCACACAAAGGTGCTGTCAGGCAGCCATAAGTATTCTCAGTAAATTTTTAAGTAAACACATGTTAAATTACTTGTCACTATATACAGAGAAGGAATAAAACTTCAGTTTTAGTCTTTTGCAATGTTTATCTAAATATCTCACTTGCCTAGCTCCAGTTCCTGTTGGTTTTTCATCTTATACTCTGTAGTAACTTTGGATTTACAACACCCATAGTGGGTGGTAGATGCTCAGGTTTTGCACAGTGTGAAATTCCAGCTGTAATCAGTGAAAGTGAATTGCCTCAAATGTTGGGGCCAAACCTGTGACCCAGAAATGTGAGGGTTAGGAGATGCCTCCAGAGATCATGCAGTCGATTTTCCTATTAAGAGGCAAGACTAAATATACACAGGTCATCATGGTCCACAGCACCAGCAAAAAGGCTCAGTACAGCTGAGTGATCCATCCAGCCCAGCATCTACTGCTGTGACCTTGTATGCAAGGGTGAGAACAGCCATCCCTGGCCACATGTGAAGGCCTGGAGTGGCTGGAAGGGTCCTGGTCATTTCCATATGCCCGTGCACGCATTCTTCCAATCTGCTGACATGCTGATCAAGGAGGAGGGCACTGGTCTCCTGTGACTGTGGGGAGAGGAGCATTATAATTCTGTTTGTGACCTACAGAGCTACCCCAGACCATAATTTGGACCAAAGAGCTGAACAAAGGGGACCACACTGGCACAGCCCATTGCTGAGGGGTATGTATGTGCATAATATAGTCTTGCACTGGGATGGCAGGGATTTCACCACCTCCCCATCTAACCTCTTTTAAGGCTTATAATTAGAAGGCAAACTGTTGATAAATATTCCCTTAAGCATGATTGAAAAATCATGCTTACTGAAAAGTAATTGTATAGTATTTTCATCTTTTCAATAGAAAGGAGTCATCTTGCCTAGGGGTAAACATCTGAAAGTTGGTTGTCGATGTCTAGACTCATCAACCTAGATTCCCTTTATAGCCAGCTGAAAGAAACAGGCACCTCCAGGGTGTGATTCATCTGTCTGTCTTAGAAGAGATGTTAAGTGGAGAAGGATTGCTTTCTGAAATATATGCCGCAAAAATTATTAGACTTGTACAGGAAATGGTATTCATATTCTGTGGGAAATGGATTTAAAAAACTTGTTTTCTTCAATACTAGAATGAAGAAAAAAATGTTCAGAATTTCAGGAAAATTAAATATTAAAATTTTTCCTCTTGCTTAGTTAAATGAAGTTTTTTTCTGATGTTTTCTTCTTATTTTATGTCTTAGTGTCTTAATGGAAAAAAGTACATTTAGAGAGGAAAAGAGGTTTTAATAAGAAAAACTGAAACATGATGGGGTCAAACTGGAGTATTTTGATCTCATTGGGATGTTTCAACTTGGACTGGTTTTGTCTTATGAAAGGTCACCAAAACTGGCCCATTCCTATAGAAATGACATTTTTATAGAAAAATGTGAAGGCAGAATATTTTCAACCAGCTATAGTAGTTATATGTGAGTAGACAGACCTGTGTAAAATTCACATTTTCAATTTCAAGACCCTCTTTATAAAAGCATTCTGCTTCCAACTAACAGTAATTTTAACTTTCCTTAGGCTAACAAGTAGCTCTCACTTAAGAAAGGGCTAACTGCGGCATAATTTTGAGATACGTCTTACAAAGGCAAGCTTCTAACAGAAGTAAAATAACAAGGCATGTAAGATTACTTTGTGCTAATTTGTTGTCACAATTTTCTTGAAGGACATGACCAATAAACTGAAGTATCATATAGTCCTTACTTTCATGTGACCAAGTGCTAACAAAGAAAATAAACAGAATGATGCTGTAATAAGGAGAATTTGTTTTGGTCCCTCTATAAAAAACTAGCCAGGGATTTGAATTTTATATTATAAATGAATGATGGATATCAAGCTATCTAAGGCTGCAAAGCTAATACATTGAGCCACAGTATGACAATAACGAGCTCTGACAGTCTAACTGAGTAAGGGAAAGTTTCACAGAGCTGGGTGTCTGGAAGGAAGACATCAAAGTTGACAAATGACTTCTAGCTAACTTGCTTCCTTCTCCAAGGCATGTTCTAGTGATGCTGAGGGACAGATGTTAAATGGAGCTAGACAGAACTGAACACACTTCAATAAATATCTTGCTGATAGAAGGGTTTGCACACCAGGAAGAGATGAGAAAAAATTTTAGGAAAATCTGAACGATAGCTTAGACTTTCAGACATACAGTGTGGGATTCACCTCACCTAATGGTGAATTGTCTACTACACAGTATTTGCACTGGAGATCAGCAAACACACTTCATAGTCATTGGGGAGAAGTACATATTTCTAGGGCACATTTTAGAGACATGCTTTAGGATGAACACACCTAAGAAGCATTTATTTGTCTTGCCAGATTAAAAAGGCAGTCTAGGGTAACTAGCTTAGATGGCAGTGCATCCAATGGACCTGTCACAAATCTTCAGTGCAGTCTTAAGATTTGATAAACTAAACCACTGCCTACAGAATATTTTATAATTAATTTTCCATTTTTACTATATTGATTTTTTTTCATCAGCCACTTGGATTTAATTCAGTGCCAGATGCTTTCTATAGACTAATTAGCCAATTGTTTGAGGGAGTAATGAAAGCTGAAAATTATAGTTAGGAAGAATCTGACTGCTACACATCTAGACTGACCAGAAGAGGAAAAAATGTTATTTGCTTGTAAGCTTTATTAACTTTTTGCCAGGATAAAAGCAAATTGACTTAAAGAATGTAATAATTAAATAAAAAATATTTCGGCTTATAGCTCCTAGCATAACACAGTATTGTTCTTCCCCCTATGGCATCTCAGTTTTCTGTGTGTGGTACTGTGATATTCAGTGGGTACGGGGTTGACTCAGTGCCTGTGGTGATCTGTAGTTCCAGGGCCCCATGTGCAAGGACAGGCCTGAATGTCCCAGCCCGGCCTCTCCTGGTGCCCAGCACCCCCGTTACAGCCCATCTCAGGGCCACCAGTCCCTGCCCCAGCTCTGTCACAGGGCAGGGGGGTTTCTCCCGTCCTGTCTCTGCCCTGCCTGGATCCCCCGGGTGGACCCTGCACCAGGTGCTTTGCTTGCTGTGCCTGGGGCTGTTGATGGATGCTGGTGCCAGCGCCGCCGCTGCCTTTGTGGGATGGCACCCCAATGGCAAGGGCATGGCCCGCGCTGGGGTCGCCCTCCCTCAGTTCCTTCCCTGAGGGATCAGTCAGCCCCTCGCTGCTCCCCAACACATCGCCTTCTTCAGTGGCCTCCAAGAGGCTAAAAGGCAGCTAGTCACTGCTCACCATCAGTACGTGTAGGCTGCGTAAGCAAGGCCCACTTCCTTTCCAAACAAGCGCACAGACCAAGTATTTTCACCTGAAATGGCAAAAGAGCTTTTGCAAGGTCAGGCCAGGGCATGCTCTGATCTTCCTTGGATATTCAAAACCTCTCTTCACTGAAATGACATCAGAGAGGCCTGGAAAATGTGGACAAAGAGCTTAGATAAGCACTGGGTGCGAAGGCATATGTGAGTTTGGGAAGAGTGGTGGGCCTGTAGGTACAAGTCAGATCCAGGCCTTATCCAAACCCCTTCAGCCTCCAGAGGGGACAGAGATGGTCACACGGGGCACCGCTGCGGTTTCAGAGAGGCACAATGTCCAACATAGGAAGTTTGTACAGTGAGGATAATAAAGGCATTTGTATATTTTGAAAATGCTAGGGAATGGGTTCATGTTTGGCCACTGCAATGCAAAAGCAAAGACAACATGGCAGAAACCTCTGTGGCACAACTGTGTTAGAAGCAGCAATGTTAATGAGCAAGTAACTAAAATACACGGAAACACTGAATCAACACCAAAAATGCTGAGTAGCTGTCATAGACAGCCAGGTGGGACAAGGTATTAATCTAATGCTCTCAGAAAGAACTGTACAAACTGGTTTATGTTTTTCCAGACCTGTGCCTAGAAGGTTTAAATGATGAGAGCATATGGTAGTGTTTTGGGGTCTGCAGCGGGTCTGCAGATAAGTTAGTTGACCTCAAAGACTTAGCTGTGTACCTTTAAGACAGCCACAAATTGTCAGGTATGTAAACAGGACGTGAAGAATCGGAACTTAGAACCGCAGCGTACGGGCACCTACAGCTACAGCAAACAGCAAGCAAGAAGAAGGACACAAAAACCTATCAGGGTCTAACACCTGCACTGTCTAAGATATAAAAATATTTTGTATAAACAATAAAGGCCATTTTGTCCGAACCCAGCCATGCAGACATAGTGTTTCTTTTAAGTCCGCCTCGACTTGCGTCACCACAGTAGCATGGCAGTAAGAAGCAAGTTTCTCAACTAAGGAGGAAGTGCTTAGACTTAAAGGAACACAAAAAAAAGCATAGTACAACTGACCAAAGCTCACCTTGGCTGCACTTAACGTATCCAACAGTAGCTATAAGCAAATGGAGAAAAACATAAGAACAGGGCAGGTACTTGTACCTCTTACACTACCAGCCTCTGGTCATATTCACCTTGAGGACTTCCTATGCTGCGTATGGTTTCTGATTATTGTAACCTTGGGAGGATTTATCTTCAATTAACTTGTGTAATGGCCCTTTTAATTAACGGAAACATTCAGACCCCTTTGGCAAAGCATTCCTTGCCTGGCGCCATCTTGCACTTAAAAAACACCTACCTTTTATTTTAAACCATGTTCTTACTGTCTTCATTTAAAGTTCTAGTCTTGTCTTAGAAGACATCTGAACAGTCCATCAGAGATTAAATGAATGGCTGTAGATATGTTTGATCGTTTAATGAGATAAGACTGCTTTCTGAACGGTATTCACTGAAAAGCCAACTTTGTAAGCAGTGGACAGCAAGTTTTAAATGTTTGACCATTTCCATGCTTTGAATGTCAGTCATTGTTCTGCTTTGAAAGTATCTCATTACTCAGTGTTTCAGAAAGAGGATACAGTTGTTAGCATACCTTACTCCAGCCTGGATAAATCCTAAGCATCTATGGCACACAAGAGTTTTCTCAATCACTTCCAGCTTATTTTACCTTTGTTTTTCTTTCCTCTTCCTCTCTTTTTCTTTCTTTTTAATGAGAATCTCGTTTAGACAAGCAAAGTAACTCTTTTTTAGATAACACTGTTATTGTGCAGCACCATTTGGGTTTCGAGCAATGCATTAATCAATTGACATTTCAGAATGGTCTGAAACCTCAGATGCCATCCCTATTATTTTCCATCAGTGAATTAGACAGTGCCAAGGAGAAAAAGCTGCACTTCCCCTTTCTGTGTGCTTTATCTAAAAGACAACATAGTCAGTTTTGAATAGCAGTCCAAGAACGTCTAACCTCTTCTTTCCATGTAAGATGGTAAAATAAATTTAATAATCCAGAAAGTAAACTTGTCGGAATACATCCAACAGGAAAATAAAATGGAAATAATGAAAATGAGGTCTTATTGGTTTACATCAAGTGTATTATTCTTTCTTACTTCTGTATTTAATGACAATTTAAGAACATTAGGTAAAGAGGTCTTTACAACAAAGTTATCCAAAGATAACTTGACAACAGATCTCCTCTGTTTAGCATAACTGAAACAAGCAAATGTGCATCTTGCTTTTGTTGGGCCCGAAATACCCCTCAACAATGGAAGATTTCCAGTTTTGTTTCTATGACAATATGTGTGACTTTTATGAAAGCTCTGGATATTTTTGCTGAAGAGATGTGTCTATACCAGCAACATTTCATTCACCTGTAAGTCTGCTTTTTTTCTCCATCAGTCATGAGAAGACTTTACTCAAGATGTTTATTTCCAAGAAGTTCTTAAACTCCAGTAATTACAAATATTTTGTCTTTTATTTCTCTTCTATCTAATCCTCAGCATCCTCTAAGACTGTCCTCTTCATTAATTTTTTCTATTTCCATTTCTAGAATATTTAATCTAATTAATCTCTGTTTTTTAATCTTAACACTATATACTTTTCCTGTCTACAGCCAGACAAATTTTCTTCCATTTCAACTCCTTTAGTGTTTCATGACATTAATACCATGTACATTGAAGATTCCCCTCTCTTCTTGTCTGAGTTACATAAACATGACAGGAGCCGTTTCTTAAAACAATCTTTTGATACTTGGTTTCAATCTCTTATTATCATTCTCTAATTGGGCTGTTCTTGATCAGGCAACAAATACCTTAATTGTATTAAGAACAAATCTTCCTTAATACCAGGTCTCTATCTTCAAGCTTTTTTTTTTTTTCATACACAGTATTATTACTTTCATCCCTATCTGATTTCTTGAGTAAGAATTTTGAAAAGTATTTGCTCTTCCTATAAACTAACATTAAATTTTCATATAAGTAGACGTTAGTCATATAAATACCAAAGTCACCAAAATGATAATTTATTTACAAATTATTTTAAGCTACTTAATTTTAATTCTTTTTAGTTTCCTTTTCTTTTTTTGTTCCAAGACCAAAGTCACCAAAATGGTAATTTATTTACAAATTATTTTAAGCTACTTAATTTTAATTCTTTTTAGTTTTGTTTTCTTTTTTTGTTCTGCACTTTTCATTTTTCCCTTATTCTATCAATAAAATGTTCTTATTGCTTCAGGAAAATATCTTACCAAAGTCTGAAAAATTATAACTGGCCACAATTTGATATTTGTTAGGGAGGACTAAAAGGGAAGCCCATTAATGCACTTTCACATATACATGATTAGCCCACAGAAGTTACTGCTTCAAAACATTGGAATTAGGATCTCACCAGAATTCAAAAACTCTTGACAACTGAACAGAAATAGACTATAAAGTCTAGAAATCTTCACATTCCAGTGGCAAAACCATCTTAACTGCTGTTAAGAAATCCCAAGTGGACATGTTTTTTTCTTTATATTTGGCCATCCCAGGAACTTTTTTCACCAGCCTCTGAAGCTTTGCCTGCTACGAGTGATTTGTTAAGCCACTCTTCTGACCCAGAAAGGTGATTTTATCTTTGCATTTTTCACAGTTGAATCAAATGTCTCCAAAGCTGAGAGGGGAATATTTATATCATAGCTTTTTAAAATTCAAGGCCATCACCCATTTTTGGCTGAAGACTATAAAAGAGGCTAAATTTTATGTCATTTGGTGCATAATATTTATTTCTGCTTATCTAATTCATCCTTGCCTTTTTGAAAAATTAATTAAAATGCATTTTGCATGGCATAAATGAGGTACATATACTTAGGTATTTCTGTATTATTTATGCATCAAGTTTTCTATTGTTGCCTACTCTGTCTCAAAAGGCTAACTTCTTACAGAGACATGTACTGGAAAAGATGGAATAAGCGTAAAATGGATTGGGTGTGGTTCAAGTAGAAATGTCAGCTGTGATATAAATGGTGTATCATGAATCAGCAGCAAGTAACTAGGGCTACTGCAATGATACAGTGGAGACCAACAACTGGACCCTTATCTTTTTAAATGTTTGACCGATGTGAAAATATTTAATCTAGATATCCCGCTATCCTTTCCCACATCTTCGGAACACTGAATACCACAGAACTTATTCTACGGATACACTGATTTGTAGAGGTAGGTCCTGTACCATAAAGACACAGCCTTCCTTTCTAGCAGCCTTTGCTGTGTCTGGCAAAAATATCAACAATATCTATGAACAGGCAGATGTGATGCCAGGGATTTCAGTTCAAAGTATTTCAGCAAAATAAAGGAAAGTTAATTTCTTTTTTGTGCCGCATCCTGCTCGTAACTACTAATTTTTAGAGTCTTCCAATGCATATCATGATCATGGAGCTGGCTTCCTTTAGGCTTGGCATTTTCTCCTCGCAAAAATGTTCAAGCATTTGACCACCTCAGCCTTGGAGTTTCTGTGAATGGGAGCTCTTTTCTGGTGGTTAATCAAATCTCTATTCCATACACTAAAAAAGTAAGTTTTATTCAGTTGCCATTATTATCCTTTATTATTTGCATTTAGTACACACAGTGCAATATCAAAAACCCCTGAGGAGGGCACCAGCAGCAATCACTTGGGATCCAAAATACATGTAATTGGATGCATTTCTGACTCCTGATCAGGCCAATCTGTACTGGACATCACCCATAACAGCCCCATTTAGTTTCAAAAGCAGGTGTGGCTACTGTATATATCCTAGATAAAAAGAACCTTCTTGTCTACATCTCTGAAAAAAATTTCCACCAACCTTGCTTTCTATGACCGGCAAATATTAATGCAAGTTTAGAATATTTTGGTGTTTTCATGCAGGACACTTTATGCAGGGGTGTTCATCCGTGTTCAGAAGAGATGATCTCAAGCTGGAATGCATTTTTGAAATGGTTAACAGAACAATTAGGGGGATGGAGAGTCTATGGGAGATTGGCTTTCAGTACAGTAAATCAAGACCTGGAAGGAGATATGATCACTGCCTATAAATATAAAGATCAATGTAGGAGTAGAGCTTTTTAAACAAAGGGGCAGCAGTACAGCATAGATGAAGATAATTTGGCATCAATTCATTCTAGGCTTGAAATTCAAAGAAGGATTTTTGTACTCAAAACATTCAAGTTCTGGAACAATCTTCTAACAGTAACAAAGTAGAAAGGTGACAGCTTGGTTCTTGATTGATTTATGAAAGAGATTGTGTTATATGATTGCTTGAAGCAGTTGCAGTTGCATTTGTTACCCAGGAAGTTCTTTTCAGTTTTACTTCCTCTCTCTCTGGTACAATATATGCCTTATCCAACCAGGCCCCCTCCCTTAACAGATTCAAAGTGTGAGAAAGCAGTACCTGTGACAGCTATGTGACTGCAACATGAACAAAGCCACTGATAGTCAGGCATTTTTATAAGAATCTTGTTCTCCTCCAAGGAGAATAATCCAATTCATGGCCTGTTGAACAGCACTTATCACAGACATGCATGTAATTTGTCATCTTGGCTAGTACAAAAAGGGACACACTTAACCAAACAAGGAAACAAATTCAAGCCAATGTTTCCAAACACTAAGTCCTTGTTGAGCAATGGGTAATATCTCCCTTTGAAAAGAAGTTGCTGTTTTGCTGCAGACATTTGCTAAGCATACAACTGTCAAGATGTTAGGTCTCCAAAGGATAGTCAGTATCATTTGGACCTGCTGAAGGAGTCCCAGCGAGTTGAAGCATTGCACTGTGAAGAAAGATGGGACTCGTCTCATTTCATCTAACTTCAGATGTCTGCAATGCAGGTATTTACCACTGGGATAATCACCCTGAGCTCCCTCTTCATCAGTAGGGAGGAAATAAGTATTTATAATATATACACCAAGAAAAAGAAAAAAAAAAGCGTCAAGGCACAGTAAACCCTCTCACTCTGTGGCCTTTATTTTCAAATGGCACTATTCCAAGCATCAGAAATTGGAAAGCAAGTTAGCTGAGTTGTTTAGAATTCCTTTTTAGTTAGATTATTTTTCAACCTGCTTGAAGCAATGGAGTAGACAGCAAGACATAAAAGAACTAGTAATGTTATTGCCACTGAGAAACAAATAAGACAATTAAAATACATACCCATGCAGAGTTATTAAGCTTTACATGGACAGCACTCTGGAAAGTTTACTTTTTCTAGAAGTATTTACACACAAACTTTCTTGTAATACCCCAAGAACTTAAAAATGGAAATTGTGGTTGCCAAGATATCAAGGGTGACTTCAGTCTGTAAAAAAATGCAAGATCACGTGAAAATAACTACCCCTGAGAGCCAAGTAAACCACTTATTTTCTCTTTAAGTTTTAGCTTTTCTTAGGCATTCAGAGCTAAATCCACCCATGTTATCTTCACATCATGAGATGCCAGTGGTGTGAAGTATTGTTTTAAAGTCAGTTAAGCTAATAGTACAGGATGAAGCCTCTGCAGGTCAAAAAAGGTTCTGGTCTACAGCAGAACACCTGTGCAGCTTGTTTCTACAGGAATTCTTATTTCTTGTATTTTGTCAATCTCAGACAAATCTTTACACTTCAGTTTTTCTAGTGGAAGGATAAGAGACAGAGCAAAATGGTTGTTTTAGTTTTGGTTTGTTTTTTTTTTTGTGGTTTGTTTTTTTTTTTAACTCTCCTCTGTTAGGGGGAGAAGGAAGACTGTTTGTGAGGCGATTTTGATAGCAGTACTGTTGGGCAAAGGAAGTCCTAAATCTCGGACATGTGGCCTGCAGGACTTGCCTATGACGCTTGCTAAAGGCAAAAGACAGTAACTACTGATGAATAGAGAAAAAACCCAATAACACCATTTTGACAACCAACATGCCATTTTCTCCACTAACTTACTAGACAAGATATCTGGCAGAAGTATCAGTAGTGGTACAAACATTTATGATTCTTTTGGACAGTGAGTGTCATGCAGTATACTTTACTATCCTGATACTGTTCCTTTTGAAGTCTGTGTAAAACCATCAGTAACCTCAGGGGGGCCAAGAACACAGAAACCCACCAAATGGAGAGATTCTTGACTGGCACGCTGGCTCCTGAAAGAACAGTTCCACATCCTCATGAATCTTCTGTCAGGATTCCTCCAGTAGCATGGTAGACATGATTGAGATACTTGTGGGCACTGATTAACCGGGGAAAGAGAAGGATGAAGAGGTGAGTTCTAAGGGATGTAGTGTTAATAATTAGTATGTAGTACATGCAAGACTATTAGTACCAGCCCACGTTTTATGTGCATGGCCACAGCACATGAGGAAGTAGAGCCACACAACTGTACAGCCCCAGTTAATATGACATAACTTTTGTGAGGGACTTTAGTCCTTAGAAAGGGCCTTATGAAATAATCCTGATAAACCTGAAGGATGGTAAGAATTACTCTAATGATACCTGTAATCAGCAATGAAGCTCACCTGGAAAGAAAAAACAAAAAAAATAAGCATCTTCTTAAAATCCTAGTCCACCCCACCCTGAATTTGAAATACAGTTTCCACAAAGTCCCAGCCAAATACTTTTCAAAGATTTGAATGTTAAGACACCTTAAAAATTACACTTTTTGCCCATTTTTATAGCTAGTTAGTAGAAGTTTTGCTGTGTTTGTCCCTTGACGATGAAAATTGATGTTAAATACCTGACAGCTTTCAAGAATCTGTCTCAGCTCAATTTTCTATTGAACAAAAAGGCAACCTTATCCAGGGAAGAATTGCATTCAATATGTTTTTTAATGGAAAAAAGTTGGTTTGGCAGTGTATGAGTAAGCCAGACTGCAGTAGCTGTGTTTACATACAGTATTGTCTAGCTCAATCTAAATTACAAAGATAGTAGACAGAGAGGTGTGGTGAGGAACATCTTAAATCAAACAAGTGTCAGCTGGGCCTTATTTCCTGACTTAAACAATTACATAGCTGAATAACCTATACTTAAAAACACAAAACCTAATGAATAAGCAATAAGACTACTTGACCTATATTCAAAGCAATTGCTAGCTTCTGTCTTCTGTATTTGAGTTCTGTTTCATTCAGCTTTAGCAGAGGAGGGTGCTTTCTGAAGCAGCCAGCTCTGTTCACAGGGAGTTGCCTCTCCGTCATAACCCCCTTGAGCAGCAGGGGACAGACCATCACCCTTGGCATTTCTGTTCTGCTAGTTTAAGGGATGCATTTTGTACAAAAAAATTCCTCTAACTTTAACAAATTGAAGTAAATTATTAGCAGCAAAATAATATAAAAAAATACTGTTTGCCTTCTCTGTCTGCTGAGGCTTGCTTCCTGACTGGGACAGGTTTTGTCCTACACATGCATGCTGGACCTCGTTTCAACATGGCCAGTGCCCAAGGGAGCAGGAAAACAGATGCTCAGATGTGGAATACTTGTTTCCTACATTTTTTCCTTCTCTCCTTTCCTTGTTTTTTCTGTCTAAGCACCACCCCCTTGAAAACAAAGGCCCATCAGCTGTACAGTACTTTTGGACAGAATCATGAAAAGACTACTACAGAGTACAATCAGCAAGGAATTAAATGAAGGTGTTTAATTAATGGCAATCAACATGGCTTTGCTGACTGTGTCTTATCAAACATCTGATATTGCTTATAGTTGGAATTAAAGCATGGTTAATAGAAGTAATTGGTGTAATGTATTTAGATTTGTGACATTCTGATAAAAATTAAGAATACACAAAATCAATACAACCTACTTCAAGCAAATTAAAAACTAGCCAAGTAATAGATTGCAAAATGTAATTGTGTATGTAAATTGCAAATCATCCGCTGGGGTGTTTTCAGTAGGTCCTGCAGAGATCTGCTCTTTGCCTGATGTTGTTCAATGTCTTAATTAAACTGAGGGAAAATATAGTATCAGTCAGTGAGATGGATTCAATCCCTGCAAGACTGAGGGACTAAATGGATTGAAGGAACCTAAAATATCCCACTAAGTGGAAGACTGTGCTAATGAGTAGACTATTACAGGTTGGGGACTGTCTTTGTTACAATGAACATGAGATTGTGGAGTTTAAAATCCTGAGAGAAGTGGGGAAGACAAATGGAATCATAACCCTGGACTTTTGGACAACAGATTTTGGCTTATTCTGGGTTCGTTTTGGCATGATCTGATGGGAAGCTGCCATGGAGGCCACCAGGATACAGGGCAGCTGGTTGAACTTCCTTAGAGAATAAAATCTGATGTTCAGGAAGGTAAGCAAGCATGGCAGATGGTCAGCATGGATGAACAGGGAGCTCCCGAGTGAGCTCAAACACCAAAAAGAAGTACACAAAATGAGGAAGGAGGAATGGACTCCCCAGGAGGAACATAGAGATGGTGCCCAAGCATGCAGGGATGGAGCTGAGAAAGCCAAAGCTCTCCTGGAGCTGAGACCAGCAGGGAATGTGAAGGGCAAAACAAAGCATTTCTCTAAGTACATCAGCAGCAAAATGAAGAGAGAGGAAAATTATTTATGTGGGGTTTAAGTACATAAATCCCAGCACTGGCAATCTTTAGATGGATCTGGCCCATTTTTGGGTGCATCTGGCCCATTTTTTATTATAAATCTTACAGTATTTATAAAGATACAGTAAGCGATATCCTAAGTACTAGAATATTTCTTTCTGTCTTTGGGCAAATAAAGAGCTCAACAGAAAGTAGACAGTCCTGGTAGCTGTTCCCAGGGTACCCAAATGTATGGATGAAATCTGCCTACTGATACATACTTTACGTACTTTGAAAGCACAAAATCCTCCCCGCCCCACCCCCAGCCCCCAGCAGTGGAAAGCACAAGGCCAAATCTAAATTTTTCAGGCATCTTGTTCCTCTTGCTATTGATAAAGCCCAACAAACAACCAGAAAACAGCAACTCATTCCACTAAGGGTAACAGAATAACTACAGTCATTCTCCACCTTCCACACCTTATAGACAGACAAACACAAAGCAGTGAAACAAATATCAAACTTTAATAATAGGCTGGATTATATAGAAGCCATACTCATAACAGTTACTAAAACTATAATAAATTTTGGCAGGAATATTTTCAGGGGTTTGGGGTTTTGTTTTGTTTTGGTTTGGGGTTTTTTTGGGGGTTTTTTTTGGTTGGTTGAGTTTTCTTCCAAATTAAAATCAACAAAGAATGAACTTTCCAGGTTGCTAGGTCTGGCATAAAAATACTGAAATGCAGGAGCTGCCCCCAGAAGATTACTAGCAGTTTCAGAAATGAAGATAGGATAGCCCAAGAAAATAATAAGATGATTTGTCAAGGCTTATGGACTGTCTAGCTACTATGGAATTTCTGTGTAGACAATCTAACAGGAAAGGGGAATTTCTAGCTCTATAATTCATTTTTTGATTCTTTTTCCATCTTACTCCAGAGCTGACAGGAATCCATAGGAGTCAGGCAGTACGTGGTTCAGCTGGAAATAAGGCAAATAAATAAACAATTAAGCATATAGTATTAGACATCCAACTTAGAAATTTTGACTAAACTTTTCCGTTATGAGATCTAAGGGATGGTTATTAGTATGGAAAGGTCAAAAACATCTAAGAGCTAAAATTAGATGAGCAAATAAAAGGCTTGGTTCTAGGGAAGCAGAGACTTTTCCTATTTTGGTGGAAATCAGCATCAGAAATTTCTATCCATTTCAGTCAGAGCTCTGCTTCTTCTGAAGCAGCAGCAAAGGCCATTCCCTTCCTGCTAGCTCCAAGGAGAGGGAAAAGAAGAAGTTTATTTTCCTCTCCCAATAGAAAATATTCCATGAGTGAAGAAGTAAATATAGGAGTAACAGACAAAAGCAGTTTGAGTGAGATAGAAAAACCAGAAGTTTTTAAGAAATGATGCAATGGAGGAGGATGGGAGCAGTGAAATGAGATAAATATTAGAAAAGTTAGAACAAACCATTAGAAAAATACCTAAAACCAGTACAAAAATCTAGCATGGAATAAAGAGGAATGAGAAAGATGAGAAGCAACAAGAACACACACTTTATATTGCAGTACAGACAATCCTGTACCAAATTCTGCCTTCTAATAATCAATAACATTTAACGGGAAATTAAGAAAAAACTAAGTGAACAGGAAAGTACTTAGGGTATCTGGTTTTAGATCAGACCTCTATGCTTGATATGCACATGGGACAGCTGGGAGAACACAGTTAGTGATGGCGCTTGTGGGTTTGAGTAATGCTTGCTTTTTTATAAAACTTAACTTGCATATGCAAATTCACAGAAAAATGTCAGAGGAATCTGTTTTTCCAGTTCCAGACTTTAAAATTTTCTAAAATGCTAGACATTACATCAGAAACTTTTTAACATTCTGGAATTTGTAATTTTACTTTTTTTTTTTTTTCATCAGCTCACGTCCATACTTTTCAGGTGAGTGAAAATAATAATCTCTATGCACCCATTTTGTCCATTCCATTACCCACAGCACTTTCCATTGTGCATACACCAAGATATCCACTGACCTGGCAAGGGCTTCTTAAAGACAGGTACTCTTTTCCAAAACCTCCTCTTGACTCTCTTCACTCCTGCTATTTGTATTTCTTTCCCTTTGCTTACAACATGATAATAATGCAATGTAACAGTGTAGGTGAAAAACAGAGCAGGTGTAAATTGCTATCTTAATGTTAGATGTAGATTAAGATTCAGGACACACTGTCCTATGTTCCACCCCTACACACCCCACACCCCCCACACTCCCCCCCAATCTATTGAGGCTGTAATGAGCCTTTTTACATGGGGAAAGTCAAGAGCTACAAAGTTTTGATTAGCTTCTAGCTGCCAGTTTCCCATGTTTCGTTATTGTTGTGTCCCTTCAGTTTGATGCTGTGATTGAAGCTACTTCATGTCAATTTTACTCAAAGCCATCAACAGGAGGTGGTGTGAAACTCCTAAAGGACTACCATGTAAGGCTCAGATTGAAAACAGAGGCCTTGCATTTCTACGTATCAGCAAAGGGGCAGGAAAGAAAAAATGAAGACTTCTATATTAAAAGGTGAACCTCTTGCTGGAGGAGGAAGTGCAGTTTCTCAGGACTCTGCTATTTGAAGACCTATAATATCTGAAAAGCCCCATGAGTATAAGAACGCAGACTTGTTTACCACAAGATTCAGTTTATGGACTGAAATACTGAGTAAATCCAAAAGCTGACAAGTGTCAAAGCAAAAAAACTTTTGACATGTCAAACCAAAACAAAGTAAAGAAATACTTTTTTTGTAGAATCCAGTTACTTTCTGTGTTTGGTACCTAATTTAAGCAGTGTCATTAAAAACGTAGGTACTTTGAGTGAAAAAGAAGGTGATCTCTGCTTAACTGCCTATATTACTGAAACAGTGGAGATTTGAACATCTGAGCTAGGAAGTCTAGTCTTCAACTAAGATTACAGTAAATCGAGTTACTAAAATCATAAAAATATTAATTTATTTAGAATGGTTTTTTGCCAAAGTCTTCACTTTCTAAAGAAACTGATGGACTGACTCCCTTTGAACAAAACCATGCTTCCACAAGAGCTATGCCAATCATCAAAATTTCCCTCTGTCTTTTACTACTGACGATTTAACTATTTACTCACTAAAGTCATGACAGGGAAGTCCAAGCTTTGGTAGGTCAATTTAAAAATAACTTTTTTTTTTTTGAGAATGAGAAAGGAGAATGAAAGTGGAGCTGAGGGATGAGAGGAGTCTAGAAATGCATGTTCATTCTCAGGGTAATACTACTAGTGTATTTTTCTACTTGAACATTTCAAGAACCTGGGCTAAGTTTGCTTTCTTACAGCCTATTCACATCTTGTCTCTTAGAGGAACCACTAAGAAACATGAACCCTGCATATTTTTGAAAAGCGGCTCCAGAGCTTCAGAACTTCATGTGTTAATGGAGGTACTCAGTGTTCTACCATTATTTTTTTTCCTCAACCTGTCCACTCCCCAACAATCTTTGCACTAAAACAAATTCCTACTAAGAAAATAAGAAAAAACAATTGTACTTTATAAAATAATCTGTAGGAGTGTCTGACAGATGAATGTCTAGGCACAGCTGACTTCTTACATGCTTATTCTTTGTACTCTGAATGGAAAGGTGACAGAAATTGCTGTTATATAGAAGTGTTTGGTCCTATTAAGATTTGGTTTTTCTAGTTTGGGCTCAACAGGTTCACTCTGCGACAAAGATATTTAATAGTGTCTGTTAATGGCAGCAGTGATGGAAATCTGGTGATAATGCCCTATGAAGAGATGCCATGTGATTTGACTCCTGCATCTTCCGTGTAGTGCCCAAAATCTGTGCAATCTCAATCTTATAGTAGAACCTATATCTATGGTGTGATATGTTTTTGGAAGAATAAAGCTAGTCTACAATGCTAGACTCTCCTGTTGTAATGACATTAGTTTGGTGTCTTTATGACATAAATTCTGTTTATGAATATTAAAATTATAGTTAATTATTGTTTAGTTCAACCACTGCAAACTAAAACACCCTGTTAAAATCATAATATACACCAGAAGCAGAATTTTGAATCCATAATAGAAAAGAGCTGCTTTTTTTTTTTTCCCCTAAGACACAAGAAACATTGAGACTTTTTAGTTTGCTTAATGTGATTTTATTTTGTCTATGAAAAAATAATAGCTGGATACTGAAAAGTTATTTTCATTAGTCTGCTTGTTTGGAAGGAAGTTGATAGACTTGTTAGTAGTCTATTGTCCATGAATATAATGAAGCATATATGGATGTCATTATAAATATGGGTCTGACATTTATGTTGGTGTTAGTTTGGATTTATGTATCTGAAATTAATGGAGCTGCACCAATATCAATCCCAGACAAATTAGGGCAAAGAAATCTAAAATGGTAAACAGAGCTGCACCAAGCCGGTCTCTCATATGTGAAAAGAGTCTAAAACCAAAGTGGAAATATTAATCTGGCATTTGCAGCTGTGCCAATGCTAGGTTAACCTAGCTAGCACAAGTAATTGTGAAGATATGGTATGGCGTCCTGGTTTCAGCTGGGATAGAGGTGATTTTCTTCTTAGTAGCTGGTGCAGTGCTGGGTTTTGGATTTGGTGTGAAGAACAAAGCTGATAGCACACTGATGTTTTTGGTTGTTGCTAGGTAATGTTTATACTAAGTCAAGGACTTCCATACACTCCAGTACCTACAACACACACTCCCTCCAGATCTTGGGTGCATGTTTGAAAGTTTGTGGTGCTGCATGTTCCTTGCAACAGTTAGATTGATCAAACAGAGATTTGCTGCCACATGCTGTAGTCACATCTGTTATCAAGAATACCCATATTCCTTAAGAGGTCTATCTTATCAATGGTGAAAGAGATCTGATTTCCAAATGCTTTGAGTCTTTATAGTTTTTTATGCATTTGAAAATTAGTGAAGTAGCATTCTACATTTTCTTGGCACATCTGCAAGTTATTATCCAATATACAAAGTAGGGGCAAGTCATTCAAAGAGGACAACAAATGAAGTTTAGTCCCATTCTCATTTAATGTTGGGTGCTTTAAATCTGGAATGAGTCCATAAGACCTTGTGGAACCAAGGTAAATTAAAAGAATGGATTTGTTTTAGTCTCAGACACAGTGAACCAAGTACTCCTTTCTCTAGTCCTTAGGGGGCATTTCCTGCTATTTAAAAAGACTACTGAGCCCCTGCCTAACACATTGACCTCTTCCCAAGCTAGTTTCCTTAGCCCAGATATGACATCATATGTAGGGTATAAATGATAAGGTTTTGGTAGTGGGGGACGTAGCTGGTTCAAGACAGCTCAGCAATGGATCCATTGCATGCCAAAGCTAAGCAAATGAGAAGAATTTGTGGTGGCTCTGTGAGAGCATATTTAAGAAAAGGCAGAAAACACCAAAGGCGATGGAACAAATGAACAACAGAGGGAACAAGGGCACAGCAGTAGAAGGCACTCCACAGTGGAGCTGGTTACACCTCTGAAAGAACTGTGGTCTATTGAGGACCAATAATGGATCAGGTACTTCCCTGAAGAGACTGTGGCCTGTGGATAAGCTCATGCCAAAGTAAGTACTTCTGGAAAGGACTGCAGCCTGTGGAGGACCCACACTGGAACAGATAATTCCGTGAAGGGAGTGCAGCTCATGGATAAGATTGCATTGCAGCAAGTACCTTAGGAGGACTCCACGCTGGAGCAAAGGAAACAGTAAGAAGGAAGGAACAGTGGAGGGATAAAGGAACAAAGCAGCAGGAGGAAATAGCTACACAATGACCACTACCTCCTGCACCATCTGTTGCCTCACTGACAGGACTAAGTGTAGCCTGTAGTGATAGGGAGTGGAGACTGGGAACCAGGGAGAAGAGGTGCCTGGAATGAAGTTGAACCTAGGAGCAGGAGAGGAAAAGTGTCTTCCCTAAGTGTTTAAATGTTTGTCATCTTTGTTTCTCAATACTAAAATCAGTAATCAAATGCTTTAAATGAAGTCCCCAAGTTGAGTCTGTTTTGCTGACTGCAGTAACTGGTGAGTGATTTCCTCACATTTGTTCTGTTCCATGAGTTTTCTCATTCTTGTTCTTCCTATTTTGTTCCCATTCCCCTGTGAGGGGGAAAAGGAGGGAAGAGTGAACAAATGGCTCTGTGGGTGCTTCGCTGCTGACTAAGGCCATCCCACCACACATTAGACTTAGAAATGCATCCTGTCAGTGGTGGTTACCAGCAGAACAAGGTTTTCACTTGCACCTTGTTGTCTGCGGTTTGATTGCATTTACTTCCATTTATGCATCTTTAACAACTTCAAAACCCAAGTTTCTCACTTTGCCTGTGATTAATCTGGATTCTTTATAGAAGACGACCAAACCAATCCACAAAATCTTAAAAATAAAGGGGTTTTGTTCCGAGAAGTTTAAGGCCTGTGTAAGGGTTTGGCCATTAACCGTGGAGGAGAAGCCGAGTAGGAGGAGGGTGCTGGCCGTGGTGCTGAACGGGCCAGTCCCGCCGCACGGGCACGCAGTCTTGTAGAAAGGGCACCAGCCTCGACGGGAATAGCCAGAACTGAAAAAAACAAAGACTTTAGATAATACTTTTGAAATGTACCGTATACTTAGATGAACAGTAATGCAAGAATCCTTGTATTATCGTCTATGAATAAATGCATTTTTTTTTCACTATTTATACTTGCAATCCACATTAATGCCATTACACATGGATATCAGCATCAGCCCGCTCAGTTCAGGGTGATGTAAATATAAACATTTACATTTAATATTTGCAGATTTTCTATATTAACTAATATTTTCGCACTTGAAAATGCCAGCGTTTTTTGGAAAGAAATTGTATTAACACTTACCACCATTAAATCTATTTGTGGAACAACCAAATGGAGCTGGAGAAAAAAAAAAAATCATCTATATATCATAGATTCATGGTGTTTAGGATCAGAAAGGGTGCTATATTACTCAGCCTGACATTCTGCCTTTCACAAATCCTCACATTTCACCCACTTAACCCTGCCTTGAACTCAGACAGTTGTGTGGTTAAAACTTTTGAAAGGAAGATAGACCTGAGTTGAAGAAATAAAAAATGAATTTTTTCCCTTCCTCCAGTATTATTGCTTTTTCTATTACAGAGGGGAACTTGGTATTTTCTTTATGCAGCACAACATATCCAAGTCACTTCTTAATGTCTTCCTTGCTAAAATTAAGCACTGAGCTCTTTAAACCTTTCATGATATATTTGCAGTTCTTTCCTGCTCTTTCCTCTAATTTTTCAGCACCAGTTTTAAGACATATATACCACTTCTGGAGGTGGCACACCAGTGTCACCAATGCCACATGCACGCGTGCAAACTAAAAAGCATTTCTCTGTTTCTATTCATTACTTCTGTTTGTACATTCACACTTTGTGTTACCTCTTTATGCCATAGCATCACAATAAGAACTCAGATTTTTGTCCACTGTCATTCCACAATTCATTTTAAAGTCACGATTTTTCAGTTTAGAATTCAGTATTCCATAGGGATAGCTGTATCTTGCTGTATTCAATTACAGTTTGTTTGAATAGACAAGTCTACCAGCTGACCCAAATCACACTGACTTATCTATATTCACTGTTAGTTACCACTCTGCCAACTCTCATGTCATCTGCAGCCTTTATTAAATCTGATTTTATATTTACTTTTAGGTCACTGAGGAGAATGTTGAATACTGTAAAATTTAGTCATAAGGAAATCCATCAGAGAGACACTACCTAGGGATGATTCCATATTGAAAGAAATGTTGCAAACTATAATTTCTGAGTTCACTTATTATGCACTTCACAGGTATTGTGTGGTCCTAATTGTTTAACAGAATGTCATGAGGTGCTATGTCATACTTTTTACTAAAGCCTACATTAGATCATCTCAGTTCCTTTAGCAAAGGAATTCTTATGTCAAAGAAGTAAAATGACCTACTTTTGTGTTAAATGAAATTTGTATCTTCCTACCTTTTAATTCCCATTAAAGACAGTATATAAAAGATTTCATTGCAAATGTTCTGCAATGCTATTCCGCACTGCTCTCACTCTAAATTGCCATTGTAAAATACTCTTCCAGACTTATTTTCAGTATATGTCCCCATGCTTTAATTTTTCCTTTAAGCAAATATCCTACAATATCCTTTTTATTGTGATGAGCTGTCTTCTACAGCGTATTATTCAGAGCAGCTGAAGCTGACTCACAAAAGATTCATTATTTGTTGTCCCATAACTGCTGCTATTTACATACATTTCCTATGGGATGTTTCCACTCTTCAAACCACAGAGAACTCAGAGCGTGTATGTAAACTGGATACTAAAAGATAAGAGGTGAAATGAGGACTGTAGTGTTACAGCCGTGAAGAAAGTCGCATCTAGAGGTGTGTACTGGTAGGGAATAAAGTGGGAGAAGATTTAGGCAAGGAAGTTGATAATGCTTAGACAGCGATATCAGAATATAACCTTTCTTCATAGCTCCTGAGAATCAAGGAGTTGGTTGTTTTTGACTGGTAGAAATGAAGCTTGGTATTTCAGGCCAAAATTATACATGCTGTAGCATTTTAAAACTGAGCCTGAATGTTTAGAGTTCAGGAGTTCTAATTTAAATGTAAAACAGTAAATCAAGGACATTTTGAGAAAAAGCACCCAGTCAATCTTGAATAAGCCCCTGAACTACCAGAGACTTTTGTCAGCACATATGGTTGTCTAACAGGGTGCCTCAGAACAGTGGGTGATATTATGTGCCATATGAGCTGCTATACCAAAGAATGATTGAGTTTCTGGTAATAGCATAACCAAAGACTAAACTCTGAAATTACCTAACTCTTCTTAATCAATATCAGCATGTTATTATTTCATCTATATTTAATTGCGTTCTTAGTGGGCTAAAATAATGCCTTTTACCTCTCGGGAGAAAATAGGAGGAAGAATGGTTTACCTAAATAAAACAAAACTTTTGAAGAGGATTATTATTTTGCTATTAACTTGATTAACTGAAATACTTTACTGGAACAAAAATCAAAGAAGAGGGACTAATAAAGCAAACTATGTGGAGGCTTTGATATTTTGTTTCATGAATTTCATAGAAAGGCATAGAATTTACCTGCAGTACCCATAAAGGTGTGATAATATGGCAGGGAATATTTTCCTGACCAGAATTAATTTGGTATCTTATACGTAGAAATTCATACATTCATATAGCTCCAGTTTCCATCAGATCCCTAAATAATCCTTTGCAATAATGAACTTCATTGCTTGTGATGCACTACACATTTAAAACTTTACCTAAAATTTCAGGAAGTGGTTTGCTTTGTGTACTTAACTCAAAATAACTTGTGGAATCTGATTTCCAAATAGCAAGTTTTCAATCACTGTGAAACCAAAACACATTTGAGGCATCTCAGTTTGAATACTTTATGGTGGAACACCTACACCAACAGTTGCTTTTGATAATTTAGGTGAAGAAGCCTTTACAGGCTAGAGCTAGTACTGCTTAACTCAGTACTTGCTAATTCTATTGTCTTCAGTGTAAGCAGTTTCAGTTATTTTCACTTACAAAGAAGCATTTGCCCCACCTAGTAATTTTCATTACCTCTCTGTACATTTTTATTATTAGGAACTCTGCAGGCACATTTGAACTTCAGCTGTCAGAAGCAGACGAAATTCTACTGGAACCCATAGTTCAGCTAAATATTTGGCTCTACAGCCAAACACAGAAATCAATGAGATTTCCTGGAACGAGTGCAATTTTTGAAGTAATCACATTAATGTGAGTGTACCATCATACCTGCACTCTCCATCCAGCCTCTGCTTTAAAAAAATAAAATACTATATACACAAATGTGCTTTACAGACTAAGCTCTAAGAACGAGTGGGAAGTTACGTATTTGAAAAAGTAACAAAAGGCTCTGAATGTCAGAGGACAGTATAGGGGGGGGGTCTTTGTAGGTGTTTGTGTGCCCTTTGCTGACAATCAGCTCTGCTAGCAAAATGAAGAGGTCACAACCTCACCCCTTTCAGCTGGCACATCAGAAGACTGAAAGAAGAACAGTCTGCATGAAATGGTCTCACATGAAGACAAAATGCTATGTTGTCCCTGAGTCTCACTCTCTGACAGGTCCTATCAGATTAGCTTTTCTTTTTACTAATTCCAAGCAGCTGCTGGTGTTCAGTTATTCAAACGCTTTTATTCAAATCCAGCACCAGTTACAATCATAAGCAAGGTAACTTACATCGCTTGCTTTTCTAAAAACCTCATTGCAATGTGCAGGCACTGTCACAGAAGTGTCCAGCACCAAGGTTAGATGATTTTGTCGTGAGGTAAGGTCTCTTTCAGGAGTCACCAGCATTCCATATGTTTCCTCTATTTTTTTCTCATTGCACATTACCTTTCAGGAAGTGTATGTGCTTTTGGTTTGGGAGGTAATCTTGTCAAAAGATTTGGTTTACTGCCACTTTTATTGCAAGAAGGATGTTCTACTAGAGCATCACATTAATTAAAATTGCAAATAATTACAAAAACTTGTTAAGTAAGTTCTGTAAACATGGTAAAAACAAAGTAGTCCATACATTTAATGAAAAACTGTGTCACCTCAAGAAAAGTAAGAATAACAATGCTTAAGATTCCTCCTAATAGACATTAGGAACAGGAAATACACTGTATAGTGCATATGCCCTGAGTGCACTGATTAGCTTTGATTGCCCTGAGAACATTTGGGACTTCCACCTATACATCCTTCACCTCCAGCCTCCCAGCTCCATTTAAACTCAGGCCCAGGCCCTACTCCCTGCCTGAGCTACACTATAGGTAGCTCTGTGTCCAGCTGTGTTCCTTGATGATCCTGACTTGCTGACTGGACTTTCTGTCACTTTGCGTATGTCTGATCACTGGACTGTTGGCTGAGCCTGTTACTATCACCAACCCTGCTCTGTTTGTCTTGCTTGGATACTGTGGGATTGTGCCCTTCTCAGTGTGGTCATTGCTCCTACCTACTTGCACTGTGGCCAGTTCCTCATCTTCTCTCACAAAGTAGCCCCATTCTTATTCCTCCTTGTGATAGCATGTAGTTTACTAACTAAAGCAGAGGCCTGGAAATCAAGATTTTTAGTCTGTTCATAATTTTGCCATTGGGTCTCAATTTTCAAGCCAATCATGTAATCTCTGAGCTTTCTAGTCTTTGGCTATATAAATAGGTGTTGTAGTTAGCTATTGACATCTTTAACTTCTTTTCAAGGGAGGTTGCGGTTTAGGAAGCCTTAACCCATCTTCTTTCTGGATTAGAGGTCTAAACCACCAAAATGTCTTAATCTGACCTTTAAACTGTTTGAAGTTTAATTCTTCAGTAAGCAGCATACTCTCAAAAGGACTCAGCATTCACACTGGAAAAAAAGATACTGGTAGTCTTCTGTCAAATCTTATCCACAAGCCAATTTTTTCCCATCTGAAATGCCAAAGCAAAATACTGCACAAAGCAGGTTGCTCTCCTTTTTCAGGTCCCCTTTGGTGAACGTTCAGAGTTGCCCAAATTAAAAGCAGGCACAATACCTAGGTGCTGAAGGCTAAATAAAGACTGGGTAGAGAAGGTATCTGAGTCTTAATTTTGCTCTTCCTTCTTTTTTTCGTGGCGATAACATGAAACCTGGAAACATGGAAGGTCTTCCTGAGCCAGGACATATCCTCCAGCAGAGAAAGTAATGGTGCCATTTAAAGACTGGAAAAGGCCTCCTGGGCCTTGTCAGATCAGATGAAGTTCTGCACTTACGAGCTGTTATTGGGAGGACAAGAAGTCATAAGGGTCTCTTTAGGTACCACCTACTCTGTACTGACAGGCTAAACAGGGAGAGGTTCTCTACTGGGACTCTGAGGCCAGACTGAGCAGTTTGGCCCAATCCATACTTTCTAAGCACTTTTAGCCTCCAAACTAGCATGGGATTATTTAAATTCTTTGTAGGAACTGGCTGATTTGTGCTCTCTTGAACGAAGAAAGGGAATTGTTTGAAGAGGTGACAGCTGGTATAGGAAAAAACCTTGCCGCAAACTAAAAAGTAGAGACAACTGACCTCCAATGTCTATGTCCACTCTATGGCACTCTAACTTATTGACGACAAAGCTTATGATGCCGGTCAGATACACTTCACAGTTATACCCTTTGGACCTTCTGGTTTAGTGGGTCAGAATGAGCAAAACCACATCAGGCAAATAAGCAGGCATTCTCTCCTGGGCACCGTCTCACAACACCGAACCGAGGTGCCAATCATAAGCTTGTGCTGAGACCAGTAACGTAAACTTCCAGCTTCTATCTTTCACAAGCAGTGGAAAGGTTGACAATATAACACTTAGGGCAGAATTCAGATTCAGATGAAACAAATTCATCTAATGTCAATTAGATGTCACAGGATCTGCTTGGGGTCCTGTAAACCCTTTAGTCATGCCTGTCAAACCCATGCAAGTATCTGCAGCACCTACAAGGTTTGCAAATGGAAAACAGGTACCTCTGTTTAGGTAGGGAATCTGTTTCAATTGGATTAGCACTGTTGATCACCTAAAATAATTCTTATGATGTAAACGGGACTGTTCACACTTCTCAGATCTATGTTCTTGGATCTCTGCAAACAACTCCAGGGATTACCTGGTGTAAGTCTTTTCATTTATCAACAGCTTATTTCAGGACACTGATAGATTCTTAATACAAACTATTCATTGGCTGGAAATGGATAAATCCTTAAAACACACGATCAGTTAAGTAGTTTTGGATAATTATTTATTTTGTGACAGCTATTGCAATTAAATGTATCCTGCTTGGTCGCTAGTGGATTTTGTTTTGTTTATGTATAAATACTACTGAACAATTTCAATGATAATGGCTATCTTTACACTGTCATTTAATATTGAAGCATGAATGACAATAGTTTTGTTAACTCAAGACAATGTCAGGCACAACAAAACCTTGCCAATCTGTACAAGTTTAAATTAGTACAAAATCAGGCATGCAATCTCCCCTGACAGCAGTTTGTTGTAATGCTGTGGTTTAGTATTAATTCTTCTCATGTCATGAGGTCTTCCTGTTTTGCTTTTTTTTTTTTTTCCTTCTTCCAAATAAGATATTACTAGAAACTGGCTAATTTTGGAGGACTCTGTAGCAGCAAGTTACAGAGCTGTTTGACAGATCATGTAAGCTGACACGTGCAGCTCCTAACACTTAACCGGCTAGCGGATGCCAGCCGAGCTGTAGCAATTCTACAGCAACTCTGTACATATTTGAAGATCTGGATTCATAGGCCAATGGGAGGTTAAATTCCATTGAAATTACTGACTAAGCTTTTTGAGGCCTAGGCCAGCAATTTCAAAAGCATTTCCATTTAGTTCGATTATTCTTCCCTGCAAACTAAAACAAGATGTGTTACCTCATATTTGCGGAAGGTTAAAACTGCATATTGGTAGTACCTGGTAAGGACAAATGCTTGAATTATGGCAACTCCACTGCTACAGACCTACTGACTATAGGCCTTTGAATTGGACTGAGATACTGCTTTTTAAGGACTGTGATAAGATCCTTTATTTGCAACTGTTAAGATCAGGCTTTTATTAACATAGACAAGAAATGATAACAGCATGACAACTAGAAAGACAAATGCTATTTTGCAAAATATTTGCTAACATATTAGAAAAATCAGTAATATATATATATAAAATATAACTAACACTGTTAAAACCAGATTTTTTTTTTTCATATTTTTTCATTGTCCATGTTCACCCTTGCCTATTCACACTATTCACTAGCTTCCACTGGGTCCACCAGTTTTGAGTAAGGTAAACTGAGTTTATTTGTTTACATTTAAAGATATTTTTGCACTCTCATGCCTCATTTTTTGATTATTTAAAGTTTTTTTAAGTACTGCTTAGGAGATACCAGGTCAAACAGCTCCTGCATAGACCTTGTCACACTGTTTTGTCTTTGTCCAGTGGGAATGTTGTCACTGCCATAGGGATCACTAGAAATGGGGCAGGATGTTTCATACTGCCATTCCAAAGAAAGTCTCCTTTGATACAGGTGCTAAAAAAAAAATAAATCCCTGATCCCCAGCCTGACCAGCTTTTGCTTCCCAACCTCTGTTTCCATGGCATTCTCAGCTGGTAGAAGGCAGAGAGCTAGTACAGTAAAAAAGGCAGACCAGCTTGTGCAGTACTTTCCTAGCAACACCTACAGCCTGTAAGATCCTGTTGCGTTAACTTTAACAAGAATAGAAACAGAATCTTTTTCTACCTTTTTTCTTTTTCCCTTTCAAGGATATAAATGGAGGCGAGAGATTGAATGGGGCCCAGCAATCCCTGACCCTTGCATTTGCAGTGCTACAGCACAGTGGTAACCAGCAGCAAGACAGGCTCCTGGTTTAACAAGATGCATTTGTAATCATCACGAGAAATAAATATGTCATCAGAATGCTAGTCTTTCCTAGTTTTGAGTGAAATTCATAACTACCTGACTTTGCTTATGTGTTACTCTAAGATATGATTCTACCACTTTTTTTTAAAGAATTCCTTGTTTTATGTTTAAGAAATTATTTATGCATTATTTTTGTAGGTAATTATTATAACAATATGTTATAACAATTTGTTATCATACTAATTCTTGTAACATTATACTTCATTGATACCTAATTCAGTGGAGCTACTTCAGCTGTAAATCACCTGAAGACTCTGAAATAGATGGTGCAGATAAGTCATTACTACTCCACGAAGTGCTACTAGATTCATCCTAGTTTCATCAACACAGATCAGACTGTAATACAAAGGACCTAAAATCTGAACCCACTTCTCCAAATCAAAGTATGCTTAAATTCTGTGATGATATTAGGACACTGAAGCTGTGTTCTAAGAAGTGTGGAGAAACTGGACAGGTACAGTTGTTGCATTTCATTTGGTCATGGCTTTTGTCTACCTTTCAGGTGATTCTAAAGAATTGTGTAGACACTTCCCTCATGAGACCATTAAGAATAACATTTACACACTTTTAGGAAGTAAAGGAGTCAAGAAAGATATTTTCATTCTAGAAGTTTAGTTGTTTGGAAGTCTGAAATTGCCAGGATGGGAACACTGCTGAGGAGAATACTGAGGAAAGATGTGATAGCAGTGTTCAGATGCATTAAAGGCTGCTGCAAAGAGGATGAGAATGTCCCCTGTGTACAAAAAAAGGAAGCAGTGGGCTATAATTGCAGCTGACTTAGTTTTGACATTAGGAGTAGCTTTCTAAGAGTAAAGATAGCCAGTCTCTGGAATAGTTTAGCTGTCCTGAGGAACAGGGTAGGCAAATGTCTACCAGCAATGGTGACTGATCATAAATGAATAACTGATCCTACTTTGGGTGAGAGGATGAATCAGGTGACCTCCTAAAGCCTCTCCTCACCTGATTTTCTCTGATTCTCTATATTTAAGATACCAAAGGGACTGATATTTATCACACTTAACACTTGACAAAGCCATTTAAAACAGGCAAGACAGAAAACATATGAGAAGTGGTGACATGTTAATCATTCTCTTTAGGTATTTTGTTCCATCCCTCCCTCTTTCTCACCCTTCTGTTCAGCCACATTAGACACTTTGTCCCCTTATACTGAGTTACCATCTTCTCTTCTCATACACTTGCAAGTCTGATACTCCAATACTTTAATGGAAGACAAGAGGCTTGGCAAAGGAACCTCTGCTTCTCCTCACAGAGTATCATATTTGAATTGCACTTCTGAGATCTCAGAGGATGACTGACAGACTGTGCATTAATGCAATTCTGATCAAATGCACACATCCTTATCCAGTGATTTTCTCTCTCCTCCACTCTTATTCTACCCGATCTCCAGGTAAGTGTAAATCTGCAAAACCAAAATAGCAACACTTCTGCATTTTGAACATTTTGTGAGATAGGACCTGTGTTTTGAAAACATGGAGGCTGATTATTCAACTAGTTTAAAATATCCAGACTGATTAAGAACTTCATCTTTGGTACCTCCAATCTGTTTACTCACAGTTTGGAACACATCTATTTTTAAGAGCATCTGATGAACCGATTCACAGATATGTACTCAAACAAGCCCTACTTACATTTTATTGCTAATAGACTTGGTTGGAAGGGAGGAAATCTGCATTAGGTCATTCAGTTCACTGGTCATAGGCTCTGTGAATGCCATATGATTGAATAAGAGCTAAAAGAAAACTCTGAGGCTTCTTAGCTGCTGGCTACAAGAGTCCCTGGTAGCCAAAGGTGAGCTGTCTTGGTATCTTGTCTTATGTGAAACTTTCAGATACAGGAAGATTTCCTGGGAAACCAAATAATGCAAATTGATCCTTTTAATACTCCTTTGCCACACTGGCAGCAGCCCTCGGCTGAGACTATGACCTCTAGTGCTGACAGATACTGAGTGCTGTTTCTTGATACATTCCCTCTCCCGGTACCCAGCTGTTCCTTTTGGCTTCAGGCTTAAATGGCACACTCTTCAGGGAAGAAATTAACTCTGAATGGTTCATGGGAGATGTGGCACTAGCCTTGGTCCAGTGGCAATGCTCAGTGCCGAAAGTCAGTCTTAAGCTTCAAGTAAAGCAAGCTTCTGAGGTCTGAAAAGATGGGAGTCCTTGTAAGCCAAGATGAAGTAAGGGTCTGAACAGAATGACAGGATTTCTGAGCCTGATGGGATGCATGCCAGGGGTATTTCACTTCAAAGAGTGCCAACAGAGAAAAGAGTCAGAACGAAGTGTTTCTGATTTCTGAGGAAACAGGACTAGGAAGCCTAGACAGAGATCTTTACTATACCTTAGTACAGCAATATAGCATTCATCCTTTCTTTGGCTTGTAGTGCAGCTGTTGCAGGGCAGGGACTGCCATTAATGCTGAACTCTCCAGGGTTTTGTGCCACTTGCATCAGCTGGAGACAGAGTGCTTGGAAAGCAGCTTGCTACTGGGACTGCCTGCCAGCACGCTGCTTCTAAGGGTGGCATGAAGATGCTCTATCCCTGCAATTCCAACATCATGGCTCTGGGAAAACTATGGGTCCTGCCAGAAATCCACCAAGCTGCTGATCTGCAAATTGCCACTTCCAACTCCTGGGGTAAGAGCTCTCACAGAACTTCAGGTTAAACTTGTGCTTCCAGGATTTGGCCATAATCACCCTGCAGGAGGTCAGAAAACTTAGCAGGGTGCTCTGAGGACACAAGTCTGTGCAAGAACCATGTAAGCTAAATCACTACTATGTCTGAAGACATGTAGCAGGTGTGCTGCATCTCTAGGGATGCCGTTTTTGGCAGCAGCACCTCTATAAGAGCTGTTGCCTCTACAGAAACACCTAAGCAAGCAGATTTGCTAGGATGCAGTACTATGAGATGAAAAACCTTTTTCAAAGAAACTCTTATAGTTGAACTGATAAGAGTTCCAACAGATGCAATGCCTGCCCTTTTCTGAAAGGCAAATACATTGCAATAATGTGAATTATATCCTAAGCCAATTTAGTGTATATAAGACTGTAAGCTAACATGCACCATGCCTATACATTACATCTCTTCTACAGGTTTGCTCCAGAACAGCTACATAGATTAAGCTATGGTGGTGCATACTTACTAATACTGAGACAGCTTTAGTATAATCTCTGTGATTTCCTTGGGCCTCTCTTTTCTGGTTTGCAATGCCTCTGAGACTCGGAAGAATTCCCCAAGGACAGCTGATCCTGTCAACCCTCACAACACAAATGGATTTCCCTTTGCTTTGACAACTATCTCTTGCCCTTAGAAAGAAGTTTATTTTGAAGTCTAATAGCTTTGACTTCTGGTTTCTTGATTTTCCCTTTGTGGTACAGCCACTAGATTGAAAACAACGTGGGTTTTTAAATCAAAGTGGAAAAAATATAGATTCCTTAACACAAGGTGAGAAGGCCGGCAACAATTCTTTCCAAAGAAGTGAAATTTGTATTTGCTGTCTCCTTGCTGACCAAAGCTTTTCTCTAATAGAAGTCTCTCATGAGCCCACCTATGTGCTATAGTACCACCAGTTAAAAGACAAACATCTATATATGCCTTTTAACCCTCTTCCATTACAAAGTATAAGGAGCTATTTAGTCTGACATCCATTTTGTTAGTTTCTGCCAGCAGCAGCTGTTAGATTTCTCTGGGGTTTTCTTCAGAGCATCTGGCTTGGGTCAGGTCACTATAAAAAATTTAACAAACATGCTTTACAGGACTGGATTGAGCTTTTTTTTAAATACAGAAATCTCATCTATCCCAAATTTAACAAAGGTTTTGTTTCCATTCTGCCAATGCAGAAGACAGGTTAAGAATTGTGTTTCGTGAGATATTGAACATCACTTTGTTCCTAGTGTATACAGGAGCAGGCTGTGCTTAGAAAACACTTCACTGGATTTTGTTTTACTCTGTGGTCGGAGTAAAAGTTGTTTTGTTGTGATAAAATATGTATTCCTTCATTTTGGACAGCAATAAAATGGGCTAGACTCTAGGCCGCATCTCAGCTAATAATGGAATGGAGCAAGACAGGCTGGGGAACTGTATAGCACCTGAAATGTGGGGCTAATTTTGAGGACAATTATTAAAAAAAGAAAAAAAAAAAAAAAAGAGCCAAGTAGTAAGAACATAAGAACTGCCACACTGATTCAAAACAAAGGTCCCTCTAGCTAATGTTTTAACAGCGATCCTAAGTTGACATTTAGGGAAGAAGAACCACGTAAGTATATATGGTTGTTGCACCTAATACTCTTCCAGCTTCTTACTGTTTTAAGCTTAGAGGATTTTCTAAGTGTTTTATTATTTTGTTTATTTAGCAACTCTTCATGAATCATTTTTCCCAAGTACTTATCCCTCTGTACTTATATAAACTTCTTCCATTCACAGTGTCTTTTGCAAGGATTTCCACAGGTCTGGTACCTGATGTGTGAGGAACCACCATCACAAGCTTTATTTGGTGATTCCTAATGTCCCTGGAAGGGACAGTGAATAGTTGATCCCTATCCACTTCAGTCATGCTACTTATGATTTTGTAGATCTCTATCATAGCCCCACAAATTACGGGTTTTTTTGCAAAATTCCAGCCCACCAAATAATTCCTTGTACAGGAACCATTCTGTACTATTTGACCATCAAACATATCCTTCTCTGAATCTCCTTTAAGCTCTAATGTATCCTTTCCTAAATGAGACCAGAACTGCAGATGGTATTCAAAGTATAAGAAGCATGCATTTATCCAGAGATGTAACTGTGTTTCTGTCTTGTTCTTTAACTCCTTTCCTGGTAGTTCCTCGCATTTGATTTATTTTTTGACTGCTGCTGAGCACTGAGATGGTGCTTTCTTGGAACTATTTATCTTAACGCCGAAGTCTCTCTCACTTCTGAGTGGTAATGGTCAGGTCACAGTGCACTATTTGATATATGAAGCTAAGATTGTTTTTCACCACAGCATTTCACAAAATGTTTTATTGCTCTGTCATGAAAATCCTTCAGCAATTGTACGGTCAACCCTTGTCCTTTATTATGTTGATAACTGCATCATCAGAAAACTTTGAAATCTTACAGCTCATCCCCTTTTCCAGGTCATTTGTGGGTATGCTGAAGCATATGGGTTCCAGCACAGAATTCTGTCAAACTCCTCTTCCTTTATGGAGAACTTTGACTGTATAGTTTCTACTGTGTTTTACTTCTAGCTGTGTTTTACTTCTAGCTGTGTTTGTTGAGCTCGAAGAGAAGTATAAATGGAAATCTAATTGCTTTGTTTGGCTTCTTAAGATGAGGTTACAGAGAACACAGACGTAGACTCTTCTCATAGGTTCACAATGAAGGGAGAAAAGATGACAGGCATAAGTTGCTGCAAGGGAAATTCTGCTTAGGAGTAAGAAAGACTTTCCTCACACTGCAGCAAGACACTCAAATAGCTTGTAGGATTTCCATCCTGCAGGATATTCAAAGCTTGCTTGTTCATGACCCCAAGCCACCTTATCAAAGGTGTAAGCTGACGTTACTTTGAGCAAAAGGCTGGAATATATGACCTCCAGAAGTCCATTCAAACCTAAATTATTACATTATTCTATGCATTTAAGACAGAAATTTCCCTCTTCCTATGGCTGTTTCAGTATTCTTTCTTGAAGGATATTGTCAAAGTCTTTTGGAAATCCCAGTAAACTATATCAACAGGACCACACACTGGTTGACCATTTCAGAGAACTCCAAGAGGTTTACAGGGCAGAACCATGTTTTCTCTTTTCAAGATCATAGTTATCATCAGCTGTGAATACACATTGCCATTAGTAATTCACCTGTTTCCTCTCTAAGTTTTTAGGTGAATACCACTTGGCCCTGGTGATTTGTATTTGTTACTTTTCATTCTATGTCTTTGAATTGTAATCCTTTCCAATGTTGCTTCAGTTTTCAGGCAGATGGTTCGCTGAGTTCTCTTAAAAAATGATGCTTGTGATGTAATGGCCCATCTTCTTTATAGCTAACCTGGATGCCAATAACCTATTCAGCTTCTCTGCCATGGCCTTGTCCTCTCTGACTGCTCCTTTTCTACTCCAGTTAAGGAAGTGCTACAAAATGCTTGCCAGATATTTTGCTCCTGATGGTCTGAGAGAGGAATTTAGTACTAAGTTCAGTTCCATTAGGAAGCTACTCCTCTGATTCCTTTTTGGTCTGCTTGACTATATTTTCACATTTCATCTACCAAATTTATGATCCTTTTAATTTTGTTTGAATAAAACTTCAGATTTTTAGATGATGCTTTCTTAATTCTAACAACCCGGCTTAGCCATTCCATCTTCCTTTTGCCAGTTTCCAGGCTTCTCCTAATACACAGAATGTAATGTTGTTGTGCTTCCACTCTGGTGTCCTTCAGCCTCTACACCACCTGTAACTTAATTCTCTGTTGCCCGTGGTGGAGTTTTTGGCTTTTTTTGTGCCATGGATGCTGGATCTCAGAAACAATTATTGTTACAGACTCGTCCTTCTAGAGGAAATTTTGAAACAGATCTTTGTCATCATCTTGTCAAGGGCTGCATTTCCTCTTGTGGGGTTGGTAGCCAGCTGATCCACTGACAATTTCATCTATGGTTTATGACCCTGAGTGAAGTTTCCCTCTTCTACACAGAGGTAGCTGAAGTGACCTGATACTTTCTGTCCTTACCAACTCTCTGACTTCTTAAATCTTAACTCGGCGTGTTTCTGCTCCTGGTTGGGAGGCTGGTAGTACAGACCCCATTCTATAGTCTTTCTCTTTGCATCTGGCACTTCAATCAGCTTCTGCGCTACTTGTTAAGGTGGTTAGTTTGTTAATTCAGCTTGATCCCAAGCTCTAACTAAACATGTAATTCTACTGTAACAGTAACACAGTATACTTTTCTCATCCCTTTGTATTTTGTACACTACTATTACAGCATCCCATGGGTACCTTTCTTCCCTCAGGAAGAAGAAAACCAACTGTAACTGATAGCTGTTCAATCACATCACCAGTAGCTTTTCATCCAATTCTTTTGCTTTCAGGACTGCAGCAGAGGTTTTGCTGCTGTGTTTTGACCTGAAGCCTGCTACTCTCACTCTACTAATATCAACATCTGAGCTCTACTGTTTGTCTGCTACTCTGTTGAGCCCAAATGCTTTCACCTGCATTGCAAATTCATTAATTCTCCATTTTCCTTATTCTGATAATCTTATGTTCTGGCACTTTGATTTTGTCTTTAGCCCAGAGGGCAAAAATATTGACTGTAACTGAAGACATTTTTATACTTGTTAAAATTTTTCTCCTCTCTAATTATGCCTTGACCACAAAAAGTGTTTCAGCAGATATAATTCTGACTATTTTTAACAGCAAACTACACTTACTTAGATATCCCTTTCGAAGTTGAATCTCAAGTATTACCCTAAGACCACACACCTTTCCTTTAGGAGTTCAGTACATAATCTTATACACCCTGAGATGGGGAAAAAACCTAGGCAGACTTTAATCTTTTCTTCCAGCATTTCAGCTTTTAAAAGTGACTTGCAAAATAATCTGAGAATATAATTATTTGGCAACAAAATGGCTATTGATAACCATCGGGAAGTAATTTTAAGAAAATAATTTCCAGGCATCATTGAATTATTTACTTCAAACTTCTTCATAAGTTTTTAATTTAGGAAACATGGAATTTCATATAAACCGTTGTATTGTTAGAATGTTGAAACTAGATTATTCAGGGCAAAAATTTTGACTGGAACACACTGATTTAGGTGCCACAGTGCTGAATTTTCTCTGTCTTTACTATTTGGTACTTCCTTCTTCTTAAAAAAGTATGTGTGTACCTAAAGACTCAGAATAAATAGAGGAGATTGTATATATGAGAGAGGTTTACCTCATAAATGAGAATATTGCATCTTTTTGGTAACTAAAATAACATTTTGAAAGAGAAAAGGGAACAGCTGGTTTCCAGATCCATATTGAAACCATACTTTTAATCACCTATTTAATCTCACCTGTCTTACTCTCTATTGCAGTGGACTACAAGCACTCAGTCTTCATTGTGACTCAGAGTACAGCAAGCAAGGGAAGACTAAGAGAAGTAACTACTTAGATTATTCAGCTTGATTGTAAGAGCACCCTAAGATGTGGGAGGCAGATGAATAGCTAGCCCACAGGAACTGGATGTGACCCTTTACTATTTTCTCCTCATTTCCAGTGACTCACTTGATGACTTGGGTAGTGTCACTTATTCAATCTGTGCCTCAGCTTCCTGAAATCAGTCTGTGCCTTAGCTTCCCTAATTATAAAGATGGTACAGCTGGTTGAGAACAGGGTTATCTCTGATGTGATTTTTTTTCTTTTTTTTTTTTTTCTTTTTTTTCTGGGTACTAAATTGGAACAGCAAAAATCCAGATTATTTGCAAAACAAGTATTTCCTAAAATGTTGTGTTGGGATTATCACAGCTTTGTTTTTCAAGCTTTGTCTTTTAATACAGTTGTGCCTCTTACACTGAAGTATTTAACTTCTGAAATACAATATATATGTCACATTTTTTTCATCAGTGGTTGCTCTTTCAAGAATTTAGTGTAATATAATGTTCAAACAAAATGAATCAAAACATTATCAAAATGAAGAAATTCTACAACACAGAGACAAAACAGTTTTTTTCTCCAGTGATACAATGCAGTAGATGCTGACACATTTCTGACGAATGCTTTCATTTTGATGAAACTACATTTCATTTAGTCATTAACTCAGTACACATACTGGTTTTATGACATCTGGTTGTTCTTGCATCTCATCTGACATCTTTCTCATTCACAGGTAATAATTATCTTTCTATCCTTCCATTTCCTTCTCTTTTCCACCAATGCATCACTCCTCTTACAAATATCCCCTCTAATCCACATATTTCAATGACTCTTTTCTCTCCGGTGGTCTAACTGATTAAAATACTAAAGTTAAGTTCAAAGCAACTGTTCCAAGGCTGTGCTTAGGTTGAATTTTGCTGTTTCTCTTCAGATCTAAAAGGGGTGCTGTGCCTTAAAGTTCATTCATCTTTTCTGATTTTATCTATTGGATAATTAAAGGTATTTTTTCCTACAGACTTTGTCTCACTACTTCTTAAAGCAAACTGTTTCATCAAAACTCTTGTGCCTGTTTTAGTAATAATACTGACTTTTGAAGTATCTTGCCATTTACAAATAGAAATACATGAGATTGTGATGAGGTTGCAATAGATTGTACATCCTCCACTGCAGGAACAACTCTGAAGAATGACACCATCCTCCCCTCACTGCAGTCCTCTTACCTGCTGCTTCTTTACAGGCTGTCTGGGGAATCAGGTGTTTACTGCCAATTAGGCTTGATAAAACAGCAGGAGTTTCTTGCATTCTCTTGACAAGAGTATTTCTGGGCTGCTGGCAGCTGTTGGAGGGCTTCTGACTGCATGGACAGCATTAGACCTCAGTGTACTAAGCACTTTGTTCGTTTGGTGATTTAGACCTTACCCTTACTGCACTCTCTCCCGCAGTCATAGCATAAAACATTCAAGATTTTATTGAAGATTTTCTTTTGGAGCAAAAATAATGGTAAGATACTTAAATTGGCAGCAATTAGATTTTTAAAAAAACCCTTATATATTATAATGCAAAGTACATTTTCATTATATCTATAGGCTACTTTACTAATTATATTAGAACCGTCCAGCAAAGCCACTGGGGCAACAATAAATTTATTATTCTAAAAAGATATGGCCCATAATTATAGAAAATGTTGTGTTACTTCAATGCTTGAACTGAATCATTGCTTTTCCAACTGCCAGATTGCTGACTAAGAGTATTGGACTTCAGTTTCTTCTGTCTGAGCTGTAACATTTCTCAGACCTTCTGACAGATGGAAGAAGCTACTACAAACTTGGGGTCTTTCTGGGCAATGGCCATATGCAGGGTTCCCCTCAACTGAATGGGGTTCCATTGTGACTGAATGGTCAGTTCCATCACTTTTGCACTTTTTTTCTAGTTAAAGGAGAAAAAATGGAAACTGATCTCGGTACTTTGGAAAACGATGTACTTAAAACCTTGTTAGTATTTCTATGTTAAAAAATTATTATGAACAAACACATTTGGAAAGTAGTCAGACTGAAATAAGAATAAGCTCATAACAGATTCAAATCAGGAGTTTTCAAACACATTGTTGCGCCTAAAAGGGTGTATGATTTGGAGCTGCACATACAGAAGCATCATGTCATGGAGGAGGAAGGTGACAGTTCCTGTTTATGCATTTTTGGCAAGCAGCACCTGAAGGATGGGATGATTTTCTGGAGTCTGCTACACCAGAAATACACAGCTAAACAGGAAGGAACTGAGAAGAGCAAAGGGAATAATTAGAGACCTATGGGGGTGGGACAGGGTTTCTAGTCTATTTTTTTAAGGAAATCAAGCTATTCAGTCATGCTGTTTTCCTGTCAGTACTCCAGTAATAACATTTGAATCTCTTGACCAATTTCAAATAAGCCTGACAAAAAGAGAGAGGTCTAAAACCACTGAGCCTCTGCAGGTTTTATGAAGACCAGCAGCCAGACAGAGAAGAGTCAGATTAGTGCACTTGCTGAAGACCAGGTGGAAGTGTGAACTTGGCTGCTTTATTTGACACAAGAGAATCCAAAACTGTCATCCAAAACCAGGCTTCATAAGGTTTGATGCCAATGGAATGGCTAGTTTGTTGATCAGAGGGATTTTTTTTCTGGTTTTTAAATAATAAAATAAACTTGAAAGAAGACCAAGACTTCTGGCTGACTGTTTTTAAGACACTAATCACTGCAGGTTGTAGGCACTCATAAAATTATGCATAATAACAGATCTTGTTCAGAACATGCCCTGAAATCCCTGCCTGAAATGAACTCCCTTTATGCAAGTGGGTTTTGTCTGCCTTGAAAAGGACTGTTTCCGTTTCTTCTCATACTAGAACTAGTTGTGACCTCCTTCTCTCTTAAAATACTGCAGTGCCACCAAACTTAAAGAAATGAAAAATCACGAATCAGATGCCAAAACAAAAACTGTACTTGAAAATCCTGATAATGTTAATAGAAGGTATTTTACTGTGAATTTGGTGTGCCTGAAATTTTTTAATTCCTTCAACTTCTTAGGTGAGAGAGAAGTCAGTGTCCCATTTTTACCAACCTATTGTGAGAAATCACATTGAGCCCTTGATGTTACAGAATATTTCATCCTTCATGACTGTCCCTCAGACAGCAAACCCCCCGCTCAGACTGAAAACTCTTCCACAGCTTTCACTATCCCCAGTGTCCCGTCAGGCTGAGAATGAGCACCACTCCTCTAGGGAAGAGACAACAGGAAAACCCTCTGCATTGTTTGTTTCCAGTTTCTTTCAGTTTGCCTCAAGCAAGAAAACAGACAATCACGACTGCTCACAGCTAGGCTAATGAAAAGAGCTTGAAAAGGAAATATTGTTGTAATTAAGAAATGTAAAAAGTGGCCTTTGGACAATCTGAAAGGAGGATATAGGGGAGAAGGAAAGTTCCTAAGATTGAGGCAAGTTCTAGAATCATAAAGAAATATGCATCTGTCATGCATGGGGTATTGTCATTATGAACCGAGAAGAAAAGATCACAGATTCTGTTATAATAACTGGCTTCTCAAGTTTAAGGAATTAATTTACCTGATATGTGACAATAGCTATATTGATATTCCATTTCTAGATTTCACAGCAGTCTTCCCTAGACAGGACTTCAGAGAAATGGAGTTAATAGGATGCCTGTCAGTGACAAGACTTTGGATGTTACTAAGCAGGGGGTATTCTTAGTAACCAGGCAATGAAATTCTCTTTAAGGCTCTCCTGTATCGTTGCAGCTTCTGGAAACAATGCATTGAACTAGGCTGGGCTTTCCACACATTGTTCGTTGGAGGACAGAGTCAGATATTTCATCTTTACAAAACAAACGCGGGCAAATCAGAAAATGACCACTGAATGTTTGAAGTTCTGACAGTAAGAGCTCAGTCTCTTCATGTAGCCCTATGAAGAATGAGATTACTTTTATGGTTTCTCTTATATGTCTCTCCAGGAAATTCTACTGCCTTTGTGAAAAAATAATGTAAAATCATTTGTTGTGCCTAAGACTTTGTAGGCACTAGGAAAAGCATTGCCTGAAGGTTGACGGAGGTCAGCCTTCCCAGCTAGTTGGCACTGGTGAAGCCACATCTGGAGTTCATGGCTCCCCAGTACAAGACAGACATTGACATACTTTGAAGAAGGTCATTGAAGATAGTTAAGGGATATGAAGATAGTTAAGGGGTTGAAGCATGTTGTATGGGGAAAGGCAGAGAGATGGGACTGTTTAGCCCAGAGAACAGAAGGCTCAGAGGGGTCTTACCAATGTGAATAAAGAAGCAAGACTAAGTCAGGCTCTTTTCAGTGGTGCTCAGTGATAGGACAAGATGCAACGGGCACAAACTGAAACACGGGAGGTCTGGCCTGCACATGAGAAAACACTTTTACTGTGAGTGAGCACTGGGACAGGTTGCAAAGAGAGGCTGTGCTGTCTCCATCCTTGGAGATAATCAAAAGCCATCTGCATGCAGTCCTGGGCAACCTGCTCTAGCTGACCCTGCTTGACCGGCGAGGCTGGACCAGATGACCTCCACAGGTGCCTTCCACCCTAAATCCTGTGATTCTGTGCTTTTCAGTAACACCGTTTGTTCACAATACGGCTTGATGCAAGTTTACACTCCAACTTCTGTAATATTTTTTTTAACCATTACTCTGCAAGAGTAATTTCAGCTTTACTTCTTAAGTTATAAGAAACTATATATATAAAAACCCCTTGTACTATTTGTGTTCATTTTGCATTTCACACACAGCAGTAAGAATTCACATGCTTGACACTGCATTCAACAATTAATACAATAAAGCAGAACAGACACATACATGACTGTGTCAGTAATTAATAAGCAGAAAGGTGAGTAGGATAACTTAATCTCATGTAATATTTTCTTCATAAAAAATATTTTGGAGACATTTGGGTCTTATGGTCTTAGACCGTTAATATTTTGTTTAGGCTAGGCTTAAAGCAGCAACTCTTCAACACCAGGGCCACTGCTCTAGTGAATTAGTTCTTGTAGTTACTTAAGCTACATCTTTCACATGGCATACATGGGTCTAAATTATCTGAAGGAGTGTGGACTAGCTATGGATATCTATAAGAACATAATCATGGTGTCTAGTATTACCATTCATGTCATGTCATGTCATGTTTTAGTTGTTTCTGATACTAAACATATGGTGGTACCTCACCATCTCTTCATCCTATTCTTTTCAGTCATGCTTCCTTCAGTTTTGAGATAGCTGCCGTACTTTTTGCCTGTTGGTAATGAACAGATAAATTCTTTAGCATCAGTCTATAACATGAAGGCTATCTTCCCTGCCAGTCACAGATGGTGGGAAGTGATTTTATTGATTTGTTAGTACTTAGCTAGAAGGATTACATCTAGTAGCAATAACATGGCAAGGCCCTGGGACAAATCACCACACGAGTTAGTGGGAGGGCCTGTGTCTTTAACTGAGTGTGACATTATGATATTTACCAGCCCTTCATAGTGCTTTGCTTATTAACACCACTGTAATCTCTTCTCAGCCATCTGTCAGTCATTCATGTTTCAGTTTCTTTCATGTGCTGGAAGAGTTGAGAGACTTCACTTTCTGAGTCTGACTTGGACATTACCACTCAAAAGTTCTGGTGGTCACAGTAGCGCTTATTATTTTTTTTCTTTTTAATTTGTGTTATCAAATTGTGTCCTGCGGAAAATCTCTTGGGTGGACACAAGCAGATGGCTACAGTAATTCCTCTCAAATTCAAAGGGTCGCAAAGGTTCATAGCTCTCAGAATTTGTGCAAGAGGTATTAGTGTGGCTGGCTGAAAGCTGGTCCCTCTCCCTATTCCAAACCCGGCAAATTTGGCAGCAAGAAGCATTGCACACTGCCAGCATGGATTTTTTTTTTCCCTTTGGTTCCTGCCCATCAGACGATCTCTCTAGAAACCAGAGCTGTTTCCATGCTGTGACCTCGGCAGAAGCATGACTGAAGAGGTCTTCAGTGTCAGCGTGTGTTAGAGGTAGTTCACATTTTATTTGAAAGTGCAGTTTTCTCTGTATTTCAGCTTTGCATTTCTAAGTAGCCTGAACGGTTTCAGTCACTGACAGGCACGCGTTGAGTGAGGGACCCTTCAGAGCCATAGGCATCAGTTTCTGGCCAGCGGATTACACGCAGATGATCTCCTGTAGAGAAGGGCCGTGGTGTCTGTTATCAGCTCCCCCAAACCAAGCTGCTCAGAGCTGGTAGATCACAACTTGACAGGGAAGGTCTCTCTGGAAGCGGGGTTTTGTTTCACTGTGCGTGCCCCCTTCAGCTGAACAGTCGGCACCGTGGCACCTTTCGTGGCCAGTTTTGGTGGGTCACGGCGGCGAAGAAAGGGCTCTGATGGGAGAGGAGAGTCAAGAGCGCTCGCCACCCCGCGGGAGGTGTGGGGGGGCCGCGGCATGGGTGCCGCTGAGTGCGGGGAGCCGCGTTATGAAGAAGGCGGTGGAGCGTGGGACGCCAAGGAGGGGACGGCCGTGCGGCGACAATGCCGGCCCAAGGCAAGGGGGCTGCGGCTGCCGCCCGAGCCCCAGGTGCGGGGGCGGGCCCGGCTCACGCCCGCGGGAGCGGCGGCAGCACCGGGAGCCCAGGGCTTCCCCGGCGCCCCGGGCAGCCCGCAGCGCGGCTCCCCCGCTGCTCAGCCCTTCCCACAGGCGGCCCCTGCCCGGGGCGAGGCGGCAGCCCCGGCGGGGACGCGGGCCGGCTCCCGGCCCCGACCTGCGGCGCAGAAGCCTCCGGGAGGAGGCGAGGAGGGCGGGGTGCCGTGGCCCGCGCCGTGACCGTGCGGCCGCGGGACGAGCGAGCGGGCGGCGGGGAGAGGCGCGGCCGGCACGGGCAGGGCAGGGGCCGGGGCCGGCAGCCCGTGAGACAGCGGCGGCGGCGCGCCCCGGACTCCGCCTCACCGGCCCCGACCCCCCTCCCTCCTCCCAGCGCCAGGCTCGCGGCGGCGGAGCGTTTCGGCGGTGGCGGCGGCGGCAGCACCCGCCCTTCCCGGCCGGCCCGCGGCGCGCACCGCCCCCCTCCCGCCTCCCGCACGCAGCCCGCCAGCGGCGGTCGGGAGCCCTCCGCGCCAAGGCACCCCCGCCCCGCACGCCCACCGCCGGGAGGATGGGCTGCGGGCGGCGGCACGGCAGCCCCCGAGCTCCCTGAAGCCGCGGAAACAAAGGGAGCAAAGCGGCAGCAGCCGCCGGGCCGGGGTGGATGCAAGCAACCATGAAAGGCTGGGTCTCCGCCTCCTCCGCTGCTGCCAGAGAGCTGCCGGCTGCTGCTGCTCGGAGGACTACACTGTGAAGGGGCGGAGGAGAGGCTGGCCGGGCTTGCCGTGCAAAGGTAGAAGGTGTAAGGGAGCGGCGGAGAGAAAATGTCTTCTTCGGTGGGGCCCCGCGGCCCTCGCCCGCCCACGGTGCCCCCCCCGATGCATGAGCTGCCCGACCTGAGCCACCTGACAGAGGAGGAGAGGAACATTATCATGGCAGTGATGGACCGGCAGAAAGAAGAGGAAGAGAAAGAAGAGGCCATGCTCAAGTAAGCAGACGCCAGTCATTCATTCATTCGGGCACTCATTCATGCGCCGATCGCCGGCGGGCGGGAGCGGGCGCTGCCACAGAGGGAGCCGGCCGGTGCCCAGGGCCGCCCGGCTTCGCCCTGCCCGGCGGCCGCCCCGCAGGGACCCCTCGCCGCGGCGGGCGCTGCGGAGCCCCGGTCCCGCTCCGCTCCCGACCCATAACTTCCTCTTCCCCGGCCGTCGCCCCCCGCCCCCTCTCCGGGCAGCCCCTCCCGAGGCGGCGCTGCCGGCGGAGCCCGGCGCGGCGGGACGGAGCGGGACGGCGGCCCCCCCGCCCCGAGGGAGCCGGCGGCGCAGGGCGGGCGCAGGGCGACATGGGGGTGAGGGGCGAGGTGGGATTCCTCTGGGGTCCCCAAAACCCCGCCTCTGCCAGGAGGGGCCGCTGGGTGGGGTTTCCCTGCGTGCGGGAGCCTCCGCGGCCGCCGTGCTGCCCCCCGCCTGGCTCGGCCTCCGCTACCGCCCCCCGCGGGGCTGGGGCGGCCGCCCCCACCGCCGCCCCGGCACCCCCCGCCCCGCCCCGCGCCGCTCCCTCCTCCCGCCGCCTCCGGGCCGCCGGTCGCCTGCTCCGGGGGGTGGGGGGGGCGGCAGCGGCCGGGAGGCGGCTCGCTGTGCGGACAGCGGGGCGTTCGTAATTAGGCAATAAATGCAATTAGTCGCACCGCTCGTTACCGAGGGGAAGCGTGCGTGCGTGCGTGGCGGCGGGACGGAGGGGGCGCGGGGTTATCCCGCTGCCGGCGGCACGGGGAGGGGCGCGGGGTGTGGGTAGGTGCCATGTTTGGAAACCGGGTCCCCACGGCTCCTTTTGAACCTTTTCTCCGTTACACGCACCCCACCCCCCATCCTTGCCAAACGGTGCATGTGACCACGTTTTCTAGCCTCCAACGTTACCGAATTGCTGCGAGTGATGAGAATAAACAGATTGAAGATGTGGCCTGTGGAGGAGAATCAGGGCTTCTCCTCTTCTGACTACCCGTCAGGCCTCTTTGCTCTGGGGGCGAGATGGCAGGAGAGGTGACTGGAATAGTGCAAACCTCTGACGTTACCCAGACCCTCCCTACCACGGGAGGTGCATCCGTACCTCGCTCTCTTCTGGTTGCAAACACCTGTGCTTGGAAGGGATGCTCTGAAGGTGTGACGTGATCCGGGTGTTTCTTTTGGCAGCATCGGAAATGCCCACTGGGGTGATGCGGGTGCCAGCTCTTCCCTGTGGCTTTCTCAGACGGAGGGAGACACCATGTCCCCACAGGCTCCTGCCTTCAGCCCCGTGCACCGTGCCTGGCGGAGCTGGGACAGACTTGCCGTGCATTGCTGTCTCAGTCCCTTCCCGCCGGTGCTGGGTGCTGGATTTTTACAGGGGCTGCTAGGGGTGATTGCAACAGGGAGTTTCAAGGCCCAGCTGCTAGTGTTGCGTATTGCCGAGGAGCCGGCTGGGTACGTGGTGCTTGGATCTGGGTCCAAGACCAAGAGTTCTGTTTGCTGTTCTCCTCATGACACTTGGGGTGTGGCTAGCCTCGGAGGTGGGGTGGTTGAGGCCAGAAGTGTTTTGCAAAAACACATTGTGTTAGTCAATGTGGGGAAACCCAAGTGGAGGATCCCCGCTCGGTTTCTATTTATCAGAAGAAAATGGAATAACGGAGTAGCTCAGAGGCTCTAAACTACATTTATCCTTCTCCCATTCCTTGTCCTCCAGCACAGCTACTTCCCCATAAATATTTAGCTTTTATTCCATGAAGAAGATTACTGCTTCTGTGATGATGCTGTAGAGCAATACGATAAATCTTACAGTCACTGCAAGAATGAACTTTTGTTGGTAGAGATGGTAATGTCTCATCCCTATTCTTGTTAACATGGGACAGAGCATAAATTTCCCTCCTTCCCCCCCCCCCCCTCCTCCCCCCCCTGCTTTTTTTTTTCTTCTTCTGCTCTTCTTTTGCATTGGCAGTTCTGAATTCTGGACTGATACTTCCTTTTTTTTTTGTGAGATTATGGGAATCTTAATGTTCTGCAGTTTTACTAAATGAATTTAGGACACTTTAAATACAGTTTTAGAAGAGGCCAGAATTGTGCTTTGTGAATTCAACTTGAAATTACTTATTATCTTGAAAGGTTTGTGATACCCAAGGTTAAAAGTTTTATTTCCTTACACCAGTTCTTTCAAATCATGGGCGTAATGGTCTAGGCTCTCCATTGGTCTGAGAAATTGTGATTTTACTCACAAACGTGTATATTCCCTTCAGCTATATCGTTGGTTTTCAAAAATTAGGTCACAGGAAATAGTTTTCATATGGATTATGATTTGACTTTTATGGAGAGCCACTAGGTTTTCTGAGATCTTTTGACTTTTCTGTATGCCCAGCACGCGTTTCCTTTTTGCGACAAGTTAGACAAGTTAGAAGGACTCATCTTTCCAGAGAGTAACTCTTGTAAGATTGGATTTTGAGACAAGAATTTACTTTCGTAATTCTGTAGAGGTTTGTTACAAATACATAACGGTGCTATCCAGATGACACAGCTATATTATAAGTCATATATCACCATCCCTTCCTATTGTCTTCAGTAAAAGTTTTTCTGATTATCCAAATGTCTCAGCAAAACAGCCACCAGTTATCATTTAAAACCACCTGGTGGAGAAATATTTCCATCTGTAACACCCACATACAAATCTGTAATGTCCCCTGGAAGCGAAACTGATCTGTGTTGCAGACTAGGCTCCCTTCAGTCCTGGGCTGATGAGGGGCTGGGTACGTGGTGCCTCATGAATCACAAGGGCTAAGAAGGGTGCAGCAATTCTCTCCTGTTCTGGATGGTCCCGATAGCAGTAAAAGTTCCTGAAACAGTACTTGTAATTTTCCTTTCCAGCACTCCTCATAGCAGGAAACTGTAGGAAGAATTCTTGGTTCAACTACTATATTCCTCACATGATGATCATAAAATCGTGGATTGGAGGGAATTTGAGGTGTTTCTGTGAGCAGACTATAATGGATTTCAGAAGTGACATCAGTAAAGAGGCTGTGTTCCTCTCCTCTGGCTCTGTACCTCTCTGCCTGAGCCCTGTTTCTGACTCGGAGCTAAAAGCCCTCTGCCAGTTCACGCTGACATCAGCACGTACTGCAGCATGCTAGCCGGGGAGCAGGGCGCTGTTACAGGGAGCAGGGCTGTGGGCACATAATGCTTTCACTGCTTGCACTGGAGAATGATAGAAATGCATGCTTCGGTTTGAAACTACTTGCTCGTCTGTTCCTGAGAGCTTGCCCTCTCTGTCAGCTTCTCTGCCTGCAGAGTTTTCTTCAGTAGTCTGAGGCTAACAGAGCTTGGCACTCCCTTAGAATAAAGGCATGCAACTTGTACTGGCCAGTGTCACTTTCTTTTTCTATAGGTAGATATACCTGGTCAGTGGCAGAGACCTCGTCCTCCCCTCACCCTTCCAATACCACATTTCAAGCCGCTGTGAGTGGTGTTTGTAGCGGGGGAACATGGTGCTGTCCTGTGACCTGTTGAATACCTTGAAGCAATGCATTGAGGAGTTGGGGCTTTTGTGAAGGTTCCTCCTTTTATTTTTTCTGTGAGCAGGTGTATTGTGGCGTGAGGAACACTTCAGCATTAGCTGATTGCCTTGAAATTGCCTTCACCTCCAAAGGTGGGTTTTGCATTCCTGCTGTAATAGGGGCAGTGTCACTAGGTACTCCTGAGAACATACCTATGACTTTGTGAAGTGGGGTCACAGTGTGGTGTAGGGCACTGAGGACTCAAATCCACATAAGCACTTCGGTGCTTACCTGGCACTAAGTAGAAACTGAGGCACCTTGACCGCAGTCCACAAAATCTTTCTGTAATAGTGCATCTGAGAAGCTGCATGTGCCTGTGTGTCCAGGGCATATAGGACCAGGGCATGTGAGTACCTTGGCTGCTGAATTGCTTGCTGTCTGTCTTACACCTGGGCCTGTTTGGGAGTCACAAACTATGTCATCATATGCATAAGTCCTCGGAAAGACCTGATGCTGATACGGTGCGTCTATAATGCGTATTGATACTCAGTGCTGAACTCAAAGTGCTGTTGTCACAGCAATGGCTGCTTTCCTAACGTGCAGGGGACAGGCAGCGTTACTGCTTCCAGCTGCTTTAGGTGGAGTAGCCTGGTGGTTCGAGAGTGCCTGCCTAAGTCCAGTACACTTAGTAGCCTGAAGAAATAGTGTCCTAGACAAGTGCCATCGCATTACAGTTTGGTAGAAACAGTTTGGCTTCCTGTACAGGGGAGAATGAAAAGTTTATGGGTCCAGAAGCCTAACTCAATGTCAAGCCTAATAGGCAGAGCTCCACTTGCAGAGAGAGGAGCTGTCTTGCTCTCACGTTGCATGCGTCTGGTTACCCAGGAGTCAGAGAAGTTTAAAATACTGAGATCTCTGGGAGTAGGAAGGAGATCCTCCTCTCTCTCAGCTGAACGAAGTCCTCTGGGGGGCTTCAGAGCTTTGCTTTTTTATTCCTCTGTGGTTGGGAGACCTTCACCTTCCTGCATGGCAGGCTTTTGACAGCACCATGGAGAGCAGGCTGTTGAATAGTTAGAGTTTTACCATGGTAGACTCAACTCTCATCCAGTCTTGTTTCACTGTTTTACAGTGACTGTACTGTATTTTGTGGGTATCTCTGAAGACTGTAGTCTCTAGCAACCCTTTTCATTGGGGCTTGGCCTTACAAACCTAAGCTTCTGCTGCTCCTGTATGTATAAATGTTTGCATAGGACAGTGGTAGAATGTGCCATGGCCTCCCCTGCAGACTAGTTCACATTGGAGATGTTTACTCCTGTTTTACATGGTAGATACTCCTGTAGCTGAAAGACAAGAAGTTTGTGTTGAGTGGCTGATGCCTAGCCTGAAGTCCAGACGTTGCCCTACTGGTGGCTGACGGGGCTAACAGATTGTGAGGAAGCCTGAGAGGGAGGGTTTTCAATGAGGCTGAAGAGAGAAAGTAACCATCATTTTACAAAAATGGGGCGAAAAAAAAAGCATTTTAAAGGAAAAATAGTTTAAACGTTTAAAGTGTACATTCAAACACTAAATAGCCTGAGGGAACTGTATTGTTTGTGGGTATAAGGTGCCTTGAAGTGAAACAACCCCAGTTAATATACAGGAAAATTAAATCATAGAAAAGTCACAGAATTACATGTATTTATATATGTACCTAAACTGAAGCATGCTTATGTGCAATTGTATGCCTTATCTCACTGGATTAGTTAAGTACTAAGTGCAAACCATGGCAGCTGGGAACACAGCTAGCTGAGTTCCAGTTCTATTCTCCTGTGGACTCTCACTGCCCAACAGGACCATACACTGGGACAGCCAAAGTACTTTTCTCCACCTCTGATGGAACAGTAGCTTATGAAAGGGGCAACAGCTATAAATCAACCTTAGACAAAATTTTGGCCAGAAATGAGAAGAAGCTTCCTTGTTACCATGGCAGTCATTTTCTGGAGCAAATTGAAGTGGGAACAAAAGCTCTTACTACCCTTCTGATGGGATTTAAGAAGCTTGTGAAAGAGATTGCTTGCTGAGGTAGTGGCAATGCTGGGAAACTTAGGTTGAAACAGGAGGTTCTTCATAGTTTTGTAACCCTCAGAAGCTTCAGTAGAGAAGCCTGCAGGTACTTGGAACCTTCCCAAATATTTAAAGAGTTATTTCAAGGTTTTCCATGGGAGTGGCAGTTGATAATTAGGAAGAAATTGATCGTAACACCCTATTTTGACCACCTAGTGAGGCACACAAACTTGATTTTGGTAGAATTCAGGTCTCTAGAATCAATAGGGATATTGGAGCTGCTCAGTTTTCAGGGCTGCCAAATCCTGAAAGTCACTTGCAGTTGGTGAGACTCTTCAGAGATTGCAAGATAACCCCTATATAATTTCCTGTGTGCACCTGGAAACTTCCAGCCTGAACTGCTAGTTGCACTAACACCGAAGATTAACAGACTGGCCCAGAGGCAAGAGCTCTTAACCAATTTCCTGGAGACTGTTGGTTACCCTCTCCGTTTCTAACACTTGGACCACACCTAACATTGTCATAAACCACAGAATACTGCTCAGAGCACAGCGGCAGCTGCTACCACCCTTATTTTGTGTAGTACTTACGGGAAGTAGGGTTCCGAGACCTTAGCCTGAATGGTATAAATCACCTGATGGTAATTTCCCTTCTGTAAACAGTAGGGAAGGGAGAGGTAGGATCATTCTTCGTCCTTTCTGTTGAAACTGGGCCTGTATGCAGAAATAAAAGCAAGAGTTAAGGGGCCATCATGAGGAAGTCTGTCTTTATCCTGTCTTTAGGATAAAGGATCTAAAGCCTATCTTTAATCTCACTGAGAAGACAAAGGAGGAGTCGAGAGATCTGGGAACCGGTTGTGCATTTGGCACCAAGGAATTAAAGGATAAAATGGATAATACCAAGACTCCCTCTTTTGAGTCAGACTCCTTCTCGCTTATTCTTTCTGTGGTCCCATGAATCTCACTTTCTGTGCAGTGGAGCAGGAGGAATGGAGGATGCCCTCACCTTTGCTGCTTGAAAGTCTGTATTTCTTCCTTTGCACTTAAAGGGGTTTGGAACCACCATGTTTGAGGCTCTGTGATGGAGCAGGGAGCCGAGTGCCGGTTGTTTACTGTATGCATGGGTAGTTTAAGCCCCTAGAATTACCGAGACAGACCAAATATTGCCTTGCGCCTCTTCCTGGCAGTGCCAACTCTGATCCTGACACTTGAGTGTAAAAATTCATGGTGAAACGATTTTACTCCTGGAGGACTACAGGAGTCTGGAGGTGGCTAGTTCAAGCCCCTACTCAGAGCAGGGCCACCTACAGCTCAGGAACGTGTGCAGATGGCTTTTGAATATCTCCAAGGATAGAGACACCACAGCCTTTAGACAACCTTTCCCAGTGTTCAGGCACCTTCACAGTAAAAAGTGTTTCCTGATGTTCAGATGGCCACCTGCTGTATTTCAGGTTGTGTGCATTGCCTCTGGTCCCGTCACTGGGCACCTCTGAGAAGAGTTTGGCTCTGTCTTTACTCCTCCCCACTGGGGTCTGTACACATTAAGGTCCCCCTGAGCCTTTTCTTCTCCAGGCTGAACAGTCCCCACTCTCTCAGCCTTTCCTCGTGTGATGTGCTCCAGCCCCTTAACCATCTTCGTGGCTCTTTGCTGTGCTCACTCCAGTATATCCGTGTCTTTCCTGTATACAGGACCCCAGAACTAGACTTGGCATCCGTTTGCGCTTTCATCAATGCTGAAGTAGAGAGGAAGGATCACTTTCCTCTGGAAGATGGAAATGCTTTTCCAGTGCAGCCCAGGATGGTGTTAGCCTTCTTTGCTGCAAGTGCACATTACTGGCTCATGTTCAGCTTGGTGTTGACTAGGAATCCTAAGTTGCTCCTCTGCAGAGCTTCTTTCCAGCTGGTTAGCCCCCAGCATGTATTGGTGCACAGGGTAATTCCTCTCCTCACGCAGGACTTGGCATGTCCCTTTGTTGTATGTTTTAAAGCTTAAGAGTGAGACCAGTATCTAATGTGTTCTCAAATCAATCTGAATCATTCTGGGGGGAGATTGCTTGTGGTCTGTGCTTCCAGCCCCTTTCTTGTTACTGTCCAAGGCTCTCACTCAGGGCGAGAGAGATTGAACTGAACAGTGCAGAAACTTGTTGCCTTTTGGCCAGTGGAAATTTAACTCAGGAGGAATTTAACTTCATTTGAGGCTTCACGTTTTCACAACTCTGAGAGGGCAGGTATGGCCAGAAAGGCGTCCTGACCAAAGGGTATAACTGATGACCTCAGAATTGCAAGGAGGGTTTTCATGGCTTTCAGGGAATTTTAGAGAACTGATAGTGATTTTTAAGCAGGAAGGTGGACTGAGTTTAGTTCAAGGAGACTGCTATATACAGTCAAAATGTATTCATGACTGCATGCAGTCATGTGGTAAGGGAATTATGAGACAGTCATTGACTGTTCTACTGGGGTGCCATCTCACCACCAAGGCAGGAGCAGGAAGCAGGTAAGAGCAGATTCATAGGGGATTCCTGGCAAGCTATAGAAGAGCAAGAGGTGGTAGGGGATGACAGGCAGTAATAAACATCCCTACCATGTTCTAGTAATGGGCTTCATATCGGCATATGTTAAAATTTTGGAAGTTCTGAAGTGCAAGCTTTTGTCGAGAGCTCTTCTCTGGCCTCAGTTTCAGTGGTTTTATTGAAATGCATTGGGCATTATTTCTGTGCATGCATCTCCCCACATGACTCTCCACTTGATACAATAAGCCTCCAAAGCTTCATGCCTGCTTTATCTGGCATTGCACTAATACTTTCCGACTGAGAAGTATGTGAGTCTACAAATTCTTGGGCGTTACCTGTGCCCTGCCTAAGCCTAAAAACAAAGACTGGGTTAAAGCACATGATCTCTGGGTAGGAACTTCTCAAAGTATAGAGTTGTTACAGACCCAGATCTTAAAAGGAGTTATGCAGAAGAGACTTCTTCTCTAGAAGGGGAGGGTACCCTCCTGTTGGTTGTTTCTCTGGAAAAGAGATGGAGGAGAACAACATTAAGAGAGATTTGAAATTCTCAGTCTTGTCAATGCCCTTTTATTTCTGAAGACTCATGTGAAGAATTTTTTGCATCCTTGGATACAGGAAAGCAACTAACAAAGATGTAGCATGCTTCCTTCATCAAGCAGTTACTAAGCATTTTAAGACTTCAATTTAATACCTTAAGAAAAGGCTATTTAAAAATACTGCTGGCTTTGTATTCAGGCTTGTAAAGGTGCAGGCATTACTGAAGGTGGAAAATGAAAAAAATGAAATTTTATTTTTGGTTGCCAAGAATCAGAGCCATTTATAATTTCTAGCCGATTTTACTGTCTCCTTCACTCTACCTATTGGTGCCCACTGCATTTGTGTTCTCCCCTGGGCCTACCGGTTTTAATTAATAGATGCTGGCATGCAATTACGTTTTGGGGGGAAAAAGCTTGAACGCCTACAGTTTGAGTCTTAATTCCTAGTGGTGATAAAAACATATAAGAAAATCTTATGTAATCAGTTACAAACAGAGTGGTTTCTCTTTTTCACAAGTGCTTTTTGGAAATACTTGCATATAATTTACAATTACTGGAGTGATTTACACCTGATCAGGGCTGTGTGATTTACCCCAGTCAGATCCACATATTGGATCTGTAAGAATGCAGATAGCTTATCAGATCTCTGCATCCGTCAGGAGTTGCAATTGTTTTATCCCTTTTTTTATACTTCACAGATATGGTAAAATATTATGCAGTGTTTGTGGTGTTGCCTAGTTTTGGAATCTAGGCAGTAAATGTTTGTCAGAGTTATTTTTGGTTTTCACAACAAACAGCAGGAAAGAATACCAGTATCAGTTTGCTTTAATGGTTAGGTAAGACAGTTTGCACAATGCGATAGGATAGCATTGTAATTCTTTGTACTTATAACTGAACTAATCGTCCTCAAAATTTGATTGTGTATCAGACACTTATGTCCAGAGAGAGTTTAAAACAGGGAAGTCATGTTCCATTTATATATTTTCTGGCACTGTTATGGAGGCAAGAAAAGCTAGTTGCAACGTTCAGAATAATGACACACACAAACCCATTCATGCACTTGCCACTGCAGAGGCATGAAGAGACATGGCAGGATGAGTAGCTGTTTCCAGACAGTTCTAGATTGAATTAGAACATTTATTTTGGCACTTACCTGATGTGAACAAACTCAAAGTATGTTTTACTTTCAGTGTCAGGACTTTGTGCATTTTGCTTGTGGTAAGCATTGATAATACTATTGAAGATAGGGGAGCATGTCTGTGTATGTGTTTTTCAGATATCTGTAATAAAAGTGGGTAGTGTTTAAAATCTTTTTTTTTTTTTTTTTTTTTTTAAGGAATTTCTTTTTTCTTCTTTCTTTCCTACGTTAAACCCCCTTGGAATCAATGAAGATCAGTGTATGCCCTGAGAGTTGCTTTCTGATCAGAGTTGAACCTAGTAGATACAGCTACATTTTTAGTGATGACAGTGGTGGATCTAGCAAATTAACTGTTTCAAAATTTAAGGATCTGGGATGTAACCAAAGAATAATTTTCTTTGTATTTTGGGCTTTAGATAAACACCAAATTCTAGTTAGAATGGTGGTTTAAATGCCTTGTATCAACATACAGTTATTTACTTGAAGGTCCTTTATTGAAAGTTATTTTTTTAAAGAACTTAATTATGAGAAATTTATTAGGACATTGCTCCTGAATGGAACAAGCCCAACCACGCTATTTTCTGTAAGTACGACTGTATTGCAGAGAAAAAGTCTACTACTTTTCTAGCAAGAAACAGACCGCTCTTGTTTGTTCTGAAAACTGCTAATGGGAGTCTGCACATGCTTGAATGACCTAAGTGTGAAGTGTCTTCTCAAGTGTTTCTCTTGGTTACCAATACTGCATACTCTGAATTGATCAAACAAGGAAATTGTGTACCCAAAAGCCCGTCTACATCTTACACTAGCAGGTCTAATAAGAGATACTGCATTTTTTTACAAACCTAGTTTGGCCTGTGAGCCTAGGAAGCATTACAAGTTTTGTAGCCACTGCTCATGAAGATTTTGTCTGATTTTGTAAAATATATATTAATTCTAAAGTCTTTGAATATGCTCTGAAGGCTTCAAAATCATATCAATAACATAGGATTTCATAATTTTTATATTGATATATCATTCTCTTTCCAGATATTTAGCAAACCTACAGTCCTGCACTATACAAACAATCCAAAGAATTAACTGTGGGCTGTTTGCATCAGTATGTATTAATCATGTGGAAGTATTCTACAGATCAAATGATTAGTAGTAGGACTTTCGAGAGAAATGACAATGAAGCAGTTTGTGTAACAAAAGGACATTTTGTTGGATGGTTGAATAAGTTTAGTTGTGTTTCGAGCCATGATTTTTTAGCATAGCTGTTTTCTTTTGATGATTCCATTGGTCTTAGAAAAAGCATCAAGAACTCCGCAAAACCAGACATAGTAGCTGTCTGAGCTTTCTAATCTCTTTTCTTTACACAACTTCTTCAGCACTTGCATGTGCTAAGAAAGCAGAGTAATTTTTAATTTATATTCATTATCCTCTAGGTTTTTAATTAGCCTTTCTTATGAAGTTATTTTCAAAATAAAGTCATCACACTTTTGCATATTTGCAGTATTAACTTTAGAATCCGTTTGATATTTGACATCAGGACAATAAGTTTTCTACTGATTAAATGAAGTTGCACAGATGTAGGTGAAAACTGTGAAAACTTGAGCGGTAAAAGGACATGAACAATTGATGAGTATTTTAGTTACTTTATGTGCTAAGTCTCCTTGGTGCTGTTATTTTTTGCAAAAATTTTGACATTGCATGACAAACTTTAGCTATAGTTTAATGTTCTGCTGGCTATGTGTTTTTAGCTATAGATGTAGAACAGGAAGGCAGCTGGTTGATGGAGTGCATGGTGCATGAGGCTAGGCAGTTGAGAAGAAAGGACAGAATTTATGAGAAGTGTAGATCATCCTAGTTTAACTCTATTGATTTCAGCCCTGGATGCCACCTGCAAAGTATCAGGGTAATGGGTTTGCACTTCATGGATGAGAATTAGAAGAGATTTTGAATGTGTCTGTGTGCTTGTGCCTGAGAACTAGGCTGTACAGAAATATGTACAAGTTGTTTTATTGACTTTAATTGCAACATTATGTTGCTTAGCATCCCTTAAAATATGCAGAGTGCATTGGTGAAATTTGATCAGGAGCTGAAAATTGGGACAATTTTGCCTGCAGTCATATCATGGGGACAGGTGACACAGTTGAACAAGTTGCAGTCATTGACCAGAAAAACATGGTATTGCTGTGGTCCTGTGCCTCTGCAGAGTTTGATTAACTTTTGTGAATCTCTGCCTGGGAACAAGTGTCACTGGAAGCCCATCTGTCAACTGGAGTAAGTCTTAAGTGGTGTTGAATTTGTTTAGATGGGTTATGTCCCTGTAAGTCTTACATTTTGCAGAAAGAAGCATATTTTTCTCAAATGCGTTTAGTAACTGTTCAGTTACTCCCCAAGCTTTAGGTAAAAAGTAGACTTGAGAAGAGTGAAACCAAGGTATGGCTACTTAGGTTTCTGCAAACCCCCCCCCCCCCATTTATCATTGTCCGAAGGTATATCTGTATTTTTAATTTTTTTTTTCTGTTCTCTATACCCCTAATTTCCTGCAGTCTTAATTGTCTATTTTGTTTTCCTTTGTTTTCCCCAAAAAACTGTTTTTCAATATACTTCTAGAAAGGAACTATATTCACTCAGAGGTGGAGATTGCAGAGTTATAAGAATTGATTCTGATAGTTTATATGTAAAAAGTGTGTAAATTCCTTTGAGATTAAATGCACAGTACATTATTCTTTTATTTCAGAGCAAAATTAGATATTGATTTTTTTTAATGAGTAATCTATTCTGAGAATACAGAACCTCACTAACATACAATTCTTGTATTTTGTGTTTGTAGATGATTTGATATTGATTGTAGTTTTTAAATCTAAAAGCTCTCACAATAAGGAAAATCTCTTCATAATTTATTTTGCAAATTTTTTTTTTAAAACTACATTACCTTAAAGCAAAACATCCTCCCTTAAAAAAAAGTGGTTTTCAAACAGTATAGCACTCACTGTAAAATAACTTCCAGCAGGAACTGTTTGGACTGAACTGATCAGTTCAGGGAATCAGAAGTGAATTTACAGGTTGGCTTACCTGCAGCATCCCTTTTTCTGGTGAGGATATTTCAAGTTTTAAGCTTGTCCCTGTCTGAACAGGTTTAAATGGCCCATGTGAAAAAGGAGCTGGGGAGTTCTAGTTACGTGGCAGATGAGACAGTGCGCTCTCTTTCATCCAGCCAAGGTGATCCAATTCTTTCTTTCCTGGCATTTATCCTGTATGGGATCAAAAGTAAAAATGCAGAAGTTTCCTTGAAGTAAAGTGAGAATAATGAAGTTAATATGAAGGAAGAATCTGAGGAGAACAGCAGCAACACTAGTGCTTCCTGTTATGGGGGGGGTTTGTCCTCATTTTTTACAGGGTTTGTAGTTTGGCAATGTTTTCAGCTTTCTTTTTGCAGAATTTATGGTCAAGAATGCTTTTTTCTGTTTGCATTTAAGTGTTTGGCATATTTCTCTGAAATCAAGACATTGTCAGAGTGATTCATGGTTTCTGACACCTTCTGCTGGATTACTGCAACATATTGTACATGGGATTACCCTTGAAGACTGTCCTGTTGATCTCATGCTGCACCTCTTTACATTTTGCTTTGCTTCCTATTGCATGTGTTTGAGCTTGAGGCAGAGTTTTCCTTCCCGTGTACTGGTAGAAGAATGGAGGTCAGCTGAGACCACAGAAGAAAGTCTTCTTAGAGTAGAGAAGATGGGGATCTTCCACCTATAGCTTTAGCGGAGGGCCCCTAAATTTGAAAGCTTTCTATGAAAGCCAAAGTTCTGTGAACTTTCTGTGAGGGCAACTTGCTCGTTACATGAAAATTGCAGAGGTGGAAAGGAACTGATCTTCCTGGCAATTTACTTAATGGTGTAAAATACCAGGTGTTAAATTTTGAAGACAGGCCCTTGCACGTCTGGCATTCGTAAATAAACCAAGAAAATCAATAACTGACTTCGGCAACTGCCACCCTTTTGACTTCTTTGTCAGAGGCCAAGAACTGAATGAACAAGAAAATTAAAAGTGTTTTCCCTGAAGGAAAAGGAAAAGTAGTTTTTCCTCCAGGCTGAAGCTGAGGCCACTGAGGGTACATGAAAGCTTTTTTTGTTGTGTTACTGTGGTGGGTTGGCCCTGGCTGGATGCCAGGTGCCCACCGAAGCTGCTCTGTCACTGCCCTCCTCGGCTGGGTGGGGGGACAGGAAATACGATGGGTCTCATGGGTCCAGATCAGGACAGGGAGATCCCTCAGCCATTACTGTCATGGGCAAAAGAGACTCAACTTGGGGAAAAATTAATTTCATTTGTTACTGATCAAATCAGAGTAGGGTAATAAGAAGATAAAACCAGAGCTTATAACACCTTCCCCCCAACCCCTGCCGCCTTCCCAGGCTCAACTTTATTCCCAGATTCTCTACCCAACCACCCCCCCCACCCCCCCCCCCCAGCGCAGGGGGATGGGCAATGGGGGCTGGGGTCAGTCCATCACACGCTGTCTCTGCCGCCCCTTCCCCCTCAGGGGCAGGGTCCTCACACTCTGCCCGGCTCCAGCCTGGGGTCCCTCCCATGGGACACAGTCCTCCATGAACCGCTCCAGTGTGAGTCCTTCCCATGGGCTGCAGCTCTTCACGAACTGCTCCAGCCTGGGCTCCCTCCCACAGGGTCACAAGCCCTGCCAGCAAACCTGCTCCAGCCTGGGCTCCTCTCTGCAGGGGTCACAGGTCCTGCCAGGACCCTGCTCCAGCACAGGCTTCCCTCGGGTCACAGCCCCCTTTGGGATCCACCTGCTCCGGTGTGGGGTCCTGCACGGGCTGCAGGTGGGTACCTGCTCCACCATGGACCTCCACGGGCTGCAGGTGGGAACCTGCTCCACCATGGACCTCCACGGGCTGCAGGTGGATACCTGCTCCACCACGGACCTCCACGGGCTGCAGGGCACAGCCCGCCTCACCACGGGCTTCATCACGGGCTGCAGGGGAATCTCTGCTCTGGTGCCTGGAGCAGCCGCTCCCCCTCCTTCTGCACTGGCCTGGGGGTCTGCAGAGCTGCTGTGCTCATGTATTCTCATTCCTCTCTTCAGCTACAGTTGCCCAGTTGTGCAGAAACTTTCCCTCCTTCTTAAATATGCTATCCCAGAGGCACTACCACCGTCAGTGATGGGCTCCGTCTTGGCCAGCCATGGGTCTGTCTTGGAGCTGGCTGGCTTTGGCTGTATCAGACATGGGGGAAGCTTCTAGCAGGCTCTCACAGAAGCCACCCCTGTAGCTCATTCACTACCAAAACCTTGCCATGCAAACCCAGTATTGTTACCATGGTTTGTCTGAATTTAGCAGTCTGCAGTTTTTTATACTCTGAAGTTGTGCCCTTTTTATTTGATATCAAGATGCTTGTCCTTCAGAGAGCTGCATCCCAGGGCTATCGACCTCCTATTTTTTACTAGCTCCCAAAATATGTTTTGTTACATTTCGTAAACCTGGGAAGTACTATGACTGTCTGTTCAGTAGAAGACAGTTCATAATGGTGTGGTACTTTCCAGATGTATTCTAAACCAATTTGTAAAGGTGTGTGTGTCTTTATCTCATAATATATTTTACCTTAAGGCTTTCAACTTTACTTGCCTTCAGATGTGTAAATCATCATGGTTACACTGATGCATATTACATATGTTGTATGTAATAGGTAATATATATGTGTACTACATCAGAGTTCAATCTGTAATATTTTAGGAATGTGTGCAGTTTTTTCTTTTTCCTCATTCCAGGCATTATAATCATGCTCTTGATAAAATAAGATCCTAGACAAGTCAGGTTGCGTTAAAGAGCCATTCTATGTATATTAAATTGCATTTCTCTTTAAGGTGAGCTTCCTGCAAAACTGTAAGGAAATTGCAGTGTTCTTCAGTGCAAATGTCATGCTCAGTTCATAAAATGTTGCTGAGGCGGCAAACTGCGGTCGATGTTCAGAGATACAAAGCACTGTCCAGTTGTGGCTGAGGGTATGTCTGGGCTGTCCCTGGAGGTGTGGTGACAGCACAGAAGCCATGCTTGTGTCTCCCAGCATAGGATTTTGTTGTTTGAACACAGATATCTGCTACTATTTGAGAGGGGGGACCGTATAACTCTCTACAACTACCTGAAAGGAGTTTGTAGTGAGGTGGGTGTAGGTCTCTTCTCCCAGGTAACAAGTGATAGGACAAGAGGAAATGGTCTCAAGTTGCGCCAGGGGAGGTTTAGATGGGATATTAGGAAAAATTTCTTCATGGAAAAGGTGGTCATGCATTGGAACAGGCTGCCCAGGGAGGTGGTGGAATCACCATCCCTGGAAGCGTTCAGAGAATGTGTAGATGTGGTGCTTAGGGACATGGTTTAGTGGTGGGCTTGACAGTCCTGGGTTAATGGCTGGAGTTGATGATCTCAAAGGTCTTTTCCAACCTCAGTGATTCTATGATATCCAGTGGTACCCCTCCTTGTCTTCAGGAGGGAGGAAAGGGTTGGAAGCTGGTTGCTATTTTAAACCAGGTATTGTAGCAGGGAGTGGAGGGAGCTGGGGAGCAGTCAGTGGTTTCTGTAGCTGCCTGGCACAGGGCTCCCTGGGGAAGATCATGGGTGGGTATTTCCTCAGCTGGAAGCTGTCCCCAGACTGTCCAGGTTTCATTGCTGCACGCAGACAGCAATGGCAAAAGCTTCAGCTCAGTCGTTGGCTCTGACGGTGTTTTCAGACCTGCCACTTTCTCCAGATCTCTCCTGCAGGGTTTTTGAGATCGCTATCATTCCTTTGGGGATCACTCATTTTTCAAGTAATGTTATGGCTGTTGAGGTAGGATGTTTCCCTCCACATGCGAAGCAGTACCTTTTGAATGTGAGTGGTCGTTAAACTGCCGTCAGTGAAACTGAGCTACTTTGTTTGATAAAATTCTTACTTTATCGTATTGTGTTAAAACCTGAGTCTCGTGCTGGCTAAGGTGTTTTAAATGGCCTCACAAGGTAACCAACCAAATTAACGAGAAAAGACTGTAAATAGTTGGCATTTTGCATTGTGCTGGCAAGGCTATTTGCTAGATAAGCTGTGGCTGCTTAGTTGCCGTGGGAGAGGAAAAATGAGAAGATGAGAGTGCAGGCCGTGGCCTTGTGAGGGACGGCAGGGAGGGGGAAAGTACACAGCAAGTGAGCAGGAAACTAAGAAAATACACTTCCCTTAAGGCATGAAAAGTTAGACTCTGAAGGCGTACAGGCACATCTGTGGGGATCAGACAGAAGAGGAATATATGACAGCAGGGAGATGTGAGGGGAAGGCTGGAATTAGCTGTAGTGGGAGCCTGGAAGTAGGCTGTGAGTGGTGCAGCTGCCTGTTTGTCTAGTACAGAACTAGCGTAAAATAGCACTTCTGCACACTGAGAATTGGATAATGAAAAGTGATGGATCCTTTGGTAGAAGACCTGGGACTTGCATATTTATGTGTCTGTTTCACTTTGGGTTTGAACTGGAGATGGTTAAGCATACAAATCAGGACGCAGTGAACGTTTATTTTCAGTGTGAAAATAAATAAATTGGAAGGCGAGTAGAAAATACAAAGGTTCACAAATACTCATAGTGTGAGCCAGCCTCATGACTGTGAAGAGAGGGGTCTGAGTCATTAGGTTCAGACGCTTGGGGCTTGGCAGAACTGCTTTCCTGGATCTCGGCAGGCTTGGATGGTGCGATGAGAGCATCCGGAAACACAGGGTAGCTTGACTGAAGAAGGAACTGGACAGCTTCATGCATTTGGATTCGATGTTCCCAGAAAATCAGCATTTTATAGTATTACCTAACTACTCTTTGGCTGCCCCATACCTTCTCATTGAAAGGTAGATCCATGTGAGAGATACGGTCTGGTTTAGCAAGAGGGTGGTTAGGGCTCTAGTTTGTAGCAGATGACTTGGAAACCCAGCCTAGCCACATCTTAGAGTTCCTAAACCTGACAAGTAGTAATCCACATTATTAGTTTTCACAAAAACCACAATTTGCTGTGTTAACTCAGTCTCAGAGTTTTGGGGCCTTTGTGGTTTTGAATGTTTGGAATTTGCTTATACAAGAAGAGTGCTTCCTCTGGTTAGGAAAGGGCCCCTGCTGTCACAGAAGCTGTGTGATAGAGGGTTGTGGAAAGGCCCTGCACCAGAATAAGCAGAAAAAAGGGAGATGAGGTATAAAGACCACGAGTAGATCAGCTGTAAGGCAGCAATAAATGTGTTAGTCTCAAGGTTTGTAGGCAGGGTGCCACGTCCCCTGCGTCTGTCCAGCCTTGTCATCTCCAGCCTGACATATTGGAGGTTGTGTGCACGTACATATTAATCTGTGCAGGCTTGGTGCCTGAGGGAATGGTGTGTGGTTTTCTTTTTAATTAAAGGTGGCATCTCTGCTTTTTGGGTGGGTGAAGAATGGAGCTAAAAGGAATCAGCTGAATGGAAAGAAAAAGGAGTAAAGGACATTGAAATCTGAGGTGAGGGTGCAAGTACAGCCAAAAGACTGAGCAGGTGGAAGAAATGAAAAACAACTGGGGCAAAGAGAGCGCTGTACAGCAGAGGCCTTAATCAAAACCACAGAAAGTGCTCTGAACATGTTAAGGTCCCTGCTTTGCTGAATCAGCAGCTGCTCTTGGCTGGGAAATCTCTCTGGTTCTTTTCTGTAGTTTTTCCCCAGTACCACACTTTGGTGGGTAGGGATAACTCTTCGGTCCCCAGGCAGTGTGTGGATATCTCCATTGTATGTGTGTCTGTGCATATGCATGTCATATATAGTAGTATGTGAGACAGCATTAGAAAACTTCACTGCAGTATTTAAGATAAGCCATGTAGGTGCATCATTTCGTAGGCTGCATAGTGTCATTTGGGATGAGCAAACATGATGGCAGGCAGTCTTATTTTACTCCCTGCACTCTTTGGGATCAGGGACCTGCTTGGCCACTTCTAGCACTGATCCCACCACCTGGAACATCTTGCTGTTCCTCTCTGCATTTTCTCCAGCGGCACAGTGGAAAGGGAGGGGAGAGAGGAAACAGCACCTAAATCTGTTCCTCGCATCTAATTCTAAACAGCATCAGCCACCTGTAGAGGTGGCATAGAATTCTCTGCCTTGATCCTGCACCTACATCCTCTGAAACAGCTGGCAAGGGGAAGAGGAGCATTTCCAGCTCATTATTGCCATTTTATCTCAATTTAGAAGACCCCATTTAGATATATATATATATATATTCTCACAAATAAAGATTGTCACACAGTAATACTGTGGTTAACACAGAACTAAACCTTGACTCTCCTGGGCTGGTCTAGCTGTTTCTTTTCAAGATGTTGGAGAAAGTAACAAGTTTTCCAAACTGCTGAGAAACAGATAAGCAATAGTGTCATCCTGTATCTTGGCAGCCAGAAGATGGGTATGAAAGAGCCAAAGTGCATCAGTGCTACATTTAGGAGGGGTGACTGCAACACACAGTCTTGCACTAAACTTAAGTCTTGGCTGTTTTGGATGATGTTAAGGATAGAAGGATGCGGACTTTAATACGGAACAGGTGTCTGCCCCAGTGTGCTTCATAAGGGATGCACAATAAAATCTCAGACTGCAATATGTTTAATCATGGCTTCATGGCTACACAAGAAAATGTTACTGTTCACAGACCACTGCTGACCACAAGCATGTGCAGAGAGATGCAGCAGCTCACCCACTCCCCCCTACTTCCCTGCGCCTCCCCCCCCAAAAAAAAAAAAAAGCTGTTGGACGTGTGATATTCGTTAGCCAAAAAAATAATAAAAAAAAAAAAAACCAACAAAAAAAAAGTTGGGGAAGAGGAGGAAGAGACAGAGAGACACAAGTAAGTAGATCTGCTGGGGAAAGATAGTTGAGGGAGTTAGGATATTCTGAGGGTTGTGCTAAGGAGAGAGATAGGTCTTTCAAATGTGAGATATGTTTTACCTTGGGACTGACAGTTGTATTTCTTCCCCAAACTACAGAATAAGCACTCTGATAGAAACAAAATCTTGACACTAGCTACTTGCTTTATCAATGGTATCTTCCTTCTGTACCAAAGTGTGTCTGCTAATTTTGAAATTCAGAGTTTCAAGAAGTTAGTATGTGGGAGTGATGCTGTGATACATACTCAGATACCTTAGTGATCCTCCATTGCAAGAGCAGGGTGACAAAATATACTGTTCTTCCAAAAGCATAAATTTTTCCCTTTCTTTTAAATTAATGTGAAATACCTGAAAGGTACCAGCCCCTGATATTCAGTTGTCTAGGCACAACTGATAGGCAGTACCCAGAGTGTGTGCTGGGATGAAGCAGTTCTGGAGTGGTCACTTTAAGACAATTTAATCATAGAATCATAGAATTGTTTAAGTTGGAAAAGACCTTTAAGATCATCAAATCCAACTGTTAACCCAGCACTGCCAAATCCACCACTAAACCATGACCCAAAGCACCACATCTACATGTCTTTGGTGCTTCTGGTTGAACTTTGAGGGTAGGGATTTTCCAGAAGTTCTAACTGTGATGAAAGTTTGCTAATTCGGCTGCTTGTTTGCCAGAAATTACAATCAAGAGTATCTGATTTTTTTTTGAAAGGTGTACTGCGCTGCTGTGATGCTGAATGTAACTGTAGCTGGAAGACTTCTGGCAGCCTGCAACAAGTGTCAGAAGCAATTATCAGTCATTGTCATACAGAAAATTTGCCATTGTTCTGCTAGTGCTACTCTGAGATTTGTACTTCTTGATTTCTCTTTAAGAAGGAATCAGTCTGGATGTTGAGTTATTGGACAGAGACTTGAGGTACAATTAACCTTTGTGTGCTGCCACTCTGGAGAAGCTGGAGTCTGCCTGTACCTCAGGTCTGCCTTTGCCTTTGTTAAATTGAGATAATGCTTTTCCCTTCAGTTGTCCATCTTCTTTCTTCAGGTTGTTTCTTGTCTCAGTGGACACTCCTTTACTATGTGTTCTGATAGTCTCCAGGTTTTGCTCCTGAGAATCTGTGGTCTCAGTGGAGGTCTTAGGGCCAGTGGCAAGGCAAAGTAATAATAATAAATCCAAATACGATCTTTGTTGATGTCTGCAGCTGGGCCTGACTTCACTCTCTGTACCGAAACTGGAACCGTGTTTGAGGTTCTTCTGTAAGGACTACTGCCTCCTGGATAGTGAAGCCTCATCCTTTGGTCAAAGTGATAATTTCCTAAGAATCAGATACGAATACAGACCATTTTCGCAAAGGAAGATGGAAGTCTATCATATAGGATACACAGTACAAGGAATTACTGTTTTACAATGGTAGTTTAACAGCAAGTTCAACACTTTGTTAATGAGAAAGGTTCAAACTCGGACATTTCATGTAGATAACTCAGTTGGATAATGCATACTCTACATAGGCACAACTTTGTCATTTACTTCCCACTTCCCTGGGAAGCCTGTTCCAGTGCTTGGCCATCCTTTCAGGGAAGAAGTTTTTCCTGCCATCCAATCTACACCTCCCCTGGCACAGCTTGAGACCGTTTCCTCTTGTCCTGTTGCTTGTTTCTGGGAGAAGAGACTGACACCCACCTGCCTACAGCCTCCTTTCAGGTAGCTGTAGAGAGCACTAGGGTCTCGCCTGAACCTTCTTTTATCCAGACTGAACAACCCCAGTTCCCTCAGCCGCTCCTCATAACGCTTGTGCTCCAGACCCTTCACCAGCTTCACTGCCCTTCTCTGGACACGCTCCAGCACCTCAGTGTCTGTCTTGTAGCGAGGGACCCATGATAGTGTTGGCCTCCTTGGCCACCTGGGCACACTGCTGGCTCACGCTCAGCCAGCCATCAACCAGCACCCCCAGGTCCTTTTCCACGAGGCAGCTTTCCAGCCACTCTGCCCCAAGCCCGTAGTGTTGTGTGGGGTTGCTGTGACTCCAGTGCAGGAGCTGGCCTGAGCCTTGTTGAATTTCTTCAAATTGGCCTTGGCTCGTTGATCCATCCTGTCCGGATCCCTCTGCAGAGCCTTCCTGCCCTCAAGCAGATCAACACTCCCACTCAGCTTGGTGTTGTCTGCAAACTCATTGATAAAGACATTGAGATGGGGGTGAATAGGATGTTCGAATATCACCTGGTCCTTTTTCTTTACAAAAGAGGGAGGCAAACAATGACCTAATATCAAAGCTGGTAACCCATGTGTTGCTCTTTGGCTGTCTCCGCATTGTTTAAACGAGGCGGATTTGCACTATATATTGCTCTACATTTAAGTTTTTATTTCTTACATAATTATGTGAGCTGTGATATTTTAATTTCCTCTAAGTCATATTTATGTCACTCAAGGCCTAATTGTTAAGAAAAAGCGGAAATGCCTGCTGATTTTTTTGAATGGAAGTCCCTCTTGCGCTGGTTGAATGATCATGAATTTGCCTTTGGCAGTTCTGCCTTCAGAAAAACCACATCAGAAAAGCTGTTCTCCATGCTGGTCAAGGTGGCCGTATAGTTCTTCTGATATAAGAGTCCTTTATTCCAGTCTCCCTTCCAAAATCCTTTCTTTAAGCACATGTTTTTATATATATTTTTATATGATTTAATTTTTAAAACATTAAAAAATGTTAAAGGGAGTTATTACAAACCCTTTTCATCAGACTTTTATATAAACAAATGTAAGCAGTATACAGAAAAAAGTTGATTTTAATCTTTTTTTTTTTTTTTAACCACAACAGCATCTGCAGATAACACTAAGAATAAATGTGGCTTCACCTTTAACAAGAGATTTTAAAAATCCTATTTACATCTGTTAATTTTCCCTATTTTTTTAGTTCATTGAAAGCTTGACACTAAGGCCACACTTTTTCATGAGGCATTTAATATGAAAATCTTTTTTGTCTGCATATAAAGGAAAACTAAAATAGTTCTTCAAAGGGATCTTCTGTTTTTTTGTAATATTCTTTTTCTGTAGGCCTTGTTACTTAATGTAAAGCTACATTTAAATCATATTCTTGCTAATGTAGAATTGAAATTCTATTAGAATGAGAAGTTTCACTACTTTCTAGACCTTATTTGGCCCTTCTAGACACCGTAAACCTTGGTTTAGTGTGTAATAAAGTGCAAATTCCAAAATACAATTTTCTTTCCAAGTACAGCAGTGCCAGTCTTCTGTGCCCTGGAGGGTGCTACTAAAAAATTAGTGGCTATTTTAGAGGCCACAGGTCCTAAGAACTGTTATGCCTTCAGCAGTTTAACAAGTGGCTCCTGCAAAAATTTTTACCTCATAGCCAGTGCTAATCTTAACGTATCAGCTGTATGTTCTGATAATGCCAAGGGATTTCCGTCATTTTCCTTTTTAAACTGGGCAAGGGAGGGCGTGATGCTGGGTAACAAGTTTGCATTAAGTTGCACTCTGCTGACAGTGAATATATGCATATTTTTATACTGATGATACTTTGACAATAATGGCAGCTTGTGACTAATGGTTTCATTTCAAAGGTTAAAAAACTTACGCTCCTCAGAGCACCTGTAATGAGTGCCGGAACTGTGTCAGCTTTTGGAAGGGATTTTTTGGCAATGCCCAGAAGAACAGAAAAATGCATGAAAGAGTAATAGAAGTGTTTCTTAGGTAAAATACTTCAGCTGTGAGAAAGGTACCAGTGTGTGACTCTGGCAATGGACTTTTACAGGACCCAGTGAGTTCTCATTGCCTTTTGTCCTTCGTTAATGCCTCCAGTGTCAATTTATGCCGCTCACACTTTCCTTTTCCCTCTTGTTTTATTCAGCAATGAAAATGAAGCATTGGATATACGTTGATGTGTTGATGGCTTAGTAAGTGCAGAGATTTCAGTAGAAATACAATATCCGAAACATTAGATAATACTAGAAATTTATTTCATTTTATTTCTTTCTTTTAAAGCACAGTGTGGTGACAGAGCAGAACCTTATGATTGTAATTATTGATCTCTTAGTCTTGAATGGTATATGGTAGTGTATGTTTGTGGAATTGTGTTTAGGGGTGCAAGTTTGTCTTTTTAAATACATTTTGTAGCAGCTAGCATGGGGTTTTCTGCAGTGAGTAAGATAGCATAGGTGGGTGTTTTGGTGTATTGGGAATTTGTACTAGGAGCAGGAAAATTGGATTTTGTAATCTCCTAGTCACTTGTTCCATTACTGTTTGCATACATTTTTACAAGTGTACGAGGCAGAGATAAGGCTAGTTGATGTGGTAGTGATGGAATGAAGAATGTTACGGAAATGGGAACAGTTTGGGACTTTTAATAGCTGCTGTCCAGATATTTTTTTTTTTCTTATATTGGGCTATTTTAAGTTGAAGTTTTATACAAAAATACAGCATTTTAAGAAGTGCTAGCTGGAGTCTTCTGAAAGTCCTTCTGAATTTATTCTATATTTAGTGTGCTGTTTGCTCAGAAATTCCCTTTGCTTTCTAATTCGGCACCAAATTTTCCTTTAGGCAGGCATGCAAAATATGCATAGGAGCATCTGGTTTCTTTAAGTCCAGAAGGCACAGCAAGGAGGGCACTTGCTGCTGTTTTTAAGTGAACAAGTTTGAGGCAGAAAATTGCTTCAGTAATATATCTTGGTAACACATGGCTGGGGGAACGCAAGGATGGGGAAAACTTTATGTATTGTTTAAATGCCTTACAAAGCATTTTTCTGAGTGTGTGTGTGTGTATGTATATCATACATAAAATATACATATATATGATTTTATAGCTAGCAGCGTTGCATTCTTAGTGGTTTCTGGCACAGATAAAAGCCGTGCTGCACTGCTGCTTTTCATCTGTTTTCTAACCTCATCTTTTCAATTGGAAAATTGTTTCAATTGGACATTGTTCCATGTCCAATCTGTGCCCTTGCTCTTCCCCATTCATGTCTCTTCACTCCCATCTTCATATCCTCTCTTTTCCAAATCCTCAGTGCACCTCAAGTCCTGACAATTTCTGCTTTTGTTCATATAGTCCCAGCTTCTCTGAGGAACAGTTTGTTAAAGACTGGGAAGGCTGTTTGTGAGACTCCCGTCCTCACCCAGTTCACATCCCACCTTTGGCCGAGGCAAGCAGGTGCTCGTGTAACACCGCAGCGCATTTTAGTAGAATGCATCTTTCTGTTTTAACTGCGTGCGAATGAAACAGCTCTGTCTCTGTATTCCTCAAGATAGCCCCTTCCCAAAGACACTAAAATGTATTTTGTTTCAAGTGAAACAAATACGGAGTTTATAGGCTCATTTTTAATGAAGGTAAAAGAACCAAAACCCTCAGAAATAGTTTTGAAAAGTCACGTCAGGTTAACATGAGATTTGTTTAGATCACATCTTTACGTTTCTATGCTCAGAACAGGACCAAAAATGCTTTTTTTTTGCCTGGGGAACATATGTTAGTGTAACCTATGGGTGGTAACAGACGCATGAACTTTTTCACTGCTGGGGAACTGACAGTTAAGGCTCAATGAATGCAGTTTCTCTCAATAACTTTTGTATTCCTTGCTATAAAGGAGAAGTTGGATATGGCGGAGTAGTCCCCTTCTCTAGGTGGTCTGAGCTTTTTGAAATCTGCTCTTATACTTGGAAGTTGGACTGTTGGGGTTTTTTATTTTTTTATTATTATTCCTGAATTTTACAGAGAATGAACCCACTCATCCTGTGAATAATGTGTTTTTTAATAATTCAGTTGAATTTGTCCCAACAGTGTCTCCCTCAAACTTTGGGAGTGGTCAACTGTATTAGTGTAACTATGGGAATTCACAAGTGACTTAAAATACAGATAACTAAATGTCAGTTATTTACAAATCAAGATGTTTCATAGAGTTTTATCTTAAGTTAAAATATCATCATACTACAGCTAGGTTTTTGATGATTTAGGAATGGATTGCAGACAGAGCTGAAGGGTTAAGCGTATCCTTCCGATGTACTTACCAACATATATGGGGATCCTTGATTCTTCCACTTTTAATGAAAACCAGTGGAGACTGAAATTACTCAAAAGCTTATGGAACATGGTGTTGTGGAAAGAAATAAACACAGCACATTGATAAGAGGTGATATTTGTTGAGGCTTGTTTTAAAGGACTTTCTGTTCGATCTCATTTGTGTATTCTATTTCCTTTTTCTGAAAAGTCTAATCCTGAATAAACGGTGGAAGTTTACCCTGTAATATATCCTGACAGATATGAAGAGCGTGGAGTGTTTAGTGTGATACTGTCTACAGCGACTCATGGTGAAACCCTTGCCCCACTGAGGTCAATAGGTACTGTCCCCCTTGACTTTGGTGTAGATGTGGTGTTTCTGAAAGAGAGCTGAAGTGCTGAATGTACTGAATACCTCTGCTGCTATTGGAATGGTAATACGGTATCTAACCAGTAGCTTTTTTGATGCTACTGTCATTGCACTGAATTGCAGGTGGGAGCTATAAAGCAAAGAGACTGTTGTACTCTCCAGACACATTGGTATGGCTATCCTTTTCTTCTCTTTGTTTTTTCAAGAACTTGCTGCCAGGCTAGATCTTTGTGAAATCAAGAGATTTGTGTTGGTGTCTGAAGGAAAGATGAATGCTTCTGAATGTTTTTCCTACTGTGTTACGTAGTCCATGTAGACTAGAAGGAGTAAGAGACGCTCTCTGGTCAGTGCTGCTGTGTGTGTGCTGGTTACTGTTTTTTGGGATATAGCCCCAAAGCAGGAAAAAAAAAATAATACTGGATTATACAGTGACTGAAAATGGTATCTTTTAAAGTTATGCTTAATCAGAAAATTCTCTCTCATTTCTCCCCCTGGAAGAAACCCCCACAACCGAAGCCAAAGAACAAAACCCCAAAGTCTTTTTACATGTTTAAAAATACTCATTGGACTGGGGAGTGAATCTTACCCAGTCAGGTTCCTAAACATATGTCTTAACTAGTGAGCTGTGAAGGGAGTTTGGTAATTTCAAATACACTGAGTTAGTAAGTAGTTCAGTATTTTTCTGTCAGCTGCATCAGGTGTGGGGGAGAATATATCCAAATACTCTGGATCCTGATGGCTAAGACTTTTTCATGACGAATGCAAATCTGAATCCTAAAAAAGGTTTTTAGAAGCAAGATGTATCACTTCAAAGGTGAGGGTCTTGACCATCCTTTACTGGCAATTTATGTGGTCTTTCTGTAGTATGTTTAAATGTGTTATATATAATGTGTATGTAGTGTGTATATACCGATATATTTGTTATAAACCAGTTCAGAAATGTGCGTGAAATTAAGTAATCGGATGAGATTGTGATGCATGGAAGGTAATTTGAATATAAAAAGGAAGGGGATTAAAGCTTTACAGCAACATTGTACCTGTGTGGTTCTGGGCTGCTTCAGACATTGCAGTCAACCCTAGATGTGTCGTGTGGGCAGTCAGAACTACAGAGATTTGTCCTCAGCTGCCACCACCCCATCCTCCCCAGTGCTGTGCCCTGAGGATTTCACCTCTTAAGGGAGCTGTGTGTTCGAAATGAAATACCAGTAGCTAAAAGTGTGCAAAATTAAATCCTCTGCCCATACTTCCCTGCTGTTGCTCCTTGGAGGAATGCTTCTTTTCATGGCACCATGGCTTTTACATTTCTGAAGCCCCATAATGTGCTGCGTAGTGGTGGAGGGTGCTGTTTTGATTCCCTAGTGAGCGCGTCATCCTAGCAAATGGGCTTTGTCTTTTTTTTTTAATTCATTCTCTTAATTTTGTACTCACAGTATACTGTGGAAGGGGAAGGACAAACTTCTTTGCAGGAAATAAGAAGGGATAGAGTAATCCAAAGATGTGTGTTTGTGGATGAGGGAAGCGTAATGGGTGGGTGTATCTGCCATTTCCAAAAGAGTCATCTCAGAGATGTCTGCAGTGTGCTTTTGAGTGCTCTGCCTGTCAAGTGCTGCAAGACCTGTGCAAACACACCTGGTGATGCAGTAATGTGATCGCCCTGTTTGTACACTTCACCTCGGGTGTGCCTCCAAGCGTGCCTGCCAGTTGTGCATGAACCTGTGCCTGCACCATGGAGTGCAGTCTTGGGCTGGACCTCAAAAGGCTTCACAGATACCTTCAGTGAGAGGCAGACACAAACCTGTGCCAGTGGTAACCTCTGAGCAGAAAAAGTTGGGACTCATCTTCAGAAGATTTTGGTCTCTGAATCCTTTGAGATCCTTGGATGGAAGATGCTAAGGAAGTGTGAACCAGGGGATCAGAAAATGGTTTCTTCACCTGCAGTTTTGTTAATTTCTTTATTTTTTTGCAAGGTAAATTGCTCCACGTGCCTTCAAGCAGCCTTAATTTAATGCAGTAATAACTTTGAGTGATTGAAGAACTAATCAACTCCAGCTGCCACTTGCCATCCTCTAGCTTAAGAAAGATGAACCTGTAGGTATCTTTCTCCCCATCCCTCCTTGCACCACAGCTCCCCAGGAGTAGGGACCCTCAAAGCCTTATCACAATGCTTGTGTTTGCACATCACAGGCCACAACCCAGGTAGAGGTAGGAAACAGTGTAGAGTTGGTTTTTTGTTTTTTTTTTTTTTTTTTTTTTTAAATTCATACAGGAAGGAATGAATCAGAGCAGGTTTTTCATTTAGTAAGAAATAAACAAATACCAGATGTTTTTGTTTGGGTTAGGACTTAAGTGACCATAACCCATAATAGCAAAACTTGGAAAGGATCTAGAATAGTTAAAGTATCTGACCTTTCCAAGAAGAGATCTCAAGAACTTAGGCACTGCATTTGTGCAAGCTGTTTTGTTCCCAAACCTTGTCTTATCCAGTAGCATACATATGCACATAAGTACACAAAGAATCATAGAATCATCGAGTGGTTTGGATTGGAAGGGACCTTAACCCCCCTGCCATGGGCAGGGACACCTACCGCTAGACCACGTTGCTTTCCCCATCCAACCTGGCCTTGAGCATTCCCAGGGATGGGGCATCCACAGCTTCTCTGGGCAACAACATGTGCCAGTGCCTCACCACCTTTGTAGTAAAGATTTCCTTCCTTACATCTAACCTAAATCTACCCTCTTTCAGTTTAAAGCCATTGTCCCTTGTCCTACCACTGCAGGCTCTACTAAAAAGTCCCTCTTCCGCTTCCTTGTAGGCCCCCTTGAGGTACTGCTATAAGGTCTCCCTGGAGCCTTCTCTTCTCCAGGCTGAACAACCCCAACTCTCTCAGCCTGTCTTCATAGGAGAGGTGCTCCAGCCATCTGATCATCTTCATGGCCCTCCTCTGGACTTGCCTCAACAGGCCAATGTCCTTCTTATGCAGGCGGACCCAGAGCTGAACACAGTACTCCAGGTAGGATCTCACAAGAGTGGAGGGGGAGAATCACCTTCCTCGACCTGCTGGCCATGCCCTTTTTGAGGCAGCCCAGGATACAGCTGGCTTTTGGGGCTGTAAACGCGCATTTCCAGGTCATGTTGAGCTTCTCATCAGACATCAGCCTCAAGTCCTTCTCCTTCTCAGGGCTGCTCTCAGTCCATTCACTGCCCAGCCTGTATCTGTGCTTGGGATTGCCCTGACCCATGTGCAGGACCTTGCTCTTGGCCTTGTTGGACTTCACGAGGATCACAGAGGCCCACCTCTCAAGTCTGTCAAGGTCCCTCTGGATGGCGTCCCTTCCCTCCAGCATGCTGACTGCACTGCACAGCTTGGTGTTGTCAGCAAACTTGCTGACAGTGCGCTCAATCCTAGCATGCATGCCACCAACAAAGATGTTGAACATCACCAGTCCCAATACCAATCCCTGAGGAACGCCACTCATCACTGGTCTCCACTTGGACATTGAGCTGTTGACCGCAACTGTTTGAGTGTGACTGTCTAGCCAATTCCTTATCCACCAAGTGGTCCATCTGTCAAATCTATGTCTTTCTGATTTAGAGACAAGGATATTGTGCAGGACAGTATCAAATGCTTTGCACAGGTCCACGTAGATGGCATCAGTTGCTCTTCCTTTATCCACCAATGCTGTAACCCCATTGCAGAAGGCCACCAGATTTGTCAGGCACGATTTGCCCTTAGTGAAGCCGTGTTGGTTATCACCGATCACCTCCTTATATTCCATGTGCCTCAGCAGAGTTTCTAGGAGAATCTGTTCCATGATCTTTCTGGGCACAGAGGTGAGACTGACTGGCCTGTAGTTTTGTGGGTCTTCCTTTTTTCTCTTTTTAAAAATGGGGGTTACATTTCTCCTTTCCCAGTTAGTGGGAACTTCACTAGACTGCCACGGCTTCTCAAATATGATGCATAGTGGCCTAGCAACTTCGCTCTCCGGTTCCCTCAGGACATGTGGATGCATCTCATCGAGTCCCATGGACCTGTGCACCTTAGATGGTGTCAAACCTGGTCTTCTCCTACAGTGGGTGGTTCTTCATTCTCCCAGCCCTTTGCCTTCTGCGACTTGGGCAATGTGGCAGGAGCACTTGCCGGTGAAGACTGAGGCAAAAACTTTGTTGAGTACCTCAGCCTTACGCATTCTCCGGGTAACCAGGTCTCCTGTTTCCTTCTGGAGAGGGCCCACGTTTTCCCTAGTCTTCCTTTTATCACCAACATACCTATAGAAACTTTTCTTGCTGCCCTTGACGTCTCTGGCCAGTTTTAATACTATCAGGGCTTTAGCTTTCCTAACCTGGTCCTGCCTGCTTGAACAGCTTCTTTGTGTTCCTCCCAGGCTACCTGTCCTTGCTTCCACCTTCTGTAGAAGGGTGGAAGCAGCTTCCTACTCTGCCACATGCATGCATTCACTCACACAATTATGTCTTTCATACTTATATCTGTTCAAAGTTTTTATATAGGCATTTTAGTATGTTAGAGTTTGTTTTTAAAAAAACTCATTTCAGTCATTCAGAGCAGCAGTTTTATTTCAAATCAAACTGTGGTTGTTTTTTGTTTTTAATCTCGGAATCTTCTTTTCTTGTTTTCTTGGCAGAGAAGAAATCAAAACACATCCTAGAAAATTCCATCACTGCTTACTGAGAGTTTGAGCTACCTTTCTGTAATGCAATGCCTGGTATACTTGATGACAAAAGAATAAAGATACTTGAAACACAAGCATGGAAGGGATAACCAGCTTTTTCTGAACAAAGGGAAATCAAACTGTGGCAAAACTTGCATAAAATTATCTTTGTGCATCCAAGTCAAAATTGCAGATCTCTTACGTGTTTTATATTTCACCAATGATGTATGCTACAAGTTTTAAAAAGCAAAAAATGGAGGGGAGCATTTTTTAATTGAATTAAATTAATTGATTAAGTGAGATTTTAGGAATACCGTCCAAAAGTTTCAGTTCCGGTCTCAAATTTTACATCTATCCTAGCTGAGATGAAATGCGTATATATAAATATGTAAAACTCCTGTATGTTTATTCCTCATGTGACCTATCCTGCGTCTATGTTAGACCTGTCCTGTACAGTGATTACTGCACATAAGCAAGTGTAATTTCATTTTTTTCACTTGTTGTACACTCTCTGAGAGACTTGGCTAGCTTCTTTTGCATTTGTTAGAGACAGGAACATGAGATGCATGTACGCTTTAACGAGGGACAGCAGTGTTAGCCCGTAACAAAGATCTGCTGGTTAGTGTGTGGTTGGCAGCAGGCAAGGCATTTTACGCCACAGAATGTGGAGGCTTTCACAGCAACCGAGTTGGATATTTTCATTTGCCGGCATATTCTCTCCTTGCCCCTCCAGGCTCTGTCAGTCGCTCAGGGCATTGCAAACGGTGGCAATCCCAAAGCACCTGCGTTGGGTTCTGGCATGGCTTCGCCAGTGCAGCCTGCTGGAGGATGAGATACTCTGATCACGTAAGAATCATGGTGGCAATTTGACCATCTCTGAATATTATTTTCTGACAAATATTACAAGTGTTATAGAAATATTTTCATGTAATATTAACATTATTGTAACACCAGTATAGAAGCATAAATTACCAGATGAGTCAGAGTTATGGCCCTTTTCCTGCTGTGTGTGGGCAGACCCCTGCATCTGTGCTCATTACAGGTTTGGGACCTAAATGCATTAGATGCGAACTGGAAGAAAATGAGTCTGCAAAGTATTTTAATAGAAGGAATACGTTACTCTTGGTTGTGAAGAAAGAAAGTCTTTTAAAGACGGAAATTTCCTTGTGCTTCACTTTTAAAAGACAAGTATGTTAACATGGAAATATCTCTGGAAATTCTTGTAAGATTAATGACAAAACTGGAGGAAAAAAAAAAAAAAAGAGTAAAGCAGCTCAAATCAATGTCTGGAAAGAAAAGCAGAGGTGTATTATCTTCTGGAGATTCCAGACAGGATTTGTGTAAGTGGACTGTAGTGGTGGTCCAGTACTTCTGTAAAGTATATTTGTAGGTAATGTACCAATATCTAATACAGTGTGGTAATATAATTAATTTTTTGTGACAGCAGTTTTCCCAAAGTCATAAACTGTAATTTCATTGTCTGCCTCTTCTCAGGGGAACACTAAAAATACTCACTAATAGGGATCTCTCCTTTCCTCTGACACCTTTCCTCAAACAAGCTTGCAGGTTATGAGGCAGACATCTCATTGCTTGGGATCCTGAGATTTGTTCTTCAAAAATATCTGTGTGCAGCACTGCTTTATTTGGATTTTCTGCCTCTATGAAAGTAGTATGTTCAGTGTGCATCATCTGAGGTGACTTTGGACACTGAGCAACAACAGTACATATTTCAGAAAAGAAAGTCATTGTGCTTTTGCTCAGGAAAGTAGAAATTACAAGAGAAAACCATCAAGGTCAGAAGATGCAAATGAGGAGGAGTGAAATGTAATTTCTCATAGCTGAAGCTGTCAGAATGGACCCTGCCACTGCTTCTAGAGTGACCGTGTTCTGGGTAGCAGGATTAGGAATTTCTTTTCCCCACTGTAAATAAGGTTTGTGATGATTCCAAACTTCTGCTGAACTGCTTCATGCTCTTTGCTTTCCCTCACACATCACCTTGTACTGTTTCTTCCTCTCATCTCTGGGTCTCTCTGGGTGAACAAAAGAGTGGCTCCTCTTTTTCTTCCCACTTTGCTGCCACCTCCAGAGAAGATTAAAAATCCTACCCAGTGCTTTCCAGAACCACTGACAATTGAGCCTTACCAATCCTGAGGGTCATCTGGACACTACAGTTTTCAAATTAATATTCAGAGCAGTTACAGGGACACCTGCTTCTTCCTTTGTTTTTGTTAATCAATTTACAAAAATTTGATTAGCTGAAGTTGTTTGTGAGAATACAAATCAGCCCCCTTTTTCTTTTCAGATTGCCTGAACCTAGGTTGTCCTTTGAGATGCCCAGACCTTGTGACATGCTGATTTCTTTCCCTTGAACCAGTTTTCACTTAGTCAATTGAATTATCATTTCATCTAACTCCTTCCTTCCCTGAAAGTGTGATACTCATTGTGAGCTTTTTCATGGCCTTGTAATAACTTTCAACTTGAATATCAGAAAAAAGTAGTACCTGGAAAATATTTTGATAGTTTTACAATTCAAGGTATGTTGTCAGATCTTTCTAGCGACCACACACAATATAAGAGCAACATATATAATTAACTTGACATAGGTGGGGGGAGGACAGGGAAATTGTCTCTATTGCCTCCCTTCTTCAGTTTTGGAATCTCCTGCTCTTGCATGATCTGCTTGGGAAATTACAGACTGTGAGTGGGAATCATATGGCAAAATGTAGACGTCTACATCTGAGTTAGTCACCCAAGGCTCCCTGTGTGGGGAATGGAGAGAAACAGGACAGATGAATCACACCCTTGAAGAACCTATTTTTTTTTTTACCTTTATGCTAAGATGAAATGACTCATAGCCCGTTTGGCTAGTAAAGGAGGTTGGGGTAACAACTGCAATGTGATGGCTGCATTCTGCACCCCAAACCCCAGGTTGGATGGACTTGGCACTTTGTGGCTGACAGGTGCATGCCTGTGTGCTCGTGTGTGCACATTTATTTGTTGTACTGTGTGTTCAGTTCCTAGAAAAAAAAATCGGTGGTTTTCCACATGGAAATTCCTTTGGTTTCCATGTGTGAAAACTCAGAAATCAAGAAATCTGTAAGCTGAATTAGCATGTTAGTCCTATATGTGCATTTTTTCAATGTGCATCAGCAAATTATAACCATCACCCCTCCCCCATACGTAAGTTTTCAAAACTTTGGTGGCACGTCAGTTTAATATCTGAGAGGTAGCTAAAATGACGATGCTGTTTGTCACCTTTGGAAATTGTATGTCCTCTGCTCTTAGGGAGGCACACAGATAGTTTCTGGATAGCATAGGGACCTGTGAGGTCTTTGCGCTGCTCAGAGGTAGACTTTTCTCTCTGTGTGTAAACCACTTAACACATCTCCCTCAAATTATCTGTGTCGTAAATCAGCCTGAGGAGCGTGCAGTAAGTGAATACATGAAGGCCTTGCATTGCTGCTTGCAGAAAGGAAATCTCTTTCCCCACGTTTGCCTCTTCAGTACATTGTCATCAAGAGCGTGTGAGGTGTGAGCCAGGCTGGGCTTGGGGCTTGTGTTCACAGTGATGCTGGTGCCACTAAACATCTGTACAGGGTCCCCTCAGCTGAAAATGCCAGTGAGATGTATACCATCTTCCCAGAGAGGTGAACAATATTGAAATACAAGCAACCAATGAATCAAGACAAATAACGGTAGCCCTGTAACATAGCATATACAATTTCTTTTCATATTCTGTTTTGTGTATGCACAGATATGCATGGTTTCTTGAAGCAAACGGAATTGTGGAACTTCTGCTTGAGCTTAAAAAGGAGGAATAAACTCGTTTGGCTTAGATCAGTAGTTAAGAGTATGTCCAGAAAGATGGCTTCTGGTAGAAATAGAGCTTCTTCAGCCCCTAACTCTAGGCATCTGGCCTGAGGAGCATGATCCAGCAAGTAGATTCCAGCACACCAGTTTCTGATGTAATCAGTGCACGCAGACACCCTGAATGGGCTAACAGGACATAAAGGTCACAGCTTCTTCTGCTCTGAAGCTCAGAGCTGCAAACTAGAACCTACTCAAGATCCAGGCCCTGGAGATGTATTCTGGGTAGCTGTGTAAATCATAGCTGATTTTTATGCACAGTGAAGCCGTGGTGTATCAGAAGCAATGCATCTAAATTCTTCTCTGTCAGATTCACATATCATAATTCCCAGAAAGTCTTTCCCTGCCAGTTCACACTAGGTTTAGGAAGCATATCGCTCTTTTGGTCCTTTTGAGACTGGGCAGTTTTGTAGCTGGATATCAAGATTCAAGTTAATGAAAAATAAGATGTGACCTGACTGTAGCCTGACAGTGGCACAGAGAATTGGACAACCACTGGATTCAACACCCTCCTGCTTCCAGACAAAACCCACGTTGCCATCCTCCCCCTGGCAAAAAAGAAGAAGAAAAAAGCCCTCAGAAAAAAGAAAAAAGCCTTAGAGCAGCGGCTGTGTCATGAAACCATTATGAAATGTAAGTTTGAGGTACCCAACATGCCTTTCTGAATCAAATGACAGAGTTCAGTTAAAGTGATGTCTCCACTGGCTTTTGATCTAGCTAGATCAGTTCACCACCATGCTGTGGGTTAAATTAGCGAAACAGTGGAGAAAGCTGAGAACTGGCTACAGTGCTGAATTTCTCCCAGCGGGTAGTGTTTTGTCAGCAGTGGTCAGTGCTTTGTGCACAGGTGATTTCAGCAGAATCACCACCAGTGAGCAGTAGGCTCTTTTTGGCTTTTTACCTTACCTTTCATCCAAAGGCAGGCAGATCTAGAACAGCAGCCTTATAGGGAAGGTGCCTCGGAGAGCTGTGTGCTGGCTCGCAGAGTCAGGTGCTGTAGAGGAATGAAGGCAGTGGGTTGGTCAGCATTGATAACATGCAGCTGTGGCCTGGCTGCAGAGGCAGTGGGTTGATTGACATGGATGATGCGCAGCTGTAGCTCATTCCACTAGGTGGTTAAACAGCCCTGAGGAGTGTGGGAGAGGGGGTTGGGTGGAGGAGGAGTGTGGTCTGACCTCTGGAGGAAGGAGATACAGTCCAGATAGTAGAATCTGATCCATGGTAAAGCTTTCTTGCAACCTACTAGTTTGTTTGTGCTGCAACAAGGTGACTCAAACCAATGTGCTGACAGCTGCCTGTGAAAGCAGAACTGGAGTTCCTTCTGTCCCTGGAAAGCTGGTGTGCCTCTTCCAGGTGAGAACCAGTGTGTTAAGCATCAGGTGGTCAATGTGGGTGCTGCCTGCTTCTGTCTGTGCTAGTTTAAGGAAAGACTTCTTTATATGACAGTATCTCCTTCGATTACCTCTCACTGTATAGCAGTTCAATTACTTGTGGGTCTTCGAAATCTTTATTTGAAGGAAAACCATGTATATGTGCACACATACACAGATAAATTTCAATTTTGTTTTGAAAGGTACTTGTCAGATAATGATACCTGGATAAAATTCCTATTTTGTATATTGGTGGATCATAATTTAGATTATAGTTAATTCAGCATACTGCTTTCATGTGATAAAATGGGTCTTAGTAGCAGCTTCCCTTATAATTCAGATATCATGGTGGTATCAAATAATTCAGATAATGGATAAAAATATCTCCTCACGATTTTATGTGTGTTTTCACTTCAAAGGACCAGCAATGAAACGATGATCACACATCTGAATCAGAAGGATAATATTTATATCTAAATTGAGTAACCATGTAATTCTATTAGTGTTTCCCATGCTCTTTCTGTCCTCCTCCTCATGCATGCTATAGCCTGATTCAGATTCTCTGTGCAGTGTTTATTACCTGACCTGAAAAGCTCAATCTAAATATTTGGTGAGTTCAGTGATATTCCAAGTGTACTTACAGCTGCTTATGTACTTATGGAAAAGTAAAATATAAGAAGCTGGCCATTCTGTGGCTCTGTAAATTTTATTTTTGATATTCACAGGATGCTTTTAGAAACTGGTTAAAAAATATGTTTTCCAGTATTCAGCTGCAGAGGAGGACTTGGTATTTTCAGATGTGTTAGAGGAGGAGTGGTGCATTTCATACGCATACATGTATCTATTCAAATCTCTGCAAAAGGGTTCCTCTGTCACAAGGCCTCGGATGCCAGCTAGAAGAGATCAATCCTCCAATCTGGCCTGCTAATTAGATGTTATAAATTCCAGGCTGAATTTATTTTCTAGCTAGTGTGTATGTGGTGTTTATTGTTCATCTCTTTTCTTCTGTGTGTTTTTACTCTGATGTAGTTAAAGAAGACAGTGTTACATTCTTCCAAGATTTGTTAGGATGACTAAATGAGCTATTTGGGGCTCCTTTCCTCAGGCAAGCTCCATTCCCAGGTCATCCTGGTGGCCTTTTTCTCTAGCAGAATGTTCCAAGAGGTTTTTCTCTCTCCCCTCTTCCTAAAATAGAGGGAGAAGGAGGTTGGCCAGAGCCATAATTTATTCTTAAAATTCAAGAATTGTCAGTGGGTGGCTACCAAGATCTGCAACTTACAGACAGATTCATCATCTGAGCTAGGCTGAAAGTTGCTGCAGTTGCGGAGGCTCTCTGGGAGGTAGGGAAGTTTGTTACTCTTAGGCTTTTCTTCTGGTTCTTCCAGTGGTGCCTTTCATTTCTCTGCATTCTACTTTTAAATTCTGACCTTACACATTTACCTGATACATTTTTTCATTACTTTTTTAAGGTCTATAAGTCCTTGAATTCTTAAGGACTGACCAAAAAGTAATTGTTGCTAATTACTGTTACTTATTATTGGCATATGGACCTAACAAAGTGAGTGCACCACTAACAAAGCAAAGTGTACCGCTTCTGCAGTAACATGCAGAAACATGGGCCGCTGTTTCCTGCTGTCTCATTAATTAATTTCCTGTCTTTGTTTAATACAGTTTGCATTAATGAGGGTTTAGAAGGCCTTTAGGTGAAACTTCAATACATAATTACAATACATACAGCATATGAATTAAGGCAATACATACGCGACATTGCCAAAATGCTTTAACGAGAGGTCTAGTATAGTTTTGTAGGCTGTCCTTGGCTGCCTGTTTCTATAACATTATTACAAAGAAAGGACATTTTAAGCTGGGCACACCATGAGGCTTTCACTGGGTTGTCCGCAGCTTTTAGCAGTACAGGTGAGGTTTTGAGAGAGCTTTTACAATGGCAGAATTCTCCCATCTCTATCCGAAATGCGTTATATTCACCATATTCTGGGATTGCATTTCTTGTTCACAGCCATGTTGTGAAGAGGGAGCAGACTTGGGATAGTTGGTGTCTCACTTTCCTTACTCCTTTCCCGGTAATGAACTGGTAGCTTGTCAGAGATGTTATTAATCTGTAGCTGCCTGGTGTTACATTCAGTAGTACAAAATGTAATCTTACTGTGTTACTCAAGGTCATTTGACTTTGTGTACTGTTCAATCTTTCTCTTAATTGACATTGCCTCCTGAATTTGTATTGCAAGAAAACTTCATCACTACTATACTTCTTGTGTAAAGACTATTGAAATAAATGATAAATACAGGCAATCCTAATCCCAGTTCTGTGAAACTTGATTAGTCATCCTCCTTTTGGCTGGTAGTACCCCTCTCAGATAAATATTTTCCTGCCTTTTCTTCAGCTTGGATGCTGAAGAAATCTTCAGTTTAACCAATGACTTTGCATTTGAATCTATATGAAATGCTTTATTGAAATTTAGATCAACTATGTCAGCCTTTGTTTAGAAAAAGCAGTCAGTTCATCAAAGGAGGATCTTGCCACTGGTCTGATGTGACCCATATTTTCTTAAATTATTCTTTCTTCTCAGTTTTCTTAAGTCTACCTCTGTCTTTGATCATAATTTCCTTCAAAAGCATACTAGCAAGACCTGCCTAAAGTCATGTGTGCTGTGTAGATCAGAATAAAACGTTGCGTGCCCAGGCTAATGGGTGCTTTAATCACCCTTCTAAAAATGGTTACAAGTTTTGCTCTTCCTTGTTATGTGACTGTTCCTCAGTGGACCTGCAGTTATATCTGAGACTTCACGTGCCAGCTTTTTTGACACAGGGGCTAATACTGACTCATTCTTTCCTTCTGCTTTCCCATCTGTTGGTGTCCATGTGTTGTGGCATGCCCTGTACTTGGATAATCAGCTGTCAGGGGCTGTGCTTTTGTGACTGCACAACACCTAGAGCACTCAGCATCCAGGGCATCCACAACTCTGGCTAAAATGGTATGATCAATGAAATTTGTAACATTTTGACTTTTTTGGTTGTTGTGGTTTGACCCCGGCCAACAATTAAGCACCACACAGCTGCTCACTCACCCCCCCCTCTAGTGGGATGGGGAAGGGAAGGGTAAAAGTAAGAACACTCATGGGTTGAGTTAAACACAGTTTAACAGGCAAAGCAAAATAGGGAACTCATTCGCCACTTCTAATCAGTAGGCAGGTGTTCAGCCATCTCCAGGAAAGCAGGGCTCCATCATGTGGAACAGGTACTTGGGAAGACAAATGCATTAACTCCAGATGTCCCACCCTTCCTCCTTCTTCCCCCAGCTTTATATGCTGAGCAAGACCATCATATGGCATGGAATATCCCTTTGGTCCGCTAAGGTCAGCTGTCCCAGCTGTGTCCCCTCCCAACTTCTTGTGCACCCCCAGCCTCCTTGCTGGTGGGGTGGGGTGAGAAGCAGAAAAGGCCCTGACTTTAAGCACTGCTCAGTAACAACTAAAACATCCCTGTGTTATCAACACTGTTTTCAGCACAAGTCGAAAACATATCCCCATAGTAGCTACTGTGAAGAAAATTTACTTCACCCCAGCCAAACCCAGCACATTCTGCACCCTTTATTCCATACCATTTATGTCATGCTCGGATCCCACACCATCCAATACATGCTTATTAATCACCCCCCCCCACCCCCCCACTTTCTGATCCTTTGAAATAATACACAGATATAATTCTTTTAGTCTGTGGACCACCCTTGTAAAATGTCCACAAAATATCAGTTGAGTTCATTTAGTTGATGACTTTGGCCTCTGGTTGTTATGGTGGTCACTCAGGACAGGAGAGGTGGTGTGTTGTGTGGAGTTACTGGGCGCTAAAGCCAGCTCAGGTTGGGTCCCTGGTGCACTTGTGCTGTTTCTTGTAAGGCTTGTCCTCCACTGGTTCAGTAGGTTCCTGCTGTAGTAATTCCCATAACATGAAACTCAAATCCCAGGTTGCAACAGTTTAAAGGCATTTCCATTACGAACTCCACCCCTGGTCCCTTTGGACCAGCCCGTAGGGTTTAACGTTGCAGTGAACTCTTCCTCTTGCACCTACTCTGGCTTGGACTTATCCACAGACTGCAGTCCCCTAGGGTTGTACCTGCTGCAAGTGCAGCTTCATCTATGAGCCAGTCTCTCCAGGAGCACAACTGCTGTGGCATAGACTTACCCACAGGACAGTCACTTTGAGGTGCACCTTTTCCCACATGGCCTTCTCTGTGGGCCACAGTGCCTTCAGAGATAGACCTGTTCCAGCATGGCCTTACCCACAGCCGCAGTCCCTTCAGAAGTAAACCTGCTCTAACATGGCCTTATCCCTGGCTGCAGTCTTTACAGGGTTTTACCTGCTCTGTTGTGAGCTTATCCATGGCCGTGTGCGTTGAGGTGCTGTAGCATGACCTCATGCACAGCTACTGATGCTTCAGGCTGTACCTGCTGCAGCATGGACTTTTCCTTGGGCCACAACCCCTTCAGAGGCATACCTGCTGTGCTGCAGGCATAGTCATGGCCACAGACACTTCAGGGTTTCCTGCTTCCGTCTGGATACGTCCACAGGTCACAGTCCTTTTGACTTGAGTTCACACTGGAGTTCCAGCCTGTCCAGTACAGCAGCATGGAAACAGCAGCGATGCCCTGGCCACCTGCCAGCCCAGGCGCATCGCCATTGCTGTTATCAGAATGTTCCTGGGCACAGCACAGGGAGATGATAAGCAGTACAGGAAGCAGAGACAGCAAAAGCAGCTGCTAACGAGCACTAGACTCTAATACACAGCAAGGCAAGCAAGCCGCATGGCAAGCGCAGGAGCCTGCCCTTTAATAGCTGAACAGCAATGACAGCTATAAATTCAATCTAGTGCATTCTAATCAAATTTGATGTTATCTTGAACCCTTCAAGTCCCACACTGGGCATCAAAAAAAGACTTGTCATTTAACCCCAGCTGGCAACTAAGCACCACACATCCGCTTGCTCACTGCCCCCTCGGTGGGACGGGGGAGAGAGTCAGGAGAGTAAACCTAAGAGAACTCCTGGGTTGAGATACAGACAGTTTAACAGGCAAAACAAAAGCCGTGCACGTAAGCAAAGCAAAACAAGGAATTCATTCACCACTTCCCATGGGCAGGCAGGTGTTCAGCCATCTCCAGGACAGCAGGGTTCCATCGCATGTAATGGTTACCCAGGAAGACAAATGCCATCACTCCAGACATCCCCCCCCCCCCCCCCCCCCCTTCCTTCCTCTTCCCCCAGTTTTACGTGCTGAGCATGACCTCCTATGGTATGGAATATCCCTTTGGTCAGTTGGGGTCAGCTGTCCCAGCTGTGTCCCCTCCCAACTGCTTGTGCACCCCCAGCCTCCTTGCTGGTGGGATGGGGTGAGGAGCAGAAAAGGCCTTGGCTCTGTGTAAGCACTGCTCAGCAATATTGAAAACATCTCTGCATTATCGACACCGTTTCCAGCACAAATCCAAATCATATCCCTATACTCGCTACTGTGAAGAAAATTACCAAAACCAGCACATTGGGTTTTTGGCTTCTGTTTGAAGATACTTTCACTTTCTTTACTGGCTCTTTCTAAAGCTGGCAGAAGTTTGTCCCGTGTGTGATGTCATCTGTCTGAGGGGAACAATGTATGGGGTTGTGTTCTTTCTCCGTTCCAGCACTCATTGTCTTTGAGCTCCACAAGCAAAGAGGTAACCTTTAATATCTAGAAGCTTCGTGGTCTTCACCTGAGAAAGTCTGTTCTGGACAAAAGAAAACCCACTTGTTCCAGGGGTGTTAAGGAAAGGTATGTCAGCATGAATAAACTGTACTGAAGAAGTTTTTTTCCACGTTCTCTGAAACACACACATTCTCTGCACAGCGAGACTCATACAAAATCTGAATGCTTTTGAAAGTGCAGAGTCAGCAGGGAGGTTTGTCCCGTAATCATACAGATCCATTAGCCAGGAAGTTCCCATAGTCATTTTGCAAACCTGTACTTGAGAATATGCCAGTCTCTGCCAACTGTGACTGTTTTTTAGATGCTGTTTTTTGCTGAATTCTGTGCAGCCAATAGCACCCCTCTCAGTATAGAAAATCTGGTAAGTGGGAGTTAGGTGTAAGGACAAAATGTGTGTTTACTTAAAATTAGAAGATGCATAGTGTTAAAAAGTTTTGTAATGTCTTAACCTAACTGTGCATCTCTTTATCAGCTAAGTGTTTGAAACTCCTGTACCATTCTAGTATGTCATTAATCACTGGGTTAAAAACCACTGGTTTAGAATTTAAAATAAGTTAAAGCAGGACATAAGTTTGGCTGAATCATCCTTTGCTTATCTTTTAAAGTGTAACTGTCATTTACCTACTATAAGTGCAATTCAGTAGCACGGCAACATTGTATGTTACCTGATTTTGCTGTTTGCCATGAGCTATTTAAAATGTGATGTTACTGCGCGTGTTCCCAGTTGACATATGCTTCTGTTTTTAGCACGGTCCATTTAATTTTCATGTGGTTCACTTCACCACATACTTGCTATAGCTGTTCAAGAGAACTGGTTTTAATGTTTCCTCACATTGTTTTAGCAGTTTCCAGAGCAGAATATCGTAGTTGTTCAAAAATATTGAAAAAATTGTGCCTATTAAGCATGGTGGCCTTAATTTTAAAAACTGCCGTTGAAGTCTGCCAGTTGTTAGGTGGAACTTCTTTGGGGATTTTCAGGGTTGGCGTTGTTTGAAAACCTGTTCCTTTTTGAAAGACTGTAATTGGGTACCCTGATTCCTTAGTTACATTAAAATACAATTTCATATATAAGTCTATGCATTTTGCTTTGCTGCTGGGAAATAGGATTGAATAGATAACAATTTTGACCTGTCATTTAAATAACAATGAAATCCAAATATTTACTAACATTGAAATAACAAATTTGCTGTTGTTTTACCTGCTAATTACTATGCACTTACTGAGTCTGAATTATAGTTGCTTAGTTCTTAAGTGGCTGGGAAGCACCTATTTCATTTACCTTTGTGTATTAACAATATTACTAGATTTATTTTTTTTTTCATAATCAGGTAAGGAGGAAAAATCAGCCTTCTTTTCTGTTTTGCTTTTTGTCTTTACAAAAGCATACCCCACCCATGAAGTAATGTATGCCCTGCAAGCCGACCTCAACTGCATGTAGGCTGGCATCTCAGTTTTTCACACCTTGGCTGCTGTCAGTAATGCTGAGTTTTGTAATGCTGAGTTTTAAAATGCTGGAGTTGTGAAGCGACTCACAGGAGTGAATATTAAAGGAAGAATCAACTCAGTTATGTTGAACTCCAGCTGCTTCCCTGCTCACTTTTCGGTCCCCTATTCTTCATTGCAGTATACTGTATGAAGGATGGTGCTACACACCAGGCCTTCCTTGCTTTGTAAGAAGCATAATCAAAGTGCTTCTGGTGAGCTTTGTGGTTGCAGCGGTGATCTGGGTGCAGGTCCAAAGTCTCGAACAAACTGTCTGAAGACAGAGCTTTGAATTTCGTACTGGTAACAACCATTGAACTGCGTGATAAGGGCCAGTTTCTGTTCAGTGACCTGTGCTTGGCAAGTGTTAGAAGCCAGTGACTGCAGGGAAATTTCACCCTTCGTTTTCATGTACTGTGCAGAGACAGCCTGCTTTTGGCTTTGTAAACAATAAATAGAAAACCCTGTAGCCACCAGGGTATTTACAAATAAGTAATGTAAATATGTGTTAAAATTTAGTAGCTTAGTTATTCAGTGAACCACTTTGTTTTGCCCCTGCTTTATTTCAGTCCAAATAAAAAAGGGAATAAATGCCCTAAAATAGTAAACGTGATTTTGTTTGCAACAACAGAAACATATAATTAGATTGACAATTTTTTTCTGGCTGCATATTTGATAAAACTTATGAAATCGTGATTCTTTAGAGATTTTGTAAGATGATAGGCTAATGGCTGTGAGTTTAAGCCCACTCAGGAGAGTAGCACGTTGGTACCCTCAGGAGAAAAAGGGGAGTGTGAGCTTAGTTTATGTGGTAATGAATAACATTGAATTCAAAATTATTTCTGTGAATGAAACATGAACATGCTTTACAAATATTATTTAGAATCTATTTCTGCAGAACACTGAGTTAAATAAAATGATTGTGAATGTCATTCATTACCAGTGCGGTTAGTACTGATGGGTTGTGATGCAGATCACTGAATCAAACCATGTAAATTACTTAGGTATTTTTGATCAGTCTAGAAAAAATAAATTGATACTGTTTTCTGTAGACTTTTCTCCACTTCTCCACACTTGCAATTGTGTTAAATTGAGTAAAAAAATATTTAAACCTCAGTCACATTACATAATCTGGCCTGCTTGCCATGCCTACCAAAAGCCCCAGCTGATTTCAGTGGGACTTTGATCAGACAAATTGAAGACAGAGCCTCCCTGAAATTTTATATACTATCTAAATCTCTTTAATTTTCAACTCTTACTTGGGAATACTTTGTCTGAAACAGAGACTGTTATTCAGAAATATGCTCGCTGCAGAACTGCGTGTAAAAGTACTTGAAAGTCACTTGACATTTGGACAATGAATGCAAAAAACCCCACCAAACCAATCATAGCGTCAAATATCATAGCTTTTTAATAAAAATAGTACCCTCTAAGAAAATCTTTCAGTTTGATTGTTCATGCCCAATTGATCTCATTAATTGCTAATTACTCTAATTAACTGATTTTGAAAACACTTTCTTATATTAATACTTTATACCTAGATATCTTCTTGTTATTTTGAATTCAGTGATATAAACAATAAAACCAAAATACATGTAGACAATTATAATGCAATTTACATTAGCCATTTTTTTTAAGAAAGCAATTGAAAAGTTAAAAGCACGTCAGGAGACTGATCAGCTTAATATGCTCAGTTTAGATGTACTGTAGTTATCACAGAAATATTAATGACTTAACTCTAATGAAAGGAAATAAGGTTTTACCTACCACTGTGTCTGAAATTACTAGGTTTAAGACACAGTTGGACAGTTCTGAAGTAAATTTTTATGCTGTAATATAATTTGAAATCTAAAATACAATTTTACTCTGCTGTTGCCATCTGGTCCATGGGATGCAAAACTGAATTTCTTGACTGGTTGTGGTTAGATCATGGTTTTCTGGCATTTTTTTGCAAGTGCACGAAGTTATAACCAAGAAGGAGCTTGAAGTCATCATTTAAATCAATTTTGATGTGGGCACAGTGTTGCCCACAGAATGCTGCCTGTATTCCAAATGCAGAATCTTATGGCTGCTTTTAACTTTTAAGGTAAATACTCCTTTAAAGTCAGAGTTAGCATCTTTAAGTGCAGACTGTAGGATAGCATTTACAGGAGAAGGAATATTTATGTAGCTTATAACCCTTTTGCAGTTTTCCACCTGAAGTACTGAAGAAGTGTTACATTTTTTCCTATTTCAAATGCATTTCTTCACTGAACATCTGCTGAGTGCCCTGAGAACTAGGAAAAGAGAGAAACATCTTCAACACGCTTTCATTTTCATTTAAAATAAAATTGTCATGGTTTAACCCTGGCCAGTAACTAAGCCCCACGCAGCCACTTGCTCAGTCCCTCCTGGTGGGATGGGGGAGAGAATCGGAAGAGTAAAAGTGAGAAAACTCGTGGGCTGAGATAAAGACAGTTTAATGGGTAAAGCAAAAGCCGCGCACGCAAGCAAAGCAAAACAAGGAATTCATTCACCACTTCCCATGGGCAGGCAGGTGTTCAGCCATCTCCAGGAAAGCTGGGCTCCAGCACGCGTAACAGTTACTTGGGAAGACAAACACCATCACTCCAAACATCCCAGCCTTCCTTCTTCGTTCCCCAGTTTTATATACTGAGCATGACCTCATATGGTATGGAATATCCCTTTGGCTAGTTTGGGTCAGCTGTCCTGGTTATGCTCCCTCCCAGCTTCTTGTGCACCTGCTCACTGGCAGAGCATGGGAAACTTGAAAAGTCCTTGATTTAGAGCAAGCACTACTTGGCAACAACTAAAACATCGGTGTGTTATCAACATTGTTCTCCCGCTAAATCCAAAACATAGCACTGCACCAGCTACTGTGAAGGAAATTAACTCTATCCCAGCTGAAACCAGGACAGAAATTAAAATTTCACAGTATTTATAAATGTTTTGCTTTACATGCACCTGTTACAGGATTCTTTGAGCAGACTGCAAATTTAAAGAGATAGCTACAAATATTTGATACAAACATTTCATGTGAATTTATCACAATTGTTCACACTGCCATGCGTTCAGTGAGGGAGCAGAAGTATATCATGCATCCTAATCATCCACATAACTCAAATGTAAGATGATTAGTATTTTGAAAGCTTTGAAGTGAAAATTACTTGCAGATCTCTCAGTGTGAATAATTTTCAATAACAAAAGGGTTTTATAAAAGAGAGTTTTGGTATTTTGGTCAGAGATTGCAAAGAATGAAAATAAAGGAGTACATTCAAGCCAATAAAATGAGTTCTTCAGATGCATAAAATACACTCCTTGGTTTTTAGCATTACCAGGTATTAGCTCTTAAAACTTCTCTTACAATTCTTCAGTAGTGATTTGAATGCTTGGTTAATGCTTTTTAGGTATGAGGTCATTTTAAAAGGATCTTTGTGTTATAAGTCCACACAAATAACAAATCTGCTGTTATAACCGTGGCAGCGTTCAGTTACTTCAGCAGCTGCAGGTTGGTATTCAGTTTTAAACCACCCACATTACTGCAGCATCCACCCAGTCATGCATTAAGTGGCACGATTAACGTCTGTCATGTGCACTTCGTTGTCAGCCTTAGAAAGCTGGGTACATAGGATAGCGATTTATTTTAGTAGAGTTCATTTTAAGCGTATTTCTGTAGACTTGTATTAGAAAAGGCAGAACTGAAGGTGTGTACTTGGAGCAGAAGGCTGTGGTGGTGTGTATGTCTTGTGAGACTTACTTCAGCTCATCTATGAGAAAGCTAGCTCCTGCCAAGTGAGGCTTTCCTTTCGAAGTGGAAGAGTCTTCCTGATCTCCACAAAGCTCCATGGTAGGAAACAGTGACCAGCAAGCGACAGTGGTTGCTGGCCACCATTTCCAACCTGGAGCTCCTGGACCTGATTGTTGGCCACTGTTTTGAATCCTGGAGCTTTTTAGATATCCTGGGCCTGGTTGCTGGCCACCATTTTGAATCATGGAGCTTTCTGGAGATCTTGGACCTTTAAAGACCCTGGAGATGCGGTGTGGGTGAGAGGATGACACAGGTGATGACTGGGTAGGTGCTTTCGTAGGTTCAGTTTCCTGCCTGAATCAGGACTCTATACTTACAAAATGTCTGATGCTGGCATCTCTGCATTTCAATTCCAAGTGGTGGGAAATTCACAAGATCAGTTGTTTTTCTCAAATGTTGCCATCTTGGCCTGAACTCAAACGACAGCAGCTGTTCTCATGAGATTTCAATTGCAGCCAACTGAAAAAACAGCCTTTTCCTTTTCAGATCTAACCAGCCAGTGACAACAGCAGTGACTTCAGTTCACAACATTAGGAATCCATACATCCCCTCCCTCACAGCACGTAGACATGAAGGATAAAATGAAGGTGGACTCCAGTGTGCTACGTATTTATTGTTTGCACTGAATGGAGTTGTGTATTTTGTATGTGGGAAACATGGCACAGTCCTCCAGTGTCCAGCATTTACATTTAGTATGTGATATAATCACTAAGGATTTACATGGAAAGATTTTTAAAAGGAGAAACCTTCCTGCAGGGAAGAGCTGACTGGGAATGACTTCCATCTTCAGTTGCGTGCGATGGCACTGAAATACCAATTCCTTCTGCTTGATCTCTGCCAGTATTCACTTGCCCTTCTTCCTCTCCAGCTTTCAGCAGCATATGGAGCATCAACAGACTCGTGGGCAGCTTGGCTTGACCTGAAAAAAATCAGAAAGCAGTACTGATTTTAAAAATAGGGTGCAGAAGCTAAAGGCAACTTGTGCCTGTGTCTCACAGGAACAGGAGGAGTAGTGGAGGTCAAAGCGGACCTGGTGTGTGAGTCGAGAGGGTTAGGACCAGGTAAGCAGGGAGGAAATTACTTACGGTCGTATTTCTCCTCCCCTCTCTTGCACATGGGCACGATCCCCGAGTGGGGTACAGGACTTGCATCCTCCACAGTCCCTGCTGGAAGATGGGAAAGGTGCTCCCTTGCCTTGGGGTGCCAGCGCTGCTTCCGCACTGTCTCTGGGTGTTTCTAACTGATGGGCTTTCAGTTCCTGGCTGCTGTGCTGGGGTATCCAGTTAAGAGGCACCTTTTTCCTCACCTCCATGCAGGGCGGGCACCCTGTGAACCTCGTGACTAGGGAGATGTCACACATATCTGTCTTCACTGCCCCAAGACAGAAGATGACGGTTTGGAATAATGCAGATTTGGTTCACTTTAAGGAAGGAGGTAAGGGGAAAACCATTGAGCACCTACAATACCAGTGAATAACCACTTGAATGAGAATTTTTGTTTTTCTCAGTCTTTCTCCCATCTGAATCCATAGCAGAACTACTGATGGTCAAGTGTGGGAGCCATTTGTTGATCTGGCTTCCTCCCATGTTGTTGAAGGGAGGGTCTAAAACTTTCTGTGTAAGAGATTATTTAATCCAGGGATATGTAATTTCCAGATGGATTGAGAGGAGGCTCAAATTCTGATTGTGGGCTGAAGAACTGAGTGACATGTTTGAAACTTGATCCTGGATGTGAAGTGTCAAAGGGAGAGTGTCTTTTCCTGGCTGGTGCAATGCTGGCTGTCTTACTTAAATCTTACAGTGCTGAGAGGAGTGGCTGATCACTGTTACGCATGTAATGTTAAAGATCAGGCTCTCCGGTGTGTACACAGCATTCCTCCGGCTGTTCAGACACTGTAAGAGAAGCAAATCTTGCTGCAGATATTCCAGCTATGTTACCTATGCCAGTTCCAAATCCAAACCTGTGCTAGTATGTGCTCACTTAGAAACCATCAATGGAATTCGGTTTAACAAATACGTATGTCTGTACATGAAATCTTCATATGGAGTTAGTAGTCCCAGTTTCTCCTTAGTAATCACTGGAGAGGAATGGGTACTTGCAGGGTGCTATTCTTCTCATCTTAAGGTCCGTGTTTCTCTACACTGACTACGAAAAGACCCTAGACTTAGTAGCTCAGCTGGTGATGCCATTTTTTTTTTGTAGGTATGAAGACAAGCAAGATGAAACTCACTGCTTGTGTCAGTGGGGCAGCATGAAGCTGCTTGTCAGCAGTTCTGTGTTGGAGCAAAGTCCACTTTCTTAGAATCAAGAAACTGGAAGCAGTTCCTGGATGCCTGTCCTGTACAGCAGAGAGCTATAACACAGGAGGAGATCTTGCTCCAAAATATGTTTGTTAAGGAACACTTAAAGAAAATACAAAAATAACTCGTAGGGGAACATTTACATTTGCAGTCAGGACTGTGGATACAGAGCTGGCAAAGACTGCCCGGAGTTGGATGTGATGTTGTAATGAAGAGAAACATGAACTGTCAATAAATGCTCAAGGTAGCCCATGCCTTCTACTATCAGGTCTGTGACTGGGAGTTGGGAAGACTGTCCAGTTCTTACTGGGTGACCTTGAAAATACATTTTCTTCTCGCTATAGCTCTAGTTCCCAGTAAGTGTAGTGTTGACAGGGCATTGATTTCCTACAAAGCTGTTTGTGAGGCCAAATGATGAAGCGCTATGTAATTGCTGAAGTATTTTCTCCAGTAACTGGAGGGTTTTGGAGGTCCAAAAAGCACCGTAGAGCTGCCATATGATTGTACTTAATAGGTCTTAGTATAAGATAGCATTAGGAATATTATAAGAAGAGATGCAGCAACTTAACTAAATGCAAGTAAAAAGTGTATAGATAATATATACCCAACGTCACTTTAATTGTGCTTCTAGGAGATGAGATGATTTAAAGTAGTAGTAAATATTCCATGCTTTCAATATGCAGGGGTTGGGAAGGAAGCTTGATCTCAAACAGAATGTAGACGTGCTCATCATTCATAAGAAAAGATAATTTTATAAAAGTAACATATCTTTATCCAGATAAAAATAAATGTAGTTTTATTTATAAAATATCTCTGTATTTATAAAATATTTATAAAAATAGATAAAACCTGATACACAAGTGCTTTTCAAAGAAGAAGGTAGTTTTCTATTAGTGATAAAATAATAAAAAAAGTATTCTTTTGGAACTGAAACAGTGTTCATGCTTGGCTTCTTACTTGGCAAAGACCAAGAAACCTTCTTTGATTTTAAATGATAATGGTAAGATTTCTTCCATTTGCCATGTATGAATTCTCTTTAAAGCACTAGAGTTTTTTATTTTCTCTTCTACAATTTATGTTTTCCCAGTTTATCTCCACGAGAATGTCTTGCCTTCTTTATTAGTGTCACACATGAATTTTCCATGTTTAAGCTATATCGAAAAAGTGTTTTACCCTCTCTGTTGCTGTGATCACAGTGTTACAGGGTACAAGAATGACCTGTCCAAGTTATTTTCAGGACACCAGGTTGCACTGCATTGCCAGTGAGATAGAGAGAGGGATGTCCACTGTGAGAATCCAGCTAGAACTTGAGAGTAGAGGAGCACTGATAGGACCTGGGTGACTGCAGTCATTTCCACTGTTAAATGATCTAAAGCAGCACTGGTGTTTTTTCATTGAAGGGAGACTAGGAGCAGTTGTATGATCCGAAGTGATGCCTGGAAGCAGAAATGAATATAGTTAGTAGATGCTGGAGTTAACAGTTGTAATGGAGTCTGCAAAAAAGTATGTTGTGTCTGCAGTCCTAGTCAAGGGAAGTGAATTATTTTGGACAATCTTGAGAAGAATGACTATCAGGAGCAGGACTTGTTTTGTGTCCAACTGACATGGATTGTTACAAAAAATGGCAAGAACACCACTTAAGTGCCCCATAGCTGCTTTGAATATAATTACATTTTTGACTTTTGAAACATTCAGTTGTGAGTGGTTTTATTTTTATTGTCAGATTGATTTTGAGTTCTTAACAATGAAAAGAAACTTCGTGTTTTTTTAAATTCATATAGCATTTTTTGGCCATTCTACTATTAAATATAATTATGTGCAATATAATTATTCCAAGATGTTGTGCCTAATTTCTATATTAACAATAGCTGGGATTTTATTTGCATTTTTGAAAACATGTGCTAACTTGGGTTTCTAGCCACACAGCTACAGCAACTTAACTTGCATCAGGCTAAGACTGATGTGAGATCCTGCACGCAATATTTGCTACATGAATTTACTCTGTGTTTTTCCTTTATACGTAGAAAGATGAAATCCAATATATGTAGCTGGAATAGTTTAAAACATTACTTCTCACTAGCTGGTACTGCTGGCAGAAGGTCACAGTTGGCTGCTGAGCTGCCTTAGCGATATGTGGTTGCTCTCATCTGCTTCAGTACAAAGTCAGCTGGGTTAGCTGGTAACTTAGCGGTTGGTGTGGTTGTACAGTCCCTCATGCAGAACAGCTGTAGGAACTTGCTCATAAATGTTCTAGCTGTTTCCAAACTACTGCCAACTCCGTAGGGCTCTGGTACAATGTTGTATGCAGATCAGGGCTTTTAGATATGCAAAGAACAGCAAGCCATCTTAACAGCAGTAAGGAATCTTTTAGAATAATTTTTACCCAAATTGTACACTGGGAAGAGAGGCAGTTCCTTGCAAAAAAAGGGCTTCGTATTAATGAATTTATAAGAATAAAACTTGTAAAGTGTATTTGACAGTATTTAGCAGCTGCAGAATCCTGTCATTTGTCCTATGATTTCATGCTGTCAAATTTGACAACATGAACTAGTTCCAATCTTCACTTTGGAAGACAATTTCCTTTTTATAAAAATTCTAATTATTAAAGCTAAATTTGGATTTCAGTAAAAGGAAGTTGTTAGTCTTTTTTATTCGTCAGATAGCTTTCAAAAACTAAGTTGGTTCTACCTTTGACAATTTGTCACAACGATATTTACTGAAAACCATAAATTATATGTTGTTTCCACCTTTGCTACCAATGGATGAAGTTGCTGTCAGTAGCAAGGAAGACACTGGTATTTTTGATACATGTAAAAGCCTGTTTGTCAGTCATGTAGAAGACTGGATTGGGCATGCTTAGACCTTGTTTAGCTAGAGATGCTATTGAGTATCCACTACATGTGGAGGAGAGGGTGTTCAACAAGACTGTCACTGTGCAGTTAACTTGGATGTCGCCATAATTTGAGTCCCAACAATACACAGACCTTTGTCTTTAAAATGACAATACTTTTAATGCTCTTCTTGATTGAATTTTCAGGTAGTATAGGTGAAATTTTGAATTATTGCAGGTTAACAGCTGCTACTGTAACCAGTGCTCTGGATGCAGGCTGGCTGAGCTCAGATGCTACTGGTCTTTTGTCGTGGTTTAACCCCGGCTGGCAACCAAGCACCACGCAGCTGCTCGTTCACTCCACCCTCACCCAAAGGTTTTACGTTTGGAAAGGAATGTAAAACTTGAGGGTTGACATAAGAACAATTTAATAGGTAAAGAAAAAGCTGTGCACTCAAGCAAAGCAAAACAAGGAATTCATTCAGCACTTCCCACGGGCAGGCAGGTGTTCAGCCAGCCCCAGGACGGCAGGGCTCCATCACACGTAACGGTTACTTGGGAAGACAAACGCCATAACGCCGGCTGTCTCCCCCGCTTCCTTTTTGCCCCAGTTCATATATACCCAGCATGACATCCCATGGTATGGAACACCCCTTTGGCCAGTTTGGGTCAGCTGTCCTGGCTGTGTCCCCTCCCAGTTTCCCGTGCCCCTCCAGCCCTCTCGCTGGCAGGGCCTGAGAAACTGGAAAGTCCTTGACTTAGTGTAAACATTACCCAGCAACAACTAAAAGCATCAATGTGCTGTCAGCGTTGTTCTCACACCAAATGCAAAACACACACTGCACCAGCTACTAAGAAGAAAATTAACTCTATCCCAGCTGAAACCAGGACGTCTTCCGGACTGTTCTCTCTGCTGCTGCCTGGAAAGCACAGTCCAGTTATCCCACCATTTACCAGAAAATAATGTACGGGAAAGTTTATTGTTTGGGTGCAACATGCACTTCTATCAACTGTAGCAGCAAGCTAGTCTTCTGACCTGTTCCCCTAGGATGCACCAGGCACCTGGATGCAGAGCTGATGTAAGTGTGCAGTTAGATGCTAATGAGGAATTTGACCCCTTTTCCCTCCTTCCCTCACAGGAGCTTAATTTAGAGGCTATGGCAATTGCACAGTATGGAGGCTATGGTGAGTGTTACAGTGGGTACATTGCCGAACAAGGAGGAAACTTTGGTGGTGGTGGTGGTCTAGGGCTTCATGGTTATGTTTTCATAAGTATAAGCAATTGAAGCATGACCACTGAAGAAGTACTAGTGAAACATGAATTTTCTGTACCGTCTGAAGGTACAGTGAAGTTCAACCTCTGGAACGATTTTCCTGAATGAACACAATTTTGAACTTACTGTACTATATCACTGTAGTTCTCGCCTGATTCTATAAGCAACGATGAAGTATATACATTAAAAATAAAAAGAAGAATCTTTATGCAGTGCAAATGATTGTGAAATGCATACCTCCAATACACCACAGCGCGCACAGATTCACAGGATAGTTAAAATTGGAAGGAACTTTTGGAGATCATCTAGTCCAACTCCTGCTCAAGCAGGATCAGTTAGAGCAGGTTGTTCAGGACCATGCTTAGTCAGATTTTGAGTATCTCCAAGGATGAAGATTCCACCACCACTTTAGGAAACCTGTGTTCAACCTCACAATAAAAAAACCCTTTTTCTTATGTTTCAAAGCAATTTCCTGTATTTCAGTTTGTGGCAGTTGGCTCTTCTCCATTTACCGGCTACCACCAAGAACCTGCCTGTGTCTTCTTTGCATCCCCCCACCAGCTATTTATACACATTGATTAGATCCCTCCTGAGCTTTCTCTTCCCCAGGCTGAACAGTCCCAGCTTGCTCGGCCTCCCCTTGTATGACAGGCACTCCAGACCCTCGGTCATGTTTGTGGTCATTTGCTGAGCCAGCTCCAGCAGTTCCCTGTCTCTCTTGTACTGAGGAGCCCAGAACTGGATGCAGCACTCCAGGTGCATCTCACCAGCGCTGAGCAGAGGAGAAGGGTCACCTCCTTCAACCTGCTGTCAATGCTCCTGCCTCATGTAGGTCAGGATGGTGTTGGCCACCTTTGTGAAGCTTATGTGGTCTAGTATTGTGTGGCAGGTTTCACTAGAGGGGAATTAAATTTTAGGAGAGTCAACCATCTTGAATTAAATTTTCAAGTGGCAAAATATGGCTGCAGTGAAGTGAGCAATGTGTGCTTCTGAACTATGGGAGAGGGACTGGCATTCTGGGAATGAGACAACTGCCTGCAGAAGCTGCGAACATCAATGAAAGCAACCTAAAGAGCCAGCAGAACAGGGTATATTAGATTGGGAAATCTCTTGGCCTGGGAATAAGCCTTGGGATGGCACTGGGCAAGGGACTGGGGCATGTGATGGGCTACAAAGGTACCAAATGATACCCTGCAGTCTGCAGGAGGTCTCTGTGTAAGCTCTGTTTCTATGTAACAATCTGCTTAGGGTTATGTTCGGTTCCATATCTAAAATACTCCTGCTGTTGACTTTGCATAAAACCAGGTGCAAGGAATACTTAGGGTGAGTCTTTGTGTTTTCCCCCTCCCTGGCTTTCAGTTAATCAGTCATGAGAATATATGATGGGGAATTGTTTTGATGCTTTTTTCCACATACTGGGTGATTATATGCTGGGCCGGATGGTCGGGGATCTGGAGCATTTGCCCTGGGAGAGGCTGAGGGGCCTGGGCTTGTTCAGTCTGGAGAAGAGATGGCTTTGGGGGGACTTGTTAGTGGCCTTCCAGTACCTGTGAGGAGTTTATTCAGAAGATGGAGCCAGACTATTCCAAGCGTTGTGTTGGCTGGAGGATAAGAGTTACTGGGCACAAACTGAAATGAGAGATTCAGATTGGGTATAAGGAAACACTTTTTCACCATAAGGACTCAGGCAGTGAGCAGTTGCTGTAGTCTCCATCCTTGGAGGTATAGATACAGTATAGAATGAGTCCTGTGGAGATCATATATGGAATATGTCTACACTGAGGATATAGAGGCCACAAAAGTGCTTCGTTATTGACAAGTAATGTACAGGGGTTTTTTGATAAGGAATACTTAGATGTCAATGGAGAAAAAGAAATAACCCAAGCCACTCTATCTGCTTTTCTCTGCCTCCCCAGTGCTTTGCAGATCTTATTTTAGTCCAGAAGCAGCAAGGTCTGAAACGTTTTCACCATATTCATGCATATATCCCTTGCCTGGATTCATGTTGAATGCATCTCTCAGAAGGATTTAATATGTGACTTCCATTTACATCATTGATGTAGAGAATAGGACATGAGAAGGGGAAAAAACAGCTTTCAAAGTATCAATGTAGCTGTCCTGTTTGCAGACAGCCCTTCAAATAGCTGAATTATTACATGTCTATTAAAATGAAGGCACAGAGTAAGGGTAGTGATACATGTATTCTAGGTTAACACAGCACTGGTATTTGACAGTTTGCAAATAATTCATACAATAAATGTCCCCTACTGAAGTCTAAATGCAGCTCTCAGCTGTTTCCAACTGGGCAGCATGGATGTAATCAAGAATAATTGAAGAGCTGATTTTGTGCTATGTGAACATAGCTGTCTTCCTGAATATGCTACGATGCCTAACGTTGGCTTTCTCCATGATCACGTAACAGAAGTTGTTTGAGTTGGATGTGAAAGAATGGTCAGTACTGTTCAGTCGTCATCTGTCTTAAGATTCTTAAATAACTTAAAAAAAAAATCCATAATTATGTCCCTAAGACTGATGGTATTTCAGATCTTGCAGTGATAAAGGTTTTTTGGTCTTGCCTCAGAATTACTTTCAGACAAAGAAGTATGCTCTCAGCCTAATCATGTCAGCATCAGAACACCTGCAAAAATAGATCAAAAGAAAAAGTGGAATTACTGAGATCTGCTTGCTATGAATAGCTCTAGTGTGAATGTATTAAGCAATCATGTTGATGGTACTGAAAATGCAAAATATCCAGGGGAAGCAACTACAAATGTAAACAAATTTGGGGACATGTTGGCTGTTTCAGATAGTAGCTTTGGCTAGTTTCATCCTCTTCCCTTTTGTTTGCTCATTTTTGTGGGGTAATGAATGAAAAATCTGTGTTAGCTGGGGATCATCAGACATCGTCAAGCTGGAGGATGATCTTGAAAGCTGCAAAACTTGAGTAGGGCTGTTCTTGTGTTGACAGTGTTGGATTTTGTTGTGTTAGAAGCAAAAATGATAGCAGATACCACATAACGAAAATCTTACTCAACTGCTGGAACCTTAATGGTTGATTGTCTCCCCTGGGCATGTGGCCTAGAAACCAGCCACTGCAAACTGATCAGCTCTCTCAAAAACTGTTGCGTGGTGAACTTTTAGGTAGACGACTGCTTTGCTTACAGGTGGATGTCAGCGTGGTGGGATGGGAAAGGCAGTAAGTTGTAATGGGGTTAGAAAACTTCAAAGGCTGTGTCTGCCACTATTACCTTTCGCTTTTCTAATGGTGGTTTTGTAATAGCTTGTAAAGATACAAATAAGCAACACAAAATTCATAGTAAGAGGTGATTATCTTTTATAAAACTGTGTAATACTTCTAGAGATGGAAAACAAGCGAATTGGATATCCATGTGCTAATCTTCAGGCTTCCTTAACTGCTATTCCTTTGTAGCCATTCGATCTTTCTTAAGTAGAGAGGCAATTATTCTTTGTCCCTGTATTTTTATTTGTTTTGCAAGAAGGTTTAATAAAACCTCCAAAACCAAAACCACAAGAAAATAAATTGCTGCTAAGGGTTTGTTTTAATACTGTTTCTCAGGATACAGAGGAAATGTTGGCTTCATCTTTTGTTTCACACCCCTTTACATGTCCTGTGCCTAGCAGTATTTGGTGGGAACTGGAGAAGAGGAAACAATTTGCTTTAGGCTATAGGACCTGAGGAGGAGTTCACTCAAACCTTTTGATATATTTTGTGATGATTTCATGGTTCTCAGCTGAAGTTAAGCCCTTGACACAAAAATAAAGATGTTGAAATACTTCTGTCACTATATGCATTACTATTCAAATTTTTCAATTCATGCTCAGACCTGTTCAGTTAGAGAAAGTATACGGAGAATGGGATTTGCAACCTGTATGCTATTGTCTAGTTATCAACATATTTACATCAGAAATACTTCTTAGCGCATTAAATGACTTACATGTTTTGATATTTTCTAAAGATACTGACAAGATCCCTTTAGGTCCTGTGTGGCCCTCCCGCCCCCCCCATGTGTTATTCATGATCATTATTTATCAATAATTGTGCTGAAACATGGTGTATAAGTTTCCAGGGTGTTATATTACATCTTCAGGTCTGTTCTTGAAACTTGTTAGGCATTAGGACATGAGATTAAGCTTCAGTATCAGCTGCTTCTGAAAGTATCTCATTTTCAGTTTTTTATATGTACTCAAAATGATGAGTTGTATTCTAGATGGTAATGTACTGTGCTCACATCGCTTCAGTCACTCATTGTTTTAGCTGGATCGATCTTAAGGCATGCAGGAGACATTGGACACTGCATCTTTTGACAAATTGTTCTGTGTTTTTGTTCTAGATCCTTTATATTTTTCCTGATTGAATAATGCTCAGTGGAGGCACGGCTGTATTTGTGCTGCTTTCATACTGCTGAACATACTAATCGCAAGCTGGTCAGGTTCACTCTTCTTCACATGTCCCAAACACCTCTGCTTTCCCTTCTAGACAGCAGGAGATACAAAGCTCTGTTATTTGCTGTTACATGTAAACCAAAGTGAAACAAAGCTGAGGACAGGCCCAGGGAAGGTCAGCCAAAGCAGGGCTGACAAGCCTTGGTCCCGAGGCCTTGCAAACTCAGTGCGTACCTCTTGCTTGTTCCTAGCAGTGGCAATGCTGGGCTGCAGGGTTGCAGGAACTGAAAAGGCATCTTAAGCAGTATGTAATGGAACATACCTTGCTTTTTATTTTCTTTTCTTTTACAACAGAGTACTGTCAGAACATGCAGCGAGCTACTTCTTGATTTACATTTGGCCTTAGTAACTAATCTGTAATACAAATGTTTCTCCTATGTGTTTTTTTTACCCTCACAAATTTAGGTTGATCAGATGGTAACTACTGTGGCATTTAACATTCCTTATAGGCTATTCTTATTGTAATAAAAAGCAAAATAGTACTGATTTTTTCACATATGCATTAAATTAAGAAATTAGTGGTATAGAAGGAACTGCCTTCTGGATAGAAAGTATCTTTTATATTGAAATATGGCCAGTATAGCATTGCAAAACAACTGACAGATTTTATGTTTTGGCTTCAGATAAATCTGTTTGCTGGAAGTAGGTGAGGGCTCTTTAATTCCAGTTTTCCTGTTTGTTGCTGAAGCAGTGAAGCATTCAGAAAAAGACAATTTCACTTTGATTAAACGCCTAAAAAGTTATCTGGTTGAAAAAAAAGAAAAGAAAAGAAAAGAAAAAGGATGTTGCATAAGCTTTTAATATTTAATTTCTATACCCTAAGTATCCGGAAGAACATTTAGTTCCTGTTTTGAAAGATGAATGCCATACATTGGAAAGTGTACTGAAGGCTCATTTGCAGTCACGGAGCTTGTTTGCTTCTCTAGTATGTACGTGCAGGGAAGAGTAGAAAGGGTTGAGTGGGCAGTTGGCAGTCATTCATTGTCAGTGATTGCTAGTCATTCATAAAAACTGCAGAGCCGAGAGGTGGAGCCAGCAGCAGCAGCAGCCCTTTCAGGCTCTTGCAGAAGACACGTTTGTGCAATCACAAGTGATTCGAGAAGCTGCTAAAATACGGCGTGATGAATGTAATGAGAAGATGTGTGCTAAATGCATCTAATTAAAAGGAGTTGCTTAGAATAAAATAAAATAGTTCAGTTCGTTTCTTCTCAAGCCCACCATGGTTTGTGAATGTGGAGGTCTAGGGGTTCGGTGTTCAGTTAAAGGCAATAAATCACTTTCAAGGAGTGCCCTCTAGTTTGTGTTGCCATCTGGAGTATGTCTTTCGCCTTTAAACAAGCAGTTTTTAGGAAATTGATGGGTCTTGATCCACTGATAAAAGGGAAATTTTGAGGTGAGTAGGAATATATTTTGGACTGCACATTTTTAAGGCATAAATAACAGTGGAAGTTTAATTTCAAGAAGCGAGAATGTCAGAAGCAGCAAACCATCCTTTATGTTCTCAGCTTCAAAAGCTGCATTATATGTTTTTCCTATCACTGCAACGACTGCCAATCTAATAGGTGGACTCGACAAGATTTTATTTCATCTTTGTATCCAAGTGAGGATGTTTAAGCAGGGTGAAAGACTTCCATTTTAATTCATATATCTGAGTTATTTGAAATTGGGTGTGATTAAATGCTGTTGTATCAGCTGTTGTATCTCTTCTAGTTTGGCCTGCGCCAGCTCACAGCTGCTCAGAAAGCCACAGGGCTGCCTGTCACTGCAGGCTGATCTAGGTGCTGGCTGGGTTTATGTCCAGGCTGCATTGCCTTTAAATTGAAGGACTTCACATGAAAATGGCTGGTTTCTTTGTTGTTATGTCATGGCTTAGGATGTTGACTACAAAACGCTGTCCTGTTACAGAACCAGAAACTGTCCGTTGAGAAGTGGAATAATCAGTCTTTCACTTCCCTCTATTTGACCTGTTTGCAGGTGGACTCTGCAAGGTTCTTGTCCAGCTCTAAGCACAGCCTGAAAGAATGTAATGCTGGGCTAGAAGATTTCATTTTAAATGAAAGTCTGGAGCACTGTGTGTGTGGTTTACATTAGCACCTCAGTCTGAATGTGCTTGTTCCTTATCAGATGGCAGAATTTCAAAGCGACCCCCAGTCTCTCTCTAACAAATAGCAATTAAATTGTACACTGTTGGCTCTTTGAAGCTTTTCAGAAGCTTGATTAAAATATACATAAGGCCAAACTTCACTATGGCAATGTTCCAATGAAAGTGCATGTTGCCTTATCTCCTTTTCAGGAGGTTGTGTGTGGTAGTTCAGGCCACTCAAACTATGGCAGTCACCAGAAGTGAGTGCACTACCCCTCGGGGCCCTGGTTTCCCTTTGGTTCTCATGTTTCTCAGTGCTCTCATTATTATTAGCAAGTGTAATATATGAACATCAAAAGAAAAGTACACATTTAAAGAAAGAGTATCGTATGTGACCTGCTGAGAGATTAGTGCGTTGTGAGGTTGGTAGGAGGTACAGCTTCCCCAGGTATGTTGCCTTTTCTCCTGGAGCTTGATCAGGTGAGTCTCATGTACCAATAAATATCCCTTCCTGCAGCAGACCACTTTCTCTTTTGAGATGGACAAGTGACCAGTTGCTCAAGTCCAGAAGCATACGTGGGGTTGAAGCCCTTCTTACCCATATGTGCATGTGCAGTTAATTGTGTGGCAAGTGAAGTGATTTACAGGGCCTAGAAAATATCTGTTCATAAGTTACGTGGGTGTTGGACAAGTGTACTTGTTTCCTTGCATTTTGAAAAATGAAGTGCTGTACGCATACAATTTTTAAACTCATCTCTCTTCCTTTTGAAGACACATTTCACGACAGAAAGAAGAAATCAAATGTATTGAACTTGCTTTCCACCTTAGCGATATTTCGTCTTTCAACGGTTTCAAGTAATGTATTGTCTGTTTATTTTAAGACCCATTCAGCTGCATGGGTTTTGGAGGCTGGCCTTGAAGTCCTTGACTATTACTGAAGAGCAGCTGGTATTGGAGATGCGTGGTATGATTTATTTGGTTACCACTATATACGTAGCTGTCTATATGCAGCTCTAAACATTATATATCTAGGGAATATGATACCCTGAAGCAGACTCAACCCATGCAGACTAGTCCCACTTCAGTAACTGAGCATCCATGAAAGCAACTGCTAAAGATACCTTTTTAGGTTTCTAACTATTTCTTTTACTACCACAGTCAGAAACTAGAAAAGCCAGCACAGCAGATTCATTACAGTGCTTTCTGCTGACCTACTACTGATGAGAACATGTGTTGCAATATACTGGGTTGCTTTTAATTTCTCTCTGCCGTCAGCACTGCAGGTTTTGGTGTTCTGAAATAGGTAACATTTACAATATTAGGTTGGGTCTTTTTTAAGGGATTCATTCTTTTAAAGAAAATATAAACAGAAAAAAGCCAGCCCATCAGTGAAATGCATCTCACAGCTGTGTCAGAATGGCAGTTTCTATTTTTAACTTGGCAACTTCCCCATGTAACAGCCTATATCTTTCAGTGACATTTCAGATATAGCTAATATCCTCTCAGTTTTGTGGGGGCCCATCCTATTTTGCATCCCACAAACAACGATGGTGGATGCTTGTGGAGAATGAGGGGCAAGGGCTGCACACAGTAGTCCAGTTCATGTGCTCTCCCCATGTAGCCTTTCCGAGAGACAGAAGTAGCGTTGTTTATTTCCTATCCCAAATTATTTATCTTTACATCTTTTTTAGGTAGCTGTGTTCTGTCTTTGCTTGTATCCTAGATACAAGGACAAAAGGCTAGACATTGTTTAAAAACTTAGAAATTGAGGTGGACTACTGAAATTTCTCAGGTGCCTAATGAGACTTTATCAGCCCACTCAAAATCTCCTTTCAAAGTTCAACAATTTTGAAAATCTTCCCGAAGGATCTGTTTCTGTGTGAAGACAGTAATATTTAAGCATGCTTCTCCTTGTAGTTCTGTCTTGTATGGCTGTAATGGGAATTCCAGGAAAAGTGTCTAGATGCCTTCAGGAGAACCATAAGGAAACCCTCCACAGTAAGAACTCTATTCTTAGCTTATTCTGTTGGAATTGCCATGGATCTGTGTTCAGGATCTTTATTCCTGGAGACCTGACCCTTTATTCTTCTGTTACAGTAGGGCAGGCAGAATTTAAGACACTAATATCTCCCTGCGTGGTTTTATGAAGGATGCCGAGCCTTTTGCAGTAAGGTAACTAGTGGCTGAATTTTGATTTGGAGAGTCTTCATCTAGTTGTTCATGGAAGATGCTGCAGAATTACTGTATTTCCATGTTTTGAAGATGTAATTCAAGCACAGAGGCTGTAGGAGCACCTGGTGTCAGCAGAACTGGAGATTTCTGACACAGGGGCAAGAAAGCACCTGAATTTGCTGGCAGAGAGCAGCACTGTATGTGCCATGACAGCATTTCCTAGCCTGCTTCTAGCACCCAGACCTTTCTGACAATTCAGAGGAAGGGAAGTCACTGTTTGGCCCTCCTTGAGATTCAGAATTATGAGCCTGATCCTGTGCCCACCCTGTAAGCACCTTTTCCACTTTGAGTTTGTATGATCTAGTGTCAGGCAGACTAAATCTTGCAGACTTTTGAAGTTCCTTCTATTTATATTTACTATTTAATAACTTCTGACAAGCATAGAACTGCTCTTTCAGTAGGTGCGGGTTTGGGAAGCCTGTATCTGCTTTTCTGCAAATGTACAGGGCAGGAGAGTGACAGCTAGTCTGTCTTCTTAGTGAGTGACATAAGTGTAAGCCGCAGTCCTGTGGGGTGATGGAGGGGAAGATGATAATACATCTAATCCAAAAGAATTTCAATAAACATCAAGTACAAAAATGTCTATTCGGTTCATGTGTTCTTCTAAGTCAATGTTCAAGGCTAGGCTTGTAGCAAGTATTGCAGTCTTGATAGTTCTTCGCTACAAAAAAGCTAGTTCTTCAATACAAAAAAAACCCCCCACACCCCCTTCACCGCCCCCCCGCCCCCCCTCCGAAATAATCAACAGAAAACCTGATTTAGATCCAGAAAGAAATGTATTTGCTGCATTGTAAAGAATAAATTTGAAGGCCATGAGGTACATATGAGAAAACAGAAAGAGGTTGTAAAGGAAAGGGAGTAGGAAGAGTGAAGGCATATACTGTGTAAATGGAATTGCATGTGGTTTTTTAACTCCTTGAACCATAGGAAACATGCAATTGGGGTTCTTGATCAGGAAGTGTGAATAACAATCTGAAAAATTTACAAAAACAATGTTCTATTCAGTGTCATTAGAAATGACTGACTTTTAATTCTAAACTATTTGTTAGGGGAGGGGAAAGGTATAATCTGTATAAATGCATTTAGTACATAATTTTCCTAACAATTTGTAGATAAATATTTTCAAGTTCTGGAGAAAATAATGTTTGTTTTAGATTCCTAGCAGCATAAATCATGTATAAAGCTGGGAAATTTTGCTTCTGAAAATACTGTTTTGTAATCCTTCTATCTACTGGGAATAAAGTGAATTTGCATGAACTTACTAGTTTAGTAACCGAGACTGAGCCAGTGAGTTCCCCAACCAGTGGGCTTACCTGTAAGTTAAGGTTCTTTGCATCCGTGGTTGAATTATTTAGTTTGAGAAATCTTTTATTGTCATGACACTATGATTCAGGGTCTAAAGCTTGTTGTACTAGGCGTTACACCAAGGCTTTGACTCTTCCAGACCTGAAGAATTTGAAATGTAAGCTGTGGGTTTCAATCCTGTTACCAAAAGTTTCCTTACGGCGCCTGTGTGCTCTGTTGGCACAACTCCTTTCGATGCAAAAGAGTTTTTTTAAAAAAATCCACCCTTTCCCCCCTAGCTGTAGCCTTCCTACTAAACAGAAACTATCATTTTTTCCCAGTTGATTGCTTAGGTGTAATATTACAAAGCTACATCCACGTTAGGGTGGAGATGGGGAAGGAAGGAACTGGCAGTTATCCCCTGGGGTATCCGTGGGACTCCCGTTCTTCTGGCTTGACTACTGGATGCCTTGGTATTCTTCTGTTAGACATCTGGAAATACTGGACAAATAACCACTGTGTTGGTAATTGGCCAGACATCCACTTAGAGTGTAGGGACGTTCCATGCTTACTGTGAAGACAGCAGAGAGTCTGCAGCAGGCTGCACAGGTGAGCACCATACGTATGCACTGAATCATCTGATGCGATTTACCACACATGCTCTGGCCATCTGGGGCACTTGGACTCAGTGGTCATATTTCACGTGCTGTTTGAGGCACACATCCATATTTCTCCATGGGATTTTATAAACAGAAAAGTGAAGCCATTGCTCCTCCACAGGGACATAAGGAGGGGAAAACTCTGCTGTAGTTGTAGGTAAGATTGTCTGAATAATACCTGGGTGTCATCACTGAGACCAAAAGCATTGAAATAAAAAAACCCAACAACACAGGACTTGCTGAATTTATCATCAAAGAAGTTGCTTCAGTGATGTCTGCACTGAAATACTGCAGCTGCTGGGTATAAACCTTGTGTAGCTTTGATCCCACCCTCTGGGACACAAAATACCGTTTTGTTTATGTGTGCGTGTCTGTATATATATATATTTGTATAAGGTATAATACATATAAAAATAAATAACAAGAAAGAATAGTAATGTCTCAGCTCCCTGGGATTGTTGGTTTAATGAGTTAAATCAAAGTAAAGTGATGCAGTATCCTCTTTTTTTTGACAGCTCTTCAATTTTGAAGATATCAGTCACCAATTCATACAACAGATTCTCTTAGAAGACGGCCCATACCCTAGAGCCTTTTGTTTCTAATGGCTTGTAACAAAATGAAACGGAATATACTGAGATGTAAAACCTAAGGCTAGGATAAATTTAGAGCAGTTGAGACTACCCAGAGTTCAGATGAAACATAGTACCTCACAACCTAAGACATTTTCCTGAACAGCCAGTTACTGACTCAGAATTTGGTAGCTTGTTAGCACATTTCTAAAACAAGCTTTTTGTTCTAGCTCTTCCATGGGACAATAACAGCATCTGCCATCCAGACAGATTTCTAAATGCACTGAAATATGGTATTGCAAAAAACAGTAGCTTTCTCTTGCTCTTAAATTATGAAGTTTATCCATGGAGTCGATGCCCAAAACACTTACTTTCCTGTCACATTTATCTCCATCTTGCTGTCTGTATGGTGAAGGAGGTCGTGGGAGAGATCTATTTTTTAGTTATTCTATATAATAAACTTTTAATTCTTTTTTTCCTGATTGAAGTATCTTTGGATATTGAAGTATCTTTGGAGTATGCAAGGCCTTGAGGAAAAACACTCCTCACTGTATCCTGCATGCCTTTTCAATCCATGTCCTCTTTCTAGGTTTGAGGGTGTCACCATTTTTATACTTTGTTGCTTTCCTCTTTTCTTTGATTTCATATTTTTTCCAGGATAAATGTATTCAGTATTAAGTTATTAGTACAAAAAATTTAAGAGTATTAGGTTACTAGTACAAGGAACAACAAAAGAAGGAAGTCTCAAAAGGACAAACAACACTGAATTAATACTCCACAGTTAAGGTTGGTGGGAATCAGGCTTCTGCATTTTTCCCATTTGAATATCAGCTGCTCTTTTTTTCTATGGTCTGGCAGCCATTTCCATCGCTCGTGCTCCAATCCCCATGCTGCAGTTTTAGTTCTTTTTGCTCATGACTGTAGCACTCAATACCTGTTCCAAAGGCCTCTATAAAAAGCCGGCCAAAGCCTCGTCCAGTGTGTTGCTGGTGGGAAATGAACGGATGACCTGAGGAGTCATCCAGGCACACAAGTGAGGGTGCTGCCAGTGGTACACTTAGGGCTCTTGGGCCCATCAGGAGCTGGAGTTGATGGATGGCTTTAAGGTGGAGGAGTCCAGAGCGCTGCAAGTGCTGCTGCTCCACCACAGCAAAAGACTTGGATGGCAAAGATCATATTCCACCAAAATGGCTGGAAAAATGTCCTCAACTGGTCACCGTTCTTCCCAGTTTCCATCTCTGTTAATTCTGGCTGGTATTTTTTAGTTTTTCAGTCAGTCCAGGGCAGAGGGAGTGGGTTAGGTTTCTTATTTCTCCCACTGTAACATTCCTCTGGAGAACCAACTACGTCATGCTTTCGTGGGGGCCTCAAGAGAATGCTTTGGCTGCGCCTCAGTGGAGGGTAACCTCTGAGTTCTCTCATGTTAGCTAATGAACTCTCTGAGTCTGCGTTGTGTGGGCAGAGTGGTATATGAAGGTCTTGGCTGCGGCACTGGAAGTTGGAAGGAGCAGTCAAACATCTCTGAACTGTGGGTTTGTATTTTCTCTTGTCTATAGACAGCTGTACCCTTGAGAGTGTCACATGTCTCCAACTTCCAGATGCCAGGTTTTGATCTCCCTTTTCCAGAGGAAGAGTACTCTCAAATCTGCCATGTTTGGACTCAGTGGATCCTAGAGAACAGACTAGGGACCAGTCTGGACACACAGGCTATGTCTGAGATGCACTGATCCACACATAGCGTTATGGAAGGACTGGTGAGTGATGTGATGATTGGAGGCCAGTTTAGGCATAGCGATCACAAATTAATAAAAGTTTAGATTCTCAGAGAAGTAAGGAGGGGGGTCAGCAGAACTGCTACCTTGGACTTCCAGAAGGCTTTGGCCTGTTTAGGAGCCTGGTTGACAGAGTCCCTTGGGAGGCAGCCCTGAAGGGCAGAGGGGTCCAGGAAGGCTGGGCATTCTTTGAGAAGGAAATCTTGAAGGTGCAGGAGCAGGCTGTCCCCATGTGCTGAAAGACTGGGAAAGACGACCAGCCTGGCTGAAGGGAGAACTTTGGCTGGAACTCTGGTGAAAAAGGAGAGTTTATGGCCTTTGGAAGAAGGGGCAGCAACTCAGGAGGACTACTAGGATGTTGTGAGATTATGCAGGGACAAAATTAGAAGGGCCAAAGCCCAACTAAAACTTAATCTGGCTACTGCTGTAAAAGTAAATTAAAAATGTTTTTATAAATACCTTAGCAATAAAAGGAGGGCTAAGGAGAATCTCCATCCTTTACTGGATGTGGGGAGAAACGTAGTGAGAGAGGATGAGGAAAGTGATGAGGTACTTAATGTCTCCTTTGCCTCAGTCTTTAATAGTAAGACAGTTGTTCTCGGGGTACTCAGCCCCCTGTGCTGGAAGATAGGGAACAGAATGAAGCCCCAGTAATCCAAGGGGAAATAGTTACCTGCTACACCACATAGACACACACATGTCTATGGGGCCAGATGGGATCCAGCCAAGTGTACTGAGGGAGCTGGTGGAAGTGCTCACCCAGCCATTTCCAATCATTTATCAGCAGTCCTGGATAACCGGGGAGGTCCCAGTTGTCTGGAAGTTGGCAAATGTGATGTCCATCTGCAAGAAGGGCAGGAAGGAGGATCTGAAGAACTTCAGGCCTGTCAGCCTGGCCTTGGTGCCAGGGAAGGTTATGGAGCAGATCATTGTGAATGCCATCATGCAGCACAAAAAGGACAGCCAGGTGATCAGGCCCAGCCAGCCTGGGTTTAGGAGAGGCAGGTCCTGCTTGATGAACCTGATCTCCTTCTATTAAAAGGTAACCTTCTAGTAGATGAGGGAAAGGCTGTGGATATTGTCCACCTGAACTTTAGCAAAGCCTTTGACACAATTTCCCACAGCATTCTCCTGGAGAAACTGGCTGCTCATGGCTTAGGCAGGTGTACTTTACACTGGGTAACAAGCTGGCTGGACAGCTGAGCCCAAAGAGTGGTGGTGAGTGGGGTTACATGCACTTGGTGGCCGGTCACAAGTGGTGTTCCACAGGGCTCGGTACTGGGGCCAGTCCTGTTTAATCAGTGATCTGGACAAGGGGGTCGAGTGCACACTCAGTAAGTTTGCAGGTGACACCAAGTTACAGGGGAGAGTGCTGATCTGCTTGAGGGCAGGAAGGCTCTGCAGGGGGGTCTGGACAGGCTGGACTGATGGGCTAAGGCCAGCTGTATGAGGTTCAGCGAGGCTCAGGGCCGGGTCCTGCACTTGGGTCACAGCAACCCCACACAGCGCTACAGGCTTGGGCAGGAGTGGCTGGAAAGCTGCCTGGCAGAAAAGGACCTGGGGGTGCTGGTTGGTGGCCGGTGGGCTGAACATGAGCCAGCAGTGTGCCCAGGTGGTCAGGAAGGCCAACAGCATCCTGGCTTGTATCAGAAATATTGTGGCCAGCAGGACCAGGGAAGTGATCATCACCCTGTACTTGGCGCTGGCACCTCGAATCCTGGGTTCAGGTTTGGGCCCCTCACTGCAAGAGGGACATTGAGGTGCTGGAGCGTGTCCAGAGACGGGCAACGGAGCTGGGGAAGGGTCTGGAGCACAAGTGTTATGAGGAGCGGCTGTGGGAGCTGGGGTTGTTTAGCCTGGAGGAGGCTGAGAGGGGACCTTATTGCTCTCTACAGTTATCTGAAAAGAGGTTGTAGTGAGGTGGATGTTAGTCTCTTCTCCCAGATAACTAGTGATAGGACAAGAGGAGAAAATGGCCTCAAGTTGTGCCAGGTGAGGTTTAGATTGGATATTAGGAAAATTTTCTTCCCTGAAGGTGTTGTTAAGCATTGGAACAGGCTGCCCAGGGAAGTGGTTGAGTCACCATCCCTGAACGTGTTAAAAAGACATGTAGACATGGTGCTTAGGGACAGGGTTATTGGTGGACTTGGGAATATTAGGCTTACAGTTGGACTTGATGGTCTTAAAGGTCTCCAACCTGATCAATTCTGTGATTGTATGGATTTTCTGTACTAGGTATATATATCTGTTGATTTACAGGATACCAAAAAGCCTGAAAAAAGACTCTACTGCAAACCTACCATGTTTTTGGGAACTGTACAGTCAAATGCAAAGTCTCTGTATGTGTGAGGAACCTAGACAGGAGGATAGAAAGCTGCTTAAAAGCTTTTTGGAAAGTCTCCTCCTGATTTGAGGATGAAGGAAAATAATTCTGAGGGCTTCCCTACAGGGATTTAGTTTTTTCCATCCCTGATCTGGTGTATGGCATCTGCAGTGTGATGTAGGGGCAGCTGGGAAGTTCCAGATACTTTCTATAGTATTTGCTTCATGAAGGTATGAAGTTGGAAATTTCTGCAGAAAGGAGCAGACAGTGCACAAAGTGTAGTTTCTTCAGGGTTGCCATCAGAAATTAAAGCCTGGCTTCTCATTTACATCCTTCATGCACTGGAAAACTCCCTCTATAAGGAGCTTGATTTTCTTCTACAGTAGACTTATGTGGAGCTCTGTGAACATTGCTTACTGTGGAAGTGCTTCCGCACCTCCTAGATTCTGAAAAGAATTAATTTCCTGGAGTAATTTTTTTGATTATGTGGGGCTGGGAAAAGGTGGTTTATCTTGCTTATTAGCAACAAAAATAAGGAATGCCACATAGTTCTCCAGGGCCAAGTTGCCTGGTTAAAATTTTGTCTTCCTGAAAGAAAATCAGAGAGGAACAATACTATATACTGTGGTTCACAAAGAAGAGTTACTGGCTTAAGCAACTTTATTTTTCTCTTGTTTTCTCAGCTGGATACCTGTGGAATTAGTGACCCTTCTAGACCTGATTTCAAAACACCCTTCAAGGGAGAAAACTGCTTTCAGTTGGTCAGAGGATTCTGTCTTAAACAATGATGATATGTTAATTGTCGGATTACTGGTTTTACAATTGACTTTGCTTTTTAAAACTTTGCCTGCACGGCAATGGTGATGATAACTTGCTTTTTTAAATGTCTGCAAGTTGAGGCAGATCTTTAAGACCAGGGGGACAGCAGCACTAATCAGTGTACAGAAAATCCCGGTCCATCAGTTAGGTAGCTGGCGAGTGCATGAATGAGAGAAAATATTTACATAAAATACTCACGCTATGTGATATTTTTAAGTTTACTGTGTTAGCACCCAAACACTACATTTCTGCTTAGTATTTAAAGTGTTAGGAATTTGCTGATTTAGAAGATCAATGAAACCAAAAGATAAGCTGCAGTGAATGACAGGCTTGGAACAGTCTGCCAACACTTGTTCACGGAAAAGCAAAACAACTTAAAATACAAAATTTTACCAAAAGAAATAGTTAGCGCCAGAAGGTTGGAAATGTATCTTTTTTTTTTTTTTTAATTGTAGGAGTATGCAAATGACGTTTTGTGGTATTTGAGCGTGATGTGTAGAGGACTCTAAATCTTTAATTTCAGTGGCAACCATGTTTTCTGTTCACACATATTGTTCAGCCAGAATGCACTTGAATTCCTGAATTAAAAAGCACTTTAAAATGTGCCTTGAGTCTAGGAGTGGACTGTCTTGTGTGAAAGCATCTTGCTGGTGATGAGGTCTGTTACTGGTGAAGGTTTTAGGGCTGTTAGATGAGAAACAGCCTTCCGTACCATAGGGATCTGCACAAAGGACAGAAACAGATAAGGAGACCATTTGGGGTTATCTGGGATCGAAGCTGAGTTGGGATATGCTGTGTTGTTCTTCTGTAATTTTCTTTCTCTGTGCTTACAAGGCAGTTATCATCATGGCATTTTACTTAGATTTAAAAACAGAAACAGTGATAATTTGTGGGTTGTTTTCTCTTATTATTTTTGGTATAAACAGGTTGCTTAGTTCATAGTGGGGTTTATATACAAGAGAGAAGGAGAAAAAAATCGGTATGCTATGTAGGGCTACTCTCAAATCTTTCCTAATTTTTTTTTTTTAAGAATTTTGGATTTTTCAGTCCAGCAGATCGGTTTGTTAATATCATCTGATATCCAGGGATTTATTATTTTATTTAAAGTTCACCAAAGAAGATATGGATGCCCACAAGCCAACCTTTCAGATGTCAGGCAGAAGAAATGACTGAGGTTGGCTATGATGCCTTAGACCACATTTTGGTTTCACATCTGTTTACCTGGAGTCCTTGGTGAAGTAAGCTCTCTAGCCTGATACATCTGACAGGACTTACCATGACCGGGAGGGAGTACGCATCCCAAGGTGTACCAGCCCCCTTTAGAAAGGTGATGTTGGAAAGCATCACATGGTAACAGAGCTTGAGCTCAGAGGAAGGCTGAGTACTCCCACTAAATATATGTCTGTCAGGAAGGCTGTTCGAGAAGATTCCTCTGTGACTCTTTTCCTGCAGGAGAAGGTGTCACCTTCAATGAATGAACAGAGGCAGCATGGCTTGATGGAGTGATCTGTAGTAAAGAAAAATTCTCACAAGTGTGACTTTGCTACTTCTCCAGCAGAGGAGTGATGACCTCTCCTTAATTTCCATTGCAGTAAAGTAGATTAGAAGGTGTTTTGTGTATTTGATGCTGTCTGCATCTGATAATGTTTTCCAGGACCAAATATTTTCTTTCTATTATATGAGAAAGCCAGGAGATCTGTCTAGGCAGTAGAATGGGAGAGAATGCTTCAGTAATTGCTCAGCTTCTTAGCATCCAGGGGATTTTTTTAGGTTGCCTTTATCATCACTTTTCTGCCATGTCTTGATGGAATATGATACTTTAAAATTGTTTTACTAAGTTGAGCCTTGTGAAGCCAGGAGAGATACTTTTTTTTTTTTTTTTTTTGGGGGGGGGGGGGGGGGAGGGTGTGTGTGCGGAAATCTTGTTAATTTCTTTCTTAAAACTACAAGTAAAAAAAGTGACTTAATCATATGATTGTCACCTATTGTCATAAGTGGGCAAAGTTAATGCTATTCTGGGTGCCCTGACTATGCATTTCAATCCATAACACATAATAAGCTTTTTTAAAATGTAACAATAATTCCATTGTTTTTTCATGCTAGGAACCATTAAAGGGAGACTTGCAATGTCACTAAAATGTATTTATTTATTATATAATTGAAATATGCTTATTTCTGAACGGTTCTAACAATTTTTATAGCGGAATTTACACAGCATGTAATTTTATACTGCATTATCTATATTCTAGCTACTCACCTAATTAGGATAATTAAGAAAGAATACTGAGTCAATTAAATGAGGAAATTGACCATTCTTGGAGCCTATTTAACAAGCTCTTTTACATCAAAACCTATGGATATTAATCTGACAGACAATTTCTTTGGTTCTGATGAAAATGACAGCCTGTTAAACATCTATACTGGAAACATACATTGCTTCATCAAAATACTGTTGCAGTCGATCAATAAAATATTCTGGTCTTCTGACTACAAAAGAGCTAAGATATGTACAAAAATATCTTTATAAGCCACAGTTATCTCTTTTGAGAGCAAGATAACTATGATTTGATATGAATGTTTACATTACTTGAGGTATAGAGCAGTTCAAAAGTGTTAAACCACTTTACCACCACCCTGTGGTAACAAAAGCAGCCAGTGTTTAAGAAAAAAAGTTAAAAATCTGTAGAAGATTAGCATTGTATTACATTAAAAACATTAGGCAATATTTTATCAGCATGTGACCAGTATCTCAGAAATGAGTCATTGATTAACAGTGTTCTGGGTAAATAAGCATATTGTAAATATTTTATCTCAGTGTTAAATGCACATACAACTTTAAAATACAGTTTTAGTTTAGACCCCTGCCTGAATATTACTAGCATTTAAACCAAAAAGCTAATCAGTAATTCTGGTTTACTTTAGATGTGTCAATTGGATTCAGTCACAAAACAGAAGTGACTTATCATCTATCATGAGTATAAAGCATCGGAAAGGCAAAATCATAATTTTAAAAAATGTGAATGTTTTTACCCCATTGCTTTTGTAATGTGGTGTGCCTTTCACAAGCATCCCTGAGTAAACAGTAGGTAGGTGAGAAATTAATTTTATAAAATTCTGTCTTTTCTCATGGAGGTACTAAGGAAGTCAGTATGTTACAGGGGTAAAGCGGATCTGTCATATATGTGTGTACTGTTGCATGCAGGATGTTAAATGTAATTCAAAGTGGCAGTGTAAATAGTTATTATAAATACATTTATTAATCTAAACTTCAGAAAAAGACAGGAAAGATTAAGTATTTAATAGGCTGTCCATTTGAATCACATGATAAAGCAAAAGTGAAAATGAATCAGTAAAATAAATCAGTAGAAGTAAACATGCCCATTACTATATACTGTTTTGGAAACAAGATCTGAATCTATGGTTTAAATTATAAGTAAACCCAGCCTTCATATAGGGCGGGGAAATGCTCTGTAATGAAGTGACCATTTAACAGATTTTGTTAGTTATTAAATCAATTTTTGTGCTTTCAAAGTATTTCCTATTGGGGTGTTCCATATACTTGTATGGTACAAGCATAGACTAGCAAGAGAGCAGATCTGGGAAAGAAGTAAGATGAAGGAGGTGTTTGCTATATAAGGCTTGCAAATGTCACTAATTTTGCTTCCAACATCCCTTTGCAATATGTCTTTCTGCATTTCTGTTGTTATTTAGAAATCTCTTAAAATCATTGTACAAGCAAAAAGCTTTAGCTACATCTAGTTCAGCTTGCTTTATTGAATTGGAGTATTCACTTCAGCAACCAAACACACCATAGAACATGGCTGGAGAATAAAACCTGCATCATTCCTGCATCCATTTTAGCAAAGAATGATAATTAAGTGTTCAGAACAGCTGAAAGGCAAGAATCAAAATATTGCTTCACTACCTCTTGAGGATGCATGATTACATTACATATTGTGATTTGAAGTGAGAGACTGCTGCTTTCCCTTCATATGGAAGTTTTTGGTTTGGGTTTGAAGGTTCTGTTCTGGCATTTCTCTCATTTTCCTACTTCAGTAATCCTGGATTGATTCCTGTCTTCCAGCTATGAGGAACCAGGTGGGACTTCTGTCAGCATTCGCTTGTGTTACCAGAAGCTAGTAGGGGAAGGTGGTAGATTAAATATCGATAGTCCCTTCTTTTCTTCAGTGCTGTTTCCTAGCGTATGCAGCAATTCAAAACGTACGTGAGTGTGCCATTCGCCTTTTTGATTTGGAACCTGCTATTCTGGAGTTAATGGGAAGCTGTCATTTTGTCACTGTTTTCCCTATACTGATGTATCTTAACAGGAGTTGCTAGGATTAACTCTTCAGCTGCTTTGGGACATTTGCCTAGATGGGGATGTGTGCAAGAATGGTGTCCAGGATATGTGGGGCTGGCTAAAAAGAAGTAGAGAACAGTGTCCTCTTTAGAGATTACTGAGGGAGAAATTACACCATCCATTTTTTCTTTTTGAGAGGTAAAATACATACTTAAAAAAACCACTCTGAGATCTCCACCAGCAGATTTTGGTGACATCCTAGAGAGTGAGGTTCTGTAGTTATTCTAAGGTATAAGCAAGCAAGAAGCAAGATTTTCCTTTATTTTACCCTGTTATGCTCTGATACTGTAAACTTTTTATTTTCATGCTTGCTTCTTCACTAGACGATAAACCCTCCTACACAAAAGAGCAGAGTAGTTTCTGTTGGTTCTGAATTTAGCATAGCCTTAAGCCAAAGCTATTTCCATTCATACCTTGTTAAAAGGTGTATCTTTTGAGCTGTTAACTGTAATACATTTTGTTTGGGATTGTCAGTGTTTGGAATAAATGCTTTGAGAATTTCTGACTTTTGCCTGCTATCATTTCAAGACTGTCTTAAAAATGTAAGTTGCAGTAGCAACCTTTTGGTGTGTACCTCGCTCTTCTGCTTACGCGCTTCGGAGTAGTGTACTGTGATAGACATATTGCATAATACCATGCCATATAAATATTCAGAAAAGTAAAATATTTAAAATAGGTAATTAAATTTTAATCTGAAGGTCATATTCCTTTTAAGTGATTGGCATAGATTTTTTTAAGAAGTGGAGTGTTTCAGCAGCTAAATCCAGCAACCTGTCTTAAGAGTTATTTTATCTGACAGTTTATCAGGTCATGCTGCATTCAAGATCAGGTTAGCACTTTGGCTACCATCGTCATATGAAGTTTAAATTAATTTTACTGTTCTTCAGAAATCCACACAACTTCACATTATTGCGCTGTACATATGATCTGATTTCGCCTTGTGCTTGTTTTTGTTTGCTGTGGTCTTCCAGTGAAGCAAGCAGCAACATCTTGGAAGAGAGAAAGAAAACTCCCATCGATGGTGTCTGTGCATAGAGCACTCTCCCATTTTCTGAGATGATACCAGGCTTTTGAATAACACTGTTCTTAATTCTTTAATTGGCCATACACACTGAATTATTTTTGTTTTTGTGGACGGTAGCACCCATATCAATAAAATGGAGAGCATTCTACTTTTTTTTAGTTTAAATAAAGCATGTTGAGGTCTGTTGGCTGAAATAAGAGCTATCTGCAGTAGCAGATAGCAACAGAAATGCAATAGCAATGATTTCTTGAATAGTCCATCCATTTGTCCATCCTTCCTTCCTTCCTGCCATGGTTTAACCCAGCAGGCAGCTAAACGCTACACAGCTGCTCACTCACTCCCCCTTCGCAGTGGGATGAGGGAGGGAATTGTGGAAAAAAGTAAAATTCATGGGCTGAGATAAAGACAGTTTAATAGGACAGAAAAGGAAGGGAAAATTATAGTAGTAGTAGTAGTAGTAGTAATAATAATAATAATAATAAATTATTAGAATATACAAAACAAGCGATGCACAGCAGAACTGCTCACCATCTGCCAACCAGTGCCCAGCCATTTCCCAAGCAGTGTCCCCCAGCCAGCTTTCCCCTTAGTTTATGTACTGAGCATGACATCATATGGTGTGGAATATCCCTTTGGTCAGTTTGGTTCAGCTGTCCTGGCTGTGTCTCCTCGTAGGTTCTTGTGCCCCACAGCCTACTCGCTGGCAGGGCAGTATGAGAAGCTGGAAAGTCCTTGACTTAGTGTAAACACCACTTAGCAACAACTAAAATATCAATGTGTGATCAACATTATGCTCATCCTAAATCAACAACACAGCACTATAACCAGCTACTAGGAAGAAAATTAACTCTATCCCAGCTGAAACCAGGACACTTCCTTCCATCCTTTCTTTTGGATTTCTCAGGATGTTAAATTATCTATGATTATCTTGTAGCACATGGTCTATCTGAGTCTTTGTCTTGCCTTTGAGCACCTTGATAAATCCTGAAAGGAGTAATTTAAACTCTTTACAGATGCTGAAATTGTAATAAGATTACTTGGTCTGATAATATCCTTCTCTCTCCCATTACAGTATGTATTTCAAGTTAATTTTACTGTATCTTTAAGCAATGTGTGTATTGAGAAATTACCTTAAAATAATTTGGATTTATTTTGCACTGCTGTAAGGTAAAGGTTGGGGTTTGTTGGGGTTTTTTAAGCTTAAGCATAGTGTGTTGCAACACACTTGTGTTACAAGCTTTGGTAGCTTTTTTTGGATGTGGGTCATTTTGAACATCCTGGGCTGATTCTGATGGCAGAAGATTGTGGTTACAGCTGGATTTTTTTGTTGCTGTTTAAGTTGAAAACATGAAAAAGATGCTGAAAGCAAAAACTATTTCCAGTAAAGCGATGATGGCAAAATAGAAAAGCAGTAAAAGGACTGGACTGCTTTTCTACCTTCCTGTCTGTGTGAAGTGAGGACTTGCCAGGCTTCCAGTGTGCCGTGGGCTGCTCAGTGCTGAGCTGTGTCCCTTACTGGTAACCGCATGGTAGATGGTGCATGTTTATTTGAGGACAGCTGGTTGTCTCAGCTACTGAAGAATGAAATGCAGCCTGTTGAGTTCATGCCACATGAAGTTCATGGAGTCTTCATCTCAGAGATATTCAAGACCTGACTGGACATGGTCCCAGGCAACCTGCTGTAGCTGACCCTGCCTGAGTGGAGTGGAGTTGGACTGGGGACCGTGAGTGGTCCTTCTGAAGCTCAATGGTGCTGTGATTCTGTAATATTAAAATCAGCAAAAATATGAAATCCAAATTATGGCAGGCGTGTATGTGTTAGATTTCATGGGTCTCTGTCCTCTTAAAGGAGGAATTTATCATGAAATTGTCAAAATAATTTACTGGATTTTTCTTTTGATTCCATTTGAGTTTTTATATCATCAGGATAACAATATTTAAGGTGTTACAATTCTGTGTAGATGTTTTGACATCATCATAATTGTAATGCTTCATTATCAAGTATAATGAATGCGTTGTTTCTTGACAACTTCCATTAGTATCTCCTGCAGACATGTTAACAAATTCACATAATGTGTAATCATTTTACTCAACCAGCTTCACACTCAGTCAGAGGTTCATAAACTGCTTTACTGTTGACTGTATCTCACCATCTACAATGGCAAAAATGACAGACACCACCATTAGCAGCGGTGTTGACAGCAAGTAATACTTTTGGCATGGGAAGTGATCGTCTCTGTATCGGGCTGCTTGCCAGCCTGAAGTCGTTAATGGTACTTGTACTCAGAACGGCTACTCTAATGGCCTTTTCTTAGGGTCCGCATTATGGTAAGTCCTACTGCTGTAATTCCAGCCTCCTAGCAAGCCTCCCGGCTGGCAGAACTTGGAACATAGTAAAAAGATAAGTTGTGGCTTCAAATGTTAGTTTCTTTTAAAGAGAAATGCTTTAATAATGCAAACCATTTTTACTTCCATTATTACTGTTATAGATTTTATTAGATGAGCGAAGCGTATTTTAGGGGGACCTTAAGTGCCCTTAGGAGCTTTCATCTTTTTGAAGTTACAGTGAACAAAGCACTTGCCACTTCCGAAACAACATGTATAGATAGATCTTTGTTTCTGCTTCTAGTGTGACATAACAGACAATGCAAGGAAGACTCAGCATCTGAGAACCCTTAACACTCAGGTGGTTTGGGTTGCTACTCTTCTCATCTACTTTTCCTTGTCATCTGCAGTTTTTCTAGCCAGTGCTGTCAAAAGGTACTTTCAAAGGACATGTATACTGGGAAAAACATCTGTAATAAGTTGAATGCTAATCCTTTGTATCTGCACTTTTTCTCCATTAACTGTAGGTGACTAGTTCCGTGTTTTTAGAAAGCAAAATTATTTCAGAACTTAATCACAGTTTTTCCCCCAAACCATAGGACTTCAAGAAACTTACTCCTGTATATTAGCATTGATAGCTCCTGTATTTATGTAGGTCCTTTGCTTGCTTCTTTATCTCTCATCTGAAGAGCTATTGAAAACATCATTAGAAGCAGGGAACCTCCACTGGTTGACTCAACTCAGAGTTGAGTCTTTGTGTGGAGGTACCCTACTTTTTTCTTCAAGCTGAACAAACTAGGTGATAGCAGAAACCTCCCAGTAGCTAGATTTATGTTTTTCTAGAATGCACTCAGATGATCTAAAACAAGATAGTGGTTTAACTAGGGGAAACTCTGGTCTGCTGTGTGAATCTCATTATTTGAGCCTCTTGAAAAAATAGGAATTGGTCCAACCTCAGAGTTCTCCTGAGCCATACAAACAATACACAGTTTCATCTGGTTTCCAGAACAGTGCTCTTACTTCTCCATCATAAAAGCCTTGGAAGTCTCCCTGGCAGCTTTTCAACCTCAGTTTTCTTCAGTGCTCTCCCATTCTGCTGGTCCATGGCAGGAGCTGCAGGTGCTGAGGAGCTCTGAGGAGCAATGTAGTCTCTGCTCTGGCCCCAGGAAAATAGATAGGGCACTGCAGTGGGGCAGCCTTCCTCCTGTTATTTAGTTGCATCCTTTCTGGGTTAAACGTATACAAGACAGCTACGCAGTAAACTGAAAACAAACTAAATAATTCTACCATCTGTTATGAGCCATCAAAACAGAAGTAGGATAAAATAAGATTTCATAATAGCTTTGAAAATACAGTGCAATTTGGAAAGAAAGCAGGTGAATGTTTATGTAACATAGCTTGCCATGGAAAAACTAAGTCATACATTTTTGACACGTTAATGATTTTAAAACTTCTTAAATCTAATTGGTGAAATTTATCCAGATAGTATTTCAAAGAGTCACTGTCATCACAGAGCTAGGTAAGGCTCTGTAGGTGCCTTCCTGAGTAGATGGACAAACACAATTTATGTAATTTGCAGCATGTAGTTATCGCTGCCCTCTTTTCTTTCATAAATTAGTGGTTTTAATTAATCTTTTTGTTTATGGTCGAGTTGCTTCTCTTTTGGCTGACTTAACCCCCTGTAGGAGCCTTTCTGTCCACTGGTGCAGAAAACCATGTCTATGAGAAAAAGCTTGACAAATCACAAACGGGCATAATTTGTTCAGAGGATTATTCTTCTATCATACAGGATATGTAAACGTAATGGCTGTGAGACAAGGATTTTTGTAATGGGACTTAGTGCAGTCACCTCTGAGATGAGGATCAAGCAGGATCAAGGACGTGCTATACAATAGTGGGAAAATATACCTTTTGAGGTTTTGGTCAAGCATTTACTTATGATAGGCTTGGTTATCTTTTAGAAGGTTTCAAAGAAACTAAGAAACTTTATGAGCAGTGAAGTAACCAAAGTACTGGCTATTCACCAAATTCTTCTACGTTGCTTTTGTTGTTTGGGTTTTTTTACAGGACAGTGTTTTTTATTTTTCTTTACAATTTTTTTTTTTGGTGTGGAAAGGCATATTACAGAACTCTGAAGTTCTTTGAATTGCTTCTGAACAAAATACAAATTTTAACAAAGAACAACTTCTAGAAGGTTTCCTTAGCTAAAGTGTTCAGAGAAATAGTGTGGATACAGAAAGAATGACATCTTTCAGTTCTTCAGGAGTGAAAGCTGTTCTTCACAACACAGGAGTTTTCTGTGGGCTCTGCCTTTCAAGTGTGAGATGTTTCTGGAATTCAGGCCATGGTTTCACAGTAGGGAAGAACAGGGTGAGGAGATTTCTTGATCTTAAGCCATTGCATTAATACAAATTAGTGTGGAAATTGCTTCCTTTGTATCACGGCATAATTTCAAAATCAGTAGTTTGTGGAATGTACTGTACTAAATAATGTCTGCCTAGTTGAACAGATCTAATTGTGCTTCACTGAGAAGGATGTAACACCCTTGGAGGATTTCTTTCTTAACAATAACATTTGTATTGAGAAATATATATCTGTTCAAAATATTTTAAACTAATATCCCAAACTGTTAATCTAAAATTAAGAATATGAATGTAGAAGAAAATACTCATACAGTACATCAGATGGGCTATTTATTTCATTATGATAATGAAGCACGTCTTTTTAATGAATTAAAAACCATTTTGAGAAAAACAGGTGGTGGTAAAGTTGAGACTGAGTCAAGAGGCATCATACTTGCAAATGAGTAAGTGGTGATAAGTAACACCATGTGCTATTGGTAAGAATTGTTGACCCAATCTGCTCTGTGTTGTTCAGATCATCCATTAGATCTTCAAACAACAGCATGTGTCTCTTAGAAAGCATAAACAGCTTCTTGCTTGTTAACTGTCCAGTAATAATTAAGAGTTTAATTGGAAAAGCCCAGAAAGAAGCTCTTTCTCATGTTTTCAAGGAGAGGTTTTTTTAGGCCAACCAAACTGAAGGAATTTCTTTCTTGTCATGGGTGAAGGTGGTTTGTCTTCATAGGTGGTTTGTCCTGGATAAAGGTGGTTACAAATGTGCCAAAGTGGCCTTCAGTTCTACCAATCTCAACTGGAAGGATGAACATGAAATTTATGCACTCGGCGACATACGGCAGGAGCACAGCATTTTAGCTATGCATAGCCCTCCTTTGGTTTTTGTTGTACATCAGTGTACTTCCCGCTGCAGAGCAGAGTTCAGTCTTTTGAGCTGTTTTATAAAGAAAATGCCAGCCTATTAATGCAGTTGCATTACAAAGTGCAGTATGGAAAACAGAGTGTCAGTATTAATAAGTGTTGCCTGTCAGCCTCAGCAATCCTGTACTGTCAATTTTCTAGTAAGCAGGCACTCAATGTGAATGATATTTAGATTGGTTTTGGATAACTTATTCATCAAAGCTGGTGAGCAGTTAACCTTACGGTATTTTTCATAAGTCTCTCCCAAGTAGTTACTGTTGTATGTGTTCAGTGCTGTCTTTTAGTGTGCCGGAATGAATTCTATACTGTGATACACATTTAGCCACATACGTAGCCGGTGCACCCGACTTTACTGTGTATGCATGCTCCATGAATTCTTCAGAGCTGGAGTTTAATGGTAACTTCTTGTTTCCTTTCTGGATGCTTCCCATGCTCCTTAACCAACAAATTCAAAGATCTTATTGGGAATTGTAGTGTTGAAATGACTTAAAAACAAAATAAAAAGCTCCAGATAAACATGTTTCTCAGAATTGAACATACGTCAGTCCATGGGACCTGATGGGATGCACCCACAACTGCTGAGGGAGCTGGCTGATGTCATTGCAAGACTGCTCTAAAGATCTTTGAAAGATCTTGGTTGGTGGGAGAGGCTCCTGAAGACTGGATGTGAGGTGGATTAAAAATGGTCTGAATGATGGGGCCCAGAGGGTGGTGATCAATGCCACATAGTCCAGTTCGAGGCAAGTTACTAGCGGTGTACCCTGGGGTGTCAGTACTGAGTCCAGTACTGTTTAACCTCATCATTAATGAGCTGGACTGTGGAACAGATGGGACAGAGTGAACCCTCAGCATGTTCACAGATGACACAAAACTGGGAGGAATGGCTGACACATGAGGTGGCTGTGCTGCCATTCAGAATGACCTGGACAGACTGGAGAACTGGGCAGACAGGGATCTCATGAAGTTCAGCAAGGGGACATGCAAACTCCTGCATCTGGGGAGGACTAACTGGTACAGGCTAGAGGCTGAGCATCTAGAAAGGAGCTTTCCAGAAGAGATCCTGGGGGTCCTGGTGAATAACAAGTTGGATGTGAGCTAGAAATGCACTCTGAAGGCAAAGAAAACCAACAGCATTGTGGAGCACTAGGATGAACATCAGAAATGTTGCCAGTAGGTTGAGGGATGTGGTCATTCCCCTTTTTTCGGTACTGGTGAGGCCACATCTGGAGTGCTGTGTCTTGTTTCTGGCTGCCCTGTGCAAGGGCCGTATGGACACACTGGAGACAGTCCAGCAAAAGACCATGAAGATGATGAAGGAACTGGGGCATCTGTAGTGAAAAGAGGCTGAGGAAGCGTGGACTGTTCAGCTTGGAAAAGTGAAGGCTCAGAGTGAATCTTAACAATGTGTATAAATACCTTATGACAGGGATTGAAGATGATGGAGCCAGACTTCTCAGTCGTGCAAGAAAACACTTTTTTACTGTGAGGGCAGTCAAACACTGAAAAAGGCTGCCCAGGGAGATTGTGGAGACGTCATCCTTGTAGATATTCAAAACCTGAGTGAACATGGTCCTGGGAAACCTGCTTTAATTGACCCTGCTTGAGCAGCTTGAGCTTGATGGTCTCAAGATGTCCCTACCAACCTGAATGATTCTGCATGTGAAACAGGCTTATTACACATACTATTGAAGCTGTATGTTCAAGAGAGAAGTAACAGAGAATGAAAGGAAAGTATTGGAGATTTTATTTACACAAACCTTTAAACTTTCCCATTTGCTAAATTGGAAGCTTTGAAGCTGATTTTCTTTGCTCCCATACACTCCTAAAGTCTTTTACCTGTTCTTGCTTGTATTTCTCTGTCTTGGGGCTTCTTGCAGTTACTGGTGGAGCCGCCTTTTCTCTGGACCTAAGCATCAACTTTTCTTTGGCAGGCAGTTTTTTCTTTTATGAAAGCAGACTTGCTTGGCTTTTGGGTTTTGACTGGAGTTTATAGATTTTATTTATTTAACATGCTTTTTGATTCTAAACAGCTAAATGAAGTTACTGTAATGAACTGGAAAGGCCAGTTGTGACTCTTCCCTGCCCTTCGTGCTCAATGCTTTTTGCCTTCCTGGTCTTGACTCTTTTCCCACTCATGATGGGACGCCTGGCAGGATTAAAGGAAGGTATCTTTGGGGTGATGAAGGGAAGAGTGAAGAAAGTGAGACTGGGACACGGTGACCTGAAAGACAAATGAACTTAGAAGGCGAAATGAAATTAATGAATTTATTAGTGGAATGCAAAAGAGGGACACAGATATGTTAGGCTAATCGCTGCGCTTAGGGGACATTAGCAAGGTAGAGCTGTGGGTTGTTTGTATTTCCATAACATCAGTGTATGTAATTTTATGCAAGTTTTCTTTCAGACTTTGTGGTGCTTTTCTAAGAGTAAGTATCCTGCAGCCCTACTAAGAATAGGCAGGGAAGCTTAAGATAATTATGATTTAAAAAAATAGGTGGGAAAGAAAGTAAAAAATTTAAATAGAAAGTGGAGAAGCGTAGCAGAAGTGATAGGGAAGAAATAGCACAACTGAAAAGCAAAGGGCTAATTAACAGAGGAAGAAGATGGCAGTAGTTTTATAAAATGTGGGAAAGAACTAGAAACATGCATCTGCCATCTCTGAGGGAATCGTGTTGAAAACTGCTCAACTATGTGCCAGTTATGTGATTGCTGTTCCTTAGTGGAGACACTTTCTGAAAAAAAAAAAAAAAATGCCACTCCAAATGTTTTAGAGTGTTATAGAAGACTGTTATGTTCGAAAAAAACCCAAAAAAACCTGTAATGGCAAAGTTTCCTGATTTATCTCAGTTGAAAAAGATTAGTCAGCTTTGAACGTATGATCTAGGTGGACTTAATACCTGCAAAAATAATACAGTTATTTGTACTACAGTATTCTCTTCCACTTGGGTGCTGGAACATGCCTATTTTCCCTGAGAGACTGCTCTAATGAGGTGAGAAAATTTGCCTTCTATATTAAAAAAAAAAAAAAAGAAAAAGATGTGCCTGTCTCTTTTAACAGTTTTCTGTTTGTAACAAGCTCAATAGCAAGAAGCTGATGTTTAACCCTTTAATGCATGAAATCACCTGTAATGTTGCTTTTCCCAGAGAAATCACATTTAAATTCAGTGCACTCTTTCTTTAAAAATACTCTTAATAATTGATCATGCATATGCTGATCAATGTGAAGAACTGTGTATTAATATTCAATTCAAATGAGATTTTTTCTTTTATTTTTCTTGCTTTTAGGTGTGACAAATTGCCAGACTCTGTTGCCATGAGTATACTGATGTCATGAATATTTTTCTAGGTTCCACAGGGTTTTGTTAGTGAGCTGATGTAGATCTTTGTTGACAGGAAAATGTTTAAATCCTTGAGGAGAGTTTAGTCTCTTAAAACAACCATGTAAGTCTAGTGTGATGTAGTGCCACTGTTGGCATCCACTTGTATTTCCTCATCACCAGTTTATCTCATCATTCTTTATTTTCTCATCAATACAGTTGATGCACTGTGTGACCTATATTAGGGTGCTAAATTCTTCTGTGCAGAGTTGAGAAAAGTGAAAAATGAGTGGAACACTTTGCTTTTAGCCAGTATTATTGCTGAAAATATTTTGATGCCTTCAGAGAGAAGATGCTTGAGAAAAGCAGAACATAGCAGTGTAATATTTATTTCCACTAGCATCACTTCTATTTTTGGAAGCACTGCAGGTCTCACATCTTACAGGGCAAAGCTAAATAAATGAATGCCCCCATTCTTGCTACCGCTTCTCTGATTTTTTTTTCATCTCTTCCCATCCTGCTTTTAAAATTAGACTTCTAAGAAGTCGTTTAAAAAGTGGCCACTGTGAGACATGTTCATTATATCTGCTCTTCTTTTTGCTGATTGAGCCTTAAGTTAGGTGCTTGTAGTTGGGACAGCAGTTGCAAGCAATTGAACTGATGACTTGGAAGAAGAAGCTAGTAGGTGAATTCAGCAGGGTGTCCTTTTTACTATGTAGTTCTTTGATTACCGAGAAAGCAGCGCATCACACATTTCTACAGGTAGTTGATCCAGGTAGTAACATGATCCCCATCCCTAGCCCATCAACAAGTAATATGTCTAGAGATGCAAGTGGATGGGGAGTGGAAGTGGGTGGATGATGCTGTGCTCCTCCAGGAATCTGTTTTACCTTTTAAGTTTCACCATTATTAGTAAATGTGACTTCACGCCCTTCCAGTACAGTTTATTTAATGTTATAACATAAACCAGGCATTTCTATTTATGTATTTTCGCTGTGTGCATACTTCGTAGATCCAATTCTCTTTACACACACAATGAAATTAAGAAGTGATACATATACATATATATGTATGCAAGTAGCATCAGTGCTGTGATGAAGTGCTCTTAAAATAAGTATGCACAAGTAGAGGTATCTGGAGATATAAAATATTTAGAGGGTTGAATTAATGACTGGGAAAGCCAATTTGATATTTTGAAAGTTTCTTTTTAATAAAATTAATCAATTGGGGATTAATATAATGCTGTTAGGTTAGCTGATGGCAGTGTGTGCCATCTCTGTGGCAGTAGGAGTGGGGGCGATGCAGCGGTGACCCCGCAGGTCCAGCTTGGCCTGGGGCTGGGGCGTGGAGCCCGCATCTCCTCAGGCGGGTGGCCAGGCGGGGTGGTGAGGAGGGCATCTCCTGCTGTGCTGCAGCCCCGGGGGGCTCTCCTGGGGCTGGGGCGCGGGCATTTCTCCAGGACTTCTGTCCAGAAGACAGCTGCAGGGGTTCTGCCTCTTCCTTTTCATTTCTCCTTCCTGACAAGCCTCAGGAAATGGGATCAGAAGACAATAAAGAATCAATTCCACTTCGTTCTTAATTTCTAATTCCGACTCTGCTGCTAAAACCCAGTGTGATTTTAATGGTTTTTAATCTACATTTGAATATTGCATGCTTATTTGTTTTCACCAGAGATTTGCTATTGATTGAATTCTTAAATGGTGTCCCTGCTGGCAGAATTGCTTCCTACCAGTCAGCAGCTGTCTGCTGGATGGGGGGCTCTGGGTTCGTATCCTCACTTTCACTGACACAAACAGGATGGCTTAGCACATCTTTCTTTTTTTGTCTCTCCCTCTTTATTTGTAGTTCTCCACCTCCGTAAATCCTGTCTTTTCTCTTTCTTCTTTCCGTCTTTAACTTCTCACGTAGTGAAGCTAACAGAGGAGGGTGTGTGGGATGAGGGGTAGGAAAGGGGGGGGGAGAAAGTGAGAGGGGGAGTGAGGGAGACAAAAGGGAGAATGTGAGAGGTGAGGAGGAGGTGGTAATGAAGGTGGAAAATAGAACAAAGAAGGAGGGAGAGCGGGTGAGTGGAAGGGGAGATTAAATAAGGAGGGCATGAGAGGGGGAGAGACTGCTCCTAGACTTTCAACTGGAGAATGGCAGGAATTCTTTTCCTGCTCACAGGAGGAATAATTAGAGCAAATGTTGGTCCTGAACCTCTTCTGCCAGGCTGTTAATTTTCCAAAGCCACGAATGCATCAGCTTTATTTTATTCTTACCTACAGATGTATGAATAACCTGTAGTTACTAAATGTGTCAAGCAAGGCTGCCCACTGGTCAGCGTGGGGAAGTATCTCCAGGATCTTTTACTTTTCCCGTTGATGTGTGGGCAATTTTTGGATATAAAGATCCAGTTTTGGCAAAATGAATCTGAAAGTGTGTTGTAGTTACCTGACTATATCTGCTATTATTAGGTGGGATTTAACTTCTGGAGACTCTAAATCATTGCCAGCTGGAAGCAAGCTTTGCAGCAGAGGCAGGATAGCTGGGAACGTGACTTCACTGCTCCTCCGCAGTCTCACGTAGTCCACCTTTCCCTTCTCTTTGTGAGTGTCTCCCACATTACCCCTTTCTGTGGTACTGAAAAGTTGAAGGAAATCAGTGTTTCTCCCACCAATAGACTCGAGGTGATGGGCAGCTGTTCACAGACTGTCCTTTCTCTAAGACCATACCTTTTTGGCCTTTTGGTCAGGAAGGCTTAGAACACTGATAGCTGTGCTTGTGCCGAAGGAAAGAGGTGTCAGGTGATAGTATGGGGAATGGCTCTGCCCATCACTACTGAGCCATCTTCTGTGCATTTTCGATTTCTTCTGTGCTGTGCAGCAGCAGGGACATTCAGCTCATCGTTTACTGCTGCTATTCTGTCCGTTAATACAGACTGTTGATTTCATTTGCTTACAGTCAGGATTTCTTTGAATACATGCACCATACAGTTATTCACCCCCAACCCTCCCAAAGCAACTTTATGGTGCTGAGCAATTACAAATTAAAATGGAAAGTGTGCTTTGGTGCTTCGCTTTTCTGTAGCTGCAATGATGTCTGGGGAAATACTGCAATGGAGAAGTTCTGTGTTGAGGTAATTCTAGAAATCATGTTCACATTAGAAATCCCCAAACTGTACTTCATTTAAAAATGTTGTAATGAGCTGCCATATTCAGTGCATTAATCTGTCAGGGAAGTGCATGGGAGTACATTTCAAATCCCGGAGTGAAACTGAGGGAATGTGTTAGAGGTGACATGCTTGGTTTTCAGGGTAGAAACTATGGGTTTGTTCCCTCATCCCTCTCCCAGTATTAACTCATGGTGGGAAGCTGTTGCAGACTTTATTGTGGTGTAGTACGAATGAAAGAAAATCTTAAATAAGGGAGTAATTGTGATATCATAGAAATGTTTTTATTTTATACTTTGAAATATTTTGCAACAAAAGAGACTTGTGGACAACCTCTAGTGTTTTCCCTTCACGAACAGAACAGAACTCAGAAACTGAGATTTCCTGGTGAGTTGTGCTTGGCTGAAAATTGTATTTTCTTTTGTGAGAAATGTCTGTGAGAACATCTCTGCTGTTATCGTCACTTGGATTGCTCTATTGTCTAGGAGCAATCGTCTGGGGTGGCATCCTCATTGGAACTGTACATAAAGAATGCCACAGAAAAGACATTGTCTGGAAGACTTTGCTGTCTAAACAGAAAGCAGCATACAAGGACAGGGTGTGAATGTCCTGGTTAGTATAATAGATTCTGATCTCAAACTTTACACCATAACCAGTCAGATAACTTACAGGCATTGTGGCACAACAGAATTTGAAGAAAGGATTTGAATAACATTTCACCCGTTATGTCTTCAAGCCAACCTAGTCTCATCTTCCTTCCTTTTAATGTTCTTATCCTGTTCCTCAGAGACACTTGCCACAGTGATTTTCTACCCTGTAGTAATAATAAGTTGCCAACTACAGGTTCTCTCAGGGTATGGCCTTCATAAGGGTGACGGCATCTTCTTGGTTTCTGATCTTAGGTTCTTTGGTAGTAACTTGTAACATTGCAATCCTGTAGTGTGCTCAGAACTGAATTTCTATTGCTTTAAAAATATTGCACACTAGACACTAGACAGTATTGAATAGGTGAAAAGTTCTTCTGTGAATATTTACAGTGAAGAGGAGCAAGAAAAAGTATCAAAGATCTGATTTGGAGTTAGAATTTTAGGCAATAATATTAAGGAGAGCTAAATTAAGCAAGAATGTGAAAAAGCACTGTTAGAGAATGAACAAAATCCAAATGTCGCTGTTCTCAACTTTGGTTAATTTTAAGGTCCGTTTTAAAAACAGAGAATGGCAGTTTGGGAGAGGCAGAGGATTTGCCTGATCCTGTAGGCATGTATGATTCAGGGCAGTAAGAATATGAGAAATAAGACTGAGGAAAACAGGAAGCCCCCCCAAAAGAGAAAATGAATGCATGCATAGAAAACTTGCAGTAAGAAGCAATAAGGTATTCAGATTACTTTGTTCAGCTTTTACTAAGTAGGCATTGCTGCATCAAAAATTTAGACACCTATTCTTGGAATTCCACCTATATCCATATAGGTGATATGTCCATCTAATTCCTCATGTCATGAATCGAGAAGAGGATTTCAGAATATGATCCAGTCTGTCTGATACCTTCCTCTTTTAATTAACTCTAAAGGAAGGTAGGCATTTTTTGGTTTTTATATTCTTGTATAGTAGAATAAATGAAATCCGATTGTATTTAGTTGAAAAAATCCAAAACAAGGCTATGCATTGTCGGTCTCCAAGTACAAAGAAGTAACAAATCAACAGGAAATTAGTGACTTCATAGAAATGACAGAATTGCATTTAATTGATCAATGCAGCATATAAAAAGAAAGGATAGCTATAGTAGGAAACGCTGAAGATGATGTCCAGAGTTTATTTTGGTTTTGAATTTAGATTTGTTGCACATTTCTGCTAGTATGGTTATGAACTCTTGTGTAGTGTGATATATGTTTATCTAAAATAATCCTGTGGTTTGTGGTAATAGTCATATGTAGTTGGAAGAAAAAAAATTCAAAATTTTCAAAGACTATTATGTTATTTTGTTAGACAGGGAGGAAGTTACTTGTCTTTTTTTTCTGCGAGGCATCAATACTGCACATAATACTGGAGGCAAGAAAAGCAATTTCTATACCAGTGTCTTTTTTTTTTTTTTTTTTTTTCCCTCTCCTTGCATTTCTAAGTTTTGGCACCTTCCGCACTGTATAACTCTGGTCCACTCTGCTGCAGGCGTTACCTGATTTTAAGCTCCATCTAGCCGATCATGTGCAGTTTCTTGCCTCATCCTGGAAGAGTCTCCTACATACATTTCTATTTGGGTCAGTCCTTTTTGCCTTTAAATCAGTAAAACATACATCCAGCTTTTAATATGCTTAGCTGTATTGTTAAGAACAAATATGGTAGCTGTTTGCTAGGCTGTGAATTCCTTGATCTAGTTGTGCCAGAGAAATAGTGGTGAATAGAGTATTGGTGAGACCAGCCGTTCTCAAATGGTATTCTTGGTCTTGGCTCTAGATCCTATGTGAACATGAGGAAACTATGGTAATTTTAAGTCCTCAGCATAAGCTACCATAGTGAAAATGCAGAGGACAGATGATCCAATATATGGGGTTTGTAGTTCAGGAATCTGGAGATCCCTATCTTCCTTCTCACCCGAATCAGGCATTTTGTTAAGTTTTACATCCTGACTTATTGTTACTTTTCTGGTATCCCAAATAGAGAATTTGCTCATATGCAAAACATTTCTGTTATTGAGGATGTACCTATGTGTAAGACCTCAAATGAGGGAACAGTAAAGAACTTACACCAAGAGGAGACTGTGTAATTGTCTGGTTCATATAAATATAGCCATTTGTGATCAGAATGATTTTACTCATATATATGGTTAATGTTGAACATACATACTTTCTGTACATACATTGCATGAAATTTTCACATACAAGATCCTAAAAGACAGTGTAAGCACATGAAATTTAATAATATATTTAATTTAATTTAATATTCTATTTTTTATTAAATTTTAATAGTTTAATAAAATAAATTTAATAATAATAAATTTAATAAAGTTGAAAGTGGCAGAAATCTTTTCATTTTGCTAACTAAACAAATTAAACATATTAGACTGAAGAATTATTTCAACATAGATAAATGACAATCCTTTATTATTAAGTTGCTATCAAAAGGTCTATTCCTTTCAGTTTAAAGGATGGCATGATGTATGATAGTTATTAACGCATAACCAGAAATATCATATTTAGATTAAGTGTGGTTTTGTGGCTTATAAACATGATTTCAGGTTATTTCAGAAACATAGTACAAATTTGATAACAGAGACTGTGATTAGGTTACAGTTGCACAAATGTTATTGCTGTGGTTCTTCTTTTCTGAAGCGTAGAAAAGATTTTTTAAAAAGTGCTGACAGAATTCAAGTGTCCAAGCATCCTGCCATGCTGTACCTTTCAAAAGAGATCTGTCCCAGAAGGCACTTCCATAATATTGTCCGTCAGGCCTGGAACTGGAGACATCCTCTAGTTTTGTGGGTTTGTGCATGGGAGGGGTGTTTGGTTTTTCCCCCCTGAAAAAGTGACTTTCTAAGATGGCATAATGGACTTCTGCATTGTCTCTCTCGTACCAATTAAAATGCTAGAATTGCCATCACTTCTGTATTTGAGGTTCCCATAGGGAGCATATGTGGTGCTATACTCCGAATCTTACAGGTGAAAAAGAGCATGCAGTATATATATGGAACTAAGAATGTATTGTTAGTCCAATTAATATTTTAATGACCTAATACTTAAAATAATTATTCCTGTTATAATAATACATAGTTATAGTCTAAATTAATACACAAGAGTGTATATAATAAAGATATTATCTTTACAAAGAAAAAACCAACACAAACACCCACTTCTTTTCTCTGTTGCTATGCTCCCCCTTCCAGGGTTCCTCAGGGTCGTACCCTTGGCAGCTTTGGATTTCCCTGAGCAGAGTGGGTGCAGGGAGGTTATGACAAACCATCAGCACCTTGAGGTCTTTACTAGAAGAAGCTGATGCTCATGAGGGGTTTTTCTCCCATTTGCTGTGTGGAAGCATGCTGCTGATGCTACCTCATCCTGGGTGTTTTGGTCAGCATAGTTGTTTTTTTGGTTTGGGTTGGTTGGTTGGTTTGTTTTTTTAAACTTCGTCTTGCTCACTTGTTTTTTCATTGGTCTCAAATTTCTCTGTTTTTCTATCCTCTTTGCTGTCTTTATTGCTGTTTATTTATATATAATCAGCTGATTATATGCTAAATCATGAGTTTGCACTCCTGCCGTGACTGCTGATTGACCGCTGTCACTCCTGTGTACAGCCTGGGACCTCTGGTACCATCCCATGTCTGCACTCTCCCACACCACACAGGCAGTTTAATCCACACAGGACTGTTACTTAAAACTACTGTAAACTAAAGCTGAACAAAACAATCGTAAGCAATAGTTACCTTAACTGATTGCTTTTAGAGCTAAAACTAAGTCAGCTTAGGCAGGGCCAAGACAAGCCCAAGTCCAAATTATTAAATTAAATATTTGAGCATTATCATGTCTGCAGAGCATTCTTTATAGCCAAATATTTGGCTTCTTTTTAAAACTGTTTTAAGGATATTGATGTAATTGGAATCTTGACTGCTTGCTTTCCACGTGAAAAGGCCTAAATATGTGCTTACTGGACTTTCCTTTATATGCAACTGATATGTAGAATGAATGTAGAATGAACTATTGTATATTTTTCCTGGGTTTATATGGAGTCTTGGCTTACCTTTAATATAGTATAGTGTTTTCTGTAGCTTACGAAAGTGAGTTTTAGTAAATTAACCTTTTCATCCTAGTATTTTCTGAAGTGAGGATAGGAGTTCTGCCTATAAACTTGGTGAGCTGAGCATTTTCTCTGTGGCTTTGGGCCATGGAATTTGGGTTTCTTGAAAACATCAACATTTCTTTTATTCTCCACATCCCATCATTTAAATTCAACAAGAGAAGATAACAGTTTTATTGCTTAGACTCTTATTTTTATTTGCAGAACAGAAGTAAGTTCATATGGGGTAGGGCTTCCCTTGGTGTGTTTAAAATAGGTTTCAAAGTTTTGGGTAGTAACACTGAAGAAGTTGCATTGTCAATGGGGTCCAGTTAAAGTCATTGCTGAAATGAGCTCTGGAAATCCTTCTCACTTCCAGTCAGATGATTATCTACTCTACATGTTATAAAAGCTTATGTTTTATCTTGCAAACAAGCAGCCCCCCAGCTTCTTCCCCTTTATGTGATGCCATGTTGAGGCAATTAAACATATGATGTGATTAAGCCAACTTTTGGAGCATCTCTTTTTCTAGCCCTACAAACTGTTCAGCCACCTGTGCATGCTCTGAAGTTCAAAGGAACCAAGAAAGCACCAATCTGAACTGGGGGCAGCTAAGGTGGGGAAAGAGAGTATCTTGAATCATGTAGGCACCTGAGCTCTTTCTTAGACCTTTCATTAAATTTTTCTAAGTTGTGTCTTTCTACTGCAAAAGTATTCAAAAATTAGTCACATATTTATGTGTTAAATATTCTAGAGAAGGAATCAAGAGATATGGTCCTACTCTTGCTCTGCAAGTGAAAATGAGAGTCCACCCAATTCAAAAGCTGACAGTCATGGAACCCTTTTTAAAATGCGCACCATTAAAGAAGAACTAATACTTCACAGTTGTCTAGGAGGCAAACCTCCATTAGGTGAGATTACCGATGAAATGGTCTCCCTGTTTCAAGTCAATAGCAAAATTTCCATTGACTTCAACTGAAAGATAACTGGGCCCCAAAGGCTAATTATTAGAAGTGGGTTAATGGTTAGAGGCACCCCTTAAAGAAATGCTATTTGAGAGTATCTGGGTCTAATTTAGAAATCTGATTACCAAATGAATTAATATTTTTAATAATTTTTCAGTTGTATTTACAAACTGAACAACTGTTCATGACTTCGAATAAATTAAAAAAAAAAAAAAAAAAAGGAAACGTAGAGCAAATAAGGAGATATTTGGGCAATCAAAAGCCGGTTTCTACTTTAGTATGAGGTAATCACACTATAGACTCCATCGACTGTAACTAGGGCCAGGATTCTGTGCCCTGAATGTGGGCATCTAGTGCATCTATTTGAGATGCACTTTGAGACTTCTTATTTGGGAACATCTGTGTGTAAGGGGCTCATGGTTTTAAGGTGCATAGTTAAGCAGGTATTATTCTATTTATTTATACGGTCACCAAGCTCAAGAAACCTGTTTCAAATGACTGTGTCTGTAAGGATCTAACATATTATAGACTTCGCTGCACAATCAAATCTAGAAGCAGAAAATTTCTTACTTATTAATCCTCTTGACTTAATCATTTCACTTAATGAATAAGGAAGGAAGTAAACTAAATAGACCAATACAGGCTTGCCATAGTGGAAGCCTACTAATGCATTTAATATTTTCCAACTAAAGAAGGAAATGAAACAGCAGAGCAAGATTTTGAAAGTGCTAAAACCAAATGTGTGACAAAAGTTGTCTTAACACTGTTATTTAATTTTTTTGCTATTTCCTAGAGCAACATTTGTATTGCCATCTCCTATTCCTTTTTGTTTTCAGCACCTGCAAAGACTTAAGCTGGACATTTTATCTTCTGTCTCTCAACTCCTGTCACTCTAAATGTCTCTTGTTGTGCGTATCCATCTTTTCTCTCCTTACAAATAAAATGCAAATCATATACTTGCCAGAGCTAAACACTTATCTAAGTGAAATCAGAGTAAGTACTTGAAGGTTAAAGCTGAGATTCACTTTCTATTTGAGAAAATCACAGAATGCTACGTTATTTTTTGGCTCTAAAAAGGTATATAAAAATGTTAGAATTTCAGCTCAAATATCCTTTTCCTGAATTAGGCTTTTTAGATACTTTTTTTAGTAGTTATTTCAGGCCACAGAAGATGACAAGAATAATTGAACAGTAGATACTCACGGTTTTGTTGGTGGGTTTTTTTGTTTTGTTTTGTTTTGTTTTGTTTGGGGTTTTTTGTTATGGTAACATGTTGGAATTTGTATGAGTCTAATATTTGTGATTTAAGATGAAGGGTCAAAACCGATGGAGAATGCCAACAGAGGCAGGCTGAGCTCTGCAATGCATATGGGAAGTTTGCTGGTGATGCCAGTCGTGATAACAGAGTTGACAAGGGGACGGTGGCCATGATGCCTCACCACTGCTGAAGAGCACATACAAGGAGAAGCGAGAGAGCTATTCATAGTGTTGGCAGCGATGACACCACGAGCAATAAACAGGAGTGTTCCACTTCAGTCAAGAATTCAAAAGCCTTTTCATGAACTTAATTAAGAAACTTTTCTGACAGCGGGGACACACTAATTGTCTGTTGCATCCTCGAAGAAGGAAATCAAAGGAGCTCTGCTCAAATTCAGGATTTGCAAGCAATCAAATTTCCTACCTGCCAACATTTGAAAGTTAAAAATAGGAAGTAGGGTGAAGAAGGGATTTCGGAATTGTTCCTAAGGAATTTTCCCTGGCTGAACACTTTGGGATTTAGCTAAGGGACATTAGTAGAAGAAAACAAGGATAAGAAGAAAACTCAGGAGCATTTTACTGCAGTTGACGGATTTTCTATTTGTTTCTTGTGGAAGTAAGAGAAAGGTTAGTTTTTTAAAATCTACTATGATTCACATTATCTAGAGTTTTTGACAGCAGGGGTGGAGAAGTTACATTAGAATAATGACAGCCTACTTTCTTAAGGTGAGACAGACAACTTTTTTTTTTTTTCATGACAAGAAGCCATTTTCTATTAATTTGAGAAGTTCTCAGTAGTACAAATGATCAAGGGAAAAGCATACACCTGAATGGCCAAGAGAATTAGTTCTTTTTTTTTCCTTAAGAATTTGATTGCCATTTTTCATTGTGTATAATATTAGTCATATAGGACTCTTCATCTGTAAATCCCTGAGTGTCATAAAAATGCAAGTTAGTTTTTGTATTTTTACTTACATTCAACAGTATCCTGTCAAATCTAATATGGAGTATCTTCTAGGAAAGGTGATATTTTAACTGGCTAATTACCTAAGTAACATGGGAATGATACAGCCTCTGTTGCCTTTACTCATCTATCTTTATTCCTTATAAACACAGATACAAACTGTATAGAATAAGAATCTATGAAGTACAAGAGTTGGTAAGGGATACCAAAGAAATAAGGAAATAATCCAGATCTGCAGGCATTAAGAGGTTGTTCAGGAAATGTATTTTAGACAGAAGGTACCCTAAGGAAGACACTGGCCCATGTTACAGATGGACATACTAGCACTGCTAATATGTGCAAAAAGTGAGAGCGTTAGCTAAAGAGTTCTGTTTGTTTGTACACGGGAAAAAATGGAGATGTATATTTGCATCCTATGAGGACAAGAAGACATTTCCCCCTTCGATAGTAACTAAAGAAAATTTGAGACAACACCTGCTTTTGATAAATATTTAAAAATAAGTAGGCCTTAGTTACTTGTGCAGAAGAAGACTAGAAGACTTGGCTGCAGAAGGCTTTGGTTGACTCATGCTTTTTTTTTTCTTTGTTAAATTTGGGAAATTAGGGAAATTCTGTAAATTTATGAGACTTCTGATATAGAGCTCGTATTCAAAAGGGGCACTCAAATGACCAAAGAGGTTGGGCCATTAAGCCTCACATTCACCCTTGGCATCTGTATTACAGCATTTGGAAAACAGGTAAAGGAAGGGCACAGTTCTTAGGGCATTATTTTGCTAAAGCTTGTTGAAAGGTCACAAAAGGTTCAGTTTACATTTAGAGATTTCTATCTGTTTAGTTTATCACACAGGAGATCAAGAGGTGACTTGATTATAAAGTAAAAAAACATTCACACACACACAGTATCCACTGCTAAAAGATTTTTGCTCTAGTGGTGAAAGGCAGAATAAGTACTGAGGTATGGAAGTTGAAGTGACTGTCCATGGAAGCGGGGCATCCATTTTTAATGGTGAGGGTGATTCACATAGGAGACGCGGATCTCTCGGTATTCTCCAAACAAGATTTGCTTCTTATCTTAAAGTTAATTCGTTACAGAGCTTCAGATCCCATCAACACAATGTTACACACTTCCTGAACTCCAGCACTCAGATAATTTTATTGTTACGTTCTTGCTCTTGCCTTTTTTTTTCCTCACCTCCCCCGCCCCCCCCCCCCCCCCCCCCAAGGGCCCATTTTCAAACCTGTTTACCTGAAGCTAGAACTTAAGTTTTTAATGTCAACATGTTGCAAGGATGTTAATGGGCTCATATTGTACATCTTCCTAAGTCAGGAGCAAGTTTCCTGAAGAAACTAAGTGATATGTTTTATGGTGCAGTAAAGACAGCTTACCTAGACTTACTGCTTTAACATATTTCATTGTACACGCTGATAATATTTCCAATATAATAGTTGCAACCAGTCCACTGTTTCTGTCATACATACAACCGATCATAACTCCCTGCTAATGAACCAGGTACTGATACAAAGTGTGCAAAGCCATGCTTCCACACTCCTGCAGGCTAAAATAGTAAACTTTCCAGTCTCCCAACAGTGTAATGGTTTGGCTGAAGAATCTATATGAAACGCCAAATTACCCCCCAGCTGACTTGACCTAACAAAATGACATAAAATAGGTTCCTTAGTGGATTTTATTTCAAACTTCTTTCCTAGGGACACTATAATTTGAATTCCTAACAGTGCTTCCTTCCAGTCTTCCTCACATGTATTTTGGTCTTCTTATGACCTGTGACATAAATAAATCACAATAGCAATGGCGCAATGAGCACAGGCAGATAATCCAGTAAAAAAAAAAAAAAATCTCCTACATCTCAGTCCTCATCACAGAAGAAAAAAAATCTTGTCTGTCCTTCAGTGTACCATATGGTAAGTCAAGTCCTCCTGATGCGTTAGAGTCAGCATTTCACACTAGTGCCATCCTAACAGGATGATTTCTCTGTCCTGTTCTTTGAATATTCACATAATACTGGACATACCAGGATATTCTTTTGATATGGCAATTTATTGAGAGGTAGAAAAGGTCAGAGTTGCTGCTCTCCGTGTATATATATATATGTGTATATATATATATATATATATAAAATTATTCCTTGTCAGTTTTTAGGTAGGAAAAGTGCTACCTTTCATCAAGCAAGGCAGATCTGTTGTGCACCATCATTCAACATGACAAATTTGTCTGGCAAATTGTACCTAACTTCCTACTTTTTGGAAAGCTGGCAGATAAGAGGCCACATCAGTGACATGGTTGGATGATGTCAGTGTTCAGGGCCCAGCTCACCTCTTTGCTGCTCTGGCTTTAGTTCAAGGGCTCGGTGCAATGCACAGGTGGCTTGGTAGGTGATTTTCTTTGAAACACAGAAAGAGTCTCAGTATTTGTACTGTTGGCCGGCTCCAGGAATTTTCTTGAAGCCTCCAGATTTTCACTTCTACTTCAGAAGTGCACTGCTCACTGTTCAGATTATAGCTGATGGAAATAAAATTTTCAGTTGTTCCACTTGGGTGGAGAGAGCTGATAAGAAACTGTATTCTTCTGTTTTGAAGGATCTCACTCTAGGCACATACAGCTTCACTTTCTGTCATTCTGTTCAGTTTTTAGAGAATCTTGTACAATGTGGTAGATAAAAATGTCACTTAAGCACTCTTGACACACAGCTTTGGATTTTACATCATGTACCCAAGTAAAAGGAGGGAGTGCCTTTAAAAAAACATAGCACAGAAGAAGACTACAAAATAGTGGTCCCATTCTACAACGTTCCATGTGGTTGTGAAAAATCTGTGAATTTGGCAGAAGGAAAAGTTGGTGATCACCAAACCCACAAGAACCCTGCTTAGATAAGAAGAGACTGCTGGCTCAAGCAATAAGAAATCCTGATGTAAAGGAGTGATGTTCTTCCTTTATATCTAGCTCCATCTGGAAATCCATTTTTAGATTAAGAAGATACTGAGCTATGACAGGAACTAAATCCTTATAGCTTTTGGCTCTCTAAAGGGCTAGCTAAGGGGAATGAAACATCTTTTTCTACAAGATGATCAGTAGAAGACTAATGCTATGGTTAGATCCAAGTAATCTGGAACAGATACTGACTTGGTCACTTGAAAAATTATCAGTGCTTCTATGGACACAGCTACACTAGTGTGTCAGATTTGTACCTGGAGTGTTCTGTGGCACTGGACCAAATTTTCTGGAGGGCTGACCTGACTGCACGTGATGGCTCACCAGCATGTGGAGTCCTGTGGTGGTCAAAAACGGTTGGGGAGCCTGAAGCTCTGTGAGTGCACATTGCTTAATGCGCTCTTGTGAGAACCACTGCAGAATAGCAGAAAAATATTAACCAAGGAAAACGTTTGCAGAAGCGTCTCTCTGCCAAATTTATGGGCATTTCAGAGTAGCAGGCAGAATTATAAAACAGGTTAGTAGACTTTGTGCAGTGTTTCCCACAGGACACTCACTCCTGTTATTTAAGATGTTATAGGTTTAAAATGAGCCCTAGGGGTTTTCTGTCAAGATTTAAATGGGAAGTGGGTTGGCAGAAGCTTTTCTTCTCTTCAGATCTTACCTATCATTAGTATGTCTCCTCAGGAGAGAGCCCCGGTGGATCTGCTAGATGTGATCAATGAGCATGTGGTTACTGAAGCATCCTCTTGGTTGTCCTTCTGCTGTGTTGTCCATATGACGATTTTCCAATATGCGTTATTACAGGAATAAAATCCGTATTTTGATATATTAGCAGTACTGAACCATGTGGACTAGATTTCTTTATGGGAATGTCTTTTCAGAAGGGTTTGGGCATAAATAGTAAGCTTGGGAATTAATCAAACTGTTGATAGAGAATGGGAAGGAAAGAAGAAAACCTGAATTTTTTTCTATAGGCCTTGCTGTGGAGGTTTAGATCAAAGGAAAAATAGTTGATATTAATTTTGGGCTCATACTTTCTGCTCAACAACTTAAGCAGGTAAGAGAGTTTTGCAGAACAATTCTTTGTTAAGACTGATTTGATTCTTAGTTTGTACGGTCTCGGTGAGCATCAAGAAGCAAGGATGCTCACCACAGAAGAGGCTCCATTTTTCTACTGAGAATAATTTCAAGCTCAAGACCATTTTCTTAAAACAGTTATGAACAGTGATATTTTGGGGAAAAAATAGGTAATAAAAACGTATAGAGCATGCTGTGGGTTTTCTGTCACAAATAGTATTCTTGAGAACATTTAACTTCAGTCAAGAGTACATTAAAAGAAGGAATTAAAATAAATCACAAATATAAAAAAGCCTTGAAATTTTTAATTTTACCATGTGCCCTACTTAAAACATAAAATAAAACCAGTTAATGTTCTCCTTTTCTAATTTTCTAATTCACTAAAATGCCATATGCTTTTCATTTGTGTTTACTTTGGCATCCTGAAGAATGAACAGAATTAAATAATGCTCCAGACAAGCTTGATCATTATCTTGTGTTCAAGCACTTTGATGGTATATTTAAAATAGATGTGTGAGCCTTTTTTGTTCCTTGTAATATGGAAATTATAAAGGAAGGTGAACAGGATGATAAATTAGAGATGCTCTCAGGAAGGCTGTTAAATTATTTTTAGATAGAAGACATACTGTACACACTGAGCCTCAGCTGAATATAATTAATTTGAAACGTTATCACTGTTGTGCTTGTTCTATTGTAATTTTTTTTTCCAGTTCTGCATCTTTCTGGCTCCTAACAAACCCCTCACTGTGAGATCTTTTCCTGTTTTGCACGTGTCCTGTTTGTTACCACCATATGGTAGTTAGAATTTCAGTAGCTTTGCTCTGTTTACAGACCACCGTGCTTTGTCATATTTTTGCTGCTCACCCTGTATTGCCATCTGATACCTATCATCTGTTTAACACATTGGATGCCAAAAATACTCAGATTTTTTTTCAAATGCATGTGTGAGAAAGACTGTTTCAGAAAGCTGTTTTAATAAACATTGCTCCAAAGTAATTTCCTGTTATGTTGAACCAGTACCCACACCTCCCCAACTTTCCAAACTTTTAAACAGGTGCCACCTGACTGAAGGGATTTACTGGAGCACTGGGGATTTTTTTTTCTTTTTTTTCTTGTGTGCATTGTACTCTTAATAGCAGACTGTAATGTGTTTAAGCATCCTTTCCTACTGCATGATTGTAACACAAACAATATTCTCAGAGTGTAGCAGGGTTTATTCTTACTCTGGTTGCTAATTGCAACTTTATTAGGGTTGCACTAAGTAACTGTTTTTGAAACTGATTTGACAGATAAAATACATTATGATTTGCAAGTGTTGGCATTAGCGATGGCTGATGCCATTTTAATCAAGCATTTCTATCTCTTGTGATATTGACACCAAAAAAACCACTTCACCAACTGTCACAACTTCATTAAATTTTGGGGGCAGGGAAAAAGAGAGTATGAAAAATGGTTGTATCACTGAATTAGAGATAGAGGAGCCTGCAGCAGCATTTGGGGTATTAGACGATGAATTTTTCATTCAGTAATACTTAAGATGCAAAAATCTTGACTTGTCTGGTGTTCATAAGCTTAAATTTTAGAACAGGTGCTCATAAGCCTCAGTTTCTTATGGCTTCTTAATGTGGACAAAGAACAACAGCAATTCACAGTTGTGTACACATAGCAAAGCCAAGTAATTCAGGGTCATCTTCTGCCAGTATCCCTGCATATTGCTGTGCAGGAGGTTTTCCAGACAGATTTGGCAGCTTAAAAGTGCAATTTTGGACAGGGTCAACTGCCTGTAAATGGTAGCTGATCTCTTAAGACTTCAGGTGGTCCCATCTGATGGGTGGTTGTTCTGCTCTCCACTGATGTGGATTGTCTCTGTTGTAGGTGGCTTGGTTGATCAGGACAAATTCTGCCTGATTTATATGATTCATTCAGTGGAACTTAGCAATGCTACTAATTAGTATTGTTCGGTTGGATAAATGGGCTTCTCTTTTATTTTCTCTCTCATGCACTGCTTCATTAATTTGTCTAAGTGGTTAGTAGTTCTGTGTTCAGAATAAGAAAGCTAAATGCTGGAAAGTGTGTTTGTGATTTTGGTTAGGTGCAAATTTGTGCCCTACTTTTAAAACCTCTTCCTTAAGATTTTCATTCATCTTTTTTCCTCCTCTCCAATCCTTAAATCCAGCTTTTCTACCCTAAACACCTTCCTACTGCCCCCCCCCCCCCCCCCCCCCCCCCCCCCTTTCAGGCTTTTTGCACTTTGTTTCACATGACTTTCACTTATTCTCCATGTTGTGGCTGGTTGGTTGCGATGTGATGACCATCCTTAGGGAAAAAAAAAGCAAACCATGCCCATGCTACCATATTATGTGATTCAATAAATTAATTCAATAAATTGAAGAGAGCACCATTTACATCTCTTTTGCTTCACTCTGAAAACAGATTACATTTTGTTCGTTCACAAAAATATTATTTTAGTGAAGTTTAGCTTAAATAAATGATACTTTTTTTCTATAATAAAATGAAGCTGATGGTTTTCATGAGAAAATAAATCATGTTATTCTGTACTCATTGCTTTAATGTATTTAAAGGGACATTTGCTGGCAGAGCCACTTCACAAAATAGTATTTTACTGGACAAATTTCCTATGGGGCTCAGAGACTAATGCTTCAAGGGTCATTTTGTGCTCTTTTTTAGTGAAATAGTGGCATTAAAGCATTTTTATGCCATCACGAGCTGACACAGGTCAGCTCATTGAGGAGACATGTTTTTTGTGTCTTTTATACAACATGTGGAAGAGAGTGCTGGGTTAGAGTCAATAATATTTAAGTAAAGGAGGATAATGAAGACATAGCTTACTCAGTTGATAAGGAAAAACAGTACCACAACCTAATATTGGAAATAGTCTGCTTTCTATGGCCTGTTATAAAACTAGAGTTGGGAATGTCTTGCTTTTTAGCTAACAAAGCAACAATAAAAAAAACCTAAAACCCACCTAGGCTAAGGTAGCACTGGTTTTATACTTGTTTTTAAGTGGGTTATATTCTATTGGTACTTTCAGTTATTCTTTCCCCACTCTTCTACATAAGTTTTTGGTTCGGTAGGTCTCAGTATCAGTGACAATAAATTCACGGAGTGATTTGGTACTTGTTCTCTTCATTAGAGGTCATTGCCTCCTCGCTTTCTAATCAGTACACTTGATTCTCGAGCATGTTGAAGCACACTTATTTTACGAACAGTGTTGTTTCACGTTTCTCTGAGAAAATACAGAGCTGTTGATTTGGCTGGCGAAGACAGTAATTAGTTTTCCTCTGCATCTTGACAAAATTTTCTTTAAGGAACTTTCCAGCAGTCTTTTTTAGAAGGTTTTATAAAAGGAGCTTGGATCTAGCATATTTAGGGCTTGGTTTTTTTTTAATAAGCAACTGTGTGTGTAAATTACTTGTATCTGCAAATGCAGTAGTGGAAAGGGACATGCCCTGTAATCTTGCAAATGGTACTATCATGGCTGGGCGTCTCTGCAATCTTTGCTTTCTGCTATAAACCTGTAGTAAAAAAGTTCTTTTGTTATGCTATTTAAAGAAAATAGAGAATGAAAACATTTCATTGAAAGAAAAAAGGCAAATTAACCTTAGTTGATTGCCTTTAATATTTCTGTCTTCTCTTGGTGTCAGGGCTAGCCCTGTTTTCATAATTTTAAGTAAGCCTTGCATAAAGGTTATATAAGTTTATTTTTATATCTGTCATTTATTGGATGAATAGACATTTGTCTCTAAAACAGCTGGGAGAAGGAGAGAGGACCCCTAATCTCACTTCCCGGTTTATCAGGGGCTAGCTAAATTGTAAGGGTGTTGCAAGTTGCAAAGATGGTCTCCTTGTTGTGGTTTGATAATGTGGGTAGGCAGCAGGTAGGAGACAATTTCTCAGGTCTCTTTTTACAGTGGATCTTATGGAAACTGTTGATCTGACAAATTTTAGAGAACTGAAATTGACTTTTAAAACAAAGGCTATGGCAAATCTTGTTATTTTGATTTTCAGTGAGAAAAGCCTTTTTCCAAGAGGCACATATCTCAGTTAAAGTCACATGCAAACAATATTAAGTTTGCACCTTGAAAAATCCTAGGATTTTATTTCTTAAAAAGCTTGGTTTTGACAGTGCAGTTGCAAGAGCAGCTTAGCTCCAGCTCACACTTCCACTGCAATGAATGGTTTTAGCACCCTCTTCCTCAGCTTCTGATTCTGCTGCTGCATTTTTTTAAATCCATAGGCATTATTGCAACTGTGTGGGCTCAGATTTTTTTCCTTCATTTGAGTCTAACCCCATTCAGTTTATCGGACTGGTGCACTGTGTGGTTGGATGCATATTCCTGTCCCCTGGTCATTATGGCTGGTTTTCCTGCAACAGGTCTTTCGTGAATGCTGCAGGTAAAATAATATATTAATTTACTTCTGTAGTTTTCATGCACGAGTAGTTAGAGCAATCTTAAAAAGGCTGAATATGTTTATAGGTTCTGTGTTTTATTAGGTAGATAATGCTTGTCCCCGAATGCTTGTTTTAGTGATTCAGTGAGAACAGGGACTGCAACATAGTGATATTTGCATAACTTTTGAAGTGGTTGTGTTTGGTAGAATTCAGGGTGCTAAGAGCATTACATGTATGAACTCATGAAACTTTTTGAACTCTGTCACTTGAAGCTGTTGACAACTCTTCAGGGCAAACCAGCTGCTCTCCTGCTCCACTGTCTGTGTTAAGTGAGCTGAGTGGTGAAGAAATTCAGTATGAAAGCGCAGCAGAGCTGTGATGGTTACGTGAGATGACCGATATTGGTGAGGTTGTCCACACAGGTAAGAGGTATATAAAAATGCCCATTCTGGTTAAGACCAAAGCATTGACACATTGTAGTGTGTTCTCACCACTCTTCTACTGGCTTTGGCCAAACTGTCTGTGTACAGCACTGGGAAGAGGAAGCCTGACAGAGAGGGTCCTGGTGACTTTGGGGTCTCCAGCATCTTACCAAGTCTCTAGACAGAATACTGTTTGAGTAGTCTGCTGTCTCTGTGGAGGTCTTCAAGGTGCTCTGCTTGATGTCTCCTATGATTAACTGTTTCTACAGTTGATGCTTTTTCTCTTAACCCCCTCTACCTCTCTCTCATTTCTCTTTTTCTTTCTTTTTTCTTTTTTAATTATTTGACTCACATGATTGTTTTCCCAGTTTTGTGGTGGCGTTGAAAGTGTTTAGCTCTGTCCCCCTTCATTAGGTCATGCTAGGGCTGGAGAACCAACGCTGGGCTATTAGGGCTGCTCAGGGAAGTGTAAAAGTATAAGGAAAGTGGGTAGACATGTCTCCTCTCTGCATGATAGCACTTCACGTACCTTTATATACTAGCAAAGTGCTGAATTGACTGTATTAGGGCACAGGATTCTGCTCACCTGGGAAGCTGGCAGTAGTAAGATGAGAGAAGAGTCTAACCCATGGGACTGAGCTTTGAAGTTCAAACAATAGTTGGAAGGGCAGATGCTGTAGTTAAAACAGGATAGTAAAAGATGTAGAAGGGCTGACCACTTAGCAAATACGGCATGGTCTCTGCCATGTGGTACAGAGTCAGTTGCTGCCCTAAGGCACAGAGGCCACCTGCATGTTAGAAGCATGCTGGACCGTGTTCCAGGAGACAACAATAATGCATGTCGTACCACAACTTGTCATTTCCTTAAGTTTTGTTGAATTTGATGTTCAGATGTGAGTGGAGAAACCATTGAGAATTATGGTGGTTGCTTGCAGTTTTTGAAACAGCTGTTTCCAATGGGCTTAGGGACAAATGTTTATGAATATTATTTTAGTATGTATGCTTGTGCTGTGACCTAGAGGTCTTCCTCATTTTTGTGCAAGCCAGCTGGGACATCATGAATAAAGGTTCATGCCCTGCCCTAGGAGCATGCGTTTCCAGATCCCAGCTCGTAACAGCAGTTGGGTGAAAGGGCTTTTATCTCCTTAAAAAGGCTAAGGAAAGGCCACAGAGGTTCCCAAAATTGCAGGAGCTCTAGGTTCTGAGGTTTAATTGGAACAGAGCAGTACTGGGTGAAAAGGTGGTGTTTCCCTCCTCTCTCAGTCTTGTTTCAACTTTTGGGCCTGTTAAAACCTTGAAATTCCAGATAATTCTTTACCATTTAAATGTAACAATTTTCACTCAAAAAACACCACGAAACCCCTCCTAATGGCACTGAAACACTTTTAATGAAAAATAAGACTAACTTTTAGAACATAAATTTCTCTGCACACAGTTACCGTAAAGCGTAGTCATGTGAGAGAACGGATCATTTTTTTAGCAGTAGTATTGGTTTCCATATTTTATGAACTCAGAATAAAAAAAAATGAAAAAAAACCTCAGCTGATATAAATTATTTACTATTTTCATAAAAGCCATGACATAAGAATATATGTTTTTAAATAAAGAAGGGATAAACATTAATTATTTTTTCTGCAGAAGGCATTGATTCCCTCAGTACTAAATATATCTCAGTGTGTAAGTTCTTTTTAATGTAAGACATACACAGTTTCTTTCTGAATTCCTCAGCTAAGCCTTTTTTAGTACCGTTATGCATTGTTTGCTTAGTTATCTGGTTTCTCTTTTGTACCTCAGAAAGGGTAACAGTCGTTTGGGAGGAACTGTGGGAAGCTGGAATGTAAATTCCTTATTGTAGATCCTGCACATTTCTGACTCACAGTTCTTCAGTTGTGTATGGAGGAAGTCTGCTTGTGGGCTGTGGTTACTTAAAAAAAAAACATAAAAAAAATACAAGTATATGAAAATAAAGTTTTCCAGTAACCTACATTAGGAAACTTCCAGGAAGCTGAAAAATGACATTTTATGCAAGTTACTTAATGAGCTCGAGCTTGCAGAAAACCTGCCCTTAGTAAGATGTTAGCTTGAAAATGACTGTTACTGCTGCTGAAAAGGCACCAGATAAGAGCCCCGTGAATAAATCCTCTGCTCTGACATGATGAGGAGGGGAACTTTCTAACTTAAGATGTGGAACATTTTTGCCTCAGCCTGTACAGGTCTCGCTAGCATGCTGCCAGGTAATATGCACTCGATAACGGATTAGATGAGGGAAATGGAATTAAGATAACTTGTATAGAAGGCAAAAGTATCTGTTACATGTGAAGAGCTGTTAATTCCAGCAGTGCTGGCCGAGTCTAAACTCCCATGTGAGATCTGTCAGTGAAACCTTTGTCTCAGCCAAGTCTGAACTTTATCATGAGTCCCACAATGAAATGCTTTATGATTATGCTGCTGCTGGTTCCTGCTGTCGTGGGTATATAGGAAAATACCAACACTTGTTAAAAACACTTTGTCCTTCATGGACATGGGGAAACGTATGAGTATATTATATTGCCTGAGGGTGAGAAACCAAAAAAGTAAATGACTAGAATCATAAAATGATTAAAAGAAAGAAAAAAGTAACCTGATGAATTTCTGAATTGTGTTGGGAGATTTTTATTACCATATTGCCTGGAAGCACTTCTCAGGGACTAAACCCTTCTGAGTGAGGGTTTTTATGGACACAGAAAAAAAGTCAGTCTTTGCCACAGGGGCTGCCTGCATTTTAAGTATTCAGCAAATAATAAAACAATCAGAGCAGACAGGGGAGTCTGTCTTGTCTGGTCTGAGAACTAAAAGTTTTAACATACCAGTAACCTAATTTTTGTCCAGATCTTTGTAGGCATCAAGGCAAAAGTGATTTTGAAGGAGGATAATGGTAGGGTGTAGTTGCTAATACTCCCACATTAGGGGCAATAAAAGGGGAAGACCACAAAGATTCTTGCTTCAAAGTTTAGGTCAAACAGAAGCGCCTCAGTACTGAATGAGAAATGATAAGCGAGGTAGAAATAGGCTGTGAAAGTCTTTGAAGGTGAAGATAAGGCCTTTATGTTTTATGCAATAGAAAAGAGGGGTCATCAGAGAAATACAGAGAGGTAAAATAAATTGTACTTGTTGCAGGATTGTGATTAGACTATTAGCAGAACAGGCTTACACTGGCAAGAAAAGGAATTGAGGGATGAGCTGATGATAGCTGAATGTTTAAGCTGGATGGATATGAAATTAGCTAAACTTTGGGGTTTTTTGTGCATTTGTTGTTTTTTTTTTTAATTTGCAAAATTAATCTCTGAGGCTTATGTAGCATTTTGAAGTAAAGGTCTAAACTGGTGTGAGTCCAGTGTAGCACAGTAGTTATTGGTCCCAAGTGGCAAGCAGAATGGAGGTGGAAGTTAAGGTTTGCTGGAGTTAAAAAGGAGATCTCATCCGTGACAGGAGTCGGCAATGCATGCCAAACCCTTCGGTTTGGAAAGAAGGAGACAAATGTGAGGTAGAGAAATACGCCTGTGAGTTACAAGTGTGATCATATTTGTGTTTGCATCAATAAAACAGGGAGGAAGTAGAGAGCATGTGGAAGAGAAAAGGCTGCTTTCAGAATTTTTTTAATTTTTGTTTGTTTTATTTACTATTAAAAAGAATGCTAACAACAGAACTTGGTAAAAATCTTACTTATGAAAAAATTGTCTAAGCTCTGTGTGATTTGTGTTTGTATGGCATGGGTGAACAGGGCAAAGGCAGGCATTTTAATAAGCTTTTTTTCATACATGCAATAGCCACTGGTGGATAGTTACTTAAGGCTATGTCAATGTCACTTAGAAGGTGGCACTTTTTCTGCTAACGTGAACTCATGACAGGGCATAGTATTTTTATAACGTTACATCAGGTGTTTAAGATTCCAAGATTGAATCACTGGGAGAGTGAAAATGCAATCTGTAGTGCCATCTGCTGGATTTGTAAGTAAAATAGTTTCATACTACATTTAAAAATAATTTAAAAGGTAACTGTGCATAAAGATGACCCAAATCTTTGGCATTTTTAGAAATCTACGCAGACAGAACATAAATATGCAAGTGCACCATTTTGTCACTTTTTAATCTTCAGTGTATATGTGCGAATATTTCAGATAGGTAACACTATAGGAATGTGAAAGTAAAACAGCAAAGCAGTAACAGTCTGTTAATAAAAAATTACATTCTTGGATCGTAATTTTAATGTCTGCTTAGTGGAGTATATATATTGCAGAGTATAAGTGTACGTCTTGGGCCAGCTCAAAAGAACCCAAGATACACCACTTCTCAAAAGATACACAACTTTCTGGTCAGTCAATATTATAGCTTACCTTAATGTTAATTGTCTGCCAACCTAATGATATCAGTGAGCTGTCTAAAAAGTTTAAGGTATGTAAGCTGCTTATCACATGAACATCTTCCAAGGCTTACAGTTTTTAATAAGTACACAAAGACATGAGTAAAGCTTTGCAGAATTGCCTATCAGTAATTTTTTTACTAGTCACTAGTAAACTAGTCACATTTACAATGTCAATGTAAAGTACTGAATATTCAAATGCAAATGTGGTACATGTATGACACGCAGCTAAAGCAGGGTTTTTTTTGTCAATTGCCTTTGAAGAAAAAAAAGGAAGAGGAACCTACTATGTTTTCTTTGGGGAAAAATAACTAGAGACCTCAACATAGGTTGAGGTATATGTATACTGTAAAAGTGAACAGGTTAAGTCTTTCACTGTACACATGAAAACTGTGTATTGTGTTTTGTCTTGCACTACCAGCGGTGGTGCCGCCAACCTCTCATGTATGTGTGGTAAAGTCTTGAGGCTGATGTGCCTCTCCATGTGGCTCAGTCTCTTCCAGAACGTTAACGACAGGTTTGGTTTTAGTCATATGAGGTTTGATGTGCTCAAAGATTCACCCACTGCATGATCTTTTTTTGGTCACACAAGACGTGCCACCTGTGTGAATGTGAAATAGCAGGCACCCCCACCAGCAGAGCCAGCTGACGTGGAGGAAACTGTTTTGTTAAGAGAGGTGTGAGGTCTGCACAAGTGAAGTATGGCCGTAATGTTGGAGGAAGCTTATCTTTCGAGTTTCTTGACTTTTCTGTGCTATGTTCTCAAATGTATTGTTGGATTTGTAGATATTATCCTGTTGTTTCTCCAAGAAGAGAATGGTTTTAATCCTGTATGTGGAGAGGTCTTTCCTGTATGATAAGTAAGTTTACTACAGTACTGAAGTCTCGGGTCATCAGATGACGCTGTCGGTGATGTGATCAGTTCCAAAGGCACAGGCACTTCTTTCTGTGTTCCTAGCAAAGGATGAAACTCCACTGTTGTGGTTTAACCCCAGCTGGTAACTAAGTACCATGCACCAACTCACTTACTCCTGCGCTGCCCCCAGGGATGGGGAAGAGAATCGGGAAGGAATGTAAAACTCAAGGGTGACATAAAAACGATCTAATAACTGAAATAAAATAAAATACTACTAATAATAGCAACACCGACTATAATGAAAAGGAGGGAGAAGGGGGGAGGAACAAAAACCAAAGGGAAGGGATAAAAGAAAACAAGCAACACACAATACAGTTGCTCACCAGCCACTGAGTGATGCCCAGCCAGTCCTGAGCAGCTATCAGCAAGCCCCAGCCAACTTCCCCCTGTTTAGATACTCACCATGACATTCTATGGTATGGAATATCCCTTTGGCTAGTTCAGCTCAGCTGTCCTGGCTGTGTCCCCTCCCAGTTTCTTATGCTCCTCCAGCCCTTTCGCTGGCAGGGCCTGAGAAACTGAGAAGTCCTTGAGTTAGAAGAAACATGCCCTAACTAAAACCATCGGTGTGATATTAACATTTTCCTCACACCAAATTGAAAACACAGCACTACACCAGCTACTAAGAAGAAAATTAACTCTATCCCAGCTGATAACCAGGACATCACACATAAATGTTATAAAGAGATGCTCTTGGAGGTACCCAAAGTTTTATGGCATTGAGGCAGTATGTTAAAAAGGTAGATCAATTAAGCAAGAAATGTGGCTAGAGTGATACAGAACAAAAATTAAGGGACTTCTAGTTCAGCAATATTAAAATAATTAATGATACAATATTAAATATTTTAAATATGTAAACTTATGAGAATTTTAATGTGTTTTTACATCTACATCTGGAGGGGATATTTTTCTCATTAGTTCAAATTTTGTATCAGATAGTTCTTACTTATTTTCTTATGCAACAGCTGCTGATAGATTTGTGGATTAAAGGATCAAATTTTAAGGAACAGATAAATAAATACATTTTCTTTTGGGTGGGATCAAAGATTTGCAGTTTCAAGTCAAAGGACATTTAAACTGAGTAAAAAATGGTCATTAACTTTATGTACTGTTTGCTAAAGTCACCACTACAAAACAAACAAACAAAAAAAAACCCTAAACAAAAAAACCCAACAAACCCTAAACAAACAACAAGAAAAAGCTTTTACAAAATAGTATTATGTGAAGGTATTTTTCTCACTTAAGTATTTTTTTCTATTGTAAAATATATTTTCAATGAAATATGTTGAAGGTAAAGATTTCAAACATAAATACTAATTTTTAGTGAGAACATTTGGTAGAATTTTTATGGTCAACATTTTGAAACTAAATACTGAATTTTACTGTATTTGTTACTGTATTGTACAGTATTAACAGACTAAGTCCTGTTCTTACCTCTGCCGTCAAGAGTGGTTCCAAAGACTGTTTATCACTATGGTGATAGGTGCTTTATATATATAAATATATAATATATATATAAAAATATATAATATATGAAACTTCTCCAATCTGACTTACATATGGCCAGTGTCAAGTCCTGGAATAGTTTCCTCTATTTTTTGTTCTAATCTTGTGTTTTATTCATTTTCCTGTGATCTTCGGAGGCTGTGTAAGTGAGGAAACCTCCCCTTTTTGGCTCTAGCATTGACCTCAGTTGTAGAACTAGATGAATTTTGGGGTGCATGATGAAAAATGGTGTGTATATATACATACATTCCTCTTACATAGTAGCCTGCTTCCTTTCTCTGTTGAAATGATTGAATTGATAGCTGCCTCAAGGGTCCCCCAAACTGTTACATCATAGGATGTTATTAAGTCTTTAGCCTAACCTTTAGGTGCTTGTCTACATTAAGGAATATTTAATATACCTAAATTTTCCTTGCATCTGATGAAGATGTGTTCTGTAGCCTGAAAGATGAGAAGCAAACCTGAAAAATATCCACCTATATTGTAGTTCTTGCTTAATATACTTCTGTGTAAGACAAAACTGGTGAGAGGGATTTGCTGCCACTGTTATAGAATCGCCAGAGATACAGAGATCCTGTCACTCCTCAAAAAGGTGGTGAAGGTGGTTAAAACCTTGCAAAAGAAATAAGTGAACCAGCCCTGCCATGGGTTGGGTAAGATTCTTTCTGCTCTGTGAATTCTGCAGCTGTTTTCTCCAATTCCATTCCTGCTGTAGAGGAAGTGTTAGGATTTCTCCGGTAACGCGGGGGATGACATACAAGATAAGCACTTGGTTTCAAATCCCTCATCGTAAAAAGGGTCTTACGCTGATGCAGAATGTAAGAAATTTACAAATAAGTGATACATATTTATAAAGAAGTGAAATACCCTCTCACTTTAATTTTGCTTAGTTGCTAGTATGTTCATCCCTTGGTGCACACAAAAGGGCAAAACATCATTGTATTAATACACTTCCTAAGCTTCATATGAGATTAAAAAAAAAACCAACAACAGATGTAGACTGTCTAATTGGAAAAGAACAGGAAGAGGGGCAGTGCTTGCTGATACCTTCCCGTTCAACATTAGTGAAGAGCCAGAACTTTTAGTCTTGCTATAATGGAAGTGAACTGAATTTAGTTTCCGTGGTTCTATTTTTTAATGGATTATTTAATGTAATAAAAAAAAATACCTACAGACCTCTCCCATACTTAATTGCATTCGTTATGCTGGTTATTACACAAATTCCTGAATGTCTTTAATTGGGTTTTTTTTGTAAGTGAGCAGCTGTGTAAGATAAGTTAAATCATAAGTGCAATCCAATGTGTCCAAAAGTATTGTTTGTCCAGTATTTTGCCTAATTCTTTTGACCTACTTTATCATCTTACTCAATACCACGAAGGTTTATTAAGCAAGTTAGTAAAAAATAAAATAAAAATAAAAAAAACCCCTTTGCTTCTCTTGCCAACTTTTTGAATAGCATAAAGTATTAAGTATAATGCATTGTGTTTGTAGTGAGGAGAAACAGATTTTTTCTTAGTTTTTGCTGTTGCTGCATCCTCACTAGAATATCCCTCTGCGAAGTCATGGGTTTTACTATGAGAGTTGGTTGATTTATGTAGTTACAAACAGTGGTATTCCTATCCAAATGGAATATGTGTATTTTATCATGATTCCTGTTAGCTAAGGTGAATTATCACTTTCTGGGCTTGAATATCATCCTAAAGTAAAAATATCCACTTCACCAAAACAGTATGTCATATGAATAACACTGATTACTTGTATTTTACATTTCAAAACAGTCCAGCACACACACACAAAATCCCACAGAAACGCAGAGTTGTCTCACTAGAAGTACATTGGTTAAATGGTGTGAGTCTCAATGCTAATTAAGGGAGTGGGTAGCTCAAAGCAGGTAGTGGAGATGAAGGATATCATCAAGACCTTTATAGATAACACACCTACTGTTACCATTATTAAACTCAAGATTCACTGTTCGTATTAATAATCTATTTAGCTGTTCATGATTTTTTTAATGTTATCCATGGAGATGTAGAGTTGAAGCAACATCTGGAAATATGGATGAAAAGCCTGAGAGTTCCACATAGCATGGTGAACTGTTCGACCTTAAAGTAGTCTCTCATAGTGAACAAGAGAGACTAGAATAGCTTGTTGATACGTAGATTTGACATAGAAAATTGTTCTCAGGTTCTAGTAGGGCCAGTGTGATTGTAGAGCACATTTTGAAATATTTAAGTTATATGTGTTAGTAATTTAGGTTTTGAAAACAGAAGTGTGACGCGAACTGAAGATTGATTTGTATTTTTTTTATTACACCTGTTGTATAAATAACGTTGTTTAAAAAGCAATGCAAACTTGCTCAGGCAATTATATTTCTGCTTTTATTCTGTACATGGAGATGGTTCTCTTTAATACTGTGTATTTTTTTGCCATCTTTTTATATTTGGATCAGTTTCTGGTCAAGTGAAATGATTTGTTCATGAGCTTTGAAGTAAACCTAATAGGAATACTAATGTGTATTATTTTTTTCCTTTAGATGTATGTATTTGATATGAGGTACATTTAATACTGTGAACGTGGAAGAATGTTAGGTAGAGTTATAAACTGAAACAAAGAAATACACAGTAGTAGTATTTCTTCCTATTCTTGCTATATAAACTTTTTTCTCATCTATGCAGGAGGTTGCATCAACAATTTGAAAGCTATAAAGAGCAAGTAAGAAAGATAGGGGAAGAAGCCCGCCGTTACCAGGGAGAGCACAAGGATGATGCTCCAACATGTGGAATCTGTCATAAAACAAAGTTTGCAGATGGTTGTGGCCATTTATGCTCTTATTGCCGGACCAAGTTTTGTGCTCGATGTGGAGGTCGTGTCTCTCTGCGATCAAACAATGTAAGTCTTCTGATGTGTCCTCTTAAGCAAAAACCTCCTTGACATTGTCACGCTGCAGATTGTTCATCTTAAGTTTGGCATTTCATGCTCCATTTTACTTAAGTGTTTCATTCATCACTTCATTATGAGGTGTGCATAAAGTAAAATAATGTATTTAATGATTGTGGAGATACTTAGGATTCACAGAGTTAATTTTTAAAAAAAGAATACATAGTGTATAGGTCTACTTGAGTGATGGCTTGAAGAAAACATACTTGTTTTTTACAGAATGAAAGAGGAAACCCTTTTGCTGAGGTACAACTTCACACTGATAAATTTTTATTGAACTCTGATTTAATTTTAGATTTTTTAAATAGAGCTTTTCACATACATGTATACTTTTCTCTTGAACAAAATCAGTCAATTTTTTTGGTTAGAGTAAACCCCAACCACTTCTTTTACCACAGTGAGAGTATTACGTCAATTTATTTTAAATTTATTTAAAAAGTAAACCTGTATATTAATCTGGATTAGGTATCCTGCTTTCAGGAAGGTGAGATAAATCTTTCTCCCTCTGATCTGCATGCAGTGAGCTGCAGTAGCTGTCCGCGAAACTGAAGGGTATCTGAGAATATTCTTTGTTCAGTCCGTCCCTTACAAGGAACTGGCTATTCACTTGTACATGAGCGGTAGGATCTATATTTGTAAGACCATTATCCAGTGACTGTTTTTGCCTGATCATCTAGGATTATGGTGTGTTATAAAACATTTTACAAATATCCTTTTATTGCATTAATAGTTTTGTTATTTATCATGAGATGAGATAACTTTCTCATATGTCTTTAAGGTACTAGTCTTTTGTAGGGAAAATGCACCGATTTTCTTATTATCAATACAAATTCAGTTAAAAGTGGTCATGAATTTTATAGCAGGTAGTCACATTCTCGATGGAACTAGTTTATGGCCTTTTCACTTTCTTTGAGGTAAACAACTGAATAGGGTTCTGAAATGTCATGTTAACCAAAAAAAACCTGCAGAAGAAAATGCATTTCATCTTTATTTTAGATGTTTTCCATAGCCCTGGTATACCTGTAAGTCCATTGAATTAAATTATATGGGTGTATTGGACAAAATTTTGCATACAATCATATTGTAATATAAATAGATGCATTTCATTGTATCACCTGCAGGTGGTGTCATTAAAGCAAGTCTATAAAGATATGGTTTACTTTGGTATGTTATCTTATACTATTATTAGAGTGCATATGATAAGCTGTATTAGAGACTTGCTCTAAAGATACAGTTTACTTTGGTATGTTATACTATTATTAGAGTGCATATAATTCAGCCTATCTTTACTCAGAAAAAAAACTTAAATATATTTTAATTAATTTTCACCCACTGTTTCAAGCCACAGAAATGGAAAAGTGTCCATTCATTTGTAACTTGCCTTTTGTTTGTGACATTGTTTATGCCTCTGTGGCTTATGGTGGGAAAACATGTTTTCTACATATGCAGTAATGTCATCTTTTTATTTAAAGCTTTTTTTAATTTGAAATTTTATGTTTTTATCTCTTTGTAGAGAGTTACTAGAATTGCATTTCTTTGAAATCTGTCTATTAATACTTGCCTGTTTTATTCTTTTTCTCTTCTTTTTTTCTTTTCTCTTTTTATTCTGCTTCCTTGGATGCTTTCCCAAAGGAGGACAAAGTGGTTAGAATCCATGCTTTTTATCATTTATTATTATAATGTTGTTAGTTAATGGGGAAACATATGAATGTAAAAAATGGAGCTGAAATTTTAAAATCATCAAAAAGGGAGGGGGGGAAGAACAGGAATCCTAACACCCAGGCCCTGCCCATCTCCTAGCTGAACATACGCTTCAAAGATAGCCCAGCAAGAAAACCCAAGACTTTTTTCAAAATTAGGACAATAAAAGACATTAATTAAGAACTGAGAATTATTAATAGGCTAAAAACTAGAGGAGGTATTAAAGTGTAATAAAGCTTTATGTCATAAAAGTGTCTTCGGTTAACAATTTGATTTTGCATGCAAGGTCCTTTCATCAGCTTCAGGAAGTCTAGTATTTTAATTGCAATTTTACATTGATTTACAAGGTTTGCTGCGTTTCACTTCTGGCTGCAGCAGAAATTTAGGGAATTCTTGTGGAATCAGCTCTTCGATTTACATTTGGGATAATACGCATAGGCAAAGTATAATCTCTTAAAACTGGATATAAGTATAGTCAGCCAGATGGAGTGAATCCTTTGTGAATGGGTAGTTACCATTTCAATAGTCTGGAAAACTTTTAGGATCAAGTACAGGCATATTCATGACTAATGCCTGTGCCTTATCTGAAATAGGTGAGAATAGTTCCCCATTCATCTCTTCAGCCTGTGCAGGGAGGAGGGGGTGGCAGTACCTGAGCAAAACAGTGCATGTCCACTTACTGCCTCTTCTCAGGCTGGTCTGCAAAAGGTGATATTCCAGATTTTAACTTGGAGACGTAGGTAGTAGGAATTAGCCAGTTTCTCTGGCACTTCAGCTGAAATGAAAGTGAAATCACTACAATCCAGTGTAGTTTTTGACATGTGGATGATGGTGTTACACCCATATTATGAAGTGGTAGTATGCCTCAATTTACACCATAGCATAGCTGTAACGTGCAATTTAGTACTGTGCAACACCCAGAGAAAATGATTTCTATCATCACACCTGCATATTGTCGCCTGCATATTGTCGTAGTTTTTTCCTAAGGCAGTAGTGTTCTGAGAGCATGGTTGTTTTTCTAATGGCTATGAAATATAACTTGTTACGGCTTCCTTCCAGTGTTTTCTGTGTGGTGCTCTGAACAGAGTGCTGAAATAATCCAGGACTTCCAGATCATTTCCATTGTTTTCATCCAAATCACTTTGGATAGAAAGAAAGAAGTTTCAGCTTGATGCTTATTTCTTACTAAAGCAGTGCATCACTGATGCGTCCACTGGGGTGTATCAAAAGGTTAGTGCATTTGCAGCAGGGTCTTCTTTAGGGCCAGAAACAGCAAAGCTCTTAAGTGCCAAAAGTGCCACTTACATACAATTTAGCCATCTAGGTTTTGGAGAGCAAGCTAGGTGAAACTCACCTATGTGCTTGAGGTACCCTTCACACTTCAATTCGGAACAAAAATTTTGCTGGATAACTGAAATTGTGATAGTGTCTGCATACAAAGATTGTTTCTTTGATGATGTGACGGCTTAGGTGTTCATATTTGGAAAATGTAATTTGGGATCCAGAAAATAGACTTCACTGCAGTGAAGTGCTCTGAAGATGTGTCCTGAAGACATAGCTGACTCATTTGGTTTGTCCTTAAGTTCAGTTAAATATATCCTTATTGTTTGCACTTGCCTTGGTTTAGGTTTTGCTTTGTTGAACTCCAAGCTTCCACATGCCAAGAAAAAGGAATCAGAGGGATAGTATCCAGTAATTAGTCCTGATTGTGTGAGGAACATGGGGAACTTTTTCATAAAGTACAATTGCTTTAGCAGTGCCTGAAAGCTAATGGAATATACAGAAAGCTAATGGAATACATAGAATGAATTAATTCCAAAATATTAATATATACCTAGTAAATACCATCTTTCTGCTATAATTTATATAGAGCAACAAGAGGAAAATATTATTTGTTAATTATTTTCAGTGGCTCAACATTCCTGACTACATATAGGGGCAAACCCTTTTTGAATGGTGAGTTTAATGTTAGTAAAGACTTTTCAAACATGTTTATATGAGCCTTGCTCTCACCAGATGAATTTTTACCACAATAAATTATACTAATATTAAAACACATGCACCAAGTTCCTACAAGTTAGGGGTGCCTCAGTTGGAGGGGATGATGAAGTGCGAATTACCAAAGTGCCAAGCCCAGGAAGAGTCAGGCATTATCCTAGGTTCAAAGGATTTCCCGTAGAGTTGGAGAATTAATATTAGTGAGACCTCACCTGGGATGTTGTGTACCATGTGTTAGCCATCTTTGACAAATACAAACTTTGATAGGCACAAAGAAAGTCACACAGAGGACGATGAAAGAAATGGAGAGCTGCTCATATGAAAGAAAACTAAGAGAGATTAGGGGAACAAAAGCTGAAGCAATTGTAATTGTATCTAGAAGCACAGTAACTTTAAACAGTATGAATAACCTTCAGACTAGAAGACGGTGAATACCTAAGATCAAATGGGTGAAACCTGGCCATAAATACTCTTGACTTGGAAAAAGATTTTTGCAATCAGTAGAGTGAAGCCATGGGAAATTTTTTCATGTGACTTATTGGAAGGAAGAATAAGAAAATTTTAAAGGTTAAACTTCATAAGTTTAGGGAAGGATTTATGTGATGTGCTTGTTTGTGGCTGTAGGGGAATGTATTAGGTCCTTAAGAAATCCCTTGCAACTGTTGCTTCTAGCTAAATACTTTTAAAATGGGGTATATATAATGTAATACAATGGAGCTGTTCTTGACCTTTTCAAGCAAGTACCAAATATACTTTAAGGACTGTTTCAAAAATATATGGCAAAACTTAGTATGTTCTCTCCTCATTTAAAATAATAAAAGACATCCCAAAACACTGATTCCTTGTGCAAGTTAGTAGGCATCCTGGGATTATCAAGAGATGACTGCAGTCATCCAATTACAATTACAAACAATCCAATTACAAAATTGATTGAAAATAACCGGTACATCCTAGTGGCTAATGAGGCACTTTGAATAATTTTGAATGATTATTTCTCATAAGTCAAAATGTATAACTAAATGTGTTTTAAGTTCTCCTGTGTTCTTTGAGTGTTTGTTAGCTCTTTATACTTCTCACCTGAGCCTGCTCTCCTTTCTTATGGCTGCGGGCAGACCACTTTGAATGGGAGCGTTGTCAGATAAGAGGACTTCCAGCTAGTTCGCTTATTCAAATCAGGCTTAACTGTAGCTGTGCGGTGAGAGCATTCAGTATTAATAATGTCAGTAATAATAAAATTGGGTTTGAAAACAGTTGGCAGTTGTATGATGTACAGAAAACATACAAGTGTTTTCTCTTCCTTCATATTACCTAAGTATTCAGAAACCATGTTATGTGAATGTGGCAACCTATTTACTGTGAGCACCGAGCATTTGTATGTATTTTAAAGAAACCAGAATGTTACTAGTACAGGATTTTACGTGAGACAGCATTTCAGAAGGAAGTCAGGTAGATGCTTAGAGAAAAGCTGGCAGGAGTGCTCATTTGCTTTTAATTTGGCACATTTTCTAGGTGTTGTCAGTTCCCTAGAGTATCTCCACTTTTGTTCTCGATCCTTCTAGTTCTGTTCGTACACAAGCATTTTAATTGCCAAAATGGTAATGGGTTTAAGTTACTTCATTCCATTTACTCTCCCCTCTGATGTGACGTACTAGCGTTGTTAGGGCAGCGGAGAAGCCAGCAAAATGTCCGGCCAGCTTTTCTCTGTGGTTTGGCAAGGAGTGGGCAGAGCCCTTGCTCCATCTTCCTGATGGCCTGGCTGCCACTGCTTTCTCTGTTCTTCCCTCCAGTGGTACCACAGCCTTGTAGATCAAAACCCACCTGAAAATATGCTTTTTTCTTGCATCATTCCTGTAAAACTTTTCCGTAATATTTGGTTAGGTATATGCAAAAAGATGCATTTCCTTTGTTAAAAACCTGATCTGTGAAGTTTCATTCTCTTTGTGGAAAAGGAGATACATCTTGGGGTACAAAAGTACATACACTTGAATGAGTGAATGCAGTTTCTTTGGATCAGATTTAAAGTACTTTGTGAGGTGCTGTAGGTGTAATGAATTAAAGGAAATTTGTATGAGATTGACAGAATAAGGTGGAAGATCCATATTCCAGATTAAGCCATATATTTATCTATAGCGATCAGTTTCCCATTTTACAGATTTCATTAGGATCACAATTTCTGATCAAATTTAAAGTGAAAAGAATTGGGAGCAAATGATGAAAAATAGTTTTGTTACCATTTTCCCATGTTTTCCAGGAATGCGATTTGTGCAGAATACAATGGTTTGGTAACTCGTTTTTCTGTTTACATATGTAAAGGACTACTGGGAGGAAATTAGCATGTAAAATACATTATAAATATAAGAGAATTGATTAATTAAGCTTAGTAGTATATGACTGCAGAAAGTAATATCGATCATCAGTGCTGAAGTACTAGAGACTCACATTTCTGATCTGTCTTTCACTGAAATTATTTTCATTTTAGTATAATGTCAGTGATTTATACTGAGAAGGAAAGGCAACTTGGAAACACTTCCCTAATTGTATGTCAGATGTTTTTACAGGGTGTTTGTCATCTAGTTTCTTTAAATTATGCTGAAAATTTGCTTACATAATGCCTTGCTAATTTTAAGCCTTACCAACTTGAGCACATATGCTGTGCAATTCAGCTGTATACTAATGGTTTTTTACCAGAAATTGTTAATATTGTCAGAACAAAATGTCTGGATTGTCAGGAATATTTTTCATCCCTTTCATGGAACTCTTATGTCAAATTGTCCATTAAAAGGCTAATTTATGTAAGTTCTGACTAATACAGCTGTAGAAGAAAAAAAAATGCATCAGAAGGAGGTAAAATTACATGGCAAACTGCAAAGTGATAGCACATAAATTCTCTCTCTGTAGCATTCAACATAATTTGTTCCTTAAATTATTTGAGGTTTATATGCATCAGGAAAGAAGCACTGCTTTTCAGTAATCGCTCCTAGAACTGCTGCTTTCAGCAGATAAAAAAAAAGAAAAAGAAGAAAAGGAAAAAAGAAAAAAAGTCCAGCAAGACTGAGGAATTCTGTCTCAAGAAGGATGTAGAGCACTTTGTTTTCTGGGAAGTTAGTTCACTTTCAAACAAATCAGTGTGTTAGAACTCTTAAGTAAATCCTTAAAATTAGCCTGCTTTGCAGATTTGCTGAAGCAACATGTTTGATTTTAACACCTGATTTTCAGTGTGCAGCTAGGAAAAAAATTCAGTTACTTCTTGTACACAAAAACCCCAAGCAGGCAGCTGATGCTCACGCTTTGAAGTTAACTAGATCAGAGCTTCCTCATGTAATGGGTGGACTGTAGAAGAGTCACTAGACAGCTGGGGTTTTTTGACCCTATAGCTTTAAAGCAGTACCCATTTAGTTATGCTCCTTTGTTTAGCCAGGTTTTGTTTACCTGTTAGCCAAAGACTGGCTACTTGTCATGCAATTCTACAGTTGATGACCAAGAAAATCTATTGCACCTGCAGCCTTCTTTCTTAACTCATGATAAAGGGCTTCTGAGTCCTTCATGGCTCTTTCTGCTGTTAGCATGCAAGCCGAGTAACAGTCACCTGTGGAGATCCTAAGTAAACACTATTGGAAACTCCAGGTAGTATAATGGAGCTTCAAAAAAACCACAAAACCAACCCAAAGTTTTAATGCCCTGCAGTGTTACCACTCAACATGTTATCCTATTTTTAGTCTTGTATTTTCAGTACCTTTGTTTCAATTTAACTGATTCAAGAATATGGGAATTACTCTGATTTTTTTTTTGGTCCCCATTTAAGAAATGTCAGCAATACCTTTGTGAGTAATAATTCCTTCCATTGCAAAACCTTGTGTTAAAAAAATTAAATATTAATAAGATCTCAAAGGTCAATAAGGCTTTTCAAAAAGAGCTTTATTCTACCTCCTTTTGCCTAATGTCATATATTGAGAAAATATATATAGTATGTGTATGTATAAGCATTTTTTTTACAGATTTTTTTGTAAATGAAGCATAGTTCATACAAATGATCCGTAGTATATATATACATGCATCCTACTATATAGTATAACACAGGAAGTACAGGGTGGGATAAAGCTCTTAGGAACCACCTTTCTGACCTTTGAAATCTGCAAGTCATTCAAGATATTTAAATCAGTTGAGGAATTATTATTTATATGCCCATTTATCCTGACAAAAATGATGGTATGCCATAGAAGTCACAGAATCCCAGAGTGGCTAAGGTTGGAGGGAACTTCTGGAAGTCCTCTTCTTCAGCCTCCACGGAGGAACTTGCTTCACACAGCTTGACATATCCATGTCTTGACTCGCATGGTGAACAAAGAAAGAGTCAAGGATCTTTTATGCTATTTTTGTTACTTGTTTCCTCATCGTAAGAGAATTTCACAGAATCCTTAAGAAACTGAGAAGTACTATGCTATTTTTCATCTCAGTGTTCAAACAGAGAGGAAGAAAGAATACAGGCTAGCAGATGAAATTTAAGCTTTTTGTTTCCTTCAGTGTAGTATTTTTATCATTTTAATACTAACAGCCTCACACGCTGTTTGGTCCAGTTAAGTTGGTAGTATGAAGAGCAATGCTGTGTATCCGGCTGACTGACGTATTGTCGGAGGTGTGGGAGATCAGTGTTGAACTCCATGGTGATTAAAGCTGGCTTTCCCATATGGGCATACAGTTCTGTAGGTACTGATGTAAAGAGGACCTTCTTCCTACCTGACTTGGGACAGTCTCACTACAAAGTTAGAACGGGAAATGCTGCAATGTTTTCTCTGATTTTCTTTTTGTACAGAGTACATATTGAGTTAGTATTTAGATTTGACTTTGCTTACAATGTATTTGTTGCATTTTTCTAATAAGCTACACAGCTTTACTTTTCAAGGTGCGCTGTCATGGTAAAAGATACTAGCAAATTTAGTTCTGACATTTTACACCGTATAAGCTAGATCTGCTTAAAAACATGCTTTAAAAATAATGGGAAAGAACTACTTTATTTTCCAGTGAGTAAAGGCTGTGTGATTTTTTAATTTTATTGTTATTTAAAAACAAAATCACATATGCTGAATGCATAAGAAATGTTTAATCAGCTAAAGGAAAAAAACCGGCAGAAAACCAGCTGTCAACTTCTTCATTGCATTAAAAAACGCTTTGGATACCTGATTACGGTGGGTGCTCCACTGTATTGCATGGTAGTTATCTTATGATCATGTTCTGTAGGAACTTGTTCTACAATGATAATACTATCTTCTATGTTTCCTGAGAGAAGACTTTCAGTTTCTCTTAATTTTTCAATGGTTGTTTTATAAGGTGTTTTCAGTTGAAGAAGAGAATATCTTTGACTCAGACTGATGCTATTTTCCCCAGGTGTGTTATTTCACAGTAATAAAGAGTTAAAAGAATGCTTTTTAAAAAGTATTAAGTTTTAAATTTTAAAAAGTATCGTGCAATGGTATAGACTTCTGTTTTTGAATGCTTTCCCTGAAGAATTTTTTGATTCCTCGTACTGGGAGTAAAATAAGATTTGTAGTTGCTTGATTTTTTAAAATTTTTAATTGCTTGTTTGTCAGCAGGTGTTGCCCTTTTTATCCTTTTGTAACATTATTGAATAATAAACAGTGTTGACTGGGGTCCTGCATCTGTTGACCCAGGAAATTTTGAAAGTTCTAGGGAAAGGTGATACTAGGGATTTGAGAAGTAATTCTGGTTTCAGAAAATTCAACAGTAAAGAAATATGTTTTTTCACGTCTCTGTCAAAAATGGATTAATCTTTGTCCTAAATCTCTCACTGAAGAAGTGGGCACAGGTCTTGTATAAAGGAAAATATTTTTAGTTAGTTTCAACTGCAGGTACATATAGACAAGAAGAGTAAAGGAAATAAGTTCTAAGAATTGAAATCTGAGATTTCTTGTATGAATGGATTTTAAGAAGAAAGAGATAATAAAGAAAGAAAATACTAGTGGTGCAACACAATATTAAGAAGTCATGAGAAGGGCCAGTTTTCTGTTTGATGTGTTTATATACCTTAGTATAATTAACACGATTATATAAACTGTAACTTTGTAGTAGATTATTTTCACATAGATGATCTTTGTCTATTCAGTGCACTGCCATTTCGAAAATGAACAAGCATGACCTTACAGATTTAATATGATAATTTATGAAAATCTATTGTAAGGCAAAATGAAACAACCTGAACAGTTCGAATAAGACACAGTTCTGATCATTCATGATGAATTAAAATGTGTATATAATTTTATAAAATTAGGAGAAAAGGATCAGCCAATTAAAAAAAAAGCTGAAATGATGTGTTCATATGCATGAAATCAAGTTTTCTTTCTATATCTTATTGCTTGTACTTATTAATTATGATAGATTGGAAATACATTAATAGTATTTGATCACCCTTTTGCTTGCAAGTGTGCCATCAAAAAGACCCGTGGATAGCTGTAATAATACTGATACATACAATTAAAATCCTAATTTTAAATAGAGCATGTCTTTAATAAGGGATTTCTCCTGTAACATGAACCTTTTAGGAACAATTATTGTAAATGTTAAGACTTATATTTATAATAAATATTTAGGGCTTATACAGTAAATATTTCAGGCTGCTATCTCTTCCAGATGTTTTTGGGAGTAGGATTGATAAGCTACTGCTAACATAGCTGTGTAGATTGGTTTGTGTAGATGATAATTTCCAAAGCATCATCAGCCCAGGGATCTGTTTCTGGCTCCTCCAGTCCTTCATTTACTTCAACACGTTTCTAGTAATGTTACTATCAACAGAAAGCAAATTCAGCCTACAACCCATGCAAAACCTGTACATAACAAGCTGCAGTTTCAGCAGAGAGATCACCATACTTTTTCCATCCTTTCACTATGTTAAGACAACCTTTAGTTTTCTTAATTTAAAATGTGCTACTTTTTCCAATCCTTTAATTCATTGTATGAATTGCTTTGAATTTATTGTTACCACTTGGTAACAAGGCAAATCCAGTCTCACTACTGTTAACAACAGACTGTTTACCTTTATGGTATCTTAAAATCCAAACCAGCACTGGCATTTTCATTGCCATATCAAATTTGAAGTTATTATTATTTCTGAATTCAGTTTACCCTATTGCGTTTCAAATTAAGACAGCAATTTTCTCTGCAAGGTATTGTGTAATGGAATAATGTGTTAGTTGTCAGCAGTGCAGAAAGGGCTGGTGTCATTAGAGATTTCTTAACCACTATATACCATATATAATAAACATACCATTGTTTTCTTTCAGCTACGGAATACAGAACTAAAGAGAAAATGCACTATGTTAATAAAAAAGAAGCAGAAAAAGCATCTTCATATTACTAGCTTTAAAACTGAAAAATTTAAAGTCTGTTTTTGTATAACATTTAGCTGTCTCAGTTGTGCTGCATATAATCTCTTTTCAGTCTGTAAAGAAGTCACCTTGGAGTATAAAAGCCAGAAGTTTGGAATAAAGAGATGGCTAATCCAGAGACTGTGGCTGGTGTAGGTAATTTTAATTTGTCCATGTATAGCTTCTGGGAAATCCGGCTTGCACATATTTATTACATCAACATGTTAGGGAATAAGTTAATTTCATTGGATACATTTACAGCTCTTTGAAATGAATGATGTGCAACGTTAGGTGGAGGATAATGTGGAAGCCAGGGTGCTCTATCTGCGTGAGGGTGGGGTGAGTCTGGATATAACCCACTTTTCCAATGGGTACAGTGTGTCTGATCACTGGAAATGAATTAGTATTGTGCAATGCTTTGAAGATCGAAATTAAATAAAAGTGCCAGTATTACATGTTGACAAACATGTAATATGTATACTTGTGTCAGATGGTTAATATACTTACCCAGCATTTGTTCATGGCAGAGGTAGCCTATCAATCAAGGAAGCATCTGGCGGTGATAATCCTAGATATTCATCATTTTGAGCTATTTCTTGAAAGCTTCATGTGAAAGTATCCAAAATTCTCACGTATTTCTGGAGGACCACGTAACGGTGTGCCATCTACTGGCAAAACAAGGGAAGTTGTTTTTGTATTCTACTGTTCACAGCTTTAGCTGGGATGCAAAAAATTAATCTGCAGTGTAAATTGGAGACTGAATGCAGCCGGGGGGGGCTGTCCAGGAACATGGTGTGGAGCTGGTAAGATTCCCCAGGGAGGCCTCAGTGTAATTAGGAAGGGCGGAGGTACAGGCAAGCCACAGTGATAGGAAAAGATTCTAACGGGAGACTCCACAGAAGTGGTTTCATGGAAGCCACAGCTGAAGGGAAGGGGTAATGTCACAAAGGCATACTGGGCAGATAAACATTTCAGATCATCTACACTTTTATCTAATTCACCCAGAAGACAGGAACCTTGATATCACTTCTAGTTGATATTCTACTGAAAGCTTAGCTTTAGAGACTGGAGACACTCTTGGTCTTTTTTTTTCCCCAGTGTTGAGGGAGTACTGAATAGCAAATATGCAGGAGACCTCCAGGAAAATACCTAGCTTTTCTTTAGGCTCAGGAGGCTTCAAGGAGTCTGTTACTCAGTGATACCACTGAGCCTGAGGGGATACAGTACACCAGCAGAGCTGACTGCTGATGTCTAAAGAGCTCAATCAGAGCTATTTGTCCTGTGTCAACACCTGATGGAAATGTTTTTTTATCTGAGTAATGCACCCTCATTTTTTTCAGCAGTGGTTGGTTTTCTAGATATACTGGGGTTTCATTGCTATGAGACAATTTAACCTGTCCCTTAGTCCAAACTGTGCAGTTGCAGCATCTGAACAGTCCTCCTGTAAAAGGATACAGTAAAGTGGGAGATTTCTTCTAATCATGCACCATGCTTCTCTAAAAGACTTTAGGTTTTGGGAACTGAACTCATTGAATCCCTTTATTCAGCCTCTGGATACCTCTGTTCCTGGTGGACACAACAAAACCAGTAGCTGCCATCTCCCAGGCATGTGAGAGCACTCTCATTTAAACATAGGTGGATTCAACAGCCCAGCGTGTACCCCTTACCGCCAACAAATTCTTCTCTAGATCAGTTTATTTCTTCTTGGAATTTGTTGTCTTTCAGCTTGAATCATTATGGCCCTCATTCATGGGATCTTTAGCACAATCTATTGGACAAAATATGACTTCTAATATTAATTTAGAATTTCCATAGTTATGTACACTGCTAAGGCACAATTCTTCGGTTTTAGTAGTTACAAAATAATGTGGAGATGCTAAATAGAAATAAATTTAGCAAACTGAATTCTGGGGCTATTTTTTCACCCCAAACCAGGGCGATTTTAGCTAAAAAGAGATCTTGCTGCAACGAGAGATTTGATAAGATTTATAACCTATTAAGCATTATGAGAAACTGACAAGTAGCTGAAAAAATTTCCAAAGTAATTATGAGGACTAGATGTAATCTGTGCTCTCTCTCACTCTCTTTTTCTCTTTTTATTATAAATAACCTTAATCCTCATCCAGGATTAAAATTTAGTGTATTTTTAGCAATGCAATGTCCTAGATAAAAGATACTTCCATCTATGCTTTTATATCTTTTATATCTTTTGCATTGTGGAGCATTTTGTGATTTTATTTAACAGATGGATGCTTCCATCTATGTATCTCCAGTGCTGCAATTAGTGAGGGTTTAGAATATTTTGTCATAAACGTATCTGAGGTACATGATTTCAATAAATATAAAATGTGAGTTTAAGGATAGGACAGTGTATGTCAAGGAAGCAAATCTATAGACAAGTTTATGTAATATTTTGTGTGGGGGGGTTTTATTATTATTCGATTAATACAGGGACCCATTTGAAACTCAGCCTTCCTATGGAGATAAATTAAATCCCTTTCCAGAACTGTGATTATAAAATGATATAAAATATCTGTTACTGGTTATTTAATTACCGGTAAGCGGTTTCTGCACAAAATGTGTTCTGCCTTCCTTAAGGAGCAGATAAAACCTAAGAATTTTTTTTAAATCCAGATTGAGATTTCCAAAGAACTGCATGTTATTTAGGCTGAAGTTTAATCATGTACTGTGCAATTTCAGTATTCCAGCTAAAACGACTGTCAACAACTGAAGAGAGGGCAGATGAAGGTCCATCCAGCAAACTGCTCTCAAGACCTTTGTCAGCCTGACAGCTTTACCCTTTAGGATTATTTGAATCAGTCCTTTTAGCTGTAGGAAAACCTGCTTTCCAAGCCAGTTTCAGGGACTGATCTCGCTGTCTTTGTGGTTGAGTTAATGAGACTACAGAGACGACTTCTTGCCAGTGTGAGTGCAATACAGCAGGAAAAGTAACATGTTGGAGTAGGGAATTAAATGGAGGAAGATGTCATCCACCTGCTTTTCCTATATTGTTTTGGGTTTTACCCCTATGCTTTCAGCACAGATGTAACCTTACCCTTGCGTAACTCTGAGTATCTTGTGTTGCAGGTTATATCCCTTTGCTCTGTATGCTTACATTTTCGTGGTCAACCAGCAAGTGTACTTAGCAGAACCTACTGTTCATATTAGAGGGGCTGTCCTCTTGGTCACTTCTGTGGACTATTAAAGAGGAGACTGGTAAGGTGTCCAAGAGAGATTTAAGTCAGTACATTTACCTGTCAGACTGGGCAGGAGTCAGTTTCAGATGAGAACCCCTACATTATATGCGACCTGTGTTTATGCTTTCATTATACTTACTGGAGGAGATCAGTGTGCCTCAGGGTGATTCAACTTGCTCTGAACTAAACTAAATCTGCTCTGAATCTTTCTCAAGTGTAGTGCCTGTTTGGGGAAGTAGAGCCCCTAGTCATCTAGTGTTGTATAAGGTACTGCAGAGTTTTACTGTAGCTTCCAGCAGCTACCTCAGAGGAAGGAGGCTGTCAGATTATTTTGGAAATGTTAGGGCATTGCAGGTAGAACTGAATGCCAGTGTTGAGGCAGTTGAATCCTACTACAGGATTTCATTAGTTACAGTAAGAAACCAGACAGCAGCACTGGCCTGTAGACACATTTAGAAACCTATATTTAGACTTAGCTCAAATGAAACTCTACACACTCATCTGAATCTTCTGTGCAATCCTACGCCTGTCCCCTACAGGCAACCTGACGATTTCTACAGCAGCAGATATTTTTTTTTAACCTTTTGTCTCCTACATAAATTGACCTTCTTCAGAGAGGGTATTTATGGTCTTATGCAGTCTGTAAATGTGTGGAAAGTTGTGAATATATTCTGCTATAGAGAGTTCAGTTTGGGTTTTTTTCCACATTAGAGACAAAAGCTGACAACAAAATGTTGTATGTTACTGAAAATTGCACTAACCCACAGTTCAATTTTAAATATTTTATTTAGGATATAAATTATTAGTGTTAGAAAATTCTTTTTCCATTTCCTGAGTGTAATTAATAAACCTAAGAAAATCAAAATCTTCTTTTAACTCTATGGCCATGCAATTAGACACTCAAACTCTTGTTGAAAATTTGCTATACACAAATCTTCAAGTAATGAGAATGGCATTGTTCAACTGACTACAAGTATTCAGCTTCAGAAAGACAGTAGTCAGGTAAGGGAAAAGTTTACTTAACTAGCTTAATCTAGGCTGGAATGTTTTAGCCTTCCTGAGGCTAAGATGACTGGAGAAAAAACAAGGTGGCCTGGTTTATTTGGGAGAAACTACTTGGTTTTGTAAAAAGAAGCTGACTGACAGATTTGGATACAAAAGACAGGTGCTGTAAGCCATGCAGGCTGTTTCTCCCAAGACAAAATTAAGGAGCAAGCCTAATGCTTTGAAGATTCAGGCAGGCTTAGCTAATTATGCATTTCTTGGAAACCATGCTCCTTCTATAATACCAGAGGTACATGCTATCAAAAGTTACTGTAGGAAAAGCTTTGTGGAGTCTCAACACCTGTTGCAAACAGTCAGGTACAGTTCTCTCCAGGCTGTCTGCCTGAATTCCCAAGTTTTCCATCGGGAAGAGAGCTGAAAGCTTGACAGATATGGGGCCAATGATAAGTAGAAATGCATGCTTCAGTAACTGTAATAACATGAAAAATAGCTTGTTTCCTAAGTCCCTTGATATGAAAGTTCATGATTGAGTTAAGTTTGATTAAGGAGACTTAAATCCATCCAAGCTGCATGTGAAATGCATCCAGGTATTGGTTTTCCTCCCATTGAAGACTATGGGGAGAGACTGTATGGGAAGCTGTAAATGGGCTCCCAGTGATTTGTAAAACCATTATGCAGTTTGTTTCACAAAGACAAGATTTACACCAGTCAGCTGTGTTTCTTCATTTTGAAGGCCTTTTAGAGAAGTTGCTGTGGTGGGTTGACCTTGACTGCCTGCTAGATGCCTCAGCAGGGCAGGGGGAGAGAATAAGATGGAAAAGTGCATGGAATGACATCAAAACAGGGAGTTGGTTCATCAGTTACCATCACAGGCAAAACAGACTCAACTTGGAGAAGATTGATGTAATTTATTGCCAACTAAAATAGAGTTGGATGGTGAGAAACAAAGACAAAACCTAAAACACCTCTCGCCTCCACCCTTCTTCCCAGGCTGAACTTCACTCCGCTGTTCTTGACTCCTCAGCCTCTTCCCGCCAAAAGGCACAGGGGAATGGGGGTTGAGGTTAGTTCATAACAGCTCCTCTCTGCTACTCCTTCCTTCCTCGTGCTGTTCTCCTGGTCCAGCTTGGAGTCCTCCATGGGCTGCAGTACTTCAGGAAAAAAAAAAAAATCCGTTCCCATGTGGGTTCTGTGGTAGCCGCGGTTCCTGTCAAGAAAACCTGCTCCAGCACAGCCTTCTCCACAGGCTGCAGGAGAATCTCTGCTCAGATGACTGGAGCACCTCCTTCCATCCTCCTGAGGGAACTGAGGTTGTTTCACCTGGAGAGGAGGAGGCTCAGGGGGGACATTACTGCTTTCCACAACTGCGTGAAGGGAGGTTCTAGGCAGAAGGGGGGAGGCCTCTTCTCCCAAGTAACAAGCAATGGGACAGGAGGGAATGGCCTCAAGTTACTCCGGGGGTGGTTTAGATTGGGTATTAAGAAATTTTTTCACGGAAAGGGTGGTCAAGCACTAGAACAGGCTGTCCAGGGAAGTGATGGAATTACCATCCCTGGAAGTGTTTTAAAAATGTGTGGATGTGGTGCTTAGGGACATGGTTTATTGATGGACTTGGCGGTTCTGGATTAATGGTTGGACTTGATGATCCTAAAGGTCTTTTCCAACCTAAATGGTTCTATGATTCTTTAATCTTGGTGCTCACAGTGCTGTTTCTCATACTTTTTTCCTCACTGCTTGTGTCATGGTTTTGCCCTTTATACACACTTTCCCCAAGGCCCCACCACTGGGGCTGCATCTCCCTGACAGCACTAATGCAACCTAAGGGAAGGCTGGCCTGTACGGTCCATCCTTTTTAGTCCTCATACTATTTTCTGTATTTTTTTTTTTTTTTTTTTAGCCACTTCTTTTTGTCACTCCATCTGTCCTGGGAGCAGATAGCCATGTTCTGCTTAGTTGCTTTCTTTCCTTTGACCATAAATAACTGTAGTTGCTGCTCTCTTCAGTGAACTGGCTGGATTTAATCTCTTGATTTGATGCACAAAACAATAGCTTGTTTTCAGCGTAAAGCATGTAGATTTTTGAAACTCTAATTTAGAAGGTTTTCCTTTGTCTTTATTTTCTCTTGTTTTTTAAATATAGAAGATCCTTTATACAGTCAGTGGTATGCAGGTTGTCAACATCCCTATTAACTTCCTTTCATTTTTCATTTTGTTCTCAATTTTGCTTATTTCTGATTACCTGAAAATTTGGAGACTGATTGATGGTAAGTGTTAAGGCAGTGTTGCTTACAGGCTTTATTTCCATTACAAGCTAATTTATAATTAAATATAATTTAATAGATAATAATGCTGCACTTAGCATCCCACTGTTACATTATACCTTGTGTAATAAATTAGAATCATAGAAAAGCAACTTTGTGTATGCCAAGTGGATGAAAAAGAGTTAAATAATGATCACAGAGCTGATTCTAAACTACCATCAACATAAAATGACTGTCTTTCTATTTTAGCCCCAGAAGGATCAGATTTGGGGTTTAACTGCTTTAACATTTGCTTTTAAAAGCCACTCTTTTTGAAGTGCTAAATTATGGCAAGAAGAGCTTCCTGATGTACAACACCTTATATTGCTTATAAGTTGGCTGTTTTCTCAAAACTTGCCTTGCATGTTGTGTCATCTACCCTCTCACTTGCTTAAGGCCTTCGATGTGTTTGACAGCAACCTGCATTTTGTATTCTGTTTTGGAGTTGTTCATAGGCAACGAAGAACTGTATTTTTTGGCCATATCTATGTCATAAATGTAGCTACCACGACGTTTATGAGATAAGAAAAATGACCTTTTCCTCCTTGCTTCTCTTCTTGGTTTTATTTTTCTGTCCTTTTAAGTATATAACCTGCCCAGCATATAGTTTAACTGTAATTACTTTTTCTTAGGAATTTATCTTACTGAATAGCTGGAAGGTATGTACTCTTGTAATCTTTTCTTTCCTTCTTTATGTCTGATAGCTTTCTGGATGGCTAACTTTAGCTGCCCAGTAATTTCCAATTTAAATGTCACATAGTATTGTATTAAACAAGTGCAAAGAACTTATGATTCCTGTGCTTCAAACATCAAAGAAAGAGAGCAGTGTTCAAGATTAATGTAGTATACAGAAACTTTTAGGCTTCTGTCTTGTAAACTCTTTGGGGTGCCTAACTATAGCAGATACTGTAAAAGTTTTTTAAAAAAAAAGTTCCTTGTGCTTGTACACTGGGTGACATGGCATAGTTTCAACAGCTCTTTCAAACAAAATGCTTACATCTCTTTATATAGTAATATTTCTTATGGAGGATAAGTAAACAACGTAGATTTAGAAACTGAAAAATCACTTCTGCTTTGATTTAATTTGAAAGGCAACCATTAAAATCATACAAAAACCTTGGTACTATAGTCTGACTTACGCAAAGTATGACATTCAGTGCAGATCTTAAACCTTTCATTTCTGTCACACAAATGCTTATAAGGGTAGAAATACTTTTATCACCAGTGCTCAGGGGAAAAAAAAACTTGTTTCTTGTACTGGTTGAGTGTTAAACTTCAGAATAGTTCTTGGTTCCTTAAAATAGGCAGGATAAAAAAAAAAAAAAGAAAAAAAAGAAGGATTTGCAAATGAAAGATTGCAATGCCACGTGATTATTACAAAAGCTGCTGGATATGCTTTGTTTCCATTTAGAGCTTTAGTGCCTCACATTCAATCTGCCACTGTTTTCTGCTGTGTACTAAGAGTCCCAGTAAGCTTATTTGTTAGGTGGTTTGTTGTAGTGCACGTCTGTGTGTGTAGGCTTGTTAATGTCTTATGCTGATTAAGACACATAAAGCTTGCCAAAAAGCATATTTCTTAAAAAAGAAAGATAACCCTGAATCCCCTAATGCCTTCTTTCATTTATGAAGAAAAAAACCCAAACCCAAAGAAAAAAGACCTAAACTGGGGAAAGGAAGTAGTTTCCTCTGAAGTAAGTTTTAATTGTCTGTGCATCATCTTTGTTCCAAATGCAATAGCCTCTGATATGTGATAAGACAACCCAATTTTGTTACTTTTCCAGCACACTTGTTTCCTCTTAATTCCTGATATTGGTCCTACTTTCTCCCTATTGCCTCTTTTTGAACCTTCCGACCTGTTTGTCCATGTCCTCTTGGACATTCATTCTTCTTGGCTACCTTATCCCACAATTCTTCCCTATTATCATGTATTCTTCTGTCTAGAGACAATAAAGAGCTGAAGTGGTTAAGAGAAAGTTATTAAAGTCAACAGGGCCAGAATAGTCTGACCTCCAGTGAACCAGTCGTGTTTAAGCTGGGATAAACCGCTGGTTTTAGTATAATCATCTAAAACTTACAGAGACAACCAGAGTAAAACAGTGCTAACATTAATATGTAGTCTACTGACCCGATTTCAATATAGAGTGAAAATTAATTATAAACTTAAGAGAAATACAGATGAATGATTAAACTCACATTATAGAAACAGATATTACTGAAATAGAATATTTTAGAAAGCCTATCATAAACCCCTGTTGGGTATGGATGAGGGTGGAATTGTCTGATTTGTCTGTAATGTCTGTTTTGTATTTAAATAACCAAACTTGATTTATTTGGCTGGGATGATTCTGGTGGCTATATTACATAATCTGAATTAAAAAAAAAAGTTCAAAGAAAGATGGATGCATGAGAACATGCGGGGATCAAATCAAAACTTTGACAAACAGTACTGTGCACAGAAAGATTATCAAATGGGTTGGTTAAAATGATATTTTCAGTTCAAAAGATGGTCAGGCTTTTTGGACCCAGCAAAAGGCTGATGTATCTGAAAGTTATCTTTTTTTCCAGATGGACCACGTGATCAGAAATACTCCTGCTTCCTGCAAACCCTGTGGTTGTATTTAGTGTTCAACTGCTTCAAATATGGCTGCATACTGAACATTAAATACAGCTAACATCTGTATGCAGGACAAGGGATCAAAGTTTAGGCAACAGTAGATGGATTCTACCAGCTCTGGAAGCTGTTTTGACGGGAAGGCTACCTTCTACCTAGCAAGGAATAAGAAATTTCTCTCTTTAGTTGCTGACGTGGTTCTCTTTCCTCTGTGTAAGGTACAAGTGCCTGGGGAGCTAGCATTTAAGAGTGTTCTAGCTGGCCATTAAATTTCTTCTAGCTCCTGATGCACACAGAAACCTGTGACATACAAAAGAGTTTCCTGTCTAAAAAGATCACTTGCTTCTGATGAACATGTGAGCATAAAAAGTCTTTGCCAATGCGTAAATGTGGACTGAGGGCTTATTGTCCCTATATTTGTACCACCCTGGAGTATGTGTCTATTTCTGATGATAAAGAGGCAGGGTATCCTTAACTGTTGCCTCTTCTCCCCATGCCCTTAAGTTATCACTGCACTGTATGCCTTTTATTTATTCAGGAAATACAAAGCCTCATTAGATATCTGTGAATATACAGGTAAGTGCAGAAGATCAGAATAATTGTCTCATCATCTAGCAAAGTTCTGATCTCGATTTTTGAACCTGTTTTTGTAACAGTATCTTCATTGGGTAATGAAATACCATTACTGTTTGAATTTCCCAACTGTAATGTTCTGCACTGCTTTACATCTTCTTACCTTATCGAAACTCTCCTCTTTCCCTGTGTGATCTGCCAGTGGTATTGTAAATTCAGGACAGTAAACTTCTGAAACTAATACTGGGGATGGTCTATGAATTGGCTGTCAACAGTGTGTTGTTTAGATCAGTTAAAAAAATTATAATATTCTTACGCTGGCATAGAACTCCTACTGCATTTTCCTGTCCTATTGCCCTTTTCCTTATCTTTTAAATATTCCATATTCAAACTCACAGTTGTTTATCCCTTTCTTAGTCACCCTGTAGCTGTTACTTTCCTAAAAATCTACACTTTCCCTTACCAAAAGTACATTGTTTTCCCCAGTTTTGTTTTGGTTTTTTTTAAATAAATCTTAGATATCCACTCAAACTTGTTGTAGAACACTGATACTTTCTCTTCCCCTTCCTCAAATCTTCCATCCCAGATTTACTGAGATTCCTTTGTGCTCGAGCTTGATAGCACAGATAGCACAGACTTAACCAACTTAGCCTCAGACTCTGCATCTGGAGCGAGAGGTGGGAGAATTAAAAGAAAGGACCGTGGACATCTCGGAAGGTAGGATCAACAAAGATGAAATTTAAAAAAAACCCAAAAGCCAAAGAACTTTGTCATCCTTTCAGTAGGGGAGTAACTGCAAATAAGATGTTGGCCCAACTCATATGGTCTATTGTGGTTTCTCAGGGTAGTTTGGTAGGTTTTTCAGAAGAGGAGGTCAGGTGGCTAATCTGTGTAAGGCAGCATGTTGCACAAAAAAGTGTATGTTTGTTTTAAAAATAGCTGTTATAAACATTTAAGAAGTTGCAGTGATGATATCAAAGTGGAAAGAATATACCTTCTGTAATTATAAGCATTCCATGCATTTACATGCACAGCAAAAAATTAGGCTTAAGTATTTCTAATTGTGTGAAGAAAGCTACAAATTTAAGGGTGAGTCTGGGATAGATTGTGAATTATGATTGTAGAACATAAGAATATAGAATATGTATAGGGCATAATCCTGCTTGGTGCTTCGTCAAAACCCTTACTGGGCAGTACTAACTGTTGTAAAATGCTCATTTATAAGTAGGTATCATATGATAATTAACATCCCCCAAGCATGGAAAATTCTGTCTAGCTGTATTTCCACCTTGGTGATTTTTTATTTTTTTTTTAATTCTGAAAACTAAATAATATGAAAATAATGTGCAGTCATGTAATATGAATTTTACTCTTTCACTGAGAATGTTTGCTCTTGCTTGCTTAAGAAAAGTTAAAACAAAAGGATCAGACTGGTAGAGGTTTGTGATGATTTCATTTATTTAAGCTTACATTTCCAGGTTTATCCAGATTGTGTTTAGTATTGGATCTGTATGTGATATACAAAACTATCTGTAATAATCAGAAACCATTTCACATCCTTGCTCTCAGTCTCAGAAGGACAGTGGCAAGGACACTGCCTGTCCCGGGCAGTGGTGGTGAGCCCAGGCTGTGTGCAGGCCTGCCCGGGTGCAGGAGGAAGAATACTTTTGGTGTCACACTATCCCTCACTGAATCACTTGCAAATTAATTTCACAGTCTGGTTGTAAGGCTCTGATAGCCTTATTCTAGACTTTGTGTGCACTTGGAGGTGTGGGAGCTCTAAGCAAAACTCAGCAGCCAGAACTTCCCAGCATAGGAGTTGGTGGGGAACAGGGAAATAAATTTGGAGCAAGCAGAGGGCTGAGAGTGGAAAGATGATCAGTCCAAGTGGTCAGAGAAGGCCTCTGTCAAGCTGCACAGCAAAGATCACTGCAATGAGATTATCCTGAAATATGTCAAAAATATGCTTGCTTTCCTCTCAGCCAGAGTGGGTTTTAGTGTTTGTTTGAATTGACAGATCTGAATGTGCCACATTCCCTTATGTTCCCTGGGCAGCTAGCTATGTCATCCCTAAAAATCTTTGTCTTAGCAAGACTGTCACTCAGCTGTACATTCAGCTCATTCCCACTGGGAATACTCCTGAACTGCCTTCTACCCTTATCTGCACAGCCCGTAATAATCCTCTTCTTCCTCACAGCCCTTGCACTTCTGCATTGTGTCTGCATGGTGCTGTTCTTGTCAGCTCCACTGTCTCTTCCTATGGATCCAAGCAGTTTCTGTCAGCTTTCCTCATCTCCTGTGTCTGTTGTTTTTCCCCCTGAATTGTCCCTGCAGATAGAGGTACCCAGTACAGAGCTTCTGGTGACCCTGTGCTCCTAGTGGCTTTCAAGGCCAGTATGTTCCTCTGTGTAATTCAACAGTGACATCTGTTCCAAAGGTTGAGAACCCCAAATATAGGATTTAGACAGACGACCTCTTTTGAATCTGGAGGGAACACCAACAGCTGTTAACACCTTACTTCAACAGAATATAGAGAGGCAATCTGAGAAATCTCTGGAGATGCATATATATGTATCTATCTGATAAATACAAGACAACTTGGTTCTCACTAAGTCATATTGGAAGCTTTCAAGCACACAGTCACTCCACCAGCATTTGGTGGAGGTAATCTTAAGCTTTCAGATAGTTAGGGAAGTAGCTATGTGTATGGACTGCTGTATGTTCCTGGAGGAAAATAGGTTGATATGCTGTGGGCTTTCCATAGTTCCTTGTTTGACTACAGTGCCTCACCAGCACAAAACTTTTCAGATTTGGTGTACTGTTTGCTTTAGAACAGAAACCTATGTAGATAGTGAGACAAAAAAAAAGAGGCAGACCTTCTAGCAGTGGAGTATTACAAGCATAGTAACACTTAATGTAGTTGAAGAAACATAGGGCCAAGATCTTTAAATTTTTCAGTGCTTTATCCCATACAGAATCACAGACTGGTTGAGTTTTTAAGTGTCCTCTGGAGATCCTCTAGTCCAAACCCTTGCTCAGACCAGGCCCAAGTAGATCACGTTGCCAGGGCTGTGTCCTGTTGGGTTTTGAATGTCTCCAAGGATGGAGAGTCCATAATACTGGTTTTATTTTTTTGTGTGTTTGAGAATACAAAATCAGAATTTAGTTCACGCCCGTCAAGTCCCCTGTGACCTCCATTGGTTGACTCGCTCACTCTTCCTTCCAAGACCTTTTTTTTTTTTCACTTCAAGAATTCAACTCTGCAGCTATAACTGAGTTTCCATTTTCACTAACCTTCTTTACAATTCTCTACAGCTACACATTTCCAATTTCTTTTGTTGTAAATTATTTTCCGTTCTATATCAAAAAAGAATCTCTTGCCTCTATACTACATTTGTTTGGACACAGTTTGTATAAAAGAGTATTTACATAAAAGAATAGTATGGAAACATAAATAATGGTGTTGTAGTGCAAGCTCCCACAGATATGATGTAAACATTCATGCACTATTAAAGACAGTTTTGTTCTGAGCATTTGCATATTTTTGCTTTAGTTTGTAAATATGTAAGTGGATAAATGGAGTGTAATGCTTCTGATGAGTTCTCTCTGTTTTTTGAATGACAACTAAAATTTTCTATCAGTCCTGACTGTAAGCTGTTTCATGCCATTTACATTATTTTGTTAGACTTCTTCATTTTAAAAAAAATATTTCTGTGTTCCATGTATATCTGTAACTATGGAAACTGTGAAGTGATTAAGAGGAGTACAGTTGATGCTTCTGTGGCTCATCAAGACAGCCAAATGTTCAAATAGTTAGAAAAAACTTTTTGTTGTTTTTAAGACGGTTAGAAGAATATACAGAAATTATCTATGAGGTAATGATTCCTAGTGTAGCTTAATGGTCTATGAAAAATGGAGACTGATGTTACAGTAAATGTGACTAGCAATTCATGGCTACTACATTATCAGAAATATATTAAAATATTGAAGGAAATTCAGGCAAGAGAAATAAAGTTGAAAAAGAAACTGATCTGTGAGGGAGTGAGACCAAAGCAGAGCTTTCTGAAGCTGTGATTGTTGCTGGGACTTAGAATTCTGCTGCCAAGGAAATAAAAATACTGAGAGTGGACAACACGGCTGAGGAAGGAGTGAGTGTAACAGTATGGAAAATGGATTTTGAATGGGGTAGTACAGGACCTGTGGAGGAGTCAAACCATTGGGATGTTTGGGATTGTTGAGTTTCAAAAAAAGTGATCTAAGCCTCATCATGATAACCTGTGGATAATACACCATAAACTTTTCTTGAGGGTTTGCATTTTTTCTGGGAAAAAAACTAATATTCTCAAGCCATCAGGCCAAATCATATCTTTCAAATCAAAATCAGGCCAAACAATGCTTTCTGAGTGTAAGTGCTCTTTCAACTAGCACTAGATCTGGCTCTCTGAGCTCACCTGCAAATCAATTCTGTGCACACCTGTCTGCAATGAGAGGTGTGTCTGAAGCCTCCCACAGCTTAAGTATCAGGGGAGAAGCTCTCAGATGAGCTTGGAGAAAGTAAGCAGCTTGGTGGGGTGTGAGCTGGCTGTGAGGGTGCTTTGTCGCACATAGGTATATTCTAGGGCAGAACTTGGGTGGGTAAGTGATTGTATATATGTATCCAGCAATTTATGTATACAATAAAGGATCTCACTTGGTGTCTGTGCCTTCATGTGCCACATCTGAGTCTACATGATTCTTAACCAGGCAGGATGAAGTCTCTTGGATTTTTAACATCTCCTGTCTCCTGGTACAATAGTCTCTTCTGTCTCCCTCCAAATAGTAAGTTTGTAAATTTTGATCATTTTAGTTAGAAGTAGGCCTAAAACCAGAGCTGCAAGGAAGTTTGGGTGCAAGGTTTCAAAGTTTGTGCAAGCTATAGTCCTACTTTAGAAGGTCACAACTGTAACTATGACAATGCAATTTTCATAGTATGTTTTTAGTGGTGTGTATTAATTAATTTGAGTAGTAGATTTAAAAAGAAGCTTGTGGGGGAGAATATTTCAAATTATTGTATGTAAATGTGCTGGTGTGGATTTTTGGACAAAAACTATGACTTTTCCCTAGTGATTTTGGTTTCTTCCTTAAACTCTAAAGGCATTGCCAGAGAAGGACATTGCAATAGTGAATGGCTGTGGCTGTTCTAGAGATATTATTTCATATGATGACTTTACAGTTGCCTGAATGCGTCACTTTCAACACTCAGTTTGCTGCAGGATTTTAATTTTTATGGAAGTTGTCGTGAGCTTTCCAAAAGATTGGCAGCTGTAACTGAGAGATTTTGGTAGCAGGGCGTGTGAAGAAAGTAAGTTGTTTTTTGTTTTATTTTTATCTTAAATGATTTGCAGCACTGTTGCTAACAGCAATGTCAACAAAACTGACACATAATACCCCTTTGATGTTAACTCCTTGAGTTGTTGCTCCACTGCACCTTTGCTGCATCTTTCTGTTGGCAGTTTGTAATTGTGGGTTTAGAAACTTAGGCCAGTAATAACATTAGAATCAATGTGTAAACTGTGTGTTCAGCTGCCTAAAAGTAGGCACCGATCCCATTTTTTGTGCCCTATGTTACATAGGACATGTACATATGGCTGGCAGAGGTGACAGCTCCTGTGGCAGCCAGGTGGGTTATGCTGACTTATCTCAATGGCAGTAACCTATGATGAGGCACAGGATTTAGTCTTATTGCACTGTATCCACTTGAAAGGGAATGGATTCTCTTTGGATGGAAACCTAAATACCTGCCATGCCTATAGTTGTTTCTGTGTAAATGGAAAAAATCTAAGCATCTTACTCTCATCCTTATTCATACACATAGGATCTGATTTGGAAAGTTAACATCTCAGTTAACTATGCAAGGCAAGCAGGAAAAGAGTATGAAGTGTGCTCCCTAGTGCAAGTGGAAAATTCTGTATGGCAGGCTTTTAAACATCCCTCCTGGATGCTCTCAGTCAAACGTAAATGGCACTGCAGATGTTAAGGTGACATGTAGTTCTGTGAGCTGTGGGGCCTCATTCCCCACGAACATGTCTTGCAATTGAATTGCTATGTAGATTCTGTGATGCCAGTAAAAGATTGCAGTAATGAAACATTTATAGGGTTTTTGTAGATCTGCCTATCTCATGAAACCTTTAAGAATATAATCCCTTGAAAACTTCCATGTCTGCACAAATTTTATTGCATTTGTCCAGTGGGTTAAAACATTTTTGGAGGGTGTGGGGAGAAAAGGGGGAAGAAAACAATCAGCTGTCAGCATCAACCTTGTTTTCTTGCCAAATGAGGATAAAAATATCAAGCTGAATGCCTAAGTTATGAAGAAAATCTGCTCTGCACAGGAATGGAAGAACAGAGAGTGCTAAAAGACTTTAATATCACAGTCCTGAAATGGCTGAGCCCCATATGTCTGAAAAGCATCAGTCTGGGCAAAGCAGTCCTCTCCCTGCTTGGAAGGGAGAATGGTAAAGAATTGCACTGTCCTTTTGAACCCTTCAGTCTAGAGGAGAGGCTTCAGAAAAAGCAGTACCTAGACTCCTAGGGTACTTCTTTACTAACAAATTAAGCTTAATCTGGGACTATTCCTAAGTGTTAAGAGTGTCTGTGCTAGTAACCTGACAGAAGGCTGCTTGGCACGCTCTTGGTCTTTGGCCCACTAGTGCTTTCTCATCAATTTGTGCTGGTGATTTGGGAGATGGGGTGCTCTGAGGTTCACTTCCAGAAGGCAATTTCTGTGCAGCCACCTTGCTTTGAAGTAGAACAGAGATCCTTGTATGGATGCAGGTTATTTCATGTCATTTGGCTTCAGTGCTCAAAAATGTTTCTGTGCAAGTTTAACGTACTAGAATTGGTGTCATTTCAAGATGAAGTTTAACAGGAGATGGCAAGACAGTACTGTAGAGAAAACATCCTCTTCCCCCCATTTGCCTCTGTTCCTAGCCACATGATTTACTACACGTCATACCCTTCCATGAGAAAAATAGATGTGACAAAAAAATGAAACTGACTTAAAACTACAGATAAATTTCTACAGTGGTTTTAAATACAAGTGGCTCCTGGGAGGGCCTGATAGGCAGGGAAGAGGTTGCGAGGGTGTATGTGGTATGGGGAAGCTGGGAACAAGGAAGGGAGGGGACAAACCCTGACAGGAAGAAAGAAGAGCAAGAGAGGTGGGAGGTGAAGAGACCTTCTCTTTTGGTGACCAGGAGCCATTGGATGAACTCAGCTGACTGTACAATTTTGAAAAAATACATTTAATCAAAGCTTGGATTCACAAGCACATTTTCATTAGAAAGGCAGAGTTGTTTACTTACTTAGATTTTGGAATACTGTAAGGATTCAAGTAGATTTTCAGATTCCTTTATTTATATTTTAATGGAGTGAAGCCATCATGACACTTTAGCTAGGGGTTTATTACAGAATTCATTTTGATATAGCAAAAGAGATAAATGCACTGCTGTATACTAATTTCATGGTTTGCTGCATGTTTTTACATTATCCCAGAAACATTAAGTGATATGTAGTCTAACTTAATTCTGTGAATGAATAGTTTTATAAGAGCAAATTGATGACACTCCTTCCCTCTGCCTTTCAAGAGATGACTTGAAGGATGGTGGCAGAGAAGAGGGTCTGCCTAATTAGATCTGTCTGAAATGACTAGTGTCTTCTAGAAGTGTGCAGAAGAAGGTGGCTAAAGGAACATTAACAAAAGCAATAAAATGAAAAGATCTTGTGTATACACCCTTCAGAAGGGAAATACTTAAGATAGCATAATGATTCAGTAAGGAATAGCTTGTGACCTGCTATATGAGCAAACCGGTTACCTGATTTGCTGGACAGAGATGAAGCAGGATGCATGGGAGTCAGCATAACTGTGAGTTTGCAATTTCTATGAAGCATCAAGGAGTGTGCTCCTTACGGAGCCTTCTCAGAATCTGGGCTTGGGTGAAGGATTTGGGGAACTTGCTCTGACCTCAGTCTGAGTTTTGCCTGGCATGTATCACATAAATTTGGTATTAAAGTTTGTGCCCTTCCTAATATAACTTTAGCTTCCAGTGCATGTTTGGAAGCCTCCAAAGTAAAATTTGAAAAAAGGCCTTTTTTTTTTATTATTATCATTATTTGTTCTAAAATGCAGTTTTGAAATATGTAATCATGAAGCAGTATTTTTATTTTTGTAAATGAAAATGCTCTTTTTCTCTGCGTTATAGTTGTATATATTATTTACTATGGGCTCTTTCAAGTTGGAATTTCATGTTGTGTTAGTACAGGAATACTGTTTCTACTCATTGTGGATCACATTCAACAGTACCTGTAAGAGTAAGTTTGAGGACTATTTTTTCTGTGAATGAAATACTCTGTATTCTACATGAAGGCAAGCATGGGATCCTTCTAGCATGTTTTCACGCAGCCTGTAAAGTTTCCACACGAATCTGTGAGGGAACTGTTGACCCACCTCTGCTGAGTCCTGTATGTGCCACTTTGTCTTTGTTATGTAGCAGTAAAGCCCAGAACCCTTTGCTATGCTGTGAAAATGCACATTTTTACAGAGCCATGCATATGAACCCTTTGAATGAGGAGCACCCCTTTACTTGTTCTCTTTAATAGCTTCATGTGCGGGTATGCATTGACCTATGTAAGGATGCAATAAACCAGAAACAAAGCCAACAGCAAAAACCAGGCTGTGGATGTCTTGAATGACTCACTGTAGCACTGCATCAGAGCTCACCATCCAGGAAAGAGTAAACAGAAACTATTTTTGAAGATACAGAGTAAAATTGTCTAACACTTCATTTTACTGATGCATCACGTGGAGGTCCAGAAGCCACATTAGAGAACTGTAATCCTTCATCAGAGCATTTGTTTGGTTGCCTAACATCTGTGGATTGTTAAGATAAGTTATTACACAGACCTGCTTTAGTTTAGATTAGTTTGGACCATATCCCAGTATATTCAATCAGGATATAATTCCTGCATGCTGCTAAACTGCTTGCTCCACATACTTCTCTAAAAATGTTTTTCAATACACAGTTTTGTCATGGAAACTCTTATGTCACCTCAAGTTTTGTTTAATTTTTTTTTCCTCTTAAAGAAAAGTTTTTATTTTTCCTTTTGGACCGAATATATCTCAGAGCAAACATAGCATCTGTTAAGTGCTGAAGAGATTCCTTAACAGGGATGGTAGTGTAGCTTCTATGTGAGTATAATGCAGATTTCCTACGTGTATAATCTGTGGTGACTGGTATGTATTGTGTCCAAACTGCAGTGTCTAAAGACAGCTGTAAGAAAGTGAGTTTGTATTTACATGTCTAGTATTTCTTTTTTCTATATTCTGTATTTTTCTGTGTCTATTTGTGCATTAGCTATTCCTGTTTGTTTGGCTCTCATAATATTTTGCATAAAATGAATTACAATATCAGTGGTGATTATGGAAATTGATGGAAATTTCTTCGAGTTTATTACATACTTTATACATATCTTAAATGATCAAATACATTGAATTGTAAATGAAGTCTGCTGCCATCTTTACACATTTAAATGTTCTTACATGCATACACACATATGTAATTTAATTACAATATTTAATTTTACTTTAGTATTTATCCTTCCTTTAAACGAACTTTAGTTGATTTTTTTTTATTAACACTTTTTTCAACTTTTCCTGTAAAATGATAACATACAGGCAACAACAATTTTCATTAATGACTTTGTTTTATAGCATTGACATAGGTTTTATACACAGACTCATGTGCATGCACACTCTTGCTGTACAATGAGCTAACAATTGTGTCAGAGTCTATAAAGACATTTTAAAATGTAGGGGGTTTATCATTTTAAGTCTTGCTGTTTTTTTAAATACCTGTAATAATAATACCAGGTAGACTAAAAATCTATTACATTAGAATAGATAATTTGATAAACTGAATCTCTGTTTTGTGAGGTATACTAGATGAAGGAAATAAGACATTTTGGAATCAAGGGATTTCTTTATTAAAGGACTAGCATTTATTTTGTTGAAGTTGCTATTCCTATTATCCTACTGAGGCTTATCTCTTTTTGTTATAATACATGTTTGTGCTACTGTTGGAAAAACTGTAGCTTTTGATTAAGGTTTTTTTTTTAGTTAATTAATTTTTAATAGGCATTTATTATCCTTCTTGAGTAGAAGAAATATAACAGTCATCTTTTGATAAAGGAACAATCCAGATACAGGGAAAAGAGTTGGATGTCATCATAGTGTGGTTTGGTCAAACAGTGCAGAAATGGTATTGGAAGTTCTGATATAGTCTTCAGACCTAAACAGATAGTCTGTTCTAGGGTGTTTTAACTAAATCTTAAGTATGTTAAAAATGTAAAATGCCTAAAATTTTCATCATGCCATGTGAGCCATGCACCTCCTCACAAGGCCAGAGAATAAGAGAGCTCAGTACCAGAGCTTTGTCCTGTTGCAGTTTCTCCCCTGAAAGTGGTTGTTTTTTCTGTTCCATTTAATTTTCTGTTGTATAATTTTGCGATGGTTGCAGCATGCCTGTGTTTACACAAAATAATTTAGGCATATTTTTCATTCCAAGTTTTGTCATCCTTCTTACCCTTTTTACAATTTTACCCATTCTTTTACTTCTTCCTGTGTTAAATGAAAAGATTTTCTTTCACATTTTCCTTATTAGCTGTCAGCTTTGTTTCTTCTCATCTCTATTTTTATTTCTGACAGAATTCCTACCTCTTGTGTATTCTTCATGCATTTTACCTTTTTTTTGTTTATCTGCCTCAAAGCTCCTTCTGTCTTTGTCTCATTTTTCTCTGAAATATTCACACACCAGAGTCCCGATTAACCTTCAGTTTTTCTCTGGTGATTTACTCCTGTACCTAAGACTGTCTTGTACTGTATACACACTTGAAAGATAGAGTCTTGCTTTACTGTATGTGCTCCTGTTTATCTGTGTATCTGAAATTACCAAAAAAAAAAAAAAAAAAAAAAAAAAGAAGCCTAAGAAGCACTGTTTATGTACACAGCTTAATTGTGATTGCCAGGGAAACACCTTTAATTTCTTTAAGTATTATTTTCAGCTGTAACTCACAGATGGTAAATAATAATTTCCAAGTAGTACAAAATATCGTACTTTTGCATTCTTTTCATTGGCGCATTTAGTTCTCTATTAGTAGGTTTCTTTAGGTCTTACCTTACATCTCTGGTAAGTAGTTGTTGCGAATGTAGCTAAACCTGTGCACAGTAAATGCTGAATTTATTTGCTGGATAATGTTTAGTTATTTTACGTGAGAAAAATTAATCAAAGGGAAATACCATGTTAATTTTTTGTGGCAGCAGAGGTTGGGGGTTAGCTGGGCAGGACTCTGCCACCCAAGATACAAGTTCCATTTAGAGTCTGGTAGGCTTGTACTGACAGTGATCCACAGCAACGAAAACAACCCAAGCCACCCCCATAACTGCATCAACACCAGCAACAAGTGTGGGCCATGTTGGTGTTTGTTCAGAAGAAAGCTAGGGCTGGGCTGATGGGGGATTGCTACAGGTAGGACTGGCATATGTGGACAGTACGTTTCGGAGAAGCTCGCATAGCATGTGCCTGTAGGATGCTTGGCTGTAGCCAATGCAGTCAGCGCTTGGAGGAGCATGTTCTGGGTCCTGTCATGAGCACCAACCTCGCCAGTTTAAGGGCAAGCGAGGGATCATACCTGCTCTGTGATAGTGAGCATGCATTTCAGGGTCTGAGGGGTAGCTGCACTGACTCTTCTTGTTGTCTTCAACTAGGTTATGTGGGTATGCAATTTATGTCGAAAACAACAAGAAATCCTAACGAAATCTGGAGCGTGGTTTTTTGGAAGTGGACCACAGCCCTCACCCAGCCAGGATGGAGCACTGAGTGATACGGCAACTGGTGGAAGCTCAGATGCACCGAGAGAAAAGAAAGCAAGACTTCAAGAACGATCGAGATCACAGACTCCTTTAAGTACAGCAGCTGCCTCATCACAGGAAATCTCTTCTTCCAGTGTGCAGTCTGACCATAGGAAAGGAGCAGAAGTATCGCAGCTGGCTATGGGCCTGGACCAAAAGCAAGTTTCATCAAGGTCTAGAAGTGAACCTCCAAGGGAGAGGTAATGCTTTCTGTCTTGACGGAGCCTCACAGTTATAAATGCTAGTTCAGTAATATTGCACAAGCCTGTCAGCTGGGCCTTGTGTGTGTCTAGAACCATGTAAAAACAAAGAGTAAGATGATTTGATGACTGGAGAAGGATAACCATCAAATACATTGTCTGATTCGGTCTGTGAAACAGAAATGAAGAAAAAAAGATAATTTTATTTTGGGGATATTTTTATGTACTTCAGTGCACTTTGGTGTTCACTTTAAATACAGAATTGTAGGTTACTTTTAAATTTAAAATTTGGCAGGTATTTTAAAGTGATAAAACAAAGAGCAAGCCTTTAACTTGATGAAATAATGTACTAGAAGTTAAAAAAACCCACATCCCACCCCAAACAAACAACAACCCCACCCTGTGTAGTTCTTTCAGATATCCTTATGTGTTGTCTTTTTGTTAATGATATTTCCTCTTTTGTGATTAAAAATAATACAATTAAAAGAGCTTATTTACACCTGCAAAGTCAACATTCATGAAGAACAGAAATAGTACCATCTTGAATTCAGAGCAAGTTGTATGCAAGAACAGAGCCAACCAGAAGGAAACTGTTATATTTTAAGTGAGTAAATAAGTAAATTACTGAGCTGCGTTCACTGTGATGAACAGGTTGAGTAGCAGCAAATCAAGAGGTTGTTCAAGATAATGAACAGTGGCTAGTAACTTACTGTGTGGGTGAAGTCTGTCTGGGTTTCCCTGTACCAAAACTCAGGTTGGTGTTATTAATATTTATGATGTAAACAAACACATGGTGTTCTCCCCTAATTCTGCTGACTTTTTTTCCCTAACACTGGGAAGGCCCCCAGAGCAGTCGTCACTCAGATGAAGGACACTTCTAGGAAAGCAAAATGCTTTCCATTTCTGCTTTGCTGCCCAAAAGTGAGATGGCTGTATTAATTATAGAATATTAATGTTCTCAACTTGTCATTGAGACTTTCAAATGAAGTCCAAGATTTCTGAATGGAGAGCATCTATGGTAAGCTCAGGTTCCATTTATTTTTCAAAAACTCAGGAGGAATAGGAGATGGAAAAAAGGAGGCAGGAGCTTAACTTGGATCATATCCAAATTGGCCTGTCCTCTTGGATGCATCTGTGATATGTAATGTGAAGATGTATCAGTTGTGGAAGGGAAGATTCAGTGCCACAAAACAAAGCCCTAGTGACTTTGTCCTAGTGCAGGTTCATCTCGAATGCAGTGTATAGCTGTGTTCAGCCTTCTTCAAAATCGATGGATTCATATGTGAACGAGTAAACAAAAGGTCAACTGGAATGATGAGAGAAATAAAAATATCTACTATAAAGGGCCTTTATGATTCTTCAGCTTGCTTATTCTTCCAAAGCAGAAGATGAAAGAGGAGAGAGAGAGAATAATTTTCACACAGCTTCATTATTCATTGTTCTGTACTTTGGCTGTGTAGTGAAATTAATGAAATTTTAAATCTTCTTTTATTACTAGAGAAAGGAATGTCATTCATTTTTCTCAAGGAATCAATTTGTTTTTCTTTGTATACTTATGAAATGGGCACTTCTTTTTAGACTTTTAGTACAATAAAGCAAACTAGGTCAAATATTATTGTTTCTGGATATATTCTCTTTTGCATTTTTTTATATCCATATTACTTCTTTCTGTAATGTTACTGTGGGAATATACTCCATTTGGTGGTGTTTATGTGTCAGGGTGCTTGAAGAGAATTAGAAGGTTAGTCTGTAACCCTCATGACTGCTGCCAGAAAAATTACATACTCCAATACTGTCATAGTGCTGCAGTTGCTACAAAGACAACTTTGAGTTTTCCTACTTACATGGGTAAATTCTTTTTTATCTGCATTTATCCAATTTAATATTCTTTGTGATTTTATTAATTATTTGGGACCATCCATAATTTATGTTTTTGTGGGCTCTGGAAGTTGTTTGCTATTGGAAAATAAAAGTATTGCTGGAAGGATTAATAGATGTAATTCATGTTAATGGATCCACTACCTTTCTGTGTGTTTTGCTGTAGCTTATCCTGGTTTAGAGTCTATTGATGGTAGCACTGTACACAAGCATTTTTATCTTGCATACAGTTCTTCAAATTATTGCACTCCTTTTCATTGTAGAAAGAAGACAATATTGGTTTCAGACCAGAATGGCAAAGGTATAAAGAGTGAGCGTAAGCGTGTGCCAAAATCCTCACTTCAAAAAGAAGGACCAACAGATGACCGGGAGCGAAAAGAACGGCATGAAGGTAGAAGGCTGGAGAAAGGCAAGTCACAGGACTACCCAGACTTGCAAGAGAAACTTGAGGAAGGCAAAGTGCCTGATGATGAAAAACAAAGGAAAGAAGATGAATATCATACCCGTTACAGGAGTGACCCCAATTTGGCAAGATATCCTGTAAAACCGCATCCTGAGGAACAGCAGATGCGCATGCATGCAAAAGTTTCTAAAGCACGGCACGAGAGAAGACACAGTGATGTAGCTTTGCCACATACAGAAATGGAGGAAGCGGAGGTACCTGAGAATAAATTAGGAAAACGCTCACAATTACAGGGAACTCAGGACAGAAAATCTCTTGTGGAAACTCAGAGGTCGTACTCTATAGACAGAACAGGTGATGTAAGAATTTCTGTTTCTAAACAATTAACTAATCATAGCCCACCAACTCCCAGGCATAGTCCAGTTCCTATAGAGCACGTAGAATACAAGAACCACGATTCTTTTAAAAAACAGAGCCGCCTTGATCCTAGCTCTGCTATTCTCATGCGAAAAGCAAAGCGGGAGAAAATGGAGACCATGCTAAGGAATGATTCCCTTAGCTCTGACCAGTCGGAATCAGTGCGGCCATCCCCTCCAAAGCCTCATAGAGCAAAAAGAGGCGGAAAGAAAAGGCAGATGTCAGTTAGTAGCTCAGAGGAAGAAGGGGCATCAACACCAGAATATACTAGCTGTGAAGATGTGGAGATAGAAAGTGAAAGTGTCAGTGAAAAAGGTAAGGACCTTTATGTATATTATGCACATGGCCATGGTTTGGGGAAAAAATATATCTGTATTTTTCTCTCTCTTTTGCCTCTTTTTTAAACATACACTTTTGGTTTTACTCTTACCTTTTTTCTTTCCCAACTGAAAAGTGTCTTGTACCTGTTTACATTTGGTTTGCAATGTTTCCTTTTGCATTCTTAGATGAGGTGGTTACAGGTAGCATCAGCTGGTGCCTTTATTTCTCATTCTTTTCCCTCTTTCACCTAGAACTGACAGAATTTAGTTTATTCTCTCGATGATGTCTGTATTCCCTTGGTCATTGCTTCATCCTTTTGTCTGTATCCAGAATAATTTTCTGTGAATGAATTCAAATGGAAAGTGAGTTATGTAACAATCTGAGAAGACTATTGTAAAGCATCATAATCTTACTGACGCCTCAGTTTTGAGGCATGCAAAATTTTCCTACATTTAATAAAATGCCAAGGATCTGCCAGAATTCATTGTTAACAAGGACAGCATACAGGGCAAGGGGAGTGTTATATAGGAAAGAAATGAGAATTGCCTAACTTGTTGTTGAGACGAATTTGCTCCCAAGCTTACAAGTATGTTTAAAGTCTGTTACTTCAGTTTGTCCTCTTCTGTTGATGGTAACACTCAGCAGTAAAGCATAAGTGGAGTACAAAGCCTTTCTACCAGCTGAAGAAGTTAAACAAAGTCATGAATGGTGAACGTTTGTATCGTCAGAAAAGACTGTGGTAGAGCCTACTAACTCTCTTATGACCTGTATTTGTCTTTAAGTGACACTACAGTGAGCTGAAGGCTTTTTATGTCTCTGGAATTAGCGTTTAGCTCTGTAGTTTAATTATCTATGTTTGTAACTTGGAAATTTGCTGCTGGTGTTCATACTCAAAATGCCAACAGCTTGTCTGCATTTTCTTTTAGTTCCTGGCACTGTTTCCTGACATGCCTTTCGGTTCATGTATGCTAACTTGTCTGTGTCTTTATCTGATGTTGTGGCCTCCTGACATCCCCTAAAGCTCCAGGTATAAATGTAAAAAGAGACATTTCTCTTCTATTCCATCTGAATAACTGGTTTTTTTAACTGTCTAAGCATTAAGTTTCCATTTAAATACGGAAGCTTTCTTTGCTGCTCATTTTTAAGGAGGAATGATGATCATGCCCCTGAAATTTTCATCCAGATTCTGCTTAGACAAAAAAAACCATAACTTTTTTGACTGTCAGGGTTGTCAAACACTGGAAAATATCTCTCAGAGGTGTACAGTCTCTGTCATCGAAGATTCTCAAATCCCAAATGGAAAAGCCCCATAGCAATTTGCTGTAGCTGACCCTGCTTTTGAGAAAGGAGATTTGATCTAGGGACCTACAGAGGTCCCTTCCAGTCTCAACTGTGCTGTCTTTCTAAGAGAGCACATCTCTTTCCCTTATACTGTGGCAATGTTTTATGCTGACATCTGGATTTGTGTAGTTTTCCCTGATTTCCTCTGTTGGTAGTAGTGGTCTGCAATGTAAAATTTCCTTTCCATCTTTGTTTTTTGCTTTCATTTGTGTGCATCAGTTTGAGGTTTCTTATGAAGTAGAAAGGATTTCTCATATTCAGTGAGGTGTATCATTATAAATTGGAAGGTCTTTGATGTAAAAGTCAAGTCCAGGCTGAAAGTCATTGATACTGATATCAATATGTTGACATAGTTTGCTCTGTAATGATCCTTTGTAAGTAAATCCGTTCGATGGTTGCTTTCAGGCTCGACACTAATCTCAGCTTTTGACCAGTCTCCCATTGTATTGTTAAACCATGAAGGGTTGGACTTCTTTCCTTCAGTGTTATGAATCCCAGAGGATTTCAAATGTCACTAAATGCTCATGTTCTTAATAATTGAATCAAGTTCTTGGTTACCTCTGAGATACATGTTTAGGCACCTCCCCCTTTAGGCAGTGGATGCCATGGTCTGTATCATACCAGTGTGCTATGTCACTGTATTTGAATAAAAATTATAAATAGGAGTATGTTAGGGACCTGTCTGACCGCTGCCAACTCAATACTTGGTTGATATCGTTGAGCATTCCTTGAGACCTTATCTCTACTGGTCAGTAAGCTAGCACCATGTTATTAATCAGAATATATATACGTGTGTATATATTATATGTATATGGGGTTATGGAATACATTAATTACAGAAATATATTTATTAATTTAATAGCTCTGAGGTGTAGCTGTTAATGTTTTATTTTGCCTGATCTTGATATGACTTTTACAGTCTTTGTCATGGGAAAAGAAGTGGAGAGCATTTGAAGCTGGGGGTGGAGTACAGAAAAATAGCTAGGAAATGTGAATACAAATGAGAAAGCAGAAGCATTTTTGTAGTAAAGTAACCAGTTATTTTTAGAATTAAATTTTCATCAGTACTTAAAAAAAATCTACAGTATTTCTTAAGAATAAATGGAAAGGTAGGAAATTATATTACCTAAGAAAATCTTTTAGAAATCCTTCAGTATTTTAAAAGAAAAAATGCCATAATAAAGGGATGTAGTGTTACAAAATTGATGCAAATAATTTTAAAATGCCTGTAACTGAGGGCAGAATACAATTCTTAACTATTTAACAGCATTTTTACAAATGGAATTTCACCCACCATTGCTTCAGTGCTTTGCTTGTAATTTGGGTGAGATACTGGACAGGTCTCTAGTTATAGCACTTTAGTTTATAAGTCCAGGAGGGTCTGGAATCCATCCTGTCTTATCTAAATATCAGCTCAGCCATATATCTGATGCCAAAGCAATGTAAATGGAGCTAGAAAGACAGAGTTATCGCAAATAAAATTTTTAACTTTGAAAAGCCTATCCAAGAAAAAACAAGATCTTAAAATTAATGTTCACATTTGGTGAGTGCCAATATAAAGCACAGCAACTAAGTAAAGATGTACTGTTTTCAATTCTATATTGAACAACTAAAATAAAAGTTTTCTATGGAAAACAGCTTACAAAGATTTTTAAAAGAAAATGATGCCACACAGAAGTGTAAGGTATAGGCAGAGTGGATAAGGCTGTATTAAAAATCAATAGGCAAAAATAACATACAAAGTAGATGCTGTGCAAAAGTTACTTTTTAACTTTTCCATTTCCTAGAAATGTTGTTCAGGATTGCATTACCCTATCTTCTGAGTACAAACAACATTCTAAAAGTTATATTCTTCAATACAACGGAAGCTAGTTTCAGTATTACATCCCCTGCTATTTACTGTAACCATTTAATATGCATTTCTTCAAAATTATTACTAAAATAATTTGCAAGCACTAGAGATACTTTCTTTCCAAAAAATAAATGTCTTTTGCAATCCACTGGGATTTTGCCTCTTTGGCAGAGGACCAAAAGATTTACGTCAAGTTGTTTCTATGTTGGAGTAAATCTAGAGAAAGAGCTGTTTAGCGATGTCCAAAAAAGTAATCTCAAATTTCTTTTTATAAAACATCTGCACCCTCTACAGGACACTTTTACTGATTGTTGATAACTTTTTCATGCTATTATTAACACACGTGACAGGACTCCTTCTTCTGAAATCAGTAATAGTTGAACATTAAGTGGACCGGGTTCCTAGTGACTAATGCTGTCCTGGCAAGGCAAAAGAGTCCTCTTGGAAGGCATAAATTGCATTCATACTTGCTTCAAAGACTTGCAAGAATAACATAAACCAGACTATTACAAATGAAATCCATACCTAATTTTAAAACTGGGAACAGCTTCTGCCTACTGCTATCCCATGAAGAACGCAAACTAAATTTGGAGTAAGCTTGAGAAAAAATATTTTCTTAAAAGTTTTAAACCAAGAATTTGTTTAGAACTAGTAGATTTGTGTCCTTACAAGGTTGAATGTAACTTCTTTTATCCCGTGACAGATACAATAGATATTCTAGACTTCTGTCATGCAGTCTTTGAAACGGGAAGATAAAACAATGTTGGAAATTGGAACAATGTGAGGAGGTACTGAAAGCTGCTCATGTACTTTTATGTAAATAGATGTGCTAATGGTTTTACATTTTGCATACTCATTGTTTCTATTTGCCTATACGTGTATTTTGTTCACATCGTTCAGGCTTGAAAATATGCCTGATACTTGCATATTGTCAGCAAAATGGTAAAAAGTGAAGTAAACCACACTTTGTATACTTGCTAATGGATTTAACTGGGAGTAAGGAGAGCATGATGGAGTTGGAGCCTTGTTTGAAAAAAACCCACCTTCTGAGATCACATTCTGGTTTCTTTCAGTGAAGATGTGTTTCATTCATAATGCCTTTCTTACAGTACTGGGAAGAACAGTGACTCCATTTAATTTCATTTCATTCTTATAGCATTACCCTTCTGGTTAGAGAGTGTTAGGGGCAGGGATCTTGTTGGGATCTTGGTCTGTGCACGCTTGTGAGGCAGGGGGCTTGTGACCAGGGGGAGAGGGCTTGGAGGTCAGAAGGAGAAATGGATGCTGTGGTTTGCAGGAAATGTGTTGGTGCTGGCTCAGCTCCAGGAGGAGAAGATCAGACCCCTTCGTCCTCTGGTGTTTTGAGTGCTGCTTTGGGTGCTCGTGCTTTTGGGTGCTTCTGTGGGAAGGAGAACATAAGTTAAATCCCCGTCCCAGTCATTTCTTCCAGGTGCTGTAATATTGCTGGCAAGGAAGGTAACTTGTGAGCTAAGAGAGAAACCACACGCGTGCAGAAGGGTGTATAAATGGACCTAAATAAAACATCAAGAAAAGGCTACAGAGAAGAGAAGGCTGGTTTTAAATGTTTTTAGCTAAACTTTTTCACTGAGGTATTTTTCAAATCTGGAGTGTAGTCAAATCAAGTTGTACTGTAACATCTACTAGCATATTTTAACATCTGTTCATATGGAGAGCTGGGCATGGAGTTTTAAAAACAGCTGAATTTGTTTAAAAATGTGTCTGAGCTTTAACTTTTACACTATTTAGCGTAAAATAAAATACCCTTGCTAGATTATAAAAAATTAGTTCCAATTTATCTTGTATTCCTTGTGCAGTAATTTAGATCTATATCTGAATCGGATTTTAATGGAAATATAATATAAAATGACTGCTTTCAGAATTCAGGTCAGCGCTAACACTATTCAGTGCTATCAATATTAAGTGCTTTTGAGTAACTGAAGTGATTTACAGTGCTTATGGAGCTGTAAACAAGTGCTTGTTAAATTACTGTTGGGCAGTAAGAAGTGTGTTTTGTGTATATGGAATTATGTGAAGTATATGCATGCATATGCAAATGAAAGAAGCTGAACATGAGTGGGGAAAAAAGTCATACTGTTGACAAGAATTCCAACACTTCACTGAGATACGTAACTATATAAATGGGGATGTCATGAAAGATATATAGCTGAATTCTCCTTTAAACTCCTAATAAAGCCCTCTCTCCAGTTTAAGGTGGTTGTGAATGCGCTGGAGAGACTTTGCAGAAGAGCAGTGAGACTGAGGTATATAAAACATGATATATAAGGAAAGGTGGCATCAATTGGGGTTGAAGAGTCTAGAAAAGACAGAAAGAAGGGAAAAAAAAAAAAACCTCTTCAAAAACACCCCAAAAGGGCAGGGAAGCAAGTTTGGGCTTCAAATGGGAAAGAAGAAGCTGGAGAGGGAAAGAGATTGACTGAGTACTTCTCTCTTCCCCTTGAGGGTTAAGTTACTGCTAGGGATGTTGAAGCTTCAGAATCCATGTCAAGTATGAGGACAGATAAGCAAAGTTAAGGATAATTGTAATCATAATTTCTTACTCAGTTGAAATAGAGGATTCCTGGAAAGAAAAATTAATTTCTTCATTGGCTGCACTGAATTTGCTCAATGTTAGAAATTCTACTGCTGTTCCTCTGGCAGGCTCTGCCCAAGGTGGGCAAACATGGGGCTAAATCCGCAGTATTCCTGACACTAGCTTAATCTTTTTTGTCACCCTTTAAGTAATGATATTTGATAGCCATTTGCAGTACAAATTTATCTAATAATCTGATTTTTGAAAAGGAAAAAAGTACATTTTGATTTACCAAGAGACATGGAGAAAAAGGTTGTCACAAACTGTTAAATCTTGAGTCCTTTCTTTCATCTCTGACAGTTGGCAAGGCATTATGTTTCACTGCTGTTAACATGCTCTGTCTTCTGTGTTGCTTGTTTGTTCACATGTTCATTATTTTATTGGTTGTTCATTGTCACTTACCTTTCTCCTGTACATCTAGTTCATAAAATAGCAACAAATTTTTCCTAACGGTAAATTGCCCAGTAGGAAGACGAGCATTGTCATTACAAAGAGGGGGATAGTAAAGCAGGGAGGAATTAGGATCATATGTTCAAAAAGACTTAATACCTGGCAAGCAGGTTGGCTTTAATTTCAGGAGCTGTGAGAGTGTTTGGACCTGCAGAGAAACTCCAGACTTCTTTAGGTTTCTCCATGGAAGACCAATTCTCAAGAACATTGAGCAGTCAGGTGTTTTCCATACAGAAACCACTGGATGTAGCAGGCGTGAGAAAAGCAGTGAGAGCTTCAGGTCATGGAGCACTTTTTAAGGGTCCAAGAGGGAGCTGAAAGGTTTTAAAAAAACTTGCCCAGATTTTAGTTGCTGAGCACTTTCCAAAACGCAGCTACACAGTGGAGTTCAGACTAGCTAGCCTGAAACGTGGCATGCATGGCATTATGACTAGAAGATGACCCTTTCCCCTACCACATCCTACTACTGAGTGTCTTGCACATGCGTGTATTTTTTGTAGATCATAAAAGTTATATGAGCCGCTACTCAGGATTTACTCAGGCATTATGACTAGAAGATGACCCTTTCCCCTACCACATCCTACTACTGAGTATTTTGCATATGCATGTATTTTTTGTATATCATAAAAGTTATATGAGCTGCTACTCAGGATTTCCTCAGTCTTTTGATCTGAGAGCTAGAGGAAAACTGTGAAGCATGAAGCAAACTGTGTTTGGTAAAGCTGCATAATTGTGGATCATCTGTGCAGCATATTGAGGGATGAGTTCAGGTGGACTGGAATCCAAACCTTTGCTTTTTTCCAACTGTATGGGGAAGCTCCCCCCTTGCGGGTGAAAAATGAAAGCTTGTGAAAGAAAAAGGTTAATTATTGGCTTAATATAGAATAATACATACACTTTTATTAATTTTAGAGTTAATTTTAGTTAAATATAGAGCTAATTAGGAACAAACAAGCGTCTGATTCTGTTATTTTCTGAAAATGTTCATTCTCTTTCCTTTTGTTAGATACTTAGATTCAGTGTATTCATTCAGATCATCCTATTGAGTCCAAACTTAGGGATTATACAGTATGGTACTGAGTATTATTGCTTACTATTTTGTGTTAATATTTTTTTGCTACTTTTTTTTTTAATTGCTTATAATAATGCACTTAATTTCTGTAATACATAGGAACCGTTGCGGTTTCTTTCTTTCAGCGCAACTTTGAATAGATAGACTGGCCTGTTTGAGCTTCCTGAAATCAGTGTGCTGATAAATGGCCTCTAGGAAAAACCTGATTGTGTCAGAAAGAAGGTTAATAATTATGAAATGTCTGTATTTCCTTTAACTAATTTTGTATGGTTTCATCCTGTTCCTGTCCATTCTGAATGTCCCTCTGAACACTGTTTTCCCATCTTTGCTCATGTGTTTTGCATTGCTCGAACACTTCCTTCCTTCCTTCTTTGTCCTTCTGTACAACATAAAAACTTCAAAATCTGGGCCTTCCCACCTACACTTTGGAACCACTGATGTTAATCCTTTTCTCCACCCATGATAAAAAGCATAAGAGTTATGTTTTCAAATGTGCACATTTTATATAGTATTTTGGCTATATTTATTCTGTTAATAAATTAAAGAGCCATTCTTTGACATCTCTGGCCAAGTAACAAAACATGGTGCATTTCCATATGATGAAACTCTTGCATTCCTCAAGAGAAAGGCTGCATGGAAGCTGTCTATTAGGATTTATTCTTGGCCTGTCTCCTGCATAGAAATAAATGGGAGAATGCTAACTGACCCAGGGCACAACTGTTCCAGGGTTACTCTAGTGACAGAGCGAGAAAGACAATCCACTTGGCACTGTCTAATACACTGATAAAAATGTAGTCACTGTTTCTTGTTTGTCTGCCTTGCATTTAAATTGCAAGTTCAGTGAAGTCTGCGGTTTCTTTTTGTGTTTGTACAATGCCTGACCTAGTGGGATTTCAGTCCATGACTAAGACTCCGACCTACTTTGATGATAATAAAATAGTATGCTTATTTAATGCAAGGACATATTACTATTGGGTACCTTTTCCTTCAATTTGTCAGCATCCAGCAGAATTTCTAATTGCAGGTGCCAGAAGATGCTGGACAGTATTCTCTTGTGGTTAACTGCTGATTGCCTGCCACAAGGCCACAAGGGCTTAAACTGAGCCTAGATTCATGTTCTCACTACCTATTAATTTGCTGTTAATCAGCTAAATTACCTTTTTTTTTTTTTTTTTGTCTGCTTGCTTTTCCTATCAGGTAACGAAGTGATTCATATGTGTATACTGTTATTGCTTATAAAGGCATTGTGGAGCTATTTCTTTCATATAAAAAGACGAGATTCCCAGACCTTACAGCCTTTTTCAGCCTTTGGGATGTTTTGGTTTTTTGTTTTATTTTTTTTTTGATTTGTGGTGGGTTTTTTGTTGTTGCTTTTTTTAACGGTGTTTTTTTATTTGGGGGTTTTGTTTTTTGTTGTTGTTTTTTGGTTTTTTGACTGGTGGACCTACTGCTAAAGGATATGACAGCTTGATGGTTGTGTGCATGGAAACTTGCTGCTTTATTAATTTTTCATTAGTTACTGCTCCCCTTCCCCTCCCCCAGTTTTTAAGACCTTAATGTAAGGGTTCTTAGAACTGATCATGTTGCTCTTCTGGTCCAAGTAGAGGACTCTTCTATGGTTTTAGTTCAAAAGGAGACAGGAGTTTGTTTTGACATACCACTCAGGTTGAAGACACATAAGGACAGGGCAGAGTTTTACAGTGTTATTTTTAGTTTGATAGTTGTTTTTGTATTTTCTGTGTAAGTTTGTTGTGAGAACAGAGAGTCTGCAAGCAGGATATGCAAAGTGTAATATGCAACAGTGATTATTTGCTGGCTAACAGATGCAGTAGACAGCTAGGACCTACACGCTACTAGCCTAACTGTTAATGTTCACCGCCTCCCTCTACAGACACCCAACTGCTCTAAAATTTGAGAAGGAAAGTTGCGTTAGTTACTTTTTGAGTCCTCCAACACTTGAAATCTCTGCATGTGTACATGTTTAGCTTCTTTAAAATACTCTCTCATACATGAGTTCCTCAGCACATTCCCTTGACTGATGGCAGAAGTAGTATATGTAGAGCTTCTAACTGTTAAATAATTTCAACCTTGGAGGTATTTTGTAAGAGAGCCTTGGTCTCAGAAATACTGTGATGCTGCATGCATGCCTACAGCAATATTTTTTTAGACCCTCAGTATTAAATATTTTATTACACTTTCTTCCTAGCCATGAAACAACTTCTAATAGAACGTTTTATTTAGAATATTTTCTTTCCACATTTGCTTCCTGTCTGTAAACATGACCTTTTCTATTTTAGAAAAGCAAATATCAGCTTTCTTTCCTTTGTGACCTGTGGCTTTGCTGTACCTTATATGCAGATTAGAACAAGGCTAACTTGGTCTGTTGAGCAAGTTGAGAAGCGTGCAGGAGCAATGTGGCTCATCTGAACTTCCCAAATCTAAATAATGCCTTTGAAGGGAAGATGGGGTATTGGAACATTGGACTGGAAAGGTTGTTTGACAATGTCTATTGTATGCTTCACTTGGGCCACAGCTAGCATGGGATTATTTTGCAATTATAAGCACAGATCTATAAATAATTTAAGCATATGTTTTAACTTCCATTAAATAGAGGTTTTAGTTGCATATACGGTCCTATCTTAATATATCTATGGTGTTAGCTGTGGGAGCTAGGTGTAGTGGCAGTATAAGTAAAATGGTTATATCCCTTGGCTACTCTCAGTCATATGTATAATTTAAAACAAAATGTTTTCAGACATGTAACAAGGAGAAATGAAGCATATAATGCATCTGATTTTAATATCATAATCTGATTTTAACTCACAGGTATTTTATGATTTAATGGTATACATTGATTTTTAGAATTTAAAGTTCCAGGTTTTGAAACCTAGTCCTCAGTTTGGGAATTCTTTCCTCTGCAATAGGAGCTTCAATTCTAATTAGTTATTCTTAAAATGATTGTTGGAAAAATATTCTATTTAAAGCAACTTGGTCATGTTATTGTACCAGTTTTCTAAAGCATCTGAGATCTCAGTATTTTTTAGAATTGCTATGGAATAGCCTTGGACAGACTTGAGGGCACATGCTACTTTTTCTCTCTAAAAATCCGTGGTGCTCTAGATTAGTTTGAGTTGTCCTTTACAGAGTAGGAAGTCACTTTCTGAATCAGACCTGAGCTTTGAAATTTACTTTTGTAGGTAAGAATCAGAGTATATGTTTTAGTGGTTGGCTTGTTATTAATTTGTTTCTTTTACTGAAGATGTAAGATATTCTTTTCACTGGAAATGTTAACTCAAATATGAGTGTAACATTGTGTAAATTCAAATGAACAATTTCTAACTCTTTACCATTCTTATTAAAGTTTACTAACTAAACAGCATAAATAACCCAATAATTAATAATGTATAATATTTACCTACTTTTATGGACCTAACTATATTAAACTTCCATGAAATTTTATTTCATTTTTGGAGATTATTTTTATGTAATGTTATTAAAAGAGCTAGGTGCTAAGAATTTATTTTGCTGCGTTGCTCAGAGAAGAAGCCAGCACCATATGCGGCCCTTTTTAACATTAGGCCACGAGTTCTTAACCATTAAAACTGTGTTTAGTAAGCCACTAGATGGAGCAGTCAAATCTAACTTTGATCTATCACACTCTATGCAAGATAATTTCTCTCTTTGCAAAGGGAGAATCTGGAAATGCAGGCACACCTTCCTATTTGAAGTGGTAAATTAAAAACCTTTTTTTCAGATCTTATCTCTGTGTGTTTTTCTGAAGGCAGATTTACATTGTCCTGTAGGTTCAGTGTTGGAGGCAGTGTATGAAATGTATTCTGGATATGGAAATTACACTGACAAGTATAGCTGTTTGGAAGCAGTTAATTCATTACATGAGTTGAGTCCTATCCTCAGGAACAAGTAAACATTGCAAGAAAAAGGTACTTTTTTTTTTTTTCCTGAGAATTATGAGCCAAACTTTCAAAATTTTGGGAAGCTTTGATACGCATTTACAGATGACTATGTGTGTGCTTAAGAAATCTTGCTGATACTTTTGGTGAAGTTGCATATTATCTTCTTACTTATCCAAAGTGTATTTCCTTCCAACCTATTTTTTTCTGTGACATAATGTATAAAAACCACTTGTTTAATGAGAGCACACTGTGTTACCTGATTCAGGAATGCTGCAGTGAAGTAGGTTCAGGATCAGAAAGAAAAGATACAATAATGCATATGAGTGCTTTCATATTCTTTTTTTTTAATTGTAGTTTCACGATACTAGTAAGACAAGATTTTGGGGGGGGCATACAGGCTTTTGAATATATACATAGATGTTGGTATGAATTAGAATGCATCTGCGCTCTTAGAAGGCATGTGTGCGTTCCCATACATCTGTTGCATTAAATACTTCAGGAGTCATGATGTGTACTTGTAAGGCACCACCCCAGAGTGGTGTTAGAGGTAGTGAATAAAGCTACGTGTGAATATACAGTTCTGCAGATTTTTATTATATTCTTTCCTTTTGTGAAGTATTTGAAAGTCAGTCTTCTGCATTAAAGATTGTCAGCAGGTGTCACAGAAGAAATGTTGTTCTGAAGCAGCTGGATACAGTCCCTGCTCCCACATCTCAAGTGGGAATTGCAAAACCTGGCACCCAGCTCCTGTGAGTTTTGGGTAGGAGTGACAGGTTTGTAGAGCGGGTAGCTCATGCTGTGCAAAGCAGTGCTCTGCAGCTGACTTGCTTTAACCTCTGTGCAGTTTATTCATACAGTTCTCACCTGAACTGTGAGATGAGCAAAAAACCTCTGCTCAGGCAGTGAATACTAATCAGTGCCATGAACTGAGGGCTAGTGGACAGCCTTTTTTTTTTTCAACTCCCCAAAGTCCTGGGCCACTCAGAAGTATAATGCCAGTTCTTGTCTGTTGTGCTCCATAGCTCTGCTACAACAAGTTGGTGTAATTTTGCATCAAAACACATGGGATGCCAGCTATTTTGGTATTCTGTACAGGCTGAGATTTTATTTAAATATAGTATAAAAGTGACTTGCACTTACAGATTAAACTGAACCTCACAAAGGCAACTCATAAATACAAATATAAATAGATACAGATTCTCGGAACATTCTTGTGTTTGCTGTTACTGCCAATTTTTGTGTTACATGCTGAACCTTGTTAGCATACTCAGGTAGATTCAGTTATCTCCCGTGGGGAAGGTGTTGCAGATTAGTCAGTGGTGGAGTCATCACTGTCTTTAAGCAGACACTGTCTGTGGGATGGTAAAACTGTCCCTGGGAATGGGAACTGAACTGAACAGTTAAGAATAAACTTAGTTGTGCTGCTGTGGGCTCTTTTCCACAAAAATGTTGCTCTGAAATCAGTTATAGAAAAAGTTGACTAATCTGTTCCTGTTAGCCAGTTCTAAATCTCACTCTCAAGGAAGTCTTAGGGAATTACTATTTCTACAAGCCACTGAAAGGAGACACTTAAGATGATGTTAATTTTTGCCTATAAGCGGATTATCTTTTTTTTAATGAACATACCATTTACGTTTTGACTTCTCTTCAAATATTTCCTTTAAAATTCAAATCTGTCAGCACGCTTTCCCTTTAAGAAAAAAACAAGTTAAAACAACAAATAATATTAAGGTGCATTGTCAGGCATCAGTTATCTGTGCTATTGTGGATGTAATCTTACTTTGACCTAGAAAATTATGTAAGTAGTAGGAATAAATTTTCTGGCAATGCTTAAACAAACAACGTGGTCACCATTAAACCCTGTGTTTAGATGTGTGGGTTTTGCTTTTGTTTTTATTTTTGTTTGGATGTATATAACATTTTTAAAGTAATAGAAAATGCTATTTAACAGAGGTTCACCTTTTGAAATGGTCAGTAAGTATGGTACCGCTGCTTTAATTTCTAGGTTTAAAACTGAATTTTTTAGAATTAAAAGATCTGGGGGGAGTCTGACTTGCAGGAGGAGCTGGAAATTAAACCATGTCTACACAGGCTTAGGCAGTAAGGGAAAGGACAGAATGTGAATCAAGTTGTCAAATATGTCCTGAAATAGTGAAATAGAATGAACTGGTGACACACAGGTATTTATCATGCTTGTCTGTATAACCTTTCAATCATAGCCTTTCAATCATAGAACATGAATCAGTTCAGCGTATGCATTGTCTTTTGTTATGTTTTGTAATGGGGGGTGTGTGTGGTGTTTTGGAAGGAAAAAAATACTGTTGTAAGGAGTTTTGGTAAGGTGATGTGGCTGAATTAAATAAGAAACTGTAATGACATTGTCACTGCAGGTTGGATCTCCTATTTTTGCTGTAGCTCAGATTTGAAGATTATACTTTTTGCTTGGCTTCTCTTTTGGTGGGAAGACTCAGGTGCAGGTTAGATGCCTGTGGTCTCTTCCTACAGGTAGTAACATTGACTTGATTAGAGCAATTTAATTGTGTAAGTTCAATCCTGCACCTCAGCATGGCTATCAAAGCATGGCTGTCATACCACCACTTCATCCCAATTTACCCTCCAGTAGGCAAGAAAGAGACTTTGAATAATGGCCTTCCACGTCTGCCATGCTGTAGGGCAGGAGAGTTGGTAGATATTTGTCTCTATGGAAAACAACGTAGCAACTAGAAAGAATAGTTAAAAGTTGGGAACAAAAAGAATATTTTGATACAACTGGTCAGTAAATTGGAAAATCAGTGTCTGCTTATCAGTCACCATTTCACTGAAAGCATCTGGCTTTGGTTAGCAACTGAATGGTTGAGCAAATAATTTGAATTAGGGTTTGGTTAAGACCACCTTTGGCTCTTCAAAAGGCTATACAGCAGATCTTTTATAGATATTGTAAGTGAATTTGTTAAGTACTGCCCTTATCACAAATAAAAGTACTCCACAAAATCTCTTTTCATACAGAGGTCAATTCATCAACCTATGATGTTGGAGAAAGTCCAGAAGTCATATGTAAATCTGATAGTTCAGCACTGATGTTCTTTGTCTTGATGTCAGTAGATCTTCCTCAGCCAAAGCCAAGCATCAAAATGATCAACCTGAGAAGATGCTGGCTTTTTTAATAGTCTCAAGTAACTAAGATAAACAGCAAAATTACTGCATCATGAAGGTTGAATAGCAAAGATCTCAACCACTACATCTAAGGGATTTAAGGCCCAATGTAGGTTTTCTAGTGAGCACTCTTCTCGTCTCTTTCGAATTTCCCTGTCATTATCATCTTCCTCAGGTGAGTCAAGAGCAATCAAACCAATCAGGGGTAGACGATGGGGAAACAGAATATTGGTGGTAGCACAGTGCTAACCAATTGGCAATGGAACTTGGAAATGAAGGATACAGCAGCAGTAGGTAGTGGGATGGCTTCCAGTCTGCTGCAAAGTTGCAGGTAATGTTCTGTAAAGCTCCCCAAAAGAACTTTCAGGAAAATGTGATAGTCACTTGTCTGGGAAGTCAAGTGGAAGTCACACCATAGCCTGCTCCCAATGTGTGCATTTGCTTGTGTTTTTCAGACAGATGGCAAGTTACTTCACTTCTACTTTGAACTGATTAGCTGAGATCAAGTTTTGAACTAAAAGCTGTGGAATAATGACAGCATGACATTATTTATCCCAAGCTAAATAAAAGGCCAAACTTATTAGCTCCAGTGTGTCCCTCTGTTGGGGTGACTACATCATTTCTGCTTTCATGCTTTTGTTTGTTGCCAGCTGGCCAAGAATATAAACAGAATATGCACACCTGAATGGAAAGGAACAGTGATGAGCTCTAACAAGTTTGGGTGTTTGAGGGCAGACATCCCTTTTAGAAGCTATGTGTCTTTTTCACCACAGTTATCTCAGTTCTTAACCTCTGATTTTTCTCAGTAGCTGTAAGAAGTGACAGCTATGTCAAATCTGTTGAAAAGACCACTTGTGTATGTGTGGATGTATGTATTTGTATGCTTTTATATAGAAGTCTTTCTCTTGGAAGTGGTAAATGGTCAACAATTGTCTTTGCAATTATAACTATTTTGCCAAAGAATCTGAGAAGTACTTGGTCCTCTTCACTGGGCAATACTTTACTGCAGAGAAGATGCACTTATATTGCATGAGTGCACAGAGAACAGAAGTGTTTTAATTAGCCCAGTGTCACCCAGACTCTGCACTTAAGCCTCTCGGAAGCAAGTACGTTTTTTCTACTGGGTTTAGTTCTGGATGAATAGCTAAAAGCTACGTTGAAGTTTTCTATGTTCTTAGGAGAGCGTTCTGTGGTTTGGAGTGCTGCTTGCTGAGCAAAGGAAAGACTTGATTCCTCCCCGTAAGTCTTTGTTATGATACTTTTTTACGTATGTAACATTTCACCACCAGTTGAACTTCAGTCCTTCAACCATCACTTGAGTCAAGTGGTTGTGTCAGTTTTCCACCACCTTGTAGTTCACCAATCAACCCATACCTCTTCAACTCGGCTATAAGGATATTCTGAGAGACTTGGTTGAAAGCCTACAGTTATGTTAAACATCTGCTACTCTCCCCTTGTCTGCAGGTCCAGAAATCATATTGGTCAGGCATGTTTTGTCTTTGGTAAATCTATACTGATGGTTCCCAGTCACCTTCTTGGCCTTCATGTGCTCGAGACAGCGTTCTGGAAGTATTTGCTCTGTAACTTTCCCAGGGGCTCAGGTTAGCCTTCCCAGTCTGTAGTCTCCCAGGTCCTTTTTCTTGCCTTCCTTTAAGAGACATGTGGTGTTTGCCTTGTCCAGTCGCTGTGAATCTCCCACAATAACCAGGAATATGAAACAGTACAAAACACCACGTACAATACCTAATATTGTATTCAAGACTCCTGCAATTGTATCAGAATCTCTTCTCTGTTAGAACTTGGCTTGAGGTTTGGAGACCATAACACAGATAATTTCTGTTGTTTCTCTCATTTCCTAAGTTAAATTCTAACTTAAAGCATAGCTGTTTTCCCTTGAATTGCTCTTTCTGTGCTACTGTATTAATATTGGGACCATTCTCTGGCTTTCTTCTTTCAAAAAAAAAGTGTTGCAAAACTTTTAGTTTAGAGGCAAGCTCCATTTTCACCCAGCCATAAAACTGAGTAGTACGTTTAATGCTTGGACTTGGATGTCTTAAAACATGACAACTGGTGGGGTTGGATATCTTTGTGAGATTGTTCAATCTCATTCTTTTCTAATTATCTTAGAAAGTTTTATAAAATCAGGAGTATCATATATGGATTAAGATCTAGAAAAATTCTTAACAGGAAGATTATGAAGGAGCTAAAATATGATGGTGAAAATCTAAGTATCAGATGCTCAATGCAGTCTGCCTCAGAGAAGAGTGGCAGTAAAATAATTTGCACGGGTAAAAACATCCTGAGAGTACATAGGCAATGTTATACAAAGCAAAGGTTTAAAATGGGCTATAACTGAATTATGTATTTTTAGTAGGACAACAGGACGATAACCAGATTTCCAGTTAGTTTCCTATTGCCTTGCAACTATTAATGGATGTAAAAGGAAATAAACCAACTATCAGTATTAGCATTTGATTCTCAAACTGTCAGATGGGTCTTTGGGGCAGCCAGAAGAGCTCTGGAGCTTCTGGCCCTTTGGGGCTGGGAGGAATGAGAACTGCCCTTAGGGATATGCAGTGCACACTGCAGTTGGTGGCACTGTCCTTTCCTGCAAAATGCCCTTTCTGACCTGAGAGTGCTCATCTGTGGCTCCTCTTTTCCCTTACTTTTCAGCAAATACTTGCAGACACCTCCATCGTCTAAAGCTGAAGCTGTTAGACAGGGCTACATAGGCAGGGCTTGGACAGATCTCATGGCCAGGGAGAGCAGTGGGTAAAACTGGTGTTGAGGACTACCTGATGTGGGGATGGAGGAGCAGAGGTTGTGTGTATCTGTCATGCAGGGGAATGAGAGACAGTGAGAGTTTCAACAGCTTTGTGGGGCAGAAACAACCTTTCTAAATACATTTGGGAGAACAGTTTATTATTTTTTTTTTTTTTCACAAACACATGCATGCCATGGGAATGATAGGAACATTTAGATTTAACAGGGAGAAGTGCCAGGTCCTGCACTTGGGTCAAAACAACCCCATGCAATGCTGCAGGCTTGGGGAAAAGTAGCTGGAAAGGTGCCTGGGGGAAAAGAACCTGGGGGTGCTGGTCAACAAGTGCCTGAATATGAGTGTGCCCAGGTGGCCAAGTAGGCCAATGGCATCCTGGCTTGTACCAGAAACAGTGTGGCCAGCAGGACAAGGGAAGGGATTGTACTGGGCACTGGTGAGGCCGCACCTCGAATCCTGGGTTCAGGTTTGGGCCCCTCACTGCAAGAGGGACATTGAGGTGCTGGAGCGTGTCCAGAGAAGGGCAACGGAGCTGGTGAAGGGTCTGGAGCACAAGTGTTTTTAGGAGCAGCTGTGGGAACTGGGGTTGTTTAGTCTGGAGAGGAGTAGGCTCAGGGGAAGCCTTATTGTTCTCTACAACTACCTGAGAGGAGATGGTAGTGAGCTGGACGTTGGTCTCTTCTCCCAAGTAACAAGTAAAAGGACAAGAGGAAACAGCCCCAGTTTGTACTAGGGAAAGTTCAGGTTGGATATTGGGAATAATTTCTTCACAGAAAAGAACAGGCTGCCCAGGGAGGTGGTGGTATCACCATCCCTGGAGGCATTTAAATAATTGCATAGATGCAGTGCTTAGGGACATGGTTTAGTGATGGACTTGGCAGTCCTGGGTTAATGGTTGGACTTGATGATCTTAAAGGTCTTTTTCCAACCTGAATGATTCTGTGGTTTTATGATTCTATGATTTTAAAAAAGTTGGAAAACAGCCCCATATAGTCCAGTCTCACTTAAAGTTCTAAGGTTGTAGCAAATAAGTATTTTTCATCTGTTGAGTTGTGGCAAAATCCCTGCCTTGTTTGGTATATGCTGCAAGATGAGGTGAACGTTCAGGATCCACGTGAGGTGAAACGTGAAACAAAGCCCTCAACGCCAGCCCTAGTGGAATAGGAGAAGGTCCTTTAAGGAGTAGTGCAGAGCAGTCAGTGGGGGAATGGATGAGCTGTGGAAGTGCCGGGCACTTGGCATAGTCTCTCTTTTGTCCCTTTTGTGAGAAATGTTCTCCAGCTTTAGAAGAAAGCTGGGTGTATGTTTCCTCATCAGTAGATGTCAAGATGATCTCTTGGAGTATGTGAAGCCTGGACGTTGTCCTCCTCTAAAGAATCATCTAATGAGGACATGTCAGTGAAAAAAGCAGATGTAGACAGTTGTATTATGTTTCTGATAATACTGTGCTACTGGGGACACTGAAAGTCAGCAGTGGCTGGGGATGTCAGCCATGGCTTTTGCTGTTGACTGACAGGTGAGATAGTGTGTGAAAGGCAGCTTTCAGTACCTTGGTTTTGATCATGTGATCCAGAATTACAGGGAAACAACTTGATTAAAAGCATATTTTCATTATTACTAATAGGTCTATATATTATTAAAGGTGAAAGAACTGTAAGCTCTCATTAGCTTAATTATTTATATTTTATCCCTTATAATCTTCTCTTTGTTTACTTTGTTTTCTCACATTGAAGTTTCTAAACAGGTAGGTTTTTTGTATTTCTGAAGTCTGGCAGTATGTAGATATGCTGCAGAGGAATGTACATTTTTACAGAGGAAGACTGTCTCTGCCAAAGAAACAGTTTTATTGTTGTATGGCTTGGATATGACTAAATTAGATTATTTAGCAAATTTTATTATTTGTAATTCTCTAATCATCTGGCTTTCCCAAATATGCTGGTATACAGGTTCCACTTTTCTCTTTTATCTTGAATATGTAGTTTGAAATATAAATGTTATAGTCAGGTTTTTATTTGGTATATGTTTTTCTTATATAAAATTACATTTCCATGCACACATTGCTACATAAGAGAAGTATTAAATCATCCCATTAATTTGTAAAAAATGGTAATTTTTTTAAGGGCCATTGTGTTTTCAGTGGGCTAGAAGTAAATCTACAGCTTGGGAAGTTTTACATAACTTAAACCAGCCACATTTGCTTTACACGATTGCTTCATCTATGCAGTTCATTAAAACTTGTTTTGTGCACCACTGCTGACTATAAATAGTCCGTGTAGCAGTAGTATTGATTACTTGGGTACCTGAGCTTGTGTCTACTATTGGCTTTAAAGCACTTAGAAACTTCTTTCCTGCTCTATTCAAAGAGGAGGGAGCTTTTTTTCCCGTCTTGTTTCCTGAGGATTGTTAAATCTGGATTCCTAAAATCATTAACTCCTCCTTGAGACTGAAACTCCTTGTCGTTGCAGCAAGCATGTATGAACTAATGCAGTAATCGATGCTTGCACTACACTGCAGAGATTTGTTTTGATGACAAGAGCTCTTGTAGCCCTGTTTGGTGTCACCGGTGTTAAATTTTAGACACTGCAGAATAATTTGTCTTAGAATAAGGACGCAAAGACCTTAGGGACTTCTTTTATATCGTCTCCTTCACACTGGAGTGGATTTTTACTTCCATTACGGTTTTGCTACAGTTGCAGGCTGGAATTCAGCAACCTACTAGATGCCAGTTGTGCTTTTTTAACCATTCTCTTGCTGATGCTGCTATGTTTGCTGGGTTTCTTCAGTTTCTGCTCCATACGTTGCATTCAGGGACAGGTAAACAAGTGGCTATACAGTGCTGAGGTTTTAGATAATTTTCTTGTATTTTTTTAAATATATCTTTTTATAAACAGATTTCTTTAACTGATAGTTTGGGTGGAGACATTGTGTCCTCTGAATGTAAAATATTATTTGCAGCAAAAATTCAGCTAAAGCAGGGAATAAGGAACCATTTTGCTTGTAAGTTTATGTTTTAGTTATTTTTGTACTTGGAAAGCTCATGTGTCGAATATAATTTGATATTAGTGGTGCTATGTGGCATGAGTTTTTTTTTTTTTTTACAAATGTATTTTGAAAGCACACATCGAAATGTAAACGTGTTTTGGAAAAGTAATAATAGTATTCTGATTGCATTATGACTGTTTTGCAGTTTGGAGAAGTCATGGATAAAGAATTTAGAAATTTACTTCAGGAAACAAATAGTAATTCCTGTGTATTATTTCTCTTTGGCAGAAGACAACTTATGTATCCTTGATCCTCTGAATTGTGCTATTCTTAGTAGCTTTAACAAGTTTAGAATGGAATATGATTCTGTTACTTTTATTTTTTGCATATTATTTTGGGAGAAAAAAACATCAAATCCATGTACATAGAACAAAAATATGTTTGTTTAGTGTAATACAGTTATGGTTAAAAAATAATATAAGGGTTATAATAAATGTACAATTGTGGTTATTTTGTATGCTATCCCTGCATCATCATACTGATGCATTGCACTTTCTGAATCCGGGAAGGACATCAGCCCTCTTGTTGGCAGCAGGGGAATAATCTGTATTTGGAATAAGGTCCTCAGCTGTGACTAAAGGATCACAGGGGAAAGTGAGAGGAAGGACTAATGATTGCAAGTTCCTTGGGGATTATGTAGTGCGTTGGGAATAACAAAGATCTTTAAAATCTTACATTTAAGTAGTTGATAACACTGTCTATAAAAGTAATTTTTGAAAAGTATTTTTTGCACTAGAAGAATTAATCCTAAAGATTGTATGGTAGAATAAGTCATGTTTTATCCTCTCAAATATTATTGCAGCATTAGTTAATATTTGAAGAATTCCATGTGTGAAATTAATTTATTTTAGCAGAGCTTAGAAGGGAATAAGAGTATACTGAGGGCAGAATCTGGAGAGACACGTTGGAGAAAATGGTAGAGCAGCCATCAGAACAGAAATGGAACTGAGACAGCAGCAGGAATATCAGCAAAACAAGATGCAGCTAAGGTTGGGAAGAGACAATCGTCAGCCTTAGCTCTGCATGGAGTTTAATCAGAAGTTCTCTCCAGTCTATATTTAAGATCAAAACCTTGCGCTCTCTCTCCCATTTAGTAAGTTGTTTATAGCTACATAAAGAAGATAAAACCCCTGTTTCATCTTCACTGTGGTAGACAGCTGTAAACTGTCTTCCAGAAACCTCTTGCACATCTTGAAATACATAGATGAAGAAGGTGAAGTGGGGTTGGGATTGAGAAGTATGTATCTGTGGCACCCTGCGTTGCAGAGATTCAAGGCTGTGCTATGGGCACTGGCATACAGCAGCACATCTCCAGCCTTTGGAATAACATGGAGTTGGGAAAACTGAAAGATCACAGTAGCCCCACTTCCCCTGTTCCAGTTATGGTCTCTCTTGAGAGCATTTTGTCTTTTTTATATAATAGACAGTAGCGTTATAAAGCACTATTAAACCAGACCATCTGTATATTTCTGGACATTAAATTTAACTCATCTCTCCCCCATAACTACACTTTAAGTTAAGCTAAATATTCCTTATATTTATTATATTTCTTATAATAACTCTGAAAGTTGAACTGTGTGCTGCAAGGAGAGAACCTGAGAGACTGAGCTGCCATCAAGGTCACTGTCCTGTCAGGGTGTTGGTTAGGTGCAAAGGTGCCCAGAAGACAAACCATGATGCAGAGTAAATCAAAACCAAAAAGCAATAAAACCTGAAGTTTTCCACCAGTCTGACCTGTGGAGGTATTTCATAGCAAGTAGTAGCCAAGGCACCTGAGTCTGGCCTTTGGCCAATATGGTTAACTCCTCAAGTGCAAGGGTAATGGTTTCCAGACAGCAGCCGGGCTTGTACGCTGTCCTCTCCCGTTACCACTGTGACAGATTATGTCCAACTCATAGTCTTCTTCACAGCTAGCCCGTAACTGGTTGGCTTCCTTTCCCTGTTTCTACAGTTGTTTACCCTGATCTGAGTGTGGAGCCATATCCTTGTCCACTTTGAACTGGCTCCTCCAGTTCATTTTTTCTGTTTGTTGGGTTAGCTTTGAAGTCCAGTCATGGTCTCCTGTTGCTAGCGATTCCTTTCTCCTCAGAGTTAAGTCACCAACAAATCTGTTTCTGTTTTATTATCTAGAACGGTAATGTGTGTGTTGACTATTTCTATATCCCAGACAAACATGGCAGACCCTGCTTAATGAATACTTTGGGTTTTTTTATTACCAGTTTTAGGTGTTCAGAATATGCCTTTCTAAATAGCTTTTCACCTTATGCTAGTTTTATTTAGACACTTTTTCTAGTGTGACTAATATGACATGCTCATAAACAAAACTCCTGCTCAGCTGAAGATATTTAACGTCTGCTGTTTGTTACCTATCTTACTGCAGTGGTCAGTTAATTTATTATTGACACTTCAGTTTCGTGAAGGTGGTTTGTTTTGACTAGCCAGCAGGACTAGGAAAGTGACTGATCCCCTGTACTCGGCACTGGTGAGGCTGCACCTTGAATCCTGGGTTCAGGTTTGGGCTCCTCACTGCAAGAGGGACATTGAGGTGCTGGAGCGTGTCCAGAGAAGGGCAGCGAAGGTGGTGAAGGGTCTGGAGCACAAGTCTTCTGAGGAGCGGCTGAGGAAACGGGGATTGCTTAGCCTGGAGAAAGGAGGCTCAGGGGAGACCTTGTTGCTTGCTCCCTACAGTTATTGCTCTCTACAACTACCTGAGAGGAGGTGGGAGCGAGGTGGGTGTTGGTCTGTTCTCCCAGGTAACAAGTAAAAGGACAAGAGGAAACAGCGTCAGTTTGTACTAGGGAAAGTTTCGATTGGGTATTAGGGAAAATTTCTTCACTGAAAGCATTGGAACAGGCTGCCCAGGGAAATGGTTAAGTCACCATCCCTGGAAGTATTTAAAAGATATATGAGTGGCACTTCAGGACATGGTGTAGTGATAGACTTGAAAGTACTAGGTTAATGGTTGGACTGGATGATCTTAAAGGCTTTTTCCAACCTAAGCAATCCTATGATTCTATAGTTTCTAGCTTTCTTCCCTTCCCCTCTCCTTTAATAATATGTGCTATGTTTGCCCTTTCCCAGCTTTGTGGAACTTCATCCATCACTAATTCTCAAGGAGAAATTGTTCCTGTCAATGAGGGAGCTTGAGATAGGTCTGTAAGTACTCCAGGATGAAGTGAATTACACTAGTGTTTCCTGTATGTAGATAGTCTGCTCTGGCATAACATCTGATTTTTATGCTACAGACATTGTTAATTTGTTGCTATGAGTTTTACTTGAGTCTATTTTTAGGAGGACTTATTCAGAAAACCAAAAAGCTTAGCTGCCTTAGTATCATTTGCTGATAGAGCCACGTGACTCACTTTTTCAATAATGTTCTAGAATGGCAAGTACTTGGTACTAGACATTACGTACTAGGGTCTAAATAATTGCAGAATGATCTCAATTGTTTTTGCATACTTTGCTGATTGTGTTACATTTTGTGTGTTTCTAAGTTACTCATAGGCATAGATTCTTTCTAGAAAATGAAACATTTATTACTTAGTTGGTCAGTCTTTGACTGCTCTTCTCCTTCATCTGGTTATTGGGCTGGTTCTGCTTCTGATGTTAGTTTTATTTCTTCAAATGCTTCCATGATTGGTAAACTCCTTTTGTTGTCATGGCTGCTTCCTTTTTTCTCTAAGGTTGGAGTGTTTTGGGTTTGGTTTGGTTTTGGTGGTTGGGTGGTGTTTTTTGGGTGGGTTTTTTGTGTTGTTTTTTGTTAGTTTTTTTTTTATAAAAAAAAAGGTTTTGGTTTTTTCTTCTGCTTAGCTTTCTTCTCTTTTTAAAGATCACAATGTTTATTCACTTTCACATCCTTACCTATGTCCTCTCTATTGTTGGGAAGCAAAGATCCTTTACTACTTGCTTTACTAGTGTGATCTCTCACTATGTGCTCCAAGGATTCTTCCTGCAGTATTGCCCTCTGAACCGGAGAAACAAAAGCCTTTACAACCTTTCATTATCTTCAAATGCAGCACAATGGATGATTCTGATGAATGCTCATTAAAAAAAACAACCCTCCCCAGTCTTATCTTCCTAATTTGGTGCTCTGGAGTAGATTCCTATTGTGGTACTGCTGAAGTGCTTTTCTTTATAATCATGATCCAGAGGATTTAGTGTGCTCCATTTCCTTCTGCAGTCCTGAAGCTCAGGACAAGCAAGAGCTGTTCTCTTTTCTCCTGAGTTTTTCCTTTTTTTTTTTTTTTTTGTAATATTTGAGATTAATTATCTCCACCAGTTTTCAAGAAAATGAAATCATAACGTTGATTATGAAATACAATCTTGTTATTTCTCAAGTGACTTGTGCAGGTCTGCATGACTCTGTGTGTGTATGTCAGACAATCAACAGAAAGGCTCAGTGTCTTTCTCCCTTCCCGTCGGATAACAAGAATCCTTGCTCCCCAGTGCTGTTGTTTCTATCAGCATGTTTATAAACACTGTGTATTACTTTCTATATCTGAGCAGAAATGCCTTTCTTCTTTCCCCACAATAGGAGAAAATATATATTCAAATAAAGCTCTCTGGGCACAGCGCATTTTGGTCACCTTATTTGCAGCAGGTGCTACCAGGGCACTGATACCTCAGTGGGCATTTTATCTGTGGGACTTCCAAGGTGTGGGCAGCTGTATCTCAGCCTTACACTTTTTTCTGGTTTGCTTATCTTTCATAAAATTCCTATCTACTGACAATGTAGAAACACTCTCGGATTTGAGGAGAATTTATTTTCAGCTTTGATTTTGAATTATAATTTGTTTATAAATCAGTCTTTAATAAATATTAAGATAAAAATATTCAACTGAATCTTTTTTTGAAAAAATTGTCAGGAGGAAAATACCAAAAGAGACCCAAAAATACCACCTTCTTTTGCAATTAACATCTACTGAATCGGTTTTAAATTTCGCAGGGAAAAAAGCCAACAAACCAAACCCGAACTCAAAAAAACCCAACACACACAGCAGCTTTCTTAAAATACCTTCTCCCACCTGTCTGTAAAAGGCAATCAAACCAAACAAAAAAACCTAAACAATAAATGCAGGAAAGAAAAAATATGTTGGTCTGAAGAACAGCATGACATACTTGAAATGCTTGGAATTCCTTCAGAACTGCAGAAAAGTTATTAAGCGATGGTCAGGCTTTTAGTGTACAGGATAGCTATGTTTCCATGTGTCCAAAATTACAAGCCCATGTGACTTTTTAAGATAACTTGCTATACATTTTGAGGATCTCATTGCATGCTGAACAAAAGTATTTTCAAGAAAAAGCTATGTTAGGCAAAGTTAAAATTGTGTTAATTATATGAAACAGGAACTGAAATCAAACTGTTAACACAAGTTATTGTCAGTATTGAATGGGAATTAAAGAGCAATAATAAATTTATTCAAAGAAACTGAATTTCAAAAAAGACCTCATCCATCCATCTACAGAATTAGTTTTCGCTTGAGAGTAATCAAAGTCAGGAAAATCAGCAACTGGAGCTACTCCTGTGAATAAAATTTTTCTTTAGATATCACAATATCAAAAAACTATTAAAATGTTTGCCTGTTGATTTGAAGTTCTTGGTAATGCTAATCACTTTTTCTGGTATCCTCAAGAAAATATTTTTAATAAAGCTTTTAAAGGAACTTTTCAAATTAATGGAGTTTATTATTTGGTTAGTATTTGACATCTCTAAGTCTCTCCAATTTCTTTAGCACTCAAAACACTTTTTGAAGACCTTCTAGAACATGCTTATGAGGGCCATCCCTTTGTGAATCATATATATTCTTGGACTCACATGCTTACAATAAGACTTACACACCTCAGAATAACTTTTTAGAAAGTCTCTGATATACGAATAAGCATCTAGCTGGAAAGGGTTGATGAACTCTTCAACATACTCAGTGTCTGAGTGAAGGAATTAATAATGTTGGCTCAGGGAGTCTCATGAGCAGAATCCCTAGAGATTCAGGAAACTTAGAACAGCTTCCTTGTTATGTTCCTTGTGTCAGTATTAAAAGTTTTAGAAACGGCATGAATCCTCAGTTTATTACTTGACTGGATAGGTTGTGATTTTTGGCTTCAAGCCTCCGTCGACAAGATTAGTAATCTTTGCTTTCAGTAATTCATAAAGACTTCTAACAACACTGAGACAACTCAGGTAGGAAGTCCACTTTGTGAAACGTATAAATGGGCCCATTAGTTTTTGTGTTGGAAAGTCTTTTGCAAGTATACCTTTTGAGAAAGCTTCCTGAGCCATCAGTGAACACGAGTGCAATGCTTTCTTATAAAAGAGTGTATGTGTAAACTGTACTACTAAGGAAAAAAAAAAAAACCACAATCCGTGAAATGAAATAAAAAGTCTTAGCTAAAGAGGTATCTGAATAAATTCATGAACTTGCTATATTTTACGCAGTCCACAGAAAATTCACCTTGCACCCAGATAAAAAGAATATATTGGAAAAAAATTTAGGAATCAGCCATGGACAAATCATTCCCTTTCAACATCAAAAATGGTGAATTTGCAAACTCTTGTAATTAAACAACTTTGCAATGATAACTAAGGGAGAAGTCAAATGCATTTTCCCTTTCACTTGGTTTATTTTAATATTAGTATCCTTAACAATCAAAATAGTATTATTTCATGAGTTCGGTACTTCCTGACCTAATTATTTCTGGATTTCTTGTTTGCAAATATCAATTAGATTTGCAGCCTGTGCTGTGCTCACAATTAAACTACCACTTTAAAAAAGACTTTTAAAATATGGAGGTTGTTTCAAAATAAACTTCCAAAGTGTTCAGTTTGTGCGAGAAAAAGTATGAAATGTCCTTCTAAACAACAAAGTAAGGAATAAACATTTATTTTCAGTGTGTGCTAGATAAGCCCAAGTTGTTAGTTATTAGACCTGAAAGTGTATTGCTTGGTAATGCACCATAGACCCTTTTCCAGTGCTTTTATGTTACTCAGAAATTAAATTAAGATATAGAAAAATTTTGTGTGTTATCATTATGCTAAAATGCCATTGAATTGAGGGAACGATCTGAGAGGCTGGCTCTAGCTTTCAGAGCTACAGGGGTCACAGGCACATGTGCCAAGTCTGTACCCCAAATATGAGTGTGTATGCGTGTATGTATATATATGTTTACATATCTAATAATCTTTATTTGAACTTTGGCATCTTGCAGTATGTTACCATTCAGTGATTAGAACATGTCCCATCAGGGAACTCAAATCCAATGCAGTTATATATTTTTCTGTACAAAAGAAAATCTAAACTTCACAGTCACGTGGTGCATTCTTCCCACATACCACATGAGCCAGCCTGTCCTTGAACTGCATAAATGGTAAAACACAGACCTTGTTCTGTAAGGATTGAAGTTCATAACTGTAGGCATCTGAAATGTGTTGATTTGAGAGCAAGGAGATAATGAACATTTTTGTGAAACTTCCTTTATGAATAGGCAATAGGTAGCTGTTGAATTCTCTGCTTGCCACTTAGATGTGAGGGCTGTCTGTCAAGCCAGGGTACTTGTGTTTTCTGTTTATCTGGTTAGTTATCAGCTTCACTAGAATGTTTTAAACACACATTGTTTATACACTGTATTATTTTTCTGACATGACAAAATGATTATCATCTTTTTTGTTTCTTGGGCATAGAAGTACTTTCTTGCTTAACAATATGACCTGTCGCATCTGTATCACCAGCCAGATGTTTTTGATGGCAATAAGTGTGCTGAAGACATTTACCAACAGCATGCAGAGTGGTCTTCTAACTCTTGAAAACTCAGGCTATGAAGGAGGAAGACAATCACATTGATACATAGAGTTTCTTTACATTGGTTGTAATTTTCTGTAGGTTCATATGTGGCTTCTATTAATTTTTGCCTGGGGAAACAATTGATCATTTCCATGAGATGCTGATCCAGTTCCATGGGAACTGTGGAAAATATAACAGAGGATGTTCCAGGTCTTTGATAAGCTTTATGGTTTGTTTAATACAGGCTATATTTGACTCTAAAAATTAACAAAAGTAAATACATAAATGGCTGTTGCGTGTGTTAGATCCAATCTGACTATATAAAAAGCCAGTTTGCACCATAATTTTAGATGCAGCCTCTGAAAATAATTGTGGAATTTTCTAGTTATGTGATACAACAGCTTTATTCATGAGCAGCTCAATTAAATACCTAACATGGGCTGACTGACTCTTATCATTAGACTGTCTGCTTCTTAAGTAACTGCTGCAAATCTAATGCATCTGGATTTGAGCAAAACACCAGAAGCACATTCTTTGTTGTATATCAGTAGTTTACAAATACAGTCTAGGTGGATTTAGGGAAACATCTTTGGGAATTTTATCTCCAGTATTAAAGACTCCTTGAAAATCAGCATGACTGGTTATACATGATAATGGACTTTCTCATATTTTCTGGTTTTGGCTTTGCAAGAGAGTCAAAGCTGTCATTTTCAGCGCTTCTCAGCTTTGCAGGATCTCACTCGAAATCACAGTATCCCAGAGTAAGCTTTTGGTATGGGTGGTGCTGAAAATGAAGTATTTTTAAGAAAATATTTTTTTGGTGGTGTGAATTTTGCTTTCCCTTTATTTTGAAGACACACATTTTATGGATATAAAAACTATGGCAACTTATTAACAGTTTTACTCTCCATCTGGAAATCTATTGAAGACTGAAAAAGACTTCTTACGGAAAAAAACTTAATACATTGTTGTCTTGTAAAGTAGATTTATGATTATATCCATCTGTGTTCAAGAGTAAAGTAATCGAGCAGCAACGTGTTAATAGGAAAAAATACCTCATTGCTGTCAGGATACAACTTCTGAATTACTCCCTCAGGAAAAAAGGTTTTAGAAGTATATACTTGTTTCACTCCATTGGTTTTAATAAATCATGCATTATAACTGCAAATGCATTTTTGATAATTCGATTTCCAGTTGAAATCCATTTTTGTTTGTTTTAGAAATATATCAGTAATGTACAAAGGTAATGGTGCAGTATAGGTATATTTCATGGGGTCTTACTGTTTTTAAGTTTTTCATGTCTTTATAGCATTGATTAAAAAGTGTTTAAAAGCATGTAAATCCATTATTTGCTTTTAGAAGAGTTGATTTTTTCTCTCCATAATGCTTTAAATTTGTCTTATTTTACTACTTATTTTTAGTGACTCGTACCAGAGGAGGGAGTACTCTATCTATAGGTTTTTTCTGTTTTGAGTTTTGGGTTGTGTGTGTTTGGGTTTTCTTTCCCCAGAAAATCTGAAATTCTGAAACTGCTTTCAGATTGTAAGTTTTTGCATGTTATTTACCTGTTCCTTTATACTACTAGTTCACTGAAATTATTTTCTGTAATTAATCAGTCAGTTCTGGGATATGGCAGTGCAGTAAAGAAGCAGCAATGACAGCACGATGAAGGAGAAATTAATTTTAAAAGTATTTCTGCAGCAGAATATTGAATTGCAAGACCAGTATCAGTGTTGCTGGCATAAAATAGGTTTTAAGCTCATCTGGGGATTTTGTTCCTTTATGTTTTAATTTGTATGTTTTATTCTGTGAGTGTTTATGAATATAGATTAACTGACATTTTCCATTGTAAAACCCTTTTTACAGTTGTAGAGTCAACCAAAAGTTTGCATGCCAGTGGTCTATTTTCTATTGAATTTTAATGGGAATTTAAAAATCAAGCCATTTTTCAAGAGTGTGGACTTTTTTCTCCCCAATTCATGCATTATCACTTTCGGTCAAGATTACTGATTGCCTAGCTGCCTTTATGTCTTCCGAGCGTATCGTACCTGCTCTAGCCCTGTACAGCCAGGTTTGCAGTGCAGTTCCTGCTCTCAGCTTCTGAAAGCAGAGGGCAAAAGGACTGTTGCTGTGCCTGGTTTCAGTGGATGTGGCTGGTGTTCTGGAACTTACCAAAGCGCAGAAGTGATAGGAGGGGTGAAAGGGACAGAAAGGTAAAGGTTTAGGTGTGGGAAGGAGAGCGTAGCAAGGATCTAGCTTAGTATTGAGGGGAAGGCGGGGAAGGAGGGACTAAAGTTCACCAAAGCCAGAAGCAGGAGGCAGAAGTTGGATGATGGCAACAAAACAGACAGGGAAGTAAGACAGCAAGAGGGAGGTAGTTGGTGAGCATGGGAAAATTAGCAGGTTAGCCAAGACAGAAGATGTATGAGAGATCTTGCTACAGCAGGAACTTGGTGGGGAAGGATGGTAGATGCATGAATCAAGAGGTTGTGCATATGCAATAACTGGGAGGAGGAACAGCAAGGAAACTGGGACCCAGAAGCTGGAGACAAAAGAAAGGAAAAAAGAGCAGGGAGCAAGGGGGATAAGAGCGGAAATGTTTTTGAGCACTTGGATACACACACCTGCATAGTGGAGCTGACATTTATTCCTGCTTGAACATTTCTCTGTCGCTGCTGAGGAAATAACATGTGCTTTGCCGATGGCAGGCCAGCTCACACAGGAGACTGTTAAGTCCATGAGTGAAAACTGGAGAGCTCTGTGCCATAGGTCCCAGCTTACTGCCAGCACTTGAGGTAGCCGTCTGGTTCATGGGTTTGTTCCTGTTGCAGTTTCAAAATTTATAAAGGTGGAAGAACTGATGCTAAAACTGAAAGATTTTTAATCTGAATTTAAGCTCTCCAAAACTGCAGAACTGCTGTAGCTAATGCATCCACAAACTGCCTCGTGTGGTTATGCATATGATAATAATAAGCTGTTTAAAAACAAGCTTGAGCATATGATCATGTGGATGGTAAGCTATTAAAGATTTTATGGTTTATAAAGAGTGGTACAACTTGTATTTCATAATGAGCATCTAAAGATTTGTAGAAAAAGGGTCAAAAATAATAAACTCTTCATGTAAGTGTCAGGTTGGGTTTTTTTTGCTAGAAGCATGCTTTGTTTGAGCCTCTATTGGATGCCTATGTGCTAGTAAGATCTAACAGTAGTATTATAGAGATGTGCTTTAGAAAGTAAGATAGTGAAGATGTATTGCGTAGAGTGTACATAATAAATAAGTTTTCTGAAGATGTAGAGCATATTAAGAGTGCTGAGGGTATTGGCAGTAAGTATCTGACTTTAATGATAACATAGGATTTTTACCCAGTGGCTTTTAAACGATCGCTAAGAGTTTGTAAGACTATTGTTAGGAAAGTGTGTGAACCTGTTCTGCAATGAATACTGACACTGGGACATAATAATTTAATTTTTTTTAAAAAAAACACTTGTGAATTCAAAAAGCACTATTATCAAACTGTTCCACTAACATATTTCAAATGACCAACATTCCCTGTCAAAGCAAGGCTGAAAAAATGCCTGAAGTACAGGTATGCGTGTACACCTCAGTAAGAGGTGACTATTTCCTTCAGGGTCTAAAACTCACCTCTGAAGTGATAGTTTAGATTTTGGTTTGGTAGGGGTTTTGTTTGTTTGTCTATTTAATGCCATTGTGAGCTAAATGGCAGAATAATCCTTTCTCAGATAAAATTAAAAAATCTCTTGGTTATTTCAGATCAAGCTTTTATATACTACTGTTATTGTAAGAGAGCATTAGAAAGAGTTTTAATTCTCATTTCTGTTGATGCTATTGCATTTTTGTTAATACACTGTGGCAAATGCCCAAAGGGATGAAATAATGCCAAGGTTCAAAGCTCACAGATATATTCTGTTTAAAGCTAGTGCTAGCACAGAAATCCCTCAGATTTATTCCTCCTGTATCAGTCTCACATTTACCCGTCTTTTGGATCTATTCTAGCCTGCATCATTTTCCTTTGTCCTTCCCAGTATCACCTGCACCCTTCCTCTTCGTAAAGAAAATTGTGCCCTCAATTGCACTGTCCAATATCCTTCCTCTTGCAATTCCTGTCTCATCCTTTCCCTCCTTGGAGTGCACAGTTATATCAGTCCTCTACCACAGACAACTGCCAGTGAAGTTGGTAGGTTTTTTGCTACCAACTCAACCTTCTGCAGATGTAATACATTAAGTCAAACTGTTGGTTTCCTATAGCTTTCCATAAATGCATATATATTCTCGGTGGTGTTATGCTCTGCTGCCTTTTCTCCCAAACCCTACCTGTGATTCCCCTCCTTGGCCAAACAGGCTTGTGGCTTCCAGACCACTGTAATTCATGGGTTTATTCTTTATGTACATTGTATGTAAGTTTGTCCCGAGTAAAATGGAAGACTGCAACCTTACATCTGTTGTTGGTACTATTTGCTTTATTTGTGTGACCATTTTCCCTGGGCTTTATTACCCTTTACCTGTGCTTCTCCTTCTGTAAGGTACCCATTATCACGATATTGATCAACTACTTTGTAGATTCTTGAGTGTGGTTGACAGTTCTGTCCTTAACTATAGCTTAAAGTGCCTATTTTGTGGAGTATTCTCTCATGTCATCATTAGCTGTAGTCCTGTGTGTTTGTTATGGAGACGAGCGGGAGGAGGAGGGCTGTGAATGCAATGCATTGGGGTCCATTCTTGGAAGATGACTGGGCAAAGTAAAAACTAGCCAGAGTGCACAACCAATTCTGAGGTGCAATTCATGAAAAAGCAGAGGTACAATAAATGCATTATTGTGTGGGGTTTTTTTTATATTATTAGACTATATTTTTTCAAGTTGATGTAAGTTAATTTGTATCATAATACAGGTTTTGTATTTGCGGCTTCAAACTATTGCACATTAAAATTCATGCATGCAGAAGTAATCATTCATATATCTTTCTCTGTTTGAGAGATTACACATTTCTTTTTATTCATATTCTTCCAGGTGACTTGGATTACTACTGGCTGGATCCTGCCACGTGGCATAGCAGGGAGACATCCCCTATAAGTTCGGTAAGAAATAGGAAAAAAGATGTTCATAAGTATGAGTTAAAATGTTTGCCAATTATTTCAGTTCAGCATATGTATTTTGTTGTAAAAAAATTTTATACAAATCATATGATAATCTGGTTTATTATATCATGGAAATTGAAACTAGAAAGAAAATGTTATCAAAATGTATACTAGTAAAATTGCCTGGATTTTAAGTTGAATTTAATTCTTTTATAGACATGATGCTAGATTTCATTGCATACCACAAAAGCAGCTGTGAGTTTGATGCTGCTTTGGAAGAGATTAGTGACATTTCGTATTGACTTGGAGTCAGAAACGATCATTTGGATTTTTATTATATAGTGGACCCATACAGTAGAGCTGTATAACGTGTATTATTCTAAAGAGCAGTATTCATGAATGTGCTTTTCAGGGTTGTGGAATTTAACAGTAAATGTTTAATTTTATTACATAACGTATGCTTTAAATGTTTAATTGTATTACACTTTGAATTGTATTATAATTCTACCTGCAGACTTAGTGCTGAGATTTTTTTACGGTGATCATAATTATTTAATGAAGCCAGAGTCCAAACAGATACAATAACAGAAAGATCGGGTACAATATAAAACACAACTGAAGAATGATTGTGTCTACTGTGACATAACAATTCAGAAATGTTATTGATTTATAAATGCGCCTCTAAATACAGGAAGATGGTTGCACTTCTTTAATTCCACTGCTTGTTTTTTTAACAGCATCCTGTAACATGGCAGCCTTCTAAAGAGGGAGATCGCTTAATTGGGCGTGTTATTCTTAACAAGAGAACAACCATGCCAAAAGAATCAGGTGCATTACTTGGGCTAAAAGTAAGTATTACATGATTTATGTGTTAAATGGAAGAATCTTCCACTGACCTTGGTCCTAGAGCCTAACACATTAAATCAGAGGACTCTCCAATTATACGGGTATTTGACAAAAATGTGTTCCTCATTTTACTAAATTTTAAGTTATACAGATAAATTAAGAATGTAAAAGTATTTAGTCCTTCTATGCAGTCTTCCACTTGTCCATGGCAAAGAAACTGTACCGTTTTGATTAAAAAGCGTATGTTTATTTAGTTTCCTGTCTGCAAGACATGTTTTGTACTCTGCAATGAACTGGTGGAGTCCTGCCTTTTCTAGCTCTACTGTTTGCATTTCAGTCAATAAATTCATCTCATAATCCACATACATAAATGTCATCTGGATGCAATTGTTTACAAGGTCGGTGTTTAAAAAGTCCATACAGACGTTTGGAAGCAGAAATTTTGTAGAATGAAACTAGACAGTTACACAAAAAAAATGCATTAAAACCTCATAAAGCACAGTAGAGATTATATTAAATGTAATTCCCGTTAATGCACTGCTCCAAAATTAAGACATTGGCAATACTGTCTGGTTGATTTAAATCCCTAAATGAGTTGTTTGTAGCGGACTTTTAAGTTCATGTCCTTAAATTGCCAGAGCACTTAAAAGAGTGAGTGCTACTTCTGAAGCTGCTACAGAGTACAGTGTGCTAGTTCCAGAATTTATCTCTCCTATTTTTAGCTATACGGAGCTCCAAAGATGATGGAAATAATATAATTTTGATGTCTTCCTCTCCCCGCTGAGAACAACAGAAACAATGCAAAATATAAAACATTCCCATCCACTTAAGACTGTCTACTTCAAAGGGCAGTGACACTGAACCGCTCCCTGCGTATAGTTGTTTGGTAGTTCAGTCCCTCACATGTGACAGAGATGTGAGTTGTTGGTTGTGCTCATCATGGTGGGCATTAAATCAGGAAAGAACCTTGTGGCCTTGGTAATGTCATGTCCTGGGTAAGAGCCATTTATCCACCTTGAAGTGAGATAGTGTGGTGTGGGAATACAGAAGATGAGAACAGCTTCACTCTACTAAATAACTAGTAGTATGTAGTGCAAGGCTGATTTTTGCTGGCAGCAAGCATTTTTTCTTTTTTTTTTTTTTTTAATATGTGAGAAAAAAGGTTGATCCTAGTAGGAAGTATAGCTTGGAGAGCTTCTCTTCAATTATACAAGTTTCCATTTTGTATGAAATGAACTAAGGCCCACAATGATAAATTTAACACATTATCTTATGACAACCTTGTTGGTGGGTAGGTTTCTGGATCTTCTTGGAAATATATCTGTATTAAAGCTCCTACTAGTTATTGTGATTACAACATGGGGAAATAATACCTAATGACCAGCATTACACTGTTTTGTTTTACTATAAAACTCCAAGGATACTCCTGACAAAAAAAAAAAAAACCCAAAAAAAAACCCAAAACCAAACCTCCCCCCCCAAAAAAAAAACCCAAACAACAAAATCCAAAAAACCTGACTGGAGAGAGTAAGGCAGCTAAGGAAAATAGCAAGTCAGTAAAAGTACATTTTCTTGGTTTATATTTTATTAAAAAATCTAATCTCTTAAGAGCATCTTTTTCCCCCCTCATTTTCCTGATCTCTGTATCATGCAGACTTCAAAGATAGCTCTCTTCAGTTCTGTTTTTGACCATGAGCCAGCAGTGTGCCCTGGTGGCCAGGAAGGGCAACGGTGTCCTGGGGTGCATTAGGAGCAGCGTGGCCAGCAGGTCGAGGGAGGTGATCCTGCCCCTCTGCTCTGCCCTGGTGAGGCTGCTGCATGAGTCCTGTGTCCAGTTCTGGCCTCGTAGTTCAGGAGAGACAGGGAACTGCTGGAGAGGGCCCAGCAGAGGGCTACAAGATAATTAGGGGACTGGAGCATCTCCCTTCTGAGGAAGGTCTGAGAGAGCTGGGCCTGTGTAGCCTCGAGAAGAGAAGACTGAGAGTCCACAAATTCCTTAAGGACAACAGGGCCAAACTCTTTTTAGTGGTGCCCAGCGACAGGACAAGGGGCAACGGGCACAAACTGCAACACAAGAAGTTCCTTCTGAATATGAGGAAGAACTTCTTTATCTTGAGGGTGGCAGAGCACTGGAACAGGCTGCCCGGTAAGGTTGTGGAGTCTCCTTCTCTGGAGACATTCAAAACCTGCCTAGATGCGATGCCGTGCAGCCTGCTCTAGGTGAACCTGCTTTAGAAGGAGGGTTGGACTACATGATCTCCAGAGGTCTCTTCCAACCCTGACCATTCTGTGATTCTGTTTAACAAAATCCAGAAGTTGCTGTTTTGTCCTGTCATGTGCTTGGCTGCGAGGACCTGGGTTTTAGCAGTAGCAATGTTCTTGTGAACTGTTTGCCTATGTTTCATAGGAGTGTATTTGATAAGTTTTAAATTGTTGTACCAGTTGCATTTCGGATTTTTGAATGTTTGATTTGATGTGCACTTGCAATTTAAACTTAAAGACATGACAGACAACTGTATGCAAAAAGTATATTTTGTATTAAGAATAATTCTTTCTGCAGCAAATTTTGATACTTGGAAAACTGCGTAAGATTGAGGAGTCAAACACATTAAAAGGAATATCCATTTTATTCATTCTGTGTCAGCTTTACTTCTTTTCAAGTAGATCTGGCCTTTTTCTGTATTTACCTTTGTCTTTAGCCTCTGTGAAGCCTGAATTGCCAATAGATTTGCTTATGCATATTTAGGTTTAATTTTAAAAATAATGTGAAAACTGATCAGTCTATGTATTTATGCTTTATATGATGTCTGGTTTGAGGCTTGAAAACTCACAAATTTATGATTAACCAGGTTGTTGGAGGAAAAATGACAGAATTAGGACGACTTGGTGCCTTCATTACCAAAGTGAAGAAAGGTAGCTTGGCTGATGTGGTGGGGCATCTCAGAGCAGGTAAATTAATCAGCTGTATAAAATATATTGTCTTTTAATTATGGCTTTTTTAATGCAGCTCTTAAATTATCTTAACATTGGTTATGTGATATGTTAATAATTTTTAAATACAGTACAATACTGTATTGTTATTTTAGAATGCCACAGTTGTCTACATTTCTAATTTATTATTAACTCCAATCGCTTGGATGTATGAGCAGAATTCAACGTTGATGCCGTGTGTGTCAGGACTGAATGTCACTGGTAAGTTTTTGTTTGCTAGCTCAGAAGCTGCTTGTTACACTCTACAGAAGCAATGCAAACATTTTTTAAAACTTTTGAGTTGTGGCAAAAAACCCTCACTACAGTTATTTTGCTTGTACTATAGTGTCACCTGAAGAATGATGCACTGTGTACACAATGGGCTTTATTAGTGCTTCTTTCAGTGTGAAATGTTGCAAGTAAAAATGGATAACCCAAGCAAATGGTCTTAAAATATTTTGTTTATGTAAGATGTTTATATTGCACCTACAAATAAGTGTCTGTGCCGTTGGCACTTTTCAGGCTTCTAAGTGAAGCGAGAACTATGCACAGCAGTTGGTTTTCAAAGTTACTTCTTAGCAGTTTATATTTTTACCATGGCTCTAAGCAACTTCTTTCCAAATGTTGTCTTAGCAAACAAAGTCTATGCAGTGCCTTCTTAGCAATCCAGAAGCTCAGATGACAACTAGTATTAATTTAGGACAATTGCATAAAGCAAATATTAATAAAGAAGTGAAAAAGATGATGAGTATCTAAAAATATCCTACTTTGTTTTGGCATTTGTAATTCTTCTTTTTACGAAGTCAATATACATGGGGTTGATAGCACTAATTATTATATTCGTATTCATTTATAGATGTTAACTGCATATTGTAATTACAGAAAAAAAGTTTCTCTCCACTAATCTTGAACTATTTGGATTGAAAGATTACATTTCTAGTGTCTGGTCTAGGTTTTATTTTAAGTCAAAACTATTTTCATTTTCTAAAAATAGTTTTAGAGCCAAAATAATTTCACAGAAAAAATACAGTTTTGCACATTTTCAATAAATGAAAATCTATTCATCCTATTGTATGGGATGAAAACATACCAAAAGGCTATGGATGAGTCCACGCTTATTTTGTCTTTATGAAAAACCTCCAAAATGTGGCTAGTTGATAAATCTTTTGAGTGATTGCATAAACCTCATAAACTGTAAAACAAAGGCAAATATGAAGTCTTGCATCAGGAACAGAATAACCCAGTGCAACAGTAAGCGCTAGAAGCCAATCAGCTGGAAAGCAGCTTGACAGAAAAGTGTCTGGAGGTGCTGGAGTGCAGTAAGTTGAACATGAGTCAGCAAAGCGCGCTTGCAGCAAACACCAGTCATGTACAGGGTGTATTAGCAGGACTGTTGCCAGCAGGCTGAGAAAGGCAGTAGCTGCTCTCTGTTCAGTGCTAATGAGGGTGTATCTGGAGGCCTGTGTCCAATTTGGGTTCCTCTAGTACAAGTTATACCGACAAAGTGGCCCAGATTGGGCAGAGGGATAGAATGTTGATGAAGGGTCTGGAGCATATGGTATATAAGAAGCTGAGAGAACTGGATTTGTTCAGACTGGCGAAGAAAAGAGTATGGGAGGGTATAACTCTTGGTTTTACCTGGCTAATTCTTGTTTTTATGTGGCTAATGGGAGGCTGTAGGAAATCCAGAGCCAAATTGTTCTCAGAGGTGCACAGTGATCACACAAGAAGCAGTGTGCACAAGCTGGAATGAGGGAGATCCTGTTTATGAAAATTCTTTTTCTCTTGTATCTAGAGAGGATAGTTAAGGTTTGGAAGAGGTTGCCTAGAGGAGGTGTTGCAATTCCTTCCTTTGAGATGTCCAAATCTCATCTGGTCAAATCCCTGAGCAACCTGGTCTATCCCTTGTTGTTGGGCCTGTTTTGAGCAGGGGTTGGAACTAGCTGAACCCCAAAGATATCCCATAAGGTGAACTACTATTTTAGAAATCAATATAAAAAAATGTAGAGATTGCAGTATAAGTCTGAAAACTTTCTGTCTCTGCTGGACATGCATCGGTAAGTGGGGGTAAGTGCAAGATGCATTAATATTCCTTTCTAGAGGCATCTTAGATATCCTGGGCTATATATGCCTTACAAGCTGAATTAGCGCCATAAGGGTGCAGGTGTCTTGTAGGTTCTGCCAGCCGGCTTTTTGCAGATACCTTGTTTAACCTAAACGTTCACAGGGTGAGGTGTCTAATTGACTTCCAACTCTGGGCTGCTACAGTGGGACTTCAGGGAGTTTGTCTCATCTGAATTTGTAGCAGTGTGTCATAGAATGGTTGAAGTGGGCAGGGACCTCTTGAGATCTCTAGTCCAACCCCACTGCTTATGCAGGGTCAGCTAGAGCGGGTTGCACAGGACCATGCCCAGTTGGCTTGTGCATATGGCCAAGTTTTGAGTAACTGGATGGTGTTTTCCTGTTTCAATGCCTGTCACTGAGACCAGAAATCCACATGTAAGCCTTATAGACATCATCGTAGATGAAAGACGCAATGTAAAAGGGTCAAAAAGATCAAGAAGTGTACAAGCGGAGGAGAAGCCAGCAGCTGAAGGGTTGTTCCTGACCAAATCTGATAACATAAAATCATTGCCAATAAAGACTGGCATCAGATAGTAGTTCTTAAGTTTTGACTGCTGTATATGATGGGGTATAGGAGTGTAAACATACAGTATGGTTCCTGCAGTTTAATTTATATATTGATCTTTAGAAAGTACAGTACAAGATTTTCAGCTTTTTTTATAGTAAGGCCAAAATACAATTTAATGTATATACTATTTAAATTCGAGAAATGACAAGCTGAAAAATGAAAGTTTTCTAGATAACTTCCACATGCTGTTTTCCTTTCTCTCCCAGTAGCATCTTTAGGAGATAGTGACTCATTCCTTGCTTTTATTTTTGGTTTGTTTGACACACACACTGTTGCCAGTGAAGACTGTCTTTTGTAGAGAAATCAAAATGCATAGTATATAAATTGTAATAAAATGTCATGGTTTTTAAAGGCTTAACAGTAGGTATTTATGGTTTTCATTTTTGAAGATTAACCTGTTTTCAAAGTTTATTACCAGTAGTTAATAAAGGATCTTTTAAAAATACTTTCATTTCATAGCACAATAACAGGTCCTGTATTATTTTGGAAATACTTAGTGTATTTGCACAAGTGGTTTCTTTAATATGATTTGTGTGTACAAATTGTAGCTGTGTTCTGATAAAGGAGCTTTGATCGTGTCTCAAAAGCCTCTTGGGTTTCAACACAGCTTTTTAATTGATTTTGGGCAATATTACTTGTTTATATAGGTTTTAGAAATGTTATGCACTTCTTTGTAAAAGAATATGGAAATGAGATAAACTTCTCTTTAAATTCAAGGGGATGAAGTTCTAGAATGGAATGGTAAACCCTTGCCTGGAGCTACAAATGAAGAAGTTTACAACATTATTTTGGAATCAAAATCAGAACCTCAAGTTGAAATTATTGTTTCAAGGCCTATTGGGTAAGGCTAAAGATCTGCTTCTTAAGCACAGTTATTACTTCTACTAATGGGACTCTTAAAGGGACTATTTGTGGGTTCATTATTTTTTACGTCTTAGTAATGGAATATGATTCACTTTGTATTATTGATGTTCTGTATATTCCATCTTCAGTGCTATTTACAATCTTGGATATTTGCAGTGATGTTGTAACAAGGTTTTTGCCAAGTAGCAAAGGAAAAATGGTGGATCAAGGGGACCTGTGCATGAGAAAAATCTGGTTTTCAGACTTATAGCTTCACTGAATCAGAATAACAAGTATTCATGAGTAGAAGGAAGCATCAGCAAACTTTGAGCATTGCAGGATTTTAATAAGTCAATGTTAGCAGGATTTTTCACAGGCCTTCTTTAAAAAGCTAAAAAAAGGAAAGGAAAAGGAAAACTTTCAACTGAAAAGACTCTATTTAGCCTGATATTGTCATCAAAATCAAAAGTGAAAACAAAAAGTTTTATCAAAAATAAGCATTAAAATGTTATGTTTATAATCTTAACTTTTTTTTTTTATTATTATAAATCCAGGTTTGGCATTTTGTGAAATGCTTATATTCTTGATTTTCTTTAGAAAGATCATAAAATCTGTTTGAATTGATAAAGAGTAGTTGGGTTGGCTCTGCATTTGTCACAATTGTTTCAGTGATATTCTACACTCCTTCCCCAAACACGACTTTTGAGACTGTTTTGAGCTAAGTTTTACAGGTTTGAATATGAATCATATATCATGAATTCACATTTATATTGTGGAACAGTCACATGATTAACAATTAAAAGTGACTCTTGGCTAGTTTAAAAACAATAACTAGAAGGATTTAAATCTCTCTGTGGTTTGTCACCTTTCCAAATTTCATGTACACTGACTATAAGACTCTAAATACCACTGTCTTGTAGGAGATGGCAAACTGTTTCCTCATTATGAATGCATGATTGTTTCATTTTGAATGTGCTAGTTTTCATCCCAATAATAATTTTTCTCTGCCTCAAATATGATAAGCTTTCAGTTTTAGATACAAAAAATATTAATTTTCTTTCTAAAACATTCTTTTACATTTATTTCATATCAGCTTTTGATTTTTTGATTTTGCCTATACTGTGCAAGTGTAGCTATATTTTGCTAATGGGTTCAGCCTTTTTAATAGCAATCACTATTAAAAATACTTAAATAAAATTAACATTTGTTGCTAATGCCAGTTATGAGTTTGACCTTCTAATGGAAAATGAAAGCTTGATTCAATAATGGTGGTTGTTAAAGGCTAAAATTACCATCCAGATGGAGACTGTGGGGGAGTAGAAACCTTATTTTACGTTCTTCATTTGGATAAATTAGGAGACATTCCTGACTTGAAGTTGCAGAATTCAGTCCCATGTCTTTGTAATTAAAAATAAAATGCCATAAGGAGATTTTTGGAAGTCTAATTTTTATGTTTAGATCACCAGAAAAGGAATATGTTGAGACTGGACCTGACTTGAACTCCATGTCTCAATTGAAGAAAACCTGAAAACTGATTTGTACACCTGATGTAGTAGCAATGTGCTAGATTAGTATTTTAAATAATAAGCTTTAGAAATATTTATTGCCATCAGTATGTTTGCAAATGTTGTGTATCCTTGAACTTTCAAGATAATTTTATTATTAAACCAATTTATATATTTTAGTTTATGAATTTGATAAATCTAATCACTTCAAAAAACAAAGTAAAAGGTGACCACATCCCAGTGACATATTCATGAGGAAAAATCGAGGGAAAATACCGACAACTGTTTAACTGAGGCATCGGAAATGAAGTACATTAAAAATCAAAGAATGTTTCTGAATCTGAGCAGTGAATTTTACACTTTAAAAAGTACACCTACAGATAGTGCCAATAAAATGTGAAGTTTTGCTTTCAATGATCCTTGTGTTTTTTTCCCAGACATAGGCAAAAATAGAGCACATCAGATTGTGCTTTTATTTTGAGATAAATGGAGTGTTGGCATGGAAGTTTTTACATGCTGTAATAATGCTATTCTTGCAGAGCTGTGTCTTGATTGATTATTTTCTTTTTTAGAAGAACAAATAAATATCCCAGAGTGACTAAAGCCTATAAATTTGAAATGTAAAGATATTTCCTTTTTCCAGTGGTAATGTGTGAAAGTCCTGTTTGTATCAAATTGGGATTTACCTCTTTGTCTTCTTAAAAGAACAAAAACTGTTAGACATTGTATAACAAAGGAAATCCTGATATTAGTTAACGAAAAAGAACATTCTGCATAGGATTTTCTTTCTTTCTTTCTTTTTTTTTTTTAATAATTATAGTTGTTATCTATGTAAATTGTGTTACATAATGGGAAACGGTTTGCTTGCATTAACAGATTATTTTTTCCCCCTCTATCTTCTTCTTGTCTTATTATCCAAATTATTGATTTTGTGATTGTTCCAAATTCATGACAGGAATTCTGTTTAATCCAACGAATCTGGTATATCAAAGTTTTGTGTCTACTTCAGGTGCTGACTCAGCAAAATTGAAGCTGCTTGATATAGCATTAAGTGGTAATCCATTACACCTAAAATTCCTGTGAGGAAATAGGTTCCAGAAAGACCTGAAAATTGCTATTTCGACTGCATAATTTAGGTGTTTTCATCTCTCAGTATTAATAATGCAAATAATGTACTAGCACTGTTAATGGTCTCCATTTAAAAAGTCCTAGTATATTAGATCTAAAAAGCCGAAATATGACACAGTTTAGCTTAAGTGAATAATGTGAGGACTGTAAGCTCACAAATTAGACTGCCCACAAATTACTTTGCCAGTTACAAAACTGGTGTCTAAACGATTTGCTCAGCCTTGTAAATTTGGATTTCTGTGTCTACCAGCAAATGTAATTTTGAGTAATGGATAATTGTAGGATGTTTTTTAGAGAAAAATGTGAAATATGTAACACTATTAGCAGATGAAGGCATAACAATAAACAGTATAACCACAATAGTATTGTGAAAACTCCATAGAAACTAATTGATGCTAATGCTAATGATTGCAATACAAGGTAGATAAGAAACCTATAAAAACTAGAGTTAATGGGTTGGCTATCTAAATATGAGGGGAAGAATTACCTATGAATATGCATACAGCGTGATAGGTGGTTAACATAGGACAACGTAGAAAATCCTCTGATGATGCTTTTTGGAGAAGAAACCTGGCATGGTAACTAACTCACCGTTTCTTGTGTGCTTGGGTGATCTCTATGGGACAGTGCAGGTAAAACAAATGTTTTTTCAATTGTCTCTTCTTTGTCAGATGCTAGCTATCTTTGCTTGGATTGCCACAGATAATATTCCTGTAATTGTTGTTTCACTGGTGTGATTCAGGTCCTCTGTCTGGGCAATGCTACTGTTGTGTATCTGGGCAATGCTACTGTTGTGTATCACAAGGTTCTCACAAGGAGGTTGAACCTCCATCAGAAACCAGACAGTACTGAATTCTAGAGTCACTCGAAGAATGTAATTAGTGAAAACGGCAGGTTGATCTACAGGTTCTGATGGGAAGGAATGGTTTTGGAAACAGGAGGATAAGCATCGGGCACAAACACTCAGAAAATGTTGATAATTCTGTAGGGTTTAGAGGATCATGCTTCTGTCCCTAAAGCAACCTAAAAATGTGTGGGTTACAACCACATTTGAATTTGCCTTGTCTTCAGTGACCAAACTCTTGACTATAGCCCTCGGAGAAATCATAGGTGTTCCTGCGTTTTACAAAATAATGATCATTACAAGCCATATCTGCACAGAGTAGTCTCAACCTAAGGTATGGTTTGGTTTAATTAATGTATTAATTGAGGTGTGGAAGAATCAGACATAAGATAATTACATGTAACATCACATAAGGCCACAGAATACCTTTGCCTTCCAAGGCAGAGATAGAAAGACAAAGTTTGATGTGGGCAACTTTTTACTGGATGTATGTCTGTCATTACTTTTCTGATGTTCACATTGCTCCAAAAGGGGAGAAAAATTTTATTACTATTTTAAATAAGTGGTTGTGCAACTTCTTACTTTTTTTTTTACCATTTGCTTTGACTACTTTAGTTTTGAACCTTTTAAGTCATGAGCTGCTGTTTCTTCTGAAGAGCTTTTTTGTAAATCATAGTGTCAGAATATTTTCTGCAATTGAAAAAAAAAATCAGGCTAGATAAGACTCATTTTCCTGCATAACAAGTTTTAGATTATAGTTTCTTTTAAGAATTTTCATTCTTTAATTAACATGCCAACATTTTTAAAAATAGCACTCATGCATTTGATAAAACCTAGTATACCGCTTATTCTTCTCGTGTGCATGTAATATTTCAGAAATAATTAGGTATACTGATTTGTTGAATTTGTAAGAAATTCATATATAGACAGAAACATAGCTTTAAATTACTTCATGTACATTCTGAAATCAGTAGCAGAAAGTGGAACTGTTACAGAGCTTGTTAGAATACTCTGCCACAAGTTTGGTCATCAGTACTATATTACATTCTTTTCTTTTTGTGTCTTGTGATTTGGTGTGGAGCTGTACTTAAGATAAATAAATTAGGGTTGAGATTTCCTAGCAACAGGTTATATATATGCACACATGTATACACATAGATACACATGCGTTATATATTTATATAAAATATATATATTTTAAAAGAAAACCAGAAAGCTGTCCATTGTGCTATAAAGTTTTAAGGATTTAAAATAAAAATTCTACTGCAAGCCATGTATTTTTTCTGGAATTGAAATTTATGTTCTGTTTTCCACTGTTCCTGTCAGTTTTTCATAAGAATTACAGGGAGTTTAGAAAACTGCATTAAAAAAAATTGTACTTTCATCTTTTTCCTGTCTAATGAGTAAAGTCTTAAGGAAGGTCTGATTATTTTTTTCATTTACCTTTACCTGGTGAGGACTTTTGTATTGGCAGCTCTAAGTGAGGAAAATGCCCTCAACTTGACCATTTTTTTTCATGATGTGGCATCTTCGTTCCAGTACCTGGTTTTCCCTCTTGTAAACTGTGTGGATCTGATTCTTGTGTTGATATGAGTGTGAAGGTGCCTTCATGTAAACATAAATCAGTTCTTAAGTCCTTATATATGTAAAGAATATTTGAGGCTTATCTTTTAGCCTTCTTATCTACTCTATTGTTGACAGTACAGGAAAAATTCCAAACAAAATGCATTTTAGTGTCTTGACCCACACAGGGATTATGAAACTTGACATTTCGGTTGCACTTTCCATGTTCAAACACTCCTTGCACATACGAGCCTTTGTTATAATGTGATGTTATTATGAATAATACTGTACTGCAGATGAGAGTGTTCATAGTCTAGCACAAGAAAATATTACAAACTTAATCTTTTATTGAACATAAAAGTAAGTTTGAATATGGTAAGTAAATATTTCAGAGTGCTGTGAATTGCCTTGGAAATACTGCCCTGGGAAGAGAGAAAATGTTAGAGGAAGAAGTCTGCACAGCAACCCTGCTGTGCAACAGGTCATTAATCTCTTTGTATGTTTGTAAAGTAGTACTATGCCATGTCAAAAATGAGTAATGCAGTTATAATGTCATGAGTCTGAGGAAACCACATTACTCTTGAATTACAAAGTCAAGTGAGATGTAAGCTGATGAGGCACATTACCTTGGAGCTGAAATAGGCTTTTTTAAAACACAGGCACCAGAAGTTTGAATAGCAGGACATGAAAAGTGAATTTAAGACTAACTGACTGGGCACTGTTACATTCCTTTTCTGACTTTAGTGTCTCTTTCATAAGTGACATATACATATATAGGAGTATCAGTTTTTATGGACTCCCAAGTCAGTAAGATAGTGATTCCTCACTGAAGAGAGGAATACCTGAATACCTTTAAAATGCTCAGCTTTAGACTTAAAATCTTGTAAATGTTCTTCTGAAATGTTATTGTAGTTCCAGTTTGGGATTATTTTGTGTAGATGAAAATATATTAAAGTAATTCACTGAAGAGCTTTGTTTCCATTTTCCTGTTCTGCTGCTTTGCTAACATTTGACAGTAACAGTTGTTTCTTGCTCTTGCAATGTATTTTCAATGATTGCTGAGAACTGAAAAGAGCCAGGAGCTAGCATTATCCAGATTTTAATGGCAAAGTAAATTTGTTGATGGCAAAATTTTGATGTATCTTTGTAGACGTAACCAGTTTGATTTTGCTTATACCTGTGTTTGTGCTGGGTACATGTATGTTGAAAAATATCCATACCCAACTGTAGTATGGCTTGAGTTTTGTTTTTTTTCTTTAGCGTTTGAAGAAATGCATTATTCTTCTGTTTGGTTAACATTGCTAATGTTACTTGCTTTTTCCTTTTGTTTCTTTAACATTACTAACGTTATTTGTTTTTTCTTTGTTTTTTATTATAAGACATTTTCATCAGTTTCATTCCTTGAACTCCTTGAGACATTTACATAAAAATTACTAGTGAGTTAATCTGTCTTGTTTCTTGGGCTTTCTTTCCTCCAAAAAATAGTTGAACATCTGTAGATACGCAACCTTTTACACCTTTCTTTTCCTAAAAGCTGTCTAACTTTATTGTTCTGGTTGAAAAAGATTGTGGAATCCATCCACAATATTAATATTGTAGTGCTGATATTGTTATGTCTGTTAATTCCTTACCTTGAAATAAGTAGTTTGCATTAGTAAGATTTTCATGAATTCTGGTGGAAAATATGTCTTTAAATATTTCCCCTTTCTTTCCTCATAACCCATTAGAACAGAAACAGATCCATATTTCTAAAAAAGTGTCCCAGAAATGTATTTGTCACAGCAGAAGGTCATCTCCATTGTTTCTAATTACTATGTGTATATTCATGTTTTAGTGATATTCCACGGATTCCTGAGACTTCTCACCCCCCGTTAGAGTCTAGTGAGTACACACCTTGTTCCTTCACTAAGCATGGTGTTGTATCCAACAGAATCATTTTGGTAATGAACTTTGTGAAAGATGAGCACTGGGAGACTGCATTGGCTCAAAGGTTTTTGCATGACAAAATTCAATGTGTTTTGGTCCTGTGTGTTAAATTCAAAACAATGTAAATCTGATTCAAGCCGTATGGACTTCTAAAGTTAGCAGGATTTTGGTTTTTTCTTCTCTGTCTTGTGGTCTTAGTACCATACTGGTATACAAGCCATGGCCCAAAACAGTCATTTACTTGCCCTTACATAAAAGACCAAACAGGTATAAGGGACTGCCAGAAGTATAAATGGTGTCAGGATTTCACCTCCTGTACCATCCAGCATAAATCTAGAGTTCTTGCTTCCCCTTTTCTTAAAAAGAAAGCATTGGTTAGGTGAATGTCTTGTTTATCATGCTTCATAATAATGGTTTTCTTTTTAACTACCCTGTTTGAATGGTGTCAGCTAGAGTGTGTGAGGGCCGTGGCTCCCAGACCTTCCTTGTCTGAGTCTTGTCTGGGATGCATTCAGAAACCTTCCGTGGGACAGGGTCCTGTGGGGCCACTGGGTGCTGAAACACCTGTCATGAGCTCATCTCAGTAGTGAGGGCTGTATTTCGCTCGTGGAGAACTGCTGATGTCCAGCAGTTGACAGATCCTCCGGCATGCCAGGTGCATGTCCTGCATACCTTCCCGTGTGCCAGTTCCTAGGGTTTTAAAATTTCAGAGGTAGTAGGAGTATAATCCATATAACAGATGTGAGTTTATTCATCAAAGATTTGAGATCATAGAATAATTTGGACCGGGAAATGTGTAATTATTTCAGAGGATAATACTGTACTTAAAACACTCGGTATGGTTTGCCACTGCTATATGAGGAACACTTTTTTCTATGTAATTTCAGATAAAACAAATGAAGGTTTAATCTGGGGAAAGGGTATGCAGACAGTCTTTTTCACCATGCTATCTACATCAGTTTAAAATCTTTCTGTATATTAATCCAGTTAGACTGTGTATAAATACAACTTTATACAAGTCAAAGAAAAAGCAATTCATAAGTTATTCATATTTGCTTCAAAATTTTGGACTGAAATTTCATGTGTTTCTCATATGTTTTCAGGTTCAAGTTCTTTTGAATCTCAGAAGATGGAAAGGCCTTCTATTTCTGTTATATCTCCGACCAGCCCTGGAGCCCTACGAGATGCACCACAAGTCCTACCAGGGCAGCTTTCTGTGAGCATCTTTTGTTTTCCTGAGTTGTAATGAAAATCTACAAAGTGCTGGTCCCTCAGCTGTCCACATTCCCAAGGTCTAATTGGGAGGTTAAGAGAAATATCTGTTCTTGGTAAAGACAACATTCTTTCACATGTTTTTTCAAGACCCTCACAAACACAAACCATCACTGTAATCACAGCAGAGGTAAAGAATTGTCTTAATACACCAAAGAGCACAGGAATTTACATTGAGAGTAAAACACATAAAAATGCCTTGTACTTTGTCATCCTGTACCCTCTGCACTGAAAATGGTGGCTCTTCTATACATGCCCAGTAATCAACAGCTAACAAGCATAGTTTCACTTTACCTTCTTTATGGTGGCATTTAAAGAGCTGTGTGATTATTAAGAGATACACTACTCAGTAATGCGTTTCAATTTAGATACGCAAGACATGCTGGAAATGTCTGTAATACTAACTGAAGCTGTGCTTACTAAATATACTGTGAGTACTTAACTGTTTTGTACATTTTTATATTTTTTTATATTGATCTTATTCTTAAGTATACAGCAGACTCAAAAATTTCATGATGATTCTCTTAAGAAATGATTTAGCTGTGTATTACCCTTTTCATAAGAACATTTGCAAGGTTACAAATCAAGGTAGATTGATTTTGACTATGTCTCTAGTTCAGCTGCTGTGAAGGTTTCCTATCTGAATGTAGCTTTTAAGGTGCAGAGGCAAGAAATATGCTGGTTTAAACGTACTTACAGGTAGAAGATTATGCAGTGAGTACAATAAACAATGTAAATGTAATCAGGTACCACCATTTTATTCAGGTGTGGTAAATACAAAGGTCTTTGGTGTATATATTGTCATCTTTTCCATCTAACTTAATTAAATATTAAGGGATGTGAAATAAAACATATCTAATTGTATCTTGGGAAAACAGTAGTTTCTTTTACATTGCGGTTAATGTGATGATGTTTGAAAATTCTGGTTTTTCTCCATTTTCAGTATTGTTTTCTGGTAACTTGATTCTTATAGGTTAAACTGTGGTACGACAAAGTGGGACATCAGTTAATAGTAAATGTTCTGCAAGCAACAGATTTGCCAGCAAGACTAGATGGACGCCCCAGGAATCCCTATGTAAAAATGTATTTTCTTCCAGATAGAAGGTAGTAGTATTTCAGTTTAGAAAGTTATGTTGTAATTTACCATGTATTGAATCAACTTTTAAATGAATGCTTATGTAGTAAAGAATTCATTGTTACAGTTAGATTCACTATAACAAAAAAATCACACTTGAATCATGCAAGTCAGTATCAAATAACTTTGTGGACTTTGGATGATTGTGATCCACTGTACAGCAAATACTTTTCTCTTTTAGGCATTACCAGATCAGAAAGAATTAAAGCAGTAAGTGCTATTAGTTGATGGAATTTTGTGATTTATCTCTACAAACAATTTACAACAAATATTTATGTTTCAGTGATAAGAGTAAAAGGAGGACCAAAACAGTAAAGAAAAGTCTAGAGCCAAAATGGAACCAAACTTTTCTCTACTCACATGTACATCGTAGAGATTTTAGAGAACGAATGCTTGAAATAACCGTATGGGATCAGCCAAGAGTACAAGAAGAAGAGAGTGAATTTCTTGGAGAGGTGATACATACAATCACATTTCTCCTGTTTGGTTTTGATGGTTTTGAATACATATGATATATATTTTATATATGTGTTTGTGTGTGCGTGTGCCTTAAAAGTAAAATTAATAGCTGTTAATTTTTCTACTAGATTCTTATAGAGCTGGAGACAGCACTTTTAGATGATGAACCACATTGGTATAAGCTACAGACACATGATGAATCTTCACTACCTCTGCCTCAGCCATCACCTTTCATGCCAAGAAGACATGTTCATGGTGGAGAAAGCACTAGCAAAAAATTACAAAGTAGGTCCAGATTCTATTAATCTCTCCTGAATTTTAAATTATAAATGCTAATAAATGTAATGGTATTTAACTTCTACTACAAACTACAAAATAAGAATACTATTTCATAGTCTTTAAACATAATGAAAATGTGTGGCAGAAAAGAGATGCAAATTATGACATTATGACATGACAGTCTTTCACCTGTGACACATAACTTTCAAGCATGTGAAACCTGTTGGAATTGGTTTGGCTTCCACTAGCAAAAGAAAATTGTTCAAACATTTGTTTGCATAAATTTTCTGTTAAAGAAAAAGATTAAGTTTATTATTATTGGATATTTTTTTAATAACTAAAAGCTCTTTATTAAAAAAAAATATCCTGGAAGTCATATGAGGTTTAAAAATACTTTTCATCATAAATTCAATCTCATCCTCCAATATGCTCACTCTACAATCAGATGAGAAGTGTGCTTTTGCAGCAAAGGGACATATGCCTGTATTTAGGAGGTACAGTGGTTTTGATGAGTCTGATTTCAGGTTTGTTTGAGGTATATTAAAATAACAGATATATTGAGATACTTGAATATCGTAGCTTCTCTGTTCATTTAAATTAATTTCAGATTTATTTAGAAGTACAAAGCATGTAGGGGATTATCTTTAAAAACATTTCAAAGCTATTTTTCTGATTTTTCTTAAACACGGAAGTAATTAATTTCAGCCAATGTATAGGAAATTGGTGCACATTCAGGACTGAATTATAAAAATGTGATATTGCTGTAATTGCTGCGTAAGGATATGTACAGAGAGAGCAAATGAAAGGTTAGTTTTTATGAGGTATTTGAACTTTACTAAAAGCTGGCAATGCTGTTTCCTCTTCCCCTTTCTCACCATATGCTGCCATCTCTCCTTTCCTGTTCAGCAAGCTGATTCAGCTTGCTCACTGAAGTAGCACAAAAGTATTTTTTTTCTTTGAGTGAACTTTTTTGCAGGTTTAGTGAGATAAACTATCCTAGTAGAGAATTATTGAGGACTTGCGGGAAGGAGAGGAGGGGAAAGGAGGCTGCAGCAGCTGTAAGGTGTTAAATTGGTTTAGTTGTCTTGTGAAACGTCACTGTCAATCACCATTTTAGTTCTCTTCCTCTATCGTTTAGACTTAAAATAATATTTTTAATTTCAGTAGTATGTTAAATGAACATATTTTTACATTTTATAACATGACCAGATGTTCAGGTATTTGTTTACCTTACTGTTGTGCAGGATCTCGACCAATCAGTGATAGTGACATCTCAGATTATGATGTTGATGATGGTATTGGAGTTGTTCCTCCAGGTGCGTGGGTGAACAGCATGGTCCTGCTTTCTTTTTTTCTTTTTGCTTGTTTGTTATTTTTTTCTTTATAACATTTTGGAATATTGAGGATACTGCTTTTGGAAGGTGCATTGTGAAAAAAACAGTTGTCCCAATTATTCCATGGCATCTGTCCTAAATTGTGATGAATTAAAAGATTCTACTATTCATTCATTGATATTTCTTCTGCATATCACTCTTCATATGTGAACCACTGAATGGTTCAAATTGTTTAATTGTTTACTGCATGATGTCTCAAGCTTTATTTAAAATACAAATTAAGTTTTTAAAATATTTTTTAAATACAAATTAAGATTTCATTGTCTATTGCAATCTTTTTTTTTTTATTTTGCTTTTTGCTTGAGAATTAGATATAATGCAGTCTCCCATGGACTTTATTGAGAATGCATGGCTGTAGATTAAGATGCATGTAGCATGGCTATATCTTTTATATTTTTCATAAGCTTTCATGAGCTATCATTACCCTAAATGTTCATAACTATATACTTGAAGAGATTGTCATGGTTTGACTTTTAGTTCAGCATTCCTTACATACTGAAAATCCCGAGGATCATTTTGGATACCACATTTTTCTGCATCTATTTGACTGTTGCCACAAGTTAGATGAATGTTTCACAATTGTCCCAAACAGAATGAGTCACTATGTTGTTGCTAGTGCTAATTCAGTTTTTTCTGTGGATCTTCCTGATGAAAATCACTGAATTAAATCATGGTGGGATTTGGAAAGCTCTCTATCTTCCTGATCTGTGTTTAAAATAATCTGACAGTTTATTTATTATAATAAATCACATTCTGTATTAATGCAATATCCTTTTGATATTTACTGGGCCAAATTCTCCTTCCTTTGATACTGAATGGGCTCTTTCCTTACTTTAATATACTTACCACCTAGTTACTAAGAGAGAAGTTTTTTTCAGGTATGTCTAGTAATGGTATTTGCTTTAGTGAAATGATTAGTCTTGATATTTTTGCATCAGCTAAGAGAATATTTAAAATAAAGATAAATAAATAATTTTAAATATTTTTTCTGTTTATTATTTAGTTGGCAAGGTAGATAAGGTGTATCTCTGTAGACTTAGTTAGGTTCAAGATTTCAGTATCTTTTATTAAGAACTGGGGCTTTTTTTCAGCTGCCAGTTCTTAAAGGCATCCATTTGCCATTTGGAATAAACAAATTTCCATCTGAGATGAGGTGCTAAAAAATGTTTAGCTGAATGCATTAGAAATTACAGAAATTTCTTGCGGCTGCGCATGCATGCTTAGGTGCACCTTTGAAGCATACATGGATCCAAACTTTCTCAGAGATCACCATAGAAAATTGCAAGTTTAATCTGTAGGAGTAGCAGTTATAATGAACTGAGAGTCTCTAAACTGAAACTCAAAGGACCTGGTGAGCAGACTCCTTTTAAAGTCCAGCTAATCAGAAACAAGCTGGAAGGTGACCTGACCAAGCACAAATTTCTCTATTTTGAATTTAATGGATACATTTGTTTGGCAATTCTAAGTGGAGTTCATCTGTTTGCAATTCCTATGGGAAGTGGATATACATATAAATGTGGGGGGGTTGTTTACACATGCAGTCTGAATTCTTGAATAAGGCTTAGGCTTCCAGCACAAAGGGCAAAGAAAATGTCAGTCATCAGCCACAAATATGTGGCAGCCTAGACAGCATATGATAATGTGTTTTGCAGTGAGAGCTGGAAAAGGTTGCTAGTCCCACTGTCTGATGAATTGCTTGAGAATCTTAGGCACAGATTCATAAATGTGCCTGGTCACCAAGTTATGCATTTCCACCCTACTATCCAACCTTCCTTACTTACCACATTGCTAAATCTTCTGAGATTTTGGACTGCTAGCTTCATTTGCACTGAATGAATAGTACAGTATCTGTCTTCTCTGTCTAATAGTCTCCTCTGTTAAAACTAAGTTGTATGCAAGTTCCTTGTTGTGCTGCAGCGTCTTTAGTCCTTCCCTCGTCCACCCACTAGTACCATGGACCTCAGCCGACTGCACTGCAGCTCTTGTCTGGTCCATATTTCCTACACGTTCTCCTGCAAGGTATGAGTGTGGAAGGGAAAGACAAATAGAGGCATTTCCTCATAATGTAGGATGATGATGCAGCTCAGGTGCACTCTTAGACCATTTTGGCATAGCCTTTATTGGCTTCAACTAGATTAGTCTATGATTAAGTTATTCCTTCTCAACAGAAGTAAGAATATAAAAATTGAGTTTACAACATATGATGCATATGTTACCCTTTAAAGCCCCTTTTCTTTCCTTTACCACTTACTTACCAATGTTACCCACTGTGGTGCTTATCTATGATAAATAGCCTCTGTCTTTATTAAAGGTATATTCTTACAGTTGTTTATTATTTCTCTTGAAATATTCAGCAGAGAAGGAAGTTATTTTGCTTTCTTAATATCTCAAGGTTTTCACAATTATTGCTCATTTTCTAAAAAAAAGACACATAACTGCAAAATGTAGAAGTGCAAAAGTTCATTTGATCACCACCGTAAGCTAAAAAAGGAATGACAAAAATATTTTGGCTAATTCAACTAATACTGGAAATCCTTAAAGATTTCAAATCTTTTACCAATTACTAAGGCAAATACAGTATTAGCATTTAGTAATAACAGAGAAAGCTATTTTACTAGAGGGTTCAGCAGCTTCAGAAGACCACTGCTTGTCAATGGAAGACTGCTACATAAAAAATAATGGCACTTCGATAACTTCAGGAATATTTTAAGAATAGTATTTTCCCCCTGTCATACGACAAATGTGCCTTATCTTTCATATAATTGTACTGTCCTCATTTGTTAGTAGTATCTAGCAGTGATATATAAATATATTTTTAAATCAGCTCATAGAACTGTTAATAAAAGGAGTTTATATCAACAGCTAAAGTAACTTAACTTCAGTTTGAAGCTCAGCTTTAACAGAATTGATTTTTGACAGGTTTTTGTGGTATGCCCACATCTATTTACAGGAAGAAATTATTATTTTAAATCTCTTAGCCTCTCCTCATATGAGACATGGTCTAGTCTCTTTATTATCTTTGTGATCCTGATCTGGACTCATACAAGTAACTCCATGTCTGTCTTGTACTGGGGAGCTCATTACTCCAGGTGTGGCCTCACCACTGCTAAGTATATGGGAAGGATCAGTAAAGGGTTTAATAAAAACAGAACATGTTTTGAGGCCAAATTTTTTAACCTAAACATAATTAACTTTCTTAATTAAAAGAAAAAAAAAAAAAACAAGCTGATATACAGGTGGCAATATCCCAAAGGGTATTTTTAATGAGCTGTATTGCTTATGCTATGGGTAACTCTTCAGGACAATTTATTTTTCTATCACATATAGTCTGTATAAATGATTGCATTGTACTTACCTTCCTACTGTAGCAGCACGGTTACATCAACACAACACCTTTTTGTTGTCTATATTGTCCTAAAAAAAAAGAAAAAGAGAGAGAAAAAGAGTTCTGGTATCAAACATTTGCTAGAACCATTTTCATCATCATCCAGCTTCCATTTCATGTCTCACCTGACAGTTTCCCATGAGCAACTGAGAAACTTCTTGTGCATAAACTGCCATAAGCTTGATTGCTGCTGTCATGCTGGTCCACACAAAAAATTACTCTGCACACTCTGGAGAGCACAGAGCCTTTGTATTTGAGGATGGTTCTGAGGAAGTGTTGCTGTCACTGTCATGGTCACTATGGAAATATGGATGTGATATGACCAACTTGACAATACTTGAGCTAATACTTAGGATAACTGTGAACTGCTGTTTCTCTGTTTGTTCTGTAAACTTTGTGTACCACAATGCACAAGTTTGAGATATTCCCTGGATAGCTTGGCTATGAGGAATATATAAGATAATGTCATCTTTCTATACATTTTTAAGAGTACAAGATAACACTAGGTGTATTTTTTTAAGCAGACTAGAGATCCTCTTGAAATATTTTTTAAACTGAAAATTATATTTTATTTTTAATATTTAATATTTAAATTCTATGCATTTTGGTGCAGCTGCCTAAAGCTGGGAAAGAAGTTTTGGATTTATTTGATTTTAATGTTGAATAAATGTTAACTAGTGTTCCTTCTGATAGACGTGACAGTATTTTATCTAAATCAAGCTTTTTTGGAAAATGAAATATCTTTTAGCACATACAACTTTGATTTAGTTATCCCTTGGGAAATTGAACACATCCAGCTTTTGTCATGTGTAGTCTTTTTTCTTCCTCTGACAAAACCCCAGACATTTCCTGCAGCAACCTTAGTATGTGAGATGAAGGAATCTGCATTGAAGTCCTGACTGAGCCCCTTTTTTGCTTCAAAATTTGCACCTGGTCCTTGTCATGAGATCAAAGAGATCCTCATGTTTCTTTCTGATTTTATTACACAAATCTGAAACACTTTTGTGGCAGGTAAGGTACTCCAGCACCACAGTACATCAAAACCTGCGAAACATAGGAGTCTTTCTTCGTGAAAAGGCTGATAAACCTTTCATGCATGCTATCAACTTTTATAGGCCTATTTTGCAGTCAGTACTCACTACAGCTTTGCTATTAAAAATATTAAGTGGCAAGCATTTGTGGTTTCTGTAGCTACTCGTGAGCTCTCTTTTGTAGCTACAAATGAGCTCTCCAAAAGGTGTTTTTTTTTCTGTTTCCTCTCTGGTTTTCAAACAATAGCCCCTACCCTTCCCAAACTTGAGTAATGTCACATTTTAAATATGACATTACATTAATTAATTTTATTTGACTTGTCTAACTCAGTGTTGTTTGAGAATAGTGTACACATGCACTTAACATTATAGTCCCTGGGTTGCTTCTGAGCTACGTGATATATTCTTATTACAAGTGCTTTTCTTTGGGCCCAAGGCTGCACTTTAAGATCTAGCAATACTTGTAGTACTTCTTGTTTCCCTGATTTATGAATCTCATCCCACCCCTCTGCTTCAAGAAATGGAAGAATTATTTCCCGTGTTCTCACACCAGCAGCTATACTATGAAGTAGAAGACACAAAAGTTGGACAAAACGATAGCAGAACTTGCAAAGGTCTTTCTGCATATGTTTTCTAGCTGACAGTAATTAGAAAGTCTGTAGTAAAAGTGTCTTATCATTTTTTTGTCAACACTGTCTCCCTCCTATCTGCCTTCCCTATCACATTCATAATGGTAAATATATTAAACATGAACTTATTGAAGCCAATGTTTTTTTTTATTTACTGAAGTTGCTGGATAGCTGTTGTAAGGCTGAAAGCTACTGTAGGATATTACAGCAGCTAGGTGCTCTTCTGTTATCTTTGAATAACTTTTGCCAGTTTGTTCAGTACTGTATAAAAGGCGGACAGAGTTCTGGAGGCTGTGATGTAAGCTGTATAATCAGGGAAAACCATCTTAGAGTTGCTTGGATGATAAAATGCATTATCTAGTAGGTCCTTGTTCTTGTTTTTGTGTTACTAAGATGAATCTGTTCTATGGTGGAAGAAATTTTTATTTTAGGATTACTTATCAATGTTTTAACAAAGTGTTTTCCTCCAGATCTAATCATGAGAGAATGCATTTAGCTAAGTTACATGTCCATTAGGATACATTGGTAAACTGATGCACAGTTTGGGAAAAAAAGCGTGAACGCTTCCTTGACATTTGTGATCAGGGTTCAGACTTGCAGCTAAACAGGTTGTTAAATGTCGTTGACTAAATGACCAAGCCTAATACAGACTCTGTATATGGATTTTTGCACTTTTAAGATGGCTATAACAATTTGGTAGAAGATCAGAGAGGAACTACAATAATTATACAAATTATACAAAATATGAAAAAAACCTCAAACTTGAAACTCTGTAACAAGATCCTTAAAAAGTGCAACTTAATACAATTGGTGACTGATTGACTAAATCATAGCCTTTTCTTGCATGGAAAGATTTCTGATACAGGCTGCTTTTTTAAATGAACAAACACATTATAGGAACTATGCTAGACAAATTCAGAGAAGCAGCAAAATTATTATTTTGGAATCTAAACAATAATTTGTAAAGTCATTAATGGACGAGTTAAGGGATGACCTTTTCTGTCATTAAGGGATTTTCTGTTGAGGGATACTTGTAATTTCAATATCTACAAGTGAGCAGCTGAAGTCTGAGCAAATTTCCTTAGGCTCTTTTGGAAAGATAACAGGCACCTTTTGAAAGCTGTTTATCTTATTGAGTTTCATTGTCTGTTTTAGAATGGGATTCAAAGTGTACAAGGCAAACAGTGTGCTACACGCAAAAAGACACAGGAATATCAGTGCTTTACAATGTACTAACATTCTGCTATTTTTTTTTCTTTTTTTTTTAATCCTATGTGAAAATGAATATGAGAAATTTTGCAGCTCATTCATAGTATTTGGAAAAAATGTTCTGCACAGTATGCAACACCCAATGTTCTGTACACTCTAAATGCTCGTAAATTTTTAAAGTAGGTGGTTTTGTCCATGTTCAGTAAGAGAACATCTTTGTATTTAGAGAGAGTTAGAAGAATGCTTTACATATATGAGCAGTCCTGGATCAGGCTGTGCTGTGGTACACAAGCATGCCTTCTCCGCTTGTTAGATAATGTAATCGTGTATTGCTTGGATTCCTTTCATATGTTTGCTACTGTATGACAACTTAGAAGTACAAGTTACTCTGCGTACTCTTCCCCAAGTCAGAAAATTATTTTGGTTCTTTCCTCCATATCTACCAGTACATAATGAAAATCGTGTCAGTTTCTCTGTCTCTGTACATGTAGACATTTAAAGGTAATGCTCGTAATTTATCCTGGCTGCATGATATGTTGGGATGTATAACAGCTGAATGATGACTTGAGAGTTGTGTAACTGTTTAGCTGTATGGTTCTGGGAGGAGTAACCATCTGAATTCTTCCCAAACCCGTACTTTCACTCTCTAATTTCCTTTTGTTGCCCTCTTGCCAGTAGGTTATAGATCTAGTACTAGAGAAAGTAAATCTACGACACTTACTGTGCCAGAACAGCAAAGAACAACACATCATCGTTCACGATCTGTATCTCCTCACCGTGGCGACGATCAGGGCAGGACCCGTTCACGTTTACCAAATGTGCCATTACAGAGGTAGGCGTCACAAGTTAGTGAAAGACTAGCTGGTTTCAAGTTTGTATCATCTGTCATTATTAACTTTTCTTCAGCAATTTTTCACAATCTTAAAACTTTTTTTTATGTCTGAGTTTTAATAGTGTAGTATTTGAACTTGATGTATGCTTTTATTAATTATTCAAGAGCACTCATAGGATGAATCATAACTCTAAGACTTACCTCTTCTTACTGATACCTCCTCTGTGTTTCATCACTTGTGTACCATAACCAATAGGTAGGTTTTTCAGTCAGTGGCTGAATCTTTTATGAAGCCACCTAAGTATATTTGTAGGATATAAGTAGTGGCATGTACAAATTGTATAATAACTATGAATGAACTAATTTTGAAGTACCAGCAAGTTGAAATTATCATTTGCACTTCAAATGTGACATTTCTAATGGAAGAAGTAAAAAACACTTCACAGAATCAGATAGTGATTTATAAAGCTCTGTTTTCTGCATTTACTGCTTTTAATAGACAACCTATTAATAGGAGAATCCTTTTTGAACTTTTCATTTGCATGCTTTATGCTTTTTTTGAATAGTGTTGTATAGACTGTTTAAGCACAAAACTTGACCCACTTCATTTTGTTTGTTTTATTGTGCAGGGCAATAAGTTTCTTTTGCAGCTTGTTGTGGAACCCTAAAAATCAGCCAGTTTTTCCCAGTTTTCCTTTCCTCCAGTTTCTAAGAAGATTTGTTCTTGAATTACTGCAAGAGCTTGAAGTGTTGCACTAGCAGCAGCTTTATTGCCCATTAGCTGTAGTAGTTTGCTGAAAATCTACACTTGTTAGCTGAATTTTGTGTACAAAATTCTGTGCTACAGTACTGTCCTTAACCATCTCTGTCTGATTTTTTGGAGTTCCATCACTGGTCATTTAGCACCAGACACCTGTGATGCTTCAAAATGATGCTATATTCTGGAAAACCAGCTTCTCATTTGAGAATCCTCATGATCTTGCTTCTTCCTTTCCATCCTCTGTGCCATATATACTGTTCTTGTGTGTTGAAATTTTGTGTGCTTCTTAAGACCCTGCATGCATCCCCCCCTGTTACATCAGTTCTTACAGGTGAAGCTATTTCACTACTCAGCAAATCACTTGCCATTGCATTTCTCAGTAATGCATCCTTAACAGACAGAAGGCTATGGTTGTACATAAAATACGGCAGCACTGATTCTTTTTTTTTTTTATAGTATAGAGAATGAGAGCTCCTCATTCTGCCTTCGCAAACAATTGTGTATGTGCTTTTGTTGCATCTTTCTATCTACAAGCACGATGTACAAATGAATTATTTCATAGTCAATTGCACCCATCCTTTCATTTTATACTTTGAAAAACTAATGCTTCTTGTTCCAATGGCAGTTTTTAAACTAAAGGAAGAATCTGCCCTTTAAGTAGTAGTTTCTTTTCTTGTTCTTTTCCATGCGAAGAGAGCTTTAAATTACTGTTATGGAGGTCAGAGCTTACCTGCATTCATAAAAGTTATACCTCTTTTATATAATACTTAGGTTTAGATTGATAAAATACGCTGCAAGTTCCCATGTCCTGTCACAGAATTTCTTAAAGAATACTTGGAGATACCTGCAAAAAGTTGACAGCCCAAAATCAGCCCTTTAGAAATCTGGCTATGAATCTACAAATGCATAAAACTTAATTTCATGTGAGCTATCACCAGTTCTTGTGTTATCTCAGTTATTCTTTAAGTACAGGCTTTGAAGATGCCATTACTGAATCTATCAGTGTACACAGAAACAGGCATTTACTTCTAAATATGATAGAAATGGCTGCTTTCTATACTTTGAGGTGGTTTTTGTTAATCTTAGGATCCAATATTTTTTTAGAAGTCATATATTAACGCTTAAATGATTAAAAACTTCCTTCAACCAACTTGTACTGTAATCCATTAAGCTGTGTCATTTATGAGAAAGCAAGTTTATCATACGTGTTTCTGCCTTTCAGGAGTTTAGATGAAATTCATCAAATGAGAAGATCACGTTCTCCAACTAGACACCATGATGCCTCCAGAATTCCAGTTGATTACAGATCCAGAGACATGGATAGTCAGTATTTGTCTGATCAAGAAAGGTACATTGTCAGCCTGAACCTGGAAAAAAGTTTAGAAATGTCTTTGTCAGTTTGCCTAATTTTCAAGTGTTTGGTAGAAACATGACTATCAGTAATGGGGAAGGGAGAGAAATCATCCTAACTGACAAATCTAGTGTCATGGTTAAATTATCTATACCTCCTTTTTTCTTGGTAAAACTGCACTAGGTTGATAGTAATACCAAGTATCTAGACTAAGTTCTTCAGTTTGTCCTAGAGTATTTGGCTGATTGTTTCATGGATGAAGCCCAGAGATTTTTCCTAGAAAACCATAAATCTACATGTATGCAGTAGCTATTCTTGTAACTCAGAATTTTATCTGTTTTGGCAACCAGCAAAATACCAGGCATGCATTCCTATTAGTTGGAAGTTGCATATGTTATGATTTGCATTATAGGTTTGGATATCTATATATGTAGTCTCACAACATCTTATGCAACCTTCTGGTGAACTTGGTACAGTACCCAAGCATAGCAAGGATAGTTGTGGTGCTTGTAATTAGCAAAAATCTCCAATCTTAGATGTGTGACATGTACACGTCTCTCCCTGGAATATGCGCAGTGGATACACTACTCCGAGAATGCCTGGTCTCTCTCCTAGTAGGCATTTTTTTCAGGTATCTTGGAATATATTCTAATAAAATGGAAGAAAGTGAGAATTCCGTTTAGTTTATAGCTGAAAGAAAGTTTAAAAAGGTGTTTCAGTTCAGTATTTGGGAAACACAATGATGACAGTCAGATAGGTTATCAGTGCTTGTGAATTGTTTGTTTACTCCAAAAAAAAATTATATAACCAAACTATAATGGCAAACTTTTACAATTAATATAAGATCAACTGGCCTGAAAACCTTTCCAAATGTAAATTCAATACAGAACAGACATTTCATAGTGGTCTTGAAAATGTGTAAGAATAAATTATAAACATTTCTGGAACTCTTTATCCAGTTTGCATGGAAATTGAATAACAGATGGATTTTGTGGTTAAACTAATTCATTTTTTTATATGATCTTGCCTATTTTTCTTTTTTGTTGTGGTAACATACATATGGGAATTAAGGAGTTATTTGGAACATTTTAAAATTCAACCTTATAGGCAAGAAGTATATACAGAATTGTCTTAAGTAGGATTGGTGTACTGAATTTCCTTTCAGAGGTGAATTGACATGCTTTTTAAATCTAGTAGTCAGATTTATAATTAAGCTAATTCAAGTAATTTCCACTTGTTGCAAATGTTTCATGTTTCTATTTATTCACTATGAGTAGTGTTTCCTGAAGATGTTTATTGAAGCAATTTCTTATTCAGCTGATCTGAAGAGGAAGAGATATTAAAAAGTATCTTTTGTCAGTAGAAATAGATATAGTCAGTTAACTGTCCAGAAAATTTTCTTCCAGTAACGCCTCAAACCATGATATAAATGATGATAGATACATGAATTGTGCTTGAAGAGCAGGGCTTGCATTGAGGCTTTCTTGGAGATGAGCCATCAGACCAGAGCTACAGCAGCAATGGACTGCTAGATTTTTTCAGAGAAGTAAGACACAGTCTTCAGGTTTTTTTAATGTTCAGAAAACACTTTTCAGAAGTTTAAAGGTCAGACATGAAGGATGTATGTGGCTTATCTGCAGGATTTAAAGATGGGTCCATGTACTTACTCTCCTTGAGTAATAATCTTGTCTGCAGTGGTCTCCTTTTTCCTCTCTTCATCTGTCCCCCGGATTTCTTCAGTTGTGGAGAGAGTTTTCACTGTCTTTCAGTACGTAAGAGCAGCATTATAGGGAAGATCAAAACCAGTTTTTTTTGAGGAAGATAATCACATCCAAGGATTTAAAAAAAATCTTTATGCAGTACGATATGTTAGTATCAGTAGTATTATAAGTATTTTGTGGTGTTCGTTTACTGAACCCTTCATCTAAACAAGTACATTCAGGCAGATGCCTAACATAGACTTGGCTTGAAAGGTGAGTAATTACCTGATAGTTACATGGCAGAAATTACAGTTGCTGATTACTTTTCATCATTTTCTCAATGATCTGTTATTGGTCCCAAATTAATATCAAATATTCTGAATAGAGCTTTGTAAAAATAGTTATTATAGCCTCTTACTAAACCATCTGGTGTGATAAATTTCCAGTGGAACTGAATTGTCCACTTTACCTTTTTTATGTGTATTTACATATATATACACACACGTGTGTGTGTGTGTGTATGTATAAACATCTGTTAGGATAAGTGTTTTACTAGGAAATCAGGAAAGCTAGTTAACCAGTATACTTTGCTCTGAATTTAGGAACATCATCCAATTTTCAAGGGCATGTCCCTTTCAATTTATTTTGTTTCTTTTATTCCAAAATAAAATCTATTAATGTAAGTACTAAAATACTCACGTTAGAAAACACTTATTTTAGAATAAAAATACTGATTCTAGATGTCTCTGAACCAGACTTAATTTATTATAGAACTGTGAGTATTGTCTTACATTACCAGTATACTGATACTGTGATAGATTCTTTTGCTTTGTTTTTTTAACTTGAAGGTTTCATGGTGGATTTGCTATTTTATACCCCTTTTCTGGATGAATTTTGTATTATTGTTTGCCGTGAGCCAATTACAATAGATACTCTTTGGCTTAGGAAAGGTAGAGTAAATTTTAACGAAGTACTCTGTGATTTAATGTAGGCTTTTCATCTACTTCTCGACTCTTAAGAAAATGGTAACTTTTTTCCTAAAATGCATGTTTATTTGTAATTTGGAAACCTACATGTAAATTCTGTCAGTCCTCTGAGCTTATGAATGGAAATTTTGCTTTAAAAAAAATAATCAGTTCAATTTTAATACATTTTGTTGCATCAAAATTAGGCTAGTGGCTCCAGATGTAAAGCTGAATCTCACACGACTCACAAGCCATTATTTCAAGGTCCCCAGTGTAGAATTTTAGATAAATACTACCTATACTGCATCAATTAAATGGGTCATTTTATAATGGCATGAAGCACAAAATATTGAAAAACTTCTGCTTTATCTATTTTGTAATGTTTTCTCTCTTTGTTGCCATAGTATGTCATATGATTCCCTGCTTCTTTTGAAATAGCATGTTTACATGAAGCTTAGCTGTAATTTCCCTTTTACAATAATTAGCTGGTTTGGAGCTTGGTCATTCTGATTGTGTTGAAGGGCATAAAACTACAAGATTAATCCTAGGGATATTTCATATCATAGTCATATTTACCATAGGCATAAATATGTGTTAATTTTACCATCTCGCTGGCTGTAGCATGTGTTTGGTTACAGTAAATGAAAAATAGAATGGGCAGCTGATTTTCTCAGTTGAAAACAATAAGAAGCAAAAAGTGTGATGGCTGATAAGCATTTTTTTTATTTCTTTAGGATTGCATTACAAAATACTGTCAAGAATTATGAGTCAGAATTTATATACGGCCAAACATAATACTTCCCATGAACATATCTTTTTGTTTTTCCCAAATGGGTGACCGGTTACTTTTACCATAAACCGATCTGCAGTAGCAAACCCTCCCTGCTTTTTCACGTATGTTTTTGTGGCCTAGGAAAAAAAAACCCAAACACCCAGACAACCAAACAACAAGCATAATTATATTTTCCTACAATATTTCTTCATTAATTAATTCATGAGAAAGGAGGTTATTAGAGAAATGTAGCTGGTTTATGGATTCCTTTTGCCATGAAGAACTCTGAAAGAGTACTTCTGAATTTTAAAAGGCGAAATCCCACAAAATTAGGTGCCACGCTAAAAGGAATATGTTTAAAATATATTTATCACAGGCATTTTTGGGCTCATACTCTTTGAGAAGTGCAGTCTGGGTTTGAACATTATCAGACTATCTATCTGGGTGGAAGCTTCTTGTTTCTTTTTATGTTTTCATTTGCATATCATTGGCATAACCCATGTCATCTAATGCTTCATAATTATATCTGTTTCACTCACCACCCATCCTGTCTGTGCAGTGAGCTTCTTATGCTGCCCAGAGCAAAACGAGGAAGAAGTGCAGAGTGCCTACATACCATCAGGTAAATACAGGAATTCGGTAATCACGAACACATCTGGTTAGTTGTTTATACTTTGTGTGCCCGACTTTTTCCATACTGGTATTTTGTCCCAGTAAGTAAAGAACTTCCTAGTACATTGTGGTTCTTTTTTCTTCATTTTAGTTCAGATTGAGATATGTATATATGTTTGTGAACTTCAGGAGTAAGGATTAAAGCAGTTGAAGAAAGTCTGATTTTGCAGTTGTATTTTGTGGTAGATTTTCTGTCTAGTCAAAGAAGTCCTGATCTCCCAATGCATGATAGTGTTATAGTTTCACACAATCATTTTTAATTGTTTTTATATTTTCTTTTATTTGCAGTTTTATGTTTATATTATAGCCACACACAAGCCAACAATCTTTACTTGTTATGACACCTAATCTCATGCTAATTTTCATCATTTGCAGGGGAAAGAACAGTGATTAATGAGGGCTCACTGGGAACCCCAGATTTGAGTGGTCTCACATTACTTGTTTTTGCATCTATAAATTGTGCTATAAATTAGATCCAGACATAATATACTTTGTAGTTTGGGCTTATCTTCAATCTTCAATAATCTTTTATTCCAAAGCTTAGAGCTTCCTGTCTCAACTCTTCCCGATGTTGGGAAACTAAGTGGGACTGAAATATCTTTATCTAACCAATCTAATTCTGCACCCTTTATTTTTTTCACCACATCTGTTAACCTTGTTAAAAATACTTGTCAAATTGTGTAGAAGGTCTTCCATTTGGAATCAGTAAAAATATAAGTTGAAGTTGAAGTAGTTAACCATTCAACGACTTCAACCAATTAGTTAACCTTTTTCTGTTCGAGATCTGGCTGTTGCTAAGAGTTTTGTATCAATGCTGTATGTTTAAAACCATCAAACTTCTAAAACCATGTTGTCTAACATACTTATTCATTTACTTGGTGTAAGATAGGTTTTCCCCTGTAGGGTAGGGTTTTTTCTAATATGCCTTTGGTTGCTTTAATTCTCTTCATCTAATTAGAAACAGCATCAAAGATGCTGTGATAGGGTTCTGTTATAAGTCATAATACTATAAAAATATAAAGGTAAAATAATAAATATGAAAGCTGTCGAAACAAACCTGTGCATCAATGAAGTTGTTAAAATTTAAGTTTTTATTATCAGTAGAAAGAGGTTTTATTCTCATACCTCAGTTCAAAGAAGCTTTTTCCTCAACACTGTAGGTTTTAAAATGTAATCGTTTATTTCACTCCCTCTTATTTTATGTCTGTTTATTGCCACATAATAGCATTTTTTCCTGCTTCCTTCCTATGGCCTTTCTCTTTCTGCTGCATTTGCTATGGCTTCACCCTCCCTCATTGCCCCCAGCCCTGTGCTTTATCCTTTCCCTCTTAAAGATTATAATTTTCTTCAGAATTCTTCAATGAAAACGCCTAAATTCTCACTTAATTCACAAAGTAAATATTGTAATATGAACTTCTGATGCACTTTGCCAAACCACTATATTTTTCTAATATTTTTACAAATCTACTGACCAGCTAAAAATTGTGCATGTGCAGCAGTAAATAAGGTAAGAACTACACTGATTTCAGACAGGATGGCCCTTTCTTGTCATTTTCCTTGTTATAACTATTACTGTGATTTTTTGTAATCAAGAAAAATAACATATTCACCCCTTTACAGTAACAGTAGTGGTATACTGTAAAAAAAATAATGGTACTTTTAATAATGTATTGAAGGTGAATATAGGGGCAATAGAAGACAATGGATTGATTTTTAATTTTTCTCTGAGACTTATGTAGCCTAATCCAAGGTTGAGTATTACCCAGTAAATTGCCAATATCCTTCCTTGACTGAATAGTCTCAAAAACCCTTTCAACAAAAAACTGGTCTGTGCATTGGTTGTCATCTTTTGTCCTTTCTCATTTGTAGTGGGCTGAGAGGGTTTTATCCTTATTTTCTAAACATCTTAACTGAATAATGTTAATTGTTAAGACAGCTTCAGCTTAAACTTGGAAAGAAATTATAAGGGTTTCATGTTAAATGAAAGAAATATTAATAGCAGTAGTCCAAGCTACAAAGTTGTTATATGATTACTTTAATACACCAGTTTAGAATAATACTAGTCCTAGCTGCCCATGCTGTCGATCTGTATGCAATTGTTGACTAATAGCAGAAACAGTGGGAGGACGTGTACCTATGCCATAGACCATGGGTTCTCACATTCCATGTCTTAGGTCACACCCACTTTGGTTGGTAATATCTGCTTGGTAATATCTGGACAACCGTTCCTTTATTCCAACTTTGCAACATCACAGTGACCTCTGGTACAGAAGTGAGCAGTGATGACCACTAAACGTGTACAAGAAGGGTCAAAGCCCCTCTGTTAAATCCCTCAGGGTTTTAAAAACACTAGGGTTTCCAGGCAGGATTTCGTAACTGTGAGTGACACAGTTGTGTTTGTATTGTTGATCTGCTGTGCGCGGGTCCAAGCCTTAACAGGAATCAAAATGTCGTATTAGGACAGACTGTTCTTGAAGCTGCAAAATCCTCAAGGCCACTGGTCCTTCTGCTAATAACACTGCAGCTGTGTCATGTGGAAAATTGTTAGAACTTGATTATTAACCTTTAACCATTAAATGGCCATGATTCCCATTCAGCAGCCACTGTCTGCCTTTAAATTTCTCCCTTGTTCCTTGGGTAGAGCTGGATAATAAAGAAAAAAATTCCTGTTTTAAAATCTCATGTATTCTAAGTGATGATATTCAACAGTTGTCATGTAGCATCTCAGAGTGCTGCTGTACTGGCTGATGTAGTAGATCTCCTAGGTTTTTTAATCAGCTTATTATTATTAGCATGTAATTAATGTTAGATTTTGAAGCTGATACACGACGTCCAAAAGACATTCAAAAATACCAGATGCTAATACATCTATAATTAAGTTTTTGATACTATATATATCACTGTTTTAGCAAGGTTTTCATGCTTAGCTGCTGAAGAGGTAAAGTCTCTGTAGATTTAAGGCATCAGTAAGAGAAATAAAGAGCATATTTAATAGCAGTCTAATCCTTACAACAGACTGTATATTTTGATGGGGTATCTCTATAAAAGGAATTTAGATTACTTTCATTACAAGGAAAAAAATCTGAATTGTACCAGTATTGTCACAAGTTCATGCACTGTATTAACAAAAATGAAAATATAAAAATGTGTCACCCACATAGCTGTCACAGTAGTTGAGAAAAACATATAATGAGAAATCTACTCATACAGTTATTAAACATACATAGAATGTTATGCATTTATTTTATGTTCTGGTCAGTGTTGCCTTGCCTTTACTTGTGCTTTTATTTCTGGCATGTTTTTGTGTTGTTCTGTTTTCTTTTCTGTTCCACCACATTCAAGAAGTTCCGTTAGGCACTATAAAACATTACCACCCAAGATGCCTTTACTAGAAAATGCTACTCATTGGAATCTATACAGGTAAGAAGTGTTTAGAGTCCCTTTTAAGTAGTTAGTTCCTTTAAAAAAAAAAAAAAAAAAAAAAGTCTTGCCTTGTTAAATAAAAAAAAAAGTTTCATACACTTTTATAACCAAAAGATAAGAGATCTAATCCTAAAATAGCTTCACTTAACTGTTTAAATTAACCTCTACATTACATAAAAAACCCCAACCAAACCACTTTGCATTAGGTAGAGTTGTCTTAACTGTTAAAATCATGTTACATGTTTTGCTTTGTTACATTCTTCGGTTTATATACAAGATTTTGGTTACATGTCAAATTTATTTTCATTTTGTTTAAATAATTTTCATTTACAAAGCTCAACTCTTCCTGCATGTGCTAAGACCAAATCTGTGATTAGACAGGATATTTCACTCCTTCGTGATTGCCTTAATTCACAAATACTGAAATTTGGAGATGATCAGCTGGTTAGGTAAGAAAATGAGAATTAATCCCCCATCCTGTTTGAGTCTAATATGGATTTTCAGAATAAATAAGCTTCACTGTAATATGATTTCACATATTATATGCAGTGTATCACATCCTTTTATGTTAGCTTAAGATTTACTGCTGTTAATAAGGATTTAGATTTATTGTCTGATATTTCTCATTCCACTTTCTTACAAGTGGATGTTGTTCTGTCTCATTCAGTTTTAAACATTTCAATGATGTTAGCAAAAAAATTTCTAGCAGCCTTTTGTTTGCTTTTATTTTCTGAACAAATCTTGGCACTGTCATCCAGTCAGCTCTTTTATTTTTTCCTTACTTAAATCATTGTGATTCTACATTTTCTGTAAAGAGAGCATTATTTTATGAGTTAATATCTAACATTGTATTCCTTTGTTTTCTTTTTCTTTCTCTTCTACCATTGGATGCAATGCACTGGCACTAGTGAACTACAGCCCTCCCTTGACAGGGCTAGGAGTGCTAGTACCAACTGCTTGAGACCAGATACTAGTTTGCATTCACCAGAACGAGAAAGGTATAAAATAAAAACTTATAAATTTCTTGTCATCTGTGCTGGTGATCTTTATCAGTTTTGGTTTTCTTCATAAGAGTTCTCTATGTTTTTGTACATTCATGTCTGCTTTGGTATTTGTAGACATTTTTGCTCCTATGTCATGTAAATTGTGTGTTGGAGTTTATAACCGCTTCTGGCTTCTTTCTCTGTTTTAGTTCAAGCTGATGTCATTGTTTACAAAAGTCCTCAGTATGCTGATAATAGCATTGCAGCGTAAAGTATTTTGACAAAGTACCACTTGGTTGTTAATCTTCATCATCATTTGCTAAAAAGTATTATGTTTGTTTCTTGTCTATTCTGTGGATTGCTGATAAGGCTGTGACATAATTTATAAATTATGACAAAACTGTCATATTTGAAACCAAAACTGTAGTTTATATAGTGATGTATTTTCTACAAAACAGCCAAACTTCATTGCTTTCTTAAATCTAATCTGCTGCATCTACTTTTACAATTACAAGGCAAATCACTGCATTGTTTTTTTCACTCTGTGACATTCTGTTAAGGCTCACATAACTCTTAAGAAGACATGTTTGCAATTGAAATGAAATATTGTTGTGTCACATACGTTGTGCAGGCATTTTATGGATGCTTTCTGAATTTTTAATATTGCAATAGCTTGGTTCAGAACCTTAGATGAACCAAATACTACTGGTATGTTTGACAGATATTTGAACTGTACCATTTTAGAGTGAGATTTGAGCTTCACTAAAGGCAATAATAGGCTTTCATTGAATGGGAGTATGGTCGAATATACGATTTCATCTGCACAATACGTATTTAACTAGTGTGGCAGTTAATAATGCAAAGTTGTTCTGTCAGTCAACGCATAGTGTGGTGGTTAGTAACAGTTGTATCATTTTCGTTACTGTGGGAAAGGACCTGTGAAGAAAGGCAATAAGAATGTACTTTTCTCTTTATTATAAGGTTTCTCCTGATTTTTTTGGTAAAATTTCCCCTTCCTGCCTCCACACTTCCTACTGCTCCTTGATTGGAACTTTGCTCTTCTCAAGTTGCGCCCTTGTGGCAGAGGAGTGACTAATGTTCTGCTGAGACGGCTCTATACTAGTTCTTTCCTTTTTAAGATTGCGCTGAAGATATCCTAGATAACATATAAATGGCTATTAAAAAACAGAAAAAAAATATGATGGAAATAAGGCCACTCAGAATGAAATACAGGATATCATTCTAGATTAAAAAAAATAGCATCATATTAATAACTTGGTGTGTAGATATACGCAGCTGTTTTGATTGACAAGTGGCTATTTAATGTAGTAATGTATGGACAAGAGCAGTACGTTTTGTACTTTATTTCAAGACACCACCCATCAAGTAGAATATTCAATGAAACAGTAACAGGCAACTATAAACTATCTAATTAAAATATTTTTACTCAAAACTACATCTGTCACTGATGTTAACTAGTTCTGCTATGGTTTTATAATTCATGTCCTGCAACCTCTGTCCAATAGGCACTGCACAGGGTCTGCAGCATTTTTCATGAGCTCCTTGTAAAGGAAAGTGTTTAGTCTGTGTTAGTGGCTTCTGCTGCTACTAAACACTTGATTTTGCCAAATGATCTGTGGGCCTGATCCAAAAAAATTGTCCATCACTATGAAATTTTTACTGCTTTGCTCTTAGAAGTCCAAAATAGGTGCTTTTGACTTGGGATCCTTCATGGGGGTGTAGAAAAGCTTTTTTTTTTTTAGGAAATGAGTATAAAATTTTCCATGATGGTTCAGTTGAAAATAATAAGATCTGTGTGGCTCTGACAGAGGGTTTAGGACATTTTTAAAATTTTTTTACTTATGACATGGATTATTTTTTTCCAATACAGTCCAGGTTTTGAAGGAATCTATTATATTTAATTTATAAAAACCACCAAATCAATCTTTTTGTTTTGGGGGAAGCTAATTTTAGAAGACTTAATTCGCCACTGTTGAATGTGTTTGCTTACACTTCAACATGAGGTTAGTGATCAGATGCATGTAATGATAGAGGACCTTTAGTCTGAAGAACACAGAATTAAGTTCAAGATGTGTAGAAAAAATTTTGTTTCTGTGCTGGACAAGACAAGAATAGGGGACTTAAAATAGTTAAACAGTAGGAAAGCTTTTCTGAAAGCAAATATAATGAAACACTGTAATAGATGATATGGAAAAGGTTATTGTGACTTCATTACTGGAGACTGTCTGAGATTAGACAAACATCCGTCAGATGTAGAGTTGGTCCTGCTTGTAGCAAAGAGAAACACTATATGGTTTTGTGAAGTCAAATCTATACAGAACCACTTTATTATCACTATACTTGAGGGACCTATGCTGAAGGTATTGTTAGTTATTTTCATGGTGTTTCTTCTCCCCCCTCACCACCCCTGCATGGAATTGTAGATTTTATTTAAAAAATTACACTTTTAGTCCTCAAAATACAGACTTCTAAATAGGGTATTGTATATTTTCTTCAACACAATTATGAGTATACTCACCTATGGAAAATTATTTCTACTTATTCATCCCCAACCTTTTGTCTCAGAGGGTATAAATTTGTTTGTATTTGAGATCAAGAGTGAAAGTGGTCCACGAGCTTTTTTTAACAAAATGGTATTAGCTGTGTGTAACTGGTGGAGAGCAGAGCCCTCTCTGTGTGTCGGTGATTTGTTGGAAATGGTTTTGATCCTTAAATGCTATACAACTTCATTCATGTAATTTGGAATTTTCAGAGTAGTTACTGGTTTTTAAGCTGCTGCTTTGCCAGTAAAAGTCATTTTGTTGACTCACATGTAGCAGCAGAAAAATGCTTTCAGCAGTATATATGAATTTGGGATGCATAAGTCTTGTTAATTGCACTAAACCAAAACAACAACAAAAAAGACATTATTTTTCTCTTGCTATAAGCTTCATCATTTGAGCAAGGAAAGTCCATGTAACTTGACTTGCAAACTGACCTTGCCCTGACACAAGCCTGCCAACGTTTTTTTGGTAAATGGAATGATTTGGTGTAGAACTTAATCCTTCATATATTTCTCTTGGGCGCGGTATAGAGTAGGATACTTAAAATATCCAGTCCTTAATAATACATTATACAGTTGCGCCATACCTGCCTTTTTTTTCCTCTCCTCCCACCCCCCATCCCCCTTTATTCCAAGCTGGTGGTGGTTTGTTTTTTTTCCAAAATGAGTGTGTTGTTGAAGTTCTTGTCAAGATCTCTGAGGCACATTAGTTTATAATATAGTCATAAATATCCTCTAATGCCATTGAAAATGTTTTTGCAGCTCCTACTTCCTTTAGTATTTTTTGATTGTCCTTTTGACTATGTTTCAAAATTTCTGGGTTTTTTCTTTGTAAATTGGGTACCATTTCTTTAGAATGGATACATTTGTTTGTGACTCCCAGCCTCCCATCAGGACAGCACATAGGCATGAGATTTAAGTGCAGTGTGTGAACTGATTCAGCAACAGTTTCTCATTATAATAACATCTTCCCCAGACTGAATTAAGATTGCAGCCAGTGATGGTTTCTTAGTTATATGCAGTCTGGCTTTTATTTACCTTCTAAGCTTCTTATGTTGCAAGCAGTTGTTGCATTAGCAGTTAGCGCAAGAGCAGTTCTATGGATTGCTACTGCTTGTATGCTTTGGTCCTCAGAGGTTAGCTAGTAGAGATCTGAGCAAATAAAACAAAGGAACACAGCCCAGGGATTAATTCATGTACAACAGGGTCAGCATATCCGTGAAATGTGGCTCAGCAGCTGTGTTAGATTTGTCCTGAGGTACTTCACTGCAGTAGGAATCAAAACATTTCAAAGGTCTTCAGGATACTG